>NW_026526677.1:78415063-79761313 GCF_024362965.1 Panthera pardus | reverse complement strand
CCAGTCTGTGTAGCACGCACCACCTCTCTGCCCTTCCTACCCTCCTTTGTGGACCTCTTGTCTATGCTTGGCTCTGGAGAGTCTGTTCTGCTAGTCTCCTGGAATTTTTCTGGGTTATTTAGGTAGATGTGGGTGGAATCTAAGTGATCAGCAGGACGAGGTGAGCCCAGCGTCCTCCTATGCCTCCATGTTCCAGATATTGCCTATATTTTCCTTTTCTTTCCCATTCCAGAGTCAAATGTCTGCCAAAGGTAAAAATTATTCTGTGTGTATTATCTTTAGTTACAACTTTTACTTTCTTAACTTAATATATTTAGACCAGCCTAAGACTTCAATATGCTAGTGAATACAGGGGAAAAATAACTTTTGCTACTTTTATATTGTCTTGTTATTATAATTAAATGGGAATTTTCCAACTCCTTTTTATTTAATCATTTATAAGTTTTCATTAAGAGAGAAATAAGTATTTATAAGAGGAGGGGGACAAAAATAATAAAAGACAAATCAAATCAAGTCCTTCTAGAATTTATGATTAGCTAGGTTATCTTTATGACTTATGCCTTCTAGTTTATAAACTGGCTGTCTGTATAAGGTTAACTGTTCTTTTAAATTTTCTTGCTCATTTAGGCATAATCTTCCTGGCTATTGTCACTGAAACCAGCTCTCCAGAATCAGGTCATGATTAAGAGTGAAATAAAATATCTAACATAGTATACAATTACAAATCAGAATCATTAATATCATTAGCTATTCTAAAAATTCATCAGCTAAATTTCACTGAAATATGATTTCCAATAGGGAAATAGAATTAAAATCCTCATTAGATTTTGATTCAATTGATTCTTCATTCTATGAAGGAAGTGAATTTTGAATTAGCTTTTTCCCAATTAAAAAAAAAAAAGCAGAAGATAGTTATGTTTCCTTTCTAAGTCTTAAAGATTAGTAAAAATACCCAGAGTAGTCAGAAGATTATGCATATGAACTATTCTTAATACTTAAAAATAGTTTCCTTGAGGTTTTGAAAATATCATACCAACAAGATTAATTCTAAAAATCTAATATGTTGGTATTGTGTTTTCCAGTCTGCAGTTTTGTATGTTGAATTGATGAGATACTAAGAGATTGTTTAGGCAAATAAAACCAGAAAAGAGATATGTTTTCCCCAAGTATTTGGTGGTTGCAGAATAATGAAATTTGTTATACCATTTTATTTTTGTGACTATCTGAACATCATTCAGTTTCTCACTTCTTTGTCTTTCACTTGTGTCTCTAATGTAACACCATCCTCCTCCTTACCCTTGGCACTCTGTTCACTAATGTCCATTTATGTCTATTCAGTCAAAAAGAAACAATTTATAAATGAAGAGTACTAAGATAGTACCACATACCTCTTCCCTATTTAGTTGGTAGCTAAGAATATTTGCCCTGAATTGTCTTCATTGTTAGTGGAAGAGCATTTGTCACTTGTATTAAATTAGTAAAAAAGCATTACTTATTCATCTCTATATTTCATAATTTTTAACAGATTATATGGCACACAGATGCTCATTTACAGTTGTTGAATCACATTGTCCTTCTAAACTAGACAATGGATATTTTATCACAGTCTTCCATCAGTGTTATGGTTTCATTTGTGTTCTCCCCAAATTTATAAGTTGAAGACCTAACTCCCATTATCTCAGAATGTGATTATTAGGAGATAGGTCCTTTAACGAGGTAATTAAGTTAAAATAGGGTCATAATCCAATCTCTAATCCAAAATAATGTATGTCCTTACAAGATGAGATGATTAGGGCACAGAGAGATGACTATGTGAAGACACAGTGAGAAAGGAACCATCTACAACCCAACATCATGGAATTCTAGCCTCCAGTATTGCTAGAATATAAATTCCTGTTGTTTAAGCCACTAGTCTGTGCTATTTTATGTCACTAGCAAAGCAATGCAATCAGTTAGGTTTTTCATAATGTTTAAAATAGAATACTTGTTCAGTCATAAAATTCCCACTTCCTGAAGCAGGATGATTTACTAAAACTGTTCTAAGTATCAGTTTCCTCATCTATATCATTATAGTAATTAACTACTGCATAGCATGGTTTGGGTATAAATAATATAAATGTGTATAATGGACTTAGTTCATTGGTTATCACCTAGTCAGTTTTCAATAAATAGTTATATTTATTCATATTTATTTGCATGTAATTTATTTTGGGTGTGAGAATGATGTGTTTTTGTTCTTTGTCTTGTTTTGTATTAGGTGTTGTTTTATTTTTTTTGAAATATGAATGTTTTTGTATATTAGAAAATAAAATTATATCATGTTTTAAGTTTTACCCCAATTTTTATCTTCTAAATTTATAGCTTTCTAAGTATAGACATATAAATTTAGCTATATTTTCACTTTTATATTTAAAATGTTTGGCAACTTATTCACTCATCAAAAATTTTGTGCTACTTTTGTACATTAAGTATTATGTTAGGCACTGGTGATATCAGAATGTCTTCACTCATGAAGTTTGTATAAGATACAGAGAAGTAACTCTGCAACACCATGGAATAGGTGCTGTTATGATAGCCTGTGTAAAGAACAGTACACAAAATACATAACACAACAAAGAATAAGACCTAAACTATATTCCTGAGGAAAAGCAGGAATATATATTATTCTATAAAAATATTTCTGTCACTTCTCTCTTTGCATAACTGCATAAAAGTAAGCAAACCTCTAGCCCAATGCTAGAGGGTCTTTCTATAGCCACTTATCATCAGAAACAGTGATTGTCAACTGTCAGATGTTCCCACATGAGGATATAATGGAGTGCTGGGGGTATGGCATCTACTTACTAATTTTTATCTGTATTTATTATATCATTTGTACTTTAAAAAATGTTTACTTATTTTTGATAGAGAGAGAGAGAGAGACAGAGCATAGCAGAGGGGGAGGGGCAGAGAGAGAGGGAGACACAGAATCTGAAGTAGGCTCTAGTCTCAGAGCTGTCAGTATGGAGCCCAATGTGGGGCTGAAACCATGAACCGTGAGATCATGACATGATCCAAAGTTGGACATTTAACTGACCGAGCCACCCAGGTGCCTCCATTTGTACTTTTTAAAAAAGTACAGATAGACATCAATGTATGATGAAAAGATGGAAGGAAGGAAGGAAGGAAGGAAGGAAGGAAGGAAGGAAGGGAGGAAGGAAGGAAAGAAGGAAGGAAGGAAGGAAGGAAGGAAGGAAGGAAGGAAGGAAGGAAAGAAAGGAAGAAGGAAGGAAGGAAGGAAGGAATAAAAGGAAGGAAGGAATAAAAGGGGGAAGGAAGGAGAAAGAAGGAAAGAATGAAAAAAAGAAAGAAAAACATGGAGACTTGAAGAATATAAAGAATTGCATAGTACATGTAACTATGGTTGATATTTTGGATTAAATAGATAAAAGAACTGGGGAAAAATTATTGGATTTATTATATCCTTGGAAGAAAATGATAAGGTTGATAATTAGTTAAGGAAAATATCTAGATTTGGGTTTTGTGCATGTTGATAGTGATGGTACTATTCACAATAGTGTACAATGGAAAAAGTCTAGAGTAGAGGAAAGTTTTGAGTTAAGTTCAGATATATTGAAACTGAGATTCTTTTGAAATACCTGGAATGTCAGAGAGTTCTCAACTTGTTAAGGGTCCCAGAAGAAGAGACTTGGAGGAAGATGCAAATCTATTCATATTTATGTGTTTTTGTAACAGATTCTGCAAGTACATATAAAATTTACTCAGGAGATAGAATGAGGAAAAGAAGTAATGTCTTTGGGCTTAAGTAATTTCAAAATGTAATGGCTCTATAAAAGAATGACTAGAAAATGAGAGAAATAAATTAATGGGAAAAGTCTGGGAACAAAACAAAGATTTATAATGGAAGCTAAAGAAGAATGTTTCAAAAAAGAAAATAGCTGAGCAGTCTTAATGCTGCTAAAAGATACAGTAACTTACAGATTAAAATAACGTCCATTGGATTAATATATGACTGTTATTGATGAGCTTGGAATAAGAATTTTGGGAATTATCAGTGTGAAAACAAGAAAATAATGTGTTGAGACTGAGTTGAGCTGGAAAAAAAGAACGAGTGGAAACAGATCTTTTAAGAAAATTGATTGTGAAGCGAAGGGAATGAGTAGAGAATTAGAGAGAAATAAGAGATGAAATAAGATGAAAAATGTTGGAAGGAAGAAATTAAATATATATGAAACTGTTGAGAAATAATATTTTGAATTTTCTCAATTTATAGTGTAATCTAACTACTTATTCTTTAGTGCATAGATAAAGAAAAAAATGGTAGTTGAGACAACATTGCATTGAAAATTTTGGCAGATGCACTACAAACAATGAAAAGAAAAGGATTCTAATAACACTGAAACACCTGTATAAAAGGCAAGGAAGAAGACAGCTAATGGATTGAAAATAAGTAGTAATGGTCAATGAATTTAAGGTCTAAATAAGTAAAAATTGATTGAATGAGTTTAAAATGGTGCTGGAAGAAGCATCAATCACCAATAGGAAATTCATTTTTTCAACTAGTGATTTTTTTATGTGAAGCCATTATGAGTAGTGACAGCATCCAACAATATATGAGCATAGGAATTAGGGATTAATGTGGACTGGAAGACAAGGTCAATATAGATGAAGATGCCAAGTAACTAGAAGCTTGTAGGGAATCAACTGTATGGATTTTACAAATCCTCCTGATTGTGTTAAGGCTAGGGTGTGAAGGCTAAGGGAAGCAGAGTATGAGACCAGTGGATAAGAACACTGAAGTGGTTTGAAGATGGGATGGATAACTCTATCTGAATGATATTAGCATCAAAGAAATCTAGTATAATATATATATTTATATTATATACTTATATATTATATATTTATATTATATTTCTTTTATAATTTACATGTTTTTATATTGCATAACTAATAATAGATTATTATAGTTATTTTTTTGGTATATTTGGCTCATTTGGAACATTTAAACTAGAATTGGTAAGTGAAATATGCATCATTTTTACTACATTGCAGAATCTAATTATGACTATATGCTTAACATTACCAGTGAGATTTACACTATATTTTTAAGTTTTTATAATGTTTAAGTTCTTTTACTCCCATTTTAAGTAATCCTTTTAGAATTTCTTAGTAGGAAGATCTGGTGGTAATAAACTCCCTCACCTTGTATTTGTTTGGGAAAATTTCTATCCCCCCTTTGCTTTTGAAGGATAGCTTTGCTGGGTATAGGATTATTGGTTGACAGTTATATTTCTTTAAATATTTTCAATATGTCATTCCATTCTCTCCTGACCTGTAAAGTTTCTGTTAAGAAATTTACCAATGGTATGTAACTTTTTTCTTTTGCTGCCCTTAAAATTGTTTCTTTGTCTTTGACTTTGGACAAACTTTTAATTTTTTAATATTTATTTATGTTTGAGAGAGAAACAGAAAGGTAGAGCACAAATGGGATGGGGGCAGAGAGAGAAAGGGAGACACAGAATCTGAAGCAGGCTTCAGGCTCTGAGCTATCAGCACAGAGCCCAACGTGGGGCTCAAACTCATGAACCATGGATAATGACCTGAGCTAAAGTTGGATGCTTAATTGACTGAGCCACCCAGGCAACCCAACGTTGGACAATTTAATTATAATGTGTCCTGCTATAGCTTTATTTAGTTTCAATATATTTGGGGTCCTTTGGTTCTCATGGATCTGAATGTCCATTTCTCTACCCAGGTTTGAGAAGTTTCCAGACATTATTGTTTTAAGTATACTTTCTATCCCTTTCTCTTTCTCTTTGTTTTTGTTTATTTTGACTATTGCTATTTTCTTTTGTTTTTAATATGAAATTTATTGTCAAATTGGTTTCCATACAACACCCAGTGCTCATCCCAAAAGGTGCACTCCTCAATACCCATCACCCACCCTCCCACCGCCCCATCAACCCTCAGTTTGTTCTCAACTTTTAAGAGTCTCTTACACTTTGGTTCTCTCCCTCTCTAACCTCTTTTTTTTCTTCCCCTCCCCCACAGACATCTGCTAAGTTTCTCAGGATCCACATAAGAGTGAAAACATATGGTATCTGTCTTTCTCTATATGACTTATATCACTTAACACTCTCTAGTTCCATCCACGTTGCTACAAAGGGCCATATTTAATTCTTTCTCGTTGCCACGTGTATATTCCATTGTGTATATAAACCACAATTTCTTTATCCATTTGTCAGCAGATGGACATTTAGGCTCTTTCCATAATTTGGAAATATTGCTGAAAGTGATGCTATAAATATTGGGGTACAAGTGCCCCTATACATCAGCACTCCTGTATCCCTTGGGTTAATTCCTAGCAGTTCTACTGCTGGGTCATAGGGTAGATCTATTTTTAACTTTTTGAGGAACCTCCACACTGTTTTCCAGAGTGGCTGCACCAGTTTGCATTCCCACCAACAGTGCAAGAGAGTCCCATTTCTCCACATCCTCTCCAGCATCTATGGTTCCTGATTTGTTCATTTTAGGCACTCTGACTGGCATGAGGTGATATCTGAGTGTGGTTTTGATTTGTATTTCCCTGATGAGAAGTGACATTGAGCATCTTTTCATGTACCTATTGGCCATCTGGATGTCTTCTTTAGAGAAGTGTCTATTCATGTTCTCTGCCCATTCCTTCACTGGATTATTTGTTTTTCAGGTGTGGGGTTTGGTGAGCTCTTTATAGATTTTGGATACTAGCCCTTTGTCCAATATGTCATTTGCAAATATCTTTTCCCATTCCATTGGTAGCCTTTTAGTTTTGTTGATTGTTTTCTTTGCTGTGCAGAAGCTTTTAATCTTCATGAGGTCCCAATAGTTCATTTCTGCTTTTAATTCCCTTGCCCTTGGGGATGTGTCAAGTAAGAAATTGCTGCGGCTGAGGTCAGAGAGTTTTTTTCCTGCTTTTTCCTCCGGGGTTTTGATGGTTTCCTGTCTCACATTCAGGTCATTTCTCCATTTTGAGTTTGTTTCTGTGAATGGTGTAAAAAAAGTGGTCTAGTTTCATCCTTCTACATGGTGCTGTCCACTTCTCCCAGCACCATTTGTTAAAAAGACTGGTTTTTTTTTCCATTGGATATTCTTTCCTGCTTTGTCAAAGATGAGTTGGCCATACTTTTGTGGGTCTACTTCTGGGGTTTCTGTTCTATTCCATTGGTCTCTGTGTCTGTTTTTGTGCCAGTACCATGCTGTCTTAATGATTACAGCTTTGTAGTAGAGGCTAACATCTGGGATTGTGATCCCTCCTGCTTTGGTCTTCTTCTTCATTATTACTTTTCCTATTTGGGGCCTTTTGTGGTTCCATACAAATTTTAGGATTGCTTGTTCTAGCTTTGAGAAGAATGCTAGTGCAATTTTGATTAGGATTGCATTGAATGTGTAGATAGCTTTGGGTAGTATTGACATATTTATTCTTCTAATCCATGAGCACGGAATGTTTTTCCATTCTTTATATCTTCTTCAATTTCCTTCATAAGCTTTCTATAGTTTTCAGCATACAGATCTTTTACATCTTTGGTTAGGTTTATTCCTGGGTATTTTATAGTTCTTGGTGCAATTGTGAATGGGGTCAGTTTCTTTATTTGTCTTTCTGTGGCTTCATTATTAGTGTATAAGAATGCAACTGATTTCTGTACATTAATTTTGTATCCTACGGCTTTGCTGAATTCATGTATCAGTTTTAGCAGACTTTTGGTGGAGTCTATCAGATTTTCCATGTAAAATATCACGTCATCTGCAAAAAGCGAAAGCTTCACTTCATCTTTGCCAGTTTTGATGCCTTTGATTTCCTTTTGTTGTCTTATTGCTGATGCTAGTACTTCCAACACTATGTTAAACAACAGCGGTGTGAGTGGACATCCCTGTCGTGTTCCTAATCTCAGGGGGAAAGCTCTCAGTTTTTCCCCATTGAGGATGATGTTAGCTGTGGGCTTTTCATAAATGGCATTTTTGATGTTTAAGTATGTTCCTTCTATCCCGACTTTCTTGAGAGTTTTTACTAAGAAAGGATGCTGAATTTTGTCAAATGCTTTTTCTGCATCGATTGACAGGATCATATGGTTCTTATCTTTTCTTTTATTAATGTGATGTATCAAATTGATTGATTTGCAAATGTTGAACCAGCCCTGCAACCCAGGAATTAATCCCCCTTGACAATGTTGAATGATTCTTTTTATATGCTGTTGAATTCGATTTGCTAGTATCTTCTTGAGAATTTTTGCATCCATATTCATCAGGGATATAGGCCTGTAGTTCTCTTTTTTTTTACTGGGTCTCTGTCTGGTTTAGGAATCAAAGTAATGCTGGCTTCATAGAATGAGTCTGGAAGTTTTCCTTCCCTTTCTATTTTTTAGACTAGCGTGAGAAGGATAGGTATTATCTCTGCTTTAAATGTCTGGTAGAATTCCCCTGGGAAGCCATCTTGTCCTGGAGTCTAATTTGTTGGGAGATTTTTGATAAGTGATTCAATTTCTTCGCTGGTTTTGGGTCTGTTCAAGCTTTCTATTTCTTCCTGTTTGAGTTTTGGTAGTGTTTGGGTGCTTAGGAATTTGTCCATTTCTTCCAGGTTGTCCAATTTGACTGCATATAATTTTTCATAGTATTCCCTGATAATTGCTTGTATCTCTGAGGGATTGGTTGTAATAATTCCATTTTCATTCATGATTTTATCTATTTGGGTATTTCCCTTTTCTTTGTGAGAAGCCTGGCTAGAGGTTTATCAATTTTGTTGTTTTTTGAAAAAAACAACTCTTGGTTTCATTGATCTGCTCTACTGTTTGTTTTTAGATTCTATATTGTTTATTTCTTCTCTGATATTTATTATTTCTCCTTCTGCTGGGTTTCAGGTGTCTTTGCTGTTCTGCTTCTATTTCCTTTAGGTGTGCTGTTAGATTTTGTATTTGGGATTTTTCTTTTTTTCTGGAGATAGGCTTTGGTTGCAATGTATTTTCCTCTCGGGACATCCCAAAGGGTTTGGATTGTTGAATTTTCATTTTCATTTGTTTCCATATATTTTTTAATTTCTTCTCTAATTGCCTGGTTCACCCATTCATTCTTTAGTAGGGTGTTCTTTAACCTCCATGCTTTTGGAGGTTTTCCAGACTTTTTCCCGTGGTTGATTTCAAGCTTCATAGCATTGTGGTCTGAAAGAATGCATGGTATGATTTCAATTCTTGTATACTTATGAAGGGCTGTTTTGTGACCCAGTATATGATCTATCTTGGAGAATGTTCCATGTGCACTCGAGAAGAAAGTATATTCTGTTGCTTTGGGATGCAGAGTTCTAAATAGATCTGTCAAGTCCATCTGATCCAATGTATCATTCAGGGCCCTTGTTTCTTTATTGACCATGTGTCTAGATGATCTATCCATTTCTGTAAGTGGAGTGTTAAAGTCCCCTGCAATGGCCACATTCTTATCAATAAGGTTGCTTATGTTTATGAGTAATTGTTTTATATATTTGGGGGCTCCGGTATTCGGCACATAGACATTTATAATTGTTAGCTCTTCCTGATGGATAGACCCTGTAATTATTATATAATGCCCTTCTTCATCTCTTGTTACAGCCTTTAATTTAAAGTCTAGTTTGTCTGATATAAGTATGGCTACTCCAGCTTTCTTTTGGCTTCCAGTAGCATGATAAATAGTTCTCCATCCCCTCACTCTCAATCTAAAGGTGTCCTCAGATCTAAAATGAGTCTCTTGTAGACAGCAAACAGATGGGTCTTGTTTTTTTATCCATTCTGATACCCTATTTTGGTTGGCACATTTAATCCATTTACATTCAGTGTTATTATAGAAAGATACGGGTTTAGAGTCATTGTGATGTCTGTATGTTTTTTGTTTGTACTGATGTCTCTGGTATTTTGTCTCACAGGAGACCCCTTAGGATCTCTTGTAGGGCTGGTTTAGTGGTGACAATTTCCTTCAGTTTTTGTTTGTTTGGGAAGACCTTTATCTCTCCTTCTATTCTAAATGACAGACTTGCTGGATAAAGGATTCTCAGCTGCAATTTTTTTCTGTTCATCACATTGAAGATTTCCTGCCATTCCTTTCTGGCCTGCCAAGTTTCAGTAGAGAGATCTGTCACGAGTCTTATCGGTCTCCCTTTTTATGTTAGAGCTTGTATATCTCTAGCTGCTTTCAGAATTTTTTCTTTATCCTTGTATTTTGCGAGTTTGACTATGATATGTTGTGCAGAAGATTGATTCAAGTTACATCTGAAGGGAGTTCTCTGTGCCTCTTGGATTTCAATGCCTTTTTCCTTCCCCCAATCAGGGAAGTTTTCAGCTATGATTTCTTCAAGAACACCTTCAGCAGCTTTCCCTCTCTCTTCCTCCTCTGGAATCTCAATTATGCGTATGTTATTTCGTTTAATTCTGTCACTTAGTTCTCTAATTCTCCCCTCATACTCCTGGATTTTTTTATCTCTCTTTTTCTTAGCTTCCTCTTTTTCCATAATTTTATCCTCTAATTCACCTATTCTCTCCTCTGCTTCTTCAATCTGAGCTGTGGTTGCTTCCATTTTATTTTGCAGCTCATTTATAGAATTTTTACCTCCTCCTGACTGTTTCTTAGTTCCTTAATCTCTATAGCAATAGATTCTCTGCTGTCATCTATACTTTTTTGAAGCCCAGCCATTAATTTTATGACTATTATTCTAAATTCTTTTTCCATTATATTGCTTAAATCGTTTTTGATCAGTTCATTAGCTGTCGCTATTTCCTGGAGTTTCTTTTAAGGAGAATTCTTCCATTTCGTCATTTTGGATATTCCCTGGAGTGGCGCAGAACCGCAGGGCTCTTCCTCTGTGCTGTCTGGAGTAAATTGCATTGGTGGGCGGGGCCACAGTCAGACCCAATGTCTGTCCCAGCCCACCTCTGGGGCCACAGTCAGACTGGTGTGTACCTTATCTTCCCCTCTCCCAGGGGCAGGACTTACTGTGGAGTGGTGTGGCCCCTGTCTGGGCTACTTGCACAATGCCAGGCTTGTGGTGCTGCTCCGATGGGATCTGGCGTATTAGCTGGGGTGGATTGGCAAGGTGCACAGGGGCGAGAGGGGCAGACACAGCTCGCTTTGCCTCGGTGGTCCTCTTTGGGAGGGCCTCTGTGGCACCAGGAGTGAGGCAGACCTGTTGGAGGGATGGATATGCAGAAGCACAGCGTTGGGTGTTTGTGTGGTGCAAGCAAGCTTGGTGATGGGAACTGGCTCCCTTTGGAATTTTGGCTGGGGGATGGGCGAGGGAGATGGCACTGGCGAGTCCCTTTGTTCCCAACCAAGCTGAGCTCTTTCCTCTGGGGTTCAACAACTCTCCTTCCCATTGTCCTCTAGCCCTCCTGCTCTCAGAACAGAGCTGTTGACTTATAACATTCCAGATGTTAAATCCCACTGGCTGTCAGAACACACTCTGTCTGACCCCTCTGTTTTTGCAAGCCAGCCTCAGGGAATCTGCCTTGCCGAGCAGGCTGCCACTCCACTGCCCTGGCTCCCTCCCGCCAGTCTGCGTAGCACCGCCTCTCTGCCCTTCCTACCCTCTCTGTGGGCCTCTCATCTACACTTGGCTCCAGAGAGTCCATTCTGGTAGTCTTCTGGCGGTTTTCTGGGTTATTTAGGCAGGTGTGGGTGGAATGTAAGTGGTCAGCAGGACGCAGTGATCCCAGTGTCCTCCCATGACACCATCTTCCTCAATGATTGCTATTTTCTTTTTAAACTTTTTATTTTATTCCTGCATTGTTTTTCTAATTTTATCTAGTGTATAGTCATGTTTTCTTATTGTTTACTAAACTTCCTTAAGAAGATTATTCTGAATTCTTTGTGTGACAGTTCATACATCTTCATTCTTTTAGGGTTAGTTATTGGAGCTTTATTGATTTTTTCTGCTTGTCATCTTTACCTGGTTTTCATGATCCTTGATTCTCTACATTGGCATCTGTACATTTCAGTAATTGGGTTCCTCATTCAGACTTTATAGATTTGCTTTGGCAGAGATCATTTTCACAAGTCAGCTCATTTTGGGTTTCTGAGTATCTGAGTTGGTATGTCTTGGACACGTGACACTTATTATTATATTTTGTGGTGAGGTCACTGATTAAGTTCTGAGAATGGGGATAGGGTGTCTGCCTTGGCTTAAAGCAATTGGATAGAATTGCTGACTTTGTCCTCTAAACAAGTGAGGGTCTGGGATAAGCTCTGTGGTTGCCTGGATTCTTTGATAAGATTACTTGATAGTCAGGAATGAGTACTATATTCAGTAATAGATCAAGCTATGGATTAACTACCCTGACCTGGCACGGCAACAAGATGGCACTAGGGTTCATTATTTGGGGACATTGTCAGGCCAGACCTTGCACTGAAATACCTGGTAAGGTGAGGCCACTGGTTTTGCTCTGCAGCTGGGGGCAGCCACAGAGCATGCTATCTGTTCAAGTGCCACTATGCCTAAGGCTACTGAATGGCTTATGCATCTTCCCATGTGCTCTCCTTAGGTTTCTTGGTTGAATAGGCTAAAGCCTATATCCAGTGATGAGTAGGGTTACAAATTAAATTCTCTGCCCAGAGTCAGTGGTAGAAGCAGCTTTAAAGCTGCTAAAGCTCTTTGTTGTTTTGGCTCAAGCAAACCACACCCAAGTTCCCTGGCTGAACAGGACCATCCACTATCTTTGTTCCATTATAGCTTTTTGCAATTTATGAAAAGCCTTCACATGCATTATATAATAGTGGGCATGTCTGTAAGAGTAATACTTACCATTCTTTCATAGACACTAGTGTTCTGGTCTATTGATTTAGCAGCTATGGTTTTATAGTTTTATGGTTCAGCTATGTCCAGAAATGTTAAAGAGTTCTCAGACTTATCTACTCAAGAAGCATTTTGATGGGGAATACATTTGAATGAAGTTTTTACTACTTCCTTAATTTAGCATCTGCTTCACCCAGAAAAATAATATGTTGAACATCTTCGTATTGTCTACCTGCTAGCCTAAGCTTTTCTTTCTGTTCACCTCTCCTATAAATACTGCCAAATTCTCCCAAATTTCTGAGCAAGCTTCATTTCCACTGATCCAATGTTATAATAATAATAGCACACAATTATATAGCAATTAAATTGTCTAGGACTATTTTATATTTTTATGTACAATTAATTATTTACACCTCACAGCACCATATGAGTAAGAATTATTATTCTCATTTATTAAATGAGGAAACCAGGGCATCAAGAGAATGTGATTTTTCCCTCAGCTGGTAAATGTCAGAACTGGAATCTGACAGTAGGTTTTCTTTCTGTGTATTTCTGTTCTATTGAGAGATGGTGGTTCTTAAAAAAAGGCTGTCATTTATTTCTTGGTAATTTACATTTTTTCTTTCATATAAAACAAAGACTCTTGTATTCTAGAAATAACTTATAAGCTTCCATTATGTGATGAACATTCTTCTATACATAAGGATATAGTAGGTAGCAAGACAAAGCGTTATGTCTATGGTAGGTCAAGTCTGTTATATAAAAAATACCCTGAGACCTTTAACTAGATAGTAACTAATCTTTTTTTTTTAATTTTTTAATGTTTATTTATTATTGAGAGACAGAGAGACACAGAGTATGAGCAGGGGCTGAGCTGTCAGCACAGAGCCTGACGCTGGGCTCGAACTCACAAACTGCAAGATCATGACCTGAGCCAAAGTCGGTGACTTAACAAACTGAATCACCCAAGCGCCCCTAGATAGTAACTAATCTTATTGCAGTTGATCATTTAGCACATTTTGGTATACAAATATAGAATAATTATATTGTACAACTGAAACTAATATAATGTTTTATGCCAGTTATATTTTAATTAGAAAAAGAAATTCAAACAAAATCCCTAAAGGGAAAAAGTACATGTATTAAGAAACAAAAGGATAAAATAACAGAATCTCACAAAAGATAATATAAAAATGGCCAGTAATCACTGAGAAAAATGTACTCAACATCATTAGTTATTAGGAAAAGGTAAACTAAAACCACAATGAGATACCACTTCATATTCATTTAGGAAGGTTAAAAATGAAACAAAGCAGACAAAAACAAATGTTGGTCAGGATGTAGAGCAAGTGGGACTCTTCTAACTTGATGGTTGGAATTCAATATGGTATAACTTTTAGATAACTGCTCATGAAGAGAAAGGAAAAAAAATATTAAAAAAAAGTATTTTAACTGAAATTCATTCAGCACACTTATTCATGGGCTCCAAACATTGGAAATACTCTATAAGTCCACCAAAAGGAGATTAAACAAATAAATTATGATGTAGCCAATACAATGACGAATTCATCAGCAATTTAAAAAATACAACATGCACAAAATCTGAACACCATTATGTAAGCAAAAGAATCTAGAAAGATAAATGTGAATACAGGATTATTCAGTTTTACATGTAATCCAAATACAGATAAAATTAAAATATTTTTTACAATTATCAAAATCATATAGAAGTTCTAGAGAGTATAGAGATAGAATAGAGATGGAGAATTAGAACACTAACTGGATAAGGAATTGCCTGTGAGAGGAACAAAGAGCCTTTGGGAAAGAAGAGATGGAAATGTTTCATATTTTATTTTCAGTAGTGGTCACTTAAGTATTATTGTCATAAAATCCCACTAAATAGTTAAGATCAATACATTTTATTGCATATTGACAATATGTCAACACCGAACAACTCTTCTTTCATATTACATGACTTCATAAATTTTGGTTTAATTCTGATCCTCATAGACTACTTTTTCCTCTTTTATTGAATTCCTTAATTTTTTTCACTAGACTTATAAAGTTATCTTTACCATTGCTTTCCTTAGTTCAAATAAATTACTATGTTAAGAAAGTTGGCAAAGCATGACAAATATTATAAATTGACATTGATTATAAACTAACAATAAGGAAACCACTTAAAATCAGAACTATAGGATGAATATCATTCCCTATAGACTACAGATTTTCCATTAAAATTCCAGTTGTGCTGCTTAGTGGCTATGTAATCTTTGGCAAGCTTCTGAACGCTCTATGCCTGATTGTTTTTGTAAGATTCATAAACATAAAGATTGGCACTATGTTATATAAGATGAATAGATTGATCGAGCCTGGCTATCAAAAACTTTAATTTTAGTTCATTCTGTATTTACAACTCTCTTTTTCTTTAATATAAAAAGTTATTGTGTCTATTTCTAGATGGTATAATCTTAAACATATAAAATTCTAAAGAATCCACCAAAAAAACTATTAGAGTTCAATAGTTGGTAAACAAGTTCAACAAAGTTGTAGGATATAAGAATAATATACAAAAATAAGTTATATTCCTGAACATTAACAGTGGTTAATCTGGAAATAAAAGTGAATTAAAAAATAATTGCATTTATAATAACATTAAAAAGAATAAATTAATTATTAATACATTTAACTAAATAATGGCAACACTGGTACATTGAACATTACACATTATTGAATGAAATGTTAAAAGACACGAAACCATGGAAAAACACCTGTTTTCATGGGTTGGAAGTTCTGATATTGTTGAAGGGTCAATATATTCAAATTGATCTGCAGATTCAAAACAATACCTATCAAAATTTCAACTACCTTTTTTGCAGAAATGGGCAAGCAGACACAAAAATACATAAGAAAATTAAAAGATACTGAGTAGTTAAAACAGTTTTGAAAAATAAAGACAAATATGGAAGATACACACTTCCAATTTCAAGACATTTTACCGATTTGCAGTAACCCAGACAGTATGGTACTGATATAAATTTAGACATATAGATTAATAAAATAGAACTAAGGGGGGGGGCTGGGTGGCTCAGTTGGTTAAGCATCCGATCTCAGCTCAGGTCATGATCTCATGGTTCGTGAGTTCAAGCCCCACCTTGGGCTCTGTGCTGACAGCACGGAGCCTGAAGCCTGCTTCAGATTCTGTGTCTCCTTTTCTCTCTCTATCCCTTCCCCGCTCATGCTCTGTCTCTCTCTGTCTCAATAATAAATAAACATTAAAAAAATAGAATTAAGAGTCTAAAAATTCTACTGATATATAAATAAGTGCTCACATGTAAAGTCAATTGATTATAAACAAGGATACCAAGACTACTAAATAAGGAAAGAATAGTCTTTGTAACAATTGCTCTGGGAAAAATGGATGTTCTTATGCAAAAGAATGACATTGAGGCACTATCACACCATTTATAAAAGTTAACTCAAAATGGATCAAAGACCTAAAAGTGAAACATGAAAATATAAAATTCTTATTTATTTTATTTTATTTTATTATTTTATTATATATATACATATATAGAGAGAGAGAGAGAGAGAGAGAGAGAGAGAGAGAGAGAGGGAGCACAAATGCACAAATAGGGGAGAAGGGCAGAGGGAGAGAAAGAGAGATCTCCAGCAGACTCCACACTCAGCACAGAGCTCAGTGCAGAGCTTGATTCTACGATCCTGGGATCATAGCCTGAGCTGAAACCAATAGTCCAACACTCAACCAATTGAGCCACCCAGGCACCCTGAAAGTATAAAATTATTTATAGAAAACCCAGCTGTATATCTGCATAATCCTGGATTAGACAAAATTTCTTAGATATGACACAAATAGCACAAGCAATACTTAGTTTAAAAAAAAAAAAAACGGGGGCGCCTGGGTGGCTTGGTCGGTTGAGCGTCCGACTTCGGCTCAGGTCATGATCTCATGGTCCCGTGAGTTCGAGCCCCGCATCGGGCTCTGTGCTGACAGCTCAGAGCCTGGAGCCTGTTTCAAATTCTGTGTCTCCCTCTCTCTCTGCTCCTCCCCTGTTCATGCTCTGTCTCTCTCTGTCTCAAAAATAAATAAACGTCAAAAAAAAAAAATTAAAAAAAAAAAACGTTTACTTATTTTGAGAGAGAGAAAGCATGTGAGCAGGGGAAAGGGCTGAGGGAGAGAGAGAAAAGTTCAAGCAGGCTCCACACTCAGAGAGGAGCTCAACATGGGGCTTGATCTCACAACCATGAGATCATGACCTAAGCCAAAATCAAGAGTTGGAAGCTCAACCAACTGAGCCACCTAGGAGCCCTGATAAAATTCAACTTTATTACAATTAAAATCTCTGGCGTCTGAGTGGCTTAGTCATTAAACACGTGACTTCGTTTCAGGTCATGATCACATAGTTGGTGAGTTTGAGTCCCACATTGGATGAGCACAAGCCCCCTTAGGGTGACCTCCAGCCCTGCTTCTCTTGAACATGAGCCCCACTTCGAATGGGCTTGTGCCCCGATTCTGGTGACTCCAGCCCTGCTTTAGGTGAGCTCCAGCCCCATTTTGGGTAAAAACGGGAGCCCTGGGTGAGCCCATTTTCTCTCTGTTTCTCTCTCTTCCCCCCCCCCCCCCCATCTGCCCCTTGTGGGACTCTCCTTCTTTCTCTCTCTCTACCCCTATATCACTTGTGCCCTCTCTCTCTCTAAAAAAAAAAAAAAGAAAAAATTAAAAACTCAAAATTAAACTCTTTTTAAAAGGAATACTATGGGCAAATATGAAATACTTGGGTATATACTCAAGAGAAAAAATTTTAAAACATCCACATAACTGAGCAGGAAGACAACCGTGGAGTAAGACAACACTAGGCTCACCTTTTTTTCTTGGAAACAACTATATAACTATCAAATCATCCTAAATATCCCAGAAATGACTGGAAGACTGACAGAACAAACTCTACAAGTAAAGAGAAGAAGCTACATCGAAGAAGATAGGCAGTGCAGAGACGTAGTTTAGGGGAGAAATGAATCTCAGGTACTGTGGAAGGGAGTGGACCATGGTTACGAGGAAGGGCAAGAGACAGAGAGAGAGAGAGAGAGAGAGAGAAAGAGAGAGGAGCATAGAAGGGAATGCACAATGAGAACGTTTCTCCAAAGCCATTGGCTTAGAAAATGAAAAGGAATGAAAATCAGCAACACATGAAGAGAGAGACAAGCAAGGATCAGAGAAAATCTCCAGAAACAACAACAAAACATGTAATAAAATGGTAATACATCTATCAATAATTATTTTGAATGTAAATGGGTTAATGATCTGATCAAAAGACACAAGTGTCAGAATGGATAAAAAATAAGACCAATCTAATGCTACCTACAATAGACTCATTTGAGACCTAAAGACACTGGCAGATTGAAAGTGTGGATGGAGAAAAAGTGATCATTCAAATGGATGTCAAAGGAAAGTTAGGGTAGCAATACTTATATTGGACTAAATAGACTTTAAAAGAAAAACCATTAGGAGACAAAGGAGGGCACTATATAATAACAAAAGGGAAAATCCAACAATATATATATAACAATTGTAAATATTTATGTCCCCTACATGAAAGAACCCAAATACACAAAAGAATTATTAACAAAGATAAAGCAACTCATTGATAATAATACTATAATTGGGGACTTTAACAGCCCACTTATATCAGTGGACAAATCACCTAAACTGAAAATAAACCAGGAAATAATGGCTTTGAATGACACTGGACCAAATGGAGTTAACAGATATATTCAGAACATTCCATCACAAAGCAACAGAATACACATTGTTTTCAAATACACACAGAACATTCTCCAGAATAGATTACCTATTAGGTCACAAAACAAGACCCAATAAATACAAAAATATTGAAGTCATTCGATGCACCTTTTCTGACTACAAAAAGAAGAAAAAAAAATCCATGGTGACAAATGAAAATGAAAACAGTGTCCAAAACCTTTGGGATGTAGCAAAGTCCAGGACCAGATATACTCACAAGGGAATTTTACCAAACATTTAAGGAAGAATTAAAACTATTCTCCTCAAACTGTTTAAAAAAATAGAAAAGGAAACAAAAGTTCCAAATTCATTTAATTAAGTTAGTATTACCCTGATATCAAAACCAGATAAAGACACTACCAGAAAAGATAACTGCAGGCCAATATCTCTGATGAACAAGGATGCAAAGATTCTCAAGAAAATACTAGCAAACTGAATCCAACAATCATTAAAAAAATCATTCACCATGATCAAGTGGGATTTATTCCGGGTCACAAGAGTGGTTCAATATCCACAAATCAATGTGATACATCACATTAATAACAGAATGGATAAGAACCATATATTCATTTTAATAGATGCAGAAAAAACCTTGGACAAAGTACAGCAGCCATTCATGATAAAAGCCCTCAACAAAGTAGAGGAAACATACCTCAACATAATAAAGGCAATATAAGAAAAGCACACAACTAATATCATTCTCAATGAGGAAAAACTGAGAGCCTTTCTTGTACTGTCATGAACAAGACAGCGATGTCCATTCTCACACTGTGATTTAACGGTACGGGAAGTCCTAGCTACAGCAATCAGACAACAAAAAGAAATAAAAGGCATCTGGATCAGCAAGGAAGAAGTCAAATTTCACCATTTGCAGATGACATGATACTATATATAGAAAACCCAGAAGACTCCACCAAAAAAACTGCTAGTTCTGATAAACGAAATTAGTAAAGTCACAGGATACAAAACCAAAGTAAAGGTATCTGTTGCATTTCTAAACACCAATAATGCGGTAGCAAAGGGAGAATTTAAGGAATCATTCCCATTTATAATTGCACTAACAGCCATAATATACTTAGCAATAAGCCCAACCTAACAGGTAAAAAACTATGCTATGAAAACTATAAAATACCAATGAAAGAAACTGAAGACAACACAATGGAATGGAAAGACTTTTCCATTCTTTGAAGAACAAATATTGATAAAATGTCTATACTACCCAAAGCAATCTACACATTTAATGCAATCCTTATCAAATTACTACCAACATTTTTCACAGAGCTAGAACAAACAATCCTAAAATTTGCAAGAGACCACAAAAGACCCTGAATAGCCCAAGCAACCTTGAAAAGAAAAACAAAGATAAAGGCATCACAATTCCAGACTCCAAGTTATATCACAAAGCTTTAGTAATCAAAATAGTATAGTGCTGGCACAAAAATAGACACATAGACCCAAAAAAAACCAGAATAAAAATCCAGAAATAAAAAAAAATTATATGATCAGTTAATCTTCGACAAAGCAGGAAAGATTATCCCATGGGAGAAAGACAGTATCTTCAACAAGTGTAGGGAAAACTGGACAACAACATGCAAAAGAATGAAAGTTTTCTTACACCATACACAAAGATAAACTCAAAACGGATAAAAGACCTAAATGTGAGACCTGAATCATGAAATTCCTATAAGAGATCACAGACAGTATCTTCTTTGACATCAGCTATAGCAATTTCTTTCTACATATGTCTCCTGAGGCAAAGGAACAAAAAGCAAAAATCAATTATTAGGACTACATTAACATAAAAAGCTTCTGCACAGTGAAAGAAACCATCAACAAAACTAAAAGGCACCTAAGGAATGGGAGAAGATATCTGCAAATGACAAATCTGATAAAGAGTTAGTATCCATAATATATATAAAGAACTTATACAACTCATCACCAAAAAAAGAAATAATCCAATTAAAAATGGGCAGAAGGCATAAACAGTTATTTTCCAAACAATACACACCCATGGCCAAAAAACATACGAGAAAATGCTCAACATCATTTACCATCAGGGAAATGCAAATCAAAACTACAATGAAATATCACTTCACACCTGTCAGAATGGCTAAAATCAGCAACAGAAGAAACAACAAGTGTTGACAAGGATGTGGAGAAAGGGGAACTCCTGCACTGTTGGTGGGAATGCAAACTGGTATAGCCACTCTGGAAAACACTATGGAGTTTCCTCAAGAAATTAAAAACAGAAGTTGAAAACAGATCCGGCTATCATAGTACTAGGTATTTACCCAAAGAATACAAAAATGCTAATTCAAACGATACAAGCATCCTGATGTTTATAGTGGCATTATGTACAATAGCCAAATTATGAAAAAACAGTTCAAGTGTACATAGATTAATAAATGGATAAAGAAAATATTATATATATATACATATATATGTATATATATATAATGGAATATTACTCATCCATAAGAAAAGAATAAATGAAATCTAGGGGTACTTTGGTAGATCAGCTAGTTAAGTGTCTAATTTTTTTATTTTGGCTTGGGTCATGATCTCACTCTTGTGAGATGCAGCGCTGCAGTAGCCGGCCAGCATGGAGCCTGCTTAAAATCCCCCCTCTCCCTCTTAGTCCCTCCCTCTCTCTCTCTTTCTCTCTCTCTCTCTCAGAACAACAACAACAAAACATCAAGAAAAAAAAAAAGAAAAACAATGAAATCTTGCCATTTGCAATGACATGGAGGGAGCTAAAAAGTATTATGCTAAATGAAATAAATCAATCAGAGGAAGACAAATACCATATGATTTCACTCATATTTGGAATTTAGGATACAAACAAGCGAATGGAAAAACAACACAGAGAGAGACACACTAAGAAACATACTCTTAACTATAGAGAACTGATGGTTACCAGAGGGGAGGTGGGTGAAGTTATCAGTTAAATAGATGATGGGGATGTGATAAACACTGGGTGAGGTGTGGAAGGGTTGGATATTGTACACCTGAAAGTAACATTATTCTGTATGTTAACTAACTAGAATTTAAATAAAATATTTAAAAAATACACAAAACTTGTATATGAATGTCCATAGCAACATTATTTATAATAGCCCTAAAGTGGAAACAACTCAAATACCCATGGATAAATACCAAATTATATATCTATGTACTGATATATAATTCAGCAATAAAAAGAATTAAAGCTATTTGACATTCTATGATGTGGGAAATCCTTGAAAATCTTTTACTAAATAAAATAAATCATTAACAAAAGACTGAATTTTGTATGAAATTTCCATGAAATTTCCATTATAGGCAAATCTATAAAAACAGAAAATAGATTAGTGATTACTTACAGCTGGGAATGAGGGTAGGGAAAGGGGTTTGTCGAGTGATGAGAAAGGGGTACAGGGTTTCTCTTTGGTATAATGAAAATATTTTTTACACTGATGAAATTACTCTGAATATACTAAAAGCCATTGAATTATACATGTCATGTAAGTGAATTGTATGCCATGTGAATTATATCTCAGTTAAGTTGTTTACAAAAAGAAATTAAAAAGTATATACACATTTAAAAACACTAAGCTTATTTTATGAAATACATGCAAAATTATAAAAGAAGACAATGATGCTTGCCTATTGCCTATATATTGCCTCTTTTACAAAACACAATGACAGTATTGTGCTGTGAACTAAGGAATGTAAATATCTCAAACCTCTGTACCTGAGACACCAAAAATACTAAAGGGTAATCCTTATTATGTTTATAATGAAAATTAAATGAGTTACAAAATGGCAGGCACACAAGAGATACTCAAGAGATTGGAACAGAGATTTTTATTAGATTTATTGTGAAGCAATAAGGGAGATAAAATGATATTCAGTATCTTGGGCTTCTAGAACCCATTTCTTGGTTAACGAACAGCACTGGACTTTAGCTGTCAGTGGTGTTCTTACCAAAAAATAAGAGGATTGACACTCCAGCTGTACAGAATACCAGAAGCAGTAATGATGAGGAATGGATCTCTACTTTTTACGCTGGAGCTCTGCTCTTCAAACTTTAACATATTTCAGATAGCTTTCTAAGACTTATTAAAATACACATTTCTGGGCCTCAGACCCAGAGCTTCTATTTCAGTAGGTCAGGGGTAAGCTTCAAGAATATAATTTTGTAGGGGTGGCTAGGTGGCTCAGTTGGTTAAGCATCTGACTGGATTTCAGGTCAGGTCATGATCTAGCAGTTCATGGGATCAAGCTCTGTGTCAGTCTCCTTGCTGACAGCATAAAGCCTTCTTGGGATTCTCTCTCTCCCTCTCTCTCTCTGCCTCCCCTGCTTGTATACTCCCTCTCTCTCTTTCTCTCAAAAATAAAGTTAAAAAATAATATAATTTAATAATTATATTTATAGTATAAAATATAATATAAAATATATTTTATAATATAAAAAGTTCTCAGATGCTACTGATGATAGTGTTGGTCTAGGGACCTCACTTTGAGAAGCATTGCATTAGAGTCTTAAAATTCAGCACACATGAAGGTTATTAAAAAAGGGAAAGGGTGAGGCAGGTCAGTTATGAGATGACAGTATGAGCACTATTCAGAATGGAGGTATAATGCAGATCCAGGCTCCAGCAAACAATCCTTAGGGCAAAATCTGAATTCTAGGTATCTACTACTTAGGCCAATCATGGAGCATTCCAGATAAAAGTAATAGGACACAAGAATTGATCTTAACACAAAATAAGCTGAAGGCTAGACTATAAATTTCTTCCACTGTGCCCTTTGCTCCTTATCCCTACACTCCCAGGCAAATAAACAGTGAATCATATAAAAATCAGCCCTCATGAACGCACTGTGTTAATTCTTCTCTATTAACTATAACCTTTGGATATTAAATGAAAAATTTTTGCAATTTAAAAATGCATATGGAACTTGTAATATAATCTTATTGACATTAAGCAGAAATTAGGAAATGCCACAAGTTGATACATAATTATAAGACTTAGTAGTTAAATTTAAGAACTAAACTTAGCTAAAATATAGATTAGCTATGTGACTATTGATAAATCACTTAAGCCCTCTAAGATTATTAAATTATCTTTAATTTTGTTCTAAACTATTTACACATAGGACTTCTGGGGAAGATGGCAGAGTAGGAGGATCCTAAGCTCCCTTTGTTCCATGGATGCAACCAGACAACACTTACATAAGAAAAAAGAAACAGACCTTCACATAACGCACCCCAGGAACAAGGAATGCACAAAAGGTAGAAAAATGTCCATAACATTTGCCTTTGAAAAACAGAAGGGCCTAATCTCATGAGTTCTTACAATCAGTGGGGATTTACCCCTGGAATTCTAAAAAAAAATCCGCAGCTCTGCTCTGGGATAGCCAGGAGGGTGATAGGAGACTGAGTCCCTATATTAAAGAGAGCACAGTAAAGAGTCCTATGGAGATACAACATAGAAGCAGGAATTTAAAAACACTTGGGGTACACTGGAGGAATATCTATTTTCTGGTCTCAGAGTGGGCAGAGATATCTAAGAGACTTCTCCAGGAACCAAAGAGCTGGTATGTGCCATCTACCTCTACTGCCTCTAAGCCTAAACACATGGACATCTGTAGGAACCAGTGCAATGCAACACTCTCCACCTAGCTTTCTAATAGCATGCCTTGCTCTATGTGCTTCTGCTGGTCAGCACCTTCCAACCTAGCCAGCCTTAGTCTTCCAATGGATGCAGGTCTCCTCCCACAGCAGACCAGCTCATACCTTGCTGACGCCATGCACTCCACCCTGACAGTCTGTGGACCTTCACCATCCAACCCCATGGCAAGAGTTTTCTAAAGGAGCTACAGATCCTGTTCCACAGCAAACCAGCACAAACCAGGTTAACACTGCATGCTCTGCCACTGTGTTCTCCTGCGGACCTGCTTCCTCTAAAACAACCATGGCAGGATCCATCCAAGCAGTGCCGCAAGACTGGCAATGTGCATGCAGTACTGAGAAGGGCCAGCACCACTCCAAAGTGACTCCTGCATGAAGATAGGGAATATAGCCACACATGCCAGTCCCACTGCAGCCCTAGCAGTGGGCTAGAGACAGACATCTCTGGCAAACTCCTGGTTTGACGACTCAAACCCAAGGTAGGCCCAGATTGGCTAACTAATCACACAGGGACAAAACCTTGCCCACAATGGCAAAAAGAGCCATTGCACACAACTGGACTGAAGGCAAAAGTGACTCAGCCACAATAGTAATGTACACATAAGACACATAGGAGACACCTTTGAAGCACCAGTTTCTGGTGAACAGGGGACATTGCCCTGCAAGAACTCTTATTCATAAGACTACTAGTTTCATGAGCAGAAGGCATAGGTAACTTTACTAACACATATAAACAGACATAGAGAGTTACACAAAATGAGACAGAAGAATATGTGTCAAATGAAAGAATAGGACAAAATCACAGCAAGAGAAAAGAGGAAACAGAGATAAAGTAATATGCCTGATGAAAAATTTAAAGTAATGGTAATGAAGATATTCACTGGACTTGAGAAAGAGTGGAGGACTTCAGAAAAACTCTCAACAAAGAGGTAAAAAATAAAAAAAAAAATAACCAGAGATTATGAACTCAACTGAAATTAAAAATACACTACAGGTCATATATAGGAGACAGAAGAATCAGAAGAACAGATCAGTGACCTGGAGGACAGAGTAATAGAAAGCAATCAAGCTGAACAAGAGAAATAGAAAATAATAAAAAAAATAAAAATAAACTTAGAAAACTCAGTGAATCCATTAAGCATAAAAACATTGACACTATAGGGATCACAGAAGGAAAAGAGAAAGAAAAGGTGGCAGAAATTTATGTGAATAAATATTTGAAAACATCCTGAATCTGGGGAAGGAAACAGACATCCAAATCTGGGAGGAACAGAGATCCTCCAACAAAATCAACCCAGTGTGTCCACACCAAAACATAAAGTAATTAAAATTACAAAAAAAATAGTGATAAAAAACTTTAAAAGTGGCAAGAGAAAACAATTACATACAAAGAAAACTTTATAGGGCTATTACTTGAGTTTTCAGCAGACACTTTGCAGGCCAAAAGGATGTGGCATAATATATTCAAAATTCTGAAAGAAAAAAAAAAAACACACAGCCAAGAATACTCCATCCAGCAAAGCTGTCAGTCAGAAAAGAAGGAGGAATAAAGAGTTTTACAGACAAACAAAAGAGAAAGGAAAGCATGACCACTAAAATAACCCTAGAAGAAATGTTAACGGGGACTCTGTGAGTGGGAATGAAAGAACATTAGTAGCAGTAAGAAAGGAAGAAAGTGGGGCACCTGGGTGGCTCAGTTGGTTAGGTGTCCAACTTCAGCACAGGTCATGATCTCAGGGTTTGTGGGTTCAAGCCCCTCATCAGTCTCTGTGCTGATGGCTCAGAGCCTAGTGCCTGCTTCAGATTCTGTGTCTCCCTCTCTCTCTGCCCCTCCACTTCTTGTGCTCTGTATCTCAGAAAATAAATAAACATTAAACATTTTTAAAAGGTATAAGGAAAGCAAAAAAGCAATAAAAATAAATATATTTATAAAAATCAGTCAAGGGATATATATTAGGACACCATACTCCTAAAACGTGGGAAGTGAGGAGTAAAAAGTGATTTCAAAAGTAAGTGACAGTGAACTTAATACAGATGCTACATGTATAAGTTGCTATATAGACACCCCAGGGTAACCACAAATCAAAAACCAGTAATAGGTATGGAAAAAATAAAGAGAAAGGAATCCAAGTATATTACTAAAACCAACAAACATGATAAAAGAGAGCAATAAAAGAAGCAAACAGACAAAAACTACAAAAACAATCATAAATAACAAAATGGTATTAAGTACATACTTAACAAAAATTACATTGAGTGTAAATGGAATAAACACTCATATAAAAAGATATAGGGTGATGGAATGGATAAAAAATCAAGGCCCATTTTTGTGCTGCCTACAGGAGACTCATATCAGACCTAAAGAAACAGGGAGATTTGAAGTGAAGAAATGAAAATGCACTAGTCACGCAAATGGAAGTGTAGCAAGCCAAGATAGCAGTACATGTATCAGACAATACAGACTTTAAAACAAATATTGTAATAAGAGACAAAGACATTATATAACCATGAAGAAAGCAATTCAATAAGAAGATATAACACTTGGAAATATTTATGCACCTGATATGAAAGCGCATACATAATGCAGATATTAACAAACATTAAGGAAGTGATCATGAGGAATACAATAATAGTAGGAGACTTTAATACCCCCTTACAAGGAAGCAGTGACTTTAAATGACATATTGGAAATATTTGAATAAACAAAATCAGAAATGAAATGGAGAAATAACAACCAATACCAATAAAACAATTATAACAGAATATTATAAAAAATTATATGCCAACAAATTGGGCATCCTAGAATAAATGGATAATTTCCTAGAAATATGCAACCTCCAAAAACTGAGTCAGAAAGAATTAGAAATTTGAATAGAATGATATATTTATATTTATAGATTTATATTTATCACTCAGCATCACGAAAATGTAAATCAAACTGTCATGAGATATCACCTCATACCTGTCAGAATGGCTAAAATTAAAAACACAAGAAACAACATGTTGGTGAAGATGTGGAGAAAAACAAACCCTCAGGCACCATTGTTGGGAATGCAAACTGGTGCAGACTCTGTAGAAAACACTGTAGAGGTTCCTCAAAACGTTGAAAATAGAACTGCCATATAATCCAGTAGTTCCACTACTGGGTGTTTACCCAAGGAATAAAAACAAACAAAATAAAACAAAACAAAACAAAAAACATAATTTGAAAATATATATGCATCCCTCTGTTTATTGTAGCATTTTTAAAATTTTCTCTTTATTTATTTGAGAGAGACAGAGCACAATTGGGGGAGGGGCAGAGAGAGGGGGACACAGAATCCGAAGCAGGCTCCAGGCTCTGAGCTATCAGCACAGAGCCCAATGCGGGGCTTAAACTCACAAACCATGATATAACCTGAGCCGAAGTCAGACGCTCAAGGGACTGAGCCACCCAGGTGTCCCTATTGTAGCAGTCTTTAAATAATTAATTTATGGTAGCAGCCCAAGTTCCATTGATAGATGAATGGATAAGGAAGAGATGATTAGAGATAAAGATGATACAGATAGATAAAGTAGAGATGATAGAGACAGAGACAGAGATAGAGATAGAGACAGAGATACAGATACAGATAAAGATAGATAATGGAATATTACTCAGCCATAAAAAAGAATGAAATCTTGCCATTTGAATGGATGTAGAGAATATTATGTAAATGAAATGTTAATCAAAGAAATATCAATTCTATATGCTTTCAATCACATGTGATATTTAAGAAACAAAACAAAGAAAAAACAAACAGATTAAAAAAAACTCAACTATAGACAACAAACTGATGGTTACTAGGTGGGAGGTGGGTAGGAGGATGCTTGAAATGGTTGAAAGAGTATAAGAGCAGATTTCTCATGATGAGCACTGAGTATTGTATAGAATTGTTGAATCACTATATTATACACCTGAAACTAATAATACACTGTATATTAACTAACTGGAATTTAAATAAAAACTTGAAAAAAAATCGATAATGGAATTTTTTTCTGTAGAAAATTTAGAGGTATATAATTGAAACATATACAGTTATATATCAGAAATTACAAATAAGAAATGAAATAAAGTATGTGAAAGAGAGTTATGATGAAACTGAATAAAAAGGAATTATAATCCCCAATTAGAATGTGGGAAGTTCCAGGGGTGCCTGGGTGGCTCAGTCGGTTGGGTGTCCAACTTTGGCTCAGATCATGATTTCATGGTTTGTGGGTTTGAGCCCCAGCGTCGCACTCTGTGCTTACAGCTTGGAGCCTGGAGCCTGCTTTGGATTCTGTGTCTCCCTCTCTCTTTGCTCCTCCCCCACTCACACTCTGCCTCTCTCTCTCAAAAATAAATAAGAATTAAACAAATTTAGAATGTGGGAAGTTCTGAAAATAGTCAACATAATGAAGTGTACAGCTGTATAACATCTAACTGCTTAGGTATTTGCATTTCCACTCCTATAAATAATGATCTTTAAAATCAATTGTGTCAGTATTATGCCTACCTAAGTTTATTATTGTTCTTTATTTATATATATATATTTTTTTTTCCTCAAGTCTATATTCTTAATGGTTCTGTTATTTGCTTTTAATTTTTTTTCTTTCTATCATGAAGTGACTACTTTTTACAGTGATGGTTAAATAGCTATTTTTTGTTAATGGTACTTCATAATTCTGTGACTCCAATCATTTTCCTATACATTATATATAGATGATACACAGAAGACATGCATACATTTTTGCGTTTCTGTACACATGACACACTAAGGCAGACTCATATGTTTGAATAGAAATATTATCAGAGGACTCACCTTGTAGGTTTCTGTATCTTCATTGCCTTTAAGCAGAGCAACTTATCTTTTATGTGTTTATTCACTTTTATGTTTTTACATACAACTACTTGAAGAAAGAATAACCAGATGAAAAAAATATGTTTAAAAATGAGCTATTTTAGGGGCGCCTGGGTGGCTCAGTTGGTTAAGCGTCGGACTTCAGCTCAGGTCATGATCTCGCGGTCCGTGAGTTCGAGCCCCGCGTCGGGCTCTGGGCTGATGGCTCAGAGCCTGGAGCCTGCTTCTGTTTCTGTGTCTCCCTCTCTCTCTGCCCCTCCCCCATTCATGCTCTGTCTCTCTCTGTCTCAAAAATAAATAAAAACGTTTAAAAATTTAAAAAAAAAATAAAAATGAGCTATTTTAGAAGATTAGCTTCCTTGCTGTTAGCAAGCTCCAGTATCTTACCATATCCTGGTATAAAGTGATCAGAGGCTTGAAAAATATGAGTTTCCTTTTGGCCTGCAGAGTATTACTAACCTCTTGAGATACAATTTTCTTTGTATAACTAATGAATTAAACAAGGCACAGAAACAATTACAGGTAATTTTAATTACAAAAAAATAAATTCAAATTAAAGGGAAAATATTCAGGTGTAATATGACCGATTTTTATGAGAATTATAGAATTGGAGTGTTCCTGTGTTAGTAGGATTTCTACGAAATTAAAGTTAAAGACCAGATCTGAAATTAAAAAATCTAAGAATCTTTTAGATTTATGTTTAGGACTACAGCTTGCTAACGATGAAATATTTCACTTTTTTCCCTTCCAGAAAGTATATGCATAGAGATGAATTAACAGACTTGATTCTGCTTATATTTCAATAAGAGAATACTTATTGGAAGTGTATACTTAAGGAAGTGATTAAAAATAAATATTGCCATTAAATATCAAAGGAACAATAGCTAATCTTGAGAATCATGAATCATGAAACGCTGTTTTTCTTTAGGACAAAAGTATGTATATAAGAGGGGCACCTGGGTGGCTCAGTCAGTTGAGCATCTAACTTTGGCTCAGGTCATCATCTTGTGGTTTGTGGGTTCGAGCCCTGCATCAGGTTCTCTGCTGTCAGCCCAGAGCCCGCTTTGGATCCTCTGTCTCCCTCTCTCTCTGCCCCTCCCCCACTCATGCTCTCTCTCCCTCTCTCAAAAATAAATAAAGATTAAATTTTTTTAAATTAAAAATATGTATAAGATAAAAATACAATTTCACTCCTCCAGAATATCTGTATTTGACTCTGTTAGGAGTCTACCCTATGTCATTGAAAGAAAAACATTTATTTTTTAATTGAATTTTCAGCTATCTATATGTGGCATGATATTTAAAGCTCAATCAAGTGCTGATTAATTGTCAATTAAGACAAATTTGGCTAAGACTGGGATCTGTGCAGAAGCTCTATAGGATGACTGTGTACTTAGTACCTGAATTAGGTGATAATTTTACATTGTAGTTATACCCTAATTTGGCAGAATAAACACCTGCCATTAACAGTAGTATGGCACCAAAAACATGTGCAGGTGTGTTGTGGCCTTCATGTGGCCTTTTAAAGAAGCTAGAGATTTTAGTGACAGAAGTTGTTAATTTCTGTCCCTGACCCTATGAACAATAACATTCCATAACTCACAGTCCATCTAAAAAACACAGTCAATTAACCACTAAGAAAAATGAGGGAGGTTTTTGACCTCAATTCCACAAGCACTTTCGCCTTATTTCTGAAAGCATCCTACAGTCACCAGGCTGGCCACATGTGTGGCAGTCGAATTCCCTAGCAGGTGCTTTATGGTGAGCTAAAGCCTGGCTGGTGAGTTGGAGAAGCAGTTTAAGGGCACTAAAGCAGAAATTAAAGTGACACAGTACAGTGGCTTGTCTGCTGGGAAATAAGAGAGTAGCAGATGGAACAGACTAGAGAGCAGCAATCAAAACTGTGTACTATCAGAAACTTGGGGAAGATACGATACAGAGAAGGAGAAAAGCAAATTTTGCCCGGCTCTGCAAAATGTGACTAGCATCAATGGACAATTCTCATGGGTTCTTGTGAAACTTTACCCCATTGATTATGTTAGCATAGCATTACACAAATAGATGGGGAAAGGCTGTTTGAAATCCTATTTGGTATTTTAAATGCAAAAGGCACTATGCTAGGTCTTGGAAGGAATCAAATAAGCAATCTATATTCTTAAGTACAACCCAGAGGAAAACGTATGGCTTCCACATGACTATATTCAACAACTATATGGATTATTTTTTCACCTACACACTTAGATCAGTGCTGATAGGATAGACTAGCAGGGTAACATGTTTCAGAAAATCTGATATACCATAGCCAGCCACATGGAACCCCATTTCTAAAGGAAACTTGGCTCCCTGGGAATAATGATAGGGGCAACGGTGGCTATATAACCGAATATCTGGACTAAACACATCATACAAAACGGAGGCAATAAGGATTATTCTTAAATATGTACACAACCATTTTTATGGACACGGAGGATAAAAGGAAGATAAATATATCAGGGTCTAGTTCTAAATATGTACAACATTCAGTGATAAACTCTGAATATGGAGTTACAAGAGAGCTATAGGAGAGATTTTCTCAATATAGTAGAAAAGTATAAGGGAGAATACATGTGGAAAGCACAGAGATAATGATTGAATAGGCCTTAAATAATAAGCACCAATTTGCCAGGCAGAAAATGGAGGATAGAATTCCAGGTATACCTAACTGTAAGTAGACACAAAATTTTAAGTATACTGCCATTAAATTCTTCAGTATGTTTCTAAAGTACTGCACTTTACTAATATTTTTATAGCTTATACTAAGTTTTTTAAGTTTATATAAACTCTTTAAACTTTCTAAAGTCTCTAAGGCAAATGTTGTCTTATCCCCTGTATCTAGTACAGTGCTTCTCACTTAATAAATGTTTAGTAAGTATATTAATTGATAAATAGGATAGTGAAATTTTTGGTATGGTTATTAATATTTGCTGTGTCATGATCATTATGACATGCTATCTGCCCTAGTGGATAAAACTCAAGATATCAGGAACTTCACACACTGTTTGGATGTACTCACATCACACATTCCAAAGCAGGTGTACCTGATCCCACAGCTCACCTGCAAGAGATAACATAGGATCCAGGCACGTTCCATTTTGTGGATGTTTGCTGTCTTCTGCTCATGGCTCCCAAAGTAATCCTGAGGATTTGATTGCATTTCTGTCAGCTAGAAGAGGAAAAGGAAATGAAGGATTGTGTGTGAGATTCTTTGATTGAGGGGATTGAGGCCAGTTTACACAGGCTCATGGACTGCAAGCATGGACTATGTCAACACGCTGCTTTGTCTCCCAGCTTCTGGTTAAGCTCAGTCATTTGGAGGGAGAGGTAGGAAACTGAAGAATCAGAGCAGATTGGTATCAGGATCAGAATATTTATTCCTTGCCATGTCTTCATTGCTTGCCTCCACCCCCTCACAGAAGGACACAATCCTGTCAGGACACTTTGTATAACACTGTCATGAGATATTTATTTCGCCAGTATACATAAGTGGAAGTGTTTAGGTCTTCTCTTATTCATGGCTCATTTCATCTGCTCCCCTTATTCATGTGTGTACTTTTTGAAGGTTTGCTAAGATTTAGAATTAAGAGTACACACACACACACACACACACACACACACACACACACACACTTCACACTATGTGGCTGCTATGTAAGTAGCTTGCAAGTTCTCTAAAAATGTAGCCTTTTGCTTCTGATGTGTTCAGATATATCTTGGGGTTTTATGGCAAAAATGGACTTTTAATAAATTATAATTGTCAGCAAACTACCATAATTTAGATGGTAATTTAATGCCTGTAAAAAAAAAATGGAATGGAGGCAAGTAAGAAGCCTAAAGATGTTACTTCATGTTATTAGTGAAATTCTCTGTCTTGGTAATTGAGTCCTGGTAACATTACTTTTTTATCAATAACTATGCTCCAATTGTGCTTGAAAGTTTTAATAGCTTGCATTGGAAAGCCAATATCTTATTCTAGAATACTGATATTTTAAGCAAGATGTGCAATGGATTGATACTATAACATGAAATGTGATTTAAATTAGTCCTCAGCTTCAATTAAAATGCAGTGCTGACAGTGATGTTTCTGACAATTTTTATTTGGAAAACAAAAACTTAACTGGTTATGAAAGTACTATATTGGAAAAAAAAATCTTTGAAATTCCATATTAATAGTTAATCTAAAATACAATTGAGTGACTGAACATCAAATTCTTATAATGTAAACAATCTATTCCTTATATCTGACTAGACTTGGATATATTTACAAACTCTACAATTTTCTGAAATGTCAGACTTGAAATAAAATGGATTGGGTGGACTCCAAAGAAAATAAGGTTTCGATAACTGAGGGTATTCAACCATAGGCCTGTGACCATTGCAGGAAAGATGCTTCACGGACAGTCCAAATGTTAGCCATTTTGTTGATCTTAGTTATTTTTAAGGTTAACCCATTAAATCTTTACTTTCTTGATCATTACTTCCATGACTCACAATGTAAAATTTAACTGAAATTTGAGTAGACTTTGCCAATCTCCCAAACACTCATTCAAAGCCATCAAATCTAACTAAGATAAAATTTATAAGGACACAAAGAGATTATTACATTACATGTTCTCATGGTAAATTGAGTGAAAGACAGTAAAATTTACTAAAAATCATGTGAGAAAACTTGAGTGTTTTTTCAGTTAGGCTGAAAATATATACAACTATTTTGAGTGTTTGATTATCTGTGCTTATATATCCAACTAATCATTTAATATGTACTTATTGAAACTACCATGTACAATACACTTTCTATATTTTGTGTGTATTTTGAAAATAAACAAGTTACATACTTTCTTCAAAACATTCTTTCAATGTATGAAGGAAAGTTTAATAAATATACCTCACTAAAAGGCCTATTTAACTTCTAGAATGGAATAAGCAGCTTTATTTTGTACTTCAAAAAGCTCATTCATAGTTCTGTGATAAATTTATTGTATTCAGAGGAATTATTTATTGTTTCACCAACTAGCCTATTGATTTCTAGAGAGGAAAGCACATATTTTATTTATTTATTTTTTTAATTCAAATGATCTGGAACAAATGACAAAATACAGCAGGATCTAAATAAATATGTATTTCTTGTGATTTCCAGGATGATCTGTTGTGTTACTCACGTTCAGGCAGAAAAAAAAGGGTATCAAATTCAACCTGAGTAATTTCAAGTGTTCATGGGGCAGTTTACAAAGCTGTAGGTAGACATAAGGAACCCAACAAAGGTTAGTATAGTGCCTTGGGACTGCAACAACAGAAAGCCATTTACCCAATACCTGACAGATTGTCCTGCCACAAATCCCTCCCCACCCCAAAAAAAAAGCTCTGTGCTGAGATTTGATTCATAGGAGTTGTGAACTAAAAACAAGTGAATATTTTTATGTGCTTCCAAATCTCCAGTTTCTTCCCAAATCCATGCTTTTGTTGTATCCAAATAAAAGCCAGAGAGCAATATAACCCAAGATTAGCAGTAAAAGAGGAAAGAAATACAAATACAAATTCAAGAATATTAAGATACAACCACAAAAACAAAAACCTGTAACCTTTATTTGAGAAACTATCACTATAGACAATTATTTTTCTTAATAAAATAATGAATGTTTGCTAGCTCTGAACACTGAAAAGTCTTAGACGCTATAGCAATAGCATCAGTGAAGACCCTAACGCCTAACTTATCACATGTAATACCATGTCTTAGAAATAATTTGGTCATTTTAGCCACTCTGACCGGCATGAGGTGGTATCTCAGTATGATTTTGATTTGTATTTCTCTGATGAGGAGTCACATTGAGCATCTTTTCATGTGCCTGTTGGCCATCTGGATGTCTTATTTAGAGAAGTGTCTATTCATGTCTTCTGCCAATTTCTTCACTGAATTATTTGTTTTTCAGGTGTGGAAATTGGTGAGTTATTTATATATTTTGGATACTAGCCCTTTGTCTGGTATGTCATTTGCAAATACCTTTTCCCATTCCATCTTTTGCCTTTTAGTTTTGGTGATTGTTTCCTTTGTAGGGCAGAAACTTCTTGTCTTCATCAGGTCCCAAGAGGTGTTGATGCTTTCCTGTCTCACATTCAGGTCCTTTACCCATTTTGAGTTTATTTTTGTGAATGGTGTAAGAAAGTGGTCTAGTTTCATTCTTCTGCAGGTTGTTGTCCAGTTCTCCCAGCACCATTTGTTAAAGAGACTTTTCCATTGGATATTCTTTCCTACTTTGTCACAGATTAGTTGGCCATACTTCTGTGGGTCTAATTCTGGAGTCTCTACTCAATTCCATTGGTCTATGCGTCTGTTTTTGTGCCAAAACCATGCTGTCTTGATGATTACAACTTTGTAGTAGAGGTTAAAGTCTGGAATTGTGATGCCTCCTTCTTTGGTGTTCTTCTTCAATATTACTTTGGCTATTTGGGGTCTTTTGTGGTTCCATACAAATTTTAGGATTGCTTGTTCTAGCTTCGAGAAGAATGTTGGTGCAAGTTTGATTGAGATTGCATTGAATGTGTCGATTGCTTTGGGTACTATTGACATTTTAACAATATTTAGTCTTCCAATCCATGGGAATGGAATGCTTTTCCATTTCTTTGTATCTTCTTCAATTTTCTTCATAAACTTTCCATAGTTTTCAGCATACAGATCTTTTGCATTGTTGGTTAGGTTTATTCCTGGGTATTTTGTGCTTCTTGGTGCAATTGTGAATGGGGTCAGTTTCTTTATTTGTCTCTCTGTGACTTCATTGTTAGTGTATAAGAATGCTACTGATTTCTGTACATTGATTTTGTATCCTGCGACTTTGCTGAATTCATGTATCACAGTTCTAGCAGACTTTTGGTGGAGTCTATCGGGTTTTCCATGTAAAATATCATGTCATCTGCAAAAAGTGAAAGCTTGACTTCATCAAAGGCCAATTTTGATGCCTTTGATATCCTTTTGTTGTCTGATTGCTGATGCTAGTACTTCCAACACTATGTTAAACAACAGCGGTGAGAGTGGACATTCCTGTCGTGTTCCTGATCTCAGGGAGAAAGCTCTCAGTTTTTCCCCATCGAGGATGATATTAGCTGTGGGCTTTTCATAAATGGCTTTTATGATGTTTAAGTATGTTCCTTCTATCCTGACTTTCTCAAGGGTTTTTACTAAGAAAGGATGCTGAATTTTGTCAAACGCTTTTTCTGCATCGATTGACAGGATCATATGGTTCTTATCTTTTCTTTTATTAATGTGATGTACCACATTGATTGATTTGCAAATGTTGAACCAGCCCTGCAGCCCATGAATGAATCCCACTTGATTGTGGTGAATGATTCTTTTTATATGCTGTTGAATTCGATTTGCTAGTATCTTGTTGAGAAGTTTTGCATCCATATTCATCAGGGATTGGCCTGTAGTTCTCTTTTTTTGCTGGATCTTTGTCTGTTTTGGGAATCAAAGTAATGCTGGCTTCATAGAATGAGTCTGGAAGTTTTCCTTCCCTTTCTATTTTGTGGAACAGCTTGAGAAGGATAGGTATTATCTCTGCTTTAAATGTCTGGTAGCATTCCCCAGGGAAGCCGGTCAGAGTAGCTAAAATGAACAAATCAGGAGACCATAGATGCTGGCAGGGATGTGGAGAAATAGGAATCCTCTTGCACTGTTGGTGAGAATGCAAACTGGTGCAGCCGCTCTGGAAAACGGTGTGGAGATTCCTCAAAAAATTAAAAATAGATCTACCCTATGACCCAGCAATAGCACTGCTAGGAATTTACCCAAGGGATACAGGAATGCTGATGCATAGGGGCACTTGTACCCCAATGTTTATAGCAGCACTTTCAACAATATCCAAATTATGGAAAGAGCCTAAATGTACATCAACTGATGAATGGATAAAGAAGAGATGATTTATATATACAATGGAATACTACTTGGCAATGAGAAAGAATGAAATCTGGCGTTTTGTAACAACGTGAATGTAACTGGAGAGTGTTACGCTAAGTGAAATAAGTCAGGCAGAGAAAGACAGATACCATATATTTTCACTCATATGTGGATCCTGAGAAACTCAACCAAAGACAAGTGGGAAGGGGAAGGGGAAAAAAAAGTTACAGAGTGGGAAGGAAGCAAATCATAAGAGACTCTTGAGTGCTGATAACAAACTGAGGGTTGATGGAGGGTGGGGGAGAGGGGAAAGTGGAAGATGGGCATTGAGGAGGGCACCTGTTGGGATGAGCACTGGGTGTTATATGGAAACCAATTTAACAATAAATTACACAAAAATACATACATACATACATACATACATACATACAAATAATTTGGAATCCTTCGAAATTTGATTAATTTCAGGTGTGATGCACAAAGTGCTTCAGATGCAACATGATCATATTTTTGGGCCAGAACAAAAAGAAATCAAAGATGACTGACATTTTGGGGCGCCTGGGCGACTCAGTCAGTTAAGCATCTGACTGTAGCTCAGGTCATGCTCTCCCAGCTGGTGCGTTAGAGCCTGGCTTCCAGCTCTGTGCTTACGGCTCAGAGCCTGAAACCTGCTTCAGATTCTGTCTCCCTCTCCCTTTTTTCCCCTCCCCACTTGCTCTCTTCTCTCTCTCAAAAAAAAAAAAATAAGCATTAATTTTTTTAAATGACTGAAGTTTGATAAAAAGGATACAAGAAATCAGATGGATGGATTATGTCAATGTCAATTTCTTCATTGTGATATTGTACTATAAATACATAAGGCATTACCACTGGGGAAATTGGGTGAGGAGTATAAAGGGAACTCTAAATCTCTTATGTCTTACAACTACCTGAAATTACACAATGATGTAAAAATTAATTTTTTAAATACATTGCTGGTGGGCATCTATTACAAAGAAAAATAAAAGAGGAGAAAGAGAAAAAAAGCAGGAACTTGAATGGACTTGAATGAACTTCCATTTAGCAGAAGCAAGAAAATTTGAACACCAAAAAAGAGTAAGACCTGCAGTTTCTACAAGGATTTGAAAGCTCTATAGATAAAAAGATTCATAATTGAGGCATCAATTATCCTGAATATTGATAAGTGAAAGGAAAAATTCAAATATTTAAACTACTCTACCTGGTAATTATGTTTCAGTTAAGAAATTAAATCATGAAAATATTTTGTATATAGGGGAATTGGACCTAAAAATTTGATTTTTTAAATTATTAATTTCCAGTCTATAATGAGACAATTGACATATGCTATAATTATCAATGCAAACAATACTATTGGGTAAATGGTTGTGAGGGAATTTAGTATAAATAGATCAGACTGATAATATCTGACACTATTGATGGTAAATAGTATGGTTTCTGTTGTTATAAACAGAGTATAAGCCACACAACTTGTGGAATAATTTTGCCAAATAAAATAATTTAAATCTAATCAAATAGCTACATCTAATGATCTATCGAGGAAATAAGGGGTCAGTGGAGGAAAAGTTAAACAATTCTGTTAGAGAGTCAATTACAGTTTGTAGGAAATTCTGAGACCAAAGACCCATTTTTGCCAGGACACAGAAAAAAAAGGAAGGGATGAAATTCCTAACATATTAGAGTGATGTAAGACCATAGCAGCACAGTAAAATGTGTGAGGTTTCTGATATTCTGATTCTAACTGTGTAAATAAGTGCATTTGATTTTCTTTGAACATTCTATAAGAAGTGGGGAAAAATTGAAAGTAAAACACTTAAAATATTACTTAAGGATGAATTGTAACATATTTCAAGCAGGAAAATTGGGAATTACCATAATTACCTCAAAAAACAAAAAAGGGAGAGAGAATAGGGACAAGGAAAAGAAAGAATGATGAGAGATCAAAAGAGGAGGAGGAAGGAGAGGAGGAAGAGAAATACTAGCAGAAAAAACAATGTGTACCACATAACTAAAATTTGGAGTTTAGGTAGATCCTTGACCATTCCAGCAAGGCAAAGGCCTGATTTATTCAAGGTGAAGTAAATTTACTAGACGAAATAAGTTTTAGTGACTTCTTGAGGAAAGACACTTTCTCTCTACTATAATGTCCCTTGCTTTTGGATTTTAGAGTAGATAAATAAAAATAAAGTTTAATCTTTTTTTGTGAAAAAGATCTTTGATATTTGGAGCCATTTTGTGTATTCCTTTTCAGATTTGTGGGCTAATCCATAACTCCAAATATCTGTGGTGGTCAAAGTAAAGATTCTTACTTTATTCTAAAATAGTTTTTTTAGAAGCCTAAGAGTTGAAACATATTTTATAATTTCGCTTAAAAAGCAGTTTGAACATCTTTGTACTAAGGAAGTGATAATGATCAGTCAATTTGCTGTAGCTTTTCTATTCCTACTCAATTTCAAAAATTTCTTTATACCACATTTAACTGAGGATTATTAAAATTCAAATGGATTGTTTTAATTCTGGTTTGGTTTGTCCTACCAATATATAGAATAATTGTATGGCAGCATTAACAGCATGTGATTTTTAATAAGGAAATTATGAGCACACAAGATAGAAACTACCTACTATACTATAATTTTTTCTTACATTTTCTTACATTTATTTATGTAAAAAATGTTTTGCCATTTATTTCCTTTTTCTGAATATCCTTAAAATTAGAAGTGCCACCACGTCCAAGGACATTTTTATTTTTAATTTTAATTCCAGTATAGTTAACATAGAGTATTATATTAGGTTCAGTTGTACAATATAAAGATTCAACAATTCTATACATTACACAGTATTCATCATGATAACTATGCTCTTAACCCCCTCCACCTATTTCATCTATCCCCCCCTACACTTCCCTACTGATAACCAACAGTTTGTTCTCTATAGTTAAGAGTCTGTTTCTTGGTCAATTTCTTTTTAGTTTGTTCATCTGTTTGCCTTCTAAAATTCCACGAGTGAAATTATTTGGTATACGTCTTTCTCTGACTGACTTATTTCACTTAGCATTATACTCTCCAGCTCCATCCATGGTGTTACAAATGACAAGACTTCATTATTTTTTAGGGCTGAACAATATTCCGTTGTGCATCTTCTTCATCTATTCATCTATCAATAAACACTTGGGTTGTTTTCATAATTTGGTTATTATAAATAATACTAAATAAACAGAGGGGAACAAAATTCTATTTGAATTAGCATTTTTGTATTCTTTCGGTAAATACCCAGTAGTGAATTACTGGATGTTATGATAATTCTATTTTTACTTGTTGAAGAACCATGATACTGTTTACCACAGTGGCTAAGTTAGCATTCCTACCAACAATAAATGAGTGTTCCGTTTTCTCTACATCCTCACCAACATATATTGTATTTTGTTTTTTGTTTTTTGTTTTTTAATTTTAGCCATTCCGACAGGTGTGAGGTGATATCTCATTATTGTTTTGATTTGCATTTCTTTGATGCTGAGTGATGTTGAACATATTTACATGTCTGTTAGTCATCTGTATAACTTCTTTGGAAAAATATCTATTTATGTCTTCTGCTATTTTTAATTGGAATGTTTGGGGAAATTTTTGATGCTGTGTTGTATAAATTTTTTAAGTTCTTTATATATTTTGGATACTAACCCTTTATCAGATATGTCATTAGCAAACACCCTCTTCCATTTAGTAAGCTGTCTTTCAGTTGTGTTGATAGTTTCATTTCCTGTGGAGAAGCTTTTTATCTTGATGTATCCCAGCAGTTTATTTTTGCTTTTGTTTCCATTGCCTTAGGAAGCAGGTCTAGAAAAATATTGCCGCAGCTGATGTCATAGAAAATACTGCTCTCTTGTAGGATTTTTATGGTTGTAGGCTCATATTTGATTATTTAATCCATTTTGAGTTTATTTTTGTGTGTGGTGTAAGAAAGTGGTCCAGTTTCATTCTTTTGCATGTAGCTTTCCAGTTTTGCCAACACCATTTTTGAACAAACAGTCTTTTTCCCATTGGATATTCTTTCCTCCTTTGTCAAAGATTAATTGACTGTATAACTGTGGGTCTTTTTCTGAGCTCTGTATTAAGTTCTATTGATTTGTCTGTCTATTCTGTGCCAGTACTACAGTGTTTTAATTTCTACAACTTTTAATATATCTCGATATCTGGGATTATTTATTACAAAAAATCTGTAGATCACTTTGGGTAGTAAGAATATTTAAACAGCAACTGTTCTTCCAATTCATGAATATGGAATTATTTTCCATTTGTTTGTGTCAACTGCTTGCATCACTGTTTTATAATTTTCAGAGTGTGCAGGTCTTTCACCTCTTCACTTAAGTTTATTTGTAGGTATTTTATTATTTTTGCTGCTGTTGTAAGTACGATAATTTTCTTACTTTCTCTTTCTGCTCCTTATTACTGTTTAGAAATGCAAAATAAATATTCTATCCTGTGACCTTACTGAATTCACTTATCAGCTGTAGTAGTTTTGTGTGTATGTGTGTGTGTGGTCTGTAGGATTTTCTATAAATGGTATCATGTCATCTTCAAATAATGTTTTACTTCTTTCTTATTAATTTGGATGCACTTTGTTTCTTTTATGTGCTTGATTGCTGTTGCTAGAATTACCAGTACTATGTTAAATTACAGTTGTGATGGGGTGCCTGGGTGGCTCAGTCGGTTAAGCGTCCGACTTCAGCTCAGGTCACGATCTCGCAGTCCGTGAGTTCAAGCCCAGAGTCGGGCTCTGGGCTGATGGCTCAGAGCCTGGAGCCTGCTTCCAATTCTGTGTCTCCCTCTCTCTCTGCCCCTCCCCCGTTCATGCTCTGTCTCTCTCTGTCTCAAAAATAAATAAATTACAGTTGTGAGAGTGGATATCACTGTCTTGTTCCTTACCTTAAGAGAAAAACTATTGGGGCGCCTGGGTGGCTTGGTCGGTTAAGCATCCGACTTCGGCTCAGGTCATGATCTCACGGTCTGTGAGTTCAAGCCCCACGTCGGGCTCTGTGCTGACCGCTCAGAGCCTGGAGCCTGTTTCAGATTCTGTGTCTCCCTCTCTCTCTGCCCCTCCCTTGTTCATGCTCTGTCTCTCTCTGTCTCAAAAATAAATAAACGTTTAAATAAAATTTAAAAAAAAAGAGAAAAACTATCAATTTTTCACCATTGAATATGATGCTCACTTTGGGTTTTTTACTTATAGCCTTGATTATAATAGTGTATGTTCCTTCTGGACCTACTTTTCAAGGATTTTTATCATGAATGAATGTTGTGCTTTGTCAAATGATTTTTCTGCATATATGGAAATAATATGTTTTTATCCCTTCTCTTGTTGATGTGATATATCATGTTGATTGATTTGTGAATATTGAACCACTCTTTCATCCCTGGAATACTTCACACTTAATCATGATGAATGATATTTTGATGTATTTTTGGACTTGGTTTCCCTATATTTTGTTGAGGATTTTTGCATCTATGTTTGTCCCAGAGATTGGCCCATAGTTTTCTTTATTTGGAGTGTTTTTATCTGGTTTTGGGAGCAGGGTAGTGCTAGCCTCATAGAATAAGTTTGGAAGTTTTCCTTCTGCTTCTATATTTTTGGAATAGTTTGAGAAAAATATGTATTAAATCTTCTTTAAATGATTGGTAGAACTTACCGGTGAAGGTGTTTTGTCCTGGGCTTTTGTTTGGTTGAGAGGTTTTGTTTGTTCATTTTTATTATTACTGATTCCGTTTCATTGCTGGTAATCAGTCTGTTCAAATTTTCTATTTCTTCCTGATTCAGTTTCAGGAGATTATGTGTTTGTGGGAATTTATGTATTTCTTCCAGGTTGTCCAATCTGTCAGCAAATAATTTTTCATAATATTATCTTACAATTCTTTGTATTACTGTGGCATCTGTTGTTTTCTTTCTATCATTCATGATTTTGTTCATTTTCATTCTCTCTCTCTCCCTTGTTTGTTTGATGAGTCTGGCTGAAGGTTTGTCAACATCTCATAATGTCCACACTAATAGAATTAAAGACAGTAAACAAGAATCTTTCTTCATTCATGTAATCAGCCAGTAATCTTATGCCATTATTGATTGTTTTACTATTAATTTTTATATATTTTTTATAGTTTATTTTTTATGATTTTTTTATTATTCACAACCCTTGTGATTTATTTTCATACATTCATCAGATAATATTTATTAAAGATAATTTTGAGTGAATATATAAATCTCACTTTCTGTAGAATAGAAGACCAAGGTGTCAAGTAAAATTTTCTCTGTCATTACATAAAGTCAGTAGTTTCAGTGTCTCTGATCTCTTTTTGAATTATTGCATAATTATATGTCAATAATGGAAATTTTATAATATTCAATAGAAATTTGCTATTCTCTGTTACTTCATGATATCCTATATGTGCAGAATACAAATATAATTATAATGTCTAATCTTAATGGATTTAATTATAGTTCCAAGATTGACAGGAACAGTCTTTATTCCATTATGTTTTGGAGCTAATAACTTTTTTTTTTTAATTTTTAGAATTTTCTTTCCTCTATATCCACTACTTCAGACATGTTCTGTCTCAAAGAAGTTAGTTTTTCTAAGTATTTTTCCCTTATAAATGCTAACCTACTGGCTTGTTTTCTTGATTGACAGCTTTTTATTCTATATTACTGACTCACTGCCTGGAATTTTATCCTGACTATTTCCTCAAATTTTCAGCTAAGAGATATGATTGTCCCAAATCATAATAATTACTAACAAACATTTGTATTAATTTGGGTTTGGCACTGTTCTAAGCATTTTACATATAAAACATGTTAAATCTTAGCTAACAAAAATCATTTTAACAGAGGGATCTTTGACAGGCATTTTATCTGTTCACTAATATCTAGCTCTATAGTTGCAGGCACACAGAAAGTTTCATGATTCCATCAACCAGAAGTTACACATACTCATGTGACTTACCCTGGCCAATTAAATATGAGGGGAAATTATTTATTTTACTTAAAGATAGTATTACTTAATTGTCTGAATTCAACACCCTAGCCTCCTCATGGAAACTGAAGGGTTATATGATATTCTGGAGATGCTTTAGGATCAAAACAATCTGGGATTTTAAGCCTACTTATGGAGGGCAGTTGACCTGTCGATTTATCCAAACCAGTAATAGGCTTTGCATGAACAAGGAATAAACTTTAGTTGTGTTAATTCACTGAAGGTTTGATATCAAGATGGTAACCAAGATATTAACAAAGAATTCTCTGGAGATAAAAGCACTCATATACACAAAAGTGATTGATGTGTAGATAGTATTAAAAGTTATTGGACTGGAGGAGATATTCAAGAGAAAACTGAGCCATGCAAACACTCAAATTAAGAAATCAAAAAGAAAAATATAGAGCAGTAAAGGATTAGGAGAGGAGGAAAACAAAATCGACATAATCACTTTGTGAAAAGCTTCTGATAGATCAAATAAATTCACAATTAAGATTTGACAATTGCATTTGGCAACAGGTGGAATGTTGGTGACATTGACAGAAACCTTTTCAGAGGAGTGATATGGGAAAAATATTAATCCACAGCAATAAACTACACTATATATCAAGAGATTCATTTCATTAATGAAATTGCAAGGTTGAAGTACAATATATATTTGGGCGACACCATAATTTGAGATTGTGCAATTGGAATTATTATTTTGCTGGTCACCTGAACTGCTAAAAGTTTGCTGCACTAAACATACCAATATGAGAACAAACTTGGACTCGAGATATAATCATTTATATATGCCACATTTATATCATTATCGCAATTTGGAAAGAGTACTAGTGGTTGCAATAGGTTTCAAATCTTACTAAGATGTATTTTCCAGACTCTACTGATATGAATAATTTTTAGGATATTTAGCATTTCATATCAAATTCTTCCTGATTAGCAGAAGAGTGTTTAACATAAGTGTATATTTCCCTTATTTCTTAGATAATATGACAGATAGTATATGACCAACACTGACCTCATGACAGTATTACAAAAGTCAATTTATGAGATGCTGACATCCAAACTATACTAACTCTAGCTCATCTTTTATTCTAGTGATTCAGAAGACATTTTGAGATACAGAAAATATTTTAGGTCTTTCTGGGAGCAAATGTTATTGATGCACTAAGTCTGAGAATTCTTGCTATTTTGTGAAGTGAAGAACAAATCACATTTTACTAATATGTGATAATGAGATCACCATTTGTCCTGCCATTGACTTTGCTTGCAACTATTCTCACACTATCAATGTTGTGATAAAATTGTAATTTTAGTTTCTTTTAGCAAAGGATATTGACATGTAAATCATAGTATTGAGGGAGCAATACACTTTCTCAGTACATTGTAGAAAGTTATATTTTGGATTAGTATTTATTCAAAATATATTAATTTTTCACGTATTATGTACTTAAATTTCCATGTTTGTAACCATTTTCATGAAAAACCATTTTATTTTAATAATGTGCATCTATTTAACAACAAAATAAATAATCATAAAATGGATGATATCAAATATATATTTGACTAATTATTAGAATTATTTAAATAATGGAAATCTACAAACTTTAATCAGTAGGTCAAAATGTTTCCCTCTTATTTTCATCACAAGTTAGAAAATAAGAAATTTTGAATATCTTAATAAAAAGATTACAGATGAATATAACAAAATCCCGCTATGTTATGATTGTAGAAATGTTAAATATATTTACTCAGATGTTTCTGTTTTAATACTTATTTCCACACAGAAAGAGCTGAATTTCTTCCATGAACAACTAATGACAAAATTAGATTTTAATTGACAATGTCAATGTTCCACTATCTATTCTTTTTTTTTTTTAATTTCTTTCTTTTTTAAGTTTATTTACTTTGAGAGAGACAGAGACAGAGTCAGTGGGGAAGGGACAAAGAGAGAGGGAGAGACAGAGAATCCCAAGCAGGCTTCACACTGCTTGCACAGAGCCTGATGTGGGGATCGAACTCACAAAACCATGAGATCATGACCTGGGTTGAAATGAAGAGTCAGACCCTTAACTAACTGAACCACTCAGACACCCTTTATCTATCGTTTTTAAAAGTACTAATATAGATAACGCATTTTTATAATTTCTATTCTATGTATAAAGGGTGCAAGACCTCAGTTTTCTTATAACAGAACTCAGTGAGAAATCTGAACACTAGTGGCCAGGTATTTGTCATCAGTGTCTAAAAATGACAGACATTTACAAATAGTAACCTTTTGAAGAAAAAGGAAAAAATCGCCTCCAATTCAATGTTTTAGTAGTAACTGAAAAGTGGTAAATCTAAAGTAAGCTCTAGATTCTCTGTGTTAATTGAAAAATAAATTTACTGGCTCACCTGCGGAGAACCTTATTGATAATGCGCAACTGTAAACATAAGTCTGGCCTGAGTGATTGCACTGAAGCAGAAGTAAAAGCTGAATAGTGCACCTTAAATCTCTTCTACACAGTTCAGACAGAAAAAAATCTTTCATTTTCTCAATTTCTTTTGGTTTTACTCTTGGAATTATGGGATTTGGTGAAGTAACAGTATAGGAAACTAAATGCATTAAGTCTATATCTCATTTTGACAACTAAACTTGTACTTAGAAAAACTCCACTGAGTCTGGACTTGCTTCTCTTTCAATTTTTTCTTATGTGGAATTTCTGTATTAATTTTTTTACAACTTACTTATTTGATTCTGCTATCCTTAGCATTCTACCTATTGAATAGTGTAGTAATTAATATAAATAATTTACAGTGAACTTAAAATACTGTATATTTTTTCACTTACATGATATTTTCCTTACTTTATACTTCTTAATTTACTTCTATTCTGTGCAAGGTAGGTATGCCATAATGTATAAAGAATGAACCTTTATTTTGCTAAAGATCTTATAACACATTAAAGGATAAAACAATTATGATAATACACACACATACGCACACATACACAGAAAGTTACATCATCCTAGTGTTATGAAGTGATATTACACTTCAGAGGAGACATGGATTCCTATAAAAATATTTTCTGTAAGGGAAGAATTTATGAATTTAAACCAATATGTTATTGACACAAGAGGTGAATTTGGAGTAATGGGCATAGACCAAATCATGAATATTCTTACAGGCAATATTTTGGAATGTTTAGAGTTTATCCTGATAACATTAGGAAGATATTAGGGAGAAAATACAATTAAATCAAATTTAAATGTTAGTGTATCACCCTCTCTGGTTGACTACCAACAGTGGTCTTTTGTCAATTTGTTAATTAAATTCATAAGCAGAAGAGACTCCCCTTATTACCAAGATTACTTATCTTTAACAAAGAATGCAAGATAGACAACAATACAGATTTCATGGCAACAGCCCAGCGGGAGCTGATGTCCTAGTCACTCTGTACTTGCAATATAATGATAAAAAATGACCATAAGTAAATAAAGACCATCTGAGTTAGGGAAACCATCATCTTTAAAATTGCCTAAACTTTTAAATCTTGTAATTTTATAATTAATTAGCTCCAATTGTCTAGAGTAACTGCATGTCCTCAATTCTGGCTGCTGACTATGTGATTAATGAAAAACCAATAGTAAATTATGGTGCACGGGGAACAGATGCTCATTTGTCTTGAAGCCATTAAATATATACTCCTATAAATTCCTTGAATTTTTGTTGTGAAGAAGATTGACCAAGGGTCCTATATTCAAGGGCTGCTGAAGCTAGAGGAAAAGTGACATTCAGAAATAACTATAAACTCTTTTCTTCCAATTATACACTGCATTCTAGCCATAATATAAAATATGGATACAGAAGACAGTGATTTAAATTGGGCAATGGTCCTTAGGATAAAGAAAAGTTTATGTAGTCTATAGGTAGAGCTCACATAAGTTGATACTTGGTAAAATTTCAGGGATGATTTAGTGGGAAGAGTAAAGGATCATAAAACCTATAGTCCATGTTAGATAAATGGATGAATGAATACGATAGATATTCATTCATATAAAGAATAGTGGATCAGATGATAACAGGCTGGTATTAGAAATTGGAAATGGGGAATATGAAAAAATAATTAACTGAGTTCATAGACTTCTTAGAAACATTATTCAGGTATTTTGGTTTGGCTAAACTATTAGTTTATAATTATAAAGATAGTGCTAAAATCAGGTCCTTAGTATTTAACTAAGAAGGGAAAACACAATTAGTATATAATTAAGACAAAATTAAATTTTAATATTGCCTTCTTCCAGCACTACAATTAATGAGGATGAAAAGTAAGGTACCTAGAAAAGCATATGATAAAAGTTATCATATACCAGCTTGGAATTTAATCTGTGCAGCATGGAATTTGTTAGGGAGGGAGCAATGAGAAATGCTGGTGGCCATGTTGTAGAGGTTAAATTCCAGACACGTGCAGCCAAAGGATACAGATTTACTTCTTGTACATAAACCCACGTATGACAGGTCAGGAATACTGGGGCCCTAAATTTGCTTCCATATCTTGACTGTTGTAAATAATGCTACAGTAAACATAGGGGTGTATGCATCTTTTTGAATTCGTGTTTTCTTTTTCTTTGGATGAGTATCCTGCAGTGGAATTACTGGATTGTATGGTAGTTCTATTTTTAATTTTAGAAGAAACTTCATAATGATTTTCATAGTAGTTGTACCAATTTACATTCCCAACAACAGTTCATGAGGGTTCCCTTTTCTTCACATCTTCACCACTTGTGCTTTTTATTGTAGCCATTCTGGTAGGTGTGAGGTGATATGCCAATATTGTAATTTGCTTTCCCTGATAGTTAGTGATGTTAAATATCCTTTCATGTGTCTATTAACCATCTATATGTTTTCTTTGGAAAAATGTCTATTCAGGTCCTCTACCCATTTTTAATAAGATTATTTAGGGTTTTTTTGGAGGGAGTGTTGAGTTATATAAGTTTTTAATTATTCTGGACATTATGCTAAATGAAACAAATCAGACAGAGCAAGACAAATTCCATATAATGTAACTTATATGTGAACTCTATAAACAAACATATGAAAAAAAACAAAACAGAAACAACTCATAAATGCAGAGAACAAACTGATGTTGCCAAAAGGGAGAAGGGTGGAGGGATGGGAAAAATTGGTGAAGGGGATTAAGAAGTACAAAACTTTCTGCTACAAATAAATCACAAGGATGAAAAGTGCAGCATAGTGAATATAGTCCATAATATGTAATACGGTTGCATGACAGAGGTTAATTAAACTTTTCATGGTGAGCATTTTGTAACATATAAAGTTGTTAAATCAGTATGTTGTACACCTGAAACCAGTATAGCATTGTATAGTAACACACACACACACACACACACACACACACACACACACACACACACAAATGAGGCAAAACAATGCTATACATTTTAAATAAAAACAAGTTTTATTCTTTTGCATGCCAATGGTAGTTAAGAACAGAGATTTGGAGATACTCACTTGAGTGTTAACTTTAGTTCTACTTTCTACCTATGTATTCTTGGGCCATTTATTCAACCTGTCTATATTTCTGCTCTAACATAGGTATAATACTCTAGAGAGTAACGCTACATAGTGATGTTATTGTGTCCTTTTACAGGTGCCATGGCTGGGGGCTCATGATATGCCTATATTAACTTTGATCACTCACATAAAAAAGATTCTAGTTTCTCTACTGTATTTCTATTATTTTATTTACTCTTGCAACTAATTAGCAATCTGTTGGGAGACACTTGGAACCATGCAAATATCCTTTTCCCCCTGACTCAGCCCCTTTATCAGTCTCTGAAAGCATTACATTTTTTAATAATATACATATTTATATAAGTGCCTTTCTTTTCTTTCTTTTTTTAAAAAAGTGTTAAGCTTTTTGTTGAACAGGTTACAGAAGAGGTTTACTCAAAAAGACCAAAGCCCATGTCATCATCAGACTCCTTGAATTCTTTTTTCTTTGCTTTTACTTTATTCTCAGTTGCAACAGCAGTGATGGAGGGTGCAGAAACTCCTGCTGGTGCAGCACCCACTGCTGGGGTGGGTCCACTTGCCCCTACATTGCAGATGAGGCTCCCTACATTGGCATTGGCCTAAGCCTTTGCAAACAAACCCAGTCAGAAAGTTTCAACATTTACATGTGCTGTTTTGTTTTGTTTTGTTTAATATAATTTATTGTCAAGTTAGCTAACATACAGTGTATACAGTGTGCTCTTGGTTTTGGGGGTATAGTCCTGTGATTCATTACTTACATACAACACCCAGGGCTCATCCCAACAAGTGCCCTCCTCAATGTCCATCATCCATTTTGCCCTCTCCCCCAGCCCCGCCATCAACCCTCAGTTAATTCTCTGTATTTAAGAGTCTTTTATGGTTTTCCTCCCTCTCTGTTTGAAACTATTTTTTCCCCTTTCCTTCCCCCATGTCTTCTGTTAGCTTCTCAAGTTCCACATATGATTGAAAACATATGATATCTGTCTTTCTCCGACTGGCTTATTTCACTTAACCTAATACCCTCCAGTTCCATCCACATTGTTGCAGATGGAAGTATACCCGCTGTTTTAATAAGGGCATTGATCTTATTCTCTGAGACCAGCACCTCCTTGTCATGCAGGATGAATGCCAGGTAGATGCAGGCAAGCTCACAGACAGAAGCCACTAGGCAGACAGACAGAGGAGTGCTGACTGGTGTTTGTTACCAGATGAAATGAGGCCTCACCTCAATGGGGAAGGTATAAGTGCCTTTCTTAATAGAGTAACAGAATAATAGTTATGTTTAAACCTGAATAATATGCCTTACTCATTTTTGTACTTCAAGTAGGCTAATTTAGGTCCACTCCACTGGTCCATGATAGACATTCAATAAAGTATGTTTGAGAATAAATTAGCAGTTGTTCATTGGTATTAGTTAAATCAATGAAATTTAGCTTTGGTTTAATTACTTAAACCTTAATCACCGTTGATAATTGCCTTACAAGTAAAACAGCTACTACTAATGTTGCTTCTATAATTTGTCATTAATAATCAATTTATGTCACTTTTATGAGGTCATAATTATTATGGGTATAAAAAATCACTTTTACAATATTCATTATTAACATTTATTCTCTAGAATCATAGAGAGGCCATCTTTTTCACTTGCCAGCATGCTGTGCTCAAAAGCTCAGTCTCACATTGCTTCCTCCTCTCATCTCTACCATTTCAAATCCACATCTATTTCAAGACTCAGCACACATCAACTCTGCCATAAAGCCTTTATTTATTATTACAGTTCATTTTAATTTTACCCTTCTATATATTATAATGTCATATTCTGATAATAGTATGTACTAATTATTTTGCCCTAATTATAATCAAATTATACAAGGAAACTTTTTTCTATTTGATGGCATATACTGAAACAAATATATCCTTTAAAAATCCCATAGTGTTTTAAAAATTATTTTATTTAGAATATGTTTTATTTAATATGATATCTTAGTCCTCAGCAAATTATCAAAAGTTTAGTATTATATTAATGTATATAGAGCATTGCAATAAATTAATTATGCAAAAATAAATTATTTTGGCATATCTTGACAAAAAAAAGGTCTTTGCATGGTTATGGTTTATAAATAAATGATAAGGAATATTATAATTAATTAATAGTAATCATTATTTTTATTTATTTTTTAATGTTTATTTTTGAGAAAAAGAGAGAGCACAAGCAGATGAGGGGCAGAGAGAGGGAGACAGAGTCCAAAGCAGGCTCCACACTGTCAGTGCAAAGCCCAATATGGGGCTCAAACCCTTGCACTGTGAGATCATGACCTGAGCCAAAGTCGGAAGCTCAACAGACTGAGCCATCCAGGTGCCCCTACTTTTATTTTTCATAACAGATAAATAAGTGATTTTTAAAAATTGTGATTCAAAAGATAGTCCCTATAGACTCAGTTAATATTTGGATTAAAATAAAATCAGATGCATTATCTTCCAATCTACCTGTGTGAATCATGTTTCCATATGTTTGTTACTTAATAGAGTTAAGTCTTGTGAACAAATTACTGGGAAAATGGAAGAGTAGGATCACCCTAAGCTCACCTCCTTCTATGGATACAACTAGATAGGTAATCCAGTGTAGGTAACCCAGAAAATGACCCAAAGCCTGGCAGAACAAACCCTACGACTAAATATAGAGAAGAGGCCACATTAAAGAAGGAAGGAAAGGATAGAAACATGGTGGGGAGCTAAACCAAACCGTAGTCTGTCTGTGGGAGGGAGGTATCCACAAATGCAGGAAAGGGAGAGAAACAGACTTTCATACCAGTGAGCCTACATGTGGAAACACAAATTACCATAACATTTGGCTTTGAAAACCAAGGGGAGCTGATTTCATGAGTTCTAACAACCAGCAGGACTTAAAATCTGAAACTTTACAAATCATCAGGATCTGCTCTGGGATAGCTGGTGGGGACATAGGAAACTGAGTCCCTGCTCTTAAAAAGACACAACAACAAATAGCCCTCAGAGATACAACAATAGAAGCCACAGTTTGAAAAATGTCTAAGGCATACACATGAGGGAGAGTTATACTAATCTCAGAGCATGAGCTGGAAAGACAGAAATCCTTGGGAGACTCCTCCAGAAACAAGGGAGTTGTAAAGTGTCATTTCCCTCCCCTGCTCCAGCATAAACACATGGGAACCTGTGGAAACCAGTGCAGCACTCATGTTTGCTATCTGACTTGCTTATACATCCCCCCTGTTCCATGTACTATGGCAGATCTGCCCCCTCAAGTCAGACCCGCCTCGGTCCCAGTGCTGTGGGTTCCCCTGCCAAGAAGACAAGTGCAAATATTGCTAACACCATGTCTCCTGACCCACATATTTTTCATATATACACCTTCCAACCCATCTGGACTTGGTCTTACTTGCAAGAGTGGCAGATCCCCTCTTGCAGAGGTCCAGTGCACTAACCTTGCTAAAACATCCCCCTCCTGTGCATGTTGAGGATCTGCCGCCTCCAATACACTCTCAGACAGAGTCCATTCCAACCACAGCCACAAGCCTGGCAGTGTGCAAGCAGCTCCAACAGGGGCCAACACCACTTCATAGTGATTTCTGCCCCAGGAAAAGGGAAAGATAACCACATACAGAAGTCATATCGTGACCCCAGCAGTATGCAGGGGCATATAGCTGGTCAGATTACAGACCCTGGCCACCTACAAAATCTTCTTAGGGGAAAACATGGAGGAAACACCCTGCAGTTTGGTACAATTTCATCTCTGGCAAATGACTGGTCTGACTCAACTCAAGCCCAAGGCAGCCTCAGACTGGTTCACTATCACCATATGATCAAACACAGCCCCATCAGGCAAAGAGACCCACTTCAGATGATTCAACTGAAGGAAAATAGCAGCTCAACAATAACATCAGAGAAAGGCAACACATAGAGGAGACACCCTTGATGTAGCAGCTTCTGATAAATAGGGGACACTCCACTACAGTGCAATACAGGACCTCTTCTTCATAAGACCACTACTTTCAAGAGCAATAGACATAGCTGACTCTCCCAACATGTAGAAACAGACACAGAGAGTTAGACAAGATGAGGACACAGAGAAATATGTCCCAAATGAATGAACAAGACAAACTCACAGCAAGAGATGTAAGAAAAATGGAGGTAAGTGATACTCCTGATAGAGAATTTAAAGTAATAATCATTAAAGTACTCACAGAACTTGAGAAACGAGTGGAAGACATCAATGAGACCCTTAACAAAGAGAAAAAAATGGAGATGAAGAACATAATTAATTAGATTTTAAAAATATGGAAAAATAGCAGACTAGAGTCAGCAAAGAATACATGAGTGACCTGGAGGACAGAATAATGGAAAGTAAGCAAGCTGAGCAGATGAAGGAAAAAAATATATATGCAAAATGAGAGTACTTAGGGAACTCAGGAATAATATAAAGTGCAGTAACATTAGCATTATAGAAATCCCAGAAGAAGAAAAGAGAGAAAAGGGAGCAGAAAATTTATTTGAGAAATAATAGGTCCAGGAGGTAGAGAGTGCCCTCAAGAAAATCAACCCAAAGAAGCCCACACCAAGACACATAGTAATAAAAATGGTGAAAAGTAGTGATAAAGAGAGAATTTTAAAAGGGGAAAAAGAAAACAGTTTCACACAGGGAAACCCCAGCAGGCTGCCAATTGATTTCTCAGCAGAAACTTTGCACATCAGAAGTTTGTGGGATGATATATTCAAAGTTCTGAAAGAAAAAAAAAATCTGTAGTTTAGAATACTCAATTCAAAAAGTCTGTATGTCATAATAGAAGTGGAGATAAACAGTTTCCCAGACAAACAAAAGTTAAAAGATTTATGATTAATATACCAACCCTACAATACATGTTAAAGGAGACTCTTTGAGCAGAAAGGAATGACCATAATGAGTGAGAAAATTATGAAGCACAAAAGGAGTAAAATTATGTATATTATAAAAATCAGTCAAAGAATTCCAAAAACTGAACGATGTGAAGTATGAAATATATAACTAAATTGTGGGGTGTGGAAAGAGGAATTGTGGGGTGAGGAAAGAATGGAAGTGATCATCAGCTTCATGTAGAACTGCTACATACATAATTTTTTTAACATTTATTTATTTTTGAGAGAGAGAGAGAGAGAGAGCAAGAAGGGGAGGGGCAGAGAGAGAGGGAGACACAGAATCTGAAGCAGGCTTCAGGCTCTGAGCAGTCAGCATAGAGCCCGACACAGGGTTCAAACCCATGGACCGTGAGATCATGACCTGAGCCCAAGGTGGCTGCCTAAACAACTGAGCTACCCAGGTGTCCCTAGAACTGCTATATACATAAGATGTTATATATAAATCTAATGGTAACCATGAATCAAATACAGTAATAGACATGCAAAAAATAAAGAGAAAGTATTCCAAGTATACTATTAAAGAAAGCCAACTTATTGTGAGATAAGTAAGCAAGGGAAGAAAACAAAAACAACTATAAAACTAATTATATATATATATATATATATATATATATATATGAACATATATCCATATATTATGGTAGCATCTGAAGTGTCCATTGATAGATGAATGGGGAAAAATGAGGTATAAGTATAAATATATGTATACATATATTTATACTTATACCTCATTTTTCCCCGTATATATATATACGTATATATATATATCACCTTTTTTTCCCATTCATCTATCAATGGACACTTCAGATGCTACCATAATTTAGCTATTTAAAAAGTGTTATAATAAACATAGGGATGCACAAATATTTTCAAATTACTTTTTTTTAATTCCTTGGGTAAACACCCAGTAATGGAACTACTGGGTCATATAGTAGTTCGATTTTTAACTTTTTGAGGAACCTCCATAGTGTTTTTCAAAGAAGCTGCACCAGTATGCATTCCCATCCATGGTTCATGAGGGTTAGTTTTTCTTCACATCCTCACGAGCACATGTTGTTTCTTGTGTTTTTGATTTTAGCAATTCTGACAGGTATGAGGTGATACCTCATTATAGTTTTGATTTACATTTTCCTGATGCTAAGTGATGTTGAGCCTATTTGCATATGTCTGTTGGCCATGTATATGTCTTTGGAGTCATGTCTTCTGCCCATTTTGTAATTGGATTTTCAGGTTTTGTTTTGTTTTGTTTTTTGATGTTGAATTGTAGAAATTCTTTATATATTTTGGATACTAACCCTTTATCAAATATGTTATTAACAAATATCTTCTTCCATTTAGTAGGTTGTCTTTTAGTTTTGTTGATAGTTTCATTTGCTGTGTAGAAGCTTTTTATCTTGATGTATTCTAACAGTTTATTTTTGCTTTTGTTTCCCTTGCTTTAGGAAACATGTCTAGAAAAATGTTGCTACAACTGATGTCATAGAAAATACTGCTCTCTTGTAGGATTTTTATGGTTGTAGACTCATATTTGAGTATTTAATCAATTTTGAGTTTATTTTTTATATGGTGTAAGAAAGTGGTTCAGTTTCATTCTTTTGTATGTAGCTGTCCAGTTTTGCCAACACCATTTGTTGGTTTTTTTCTCATTGGATATTCTTTCCTCCTTTGTCAAAAATTAATTGACAATATAATCTTGGGTTCATTTCTGAGTTTTCTATTATGTTCTATTGGTGTGTCATGTGTGTGTGGGTGTGTGTGTGTGTGTGTGCGTGTGTGTGTGTGTGTGTGCCAGTACTATGCTATTTTGATTAGTACAGCTTTGTAATATAACTTGAAGTTTGGAATTGTGATTCCTCCAGGTTTGCTCTTCTTTTTCAAGGTTGCTTTTGTTCTCTGGGGTCTTTTGTGGTTTCATAAAAAAATTACGGTTGTTTGTTCTACCTCTAAAAAAATGCTGTTGGCATTTTGATAGGGATTGTATTATAGTATAGACATTTTAACAATACTGGTTCTTCCAATCCATGAGATTGGAATGTCTTTCCATTTCTTTGCGTCTTCTTCAGTCTCTTTCATCAGTGTTTTAGTGTCCACAATACAAGTCTTTCACCTCTTTGGTTAGGTTTATTCCTAGGTATCTTATGGATTTTGGTGCAATTGTAAATGGGATTGATTCTTTAATTTATCTTTCTTCTACATTATTATTAGTGTATAGAAATGCAACAGATTTCTATACACTGATTTTTTATCTTTTGATTTTACCAAATTCATGTATCAGTTCTAGAAAATTTTTGGTGGAGTCTTTTGGGTTTTCTATATAGAGTATCATGTCATATACAAGTAGCAGAAGTTTTACTCCTTCATTGCTAATTTGGAGACCTTTTATTTCTTTTTGTTTTCTGATTCCTGTAGCTAGGACTTCTAGTACTATGTTAAATAACAATGGTGAGAGTGGACAGCCCTATCTTGTTCCAGAAAAAGCTCTCAATTTTTCTCCACTAAGGATATTAGCTATAAGATTTTCGTATATATGACGTTAACATATTTTCCCTGTATCCTTACTTTGTTGAGGGTTTTTATTACGAATGGATGTTGTACTTTGTAAAATGTAGATGACAGGTTTAATAAGTAGATTAATGTACATACAAGATTTGTCTTTGGAGGACACAAGATGAGTAGATCTCTGCACCCACCCACCAGAATCTCAAAATTTTACATAGAGGACTTACAGAGGTTCAATCACATAGAGTTCAGTTGGTTTCACCAGTATATTACTCTCTCAAGGTTGCCTACTTGAAGTGACTCTGGCTATGGGAACTGTGCATAGAACATGCATTCCTAGGACAGGGCAGCAGTTAAGGTATCTTTGCTTAGGTACATTTCTGTCCAGCTTCTGGGTCAATTGGCAATCACATACTCTCAATGACCTCCCTGACACTTTACCTCTCTTGACTGCTGTTACAATCTTACATGTCCCCTATCTGTAAAATGCCCTGAGAAGTCATCAAGAGGTGTTATTAGCATGGAGGTTATTCATTTGGTGGCTAGCTGACTGCACTGGAGGCAGATGCCACAGCAACAATACAAGCACATGCGAGGAAAAGCCCAGATTAAGATGATTCCCAAAACAAGTAACAATTTTTTCCACCAAGAGTCCCCATGATCCAACCGGCAGTCATGTCGTCTTGATGACCTCTCTTCCCACAATAAAGAGATAGAAAGACACAGAGCTTCTGATTTTCAGGTATGAAAATATTTAACTTCACTAAATATTTCCAAATTGGTTATATACAGAGATCTCTCATATATGGTTTTTGAGAGCCCCTTGTTCACCATACCTTCACTGGTATTTGACAGTTTTAGTGAAGTCACACTTTTCTCAGACCTCTTATTTTTCCATGTGAAGGTATTTCAGTTACATTAACTATCATTTTCACTGGAGAACCTGAATGCTGGAGAAGCCAGTGACCATGCCCAGTGATTTCTCCTCTTGTCAGATCCGTGTGTTTGCAGAGAAGGTAAATTCTGATCTTTCAATATTATATAAAAAAATGTGGTAGAACAGGCTCTGACCCTTTGCATGTGGCCTGTCTTTGATCAGTGCTGCCTCTGACTAGATGGGCACAATTATCAAATTTAGTGTGTTGCTAAGCCCATTTGCCTGCATGCTCAAGCCATGGCTTTCATTTAAGCCTTTAGCAGTGGTGTAGCTGAATACTTGAAATCTATTATTTGATTTCTTGCTTAGACTTCAGGTAAGGAAGAAAAAAAATAAATCAATCTCTTAAAACTGCAACAAGCATTATAACAATTTCAATATTTAGTTAAGCTCACTTCATTTTAATTTGCATCCCTGATTATTGGTAAGATTGAGTAAAATTTTGTGTTTATTTAACATTTGTATTGTTTTTCCCCAAAATGGTCTGTTCAGATGTTTTATCCAATGAAAACAAAATGTGCAGATACAGTGACAACAGTTTCAGAAATTTTCTCTTTTTTATAATGTTCAAATCTAAGACAAACCTGAATTAAGTTGTTGAATATTAAGGCAAGAGAATACTTTTGTTTATGCGATCAAAACAAACTAAAGAAATTAAATACAAAAGGTAAAAATGAGCTGTTCTTAAAATTTTCATAGCAGTATTCAATATCAGAAAATAATATTTATAGAGTTCCAAGTTGAAAATATACCAAGATATCCAAAGGATATTCTATCCGGTTATTTAAGCATAACTGCAACAGGCAAAAATTTTCAAACATGAAAAAATTTAGATATACGATGCATGAGATACTGTTGAAAATTTTAAGATGTGAATCAAAATAATTTAAGGATAGCAAAATCACCGTACAAGAACTAGTGATTAGCATAGACAGTTTTTAAGTCGATGAATGCCAAGCAATTTCACTACTTATATGGTTACAGAATAACCTATGTAATAATTAAAACAATAGTTAACTATTTCATAGGACTTACTTTGTGAGGCAGATATAGTACTGTTATTCCCATTCAATGCATAGAAACACTGAAGAAAAGTTAAATGAGTTGATTACATTAACAAAGTTATAAGTGACTAACTTGTAATTCGATCTGGGAGGTCTGACTTCAGGGTCCATGTTATTAATTATGTTATATAAAACAGAAAGTAAAGTATAACCTTAGATAGAGAAATAATTCAACTATTAAAACAATACCCAGCAATAGTAAAGATGAAAGAAATCCAAATCTATTATAATCAGTAACAATAAATGTTGAAACTTCTAAAAAAAAAAAAAAGTTAAAATAAATGAATTGCATTCTTAGGTGTGTTTTTCATAAACTTTTTTTCTTAATCATGCTGTCATCTCTTCAGAAATTGTCTTTCATGGTGAAAATTACTTATCTGAAGTATAGAAATTCAATTTTAATTCAGTTGTGTTTGTTTTCTTTACAATACAGAAATAATTAATTATACATAGTAGTTTTTAATAAAACATCATCCCTAGTGCACTTTTTATTTTCATAGGCAATATGTATCTTTTTACCCAGCATATGAATAGTAAGATGTCAGACAATGAGTAATGCACTAAGTTTAATGATGGTCTGGGTGGAGAAATCCAAGGTATTTATTGTCCTTTTTTCTTGAATTTTATATGATAAATTATTTTTGATGAACTTGTGACATCTTTTATTTGTTCAAACTTTCTAAATTACATTTATTACTGGTACATTATAGTCATAACTTTTATCTATGTATGTATCTACATCTTTACCCTGCATTGCTATATTTAAAAATCTTTTCCTGATTAGTTACCCATTGCTAGCTCATCCACTTAGCCCTTAACCACTCTATATACATATGTGCATTTGAATTTTTATTTCAAAGTTAACATTCTACATTATATGCATTTAGTTTCCTCAACTTGTTTGCATATTACTGAAACTACTCAAATGTTCTACTTTGAAAAACATAAAAATTTTCTCATAATTATCAATGATAACAAACAAGATAAAAATTCCATTAAGAAGTTTTATTCAATGTAAAAATGTTTAAAATAGTTTATCTATTTATTTAAAATTATTCTAAATGTTTTTATTTATTTTTGAGAGGCAGAGAGAGAGACAGAGCATGAGCAGGGGAGGGGTATAGAGAGAGGGAGGCATAGAATTTGAAGCAGGCTCCAGTGTCTGAACAGCACAGGGCCCAACATGGCACTCAAACTTGTGAACCATGAGATCATGACCTAGGCCAAAGTCAGACATTGAACTGACTGAGCCACCCAGGTGCCCCTTAAGTAGTTTACTTTTAAGATATCACAATCTTGTTACTTTCTGTGAGCCTCTCAAATGTTAAACAAGTATGTTGATAAAGTTCTTCAAATATTTTTATTAGAATCATAAGCATCTTTACACTGCACATTAAGTTGTCTTCTCTAAATTAAGATTTATTAAGCACTGATTATGTGCCAAAAACCATGCTAAGTGCTTTATACATATCACTCAATTAATTCCTCATAGCAATTATATTAAGTAAATATTATGGCTTCATTTTATAAGGGAGACTAAAGGATAATTAATAAGTAACTTGCCTAAATTTATAAGATAGACACAATATATTGGAATCTAGGTCTGATTCCAGAGTTTGTATTCTTAACTTGTGCAATATATTCATTCATAATTTTTTTTGAATTTTTTCCATGTTTTAGTTTCACAAAAACATTAATGAAAGACAGCCTGGGAAGCTTTTAATCTCTTAAGAGATGTTTGGAGCTTCTGGAGAGTTCTCAGTTATGGTAGACTGCATGTTTGTGGGTATGGAAAAGAGGAATGAGAATTAATGTAAAAGTACGCTATGTTAGAATTGAGGGAAAGGTTGTAAGAGATGGTTATCCAGGGGCGTGTGAGTGACTCAGTTGGTTAAGCATCTGACTCTTGATTTTGGCTCAAGTCATGATCTCGTGGTTCCTGAGTTTGTGCCCCACATTGGGCTATGCACTGACAGTGTGGAGCCTGTTTGTGATTCTCTCTCTCTCTCTCTCTCTCTCTCTCTCTCTCTCTCTCTCTCTCCTCTCTCTCTGCCTTCTCTCTAAATAAATAAATAAATAAATAAATAAATAAATAAATAAATTTATTTTAAAAAATGGTTATCTGTGTATGAGGGCATAGCTGTCCTTGAAAGTTAAGGTAAAACTGAAAATTTAATCTTAAAAAGTAATCAGTGAAGAGTTTCACAAAATAAAACAAGTAGTATATTCTGAAAATAAAAACATTTTAAAAATTTGACACTTGTTTTCTTAGCATTGGTTATAGTCTGAGTGTGATGGATCAGAGGAGAGAGCACATGGTGAGTGACAACACCCACAACTATTGTGGTGATCAATTCTTAAAGCTATAATTAATCTACTGCTATTTTGTGGCACAAAAGACAGTTTTAGCCAGGAGGAATATGCTAACTGATAGGTAATTTTTAAAAAAATGTACATTGCAGAATAATTGCCCCTTATGCCTTAGGTGACATAATGAGGCATTAGTCTAAAAAACATTTTTATTCCCTAAGAATTGCATGAACATTTGTGCAAATGAATTTGATGATACCTAATTGGTATTATAGTATTAACTTTGTAAATAAGCATATGGGAATTAGTCAGTTTTATCCTGTTCATAATTGACATGAGTAGAATATTTCTAGAGTCAATTAAAAAACATTCAAAGTTTACTATTCCTAGTTTGTTCTCTAGAGCGTTTCTGTTCATATAACATCAATCATCAATTATCAATATTGTGGTGCATATATTTAAATATATCTGCCTATTTAAAGGGCATTTGAAAAATGTCTTTTTTTTAAATTTTTTTTTAACGTTTTTATTCATTTTTGAGACAGAGAGAGACAGAGCATGAACAGGGGAGGGTCAGAGAGAGGGAGACACAGAATCTGAAACAGGCTCCAGGCTCTGAGCTGTCAGCACAGGGGCCCGATGCGGGGCTCGAACTCACGGACTGGGAGATCGTGACCTGAGCCGAAGTCGGCGCTCAACCGACTGAGCCACCCAGGCGCCCCGAAAAATGTCTTTATATTTTATAATTCCCTGGTGTCTTATTTTTGTAAAGAAAGTTACACAGAAAGCTGGGTCTAACACTGAATTCATAGAGCAGTTTCTGAAAATTTGCCAACTTAATCTGAATTTTGTGTATTTCAAAATGTCCATTTATTTGGTGGCATTTAATTAAGGAGAGATATTAAATTGTGGAAATTAATGTTGTACTGTCTGTTACTAATTCAACTTTTATGGTAACTATCATAAAGTTTTCTAACAGGTTGCATATAGAAACTACTGATTGATAAAAATGAGTACTACTTTTATCACTCTCTTAGCAAGTCTAAAAGTTAAGAATTTCTTTAGAGAATACAACTACTTCAGCAACTGTCTTTATGGCTACCATTAGCATATTAAACTTATGTAATTGTTATCTATAATCAGATGGAAAGGATACTTGCACTAGAGACAGTGTGATGATAAGAGTTTACTATAAAAACTGAATTTATTCCTCATATTTTAGTTTGGTCTTGTAAGTAAAATGTGAACACATGTACTAGATAATTTCTATTATTTCTATTATTTAAGTACATGAAATATGTGTAGAGAGAATGCATAAGAAGTTATACATTAATTACCTTAAGCAGAAAGAAATATGTATATCAATATATATATATATTTACCTTAAAAATATAATTCTCTATTTTTCATTTTGTTGATTCACTGCATCATATCAATTGATTTGCAAATATTGAACCATCCTCTTATTCTGAAAGAAATCCAATTCATCGCGGTGAATAATCATTTTCTTGTATTGTTGAATTCAGTTTGCTAATGTTTTATTGACGATTTTTGCATCTAGGGATATTGAGCTATTCTCTTTTTTTCTGGTGTCTGGTTTTGGTATCAGGGTAATGCTGGCCTTGTTGAACATATTTGGAAGCTTTCTTTCCTCCTTTATTTTTTGAAATAGTTTGAGAAGAGTAGATATTAAATAGATACTTTAATTGTTAAAATTCACCTGTGAATCTGTCTGGTCTTGGAATTTTATGTTTTGGTAGTTATTTGATTACTGATTCAATTTTGTTACTAGTAATTTGTATATTCATCTTTTTATTTCTTCCTGATTCAGTTTTGGAAGACTGTATTTTATAAGAATTTATCTGTTTCTTCTAGGTTGTCCAATTTTCTGACATATTATTTTTCACAATATTTTCTTATCCTTTAAATTTCTGTATTGCCCATTATTTTACCATTTCTCTTTTATTTCTGACTTTATTTATTTGAGTCCTTTCTCTCTCTCTCTCTCTGTTTTTAATGAGTCTAGCTAAGAGTTTATAAATTGTGTTTATATTTTCAAAGAACAAGTTCCTGAATTTTTCATTGATTGTTTTCCTTTTTTCATTTCTTTCTTTCTGCCTTTCTTTCTTTTCTTTCTTTCTTTCTTTCTTTCTTTCTTTTCCTTTTTCTTTTTCTTTTCTTTCTTTCTCTATGCCATTTACTTCTTCTGTGATCTTTATTATTCCCTAAATTCTATTCTCCTTGCCCTTTATTTACTTTTCTTTTTCTAGGTCCTTTAGGTGTAAGATTAGATTGTTTATTTGAGCTTTTTCTTGTTTATTGAGGTAAGCTTATATTGCTACATATTTCCCTCTAAGAACTGCTTTCACTGCATCCCAAAGACTTTAGACTATTATTTTCATTTTCATTTGTGTCCATGTATTTTTCTATTACCTTTTTTATTTCTTTCTTGACCGATGGATTGTGTAGTAACATGTTGTTTAGCCTCCATGTGTTTTGTTTTTGAGTTTGTTTATTTATTTATTAATGATTAATCATGAGCTGTAAGTTTAATTTATGTTCAGAATAAAAGCTATAACAAAATTAGCTTGTTTATGGCCAACCACATATTGGGTTATAATACAGATCTGTGCTAAAATCTCAGTTTAATTTCTGTGCAGAAGGTTCTCAGTAATTGTTTTCTTTTTTTTGTTTTGTTTTGTTTAATTTATTTTTTAAATTTACATCTAAGTTAGTTAGCATATAGTGTGACAATGATTTTAGGAGTAGATTCCTAATGCCCCTTACCCATTTATCCTCCACCCCCTCCACAACCCCTCCAGTAACCGTCAGCTTATTCTTCACATTTAAGTCTCTTATGTTTTTGTCCCTCTCCCTGTTTTTATACACTTTTTGCTTCCCTTCCCTTATGTTTATCTGTTTTGTGTCTTAAAGTCCTCATATGAGTGAAGTTATTTGATATTTGTCTTTCTTTGACTGACTAATTTTGCTTAGCATAAGACCCTCTAGTTCCATCCACGTAGTTGCAAATGGCAAGATTTCATTCTTTTTGGTTGCTGAGTTATACTCCATTGTATATGTTTACTACATCTTCTTTCTCTATTCATCCATCGATGGACATTTGGGCTCTTTCTATACTTTAGCTATTGCTGATAGTGCTGCTATAAACATTGGGGTGCAAATGCCCCTTTGAAACAGCATCCTTGTGTCCCTTGGATAAATACCTAGTAGTGCAATTGCTGGGGGATATGGTAGTTCTATTTTTAATTTTTTTGAGGAATCTCCATACTGTTTTCCAGAGTGGCTGCACCAGTTTGCATTACCATCAGCAGTGCAAAAGAGATCCTCTTTCTCCACACCCTCACCAACATTGGTTGTTGCCTGAGTTGTTAATGTTAGCCATTCTAACAGGTTTGAGGTGGTATCTCATTTGGTGTTGATTTGTATTTCCCGGATAATGAATGATGTTAAACATTTTTTCATGTGTAGGTTGGCCATCTGGATGTCCTCTTTGGAGAAGTGTCTATTCATGTCTTTTGCCAATTTCTTCACTGGATTATTTGGTTTTTGGGTGCTGAGTTTGATAAGTTCTTTATAGATTTTGGATAGTAACCCTATATCTCATATGTCATTTGCAAATATCTTCTCCCATTCTGTCGGTTGACTTTTAGTTTTGCTGATTGTCTCCTTCGCTGTGCAGAAGTTTTTATTTTGATAAGGTCCCAGTAGTTCATTTTTGCTTTTGTTTCCCTTGCCTCTGGAGACGTGTTGAGTAAGAAGTTGCTGCGGCCAAGATCAAAGAGGTTTTTGCCTGCTTTCTCCTGGAGGATTTTGATGGTTTCCTGTTTTACATTGAGGTCTTTCATCCCTTTTCATTTTGTTTTTGTGTGTGGTGTAAGAAAATGGTCCATTTTCAGGTTCATTTTCTGCATGTTCCTATCCAGTTTTCCCAGCACCACTTGTTGAAGAGACTGTCTTTATTCCATTGGATATTCTTTCCTGCTTTGTCAAAGATAAGTTGGCCATACGTTTGTGGGTCCATAGCTGGGTTCTCTATTCTGTTCCATTGATATGAGCGTCTGTGTTTATGCCAGTACCATACTGTCTTAATGATTACAGCTTTGCATTACAGCTTAAAGTCTGGGATTGTGATGTGTCCTGCCTTGTTTTCGTTTTCAAGATTGCTTTGGCTACTCAGGGTCTTTTCTGGTTCCATACAAATTTTAGGATTGTTTTTTCTAGCTCTGTGAAGGATGCTGGTGTTGTTTTGATAGGGATTGCATTGAATATGTAGATTGCTTTGGGTAGTATTGACATTTTAACAATGTTTGTTCTTCCAATCCAGGAGCATGGAAGATTTCTTTTTGTATCTTCTTCAATTTCTCTCATAGCTTTCTATAGTTTTCAGGGTATAGATTTTTCACCTCTTTGGCTAGATTTATTCACAGGTAATTTATGGTTTTTTGTGCAATTGTAAATGGGATTGATTTCTTGATTTCTTTTTCTGTCACTACATTCTTGGTGTATAGGAATGCAACTGATTTCTGTGCATTGATTTTATATCCTGCAACTTTGTTGAATTGATGGATCAGTTCTAAAAGTTTTTTGGTGGAACCTTTTGAGTTTTGCATATAGAGAATCATGTCATCTGTGAGGAGTGAAAGTTTCACCTCCTCCTGGCTGATTTGGATGCCTTTTATTTCTTTGTGTTGTCTGATTGCTGAGGCTAAGACTTCCAATACTATGTTGAATAACAGTGGTGAAAGTGGTCATCCTTGTTTTGTTCCTGACCTTAGGGGGGAAGCTCTTAGTTTTCCTCATTGAGGATGATATTAACATTAGGCCTTTCATATATGGCTTTTATGACTTTTCTTGAGAGTTTTTTTTTTTTTATCAAAAAAGGATGCTGTATTTTGTCACATGCTTTCTCTGCATCTATTGAGAAGATATTGTGGTTGTTGTCCTTTCTTTTATTGATGTGATGTATCACATCAGTTGTTTTGTCGATATTGAACTAGCCCTGCATCTCAGGTCTAAATCCCACTTGGTCGTGATGAATAATTTTTTTAATGTATTATTAGATCCAGTTGACTATTACCTTGTGGAGGATTTTTGCATCCATGTTCATCAGGGAAATTGGTCTATAGTTCTCTTTTTTAGTGGGGATTTTGTCTTGTTTTGGAATCAAGGTAATGCTGGCTTCATAAAAAGAGTTTGGAAGTTTTCCTTCCATTTCTATTTTTTGGAACAGCTTCAAGAGAATAGGTGTTAACTCTTCCTTAAGTGTTTGGTAGAATTCCCCTGGAAAGCCATCTGGCCCTAGACTCTTGTTTTTTAGGAGATTTTTGATTACTAATTCAATTTCTTCACTTGTGACGGGTCTGTTCAAATTTTCTATTTTTTCCTGTTTCAATTGTGGTAGTTTATATGTTTCTAGAAAATTGTCCATTTCTTCCATATTGCCCATTTTATTGACATATTATTGCTCATAATATTCTCTTATTATTATTTTTATTTATGCTTTGTTGTTTGTGATTTCATTCTTGATTTTATTTATTTGGGTTCTTTTCTTTTTCCTTGTGATTAAACTGGCTATTGGCTTTTCAGTTTTGTTAATTCTTTCAAGGAACCAGCTTCTGGTTTTATTGATCTGTTCTACTGTTTTTTGTTGTTGTCGTTTTGTTTTGTTTTTTGTTTGTTTGTTTGTTTTGATAGCATTGATTTCTGCTCTGATCTTTATTATTTCCTGTCTTCTTCTGGTTTTGGGTTTGAGTTTTTTTTCTTATTATTGTTTTTAATTTTTTTTTTTAATGTTGGGCCAGGGGAGGGGCAGAGAGAGAGGGAGACACAGAATCTGAAGCAGGATCCAGGCTCTGAGTTGTCAGCACAGAGCTGTATTCAGGGCCTGAACTCACAAACTATGAAATTATGACTTGAGCTGAAGTCAGATGCTTAACTGACTGAGCTACCCAGGTGTCCCTTATTACTGATTTTTAGTTTCATGTTGTTCTGGTTGGTAAGATGCATTTCTAAAAATAAAATTATTTATGCTTAAATTTCAGAATATGGACACGTTATCTTAAATCAAGAGTATTCACCCCTGGAGAGTGTCTTTTTATCCATTCAGTGACTGCAAAGGTGTATTTAGTGTTTATTACTAACAAGCATTCTTATGTTTTAAGATGCAGATATAATAAGATTTCTTTACTAATCATGTCCAATTCCATGAAGTGAGAGAGAAAAATTAAAAGACAATTACTATGTAGTTCTCTCAAAAGGGAAACCAATGGGACACCTGTGTGGCTCAGTCAGTTGAATGTCTGACTCTTGATATTGTATCAGGTTATGATCTCAAGATCATGGGATTGATTGCCATATTGGACTCCACACTGAGCGTGGAGACTAAGATTCTCTTTCTATCTCCTGGGTAACCTGGGTGGCTCAGTTGGTTAAGTGTTCAACTCTTGATGTCAGCTCAAGCCATGATCTTATGGTTCGAGAGTTTGAGCCCCGTTTTTGGCTCTGCACTGACCATGTGAAGCCTGATTGGATTCTCTCTCCTTCTGTCTCTGCCCGTCTCCTGCTTGAGCTGTCTCTCTTTCAAAATAAATAAATAAACATTAAACCAAATATTCCTTATCTCTCTCTGCCCCTTGCCCCCGCTGGTGTTTTCTCTCTTTTTCTCCAAAATAAAATTTTAAAAAGGTAACCAAGAGTCATTTTGGATAATTCAAAAAGTGCTTAAAACCCATCCTGGTGAATTTGGTAAGCTCTCAAGAGTCAGACCTGAATTTCAATATATTTTGTTTTAGTAATTATATACATTCAGATAAATTTACCTACTGAATATGTCTTGATTTTTGTGTAAAATGGAATAGTTATAATGATTATGTAATATAGTTGATACCATAGATAAATAAATAAATGACCACTTTCAATGGCCCTGAGCACATAGCCAGGGCTTAATAAACCTTATTTATGTCCTACTATTAATCATTATAAAATTTTTAAAATTATCTCTCTCTTTATCCTTCCCTTCTTTCTCTCCTTGCTATTCTTACACACACATTCACACACACACAGAAAATCTTTCATACAACATCCATTCTCCATCCTAAATCTTGACTGCCTTATTTCTTGTACTAGTTTACTCTTTACCTGTATTTTAACAAAGAGCTATTGAACAAAATTCTCTCCTGTACAGCCTGGCATGATAAGGTTTACATCAGAATAATAGCAGATGCTAGATCACTAAACTTAACCTTGGATGAAAGGCGATGAGGAGAGAAAAGTTAGCAGTAGGGAAATGGAATGAGAACAGGGGAAGGATCCAAGTTTGAAATCTTTAATGTAGAATGTCAACAATTCTATGATCTCTTTTTCTTTGCCCAGTAGTCCTTAGAAAACAAACCTTCATTACTCAAGTTATCACCTGAGTCAAAAGAGAAGGGATAATTTATAAAAGATAGGAGAGTCCCTGCTTCCATCCAATTCCTTTTCCCTCCTATAAAGCAGTAACAGGTTACTGCAGTGGCTGTGTCAGGTGTAATAAGGATTTTGGACAACAGAAATGCCTCCTGGACTCTTGAATATTCTCCTATTCTTAAAATTGCAATTATAGGCACATAGCCTTACTTCTATTTTTGAAAGCTTAAACTCATATGTTTTCTTCTAAATGTATCAAAGATCTCTAAGATCTCAGATGCTTACTTTTTTACTTCAAATAATGTTGAAAATAAAAGAATGCATAAAACTATGAGGGAAAATGACTAACTTAATTGAAAATGAATAGAAAATGTAATAATAAATGTATTAAGACTTTAAAATTTTACCTTGGACAAGTCCTGTTGATGTTTAGAGATCTATGCTGATGTTTATGGATCTACAGACTGCCAAAGTAAAATGCATAGAAGAATATTCCATGTCTTGTTGAATATGAACAAAACATTTTAACAGAAACCTCAATGATGACTAAGCCACTTCATCCAAAGGTAGGGATTACATAGTCTCCTTGATTAATTCTAAAAAGAAAAGTGACAGAGATCAGTAATTAAATACAGAATATAATCAATGAATAAAACTATTCAAATTATTCAGTTCCCAAATTCCTTTTTTCTCTTAACAATATTTATTTTTCTCTCTGGAAATCAGAGAAATATATATTTATCTAGATAAAAGCAACTACTTACCATTTTTGCTTTACCAATATACATGAAACTCTTCTTAATCCACCCACAGAGACAATATCTAAGTCCCTGAAATAACCGATTTTTAAACTCCTTGATGAAGTCAATGAACGAATATCTTAGAGGACTATGCATTCCATAATATATTCTGAACACCACACCAAGCAATTCTAAGCTTTAATTTATACACTAAAAGGGTATGAGTAGACACATATTTATTTTGATTATTTAGCTGAATTATGATAGCACCACATATAAAATCATATCATCCACAGTAGTCACAGCATTTTTATCTGTAGCATATAAAACATGACTCTATTTTAAGTTAGGATTCATAGCATTTAGAGAGAACAGTGCTTGCTTCGGAAGCACATATACTAAAATTGGAACGATGCAGAGATTAGCATGGCTCCTGTGCAAGGATGACATGCAAATTCATGAAGCATTCCATATTTTTCTGTGGATCCTGAGAAACTCAACAGAAGACCGGGGGTGGGGGGAGGAGAAGGGGGGGGAAAATTACAGAGAGTGAAGGAAGCAAACCATAAGAGACTCTTAAATACTGAGAATAAACTGAGGGTTGATGGGGGGTGGGAGGGAGGGGAAAGTGGATGATGGGCATTGAGGAGGGTACCTGTTAGGATGAGCACTGGGTGTTGTATGGAAACCAATTTGACAATAAATTTCATATTTAAAAAAATAGAGATAACAGAAAATGGTAAATTGGATAAATCACTGGGGAGGTGGAGATATATAACACTGTCCAATTAAGTACTTACAATTCTTAAAGAGCTGAAAAAATATCTGCTAACTTCTGGTAGAGGGAAACCTGGAAAATTATAATCAGTAAAATGAGAGGCCATGATTTTTAAATTATTATTGTTTATCCTGGTACCTGGTAGTCTGTATGCTTCTTGTTTTTCTAATTAATATAAAGGAGCTCTCCTTTGGAAAAGAGATGTAATTATTTTCAAACCCTGACATACTAATTATACAGACTTAATTTAGATGCTGTTTCCTTATCTGTATAAGGGAGACTATAATAACTTTCATGTGTGTGATAGTTAAGGTAATAATGTATGCAGAACACCTAACAATGCCTGATACATACTGGAAAACTACTGGTTAATAAAAATTCAATTAAATTGTTTGTTTTATAACAAAGTCTATTACAAAGAAAACTTCACTGAGAAGGAAATATTGTTGACTGATTTGATACTTCTTTTGAAAACTTTAGCTTACAAGAGCATTTTTTTTTTTTTACTTTTAGGTTGATGTAATGTGAACTGAAGATGTTAATCAAATCATGCCTTTTGCTGCTGAAATATTGGACTTGTGGTACTAGATATAAAGCATGATGTGTTGACCTGTCTATGGTATGTTTACCAATGTGTAATAGAAAACTGACAGCCTGTCTCCTGCTTTCAGCCATCTACATGCAGGAACCTTGGTAATATATTTTTAGATCCAAATCTGAATGTCTTTCTCTAAATGCATCAAGAGAATTTAGAGTGACTATGCACAGAACAGTGATATAGTTTTCTACCATGAAAAGTGTATAGAAGAGTGAAAATTGCTAAATTATTTTTGGCAAATTCCAGAATAATGTTGATTACATAAACAAAATAGAAATACGGGAGTAGAAATGTTTAAAGAGAGAGAAAGAGAGAGAGCAAGAGAGAATGAGAGACAAACAGGAAATTCTGAAGTAATAGAAGGTGAGGCACATAAATAAGTAAACAAACAGATAAGTTTATCTTCAGCTGTAGAACATTCATCTAATTGAATGTACTTTAATGCTGAAGAATGTTTAATAAGCAAGTAAATAGAAGACAGGTACATTTTTAAGAAATACTACATCTCAAGTGTTAACATTAGTATGCAAATATTACCATTTTTTCCATATAATTAATTTAACAACAAATATTCTAGGAAGAAAGCCTTTTTCCTATTCTAATTCTAGTTAACTCCAAACTTACTAAATCACTTCGTTATTTTTCACCTTTCTTTTCACAGGTATAAGCTCACAACTTTATCATTTGCAAGTAACTATAGGTAATGAGACGGTAACTTGTAATAATATCTACACTACAAGTTTGATACCAATATAATTCAATGATTTATCCTTATAGAGTAGAGAAAAGCAGTCACTGAAGAAGGAGCATTGCTGAAAATGTCAGGTATTGGAAAAATTATTCCAGACTAATCAATTACATAACCCTCTCTGAAAGAGTATGAATAATCAGTCACACTTAGTTTCTACAATATTGGCTGAAGTCTAAAGGAATATTTAGTCTTGACTGCTAAGTAGGAGTATATGTTGGGTTCAATATTCCTTAAAAAATAAAAGGAATCTGCTTTATTGTTTGCCGCTTGAGATTTGCTTAATATATCTTTTAGATTCCGCAAAATAAAAAAAAAGCATTTTAATAATGTGTCTTAACATAGAAAATATATTTGAATAGAAGAAAAATGCTGAAAATAAATGCAACACTAAATATCAATTGTCCATTGTCTTCATATAATCTTCCAGAAATTCACTTTTATTTTTAGTTTTGAGCTTTTTAAAATGTTTGTGCAGAAGACAGAGGGAGAGAGAGACCTGGGGAGAGGCAGAGAGAGAGTAATAAAGTGAATCTCAAGCAGACTCCACACCCAGTGTAGAACCTGATACAGGGCTCGATCCCAGGACCCTGAAATCATGACCTGAATTGAAATCAAGAGTTGGATGCTCAACCGACTGAGCCACCTCAGTGCCATTAGGAATTCGCTTTTAAACTCTAATTTTTCTCATTGTCAAGAAAGATATTTTGACTTTAAAGGAAGATGGCAAAGTCAGAAGATCCTAAGTTCACCTTATCCCATGGATACAATTTGATAACACCCACATGACTGTAGATAACCCAGAAAATGATACAAAGACTTGCAAAATAAACTCTCCACAGCTAAATATAGAGAAGGGGCCACATCAAAGAGGGTAGGAAGGGCAAAGACAGCTTCCAGAGCTAAAAGGGTCTACTGGACTGTCTGTTGGAGAAAGGAACACTGCAAGTGTGAAGAGCAGAAAGAAAAAGACTCTAACACTAGGAAGCCCACTTAGGGAAAATGAATCCCCATAACATTTTGCTTTGAGAACCAGAGGGGCTGAATTTTATTAGTTCTGAGAGTCAGCAGGACTTAAAACCTATAACTTTAAAAATCAGCTGAGTTGGCTCTGTGAGAGCCAGGAGGGTCAGAGGAAACCTAGTCCCCACCATCAAAGGGACAACACAATAACATCCCAGAGATACTGCATAGAAGCACCAATTTGAAAATTGTCTGAGGTACATGTGGAACATATTTATTTACTAATCTCACAGCATCTGCTGGAGGGGAAGGGATCCATGGGAGACTTCCCCAGGAACAAAGGCATTGGTAGGTACAATTTCCCCCTGTTCCCCAGCATGAATACAGGGATAGCCGTGGGAACCAGCCCAGGGCCAGCACTGGCTACCTGACTTTCTAACAGCACATTCTGCTCACATATTCTCCTATGGACATGGCCTCTACAGCCACGCCTGGGGTCCAGGCCCCCTCCCACAGCAGACCCTTACAAACATTGGGGATCTTACTCCTGCACATACTGCAGATCCATCGCATCAAACTCAAACTCCCTGTGACTGCAGGACCCCTCTCTCATTACATCAGTGCAAACCTTGCTAACACCACATATCTCACCACTGCGTACTTCTCTGGATCTGCCACCTTTAACATTGCCTCCTTAGGTGCCCAGCAGCTGCAGGTCCCTTCCCATTGGCAAGGACTCTTGCCATTGGCAAACCACCCATGCATTTTCCTGCAAGTCTGTATTTCTGTATCTCTGGAAAATGCCTGTTCTGACTCAACCAAAGTCCAAGGCAGCCCCAGATTGGCCACCTAACAACATAGGGACCAAACCTTGCCCACAACAAGCAAAGAGAGACATTGCCAATTACAGGACTGAGGCAAAGGTTGGTTGGCCACAACACTGTGTACACAACACATACAGTAAACACCCCTGAAGCACCAGGTTCTGGTTAACAGGGGACATGACACTGCAAGGCATTGCAGATGTCTTCTTCATAAGGGCACTACTTTCACAAGTGGGTGATGAAGCTGACTTTCCTAACACATAGAAACAGACACAGAAATTTACACAAAATTAGGACACAAAGGACTATGTCCCAAATGAAAGAACAGGATAAAGTCACAACAAATGAGGTAAACTAAACAGACATAAGTAGTAGGCCTGATAGAAAATTTAAGTTAATGGTTATAAAGATACTCACTGGAATAGAGAAAAGAGTCAAGTACCTCAGTGAGACCCTCAACAAAGAGATAGAAAACCAATAAGGAACAAATTAAAAATGAAGAACTCAATAAATAAAATTTAAAATATTAGATAAAATAAATATTAGACTAAAAAGAGTAGAACAGATAGTGACCTGGAAGACAGTAATGGAGAGCAATCAAGCTAAACAGGAGAGAGTTAAAATAATAAAAAATAAAAATAGATTTATGGAACTCAGCTACACAATCAAGCATAATAACATTCACAGTATAGTCATCCCAAGAGAAGACAAAGAAAAGGGGGCAGAAAATATATTTGAGGAAATAATAGAAGAAAAATTTCACAAATCTGGGGATGAAAAAAGACATCCAGATCCAGGAGACACAGAGATCCCCCAACAAAATCAACACAAAGAAGCCCACACCAAGACACATAATAATAAAACTGGCAAAAAAATAGTGATAAAGAGATAATTAGAAAAGGAACAAGAAAGAGAAAACAGTGACATACAAAGGAAACCACATCAAGCTATCAGCTGATTTTTCAGAAGGAACTTCCTAGTCCAGAAGGGAGTGTCATGATATGTTCAAAGTGCTAAAAACAGAAAACAAACAAACAAAATAACTCACAGCCAAAAATACTGTATCCAGGAAGGCTATCATTCAGAATAAGAGGGGACATAAAGAGTTTCCGAGACAACTAGAAGTTAAAGGGCTATCTAAACCAGCCCTATAAGAAATGTTAAAGAAACCTTTGGAGTGAACAGGAAAGACCATAAGTAGGAGAAAGAAAAGTAGGAAAAATTAAAGCAGTAAAAATAAGTGACAGTAAAAATAAGTATATCTATAAAAAATAAGTTAATGGGTTAATGGATTCACAACATAAAAGTATACTAGGCATGGCATAGTATATATAATACGTGTGGGGGATAGAAGCAAAAATGGGTTCACACTTAAGCAACTGTCAACTTAATATAGACTGCTATATGCATAAGGTGTTATGTAATAACTTAATGGTAACCACAAATAAAATACCAGTAGTAGATATGCAAAAAAAGAAAAAGAAAAAGAAAAATGAATTCACATATAGCACTAAAGAAGGCAAGCAAACCATGAAAAAAGACAGCAAGAGAATAAAGGAACAAAAAAAGAACAACCATAAAAGAGGTAACAATATGATAATCAATACATACATATCAATAATTATGTTGAATGTAAATGGACTAATTTCTCTAATAAAAAGATATGGAAGTTTTTTCTGGAACAGTTTCAAGAGAATAGGTGTTAACTCTTCCTTAAATGTTTGGTAGACACAGGAAAAAGTCTGAAAAAACCTCCAAAAGCATGGAGGTTAAAGAACACCCTACTAAAGAATGAATGAGTCAACCAGACAATTAGAGAAGAAGTTTAAAAAATATATGGAAACAAATGAAAATGAAAATACAACAATCCAAACCCTTTGGGACGCAGCGAAAGCAGTCTTGAAAATACATTGCAATCCAGGCCTATCTCAAGGAACAAGAAAAATCCCAAATACAAAATCTGACAACACTCCTAAAGGAAATAAAAGCAGAACAGCAAAGACACCCCAAACCCAGCAGAAGAAGAGAAATAATAAAGATCAGAGCAGAAATAAACAATATAGAATCTAAAAAAACTGTAGAGCAGATCAATGAAACCAAGAGTTGGTTTTTTGAAAAAATAAACAAAATTGATAAACCTCTAGCCAGGCTTCTCACAAAGAAGAGGGAGATGACCCAAATAGATAAAATCATGAATGAAAATGGAATTATTACAACCAATCCCTCAGAAATACAAACAATTATCAGGGAATACTATGAAAAATTATATGCCAACAAACTGGACAACCTGGAAGAAATGGACAAATTCCTAAGCACACACCCACTTCCAAAACTCAAACAGGAAGAAATAAAAAACTTGAATAGACCCATAATCAGCAAAGAAATTTAATCAGTTATCAAAAATCTCCTAACAAGTAAGAGTCCAGGACCAGATGCCTTCCCAGGGGAATTCTACCAGACATTTAAAGCAGAGATAATACTTATACTTCTCAAGCTGTTCCAAAAAATAGAAAGGGAAGGAAAACTTCCAGACTCATTCTATGAAGCCAGCATTACTTTGATTCCTAAACCAGACAGAGACCCAACAAAAAAAAGAGAACTACAGGCCAATATCCCTGATGAATATGGATGCAAAAATTCTCAAGAAGATACTAGCAAATCGAATTCAACGGCATATAAAAAGAATTATTCACCATGATCAAGTGGGATTCATTCCTGGGATGCAGGGCTGGTTCAACATTTGCAAATCAATCAACGTGATACATCACATTAATAAAAGAAAAGATAAGAACCATATGATCCTGTCAATCGATGCAGAAAAAGCATTTGATAAAATTCAGCATCCTTTCTTAGTAAAAACCCTTGAGAAAGTCGGGATAGAAGGAACATACTTAAACATCATAAAAGCCATTTATGAAAAGCCCACAGCTAATATCATCCTCAATGGGGAAAAAATGAGAACTTTTCCCTGAGATCGGGAAGACGACAGGGATGTCCACTCTCACCGCTGTTGTTTAACATAGTGCTGGAAATGCTAGCATCAGCAATCAGACAACAAAAGGAAATCAAAGGCATCAAAATTGGCAAAGATGAAGTCAAGCTTTCGCTTTTTGCAGATGACATGATAGTATACATGGAAAATCTGATAGACTCCACCAAAAGTCTGCTAGAACTAATACATGAATTCAGCAAAGTTGCAGGATACAAAATCAATGTACAGAAATCAGTTGCATTCTTATACACTAATACTGAAGCCACAGAAAGACAAAGAAACTGATCCCATTCACAATTGCAGCAAGAATCATAAAATACCTAGGAATAAACCTAACCAAAGATGTAAAAGATCTGTATGCTGAAAACTATAGAAAGCTTATGAAGGAAATTGAAGAAGATATAAAGAAATGGAAAAACATTCCATGCTCATGGATTGGAAGAATAAATATTGTCAAAATGTCAATACTACCCAAAGCTATCTACAGAATCAATGCAATCCCAATCAAACTTGCACCAGCATTCTTCTCAAAGCTAGAGCAAGCAATCCTAAAATTTGTATGGAACCACAAAAGGCCCCAAATAGGAAAAGTAATAATGAAGAAGAAGACCAAAGAAGGAGGCATCACAATCCCAGATGTTAGCCTCTACTACAAAGCTGTAATCATCAAGACAGCATGGTACTGGCACAAAAACAGACACATAGACCATTGGAATAGAACAGAAACCCCAGAACTAGACCCACAAAAGTATGGCCAACTCATCTTTGACAAAGCAGGAAAGAATATCCAATGGAAAAAAAAACAGTCTTTTTAACAAATGGTGCTGGGAGAACTGGACAGCAACATGCAGAAGGATGAAACTAGACCACTTTTTTTACACCATTCACAAAAACAAACTCCAAATGGAGAAAGGACCTGAATGTGAGACAGGAAATCATCAAAACCCTAGATGAGAAAGCAGGAAAAAACCTCTCTGACCTTAGCTGCAGCAATTTCCTATTTGAGAAATCTCCAAAGGCAAGGAAATTAAAAGCAAAAATGAAATATTGGCACCTCATGAAGATAAGAAGCTTCTGCACTGCAAAGGGAATAATCAACAAAACTAAAAGGCAACCAATGGAATGGGAAAAGATATTTGCAAATGACATACCAGACAAAGGGCTAGAATACAAAATCTATAAAGAGCTCACCAAACTCCACACCTGAAAAACAAATAATCCAGTGAAGAAATGGGCAGAAAACATGAATAGACACTTCTCTAAAGAAGACATCCGGATGGCCAACAGGCACATGAAAAGATGCTCAACGTCGCTCCTCATCAGGGAAATACAAATCAAAACCACACTCAGATATCACCTCATGCCAGTCAGAGTGGCCAAAATGAACAAATCAGGAGACTATAGATGCTGGAGAGGATGTGAAGAAACGGGAAACCTCTTGCACTGTTGGTGGGAATGCAAACTGGTGCAGCCGCTCTGGAAAACTACCTGGAGGTTCCTCAAAAAATTACAAGTAGATCTACTCTATGACCTAGCAACAGCACTGTTAGAAATTTACCCAAGGGATACAGGAGTGTTGACGCATAGCGGCACTTGTACCCCAATGTTTATAGCAGTACTTTCAACAATAGCCAAATTGTGGAAAGACCCTAAATGTCCATCCGCTGACAAATGGATAAAGAAATTGTGGTTTATATACACAATGGAATACTACATGGCACCGAGAAAGAATGAAATATGGCCTTTTGTAGCAATGTGGATGGAACTGGAGAGTGTTAGCTAAGTGAAATAAGTCATACAGAGAAAGACAGATACCATATGTTTTCACTCTTATGTGGATCCTGAGAAACTTTACAGAAACCCATGGGGGAGGGGAAGGAAAAAAAAAAACGTTAGAGTGGGAGGGAGCCAAAGCATAAAAGACTCTTAAAAACTGAGAACAAACTGAGGGTTGATGGGGGGTGGGAGGGAGGGGAGGGTGGGTGATGGGTATTGAGGAGGGCACATGTTGGGATGAGCATTGGGTATTGTATGGAAACCAATTTGACAATAAATTTCATATTAAAAAAAAATGTTTAGTAGAATCCCCCTGGAAAGCCATCTGGCCTGGACTCTTGTGTTTTGGCAGATTTTTGATTACTAACTCGATTTCCTTACTGGTTATGGGTGTGTTTAAATTTTTCTGTTTCTTCCTTTTTCAGTTTTGGTAGTGTATATGTTTCTAGGAGTTTGTCCATTTCTTCAAGATTACCCATTTTATTGGCATATAATTGCCCATAATATTCTCTTATTGTTTTTATTTCTGTTGTGTTGGTTGTGATCTCTCCTCTTTCATTCTTGAGTTTATTTATTTGGGTCCTTTCCTTTTTCTTTTTGATCAAACTGGCTAGTGTTTTATCAATTTTGTTAATTCTTTCAAAGGACCAGCTTCTGGTTTCATTGATCTGTTCTACTGGTTTTTTTGTGGGGTTTTTTGGTTTTCAATAACATCAATTTCTGTTCTAATCTTTATTATTTCCTATCTTCTGCTGGTTTTGGGTTTTATTTGCTGTTATTTTTCTGGCTCCTAGAACAATATGTTTCTCTCAATAGATGCAGAGAAAGCATTTGACAAAATACAGCATCCTTTATTGATAAAAACCCTCAAGAAAGTAGGGATAGAAGGAGCATACCTCGAGATCATAAAAGCCATATATGAACGACACAATGCTAATATCATCCTCAATGGGGAAAAATGGAAAGCTTTCCCCCTAAGGTCAGGAAAAAGACAGGGATGTCCACTCTCACCACTGTTATTCAACACAGTTTTGGAAGTCTTAGCCTCTGCAATCAGACAACTCAAAGAAATAAATGGCATCCAAATAGGCCAAGAGGAGGTCAATCTTTCACTCTTCACAAATGACATGATACTCTATATGGAAAACCCAAAAGATTCCACCAAAAAACTGCTAGAATTGATTCATGAAATCAAGAAAGTTGCAGGATATAAAATCAACACACAGAAATCGGTTGCATTTCTATACACCAAGAATGAAGCAATAGAAAGAGAAATCAAGAAATTGATCCCATTTACAGTTGCACAAAAAACTGTAAAATACCTAGGAATAAATCTAACTAAAGATGTGAACAATTTATACACTGAAAACTATAGAAATCTTATGAAAGAAATTAAAGAAGACACAGAAAAATGGAAAAAGATTCCATGCTCCTGGATAGGAAGAACAAATATTGTTAAAATGTAATACTACCCAAAGCAATCTACATATTCAATTCAACCTCTATCAAAATAATCCCTACCAGCATTCTTCACAGAGCTAGAACAAATAATCCTAAAATATGTATGGAACCAGAAAAGACCCCGAATAGCCAAAACGATCTTGAAAAAGAAAACCAAAGCAAGAGGCATCACAATCCCAGACTTCAAGCTATACTACAAAGCAGTAATCATCAAGACAGTATGATACTGGCATAAGAACAAATACTCAGATCAATGGAACAGAAGAGAGAACCCACAAATGGACCCACAAATGTATGGCCAGCTAATCTTTGACAAAGCAGGAAAGAATATTCAATGGAATAAAGACAGTCTCTTCAGCAAGTGGTGCTGGGAAAACTGGACAGCGACATGCAGAAGAATGAACCTGGACCACTTTTTTGTACCATACACAAAAATAAACTCAAAATGGATTAAAGACCTCAATGTAAGACAGGAATCCATCAAAATCCTCGAGGAGAAAGCAGACAAAACCTCTTTGATCTTGGTGGCAGCAACTTCTTACTCAACACGTCTCCAGAGGCAAGGGAAACAAAAGCAAAAATGAACTACTGGGACCTCATCAAAATAAAAAGCTTCTGCATGGCAAAGGAGACAATCAGCAAAACTAAAAGGCAACAAACAGAATGGCAGAAGATATTTGCAAATGACATATGAGATATAGGGTTAGTATCCAAAATCTATAAAGAACTTATCAAACTCAGTACCCAAATAACAAATAATTCAATGAGGAAATGGGCAAAAGACATGAATAGACACTTCTCCAAAGAAGACATCCAGATGGCCAACCGACACATAAAAAATGCTCAACATCACTCATCATCAGGGAAATACAAATCAAAACCACAGTGAGATACCACCTTACACCTGTCAAAATGGCTAACACTAACAACTCAGGCAACAGCCAATGTTGGTGAGGATGCAGAGAAAGAGATCTCTTTTGCATTGTTGGTGGGAATGCGAACTGGTGCAGCCACTCTGGAAAACAGTGTGGAGCTTCCTCAAAAAACTAAAAATAGAACTACCCTACGACCCAGCAATTGCACTTCCAGGCATTTAACCATGGAATACAGGTGTGCTGTTTCAAAGGGATACATGCACCTCCATGTTTATAGCAGCACTATCAACAATAGCCAAAGTACGGAAAGAGCCCAAATGTCCATCGATGGATGAATAGATAAAGATGTGGTATATATATATATATATATATATATATATATATATATATATGGATATACATTCATATACATGGATGAAACTGGAGGGTATTAAGCTAAGTGAAATTAGTCAGAGAAAGACAAAAATCATATGCCTTCACTCCTATGAGGACTTTAAGAGACAAAACAGATGAACATAAGGGAAGGGAAACAGATGTAATATGAAAACAGGGAGAGGGACAAAACAGAAACGACTCATAAATATGGAGAATAAATTGAGGGTTACGGGAGGGGTTTTGGGAGAGGGGATGGGCTAAATGGGTAGGGGGCACTAAGGAATCTACTCCTGAAATCGTTGTTGCACTATATGCTAGCTAATTTGGATGTAAATTAAAAAAACAAAAGAAAAAGAATATAAAAAAAGAAGAGAAAATAAAACTTAAAAAAAAAAAAAGATATGGAGTGACAGGGGTACCTGGTTGGCTCAGGGGTTAAGTATCTGACTCTTGATTTTAGCTCAGATCATGATTTCATGGTTCATTAGTTTAAGCCCCATATCTGGCTTCATGTTGACAGTGTGGAGACTGCTGGGATTCCTTCTCTCTCCCTCTCTCTCTGTCTCTTTCCTGCTCTCTCTCTCTCACTCTCAAAATAAATAAATGTGAAAAAAAGATATGGGGTGACAGACTGAAAAAAAAAAACAAATCAAAAAGCATGACCCATGTTTTTCCTGTCTACAGGTGATTCATTTCAGACCTAAAGACACATGCAGATTGAAAGTGAAGGGACAGAAAAGCATTTGCATGTAAATGTAAGTGAAAAGATCATAGTAGCAATACTAATAATGGATGAATAGACTTTAAAAGAAAGATAGCAACACAAGACAAAAAAGGGCATTATATAATCATAAAGGGAACAGTTCAACAAGAAAATATAACATTTATAAATATTTATGCAACCAACATGAAAGCACCCAAATACATAAAGCAGCTAATAACAAACATTAAGAAAGCAATCAATAAGAATTCAATAATAGTAAGGGTCTTTATAGCCCTACTTATATCAATGTGTAGATCATCCAAACAGAAAATCAACAAGGACACAGAGACCTTGAATGACACATGGGACCAGATGAGTCTAACAGATATATTCAGAACACTGTATCCTAAAACAGCAGAATACATGTTTTTCTCAAGTGTACATGGAACATTCTCCAGAATAGATCACATATTAAGCCACAAAAAAAATTCTCAACAAATTCAAGTTATACCAGGCATCTTTTCTGACCACAATACTAGAAAACAAGAGATCAATCACAAGAAAAAAATCTGGAAAGACTCCGAAACATGGAGGTTAAATAACATGCTACTAAATATGCTACTCAACCATGACATCAAAGAGGAAACTTAAACAATGCATGAGGACAAATGAAAATGAAAACATAATTGTCCAAATTCTTTGGTATGTAGCAAAAGCTGTTCTATGAGGGATGTTTCTAGCAATACAGACCTATTTTAAGAAGCAAGAAAAATCTCAAATAAACAACCAAGTTTTACAACTAAAGGAGCTAAAAAAGAACAAACAAAACCTAAAACTAGCAGGAAAAAAAGAGAAGAATAAAGATTAGAGCAGAAGTAAAGAAAACAGAAACTACAAAACAAACAGCACCAAAAAAAAAAAAACAAAAAAAAAAAACAACTAGAAAACAGATCAGGAAAACAAGGAGTTGATTCTTTGAAACAATTGACAAAACTTTTAGAGAGATTAAACAGAGGACTCAAACAAAATCAGGAATGAAGTAGGAGAAATAACAGCCACCACAAGAATACAAAGATTGTAAAATAATATCCTGAAAAATTATATGCCAACAATTTGGAGAACCTAGAAGAAATGAATAAATTCCTAGAAATATATAACCTTCTAATACTGAGCAAGAAGAAATTAAAAAAAAATTGAACAAATTACCAGCAATGAAATTGAATCAGTAATCAAAAAATCTCAACAAACATAACAGGATCAGACAGCTTCACAGGTAAATTCTACCAATCATTTAAAGAAGAGGTGATACCTATTATTCTCAAACTATTCAAAATAAATAAATAAATAAATTAATTAATTAATTGATAAAACAGGAAGGAATACTTTGAAATGCATTCTATGAGACCAGCATGACCTTGATGCTAAAACCAAATAAAGACACTCCAGGAAAAGAGAATTCCAGGCCAATAACTCTGATGAACACAGGTGCAAAAATACTCAATAAATATTAGCAAACTGAATAAAAAAAAACATTTAAAGAATCATTCATCATTATCAAGTGGCATTTATTCCTGGGATGTAAGGGTGTTTCAATTAAAAAAAAATGGGGGGGGGGCAGAAGACATGAGCACACATTTCTCCAAAGAAGATACACAGATGGTCATTAGCCACTCTGGAGAACAGTATGGAGATTCCCCAAAAAAACTAAAAATAGCGGGGTGCCTGGGTGGCTCAGTCAGTTAAGTGTCTGACTTCAGGTGAGGTCATGATCTCATGGTTCATGAGTTTGAGACCTGCATCAGGCTCTGAGCTGACAGTTTGGAGCTTGGAGCATGCTTTGGATTCTGTGTCTCCCTCTCTCTCTGCCCCTCCGCTGATCATACTCTGTCTTTCTCTCTCTCAAAAATAAATAAAAGATAAAAATATTTTTAAAAAACTAAAATAGAACTATACATATATATATATATATATATATATATATATATATATATATTAGAACTATATATATATAATAGCATAAGATTTCACTCATATGTGTAATTTAAGAAATAAAACAGATAAACATATGGGAAGGAGAAGAAAAAGAGAAGAGATGGAAAAAAAACAAAAGAGACTCAATGATAGAGAACAAACTGAGGGTTGAGGGAGGGAAGGTTGGTGGGAGATGGCTAAATTAGTGATGGGTATTAAGGAGGGCACTTGTGATGATCACTGGATGTTATATGTAAGTGATGAATCACTGAATTCTAATCCTGAAACCAATGCTTCACTGTTAAGTAAAAAGAAAGAAAGAGAGAGAGAGAGAGAGAGAGAGAGAGAGAGAAAGGAAGGGAGGAAGGGGGAAAGCAAATAGAACTACCATATGATCTAGTAATTCCGCTACTGGGTACTTACACAAATATCTTGAAAACATTAACTTGAAAATATGTTTATTGCAGCATTATTTACCATGGCCAAATTATAAAAGCAGCACAATGCCCATTATAGATGAATGGATAAAGACATTATCCATTTGCAACAACATGGATAGAACTAACATATATAATGCTAAGTGAAGTAAGTTAGTCAGAAAAAGACAAATACTTTATGATTTCACTCATGTGGAACTTAAAAAACAAGCAAAGAAAAAAAATGAGAGAAACCAAAACACTGTCTTTTAACTATAAAGAACACACTGATGTTTAGAACAGATTGATGGTTACCAGAGGAGAGGTGTGCAGTGGAATGGGTGAAGTAGGTAAAGGGTTTAAGAATACTCATCATGATGAGCACAGAATAAAATATGTAATTGCTGAATCATTATATTGTATGCTTGAAACTAATATAACACTGTATATTAACTATACTGGAATTAAAAGAAAAAAGACAAATATTTTTTGGAGATTCAGAGGCAATAGAAACTCTAAAGGTTTCAAATACATTAATAAGGTCTATCCTTCTGTTATTTGAGACAGTGTACACAAGCTTACATCAAGGGATATTTTTCCAAACATTTCCCTATAAGAGTTGCCAAGATTTTGACCATGACGAAATGTAAAAGTAATTGGTATAGTGCTTCCTAAACTGTCCCTAAAGTGTTTTTGGAATGGTATCATTGCAGCTACTTTTCAACTCTGAACTGTATAAAATTATACAAATATTAACACAAGCTGATCTTTTAATATCATTTTCTTGGAGTCACAGAGCTCTATAATTTCTGGTCATGTACATTGTAGCTTTTAATAACATCTTGATATTCCATAAGTGGTTTTGATTTTTAGTAGTTATATATCAAGATCCATGGTCTAATCACATGCAATTTAAGTTATAGTGTAATTTTGCCATTACAACATATCAATACACTGTAATTTTGATGGGTTGATTTATCTGGAAGTTTTCATGAGAAGAAAAAACTAAAAAAATCAGACTAAATTGTGACAGTCTTGGTATTATTAATTGCATATATAATTTTACCTAAAAAAGTAAATTCATTGGGAGATTGACTGCCAAAGATTTACTTTTTATGATGCCATTTAATATCATTAATGTGTATATAGAAATTATGATCTTTATATTTGAGCCAAATATTAAAAAAAGAAGACATAAGTCCTGTGACTCAAGGTTCTTTATTAATCACAGATAAATAGTATTAATAGCATATTAATAAATATGCATTAAATAAATGCAGCCATAAAGATCATTGCCTCTATAATTGTACATTTTTTGCAAACAATATTTTTGAAATGACATATTTATGTATCTTATTAAAGCTCACTTATAAAACCTTATTTTTCCCAACTGACTTGAAGAACCCAACAACACAGATTATTGGATTAAAATTAACTGTTTCAAATTAATCTTGAACTTCATCAATTTAGAGACATTAGAAAAATACCAGATAGAAAAGAAACAATTGTAGAGAAAAACCTTAGTGCTTCAGACTTCTTCATATACCAGAATTATTTCTCAACTTTGTTCTCTGCATATTTATTTCCCAGTCACTAAGTAAATTAAATCAACAGTTTTGGCTATGAGCTTATTTTGGAATATTATTTTTAACTAACCCAATATATGATTAGGGAAAGATTCTTTATATACTAAAAAAATACAGAATGAAATGACTTGTGCTAAAGAAATTATATATACATATAAAATTCTGTACACAAAAATATTTGCGTGTGTGTGTGTGTGTGTAATATAGTTCACAAGTTCAAATGAAGACAAGATCAAGTTCAGTGTGGTTATGTAAACTTTAAGCTAGGCTGTGAAAATAGCATCTAATTTAGCTATTTCTAGCCCTACGCTTTTCTCAGAGTGTTTTTTTAGTGCCTGTGTGCCTGTCTTTCTGTCAAGTAATATCTCTATTATCCTTCCCAGAAATGTAGAGTTTCATTTCCTTCATGAGATTTTCCTACTCTATACACTTAACATTGATCCTCATTAGCCAGCTTACATCAACATCAGTGAATTTCAGGATTTAATGTGTGTTCGAATGGAAGAATTACTTTTATATTTGGGTTTGACTTAGTAGGAATAAACTTTTCTTTATTACTTAATTCGTTAAATATTTTTTTGAGACTGAGTTGTTTCGATTTTATCAATAAAATGTACTTTTTATATAGTTTTTATTTTGAATTAGCTGAAAGACATAGAAATATACGATATATATCATGCTAGATAATTTGCATAAAGAATATTTTTCACTTCGGGGCTGGCTCAGTCGGTTGGGTGTCAGACTTTGGCTCAGGTCATGATCTCATGGTTTGTGAGTTCGAGCCCCGCATTGGGCTTTGTGCTGACAGCTCAGAGCCTGGAGCCTGCTTCAGATTCTGTGTCTCCCTCTCTCTCTGCCCCTCCCCCAATCACACTCTGTCTCTCTCTCAAAAATAAAATAAACATTAAAAAAATTTTAAAGAATGTTTTTCACTTCTAAAATGTGAAAAAAGACTCCCACTTCATAAATGCAAGGGTAAAAATGAAATAAAGCATTTAGCACAAGACTTAGGTGCAATAAATGGTAACATTAAATTAAGAAGGTATTGGGGTGCCTGGGTGGCTCAGTTGGTTGAGCCAGCGACTTCGGCTCAGGTCATGATCTCAGTTTGTGAGTTCAAGCGCCACACTGGGCTCTGTGCTGACAGCTTGGAGTCTGGAGCCTGCTTCGGATTCTGTGTCTCCTTCTCTCTCTGCCCCTTCACCACTCATGCTCTGTCTCTCTCTGTCTCTCAAAAATGAATAAACGTTAAAAAAACAAAGAAAGAAGGTATTGGCCATATCCAGTTTTATGTAAAGAATTAAGCTGAGTTGTTCTAAAGAAAAAAATAGACAATATGAACAAGCAAGTCTTATAAGACCATAAACCAAAACCAAATATTTACGTAGGAAAAGGTCCTATTTTTTTTCTTGCAACATGGTGATGTGTAATTAAATTAAGAGCATAATTCTATTCCATTCTTATCAGTCTGGCAAAAAATAGAGTGGGCATAGTACTCCTTGTTATAAAACATGCCATGAAATGAGTACTTTTGTAAACACTGTTCCAGGGAAGACATGCATAAATGACTTTGGAAGGTAAATGTGGTGGTATTTTTTTTCAGAAATTAAAATGGACATAATTTTTGCTAAGGAAAAGTAAATCTACGTTTATGAATCCATTGTGCTAAATCACACAAATAAATAAGTACATGCCTTTTCACATCAGCATTTTTTGTAATTATTTTTTTTCCTACCTTTGCGTCAACAGGGAGAAATAAATGAGTAAAATATGGTTCATCTATAATATTTAGCAGTTTAAAAAATAACAGGTTTTTACTGATAAGTGATCTCCAACATACATATTTATAAATAGAGACCCCTTCTAAATTCATACTTACCACTTATTTTCTTTTCATTATTTACTTTTTTAATTTTGACATAGTATCCAATATCTGCTGTGTACATTAAGAAAACATAACTAATATGATAACCAAAATTTTAAGATCCATAATTATTTCAAATGCATTAATTGATTAAATATTTGTGATTCTACTTTAATACATTCAAATTTGTGTATTGTCAAACAATTTAAAGTTTGATATATTCAAAGTAATCTCCATGAATTTACACATACATATATGTCAATAATGTGCATATGTAGAAATATAAATACAGTCATTCTCTTGCTAATTATTTAAAGCATATACCATGATATTTCAGATTTAATCATTGAGCAACTTTAAGTATATTCTGTAGAAATACATAGTTTTAAATATTAATTGCACTTTGCTTCTTTATCTAATGCATTGAATGAGATTGTTTTTCCCTAAGGTCTTGCCTCAAGGCACACTCTGATGAATGAATGGATTATAGGTACTAACATAGAGCAAGTGTTTTTAAACATTTTAAAATTTGTAAAGAAGTAGATACAAGTACTTTTTTCCTGTGTGTTAAAGAATAGTCTTATGTGTGTTTTACCTGCCCTAAGAAGTATATATATATCATATATATGAGTTTAGTTTAATGTTAAGGTAAACTGATTTATAAAAATCAAAATATATATTGATAAACATGTTGGTAATAATGTTTGCAAAATAATATTTTTATTTACAAAGATTTTATATTGGACTTGGTCTTATTTGCTGATGGTGCAGAACCTGCTTGGGATTTTCTCTCCCTCTCTCTCTTCCCTTCCCCTATTCATGTTTTTTATCTCTGGGTGTCTCTATTGTCTCCTTCCCAGTCAAGAGAATTTTTCTTGTGTGACATTAACCTCTGTCCATTATAAAATAAGACAAGAATAAAATCATGCAATATAAATGACTTGGTACTTCAGAATTTTTGAAGTATAAGGATTTCCTATTAAAGAAAAAGAGAAAAAATCTTTTTTTCAATAAGTGAAGTTCAGATGCCAAGATGAGAGTGTAAACATATAGCTCATAACACATAATATTAATTTCATAATAATATTCATTGATTTTAAATTAATGTCATTAATATATACATTATTTCTCCCTTTGAACTATAAAGATTAAAGCCAGTAATTTGGAAACATTTGAAATGGAGCAAAAATCTACTGCACATATATGATGTATTCCATATTTTTATTAAAATATAATTAAATTTTGTTTTTGTTTTTGTTTTATATTTAGAGATATATAAAGTGCAAGCAGGGGAGAGAGAGAATCTTAAGCAGGCTCCACACTGAGTGTGGACACAGAGGCTCAAAACAGGGTTCAATGCGAAGCCCGATCCCACAGAAATCAGGAGTCTGAGCTCAGGTGACTGAGCCAGCTAGGAGCCCCTATAATTAAAACTAATTTCGTGAATGTATAGTTCACATCTTTAAAAAAAATAGAAATCATCTTAGCATATGGTAGGTTTTGGTGTTATTTTGACAACTGGTTCATTGTTTTTCTTGAGTTAATTACAATGTTATTTACCTATATTTCAATTGTATTACTATTTAATCATTGCTCGTCTTTTGTATTGGAATTATAGAAACCATTTTTCCTTTATTGTCTGGTGGGCATCACTATTTCATCTGGATAGAAACTTTCAACTTGTAAACTTTTGAACCTATTCAAGTAGTTTTAAAAATATCTGTTCAGCTAAAAAGAAAAAGTATACATATATATATATGTATATATATATATATATATATATATATATATAAATATGTAAAGTGAGACCAAAAAAAATTCTACTTGTGAAAACAGCAGAGTGGATGACTTTTGCAATAACTCTTCTGTTGTGAACAATAAAAAAATGGGCAAAAGCAAAAATAAATATATATGTTTTGGCATCAGACATTTGTCAAATGAGTGAAAAATTAATTCATGAAAAACAAGGAAATACATTTAGAGCAATAACCAGATCTGGGGCTGCTTTAATCTTTAAGAAGTTTTGTAATTCCTAAAACAGTAACACAGAAGATGAGAAGAAAAAAAAATGCTTTGCAGATTCATGAGACAGACACTAAATAGAGTTCAGGGCCCACCAAAGTTGAGTGATTCTGGTAAAATCACAGGTTTTCTTGCAAGAGCCTACAGGAGTATAATCTAGGATTAAGAATAAAATCCAAATGAACTGAGTCTACCTGGGATTGACACATATATTCAAATAATTTTCTTTCCTAAGTGTATGTAGGGTGATTGGATACTTTGACTTTAATTAAAAGCATAAAATATATCTACATTTTATATGTACTGTCTAAAACTCACTAGAAATACCAAGCCAGCTAAGAAGACAATATAAAACCAAAAATTAGTAAACAAACAAACAAAAAACAGGAATGACCTATTACCAGATAATAATTTTAGAATAACTTTTTCATAACATAAATAGAAAATTTTAATATCCTCATAACTATTAGAGAAAAATGAAAACTGTAAGAAAAATAATAGAAATTCTAGAGTTAAAATATACCATGCAAAATAACTGAATTTAAGATTCAATCATAGGTTTAAAAGAAAGTTAAGCAGAACTGTAGAAAACATTAGGAAACAAATATATATAGCTGAAGAACTATCGAGAATAAGTTTCCGAGTAATACAAGATCAGAAAATATAGAAAGAGTACAAAATTGAAATGGATATAACCACAAATTTATGTGTCATGTTAATTCCAGAAAGAGAGGAGAAAAAATGATGCTTCCAGGAAGAAATAGCACCCAAACTATGATTATATGGGAAAGATGGCCTGCCATGCAATATAAGCTTATATGAACAATGCTTGTATGAAGATTCAGCTGGAAATTGTTAATGACTTACTAAAATATTGGGTGAATATGAAACCTATATAGACCTCAGACATAGGAAGATTCACACACATTTTCAAGCTATTCCTCCAGGAATAAAATTTACCATATCCATGATAATATTACAAGGAAGATAGGCGAAAAGGCAGAACCTAACCACTTTAGGGGATGTAATAGTGAGATGTACATAGTGACTTGCTTCTAGTGAACAGAGTATAGAATTGTAAGAATAGTAATCTTAGAATGGAGAAATTTGGCAGATACTGCTATAACCAAATAATCACTGTGAACATCACTCATAATTAGTTATATTTATACCATGTACTCCTGATGGGATGCAATAGAGCATATAAACTCTGATATTCTTCCAAAAATAAATGTCCTTAACCACAGTATAATTATGAGAAAACATCAGACAAGTTCAGTTTGAAGGACATTCTATGAAATACTTGACCATTACTCTTCAAAAGTGTCAACAAGGAAAAATTTCTTTGGAAAAATACCAATTTTTAATGACAGAAGCCAGAGTGGTAGTTATCACAGGAAATGGAACATGATGTTGATTGTCAAGAAACACGGCTGAACCATGTAGAGGGATGCAAATGTTCTTTTCTTCATGGAAATGGTAGTGGTGGGTGCATTGGTCTATACTATCTATATTTATAAAAATTCAGCAAGCTATGCAATTGAGATTTCTTTACTCAACACACCTTACTTACTACATGTTTTTGCACAAATTATTTTATACCTCAATGAAAATATTATAGATAAAAGTAAGAAAACAATCCTAAAAGATACATCTGAGTAAATAAGAAGACATTGTCCTTTCTTGGAAAGGATGGTTTAGAAGTTTAAAACTGCTAACCTATTTCATATAAATATGCAAATTTAGTGTAATTCACATATAAATACAAACAAGTTTTTCATTCTCCCAGAAATGGCATAATAATTTTAGAGGTCATATAAAAAAAACAAATATTTACACATAATAAAAGACATCTAATAAAAAGGCCAATGAGAGGGCAAATATTCTCTTCATATTGAAATATTTATCAGACCTATATAATTAAAACGGTGTACTGGTACATAAATAGGTCAGGGCAACAAAATATAAAGTCTAGAAACAGAAACAAATACATCAGGAAACCCAGTATCTGTTAAAATGTTAAATAGGCTAAGTTGAGATATTTTGATAGTGTTTGCAAATGATAACACTTGATTCACAACTCAAATGAAACACTAGAAAATTTTAGTATTGGTAAAGTTTTAATTATTAAAAACATAAATATCTTAATTTAAAACATCAATTAATCGGCATCTGCATGTAGGGAAAACTTCCAACTATGATTCAACGTTGAGATGAAAAAAAATAAAAGAGGGGCGCCTGGGTGGCTCAGTTGGTTGAGCGTCCGACTCTGGCTCAGGTCGTGATCTCGTGGTCTGTGAGTTCGAGCCCCCGCATCGGGCCATGTGCCAACAGCTCAGAGCCTGGAGCCTGTTTGGATTGTGTGTCTCCCTCTCTCTCTGACCCTCCCCCATTCATGGTCTGTCTCTCTCTGTCTCAAAAAATAAATAAATAAATAAATAAATAAATAAATAAATAAATAAACGTTAAAAAAATTAAAAAAATAAAAGATTAACAAAATAATTACAACTTTTAAAAAGAGTTCATAGTGAAAGAAAACCATAAACAATGCCAAAAATTAAACAATAAATGAGCTGGAAAAAATATTTGCAATATATATCACAAATTTTCTTTAAAAGCCAATGTTCCATGTATATGTCTCTTACATATGTGTATATATATGATTATATATGTACATATTTATATTATTTATACACATATATATACATTATATGCATATATATATGATTCTCTATTACACATATGTGTGGGGGTGTGTGTATGTGTGTGCATGATTCTCAAAAGTTGAGAGGATCAAAGGACAAAAAAATGAATAGCAGTTCATATTATAGTATACAAATGACTCTTAAACCCATGAAAAATTAACTCTGCATTATTCACAGTAAGAGAAAAGCAAATTTAATTACATTGATGTGCCACCTCTGAACTCTTTCTTTGGAAATATTCAAACACTTGACACAAAACTATTTTAGTGAGGCACTAATGGACACTAGTGCTCTCAGACACTGCAAGTGAAAGTGAAATATAGTAAAATACCTACGGAAAAAATTGGCAATATCCAACTCTATATGCATTTATTAATGTTAATATATTGGTTGTGATATAAAACTATAGGTTTTTAAGATATTATCACTGGGAGAAACTAAGTACAGGGTGAACATTATCTCTGTAATATTTCCTACAGTTGTATGTGAATATTAAATCTTCTCAAAGTAAGAAATTTAATTTAAAAGAAAAAAACTACACAAGTTTAAACTAATGGTTATTTTTAGAGGGAAAGAAAGATTTTAGTAAGGAGGACAATGGTAATTCTGTGCTGTTTTAATTTTCTTAACAACCTGAATTGTGGTTAAACAGGAGTGTTCATTTTGTGATGTCATTAAAGTGAACAATTGTAAGATTTTGAATTTTCTATATTAATGTTATATTTCAATTTGTAAACAATTTATAAAAAGTCAATGTGGAAAATTTAATCTTAACTTGCTAGAATTTTGGCTTAATGATAAATTTTTTATTAAAGAGTAGGCACCATGAGTGGACTCAGTAGAAACACTGAGATGTAGGGAGCAGAAAAGGAGTAATTTTCCCTTTTAAGCTTGTACACACAGAAAGAATTTTCTAAATTAGTTCTGGGGTTTCTTGAATTGTGTCATTAATCTGATTAGATCTTAAAGCACTGCTAATTCTGTTTCTAGTTGCTAAGTGACCAATGATAGTCCATGGCATGATCTGACAATAGAAATATGCAAAATTTCTCCATTGGATACTTGCAATCAAATATTTATAAGAAGCAAGAATCTTGATGACAATATTTTAAAATACATTTGTCAAACTAATAAGTATAATGAAATTGTCTGGCTGCTCCTAATGTCACTGGACAAAGTGGGGGAAAAAAAGAATGAAGCCAAGATTTAAATTCCCAGCTAGAAAACCACATAAATGACATGAAATCTTCTATATCTGCCTTAAAATAAACCGCGAACTCTTATAGGCACAGGGCTGAGATTGACAAACTTCAAACTCAGAATCTTATTCTGCAAATTGGGGAATTACCACTCAAATTAAATTCCCAGCCTTGAAGATGTCTTACTGTTCAAAAAAGGACAATGACTGGGAAGGATGAAGATCCTGAATATTGGAATGGGATGTTTGAAAGACATGATAGTCCTAGGGAATCGAGCCCTTAAATTCTGATGAGTCTTCCTTGCCAGTTGAAGCAGCCACTCTATCCTCAGTAGAAGCAAGCAACCCATTATTAATAGAAGTCCTCCTCCATCTGAGGGCATTAAATTTACATTCCCTGAATAAACTCTAATGACCTTCCCTGGAGCAGTTGCCTTGTAAGACAATTCTGTTTCTCTTCAGGATCCGTCCTACAGTCCTTCTTTTCTTCTAAGCATATAACTAGACTCAGTTCCATCAGGGCCCTAAAGACAAAGTACCAAGTTAAGACCCATGAGGAGGTACAATACACTCCAAAATAAATAGTTGCTTTCTAATTTGTATAGACAGAAGTCTGGGGAATATTGTCACCAACCTGACTCCCTGAATTTAGGACTAACCTCCAGAACTCAGAAACTCCTAGAAGCTTTTGTTTAACTGTCAACCTTACCTTTTAGAAACTAGCACATTGCTAGAACAAAAATAAATAAATAAATAAATAAATAAATAAATAAATAAATAAATAAACAAACAAACATTTTAGAGGAATCAGAAAGTGCCAGAAGTGCCAAAGTTAACTTAGCCTCACTGTAATGTTGAAATCCCCCTCTGAACATTCATCCCAAGCACTGATAAAAGAAGCCTGCTTTACCCTGTTTGGAAATAACAAGTTTGGAAATAATTCCCTGTGCTCTTATTTGTACAAATAAAGATGATCTTGTGAAGCAACAAGCAACAGTATGTGTGTGGATGGATATTAAGGGTGTGAAAAAATGGTAGAAAGAATGGAAAGCTGGATGAGACTGAATTTATTGATATGGGCTCACTGAGCAGGGATTCTGCATTTAATATGTTGTTAGGGAATTAGGGCTCTGTTTGGCATGTGGCTAAAACATGTACCCAAAAGTGGCTTACAGTGAGTGAGTTAGAAATGCCAGGCCTGCCTTGTTTAACTAGAGAACAGGATTCAAAGTCTTAGGGGTGTTAAAATGTTAGAGTGGACTTGTCATTTAATACTTGGGGTGCCTGTGTAGCTCAGTCGGTTGAGCATCCAACTCCTGGTTTCAGCTCAGGTCAGGATCCCAAAGTGGTGGGATCAGCCCCCAGGTCAAACTCTGCGCTAAACATGGAAACTGCTTGAAATTCTCTCTCTCCACAACTTGTGCTTGCACTCTCTCTTTCTAAAATAAAATAAAATAAAATAAAATAAAATAAAATAAAATAAAATAAAATAAAATAAAATAAAAATAATGAAATATTTCTTGTATAAACATAATTATTATCATAAGTTAAATTTCTATTTTATCAGAAATTTTGACAGAATTAAAAGGTGTATGGAACATTTGTCATTTAACTTTCCTTACAAGAGTGAGATCTAGGATTCTAAAAATAAATTCTGAAATCCTGTGCCAAATAAATTTGCCTAAATCAAATTCAATTACTTGGATGAGTATATAGACTTTATAGAAGAATGGCTTCCTATATATATTCTTTTTAGGAGAGTAGGCATTATTCTAAATTTATTTTTCCTGGCTTTGTAGGTTCTAAAAAAAATACTGCATATTCAGCCAAATTTGAGCTGACTTTTTAATATCCCTCATTATTTTATTTCAGCATGAATGGCCATTCATACATTTCCCTGTTACCAAATATAGTACTCATGGGTCATGAAGATATTAACAGCTCACACTTGTTCCAAACACTGAAGCATTTCAAGTGTAAATAAAATATATTGGTCAAAACAAAGACTCTGACACCACACCATATGCCACAGTGCTATTTTTACACCATGATAACAAACCCTGAGCTCTAAAAAATTACCCTGATCTTTCTCATTAATTTTTGCCAATTTCCTGAATAAGCCCTGCATATTTTTGCTTTGTCTTGCCTTTTCTCAGTTCATTACTTTATTCAACAAACATCTATTGAACAACGACTATGTATCAAGCAATCTCTTATATACTGTAAAACTAGGCAAAAAAAAAAAAAAACTGTCTTAAGAGAGTTTTATATATCAATGGAAGAAAGACATAGAAAAAATTTTACACACACACAATGGCACAATATTAGATAATGATAAGGATTTAGGAGAAAAAATAAAGCAGAGAGATGGTATATAAAGTCTGGGGAGAATGGACACTGACCTTTTATTTAAGTGATCAGGAAAGAACAAACTAATCAGAGGGACTGTGATATATTTAGGTATAACCCCAACAAAATACATTCAAGATCTTTTGCTAAAAATTATAGAACGATGATGGAAAAAAAACTAAAAATGTACAAATACACTCTATGTGTGTATGTATATATATATATATATATATGTTATATGATATATATATTATATCATATATGTATATATATCACATTGTCTGAAAATTCTTCGAGGAAAGAGGAGCTAAGTCATTGAACTAATAATGTTCCCATTTACAATCCTGCATTGGCTAATAATGTACAGCATGGTGAGGGCCATCGCGAGGACTGCTCTCAGACAAAAAAAAAACATGCAGTTAGATCATTGCTGGACAGCTGTATTAATCTGGCTTTGAGAACACTTTATGGTTTGTTGTGATGCTGCTGTGCTGACACCAAGGAAGAAAATCCATCATTGATAATCCACCATTATCTAAGTCCTAGCACTTTCCTGTGTTATAGTACAATGAAATTGCTTAACATTACCAAGTGAAGAGACACACCTGTACCTTTCTCCAAACATGGGCAAGCTTGTATCCATTCCTTTGAGTTTCTCTACCAGTATTTTCCATTCTCTCTGTGTGTCTCTCTCTCTGTCTCTCTCTTTTTTCTCCTGAGGGTTTGAAGTTAAGCTGGTTTAGTGGTGGTAAGGATCTCAGTTTTTATCTGCTTATTGCCTGTAGATCTATATAATATTTTGAAAGGAAAAAAAAATTGCTTAAAAGGTACTACACTATAAAAAACAAAACTGGAGATCTGGACAGTGATCAAGATCTAAATATAAAGCTACATTACTCAAGGAAGTGTAGTACTGATGTGAGGTATAATAATTAGACAAATAGATTAAATAGAGCCCAGGAAAAAAAAAATCACCCATTCATGTAATTATAGCAATATGACCCAGACTAGAAAAATAATGATTATAAATTCCTCCCAGTCAACCTGTACTGTTTCTAACATACAGAATTTAATTCAGTATGTACTACCTTTTTCAAAGGAACAAATGAGAGGGTAGCCATCATATGGCACTCTTTTGTTGAAACGGTGAGATTGCTGATTACTCTTGTGTTGTCTTTGTTATTAAATAAATTCTGTTTTATGTACAGTGAAATACGAAGTTGCCAGTAACACATACTGGCAATAGAAAGTTTGCTTTGAAGAGTTCTGAAAATAAGTGTGATTGCCCTGAAATCTTGAAGAACTAGATGATATTTGAGGATCAGATCCCCTCTAAGATATTTTCTATTTTATTTCCATAATTTCAAATTTTCATGTAAAATGTAGTCAAAATTAATCTTTATTTCAGGTTCTTTGTAAATCAAATGTGAATATTACCTAGAGTGAAATTTCACCTTAATTTCTCAGGTTCGTTCCTCATACTAATTCTATGTGCAGCCATTGTCAGATCACCATATACTATGTTTTCTACTCCCTTACTGATTCCAATACCTTTTGTTCAGTGTTTAATTTACAGACCTTAGGAAATAGTGCAACAGTTGTGACAGAATGCCTTTAATGGCTGCTGTCAATTTTTCCTAAACACATTTATATGCAGAGAATTAAAATCAGTTTAATGAATCTTGCCTGGAATTGAAAAAAGTATTTTTTAATAGAGCTCTGTTAAGTGTGTGTGTGTGTGTGTGTGTGTGTGTGTGTGTAATCAACAGATCTGGCATCATTTTATTTTAACTTAACAACAATGCGTAATGGCTTCAGGAGTAGAATTTACTGATTCAACACTTACATATGAATATTTTTTTAAATTTTATGAGTTATTATGAATGCCAAAGGAGAAGGTTATCGGGAAGATGAGGAATGAAATAAACACATTGTATTAATGATGATACACATTTAAGAAAGTGTAATTTATCAGAGAATAGTGGAGAAAAAATAAAAGGAGAAAGTCTAAAAGATTATAGAATAGGGCTTATCAATTTGATTTTCATGAAATTAAAAAAAAAACATCAACAATTCTTAACATATTGAACCACTGCTCTGATTAAGCATATGAAAAAAAGTGATTTGAACATCTAGTACATGATGTTTGGAAAGCCTGCAGTGGCCTGCAGCTACAACTTCCATTTCAAAAGAAATTGTCAGCAGGGAAGGGAAATCAGTTAAGATAAAGTAAGAAATGAAAGAACCTTGACTCAGGTTTCTAAGCAATACATTTTAGACATTGGAGGAAAATACTGCCTGGATCTATCTTTAGAAAGAGACTTGGGAGTCTAGCTTATTAAAGAGATAGACATTATTGTGAAACCTCTCCAATATTTAGATGAGATTGGTCTAGTATCCAATCATCTTTGATGATAGCACATCTATAATTTTAAATCGTACTTTTCATATATGTAAAATTGCTTCAATAATTTAATACATCTCATAGTGTTTTGAGAATTAGGTAAGACAATGCATGTAAAAGGCTTAGCACAGTGCTTGACAAGTATCAAACAGTAAATGGTAGTATGTAATCAAAACATATGAAAAATAATTTACTACCTATTCAGTAGTGGTAGTAACAGCAGTAGTATAGTATTAATACTGTAAATAATATGACCTCTAAATACAGTATCTCATTTGTCACACACAACAAATGTACACATCTCTGACAAATATAGAAACACATATTAACCCAAACCTGGCTGAATCTAGAATTCTTATTAATGCATATCACCTGATATGTAGTAGAGAGTGCATTGAATAACACATAAGAATATTCCAAGTATTAGATAGCCATATCCACTTCTCATTATAGAATATGTAAGGATTTTTTAAATATTTAGCCATTTGTGTCAGGAAGTAATTCTTTGGAACAAATTCAAACACCACATGAATTCTTTCACTTGAAATCTTTAGAGCCTCTCCCAATCCTGATGGTATTATACTGTATTTTTTAAGAATTTTAAGTAACCGATCCTGATGTTAAATAAGTGTACAATTTATGGCATACAGACTTTTTCTGAGTGGATATAAAACTCTAGAAGATATTAACCAAAGAGAGGGTCCAGGATGATAAGCTGTTCTACAGAGTTTGTTTGGTGCTGAAGATGGACCAGGCAGGAAAAGAAAACAAAACAAATTAATGTCTGGTTTGTATCTGCCAGATACTGAGCTGGGTTTATTATTAATTCACACATTCTCTCAATAATTCTGAGAAGCAGTTTCCGTGAATCTCATTTTACTAAGAAAATAATTAGCGTAGAGAGGTTAGTAAAATTCCCAAAGACAAAGCATTGCTGCCAAGGAATTTCATGGTCTATTTTCAAGTATCTCCAAAGAGTAAGCACTCACCTTTTTAGTGATGTATGCTTTATGAAAAAAGCATAGAATAAATGTGCTGGAGCGTTCTTGAACTTGAATTTCACTTTATGTGATGGCAACATGTCTACCATAACTCAATTATCAAATTCATAATTCTCAATGGTATTTAAGACTTGACAAGTGAGATACTTTCCACTTATCTGTGAAATATTTTAAGTTATAACTTTTATGGGTTTCCTCATTTTAACATGCTTGGCATAAAACTGGTAAAATATATGTCAACATACACAAACAAAATTACATCATCAAAGCTCTATCAATAAGTGTATCCAAGCATTTGGGATTTCTTCAAAAATAATTTGTTAACATGGAAACTCAAATCCTTATGCATATGTCATTATTGCCTTCATAAAAGATGCCACAGCTAATGGCAAGTTAGAAAGTCAGAGCTAGAAAGTATTTACTTCATTGCATAACTTACCAATAAGTTTATATTAAATATAATTGTTGACATATACAATAATGCAGTTATATAATGATTTACAAAGTAATTTTCACATGTAAATGTATTTTATGTTCCCTGAAATGAAATATTGATAGCATTTTTCTTTTGAACTAAAAGTCTAAAGTAGATAAAATTATAAGAATTCATTGTCTAAATATCAAAGTTATGCTGAATGTGTGTGTTGCTTTTTATTGCTTTATTTTTATTTATCCTGTATTCTCAGTATGATTAGAATAATTGTTACTATTTAAGTAACCATCAGAAATTTCCCTAGGAAAAACACTGATTAAAGTGAAGCCAGAATAAAAAATTTCAGATACTCAAATCTTTATGAACTACCCTCATTATGTATCATAGTTAAGTACCAGTTCAAAGGCCTTTGGGGTTTATAATCATTATCATTCCTCTTTTAGACATGCCATTTTATCTATACTGACTACAAAGTAGAAACTATTTGACTTAATATTTCATATAGAGGACAAATTAGTATGTCCCTTAAAATGAGGTTAATATTAGAAGATGGACCAAATGTCTATCTCTTCCTCTCCTTTCTGTTACATAAACATACGATGACCCGTTGTTTCTGGAGGTTAGACGGTTTAAACTTAGAAACAAAAATTATATTTTCACAATAATTACTAGTAGTCTTTCAGTCACTTCCCTTTTAAGAATTCAGCTATCTGCAGGATACACTTTTCTTCATTTAGACAGAGTGGATTACATTATTTTCATCTTAGATACTTTATTTGAAATAGTGATCTAATAATTGGGAGCTTCTTCAATCCTAGTAGACTTTTAAATAGATTTTTAAAGATATTGACTTATTTTGATTTATTGCCAATTTAAGGTCTCTTTTTTGAATATTTATTTATTTTGGGGAGACCACAAACAGGGGAAGGGTACAGAAAGGGGGACAGGGGATCTGAAGAGGGCTCTGCACTGACAGGTTGACAGCAGTGAGCCCGAGACAATGTGGGGCTGGAATTCACAAACAGCCAAAGTCAGACACTCAACCGACTGAACCACCCTGGTGCCCCACCAATTCAAGGTTTCTTACTGGTAACCATTCAGTGAGGTATATTTCCATTTGAGAGGTTTTCAGATTTTGGAAATGTAATACACTTTGTATGATGATGATGCATACCACTCTCAGGATGGGCTCCAATAGCAGTTCCTAACTAAGCATATTTCATTTTTCAATAAAAATATTAATTATAACAATAGAATGCAAATAATCATTTGCATTTGTTTTCATTTCAAATTATTTTCACCAAAATAATTCCAGCAAGTCAGATTTTGCAAAGAAAGGGTATTCTGAAAAACTTTTCTACTTTATAAAAGAAAATTGTAGAATTTAATATTGAAGATGACAGATTTTTCAATATATATGCATATTTCATATCTGGTCACAAAGTCTAAAGCTTAATTGCTTTTTAATACAAAATAATACAATCTAAATAACTAAATTACCAGTCAAGACCCTACCACACACACACACCCAACCCCTATTCCTAGGATTTCCAGTGTGCTCTTCTCTGCAATACAAGAAAAATGCTAATTGACTGCCAAAAGAAAAAAAAAAAAAAAAAAAGAAAACTTCATTTTTCAAGAATTGCTCTTAGATCCACATTTCATCCCATTTTTCTTAATTGAATATGTGCCTCTGTCATAAAATAATTGAGTTTTGTTTTGTTGTTATTGTTTCGTTGGGTCTAGAATATATTTTCGCATTCACTATTATTCATCTTCCTTTTTGCCCTATTTGGCAGTTAATATGAATTATGACTCGGAGTCCTACAAAGTTTATAGCCTCACCAAGCCTATTTAGTCAGTACATGGAAGAGAGATTTAGAAGTACAATAGAACTAAATGTCTTTTTGAGTCTTATGCTTTAGCAAAATACTACTAAGATATAAGAAGGTGTTGGGGCACCTGGGTGGCTCAGTCGGTTGGGCGTCCAACTTCAGCTAAGGTCATGATCTCAGAGTCCATGAGTTCCAGCCCCGCTCTGGCTCTGTGCTGACAGCTAGGAGCCTGGAGCCTGCTTCGGATTCTGTGTCTCCCTCTCTCTCTGCCCCTCACCCTCTCATGCTCTGTCTCTCTCTGTCTCAAAAATAAATAAAAACATTAAAAAAATTAAAAAGAAAAAAAGAAGGCGAGGCAACATGGATTAAAACCAAAAAATAATAAAAAGGAGATTGTAGAGTCATATCTGAGACTGAATTTAGATCTATCTCTTTGAGACTGTTTAACATTGGGCAGATTACTCATGTTCACTTAATCATACTCTATTCCTTCCTTTTGCTCTAAGCATTTTAACCACAACCTATTTTAAAATCTCTTTCACATGCTTTTATTATCTGTGGCTCATTTCCTTTTAATTTTCTCATTTCTTTTCACTTCTGAATTTATTTCGTTTCTGTGGGTTTCCTGATGTGCTTTGTCATTTTATCTGTGAGATCAGTTTTTTTTTTTAATTTTTTTTATGTTTATTTACTTTTGAGAGAGAGAGAGAGACAGAGTGTGAGCAGGCGAGGGTCAGAGAGACAGGGAGACACAAAATTGAAGCAGGCTCCAGGCTCCAAGCTATCAGCACAGCTTGATGAACCCTGAGATCATGACCTGAGCCTAAGTCGGACACTTAACCAACCGACTGAGCTACTCAACCAACTGAGCCACTCAGGCACCCCTTTGTGAGATCAGTTTTAATGGAAGCTGCTCTCTGTTGAAGAAATCAACCCCTCCATAAGACGTCACTGCAAATCAGTAGTTAGAAAAATAAATGATAGGCTGTTAATATTTTAAGGGAAAGAAATGGAAATCCCTACTTATATTAAACCATTCAAATTCCTTCAAGTAGTTTTTTAAAATTTTGCTGTTAGGCTACAAAGCCTACTTCTTCCTATGTTGTGGCTGCCCTTAAATCTTCTTCACCTTGCTAAAATTCCATAACATTATTTCTTCTTTGCTAACCCCTAAGCAATTTTAGAAAGCATTCTAGGTTGTACCTATACACATAAGAAAACCTCCAAATATAATATTTACTTATGAGAAATGTGAAAGAAAACGTTACCAAGTTACTGGCGTGTAAGCATGTTTGCCCTTTTCTTATGCAATGCATTTTTAATTAAATAGTAAAATTTATATTAAATTTGGTATCTGGGGAGGTTTTTTTTTTCTATAACATTTTCTTAGGAATCAACTATATGTCATGAGATGTAAACGTGTTAGTATATAGAAGTTTATATTAATTTTGCTAGAGCCTAAGAGTGTCATGAGTTCTAGATCTCTCTTTTTCTCTCTTTCATTTTTGAGTTGTTTTGTGTTTTAATTTTGAGTGTGAGTTTCTGTGGTGGCAAGTGATAAATCAGGGTCCAAAACCTTTTCAAGGAGCAAGATTTTTTTCTTTCTTTCTTTTCTCTCCTTCCTTCCTTCCTTCCTTCCTCCCTTCCTTCCTTCCTTCTTTCTTTTTTTCTTTCTTCTCTTTTTTTCCTCTTTACTGTGAAATAAAATCCAGTTTACAAAAAATTTTTGCAAAGCAGCACAAACAATACTTTTTTCCTCTTAATTTCAGACAAAGTTGCCAACATGGTGCTACATCATTTTAAATAATGCTTTAGTGTGTATTTCCTAAGCACAAGGAAAGTGTACTACCTGATTACAATATAACAACCAAAACCAATAAATTCATATTGATACAATAAAGCTAAGAAATTTTCACAAAATACCTCATTAATGTCTTTATAACAAAAATATCCAGGCCAGAATCATTTTTGTATTTAGTTTTCATGTCCTCGAGTATTGTTCAATATGTTCAATATGTTCAATATGTAGCTCATTTTTGTTTGTTTGTTTGTTTGTCTGTTGCCTTTCATGATTTCGACCTTTTTAATGGTTCTAGTCCATTTGTAGAATATCTTCCAATGTGGGCCTGATATTTCCTCACAATTACGTACACTTATGCACTTTTGGCAGTAACATCACAAAATGATGCTCTATTCTTCTCATTGCATCCTTTAAAATAACATGGAATTGTAGATTTGTTTTTATGCTATTATTGTTACTTGTGATGATTTACTTTGACTAATTTGTTCACATCGTTCAAATAAAAAATACATTACAAAGGTTTCTTTTGAAATGTTTAACTTACATTTGACATAGGAAGAAATCTGTGCAGCAAATATCATCCCTTGTTGTTCAACAGGCTTTGCTCCCAATCTCTTTTTTTTTTCGTATTTACAATACCCCCAGATTCTTCTGCTAATGCAGGAAAGGTTTGTGATGGATCTAACCCATTTATGGTAATACATCTATCTAGGTATGAATATGTGATTTGATTCTGTCCAGTGAAAAGTAAGAAAGGTCTTGGCAAGTATTTTGGGAAAGTTTTTTCTTCCCTGATAGAAGAAAAGAAACACAGCATTCTAATGTTTTCCCCGTCTTTTGTTTTATTTTTGCCTGAAATGCCTACATATTTTGGTTTGAAGTGCAGGCAGACATCTTGAAAACTTAACCAGGGAAGTGATTAAATATGGTGGAGCAGAAACACAGAAAGAACTTGAGAATTTCCTGAAATCATTAAGCCTTCAAAACCACCCATCATAGCTCTAAACTTTTTTTACATGACACAAACACTCTAAAACTATTCACAAATAATTATTGAAAATTTTAACATAAGCAAATCCACTTAAAATTGAATTTTCACAGTATGTCACACATGCTACTTAATCCATATATGCTAGCTGTTTTGTTATTGATATTCAAGCCTATGAGTTATCATAACAATAAATAGCTTAAAAGACTAATATGGCATAGAAACATCACAGAAGAAATGAAATGCATGAAAATATACTTGCACTTAAGGATCCCACATTTTAATAAATATTGATTGGGACACTAAAACAAATTATGAATGGTTTCGTTTCTGTCACCCATACTTCAGTTTGAGGCCACAGTTTCTGTTGGTATTACCTGTTGTTGGTTCATAGGTCCCTGAACATCATATTTTGCCCAAAGCCTTTTCTCATAGAACCATGACATTGCTCAATTATACAACACGATGAAAATTCCCGTGTTTACACTTCCTGAATTTGTCATAGAGTGGGTTGTTAATTTCAATATACGTATCACATTTACTTTAAGTTTAAAAATTGTACATCTGAACTCAACACACCAAAGAAATTAAATGTACTCCCAAGTCTCCCTTAGTGGGGGTTTTCAAGTGTACTTACCATATCCCCTTGACTTCTAGCAGTGTATATTAGTTTTAACTGTTTCTGCATTAGATATAAACAGAATTGCAGAATTTGTATTTGTTTATCTCTGACTTCTCTCAATATCCTGTTTGTGAAAATCATCCATATGGTTGCATGCAGTTGCTACTTAATTTATTCTCATTACTGTCACAATGCATTTTATACATGTATGCAAAAGGTATTCATTCTACTCTTGATGGATATTTAGGTATTTTTATATATTACAAATAATGTCATTATAAACATACTAGTTCATCTCTTTTGGTCAACATATGTCTGCATATATCTTGTATATATGAATATTCAATATATATTTATATACATATACATAGAATTGCTAGATAATACATTTATACATGTTACAGTTATTAGACCTTGCCAAGAACTTTCCTAAGTGGTTACCAATTTATTCTCCCACAAACTGTGTATGAGGGTTTTAGTATCCCAACATTCTGGCCAACATTTGATATTTACAGCCTCCCCCGCCCCCACACCCCATCTCCGCCATTACTGTTTGTTGTGTTGTTCTATGACACTGTGGTTGTAATATGCATTTCCCTAATGATAAAATATTAAAAGATTACGAAAATGACTTAGCAATTAGATAGTGAAAGTATGTCAAATACTTTATTTTTGTACTTAATTAATGAGGGAAGTTGATAGGGTGTTGAAATCAGTTCGAAGTTCATTTTAGCTGCTGGGAAGTCATGGCAATGTAGTAAAAGAGTGTTAGGATAATTTTTTTTTTTTTTTTAGATACAAAATTAGTTGTTGTCCTTTAGAGCAATATATTGTAATCTTTAAATTTATCTTTTCCCCACAGAAATATTTTGTATCTTTCCTTGAAAATAAGCTACAAAATAAATCTGCCCTTACAAAATGTACAATAACCCAGTCAGCAGAAAATCAATTAAAGGTACAAGGCCAGAAATGCCCTACAGGAATAGCTAACAATCTTTTTGCTTATTTCCAAGCTTCAGATAACTTTTCTAACAGTCTCCCACTACTCTCTGCCCCCCCTCTTTTTTTGTATGAGAAAGGATCCTATTGGCTAGAAAGGGAACAAAAGAGGCCTAATCGTTTCATTGTTCTAGAAATCTACTTCAAGGTCAAATTCCATTAAGAGTATTTGGCTATAGAATATACAGGGTTTATAGAATGTGTATATGATTTATGCCAATAAACCAAGTTTCTGAAAACTATGAAAGGAGCTATCAGACAATAAAATAAGTCATAAAATATGCTTTTAGGATATACAAATACTAAATTCAAAATGTTCCAGCTTGCTAGGAGACTGGACCTTAAATTAACACTAAAATATTACGAAAATTGATGACTATGTTGCCATTTAAATTGTATGGGGTACATGGTACAATGTGAAGGGGCAGTTCACACCTATTCTAAATAGACTGAGTGGTTACAATGTTAAAAGTCATATTTTATTATATTGTGAGCTTAGATGTGATGACTTTTATCAGATCCTTTTTTTATAGGTAAGTTACATTTCCTTGTCAGTCAAACGAGAATTGGTTTATTTAAAAAGAGAGAGACAGAGAGAGAGATAAGAAAGAAGGTTTGGGACATTAATGGATTTGTGCAAATTTAATTTGGTTCCATTCCTGTGTCAGTTGGGGGAACTCAAGGACCAGATCTCACTTTACACAGATTTTTCTTCTCTATGTGACTTTTTAATTGTTTTTTAATCTGAGATTGTTTTCTTAACTTATTAAATAGTGTTATCCTTGGTAGGGAGTGCCATCTCCAGTATGTTTTAGTCATATATTCATGTTTTCATGCTTCTGTATTCTTCATTCATGTATTGATTATTTATTCAAAAAATATTTATTAGGGACAGGAACTAAGGTTAAGTAGGAAGAAATCATAAGGTTATTAAAAGAACATAAAGTAAATATATTTAAAATTAGACTACGAGAAAATGTCCCAATTCTTTATGGGCATTTAATTCACCCTATCCTCATGCATCAGCTCTATTTTGGGCTTGTGACATCCTAAATGGCTATCTTTCATGAATGTGAGATCATCCAAGTGTTGGCCATGGGACCAAAAGGGAGTAGTGGATCCATCTATTTTCCACAAAATAATTTTCCCCAATTTTTTCTTTCTAATTACAACATTGCTCTCCTCTCACCAGCTATGAGATTTCTCAACTGCACACAATATTAATGCTTTATTGTATTCTTTAAAGCCCTTAATATAGTCACCTATTTTGTCAGCTTACCACAGAGAGCATATTTGTGAATATTCTTGTCATGCATTTATTGTCATATTCCCTGTCAAAAGAATTCTACAACATCCTAGTTGCCCATATGCTAGAGATTTCAGGAATTTTATGGGGAAACTGTGCCTATAATTTTGCTTCAGCTAATTTGTATCAGGCAATGGGAACAGTCATACTTAAATCTTGAATTTTGGAGTGACAGCAACATGAATAGGGTTTGAATCAGTGTAAGCATAGGTCTTAGCCTGATAATTCTTCTAGATTTCATTACTTGGGTTTCTTAATACCACATTTAAATATAGACCTTCACCAGTCACTGACAATAATTATATATTTGAGAATAGATACTGTAAGAAACTCAAAGTCAGGATTTTATGACCTCAGCATCAAATCATTCTTGGCATTACTTTGTCTTAGTACATTGGTTTTAGTAATTAAGCTCTTTCTTTGACATCTTTAATCAAACCCCTTCCTGTATATAATAGTTGAATCCCTGTGTTTTCATCTATGAATGAATCCATTCCTGTTTTCTTGCACATTATTCTACTTCCTTCTAGTCTAAGTTGCTATTTTGTTTTTTGTTTGTTTATGACTGTGTTTTATTTTATTTTTTTCATCATGATGAATTGTGTTCTTTAATCTCCATTCCTCCACCTGCCTCCTCTATGGTTAACCATTAGTTTGCTCTCTATAGTTAAGATTCTATTTCTTGGTTTGTCTCTTTCTTTTTCCTTTGCTTATTTGTTTTGTTTCTTAAATTCCACATATGGGTGAGATCATATGGTACTTGTCTTTCTCTGACTAGCTTATTTTGGTTAGTATTATATATATATATATATATATATATATATATATATATATATCCTCTTCTTTATCCATTTAACTATTGATGGACACTTGGACTGCTTCCATATTTTGGCTGTTGTAGAGAATGCTGCTATAAACATATTGGTGCCTGTATCCCTTTGAATTAGAGTTTTGGATTTTTTGGACAAATACCCAGTAGTGTGATGACTGGATCTGGGATAGTTCTATTTTTAATTTTTTGAGGAACTTCCATACTGTTTTCCAGAGCTGCTATACCAGTTTTCATTCCCACCAACACTGCATGAACTTCCTATTTCTCCACATCTTCACCAGCAACTGTTGTTTCCTGAGTTTTTTATTTTAGCCATTCAAACAGTTATAAGGTGATATTCATCATAATTTTGACTTGCATTTCCCTGATGATGAATGATGTTGATCAACTTTTTTGAAAAATAATGTTTATTTATTTTTGAGAGAGAGAGAGAGAGAGAGAGATAGCATGATCATGAGAGGGGCAGAGGGACAGAACCCAGTGCAGGGTTTGATCTCACAGGTAGTAAGATCATGACCTGAGCTGAAATCAAGAGTCAGACGCTCAAGCAACTGAGCCACAGAAGCCCCTCCAAAAGTAATCTTAATTATTTCAAGACTCATCTCATAATATTTGGTTAGATTATGACATGTATGGGTCCAATAAAAGTGTTAATTAATTATAGAAACTTCTTTGATCATGCAATGTGGGGCCAGATAACTAACTTTCATGTGAAAATTTTCATAAGAAATCTAGATTGCACTTTTTTTAAGTTTTATTTTTCATATTTGAGAGAGAGACAGAGACAGAGCATGAGCAGGAGAGGGGCAGAGGGATGGAGACAGAATCTGAAGCAGACTCTAGTCTGAGCTATTAGCTCAGAGCCGGTCGCAGGGCTCAAATCCAGGAGCAGTGAGATCATGATCTGAGCTGAAGTCGGACGCCTAACCCAAGAGCCCCTAGATTGCACTTCTAAAAGGCTATGTTATTTATTCTTGTATGTTACAGCTAAAAAACAAAACCCACACATACAAAACATTCTCTTTACCTGTTCTTAGCCACATTATCTTTAAATTCTGATAAACTGCACTCTTTTTGAGACCCTCAAATATGCTAGGGTTTATAAACTTCCTAACTTGTGAAACTGAGGTCCTGAATAAAACAATAAAAACACTGGCAACAACATTCCAAATAAATAAAAAGAATTGGATTTTTATTTTGAAAAATGAATGAGTAAACTAATAAGTCAGTTTAGTTTTATACAATTAATTCTTAATTCTCTGGATTTTTTGTCTCTGCTTCTAAACTAAAAAACCTAAAATCCTGAGAAAGACCACTTTCACAGTCAAAAGTTGTATGAGCAACAGCTTGGTAACCTGCACAAAGGACTACATTCTCTGAAGTAAAAGTATTTCAAAGTAGTTGATGCAAAGTACTCTGTGCTTTCCACAGAGCTCTGGGACTGTGAAGACAGCTTCTAAACTATAGCAGGGAATTTATAAAGAATATATAGTAAACAAACCTGTTTGAGAGTTAAGATTGAATGGTTGTGGTTAATTTATTTCAATAACTATATAAAAATGAAGGAATGTAAAATTATTTTTGAATTACAATGCATAACTATTTCAAAAGGATGTGATCTGTGCTTGCTCAATGGTAAGAACATAGTATGTACATGGAAGGCATGGGAGGTATCCAGTGCTCTCCCAGAAAGCATACAATTTCTGACGTATTTTTATTAGTAACATTTAACTTTAAAAGCGTAAATCAGTAAAGGCTGATTGTGTCTTTTGACTTTACAATTCTTCCCATGCAGGTTGTACAATAATGAAGTAATATATGCTCAATACATATGGATCATTTCTATCATCTTTTATATATATATACATATATATATATATATACATATATATACACACATATATATATATATACATATGGAGAACAAATCTTTGTGACTTATAGAACTTTGGGGAAATCTTAAAGGTGGTTTGTGATGCAATTTTTTTCTACATATAGTATCATATATTGGAAAAACAGATGCAAGAGTTTTGAGAGGAAGTGTCATCACTTGTTTAAGAATCATGAGTGCATAGGAAACAACTTGATTCCAAACTGACAATTTATGTAAAATAAAAGAGAAAGACAATACAAGTGTTAGAGAACTTAGTTCTTTGATAAGCAAAGAAACTTTATTCACTGTTTTTTTTTTTTGTTTTTTTTTTTGTTTTTTTTTTTTTTTTTTGCTTTTGTAAATAATTAAGGGAATTGTAAAGTCACCATAAGCAGATAAAATTATTCTGGTGAGATATAGAATCTCTGCCATCTGGACAGGTTACATAGAAATGCTACATAAAGTGTTACCTTTTACTCCCCCCTAATTAAGAGCTCTGGAACAAATACAACCTTTTTATAAAGAGAAAGTTAAATTCTCATTTTGCACTAATACAGTATTTGATAGGAAAGTTATCATGAGGTCTTTTTTTGTTCTTGCATTTTTATAATAAGTTTAGCAAAAATAGTGAACTTTGCCAAAAAGTTACAATTAGTGATAACATCTTTACAAACTCAGGTATTAGGAAATAAGGTGCAAAAAGAATTCACTGCCCTTAACACTCCACGAATTTCTGCCATCTCTCAAATTTTGTCTTTCATTATACTTTCAAATTCAGGAACAAACTGATTTTTATAGCAAACTGGCTTTCTTTTTTTTTTTTTTCTTAAAAAGAAATTCACCCCATTACTTTGCATATATGATGATATTTTCCCACCAGTATTGCTTCTAGGTAAGCTCAACAACCATATTTATTATAACTTCTAAGCAAGAAAATAGCTTTATTTTATAAACAGAGACTTATAAAATTTAGAACTATTTTCCACACACATATTAACAAACTAGCAAAATGTATGAATAACTCAATTTTTTATAGCTATACCAGCCCTTCTACATTCTGTAAGTGAAAAAATAAACATGTCCATTTCTGTAAACCAGTAATATAGTCATTATATACAATATATATAGGTATATGCATGCAATATATATAATGCTTATTTACCAGCTTCTGTTATTACTTAGAAATCATGTAGTTACTTAAGAATTATTCATTAATTACCCCAGTTTAATATTCATTTAAGATTTCAAATGTGCTAAAGATCTTGGAAATTATTTTCAAGTTAATATACTAAAAATATAATTTCTACTATAAAAAATCCATACATATATTATTCAATTTGGTTGAGCACAATTTTATACTTTTCATAATTTTAAGTAATATACAAGAGTAAAGATCAATATTTTGATCAAGAAACTGGTTTAGGAAGCTAAGAAATTTAGAGGAACCTGGGTGGCTCAGATGGTTTGGCTTCCAACTCTTTTTTTAAATTTTTTTTTTCAACGTTTTTTTATTTATTTTTGGGACAGAGAGAGACAGAGCATGAACGGGGGAGGGGCAGAGAGAGAGGGAGACACAGAATCAGAAACAGGCTCCAGGCTCCGAGCCATCAGCCCAGAGCCCGACGCGGGGCTCGAACTCACAGACCGCGAGATCGTGACCTGGCTGAAGTCGGACGCTTAACCGACTGCGCCACCCAGGCGCCCCGAACTCTTGATTTCAACTCAGGTCATGACTTCACAGCCATGAGACTGAGCCCTGCACTGGGCTCTGTGCTGGGCATGGAACCTGCTTAAGATTCTCTTTCTCCCTTCCCCTTTGCCCCTCCCCCACTTGTGTGTGCACTCTCTCTGGGTCTTTCTCTCTGTTAAAAAAAAAAAAAAAAAGTAAAGACAAAAATGCAAAGTTCTAGATATCAAAGAACTATTCTAATTGGTCACAAAACATTTTCTTGATTCTCTTTACTGACAGGCAAAGAAACAAACAAGGCTAAAAACTAGATTTTCTGTCATCTCTTACTTGGTAGCATATATATATCTCTATCATTCACCTGATAGAATTCCCCAAATTATCAGACTAAAAAACAAATTCTAAAATATGCCACCATTGGTAAATGACTTGTTGGCCATGAGTGAAATAGCAGCAAAAAGCAAAACAGAAAATTAGTAGGAGTAGGAAGGGAAGGGAGAAACAAAGAATTAGGAAAATGAAAATTCTGTCGTTTCTTGAATTTTCTTTTGGAAGACAAGGAAGAAAAGATATGCATGAGCTTAAGTGGCCTGTGAGGTGAACTACATATGCAATACAAATTTCTTGGCCCTATCAGATAAATAAACTAGGACAATTTAATGGGACACCTAAAGCTATAAATATAAAATAAACATGAGTCAAAAGTTTTATTCATTTAATTTGGTTTAATAAAGGAACAGATAAGATATAAACCAGTTCAAGTGCATTGAAAGAACTGGATATTTATAAAGAATTTAATGAATGCATATGCTTCGTTGATAAAACTAGTTCATGTCCAGAGGACAATAAATAATCTTTTGGATTATCTTCCCTAATGGCAGAAAATATTTCAATTTTTTCCAGTTAAAAATTTATAAGTTAGCTTCTGATCCTATAGTGTAAAATAGCTTAGCAAATATCAAATCCATTACAATTGCAAACAGTACTGCACCACAAGAAGATCCAATATTCTCTTTCTTTTATTTCCAAATTTCAGGTAATTTTTTAGACAATCTTTTTATTAAATTATTGGCTATTTGTCCATGAAAAAGTATCCAAATTTTTTGTCCATTATATTTCTGTTACATTTCCTATATTTTATATTAGTTTTTAAAATAAATATATGTAAAATGTATTATATTTTTTTATTGTTTTTTTTTCCTTTTTGTTGATCTTTTTATCATTACTACAATACTCGGCATTCTTGTCATTTTCACAAGGTTTCACTTTAGTTTCTTGTATGTATAGATTAACAACAGGGTACTTGGATGATTTATAGAAGACTAAATAAGAGACAAAGGGAATATTTCTTAATCCAGTTAACCCAACAAAGCAGTGTTAACATAAAAGTTCAGATTTGTATTTAACATACGAGTCTTGTTTGAATACTCTAACAGTATCTTGAATAGTTTTATTCTGAATTTTTATAATGTTAATTACACAGAAGGGAAAACTATAAATTTTATAAGCTATTGTGATTTTAAATTCAATTCACATCAAGAACTGAGAAATAAAAAATCCCAACTCATGTTTATAGGTCAGAACTTCATATAATTCTACAATTAAAATTCAATTTTTATCTTACTGATTACGGGAATATATTTAATGTCCTTTTCTCATAGCAGTACCCAAAAAGAGATGTTGGGGATATTATAAAACACATTTTTAAATGCCACACTTTGAGGAGAATAAAAATAATTAGATGATGGGAAATTATGTAAATGTTTTCTCAATACATTTTTAGTGTGAAATACTACTAACAATGACAAATGTTGCTTCCAACGTTCTAGAAAAATTAAGGATCTTGGGGCGCCTGGGTGGCTCAGCCGGTTAAGCGTCTGACTTTGGCTCAGGTCATGATCTCACAGTTGGTGAGCTCAAGCCCCACGTCGGCTCTGTGCTGACAGCTCAGAGCCTGGAGCCTGCTTCAGATTCTGTGTCTCCCTCTCTCTCTCTGCCTCTCCCCCACTCGCACTCTGTCTCTCTCTCTCTCTCTCTCTCTCTCTCTCAAAAATAAATAAACATTAAAAAAAATTTTAGAGGGGCTGCACCAATTTTCATTCCCACCAACAGTGCAAGAGGGTTCCTGTTTCTCCTCAGAAAATTAAAAATAGACCTACCCTATGACCCAGCAATAGCACTGCTAGGAATTTACCCAAGGGATACAGGAGTACTGATGCATAGGGGCACTTGTACCCCAATGTTTATAGCAGCACTCTCAACAATAGCCAAATTATGGAAAGAGCCTAAATGTCCATCAACTGATGAATGGATAAAGAAATTGTGGTTTATATACACAATGGAGTACTACATGGCAATGAGAAAGAACGAAATATGGCCCTTTGTAGCAACATGGATGGAACTGGAGAGTGTGATGCTAAGTGAAATTAGCCATACAGAGAAAGACAGATACCATATGGTTTCACTCTTATGTGGATCCTGAGAAACTTAACAGAAACCCATGGGGGAGGGGAAGGAAAAAAAACAAAAAAAAAGAGGTTAGAGTGGGAGCGAGCCAAAGCATAAGAGACTCTTAAAAACTGAGAACAAACTGAGGGTTGATGGGGGGTGGGAGGGAGGGGAGGGTGGGTGATGGGTATTGAGGAGGGCACCTTTTGGGATGAGCACTGGGTGTTGTATGGAAACCAATTTGACAATAAATTTCATATATTGAAAAAAAAATTAAAAAAATTAAGGATCCAAGTAATCATAATAATATGAAAATTATTGGGTCAAGAAATACATATGAAAAAGTCAAGTAAAATTTTTAGAGTATACAACATGATAAGAGAAGATCTTATTTGGTCTGTTGTCCAGTCTAGAAACATATCTTCTAAGATATCTGAAAATAATGAGAGTGTTCTAAATTCAAAGAGAACTTTATAGTTTTTGATGCAATTTTACCTTTATTTTCTATTTATTTTTGCCTTTATTAGCATTCTAAAACCTTTAATTTGCATTTAAATTAGAATAACCTTTTGAACCAAATGAGATGCTATGATAAGAACTGCCTCATCTGAGGGTATCAATGATATTGTCTGATCAGGTAATTTCACTTGTTAAGTTCTGGTAAATAATCTACACTTGAACTTCTTTATTATTCACCACCATCAAATATTATCAGGTTATAACTCTGGTAACAAGAATGAGAAACTAGAAGTTAGGCATATGATTTTTTTTGTGTATATTCATAATGCAATACCATATAATAATTAAGAGCATCACAAATATGTGCATGAGACAAAAATAAGTAAAGTCACACATAAACTTTATTTCTATAATTCAATATACTCAAATATCTTAGAGATGACTGGTTGCCAGATAATATGTATCCATATTATATTCATAGCAGTCTTCCTTATAGAATCTGTAAAATGCCAATGAACTTTTTCATTCAAAATATTTATTGCCAATATTATAAACAATTTGGAAATACTATATAATGAGAAAAAAAGAGAAATAAAATAAAAATCTCCTTTTTTAAAGAAGTTATCTATTATATATGCACACACGTACACATGTTAATATTTGAGATCATGTGTCAATATTTATAAGAATGGAAAATGTAATTTATAATCCAGGAGATGGAGGTTGTCTTAGTTTGGGTTTTATGAAGAAAATATAATTTGACCTAAGGCTTGTTACTCTAATTGGAATTTTGTGTGTAGAAATTCAGAGATGACATTTGATTAGGGGAAACTAGCTAAAACAAAGATGAAAAGTTTGATAGCAAGTTAAGATATTTAGGTAGTATTGAGAAAAGGTAATCAATCCTTGCTTTTCAACCTTTCAAAATCAATATAATCTAACTTATGTGTACTGAGAATAAATATAATTGTGTTTAAGAGTACAGGATTTAGAAATTTTGTCTGCGTTGAAATCTATCTTAGCCAATTACTATTTTGTTGTTTATATTTAAGCAAACAATTTGGCTTCTTTGTTCCCTAATTTTCTCAGATGTAAATGGCACCAATGTTAATATTTATATCATAACTTGTTGTGAGGATTAAATTCATTAATATAGGTAAATCATTTTGAATAATACATGGCACAGAGTAAGTGCTACATGTTTGATTACTGTTATGTTTGTATTACTGTTGTTATTTTTTATCAATACTATTTTACAAGAGAGAAATTATTTACATATCTATAAGTCAAATTAGTAAATAGACATTATTATTGTGGGAAAAATACATAACATAATCATGACTTTAAGTTATTAATAAGAATACTTTAAATAAGAAATCAGGGGTTTGTTATATAATTATTCTTGTGTGTTCACAGTATGGTTAGATACCTCTACTATCTGCTTGATTAGAACACTATTCTACCAACTGTTAACTTTATGCCACATTATCATAATTTCTTATTTAAGAATGTGTCCTCACCAATAGAGGTTGTGAAGTAAAGCATTACTTCTGCTCATTTTTTGTGTCATCAGATATAATTACATTGCTTAGGTAATGGCAATTCTCAAAAATTACTTATTAGTTGGCTTACCTGAGAATTTTACTTTCTGCCTATAGCCTTTTGTTGTGTGTAAAATGAAAGTATGTCCATTTGTATGTGTCATTCAGTGGATGAGAAAGGCTTTGATGAAGTCATCATTTACCAAAGATTTTTGCTACTTAAGTTAGAAAATGCTGTTATGATCTTGCAAATTCTCATTTTATGTGATCTGAGACCTATACTATCTGATGCTGGCTCAGTAACCTACAAAAGTCCACAAAAGGATCTACAGAGGATTTGTGCATGCAAGCTGGCTAAATGATCTACACATATGTAAAGTGTTACTTTGATCAAATGAAATGTTATCTAGTAATGATAAGATATTTTGACAAAGGTTCCTTCCATATTTTGGGTATTGTAAATAATGCTGCAATGAACACAGGGTGCATTTTCCTTTTGAATTTGTGTTTTAGAAAGACACTTATATAAGGTTCAAATTATCTTGTTTAATTAAATCTCAAAACTACTTGAAGGGACCTTAACCTGTTTTATTAGATCTCTATGATAACTGCACATTTATAAAAACAGATTATCAGGGTGCCTGGGTAGCTCAGTCAGTTAAGCCTCCAACTTCAGTTTAGGTCATAATCTCAGTTCATGAGTTTGAGTCCTGCGTGGGGCTCTGTGCTGACAGCTTGGAGCCTGGAGCCTCCTTCAGATTCTATGTCTCCCTTTCTCTCTGCTGCTCTCCTGATCGCTCTCTCTCTCTCTCTCTCTCTCTCTCTCTCAGATAAATTTCTCTCTCAGAAATAAATAAACATTTAAAAAAGAAAGATTATCAAATAGCTACATAAAATGAGATTGCAAGAGAACCTCAATATTATAACTGTGAGATCATGACCTGAGCCAAAAGCAAGAGTTGGGTGTTTAATCGACGGAGCCAACCAGGCACCCTTTCATCTTTTTCTTTAGAGATTTCATTTTTAAGTAACCTCTATACCCAATGTGGGTCTCAAACTGATGACCCCCAGATCAAGAGTCACATGCTTTACCAACTGAGGCTGCCATGCATCCCAATCATTTCCAGCTTTTAAACATTTAATGGTTTTTAATAACTTTCTTTAGATGTATTGCTTCACATAAATTGTAGGCTGCTCTGTGTAATGCAACATTGGATAATTTAAATTAAACTATTCATTAAACTTAAAGCCTTTTAAAAAAGGAAAAATGAAAGACATAATATACTTTTATTAACTAAGGTACAGAGGGCAAAAACAACATTTATAGAAATGCCGACATTTTGATGTCTAATTGTTCAGCCTTTTTAGAAAGGAACATACCACATATAAAGTGATTATATTATTTTGGACTGGTAAATATTATAATATGTATAGTACATATATTGCACATATACATATGTATAATATATACATATAATACACATATACATATGTATAATATATACATATAATATGCATATTACATATATATTACATATATATACACATATATATTACATATATACATATATATATTCTAAAAGAAGAGATGAAGTCTTGTTTTCTGGGTCCAGAATTTTTTCATATTACATTTCAAAGACAAGTTTTGAACATGAACAAGAAATACAAATTTACTACTAAATCTTAAAATAACTGATTATTTCAGAGGTCAGATTAGAGATATTGTTTTTCTGATAATTGCAAATGAGTTAAGAGACAAAAAAGAATTAATTCATCAGTGTCATAGCTAACTACAGAATTAATATTTGAAAGGATCGGGTTTTGTTTTTGAGGACAAAAATGAATAAGCCATTTAAAAAATAATGATATAACTTCCAACTAGATGTGGTAATTTGAGCATAGGCATTGAGCCCATTTCTCTAACTTCCCACTAATATGACTAAGTGAATATACAAACAAGAAAAGGAGTCAAACAACCTATAGTGATATTTATTCACATACGTTACATTGAAATCACACAGTATGATGTAAATAAAGAGAATGGGCCATTGAATCAGGCCAACTTTGGTAAGGGTCTGGATCTCCAACTGAATAGAAGAGTAAACTCAGTTTAGTTATATGATAAATTTGTGTTTGATTCTGCATCAGTAGAATTCATTTTAAAATTTTGAAATAAAATTTAGAATAAAGTGTGCATGAATAATTTTAGGAAGTACTATATAAAACTTTGCCAAGATAAACTTCAAATCAGTAAAATGGTAATTTTTCTGTTTAAGATATAAACTGCCAAAATTATTTGAGTAAAATGAACATTCCAAATATGTAGAAGTCCTTCAAAAATTTATCAGAAAATTATCTTCTCTTGCCCTGAATGTAAAGGATTCATGAACTTTAATAAACCTATTTTATCTTTTCTTTTTTATAATGAAAATATTAAATATGCAAATATGAAACAACACCCTACTGCACAATGAGCAAAATAAGAGGTCAAGCAACAAATCAAAATATGTCTCAAAACAAAAGAAAAATAAAGCACAATATTCCAAAATTTATGGGATGCAGCGAAAGCATATGTTAGAGTGAGATTTATGCTATCACTGTTTGTACTAAGAAAAAATATTCAAAAAAACAACTTTACACCACAAGGAACTAGAAGAAGAAACTTAAGCAAAATTTAGTAGAGGAAGGAAATAAAAAAGAATAATCAGAAATAACTAAAATAGAGATTAGAATAAGCAGTAACATGACACTGCAAGTAATGATCCGCTAAAAAAATACACAGGGGCTCCCGAGTGAGTGGCTCAGCCAGGTAGGCATTTGACTTCGGCTCAGGTCATGACCTCACAGTTCATGAGTTTGAGTCTTGCATCAGGCTCTGTGCTGACATCTTGGAGCCTGGAGCCTGGAGCCTGCTTTGGCTTTTGTGTCTCCTTCTCTTTCTGCTCCTCCCTCACTCGTGCTCTGTCTCTCTCTCTCTCTTAAAATATGAATAAAATTCAAACTTTTTTTTGAAAATACACAAAACTGACACTGCTTCAACTATATGAGGTAAGAAAAAAAAACAGGATTCAACAATCAACATATATACATATATGCAACAACAATCAACATACATGTATATATAATATTTATATATTATATATTTAATATATAAAATAATAATTTAATTATTTAAAATATTAAAAATTATATATATATGTATATACACATACATATATATATGTATACACACACATACATATATATATATATATATATATATATATATATATATATATGTTTTGCAGGTTTGGTTTAGTGGTTATGAACTCCTTTAGTATTTGTTTATCTGGAAAAGTCTTTATCTGTCCTTCTATTCTGAATGATAGCTTTGATGGATATATATTTTTGGCCACAGATTTTTCCCATTCAGCAATTTGAGCACATCATACCATTCCCTTCTGACCTGCCACGTTAATGTTGAAAAATTTCCAGCTAGCCTATGGGTTTTCCCTTGTAGGTTAAGGGCTTCTTTTTCTTTCTGCTTTTAAGATTTTCTCTTTATCACTGTATTTTGCAAGATTAATTACAATATGTGTTGGTATTGGCCTGCTTTTGTTGATTTTGTTGGGAGTTCTCTGTGCTTCCTGAATCTGGATGTCTGTTTCCTTCCTCATCTTAGGAAGCTACTATGCTACTACTTATTGAAATAAATTTTCTCTCTCATCTCCTTTTGGGACTCCTATGTTACATTTGATGGAGTTACTGAGTTCCCTAAATCTATTCTTGTGTTGCATAATTCTTCTTTCTCTGCTTTGTTCAGCTTCATTATTGGCCATTGTTTTATCTTCTAGGTCACTAATTTGTTCCTCAGTTTTCTCCAGCCTGCTATTCATTACATCACACCTGTTTCTAATCTTGTTTATTACATTCTTCAGCTCTGATTGATTCTATTTTACACTTTTATCTCTGTGGTAAGGGTGTCACTGATGCCTTCTTTTATTTTCTCAACTCTTATGATTGTTGCTTTAAATTCTCTATCAGGCGTGTTACTTTTATCTGTTGTGATTAGACCTCTGGCCATCACCTTATCTTGTTCTTTCATTTGAGATAAATTCTTCTGCTTTGGCATTTTGTCAAAGTCTCTGCCCTCTTCTCTGTTAAAAAGCCAGTCGTGTCTCCTGTTGCTGAAAGTAGTGGCCTCATAAAGAAGGGGTCATGTAGTGTCCAGGGTCTGATGCTTCAGGGAGTGTCTCTGGTGTGTGCTACATGTGCTCTGCTGTTGCATTTTGGCTGCTCTTTCCTTCAGGCCAGTCATCTGCAGAGGCTCTCCTTGCCTGCTATGGGTAATGTTTGGACCGTGGCCTCAGTGTGCCAAGTTTTAACTAGGTGTGCTCTTGTCTGCTTGTGAAATGAGACCTGACACCAACTCCACCAGAACTGAGGCCCTGTGGAACTCACCAGTCAAAATGTGGTGTGTACAGTGGTTTGTGCTAGTCTTCTGGGAGAGGGGCCTGCGACACTGGGACTGCTGCAAGCTTGACTGAGAAGGGCAGTCCTGCTATAGTACAGTGGAGTGGGTCTTGGTGTCAGCAAGTTAGTTAAACAGTGTCAAAACTGAGCTGCTTTCTTCAAGTGGCTCTGTGTTTATTCTGAGGGGTAGAAGAGGGAAATAGCATCAGTCAACTCCTTTGTTTCCAAATATTAAAATCATAACTATGAAAGTGTTTAATTATAAACAATAGAGTAATTCAAACTAAAGTGCTGATGGTAATATGATTGTAGTATCAACAACGTTGTGTATGAAAAAATTAATCCAGCTCTTATTGACATTAGCCTTGGGGGATCAACTAATGGTAGTAATTTGCAATATTCCTGCAGGATAGTCATGTGTCTGGTGGGGATGAAGGTAAGGGAATAGAGTTTTGTTATTGGAACATTCCTTCATATAATTCAATCCATTTCCCATATGACAAATTTTATTTTATTTATTGTATTGTATTGATTGTGTTGTGTTGTATTGTATTGTATTATTTAATTTGAATATAGTTGACACACAATAGTACATTAGTTTCAGGTTTACAACTGAGTGATTTGGCAAGCTTTTACATTGTGCTATGTTTACTACAAATGTAGCTGCCATCTGTCCTGTTACATTGTTATTATAATATCGTTGATGGTATTCCTTACACTATGCCTTTTATTCCTGTGACTTATTCATTTCCTAACTAGAAGCCTATATCTTTCCTTTATTCATTCTTCCAAATTCTCATCCACCTCCCCTTAGCAACCATGAGTTTATTCACTGTATTTATACAACTGATTCTGTGTTTTATTTATTCTGGTTTTTTTTTTTTGTTTTTTTGTTTTTTGTTTTTTGTTTTTGTTTTGTTTTGATTTTGGTTTTGGTTTTGGTTTTAAGATTCCACTCATAAGTGGAATGCAATGGTATTTGTCTTTCACAGTCTGACTTTTTTCACTTAGCACAATACTTTCTACGTTTATCCATATTGTCTCAAATAGCATGATCTTATCCTTTTTTATGTCTGATAGTATTTCATTGTCTATATATACCACATTGTCTTTATCCATTTGTTTATTGGAGTTAACTTGGGTTGCTTCTATGCTGCAATAAGCGTAGGGGTGCATATGTCTTTTCAAATTAGTGTTTTCATTCTCATTGAGGAAATACTCAATAGTGGAATTATTGGATCATATGTATTTCCCTTTTTAATTTGTTTTTCAATCCTTAATTCTTTTAAGTTTTTATTTTAATTCTACTTAACATACACTGTGCTTTTAGCCTCAGGGGTATATTTTAATTTTTTGAAAATCCTCCATACTGTATTCCACAATGGCTCTACTAATTTACATTCTCACCAACAGTACAAAGGCTTCCTTTTTCTCCACATCCTTACCAATGCTTGTTACTTCTTGTTTTGATTTTAAGGATTCTAACTGGTATAAGGTGGTATCTCATTGTGGCTTTGATTTGCATTTCCCTGATGATGAGTGATGCTGTGCATTTTTTATGTATCTGTTGTCCATCTCTATGTCTTTAGAGAAATGTCTATTCAGGTCCCCTGCCCAATTTTTAATCATATATAGATATCGATATCAATATCGATATAGGTATAGATATAGGTATAGATACAACTAAATATATACATACATACATGTATATATATACATGTATGTATGTATATATATACATGTTACATACATGTATAAATTTAGTTGTATCAGTTCTTTATATATTTTGTATGTTAACCCTTTATCATATATATTATTTGCTAATATCCTTTCCCATTAAGTAGGTTGTGTTTTTGTTTTGTTGATGATTTCCTTTGCTGTTCAGAAGTTTTTTGATGTAGTCTCAATAGTTTATTATTGCTTTTGTTTCTTTTGCCTCAGGAGACATATCTAGAAAAAAATGTTGCTATGGATAATGTCAGAGAAATTACTGCCTCTGTTCTTTTCTAGGATTTTTATGGTTTCAGGTCTCACATTTAGGGCTTTAATGCATTTTGAATTTACTTTTGTGTATGGTGTTAGAAAGTGGTCCAGTTACATTTTTAGTATGTAGTTCTTCAGTTTTCATAGCACCATTTACTCAAAAGACTGTATATATTCTTACCACCTTTGTCATAGATTAATTGTGGATTTATTTCTGGGCTGTCTGTTATGTTCTATTGACTTATGTGTCTATTTTTTGTGCCAGTACCAAATTATTTTCATTACTACAGCTTTGTAATATGTCTTAAAATCTGGTATTGTGATACCTTCATCGTTGTTCTTTATAGGATTGCTTTGGTTGCTCAAGGCCTTTACAGTTTCCTACAAATTTTATTATTATTTACTCTAGTTATATGAAAATGCTATTGGTGTTTTGATAGGTATTACATTGACTATGTAGATTGCTTAAAGAATATGGACATTTTTAAGAATATTAATTCTTTCAACTCATGAGCATAGAATGTCAATTTCTTTGTGTCGTCTTTAATATTTTTCATCAGTGTTATAGTTTTTGGAGCACTGGTCTTTCACCTCTTTGATTAAGTTTATTTCTAAGTGCTTTATTATTTTTTGTGCAATTGTAAATGCTGTTAGTGGTTTTTTTTTTTATTTCTTTCAGCTGTTTTGTTGTTGTGTATAGAAATGATATCAATTTCTCAATATTAGTTTTGTATTGTGCAATTTTACTGAATTCCTTTATTACTTGTAGAAGTTTTTTGGTGGAGTCTTTAAGATTTTATATGTGTAGTATTATATCATTTGAAAACTGTGTCATTTTAACTTTTTATTTATAAACGTGGATGCCTCTGTTTTATTTTTCTTGCCTGATTGCTGTGACTAGGGCTTCCAGTATTATGTTGAATAAAAGTGGTGAGAGTGGACATTTTTGTCTTGTTCCTGACATTAAAGCAAAAGCTTTTAGTTTTTCACCATTATGTATGATGTTAGCTGTGGATTTTTCATGTATGCCTTTAATTATGTTGAAGTGTGTTTCCTCTAATCTCACTTGTTGAGAATTTTTTTCATGAATGGTTGTCGAAAATTTCCCTATGTTTTTTCTACACCTTTTGAGATGATCATATGATTTTTATCTTTGTTTTGTTGATGTGGTGTATAATGTTGATTTATTTGCAAATATTGAATCATTGTTGCATCCCTAACTACTCATTGTGAATCATCTTTTTAATGTGTTGCTTTATAAATTTTGCCAGTATTTTGGTGAGGATTTTTTTAACCACCTGTAAGAGCAGAAAAATATTGTTTTCTTGTCTGTGAAGTAATGATGAAATTAGGGAATAGAAATACACCAAAAAAAAAAAAAAATGTGATTCTAAATTCCCAACTGGGAACCAGACTCCTTCAAAACAAAACAAAACAAAGCAGAATATAAGCACAAAATGAATGGATACTAATTTTTTAATAAATATATTTTCATTTCTTATTTCGAGCTATCCTACTTATAGCTAACTTTTTAAGCAATCATTTATAAAGCACATTAAACATTTCTAAGCATTTTCCTTAGCTTTCTAAAAATATGATCTTCACAGAAAGCCTATGAAGTAGAAAGGAATTTTTATCATCATTTTGTTGCTGAGCAAACTATGGCTCTGAGAATTTTCACATCAGGTTTATAGCCCTACAATTGACGATGAAAAAGCAAGGACTTGAACCTGCCCCCTTCTCATGTTATCAATCTATTATACTTTTCATAATAGCTCACAGTTACATGAATGTTTGCTGATAACATTTGAGAGATTTAGGGCAATTCATATGAGTGTCCTACTGCTGGTATATCAGAATTCAAACTAAAACCTACCTTTATTGCTACTTACATGGTACAATTTTACTGTGATGCCTTTTCCTCCTTACACTTATGTATTATTTTCTCTTAGGAACTGAAGCACTTTGCAGACATTATCTAATTAAATCTCAAAAATTTCCCTTTGAGGTGATATGGAGTAACCATTAATCATTTTTCCCTTCTATATTTATGTCTCTGTTAAGAGCTACAGAGGCCTTAGTGAACTGATAGAATTAGCTGTCTTGATTTTAAAGGGGAAAAAAGCTCATACCACTAGGGCAGGCTCCATTAAATTTATATAATAACAATACAAAGGGGAAATCTCGGGATTGAAATAATACAAACAATGAGTTTGGGCTCATACTGTGAGAGCTAATATGTGGAGACAAATTCACCATTATTGTTGGCTATGATAGAAGACTTACACTTCTTGCATCCTGTTTTCCTTTTAAGTCAGATGAACAAATACAAAAATGCACATACAATCTCTTCAAATGTAGTGGACACAATGGAATCTTTTGACACATGGAAACTATAATATGATTTCTCTAGTAACGGAAATAAATATTTTTAATGCTTCATATTTAACTATCTTATTATTTTAAACAATTGAATGACAACCCTTTGTCTTGGGGATATTATTCCAAAAACCTAACTGGTTATTTAACAGCAAGCACTCTTAAATATCGAGCTTAGCATTTGATATCTTGATTATATCTATATATTATTTTGTTTGTTACTGTTCTTGTTCTAATGCAGATATTCCAAGAAATTCACAGAAATCTATATTACTTCTCCATTACATTCTCTATTCTTCCTTTTTCTAAGTCATCTTCTATTTCCTATTATTAATTGATGTAAAAGTTCTTTAAGATTATTTTATGCATTAAACCTGAATGTATTTATCAACATATAAGATTTCAAGATATAACTGTATACTGTAATACTTAATCATGAATTTATGGGGAATTATTTTCAGGCAAATAAATGAAATCTAACCCATTTGTAAGAATATTAAATATCTTTAGTTATTTTTGTTTTCTTTTGATAGTCTTCAATATGTTGGAATATTATCTCTGCTTCCATTCTATTCTTTTCTTATATACAAATAATACTAACCTATAATTATTTTTCTTAGTATTAAATTTTATTTCTGCCTTCATTCATACCCCTATTCTATTATTTTCTTCTATATTTTTATTGTATAGTTTATCATCTTACTAGTCATAAACCTGGTGTATTCTTTAAAAGTACATATATAGAATTATAAGAACATGACAAGAACAGATTTAATAGTCAATGTAGGCAACAAGAAGAGGGTTTAATAAAAGTCTTCAAAGTTTATAGAAATGTGGGTAGGGAGGAGCTTGGCAAGATGGTAGAGTAGGAAGACACACTAAAAACCCTGTTCACTGTTTGCAACTAGATATGACTCATCTATGTAGATGAGTCTATGAGTCACATCTATGTTGAAGAGTGATCTGATGACTGGCAGAACAAACTCCACAACCAAATGTAGAGAAGAAACCGCATCTGAGAAGTTAGAAAGGGCAAACATGTGGTCAGGAGATGTCCACAGGAATAAGGGAGCTGCATGTGGAGGGAAGAGAAAAGGTCTCTAGCCACCAAAGAGCCCACATGGAGATGAATCCCCATAACACCTGGCTTTGAAAACCAGAAGGGCTGAACTCTGTAAGTTTGTATAACTAGCTGGACAAGGTACCTGTAGCTTTAAAAATCATCTGACTCAGCAATGGGCAAGCCTGGAGTGTGATTGATAGCTGGGTCTCCACCCTTAAAGAGATAGTAACCCACAGAGAGGAAACATAGAAGAGACAGTTTGCACAATATCTGGAGCAAACAGAAGGAAATATATTTATACTCATTTTGGACCTTGTTGGAGCTCTTCTCCAAGAACAAAGGAGGTGGCAGTTGCCATTTTCCTCCCACACCCTCCAGCATAAAAACAGGACCACTGGTGGGAGGCAGTGCTTCACAGCTACTTGCTACCTAACCTACTAGCAGTGTGCCTTGCCTACACATTCACCTGAGCATTTGCATAATCTAAGCCTATTGGCCTCAGCCTGGGTTTAGTGGAAATTTTGCTAATGGCACTTTTTTATGCCCTGCTCAGCCACTACATGCCCAGATGAAGTGCACCCATGGCCACTGCCACATGCCATGCTCCCAGCCACAATTGTTTAGAGATTCTGGCCTAGGACTATGGACTAGTAAATTTTGCTAACACTGCAGCCTGGCCACTGAGTCTCCCTGAGGTCATGCTTTCTCAGAGCCAGTCTTTCTGACTCTCAAACAACACAAAAAGAGCAAGCACACCTCACAACAGGCAGGGAGTCAGTACAGTCTTCTAAACTAAAAGAAAGAGCAACTCAGACACAAGAGGTGTGAGCAACACATATAGCAGACATTCCTTGAAGTGCCAGGTTCAGGTGAAAAGGGGATACTGCTCTGCAGTGCACTATAGAACCTCTGTTTCATAAAGACACTACTTTCTAGAGAAGAGGTAGCTGACTTTCCTAACACACAGAAACAGACACAGAAATGTAGATGAAATTAAGAGACAGAAGATTATGCCTCAAATGAAAGAGCAGGAAAAAAATCACAGCAGGAGAACTATGCAAAACAGAAAAAGGTAATATGCCTGAGAGAGGATTTAAAGTAACGACTATAAAGATACTAACTAGGTTTCAGAAAAGGGTGGACAACATCAGTGAGACCCTTGACAAAAAGATAAAAAATAACATTTCAGAGATAAACAACTCAATAAACGAAATTAAAAATACAATATATTGAATAAACAGTAGTCTACAGGAAGCAGAGGAGCCTATAGGTGACCTGGAGTATGTAGTAAATGGAAAACAATCAAGTTGAACAGGTGAGAAAAAAACAAATACTGCATAATTAGAATAGATTTAGAGAACTCAGTGACAACATCAAGCATAATAACATTCACATTGCAGGGATCTCAGAAGGAGAAGAGAGAGTAAAGGGGGCAGAAAATGTTATTTAAATAAATAATAGCTAAAACTTCCTGAATCTGGGGAGGGAAATAAAGGTCCAGATTGAGGAAACACAGAGATTCAAATTCAACACATGAAGGTCCACACCAAGACAAATAGTATTTTAAAAAGCCAAAAAAAAAAGTGATAAGGAAAGAATTTTAAAGGTTGTAAGAGAAAAGAAAAAGGTTACATAAAAAGGAAAGCCTATGTGGCTATCTGCTGACTTTACAGCCAAAATTTTGAAGGCCAGACAAGAGTGGCATGAATACTCAAAGTGCTGAAAAGAAAAAAATCTGCAAGTAAAAATATTGTATCCAACAAAGCTGTCATTCGGAATAGAGGGAGAGATAAAGACTTTCTCACACAAAGATGAGATAAAAAAAAATTCATGACCACAGAACCAGCCCTGTAAGCAACTTTAAAAGGGCTCTGTGAATGGAAAACAAAACACATAAGTAACAGTAAGAAAAATAGAAAGCACAGAAGCTAAAAAATTAAGTATGCCTGTAAAAATCAGTTCAGAGAAGCACAAAAAAAGTAAAATATGGTACCAATTATCTGAAATGTGGAAGACAGAGAAGTAAAGAATGAGTCCAAAATTAAGTGACCATAAGCTTACTGTAGACTATTACATGCAGAGTTTATATACAAACTGAATAATAATCACAAATAAAAAAAAAAAGGAATAGATATGTAAAGAATGAAGAGTAAGTAATCCAAATATTTAGCTAAAGAAAGCCAACTAATAACAGAGAAGAGAGCAAGAGAAGAAAGGAATAGAGAGCAACTATAAAACAACCATAAAACAAGTAACAAAATGGCACTAAATACACACATGTCAATAATTACTTTGGATGTAAATGGAATAAATGCTCCAATCAAAAGACATAGGGTGATGGAATGGATAATAAAAAAGACATGTCTCTGCCTACAAGAGACCCATTTCAAATCTAAAGACACATGCAGACTGAAAGTAAATGGATGGAGAAACTTCTCTCATGCAAATGGAAGTGAAAAGAAACACAGAAGAGCAATATTTATATTGGAAAATTAGACTTTAAAACAATGTCCGTAATAATAGACAAGGAAGGGCACTATAGAATCATAAATGGTATAATCCAACAAGAAGATATAGTAATTGTAAATGCTTATGAACTTAACACAGGAGCACCCAAGTACATAAGACAGTTGAAGCAAATGTAAGGAACTAATCAACAGTAATACAATAATAGTAGGGGATCTGAACTGCTCCTGTATATCAAGGCATAGCTCATCCAAATAGAAAAACAAGAAGCAAGAAAACTCTCAAGTAAACAACCTAACATTACACCTAAGTGAGGCAGAAAGAGAACAACAAGCAAAACCCAAAACCAGCAGAAGGAAGGAAATGATAAAAATTAGGGAAGAAATAAATAATATAGAATTTAAAACCAACTGGTAGAACAGATTAATGAAATTAGGAGCTGGTTCTTTCAAAGATAAACAAAATTGATAAACCTCTATCCAGACTCATTAATAAAATGGAAAGGATTAGAATTAAAAAAAAAACTCACCCATGAAAAGAAGAAATAACAATAAAACTAACAATACAGAAATATAAACAAGTGTAAGAGAATATTATGAAAAAAATTATATACCAACAAATTCAATAACCGAGTAAAAAGGATACATCCCTAGAAATATATAACCTACCAAAACTGAAGCAGAAATAAGTAGAAAATTTGAACAGACTGATTACCAGCAAATATATTGAATCAGTAATAAAAAGAAAAACTCCTAACAGACAAAAGTCCCGGACCACATGGTTTCACAGGCAAACTCTACCAAATATTTAAAGAAAAATTAATACCTTTTCTACTTAAACTATTCAAAAAAAAAAGGAGAGGAAGGAAAACCTCTAAATTCATTCTATGAGGTCAGTATGACCCTGACACCAAAACCAGATAAAGACATACAAAAAAAGAAGAAAGAAAGAAAGAAAGAAAGAAAGAAAGAAAGAAAGAAAGACTATTGGCACGTATCTCTGATGAACATAAATGCAACAAAATCCTCAACACAATACCAACAAACTGAATCAAATATTACATTAAAGAAATATTTCACCATTGTCAAGTGGGATTTATTCCCAGGATAGGTGATTCAGAATTTGCAAATCAATCAATGGATGTATCACATCAATAAGAGAAAGGATAAAAACCATATGATAATTTCAATAGTTGCTGAAAAAGAATTTGACCACTACAACATCCAATCCTGATAAAGCACTCAACAAAGTAGGTTTAGGGGAAACATATATCAACGTAATAAAAGGCATACATGAAAAACCCATAGCAAACCTCATAGACAATGGAAAAAACTTGATAACTTTTCCCCTAAGATCAGGAACAAGATAAGGATGGCCATTCTCCCCACTTTTATTTAACATAGTAGTGGTAGAAAGCCTAGCCACAGCAATCAGATGAAAATTTAATAATAATAATAATAATAATAATAATAAAAGAGATAAACAGCATACAACTTGGTAAGAAAGAAGTAACACTTTCACTCTTTGCAGATGACAAGATGCCCGTAAGGAACCCTAAAGACTCCAGGAAATAAATAAATAAATAATAAATAAATAAATACTACTGGAATTGATACATAAATTCATTAAAGTAGCAGGATACAAAATCAATATGCAGAAATATGTTACATTGCTATACACTAATAATGAAGTAGCAGAAACAGAAATTTAAAAAACAACCCCATTTGCAATTACAACAAAAATAATTAGACACTTAGGAATAAACCTAACCAAAGAGGTGAAAGACCTGTACTCTGAAAATTATAAAACACTGGTGAAGAAATTGTAGATGACACAAAGAAATAGAAACACATTCCATGCTCATGGGTCAGAAGAAGAGATACTGTTAAAATGTCTATCCTACCCAAAGCAATCTATATATTTAATACAATCCCTATTAAAACTCCACAAGCATTTTTCACAGAACTAAAACAAGCAATCCTAATATGAACTACAAAAGACACTGAATAACCAAAGCATTTTTGAAAAAGAAAAGGAAAGCTGGAGGTATCACAATTCCAGACTTCAAGTTATATTACAAAGCTGTGGTGATCAAAATAATATGGTACTGGCACAAAAATAGATAAATCAATAGAAGATAATAGAAATCACAGAAATAAACTCATAATTACATTGCAAATATTTCAGAAAGCACAAAAGAATAAGCAATGGGAAAGACAGTCTCTTCAACAAATGGTGTTTAGGAAAACTGGAAAAGAATGAAATTGGACCCCTTTCTTACACCATACCCAAAAATAAACTCAAAATGAATAAAGACCTAAATGTGATACCTGAAATCATAAAAAAAAAAAAGTCATTAAAGAGAGCACAGGCAATAATGTCTCCTGACATCAGTCATAAAAGGTTTTTCTAGATATGTCTCCTGAGACAAAGTAAATAAAAAAAAATAAATAAAGTATTGGGACTTCATTAAAAGACAAAACTTCTGAACAGGAAAGGAAATAATAAAAAAAAATAAGTAGCAACTATGAATTAGAGAAGAGATTTGCCAATGACATATGCAATAAAGGTTTAGTATCAAAATATATAAATAACTCATACAAGTCAACACCCAAAAGACAAATAATACACTTTAAAAATTAGCAGAAGAAATGAACAGCAATTTGTCCAAAGAAGACACACAGATGGCCAACAGACCATGAAAAAATACCCAATGTTCCTCATCATCAGGGAAATGCAAATCAAAACTACAATGAGATATCACCTCACTCCAGTCAGAATGGCTAAAATTAACAACACAGGAAACAAGTGTTGGTGAGGATGCTGAGAAATGGGATCCTTCTTACACTGTGTTTGGGAATGCAAACTGGTACAACCACTCTGGGAAATACTATGGAGTTTCTTCAAAAAGTTAAAAATAGAACTACACTATGATCCAGCAGTTACACTAATAGGTATTTACCCAAAGGATACAAAAGTACTAATTGGAAGGGATACATGCACCCCAATGTTTATAGGAACATTATCAACAATATCCACTTATGGAAAGGGCCCAAATGCCCATTGACTAATGAGTGGATAAAGATGCGGTACACACACATGGGGAGCCTGGGTGCCTCAGTTAGTTAAGCATCCAACTCTGGTTCGGGTCACGATCTCATGGGTTCCTGAGTTCGAGCCCCACATCAGGCTCTGTCCCAACAGCTCAGAGCCTGGAGCCTGCTTCAGATTTTGTGTGTGTGTGTCTCTCTCCCCCTCCCCTTCTCATGCTCTGTCTCTCTGTCTCTCTGTCTCTCTGTCTCTCTCTCTCTCAAAAATAAACATTAAATTTTTTTTTAAAAATATGTACACACACACACACACACACACACACACACACACACACACAATGGAATATTATTCAGCCATTAAAAAGAATGAAATCTTGTCATTTTCAATGACATGGATACTTTTAGAGAGTGCAATGCCAAGCAAAATAAGGCAGTCAGAGAAAGACAAATAATATATGATTTCACACATATGTGGAATTTAAGAAACAAAGCAAGCAATGGAACAAAACAAGGAGAGACAGACAAACCAAGAAAGAGATTTTTAACTATAGAGAACAAACTGATGGTTACCAGAAAGGTGTGGGGGAGAAATGGATGAAATAGGTGATGGGGATTAAAGAGTAACTTATCAAGATGAGAAAGAGTAATGTACAGAATTGTTGAATCACTACATTGTACACCTGAAACTAATATAGCACTGTATGTTAATTATATAGGAATTGAAATAAACTAATAAAAATTGTGGACAGGGACTTGGGAGGGGGATAGGAATAGCAGAGTAATCTAAGAATTATAAATTTAAGGTGCCAATACCACTCTAGACCTAAAGGATAAATGACAGAATATTTACTAAAACTTGGAGAGGATTGTTGTTTGAAGAAGGCTTGTTTTGTTTTATTTGTACAGAGACTCAACAAACCTGTGACAAACTAGCATAAACGGTAGAATAAATTTCTTGTCTCCTTTCCTCTCACTCTCTGACCCCTGCTGGTGACTTGCATTGACAAATTTCAACAAAATTCATAAGACAAAGAATTTCATTGATATATCCCATGTGAAACATTCCTCTGAGGCATATAGCATGATACGGGAGGATGAAATGGGGATATGGAGTAGCAAATGGGATGCACATAACACAAGAGGCTATAATATATCTTTATTATGTCTACTAACACTGTTGTAAATGAGATTATACATACAAAATGAATTTATCTTGTTATGATTTACTCCTCTTTTTCTCATTTGTAATTCTTTTTTTAGCTATTGTTTTAGGTTTATTTATTTAGTTTATTTAGTCTATTGTTTTAGTTTGAGATAAAGACAGAGAGAGCGTGCACACACATGAGCAAGTGGGGAGGGGCAGAGAGAGGGAAAGAGAGAATCCCAAGCAGGCTCTACACTGTCAGTGTTAGCCTGACACCGAATTCGATCCCACAAACCGTGAGATCATGATCTGAGCTGAAACCAAGAGTCAGACACCTAACTGAGCTACCCAGGCACCGTCTCCTTTATAATTCTTATGATATTTTTTCATATATGGAGATCAGTAGATTATATAATCTATGAAATACTTTAGCAGAATGTAAAGGGAGTGCCAGAAATTAATGGGATGGATAAAATGGGAACTACCTTTTTACAGAGCATTAACAAAGCTACTTTGTATAAATAATTTCAGGATCTCAAGTTGAAGTTTTTTTTCTCTGGGTTTCAAATCTTTGAATAATCTAGACAATAACTGACACCTTTGCTGTAGTCATGTGACCTTTCTTTTATTCAGTATGTTCACCATTATGTTTTTGTGACTTAACTCCAAGGAGCTTTTACTTCAAACTCAAGGTCTGATTTCTGTTTTGTTTTGCTTTCTATTTTTCAAATTGATTTCCTCTAGAATTCATAGTAAACACCTTGACTCTCTCAGGTTATTGATTCTTCACTGTTCTGAATCTTTATTTACAACTGTATTATTTTTCTCACCCTGTACCATATAAATTCTCCCTCTGCCAGACAGTGTGTCTAGCCTATTAGAGATCCCAACATTTCAGTCAAGTTGGATTCCATAATAAATTTGTCTTTTCTTTTCAATTCTCACATATGTAATTGAGATATTGTAATTTGTATGTTTATTATTTGTCTTTGAGTCTTATTTCCATATCTGCCTTTACATTTTCCCCTTCGTATCACCAGAGTGTAGAAACCTGAAAACAGCTTTTCTCTTACTCCCTTGCCAGCCAGTGGGAGGCAATGAAAGAAGACCTGAAGGTGAGAGGAAGAAAGAAAGGATTGTGTTTCACCTTTCTGGTTCTGTTGTAGCGTTCAGTAACAGCATAACAGCAATACCGTCTTTGTGCTTGGGCAGTGTGCTGCCATAGGAACCTCTGAAGGACCCCCGACAGCCTCATCGTTCCCATGGACCCAGTTTAGACAGTGAACATTCCTCTCAGTAGCAGAGTCCATAGACTGGCTTCTGTAGTAACAATCAGTAAAAGCCTTTTGTAACCCGAGACTGAAAGGTCTGATGAGCATAATGGGATTATAGACTCTTGCAAACCTTGCTCCTGCAAAGCTTTAACAATGTTGACTCTAGCAGCCATAACACCCAGACGTGCTCCAGAAGCCGCAGTGGCCAGAATCACTGGTTCTGGGCAGCATTCCTATCTCTTCTCTTTCCTTAAGAGAAGGTAGTGTTCCTTGCAGTTTCTCATCCTTGAGTTACCTCACTTCTTTCACTTATACCTTTCCAACACTTTTGTGCCTATTTTTATCCATTAAAATCTTCTGAAATGTTTAGAGTGTTATCTGCTTTTCTGACAGCATTTTGACAAATATACCTTTCTTTAATTCTCTCGTTGACTATTTTAAATGTATTTAAAATACATTTTTATTACATAATGTGCCACTGTATAATTTGAACACAGTTTACTATCTGTGTCATTAAATTATCACTTAAGTACTTGGAGCAACTGTCTTTGCTAACATTTGATTGAAATACCATTTTATTTCTCTCACCTGTGAATCCAATTGCCTTAACTTATCTTCCAAGTAATTTAGGATGCTTTTTTAATGAAGTGTTTTATTTTTCAGCACTCCCCAGATTAGGAAGATTTTATTACACATCTTCTGAGAATAAATTTATATTGAAATTATTATGTCACAGTCATAAATATTTAATCTATGAAGATATCATTAAATATTGACAGTATTGCTAAAAAATTAGTTTCTCTTCTTTAATACATATTTGCACATACAAATTAGAAAAAAAATCTCTCACTTTCATCTACTGTATTGTAGTATTCTTCCAGTTTAGTGTTCTCTGATATGACATTTTAAATATCTATATACCCTCACATGGGTAAAAACCTACTACAGGCTGTAATATACCTAAGAATATCACGGGTGAAAAATATTTATGGATAAATTATCTCTGGAAAAAAATAGTGTGAATTCTCTCATTTTTACATGTATTGTTAATATAAATTTGTTATACCTGTAACTGTCACTTATATCTCGTACATATTATAGTTTTTTGAATGTGCTTTGTGGAATTTTATTATTCATAGAAAACTACTACATCTATGTTTAGACTCATGTGGCTCCAAAACATGAGGCTAGCTCAAATCTTCTTTCATAATGTGGATACCATCATAAAAATTTCATTACATTTAAAAAACTAAACTGACAAAGATTTTGCAAGCGCTGGTTTATATTCAAGCTCTTCATAATTCACTTATTTATTTCTTTTACTAACCATTACTGTGTTTCTATGGATTCCATTTGATTCCCTGATTCCTCACAAAATCAATCTTAAACTCCATTTTATCTTACTGCTCTGCTATTGCAAATCCTTCCATGGATAAATAATAAATTGCTGCTTCTAGTAATGCTTGGTATTACACATCTTGGTCATTTTTCTCTCACATTATATAACTAAAAATGGCACAATTTTGCCATAGTAATAACAGTTAACTTACTTACAGCTGAATGCACAGCCATCACCATACAGGAAACATCCTATCCTGTAATTTATGCAAATGGAAAATCTAAGAGAATATTTTATTGCCTCCTTTAGACATCCAATGATGTCATTCTTCCTACTTTTTACTGTTATACACAAATGGGCATTTCATTCAGTGTTAATTCTTTTCTATAGGGAATTATTTTAGTATAATTCTATTTGGACAACATAACTTATCTGAGATAAGCCATGAACATAGATCCTGCAGTACCATACTTTGCTCACAGAATTGCATTCTTCTCCAATATCCTAAAAGTTTACATTAACAATTTACTTTAATTAAAGAGTTCAATAGCCTCTAGAGAATTGCTAAAAATTAGGCAAATGTTATTTCACTTTATGATCTATATTCTCAATTCACTTGACCATATAGCTACGTAGTATAGAAAGTGAATTTGCTTTATCTGCCACAGGCTAAATGCTTCAAAGTTATCCATCAGTCGGTAGTGTCACCAAACTCTTGATTTTCCATTAAACAACTCTTATAAGAAATTAAGTAAAAGGAAAATAAAAGCAAAATGGTCTTTCCAAAAAGAAATATTAAGAAAATGTAATGTTAGTACAAAAATAATATAAATAGAAAAAAATAATTTTCGAACATAAAGTTAAAAATCAAGATATTCAAAAAACCACTTTTCATTCTTTTTTTTTAACATTTATTTATTTTTGAGACAGAGAGACAGAGCATGAACAGGGGAGAGTCAGAGAGAGAGGGAGACACAGAATCGGAGCTGTCAGCACAGAGCCTGACGCGGGGCTCGAACTCACGGACCGTGAGATCATGACCTGAGCCGAAGTCGGACGCTTAACCGACTGAGACACCCAGGCGCCCCAAAAAAACCACTTTTCTTTTTTTTCCCAATATATGAAATTTATTGTCAAATTGGTTTCCATACAACACCCAGTGCTCATCCCAAAAGGTGCCCTCCTCAATACCCATCCCCCACCCTCCCCTCCCTCCCACCCCCCATCAACCCTCAGTTTGTTCTCAGTTTTTAACAGTCTCTTATGCTTTGGCTCTCTCCCACTCTAACCTCTTTTTTTTTCCTTCCCCTCCCCCATGGGTTTCTGTTACGTTTCTCAGGATCCACATAAGAGCGAAACCATATGGTATCTGTCTTTCTCTGTATGGCTTATTTATTTCATTTAGCATAACACTCTCCAGTTCCATCCACGTTGCTACAAAAGGCCATATTTCATTCTTTCTCATTGCCATGTAGTACTCCATTCTGTATATAAACCACAATTTCTTTATCCATTCATCAGTTGATGGATATTTAGGCTCTTTCCATAATTTGGCTATTGTTGAGAGTGCTGCTATAAACATTGGGGTACAAGTGCCCCTATGCATCAGTACTCCTGTATCCCTTGGGTAAATTCCTAGCAGTGCTATTGCTGGGTCATAGGGTAGGTCTATTTTTAATTTTCTGAGGAACCTCCACACTGCTTTCCAGAGCGGCTGCACCAATTTGCATTCCCACCAACAGTGCAAGAGGGTTCCCGTTTCTCCACATCCTCTCCAGCATCTATAGTCTCCTGATTTGTTCATTTTGGCCACTCTGACTGGCGTGAGGTGATATCTGAGTGTGGTTTTGATTTGTATTTCCCTGATGAGGAGTGATGAAAAACCACTTTTCAAAAAATGTTTATTCTTGAGAGAGAGAGACAGGGACAGAGCGTGAGTGAGAGAGAGTCAGGGAGGGAGAGAGGGAGACACAGAATCTGAAGCAGGCTCCAGGCTCTGAGCTGTCAGCACAGAGCCTGATGCAGGGTTTGAACTCAGGTACTGTGAGATCAGGACCTGAGCAGAAGTTGGACGCTTAACCAACTGAACCACCCAGGCATTCCCCCAAAAACACTTGATTGTGAAGTTGTCTAACTATTGAAAATGTATTCAAAGAATATACAAAATACTTAAATAACATAAGGAGTGGAAGGTAAGTTAGGAAACTGTTTCTGCCTACCTTTCATGACTAAAAGTTCACTCTCTGCCCATTAGTACTGATCATTCTTTATCTTATTAATCACAAGATTTCCTGGTATAATACTTCCATTTGAAATTCAATTTTTGTAGCTTGGACACTACTGAATTACAGACATTCTCTTTGAAATATTCTGATTTGAATTAATTATTCTTTCTGAATGTTCTTAGGTTTTGATTTTCATCCAAATCCCCTCATTTTCTAAGACCTAAAGGTATAGGTATTTCTTACCTGCTTCAAGAAAAGCATACAGGTCTTTTCTCCAGTAAAAAAAAAAAAAAAAAAAAAAAAAAAAGATTTCTGACCTTGCATACTTTTTGCAGGAAATATTTTTGTTCACTGCAACAGAGTCATCAGACTATCAGATATAAATTTATGTCCTTCCAATACACATTATCACTGGTTTATTACTCTCTCTAACCCTGATAGCCCCATCTATAAAATGGGGGTAATAAAAGACTAACCTTTGGATTTGTTACCAGGATCAGATGAGATAATGTACATGAAATGTTTATCAGAGTAAATTTAGTATATATTAGCTCTAGGTAGTCTTAAATTTATATCACTCTCCAATTAACATTTTATTTTTTCTTATACATACCCCAAATTTGGCGAAGTGTAAGCTCCTTGATGATAATCATTTATTTTTTATTCAAATTTAAAATTTTCATCATGCCTAAAAATGTGTTCTGAATATCATCTTTAATTAAACAAATATATATTTTTACATGTGAAGTATACCATGATGGAAAACACTATAAAATATGCAAAGTTTCAGTCATATACATAAACATAATTTAATCAACACATTAATATTTCAGTAGAGAAAAGCTATTTAATTCAACTGGCTATGGGTCATTTTAATAAGTTTAATATTTGTCCCTTCAAGCTTGTCTTGACTACTTCTTTTTAGTGATTTGTATGTAATTTAATAGACCTTGAGCTACTAAATTTAGAAATGCCACCGTGGACTCAAAGTGAATTCACTTTTTCTGTGATGTGCATTACATGCAATTATTATTTCTAGAAATGTACTGATTTTTTCCTATGTTTCATTTGGATAAAGCTGGTTATGCAACAGCTACTTCTGTGGATTCACATTGGTAGCAAATACTTTTTAGTGAGGTCTCTTCAGTAAATAGTGTTAAGTTTGCAAACTTTTAAAGGGCTCATTTTGCAAAGGCACCATTATTTCAGTAGGCTCAAATATTTTCGACACTCCAGGTGTGAAGTCATTAATTTTATTTCTACATGGTTTTAAGGGCTTATTATTTACATTAACACACCCAATTGCTTTTGGAGTGTGTAGCATTATGGGGTGTGTGTGTGTGTGTGTGTGTCCCAGACCCATCCAGAATTTTGGATTGTATAAATTAACACATTGTAGCATTGTGTTTCTAGTTTTTTCCCATAGTCTGGGAAATCATACTCTCATTTATGACAGTAAGATAACAAAATGCTTATTATATGATAAAGAGATCATGTGCCAAACTATACACATAATGTTTTCATAGACATTTGGAGGATAAAGTTTATGTGCAAAGTTTTGCATGAACTAGACTTATGTTAGATGTCACAAAAAAATCAGTCTACAAAAAAGGAAACTTGTAGTGAGAATAGTCCACTTTGCATCTACTTTCAGCAAGCTCTTCGTTCATGCGCTGAATTCATTGGGTGTTTAATATATATCAGGTACTGTTTTAGGCATAAGGGAAAAAATAGGGTGATGAAAATCTCTGCCTTCATCATACTTCACTTCTAATGAGTAGATCTCAACAATAAAGGTAAGTATAACATTTAAGTGATTTTGTTGTCTTTAATAATGGCATAAGTGATGTTATGGGAAAACAAAACCAGAAAAGGTTATTAGAACACTGAAAGAAGACATAGTATTGTTAGGATAGCTTCACTGAGAAGCTGACATTTACGAAGAAGCTTGAAGAAAGTGAATGTGATTGTGGGTATATGGTGCAAGAGCATACCATGCAGAGGGAACAATATGTGAAAGACCAATATGTTACAAAAACAATTGGAGGGCAGTATATCCAAAGGGACTATTGTAGAATATGAGATCAGATATCTAAGAAGGAACGAGTTATTTAGAGGTTTGCAGGCTATTAGAAACTTTTGTTTTATTCTCAGGAAATGACAAGCTCTTGGAAATTTCTAAGGAGAGAAATGATAGTCACTGATAAAGATTTTAGAAGGATCACTCTGCCAACTGTGTTGAAAACATACTGTAGAGAATCAAAATTGGGTAGTGTAAGATATATTGAGTCTTTTACAATCTCAAGGGAAAGGTTATGGTGCTTGTGTGTCTGGTATCCATGGAGATAATTAAGAAATTCTAAATAAATTTGTAATTTGTTTAGAAGGTAGAGCTAGTAGTATGTCTTATTTGATTGAAGAGGCAATATGAATTAAAGGCTTTTGGTTTAGCAACTCTCAAAATGGAATTGCAATAAACTGTGAGTGTGAATTCTACAGATGGATCAGATTTGGGGGATAGTTGAAAGTATGAAGTTTGGTGTTGGAAAACTTAAATTAGAAATGTCTATTTTACATCCAACTAGAAGTGTATAGTTAGCACTAGGTTACCAGTATGGAATTGAAGTTAATACTGCAAATATAAATTTGGAAGTTTTTGGCATACTGCTGGCATTCAAAGTTGACAAAATCACAAAGGGATGGGAATAAATAACAAAAACCTGAGGTCCAACTAGTGAGCTCTGGGAATTCCACCAAGAGACAGAGAAAAAGATGATCTAGCAAAGATATCTAAGAAGAATCATGGCCAAAGATTAAGGAAAATCAAGAGTACATAGTATATTGGAATCCAAGATTAACAATAGACTAATCTGAAAAGTCCAAGATTTAAAGGCATTGTCTATATACTTGTCTATAATCTCCATGTCTTAATTATTCACAGCCAACAGTCACGTCTAATCATTACAAGTATACATCACTTTATTGCACTTTGCAGATATTGTGTTTTTGACAATTGAAGATTCGTAACAACGCTGCATTGAACAAATCTATTAGCACCATTTTTCTGATAGCATTTGCTCACTTTGTGTCTCTGTGTCATGCTTTGGTAATTCTTGCAGTATTTTAAAATTTTTTTCATTTTTATATTGGTTGTTCTGGTGATCAGTGATCTTTGATGTGACTACTGTAATTATTTGGGGGCACCATGAACTGTACCTATATAAGACACAAAGTTAATTCATAAATTTTGTGAGTGTTTTGACAGTTCCACTCACTGGCCATTTCCCCAATTTCTCTCTCTCCCCTCAGGCCTCCCTAGTCCCTGAGGCATAACCATATTTAAATTAGGCAAATTAATAACCTACAATGGCATTCAAGTGTTCAAGTGACAAGAAGAGTTTTATGTTTCTCATTTTAAATCGAAAGCTAGAAATAATTAAGCTTGGTGAGGAAGGTATGTTCAGAGCCAAAATAAGCTGAAAAGGGTCTCTTGTGCCACACAGTTAGCCAACTTGTGAATACAGAGAAAAAAATTCTTGCAGGAAATTAAAAGATAATCCACTGAACACATGAATAATAAGAAAAAGAAACAGCTAGAGGGAAGTCAATGCCTGTCTTCAAACCTTCAAACTACAGTCTGACTTCTCTTATTAGAAGATAATTCAGCTGGTGACTTTAAGTTGAACCCAATGTTCATTTACTGGAAATTCTGGGACCCTTAAGAATTAAGGTAGACCTACTCTGTGGTCTATAAATGGACCAGCGAAGCCTGGGTGACAGTATATATAGCATATGTATTTACAACATAGTTCATTGTATGTTTTAAGCCCACTATTGAAACTTACTGCTCAGGGGGAAAATATATATTGTATATTGTATATTATATATTTATTATTTATTATATAATAAATGGCTGTATAATGTTATATAATAAAATATTGTATAATATTTTATCTAAATATATATATTCCTTTTAAAATATTACTGCTTATTGACAATGCCCTTGGTCACCCAAGAACTCCAATGGAGATGTACAGTGAGATAAGGGTTGTTTTCATTCCTGCTAACACAACATCATTTCTGTAGCCTGTGAATCAAGGAGTAATTTCAACCTTCAAGTCTTACTTAAGAAATACATTTCATAAGGCTATATAGCTGCCACAGATGGTAATTCCTCTGATGGATCTGGGCAAAGTGAAATAAAAACTTTCTGGAAAGGGTTCACAGTTCTAGATGCCAGTGAGAACATTCATGATTCATGGGAAGAAGTCAAAATATCAACATTAAGAGGACTTTGGAAGAAGTGGATTCCCACCATTATGGATAACGTTGAGGAGCTCAATCCTTCAGTGGGGGAAGTACTTGCAGATGTTTTAGAAATAGCAAGGAACTAGTATTAGGAGTGGAGCCTGGATATATGACTGAATTGCTGCAATCTCATGATATAAATTTAAGGATAAGGAGTTTCTTCTTATGGATGAGAAAGAAAGAAGTTTGTTTAGTTAGAAGCTACTTCTGGTGAAGATTCTGTGAAGATTATTGAAATGACAACCAAGAACTTAGAATATTCCATAAAATTATTCTATAAAGAGCAGCAGGGCTTGAGAAGATTGACTCAATTTTAAAAGAAGTTCTACTGTGGGTGAAATGCCTCCAAATTGGATTTCATGCTACAGAGAAATACAAGAAAGAAAGAATCCATTGATGTAGCAAATTTCATTGTTGTCTTATTTTAAGAATTTCCACAGTCACTCCAACCTTCATAAGCCACCATCCAGATCAGTCAACAGCTATCAGCATCAAAGCAAGACCCTCCACCAGCAAAAAGGTTATGAGTTGCTGAAAGTGCAGATGATGGTTAGCATTTTTTCACAATAAAGTATTTTTTAATTGAGGGACATGCATTGTTTTTTAGGCATAATATTATTGCATACTTAATACATTATAGTATAGTGTAGACAAAACTTTTATATGCACTAGAAAACAAAAAAATTCATATGATTCCCTTAATTATGATATTCACTTTACTGTGGTGGGCTGTAACTGAACCAGCAATATCTTTGAGATATGCCTATATAGACATTCTTTTAAGTCTCAGTCAATATATATCAATATATTTTATCAAGTAAACTCATAATAATCTAAGATTATAATAATGATCAAACATCTATTTTATAAGATTAATATTTGGGGTGGAGGAAGAGAAGCAGGTGGGCATTGAACTCAAGGGTTATTTCTAAGTACTTTATGTACCAGCATGAGTTTTTTCAGTCCTCTATCGAAAACCTTAATTGACATGAGGTAGTTACTTTCAGGTATAACTTATGTCTTTAAGGTTGTCTTTGCTCTGACCTCACCAGCGTTTCAGATGACTAACTTTCAGACAATTATTTTGGTTTGGAAACTGAAAAAAAGTTAGGGAGAGAGATAGATGGTTTGAGTAGGGTGGGTTACCAAAGACAGCATTATTATGAAATAAAACTTGTAATTTTTCTCTCAAAAAAGCTTTTTTAATATTAATACATATTTTATCATATTTCTGTTCATGTTTTATTTACATTTAGTCACCAAGTCTTGGTGCATGTATCTAGAAAACATTTGTCAAACCTGCTTAGAGATTTACATTTTTCATTAAATCACCTTAAAATTTAGTTTAGTCTTTGTTTTTTTTTAAATTATTTTCTCTCTTAATGTTTTCTTAAGCCCTTTGAAAGCAAGGACTGTTTCTAATTCTTCTTTGTGATGTAACTTCCAGTGAAGGTTTTGGCATGTAGTAGATGCTGAGGGTAATTTTTGTTTAATGAGCTAATTGTTCTGAACCTTATCATCAAAATCAGGATTGTTGAAATATCTTCCTAATTTGTCTTCTTATCATGTGTTGTATAAGAAATGTCTTAGGTTTCACCTCACATTCTACTGGCACAACTTTTATACTAGACATTGTGCCACAGAGAGCTTTTAAAAGTCATTACTTGGGGCACCTGGGTGGATCAGTCAGTTAAGCGTCCATCCCACTGTTGATTTCGGCTTAGGTCATGATCTCACGGTTCAGGGGTTCAAGCCCCACATCAGGCTCTCTGCTGACAACATGGAGCCTGCTAGGGATTCTATCTCTCCCTCTCTCCTCTATTCCTGCCTCCCCCAAATAAATAAACAAACTTTTAAAAAATATAAAATAAAATAAAATCATTACTTGACAAAATTTCCCATCAAAAGAGGTATCTGTCTCTTATATTCTATGCCAGTGTTTCTTTGATCCATTTTGTGTGATGTTACTAGGAACTACTTGGCACTCATGCATGTGCAGCTTAGAAGTATAGTAAAATGAATGTATCATGGGTAAGTCATTGTTCAATGAAAGAAAAGGTGAATATATATTTCCACCTTCTTTTGCTGAGGTGGGAACACTAAGACACATTACACACATTCCTTTAGAAGGTTCTGGTGGAGGGGCACCTGGGTGGCTCAGTTGGTTGGGAGGCTAACTATAGCTCAGGTCATCATCTCCTGGTCTGTGAGTTCTAGCCTCACATTGGGCTCTGTGCTGATAGCTCAGAGCCTGGAGCCTGCTTCCAGTTCTATGTCTTCCTCTCTCTCTGCCCCTTCCCTGCTTGCTCTCTGTCTCTCCCTCATTCTCAAAAATAGTCAACATTAAAAAAAAATTAAAAAAAAAGGTTCTGGTGGAATTAGGCTACAGTTTCCCATTATGATCACCAAAGTTGAGAGTATACATTTGTACTAATTTTCCTTTTTCTTTGCTTTGCTTGCCCCAGATGCCATTTATACCCCATTAGTTCTCTTCATAAAATAAATTACAACATTCATACATTCATTTGTTAGAGGTTCCAACGTTTGGAGAAATGTTAGTAACACATGTGTCCTCTACTTGTACATATGTAATTCATTGTGTAGATACTACCAGATCAAGCTCAGAGAAAGCAATATTCACCATGTTTTGTTTTGTTTTGTTTTTTGCTTTTTTTCTGCCTAGAAAATGTTTGGGCTCTTTACCACCATCATAATAGATACCTTGCCTTAATGTACATGCAGGACTTCAAAAAAAATTTAATATGTATGACTAATTATGTCAAACTTGCAAATGTTATTTAATTTTTGTCTTATTTAGATTAGATTTTCTCTCCAAAATGATAATTTTCTTAGGGGAAAGGAATAAATTATTTGATAAAAATATTTTTGTTGGGGGTGCCTGAGTGGCTGTTTTTTAAGTATCTGACTTCAGCTCGGGTCATGATCTCACAGTTTGTGGGTTTGAGGCCGGCATCATACTCTGTGCTGACAGTTCAGAGCCTGGAACCTACTTTGGATTCTGTGTCTCCCTCTATCTCTGCCCTCCTCGTCACCTCCCCCCCCCACTCACACTCCATCTCAGTCTGTCTCTCCAAAAAAAATAAATGTTGAAAAAAATTTAAGTATTTTCTTACAAGAGCCTGCAACATATTCCCATATTTAGGCACCAAATAGTTGTTGATGCACTGAATTAATGTCAAACTTTGGAGGTTGGAATTTTATAAATTTTCAAATCCTACTGAAAACATAATTTTGAGAAAAACAACCCTGGAAGTAGATAACAAAATTACAAATGCCACCTGATAGCTCTAGAATATTCTAAGCTCTTTTTTAAAACCTTACATTTATTCTCAGAGAAAGATTAAAAATAAGAAACACCACATTAAACACAGCCAATTGCAGTTGAAATAGCGTTGTGGGTTTTTTGTTTGTTTGTTTGTTTGTTTGTTTTTTAGCCATGGGGCACAGATGTATATTTTGTTTCTGAATTGGTCAATCCATTAAAAAAACCCCAAAACCTCCTTATTAAAACTTCCAAGTTTAACACAAGGACATTGCAGAAAATAAGACGCTTTTAGCATTACATTTGTCATAAATTTTTCATGCAATAATTTATTTCCCTAATAACTAAAAAGTAGAAAAATAAGTTACAAATGAAAAAAATGTCTTTGGATATTATGCTGCCAATATCATTTGGATATGCTTTACAAACCATACAAAGCCCACCAGCACAAATATGTGTAAAATATTAAATTAAATTGAACAAAAGGTGAAAATGATATTACATATCAGTTTTAAAACTGTTTCAATTCTTCTGTGAGAAGAAGTAGTATATAGTATGTAGTAATAATAATAATAGTATGACAAGAGTTAGTTGTTTGCTGTTGAGATTTTATAGAGTTTTATTTAGCATTATGTTTTTTTCTTGCCTTAAGTTACTTGACAATTAGTTGTTATTGTGGCTTTTCCTTTTTATTCCTCATAGCTCTATTTATAAATATCAATGAAAGAAAAAAAAATAAACCTTTTCCAACAGAATGAACAAAGTTGTGGGATTCCATGCCAATCACAAACTCAGTTGGTACTGTGGACATATTTGATGTTTCTTCAATGAACAACAGGGACATAAATGAGTCAGTGGACAAAAGAAATATTGAGCAAGCCCAAACAGTCTGCCTGACCATAGGGAGATAACTGCAGTTAATGTACATGTTTAATCATGAGACAGAAGGTAATAAAATCTACTAAAGAACAAACAAAACAGCAACTTGGTTTCAGTTAAATGTTTTAAAATATTGATATATTTAGTCCTTCTTTCAATCAGACTCAAATATGTGGTGAAAAAAAGTCCATCACATCTGGTAAAATATGACTGTCCAACTCACTAAATTGCTTAAAGAAAAGGCCTCAAAATTAGTTAGAAAGAAAACATGTACAACTACAAAGTATCAGGGTGTTTGGCAACAAGGCTATCTCCACATTCCAGGCACCACAGTTTAGTAGAGTTTGGAATAAACTTATATGTAATAAGGAAACATTTTACATGTTTTAAAAAGTTAGAAAATGACAAAAATAAAAAAATAAAAAGTTAGAAAATGAAAAGAGCATAAACGTTCTCAAACAAGGAAATATGACAAACTGTGAAATTCTAGATATATATACATTCCCATAAATCTTCACAGCAAAAAATGACAGCTTTTACATTATAAGATTTTATAAAAAGTCAATTACACCAAGGGGATTTTAGTTCTTGATTCCCTGTCATTTGGAAATATGATGTCTTAAAAGGGATAGTAAATAGAATTTTCTGAAACAAAACAGTTTTGAATCAAGGGAGAACAGAAAAACCTAAAATCCTTGAAATAATTTGAAACATATATTTCCTTCTCTGCTACCAAACACCTCAATTTTTTATAGTATTAGCAAAAGGTGATACTAAAGAGGTTTCTACCTTTTGTGTATCCTAAATTTTTTGATATGAATATGACCTTGTTTTTCAACAATCCTGAGACCAAATACTTGTTTGTTTTTTTTGTTTTGTTTTGTTTCTTAGTAATGTCTTGGTCCTTAATTGTCATATGAGCAAAACAGAACTCATCACTGCACTAGCAATACTTACTGTCCTATGGAGAGACAATTATTAATTGAAAAATCAGACAAATTTAATCCAGGGAAGTACAGTGGTAGGACTTTAAACCAGTTTTACTGAATTCATATGCTAGGCTAATAACTAATATGACTACAAATCCTAGAAACTTGCCCCACGTTTAGACTTCCCTTCTTCAAAATTTCTGACCTGTTTTTCTCACTTAGATTAAATTTCCTAATTAAAAACAAGTTGTTTTTTTTTTTTTAATTCTGATATTCTAATGTTTTATTGATAGCCTTTACAGGCTTTGATTTATCTATTTTGATAAGATTAGATTTGTATTATTTTGTTTTTAATACCTAAGTGTGTGGACAGAAATCAAAACATTCTATTTATCATAGAAGATATTTCAGCAATAGCTTGACATTTCAAGGAATTACTACAGAAATAAAATGAATTAAATAATTTACAGCATGCTTTCAGAGGAACCAGCATGGTTCAGTCGATTAAGCATCCTCCAGCTCTTGATTTCAGCTCAGGTCATGATCTCACGGTTCATGAATCTGAATCTGGCATTAGGCTCTGCCCTATTAGTGCAGGATTCTCTCTCTCTCCCTTTCATTCTCCGCATCATCTGTTCGTGCACTCTCTCTCTCAAAATAAATAAATAAACATTAAAAATAATTTATAGGATGCTTTAAAATTCATTGGTCTGTGGGAATTAAAAATAAATCAAATTATGATAAGTATAGCACCATATTTTTAGGACATCTCAGAATACATATTAAGTAGGCAATATAAGTTTTAAAATCTTTATTTTTATTATAGTGGATTTTTTATTGAATAAAATATGAATGAGAGGATTTGTAAATTTATCCTGAGTTCAAAACAATCTTGAATAAACCTTTTATAAAATGTGAATGCTGCTAGAGACAAAGAACCCATCACTGGCAATTACATGAACAAAATAGTTTTATATAAGAAAATACATGCGCAGAAGTCTGAAAATTAAATATAGATCTATCATTAGGTAACATACATTCAATATATATAGTACATTTTGGATTTTGTTGCCTGAAAATTAATCCATATATTCATTTCACTAAGATGTAATAAATTCTGTAGAACAAACTTTAACATAACACTATTGGCTTATTACGACTTTAAAGCATACTGGACTTCCAATGGAACATATGTAGAGTCTTTGTTCTTTTTGAATATGCAGCTTATTTAAACCTTGCAAGATAAAGTTCTATAAATGTTTAACAATTATGACCAAAAGTTGTAGAAGTTTATTTATTCTAAAACAGAGATAATGATATCTGAAAAATTGAACATTAACAATAAAAAAGCTACTGAGTTCTAAGAAAAGCAACAGAACCTCTCCTTTTCTTCTCTTCCACAAAAAGAAACTATTGAACATGATAGCAATTAAATTGAGTTAATAAAATATTAACAGCAATCCACGACAATTTGGTCTGTATAAGTTTTGCCTATTAGGACAGGTAAGGGTGAAGGAGAACATTTTTAAACAAAACATGGAAAATTCTCTTAATTCACTGAGCTTTTTAACTTATATGCAGGTAATATATTCTGTAAATCACTAATTTCAACATTTATAAGGGATATTTGATTACGAACTTTCAGTGTTTTTTTCCTTATAGCAGTAACTATATTAGAACAAAAAGGGACACACTTAACTATATTGAACTGCAACAGAATGAGACATAATGCATGCATGGGCACATGCACACAAACAAACATACACACACACAGCCATGCTTATGGAATTCATGAAAATCAGTGAACCTGTTGTAATTATGTCTATACATCATATTCATTATACATAAAAAATAATTTTTCCAAAAAATACCTCCTATGCATTTTTCTCTCCTTTGCATAGATGTATCATGGTGGTAACATTTATTCAAATTAGTAAGGCCTCAATGAAAAGCAAATATATTTTGTATTTTTGAATATCTTTTATCATCCTTGTTAATAGAGAAAAACACTGGAGGACCACCCAAGATGGCGGAACAGCATGGAAGCTTTTTTTGTGTCTCTCGCCCATGAAATACAGCCATATCAACACTAAACTATCCTGCACAGCTAGAAAACTGATTTGAGGGTTAACACAACAATCTGCACAACCTGAACCACAGAACTCAGCAGGTACACGGTGTCGAGAAGTGAACTGGGGGAAAGAGAAGCCATGGAGGGCAGGGAGCTGTTTTTGCTTGTGGAGAGAGGACGGAGACAGGGGTAGAGTACAGGAAAAGTACCCCCCCCCCAAAAAAAAAGCAGCTGGAGAGAAAGTGGAAAAGTGGAAACAACCGCAAGACTAAACTAAAAAGAGAGAAAGGAGAAAGGAGAGGGTTTAAATTCCATTAAGACTCTATAAACAGGGGGGTTTGCAGAGTCTGAAACTCTGCAGCTCAATGCCTGTTGGTGATCTGGTGGGAAGGGAAAATCCCCAGGAGCAGAGTGAGGTTCAGGGGACCTCAGGCCACAGAGGAACAGGCAGTTCCCCTGATGGGAGGACATTTGGTAGAGGCTGTGTGGTGCCCCCATAGGCAAAGTTCCTAGCAGATCCCGGAGAACAATCACATTCACTGGTGCTGGAACAAGGACGTTAAAGATGAAGCCTGGTGAAGGATGTGTTTATGATTTTCCATAAACCCTGAAACACTGTTGCTACACCATTGAGTGAACTTTTTCTGAGGTGGGCTGGCACCAGCCACAGTCTTTGGACACCAGCAGCAGCACAGTCCCACAAACATTCTTGGCTACAGCCACCACCTGGCCATTGTTCAGTGAGACCCTCCAGCAGAGGGGCAGAACAGGTCAAAGCTGCAGTCCTTCAGAAGTAAGGGGTTGGGAAAAACAGCCTCATCTGAGATAAAACTCAGAAGCGAGGTGCTGCCTGGCAACCTGATGGTTTGTTCACAGACAGTGAAAGCAGGAAACAGAGAGAAGCTGGGGACAAAGGACGGGTGAGCAATTGCTGATCAGTGAGAACAGAGTTCCAATACTAGAGACTGGGGAGCTGGGTGATGCCATTTTCACCCCTCCTGCGCGTGCACATACACACCTACAAACACCACAACAATCGACCCCAGTAAGGTAAGCAGTGCCATCTATTGGAGAATGGAGCCGTTACACCAAGCCCCGCCAAATTGGGCCAAACTTGCTCTTCAGGAGCACCACAGGTGTCTTCACCTGCTTAATTTTTGGGCTATAAAGTGATTCATAGTTTGACATCTAGGGGTAAACAATGTAATTTCAATTGTATTTCAGTCTGTTCGATGGTCCATCTATTCAATTTTATTTTTTTTATTTTTTATTTCTTTTCTTTTCCATGAATACAGAAAGAGAAAATATTTATTTTTATTTTCCATTTCTATTAAAAATATTTTTTCTTTAATTTTTTCTACTATATTTATTACTTTCTGTATTTTTCAAATTCTATTTTACTTCCATAATTTCATTTTATTTCATTGTATTAATTTTTTTCTAATTTTCAAATGTTTTCATTTATCCCCCTTTTTTCTCTAATCTCTCAAGCCACTTTCAATACCCAGATCAACAACACGTCTAGCATAATTTATTTGACTTTTGGATTTGTGTTGTTTTTAATTTTTTAATTTTAATTTTTATTAATTTTAATTGTTTTTACCTCATTAATTACTTTTCTTCCTTCAAAATGATGAAACGAAGGAATACAAGAGAAAGAGCAGGAAGAAACGACAGCCAGGGACTTAACAAACAGAGATACAAGCAAGATGTCTGAACCAGAATTTAGATTCACAATAAGAAAACTAGCTGGGGTTGAAAATAGAGTAAAAGAAGTAAAAGCTAGTCAGGATGAAAAAAAAAAAAAAGCTATAACTGAGCTGCAATCTAGAATGTGTGCCATGGCGGCAAGGATAGATGAGGCAGAGCAGCAATTCAGTGATATAGAGAGCAAACATATGGAGAATAATGAAGTAGAAAAAAAGAGGGAGACTAAGTTAAAAAGCATGATTTAAGAATTAGGGAAATCGGTGACTCATTAAAAAGGAACAACATCAGAATCATAAGGGTCGCAGAAGATGAAGAGAGAGAAAAAAGGGTAGAAGGGTTATGTGAGCAAATCATACTGGAAAACTTTCCTAACCTGGGGAAAACACAGACATCAAAATCCAGGAAGCACAGAGGACCCCCATTATGTTCAATAGAAACCCACCATAAACAAGGCATATCATACTCAAATTCACAAAATACTCAGGCAGGAAAAGAATGAAAGCAGCAAGGGAAAAAAATTCCTTAACCTACAAGGGAAGACAGATCAGGTTTGCAGCATACCTACCCACAGAAACTTGGCAGGACAGAAAGGAGTGGCAGGATATATTCAATGTGCTGAATCGGAAAAATATATAGCCAAGATTCTTTATCCAGCATGTCTGTCATTTAAAATAGAAGGGGAGATTAAACATTTCCCAGACAAACAAAAATTAAAGGAGTTTGTGCCCATTAAACCAGCCCTGCAAGAAATTTTAAGGGGGACTCTCTGAGGGGAGAAAAAACATTAATAAATAAATAAATAAATAAATAAATAAATAAATAAATCCCAAAGCAACAAGGACTAGAAAGGACCAGAGAACACCACCAGACACTCCAACTGTGTAAAAAACATAATGGCAATAATTTCATATCTTTCAGTACTCACCCTAAACATCAGTGGACTAAATGCTCCAATCAAAAGGCATAGTGTAACAGAATGGATAAAAATAAGATCTATCTATATGCTATTTTCAAGAGACCCACTTTAGACCTAAAGACTCTTTCAGATTAAAAGTGGGGATGGAGAACCGTCTATCATGCTAATGGTTGACAAAAGAAAGAAGGAGTAGCCATACTTAGACAATCTGGACTTTAAAATAAAGACTGTAACAAGAGATGAAGAATGGCATTATATCATAATTAAGGGGTATATCCACCAACAACCTAACAATTGTACACATTTATGTTCCAAATGTGGAGGCAACCAAATATATAAAGCAATTAATCACAAACATAAAGAAAGTAACTGATAAAAATACCATAAAATTAGGGGACTTCAACACCTCCCTTACAGCAAAGGACAGATCATCTAAACAGAAAATCAACAAGGGAACAATGGCATTGAATGACACACTGGATCAGATGGACTTAGCATATATATTCAGAACATTTCATCTCAAACAGAGGAATATACATTCTTCTCCAGTGCACATGGAATGTTCTTGAGAATAGATCACACACTGGAACACAAGTCAGCCCTCCACAAGGACAAAATGATAGAGATTATACCATGCATATTTTCAGACCACAATGCTATGAAATTACAAATCAACCACAAGAAAAATTTTGGAAAGGTAAAACAAATACCTGGAGACTAAAGAACATCCTATTAAAAAAGAATGGGCTAACCAAGAAGTTAAAGAGGAAATTAAATAAAAAAAAAAATGAAAGCCAAAGAAAAGGATAACACCAGAGCCCAAAACCTCTGGGACACAGCAAAGGCAGTCATAAGAAGAAAGTATCTAACAATCCAGGCCTTTTTAAAGAAGGAAGAAAGGTCTCAGTTACACAATATAACCTTACACCTTAAAGAGCTGGAAAAAGAACACCAAATAAAACCTAAAACCAGCAGAAGACAGGAAATAATAAAGATTAGAGAAGATATCAATGCTGTCAAAACCAAAAAAAAAAAAAAAAATAAAAGAACAGATCAATGAAACCAGTAGCTGGTTCTTTGAAAGAATTAACAAAATTGATAAACCACTAGCAAAATTGACCAAAAAGAAAAAGGAAAGGACCCAAATAAATAAAATCAAGAATGAAAGAGGAGAGATCACAACCAACGCAGCAAAAATTCAAACAATAATAAAAGAATATTATGAGCAATTAAACACCAATAAAACAGGCAATCCAGAAGAAATGGAAATAATCTTAGAAATATATGAACTACCAAAACTGAAACAGGAAGAAATAGAAAATTAGAGCAGACCCATAACCAGTAAAGAAATAGAATTCGTAATCAAAAATCTGCCAAAAAACAAGAGTTCGGGGCCAGATGGCTTTCCAGGGGAGTTCTACCAAACATTTAAAGAAGAGTTAACACCTATTCTCTTGAAGCTATTCCAAAAAATAGAAAGGGAAGGAAAACTTCCAAACTCTTTCTATGAAGCCAGCATTACCTTGATTCCAAAACAAGACAAAATCTCCACTAAAAAAGAGAACTATAGGGGCGCCTGGGTGGCTCGGTCGGTTAAGCGTCCGACTTCAGCTCGGGTCATGATCTCACCGTCCGTGAGTTCGAGCTCCGCGTCAGGCTCTGTGCTGACAGCTCAGAGCCTGGGGCCTGTTTCAGATTCTGTGTCTCCCTCTCTCTCTGCTCCTCCCCTGTTCACGCTCTGTCTCTCTCTGTCTCAAAAATAAATAAACATTAAAAAAAAATTAAAAAAAAAAAAGAGAACTATAGACCAATTTCCCTGATGAACATGGATGCAAAAATCCTCAACAAGATATTAGCCAACCGGATCCAACAATACATTAAAAAAAATATTCACCGCAACCAAGTGGGATTTAGACCTGGGATGCAGGGCTGGTTCAACATCCACAAAACAACCGATGTGATATATCACATCAATAAAAGAAAGGACAAGAATCACAATACCCTCAATAGATGCAGAGAAACCATGTGACAAAATACAGCATCCTTTCTTGAATAAAATTCTCAAGAAAGTAGGGATAGAAGGATGATACCTCGAGATCATAAAAGCCATATACGAAAGACTCAATTCTAATATTATCCTCAATGGGGAAATACTGAGAACTTTCCCCCTAACGTCAGGGAGAAGACAGGGATGTCCATTCTCACTACTGCTATTCAATATAGTATTGGAAGTCTTAGCCTCAGCAATCAGACAACACAAAGAAATAAAAGGCATCCAAATTGACCAGGAGGAGGTCAAACTTTCACTCTTCACAGATGACATGATACTCTATATGCAAAACTCAAAATGTTCCACCAAAAAACTGCTAGAACTGATTCATGAATTCAGCAAAGTTGAAGAATATAAAATCAGTGCACAGAAATCGGCTGCATTCCTACACAAGAAGAATGAAGCAACAGAAAGAGAAATCAAGAAATCGATCCCATTTACAATTGCATCAAAACCCATAAAATACATAAGAATAAATCTAACCAAAGAGGTGAAATATCTATACACTGAAAACTTTAGAAAGCTTATGAAAGAAATTGAAGACACAAAAATATGGAAAAATATTCCATTCTTCTGGAATAGAAGAACAAATATTGTTAAAACGTCAATACTACCCAAGGCAATCTACATATTCAAAGCAATCCCTATCAAAATAACACCAGTATTCTTCACAGAGATTGAACAAACAATCCTAAACTATGTATGGACCCAGAAAAGACCACAAATAGCCAAAGCAATCTTGAAAACGAAAATCTTTGACAAAGCAGGAAAGAATATCCAATGGAATAAAGACAGTCTCTTCAGCAAGTGGTGCTGGGAAAACTGTACAGTGACATGCAGAAGAATGAGCCTGGACCACTTTTTTACACCATACACAACAATAACCTCAAAATGGATGAAAGACCTCGATGTAAGACAGGAAGCCATCAAAATTCTTGAGGAGAAAGCAGGCAAAAACCTCTTTGATCTTGCCTGCGGCAACTTCTTACTCAACACGACTCTAGAGGCAAGGAAAACAAAAGCAAAAACGAAGTATTGGGACCTCATCAAAATAAAAAGTTTCTGCACAGTGAAGGAAACAACCAATAAAACTAAAAGTCAACTGACAGAATGGAAGAAGATATTTGCAAATGACATATCAGATAAAGGGTTAGTATCCAAAACTATAAAGAGCTTATCAAACTCAACACCCAAAAATCAAATAATCCGTGAAGAAATGGACAAAAGATATGAACAGACACTTTTGCAAAGAAGACATCCAAATGGGTACCGACACATGAAAAAATGCTCAGCATCACTCAGCATCAGAAAAATACATATTAAAACCACAATGAGATACCACCTCAAACCTGTTAGAATGGCTAACATTAACAACTTAGGCAACAACCAATGTTGGCAAGGGTGTGGAGAAAGAGGATCTCTTTTGCACTGCTGGTGGGAATGAAAACTGGTGCAGCCACTCTGCAAAACAGTATGGAGATTCCTCAAAAAATTAAAAATAGAACTACCCTATGATCCAGCAATTGAACTACTAGGTATTTATCCAAGGGACACAGGGATGCTGTTTCATGAACCCTAAAGTTTATAGCAGCCCTATCAACAATAACCAAAGTATGGAATGAGGCCAAATGTCCATTGATGGATGAATGGATAAAGAATATTATATATATATATATATATATATATATATATATATATATACATATATATATATATATGGAGTATATATATAATGGAGTATTACTCGGCAACCAAAAAGAATGAAATCTTGTCAATCGCAACTACCTGGATGGCACTAGAGGGTATAATGCTACGTGAAATTAGTCAGAGAAGGACAAATATATGACTTCACTCACATGAGGACTTTAAGAAACAGAACAAATGAACACAAAGGAAGGGAAGCAAAAATAATGTAAAAACATAAGAGACTCTTAAATAAGGAGAAAAATCAGAGGGTTGCTGAAGGGGTTGTGGGAAAGGGGATGGGCTAAATGGGTAAGGAACATTAAGGAACCTATCCTGAAATTGTTGCACTATATGCTAAGTAACGTAGATGTAATTAAAAAAATAGAGAAAAATATTGAATTTTTTTGTTGTTAAGGCTTCTGATAATTAAGCTAGTGACTTTTGCTCATTTTAAAACCATATTACCTCTGAACATCATGACACTAAATCATCTTGTTCTTCAAAGGCCCACTGCCATTCTGCCCTACAGTGTGTATCAAATTGGCACTGTCATGTCTTATGTGTTATCTCAGCACATACGGTTAAATTCTACATCATTCTCATCAAGCTCACTCTTAATAACTCTGGCCTATATTAGAAAAATGATCATTAAGGAAGGAAAGAAGTAACTTCTTGAAATATGTAATGTAAAATTTTAAAAAATGGATGAAGAATAATGATAACATATTAATTTGAAAGACAATATAGTTTAGAAGTTCAGAAAGTGGGTTATGGAAATAAACTACTAAGTTTCAAATACTGACTCTACTACTTGAAAACTGTATACATTTTTCTGCGCTGACGATTTCCTGCACAATAGAGTGTGACGATTCCACACTCTATTTCACACAGGTTTGTGGGGATTCATTAAATCTCTACACCTAAAGCACTTAGTACAGAACCTGGTACACTGTGAGAACACAAATGCTACTGAAAGTTTCCATTATATTTTTCCAGATTTTTAAAGTTATAATTGACAAACAAAATTTCATGTATTTATGTTGTGCAATGTGATGGTATGATATACGTATAAATTATAAAATGATTACCACAATCCAGTTAATTAACACATCCATCACTTCATACTGATACACTGTTTTGATAACACTTAAGATCTACTCTCAGCAACTTTCAACTACACAACATGATATTATTAATTATAGCATCATGCTGTACATTAGATCCCCAGAAGGTATTCATCCTATAATGGAAAGTTCCTACTCTTTGATCAATATCTCCCCATATCCCCTACCCCTAGTTCCTAACAACCACCAGTTACTTCCTTTCTGCAGGATAGACATTTTTAGATTCCACCTATAAGTGAGATCATACAGTATTTGTCTACCTGTGTAAATCACTATTCTCATCAAGCTCAAGACAGTATTTGTCTTCCTGTGTCTGACTTATTTCACGGAGCATAATGCCCTCCAGGGTCATCCATGTTTTTTTCAAATGGTAGAATTTCCTTTTTGTTTGTGCTGAATAAAATATCACATTTTCTTTTCCGTTCATCCTTTGACATTCATTTAAGTCATTCTATTATTTATTATTGCATAGTTATTATCATCTCTTCTAAAGCAGATCTTAAATTTGAATGTGAATGTACAGACACACACTTTTTAAAATTGAACTATAGTTGACATAAAACATATTAATATGTTTCAGGTGTACGACATAATGATTCAATATTTGTATATATTGCAAAATGATTACCACAGTAAGTCTAATTAACATTTATCACCATCATACTTACAAAATTTTTTCTTATGGTGATAACTTTTAAGGTTATGCTGGTTTAGCAACTTTCAAACATACAATACAGTATTGTTAACTATAGTCATCATTACATCCCCATGACTTATTTCTAACTAAATATTTGTAACTGTTGACCACCCTTCATCCATTTCACCCACCTCCAACTCCCACCTCTAACAACCACCAATCTGTTCTCTGGATCTATGAGCTTAGTTTTTGTTTTGTTTTAGATTCCACATATATGTGAGATCATATGTCATGTCTTGTCTGACATTCCACTTATCATAATACCCTCGAGGTTTATCCCTATTGTAAATGGCAAAATTTTCTTCCTTTAATGCCTGAAAATATTCCATTATGTGTGTGTATAGACACACACACACACACACACACACACACACACACACACACCACATTTTCTTCATTCATACATTGATGGACACTTAGGTTGTTTCTGTATCTTGGCTATTGTAAATAACGTTGCAGTAAACATGAGAGTGTATATATCCTTTTAAATTAGTGTTTTTATTTTCTTTGGATAAATGCCCAGAAGTGGAATTGCCAGATCATGCAGAAGTTCCATTTTTAATTTTTTGAGGAACCTCACAGTTTCCCATAGTGGCTGCACCAATTTATATTCCCACCAAGAGTGCACAGAGTTCTTTTTTCTTCACATCCTCACCAAAGCTTATTAGTTTTTGTCGTTTTGATGTTACTATTTTGACAGGAGTAAGATTCTATCTCCTTCTAGTTTTGAATTACGTTTCCTTGATGATTAGTGAGATTAAGCATAATTTTCATGTATCTGTATGCTCTCTTTGCAAAAATGAGCCCATTTTTTAATCAGATTTTTGTTTTCTTGCAATTGAGTTGTTCTTTATATATTTTAGACATTAATACCTTATCAAATATATGATTTTCACATATTTTCTCCCATTCAATAGGTTGCCTTCATTTTGTTGATAGTTTCCTTTGTACAGAAGCTTTTTAGTTTCATGCAGCACACTTTTCTTATAGAGAATTGTGGTGTAATAGTACATATAACCACCTTTATTGTTAGGAGAAACAAAAATAAATAATACTTAGTTCTTACTCCCAATAAACATTTGGATAATAAGATAGAAAAGGAAAGTATAACTTATTCTTTTCTAGTAGAAAAATTCTGTTCAATATGCTGTCCTTGATATTGTAGGATATATAGAACACATTACTACTGCTAGACAATGTTACCATTTTTTTCCAGGACACCTAAATTAATGATTTGCCTTTCTGGCCCTTGCTCAAAGATTAAAGCCACAGGTGTGACTATTTATTAGAGTCTAGTTCTCATAACTGGGTAATAGTAATAAGGTGTGGAAGAAAAAAAGAGCCACATTTTTCTGTTGCGGGAAAAAGAGCATTTCAAACAAATGTAGACTCTTTACAAATGTAGACTCTTTACATTACAAATAAAGTGTCACATTTGTAGCAAAATTTTTAAAAACCTTGGGAGTTCATGCTTTTTATCAAAAATAAGGTCACTAGAGGATGTTAAGCATGACAGAAACATGATCACATTTATGATCTAAAATGATTACTTGAACATCATTGTGGATAACATATTGGAATGAAACAAACAAAAAGAAGTGTAAAGACAAATAAATTAAGAGGCTTTTGTATTAAAAAATATATTAAATGACAGGAAATGAATTTACTGAGGCAGAGGCATTGGAAATGAAGAAAAGATGTTATTGATGTAGAATAAACAGAATTTTAGAGTTTAGGGGAGATTTCAAGTATGGCTTCAACATTTCTGACTTGAGAAAAAATGTGAGGTTCGTTCAACATCTAACCCCAAATTAATACAACACACCATCCTGATAGAATAAGGAAATAATTACATGATCAACTCAATAGATACTGAAAAGCATTTGACAAAATTCAGCTTCTCTTCTTGTTGAAAACCAAATTAGAATAGAGGGAAACTTCATCAAATTGATAAAGGGAATATCAGAAAAACCCATAGCTACCTCCATGCGTGACTGCGGAAATCGGAATTTTTACTTCTAAGAACAGGAAAAGATGAGGATGTCCATTCTCACCACTTATATTAAACATTGGACTAGATGCTCTCATCAGTGCATCTATATAAGGAAAAGAAATAAAAGGTATCACAAGTGGAAAAAAGAAAGTAAAGTTATTTCTATTTGGAGATTCCATGATGCTATATATAGTAAATCCCAAGAAGTCCAAGAAGCAACTATTAGAATTTAAATAGATAGGAATAAGAATAAATAAATATTTAGATAAATAATTAAAATAAATAGAACTAACTTCAAACGATTTCAAGATCCAGGAACTTGGGTGGCTCCATGGGTTAAAAATCTGACTCTTGATTTTGGCTCAGGTCATGATGTCATGGTTTGTGAGTTTGGGCCCCTCAAAGGGCTCTGTGCTGACAGGATAGAGCCTGTTTGGGATTCTCTCTCTCCCTCTCTCTCTGCCCTTCCCATGCTCACACTCTCTAAATAAGTAAGTAAATAAATAAATAAATACACTTTTAAAAAAGGGTCTCAAGATCCAAGATCAATATATCAAAAGCAAACATTTTTATACACTTGCAACAAGTAATCTGAAAATTAAATTAAGAACATAATTTGTGTGCAATAGCATCAAAAATACTTAAGAATACCTTTGAAAGAATAAATGTAAGATTTGTATGTTATATATATAATTCGTTGTTGAAGTTTTTTTTTTTAAAAAAGAATTAAGATCTAAACATACGAAAAGACAGCTTATATTCATGCAACAGAAATATTAATATTGTTAATATAACAATAATCCCCAAATTTATCTGTGGATTCAAGCAATCCCCATGTATATTCGAGCTGGATTCTTAGGAAATTAACATGATGATCTTAGAATTTATATGAAAATGAAAGGAACCCAAGATAGCCTAAATAATTTTGTTATAAAACAAATTCAAAGAACTCACATTTTCTGACTTCAAAACTTACTACAAAATGTACAGTAAAATCACCATGCTGTGGTACCAGATAAATAAAATAGAATTGAGACTCCAGAAATAATGTTTGCATCTATAGTCAGCTGACTTTTGGTAAAGGTTTAAAGACCATTCAATGTGGGAAATAATAAGCCTGTCAACAAATAGTCCTGGGACAATAGGTTATCCACATGCGAAAGAATGATTTAGATATTTATCCCACATTATATACAAAATTAACTCAAAATGATTAAAGATATACATATAAGTCCTAACACTATATTAATCTTGGAAGAAAACATACACATATGTTTGGGACCTAGATTAGACAATGGTTTCACAGAATAGCACCAAAAGTTTGAGCAATAATGACAGCAAAAAGATAAATTGGATCTCAACTAAACTAAAAGTTTTTGTGCTCCAAAGAACACCATTGAGAAAGTAAAAAACAAAACAAAACAAAACAAAAAAACATAAAGTGGAAGAAAGTATTTAAAAATCATTATCTGGTAAGGCACTTGACTGCAGAATATGTAAAAAAAAAAAACAAAACAAAACTCTTCCAAACAAATACAGATTATATTCTTAAAATTAAGAATATAATTTGATAAGAAATTATTCAAAAGAAGATATGGAAGTAATTAACATTATCATTCATTTGAGAAACGAAAATCAAAACCATGTTTAAATACCACATCACAACCAGTAGATTGACTATAATCAAAAGACAGATAAAAACAAATCTTATGAAAGTGTGGAGAAATTAGAAACCACATACATTGCTTTTGGGAATGTAAAACGATGAATCCACTTTGCAAATATCTAGCAATTAAATATAAAGTTAACATATGACCCATCAATTCGACTCTTAGGTATATATCCAACAGAAATGAAAGAAATGGACACAAATGTCTTTACCTTCCTTAGTTAGATTTATTCTTAGGTATTTTATTATTCTTGGTGCAACTGTAAATGGGATAATTTTCTAATTTATCTTTCTACTACTTTATTGTGTATAGAAATGCAATGTATTGTTGTATATTGATTTTGTATCCTATGACATAATTGAATTTATTTTTTCTAGTAGTTTTGGGTATAGTCTTTAGAGTTTTCTACATATAGTATCATGTAATCTACAAATAGTGAAACTTGCACTTCTTCCTTACCAATTTGGATGACTTCTATTGCATTTTCTTTTCTGATTGCTGTGGCTAGTACTTCAAGTATATGTTGAAACAAAGTTGTGACTGTTGTTTAACATAGTGTTGGAAGTCCTAGCATCAGCAATCAGACAAAAAAATGAAATAAAAAGCATCAAAATTGAGAAAGAAGTCAAACGTTCACTTTTTGCAGATGACATGAAACTCTACATGAAAAACCTGACAGAATTCACCAAAAGTCTGCTAGAAATGACACATGAATTCAGCAAAGTCACAGGATACAAAATCAAGGTACAGAAGTCGGTTGCACTTTTATACACCAATAATGAAGCAATAGAAACAGAAATAAAGAAACTTATCCCATTTATAATTGCACCAAGAACCATAAAATACCTAGGAATAAACCTAACCAAAGATGCAAAAGATCTGTATGCTGAAAACTATAGAAAGCTTATGAAGGAAATTGAAGAAGACACAAAGAAATAGAAAAACATTCCATGCTCATGGATTGGAAGAATAAATATTGTTAAAGTGTCAATACTACCCAAAACAATCTACACATTCAATGCCATCCCAATCAAAATTGTACCAGCATTCTTCTCAGAGCTAGAACAAACATTCCTAAAATTTGTATGGAACAACAAAAGACCCTGAATAGCCAAAGTAATATTGAAGAAGAAAACCAAAGCAGAAGGCATCACAATACCAGACTTTAACCTCTACTACAAAGTTGTAATCATCAAGACAGTATGCATAGACCAATGGAATAGAATACAGAACCCAGAATTGGACCCACAAATGTATGGCCAACTAATCTTTGACAAAGCAGGAAAGAGTAGCCAATAGAAAAAAAAAGTCTCTTTAACAAATGGTGCTGGGAGAACTGGACAGCAACATGCAGAAGGTTGAAATTAGACCACTTTTTTACACCATACACAAAAATAAACTCAAAATGTATGAAAGATCTGAATGTGAGATAGGAAACCATCAAAAAGCTAGAGGAGAAAGCAGGAGGCAACCTCTTTAACCTCAGCCACAGCAATTTCTTACTCAACACATATCCAAAGACAAGGGAATTAAAAGCAAAAATGGACTATCAGGACCTCATCAAGATAAAAAGCTTCTGCACTGCAAAGGAAATAATCAACAAAACTGAAAGGCAACTGACAGAATGGGAAAAGATATTTGCAAATGACACATTGGATAAAGGGCTAGTATCGAAAACCTATAAAGAACTCACCAAACTCAACACCTGAAAAACAAATAATCCAGTGAAGAAATGGGCAGAAGACATGAATAGACATTTTCCAAAGAAGACATCCAGATGGCCAATAGACACATGAAATGATGCTCAACATCACTCATCATCAGGGAAATATAAGTGAAAGCCACATTGAGATATTACATCACGCTGGTCAGAGTGGATAAAATGAACAAATCAGGAGACTATAGATGCTGGAGAGGATGTGGAGAAATGGGAACCCTCTTGCACTGTTGGTGGGAATGCAAACTGGTGCAACTGCCTTTGAAAACATTGTGCAGGCTTCTCAAAAAATTAAAAATATAACTACATTATGACCCAGCAATAGCACTGCTAGGAATTTACCCAAGGGACACAGGGGTGCTGATGCATAGGGGCACATGTACCCCAATGTTTATAGCAGCACTTTCAACAATAGCCAAATTATGGAAAGAGCCTAAATGTTAATTAACTGATGAATGAATAAAGAAGATGTGGTTTATATATACAGTGGAATACTACTTGGCAATGAGAAAGAATGAAATCCTGCCATTTGCAGCAACATGGATGGAACCGGAGGGTATTATGCTAAGTGAAATAAGTCAGTCAGAGAAAGACAGATACCATATATTTTCAATCCTATGTGGATCTTGAGAAACTCAGCAGAAGACCATGGGGGAAAGGAAGGGAGGAAAAAAGTTACAAATAGAGAGGGAGGGAAGCAAAACATAAGAGACTCTTAAATACAGAGAACATCTGAGGGTTGATGGGTGCTGGAGGAAAGGGGAAAGTGGGTGATAGACATTGAGAAGGGCATTTGTTGGGATGATCACTAGGTGTAGTATGGAAGCTAATTTGACAATAAAATATATTAAAAAATAAAGTAAGAAAATAAAGATAAAGAAAAAAGAAAAGAAAAAAAAGTGGTGAGAGTGGAAATCCTTATCTTGTTCCTGACGTTAGGAGAAAAGCTCTGTTTTTTTTTTTTCCCATTAAGGGTATTTTAGCTGGGGATTTTCATACATAGCCTTTATCATGTGAGGTATGTTCCCTTCCATGTTGTTGAGAGGTTTTGTTTTGTTTTGTCTTTGTCAAATGCTTTTTCTGCAACTATGAAATGATCGTATATTTTTTTTTTAATTTTTTGTTTATTTATTTTAAAGAAAGACAGAGAGCAGGGAAGAGGTAGAGAGAGACACACACAGAATCTGAAGCAGGCTCTAGGCTCTGAGCTGTCAGCACAGAGCCCGACGTAGGACTCAAACCCAGGGACGTGAGATCATGACCTGAGCCGAAGTCGGACGCTTAACCAACCGGGACACCCAAGCATCCCAAAAAGATTATATTTTTTATCCGTTCTATTTTTCATGTGATATATCACATTGACTGATTTGCAAACACTGAACCACCTTGCAACCCAGAAATAAATCCCAATTGATCGTGATTTTCTTAACATATTGTTGGATTCCATTTGCTAATATTTTCTTGAGGTTTTTCTGTATCTGTTGGCTGGTAGTTCTCTTTTTTTGTGTGTGTTCTTATCTGATTTTTTTATCATAGCAATGTTGGTCTTATAGATGAAATTTGTAGCTTTCCTTCTTCTATTTTTTGGACTAGTTTGAGAAGTCTTCTTTAAATGTTTGATAAAATTTGCCTTTAAAGCCACCTGGTCCTGGGCTTTTGTTTGCTGAAATTTTTTTGACTACTGATTCAATCTCATTGCATGTTCAAATTTTCTATTTCATTCTGATTCACTTTTGAAAAGTAGTGTTTGTAGGAATTTATTCATTTCCTCTAGGTTGTCCATTTTGTTGGCATATAATTTTTCATAATTTTCTCTTATAATCCTTTGTATTTCTGTGGTGCTGGTTGTCATGTCTCCTCTTTGATTTCTGATTTTGTTTATTTGAGTTCTCTCTTTCTCTTTCTCTGTCTCTCAGTGGGTCTGGTTAAAATTTTATCAAATTGTTGATCTTTTGAAAGAAATAGCTCCTGATTTCATTGATCTGTTCTATTGTTGTTGTTGTTGTTTTAGTTTCTATTTTACAGTTTCTTCTCTAATCTTTATTATTTCCCTCCTTCTACTGGTTTTGTGTTTTGTTTGTTTTTCTAGATTCTTTATTTCTATTTTTTTTCTCTAGCTTCTGTGGATGTAATGTTAGGTTGTTTATTTGAGATTTTTCTTGCTTCTTGATGTAGGCCTGTATTGCCATAAACTTCTCTCTTAGAACTGTTTTTGCTGCACTCCCAAAGATTTAGACTGTTATGTTTTCATTTTCATTTGTCTCCATGTATTTTTTGATTTCCTCTCTGATTTCTTGTTTGTCTATTTTTGTTATTTTGTTTAACATGTCATTTAACTTCCATGTATTTGTGTTCTTTCCAGATTTTTCTTGTGTTTGAGTTCTAGTTCCACAGTGATATGGTCAGAAAAGATGACTGGTGTAACTTCAGTCTTTTTGAATTTGTTGAGATTTGTTTTGTGACTTAATATGTGATGTATTCTGAAGAAGATTCCATATTCACTTGACAAGAATGAGTATTCTTCTGTTTTAGGATAGAATGTTCTGAATATATCTGTAAGATTTATCTGGTCCAATGTGTTATACAAAGCCATTGCTTCCTTGTTGGTGTTCTGTTTGGATGAGGTTTCCATTGATGTAAGTGGGCTTCTGAAGTACCCTACTATTATTGTATTACTCTCAATTACTTCCTTAAATTTTGGTATTAGCCACTTTCTGTATTTGGGTGCTTTCATGTTGGGTACATAAATATTTGCAATTGCTAAATCTTCTTGTTGGAACATTCCCTTTATGATTACATAGTATCCTTTGTCTCTTGTTAGTCTTTGTTATCAACACTATTTTGTCTGATGCAAGTATTTTTATCCTTCCTTTTCACTTTCATTTGCATGATAAATGCTTTTCCATCCCTTCATTCTCAATCTGTTTTTAGGTCTAAAATTGTAAATAAAATAAAGATGGGTCTTGTCTTTTTATCCATTCCATAACCGTGTCTTTTGACTGGAGTATTTAGTCCATTTACACTCAAAGTAATCATTGATAGGTATATTTTTATTGCCATTTTGTTATTTGTTTATGGTGCTTTTTGCAGTTTTCCATTTTTTCCCTTCTTATGGTTTGCTGACTTTCTTTAGTGATATACTTAAGTTCTTCTCTCTTTATTTTTGTGTATATCTATTACTGGATTTGGATTTGTGGTTACCATTAGGTTTATATAGAATCTCTTATGCATACCCCATTCTATAGTAAGTTAAAGGTTGTTTAAGTTTGAACCCATTTTTATTTCTCTCCCCTCCATGTTTTAGGTATATGTTGTCATATTTTACATCCTTTTATTTTGTGAATCCCTTGACTGATCCTTATAGATATACCTAATTTTACTGCTTTTGTTCTTTCTAATTTTCTTACTCTTACTATGGCCTTTCCTTTCCACTCAGAAAGCCCCCTTTTACATTTATTGTAATACTGGTTTAGTGGTCATAAATTCCTCAACCTTTATTTGTTTGGGAAACTCTTTATCTCTCCTATTATGAATGATAGCCTTGCTACATAGAGTATTCTTGGTTGTAGGTTTTTTTTTTCCTTTTATCATTTTGAATATATCATTTCATTCCCTTATCTTCTAGACTGCAAAGTTTCTGCTGAAAAAACAGCTATGTCTTTATGGAGTTCTCCTTGGATTTGTTTTCTTTTCTATTATAGTTTGAAAAATTCTCTCTTTGTCACTACTTTCTGTTATTTTTATTACTATGTGTCTTAGTGTGGACTTTCTAGGGTTGATTTTGTTTGGGGGTCTGTGTGTCTCCTGTATCTGGACTTCTGTCTCCTTCCTCAGATTTGGGAACTTTTCAGCTCTGATTTCTTCAAATAAATTTTCTGCCCCTTCTCTCTCTCTTCTTCTAAGATCCCTGTAATGTGAATGTTATTATATTTTATGGTATTGTTGATTTCCCTAAGTCTATTTTCATTTATTACTTTTGTCTCTCCTTTTGAATTTGACTTCCTTCCACTACTCTGTCTTCCAGATCACTAACCAATTATTCTGCCTCCTCCAGTCTACTATTTATTCTGGCTTGTGTATTTTAAACTTGTTATTGAGTTCTTCATCTCTATTTGTTCTTTATTTTGTTTTCTACCTCTTTGTTGAGGGTCTCACTGAAATCCTCTAGTCTTTCCTCCTTTCCCATGAGTATCTTTATGATCATTACTTTAAATTCTCTGTCATGCATATTATTTATCTGTTTTTTTTTAGCTCTCTTGCTCTAATGTTTTTCTTTTCAGCCATTTGGGATATATTCCTTTGTCTCCTCATTTTGTCTAACTGTCTGTGTCCGATTCTATGTATTAAGAATGTCAGCTACATCTCATGCTCTTGAAAGTAATGGTCTTATGAAGAGGAGATCATGCAATGCCCTGCAGTGCAATGTCCCTGGTTTACTAGAACCTGGCCCTATAGGGGTATCTTCTATATGTGTTGTGTGCACCCTGCTGTTGTGGTTGAGCCACTTTGCTTTCAGTCTAGTCATATGCAATGTCTCTCTTTGCCTGTGTGGAGAGTGTATGGTCCTTGTGTTGTTAGTGGGCTAGTCTGGGGTCACTTTGGGCTTGAGTTGAGTCTGACCAGGCATTTGTCAGAGATGCAGTAACAAAGAACTACAGTGTACTTTCCTTGTGTTATCCCCTGAAAGGCTTTTAATAGTGGGTGGTACCTGCAGTCAGACCAGATGTCTGCCCCCAGCCCACTGCTGGGACAACAGTGAAACTTGTGTGTGTATTTAACTTTCACTGTCCCAGAGTAGGAATCTCTTTAGAGTGGTGCTGACCCTGTCAGGGCTCCTTGAACTCTGCCAGGCCTGTGGTACCATTTAGGATGGGCTCCAAACACGGGCATATTGGTGGGGAAGATCTGCAGGAGAATGTGAGGGTAAGGTGAGTGGTGTTAGCAGGTTTGTGCAGGTCTGTTATGGGACAGGGCATGGAGCAGCTTTAGAAAACTCCTGCTGCAAGGCTGAAGGGTGTCAGTACACAGGTGAGTGTGGGGTGGGGAATCTTATTAACTAGTTAGGTGGAGATTGTTGGCACTGTGCTGGTTCCCACAGGTATCTGTGTGTCTAGGCTGTGTTGGGGGAAAGGAATGGCACCTGCCAACTACTTTGTTCTGAGAATAGTAAAGAAGTCTTTTTCCTGTATATCCTATGTGTTATTCAAACTGCTGCTTCTATGCTGTCTCTCCTTGGGACTGTTTATTTTGCTGTCACTTTAAGGACAGGAACTCAGTTTCCTATCAGCTTCCTGGCCCTTCCAGAGCCAAAATCACTGATTTTTTAAAGTTTTAGGTGTTAAACTCCACTGATTGTAAGGACTTGAGAAATTCATCCGCTCTGGTTTTCAAAGCCAAATGTTATGTGGGTTTATGTTCCCCATGTGGATTTCTAGTGACCAAGTGCCTAAAGTCTATTTCTCTTCCCTCTCTATGCCCTGGGGTCCCTCCCTCCCAAGGACAGTCCTACAGATCTGTTTAGCTCCTGACTACATCTCTGCCTTTCCTATCTCTTCAACATGGCATCTTCTGTACATTTGGCCATAAAGTCTGCTCTGTCAGTGTGTGGGCCATTTTCTGGGTTCTTACACTGATGTGGGTGTTATCTCATTGTCCATGAAATGAAGTGAGCTTAGGGTCCTCCTACTCTACCATCTTCCCCAAAAGTCTGCTTTCATTACATCTTTTTGTCACATTATAGAATAGCAATCCACCTCAAAACCATTTGGAGGTAGTCATTATCCACAAAATTTAATCTGAATTGTACATAGCAGGGACACCTGGGTGGTTCAGTCAGTTAAACATCCCACTTCACCTCAGGTCATGATCTTACGGTTCATGGATTAGAGCCCCACATCAGGCTCTGAACTTTCTCTCAAAAAGAAAAAAAAGACAAACTTAAATTGTACATAACAAAAATAGTTTTGGTTTATTCTCATAGATGGCAAAAGAGGCAGAGATTGACAAGGTGCAAGAAGTAATTATGGTCAGGTTAGCAATTAAGCTCTAAACTGTCTCTGTCTGGTTTAAAGGTTAGAATAACAATGATGAACAAGATTCCTACATTTTTTCAAGACACATAATTTTTCATTATGTTGAGTGATAAAAATCTTGTGCCAATAGGTTACATTTTTTTCTTAAGTTTTTCTATGTTTAAAATATTGCATCTGTTGGTTTTAACTTTATTTAAATTTAGGCTGAATTAAAATATATGAAGTTTAAATCTTGACTTCTACATTATAGAGGTCTATAAAATATAAGAGCAAAAAACCATCAAATGCCAAAGATTAAATTACATTCTCTAGGCATATTATCTAGACAAATTATATTATATTGAACTAAATACTGCCAGAAGGACATTCTTGAGATGGCTTAAGGGAATCTACAATTTTTATATTAGAATTGTCTCACTTGATGTAGTAGTTACTTACTTGGATCAATACAACATACTGTTGATTACTGAATTTTAGAAAATATTTTTAAGGACTACCTGGGTGGCTCAGTCTATTAAGCGTCCAACTCCTGGAAGGAAGAGGGAGAGAGGGAGACAGAGAAACTGAAGTAGACTCCAGGCTCTGAGCTGTCAGCACAGAGTCCAACCAGGGCTCGAATTCACAAACCACAAGATCATGACCTGAGCTGGAGTCAGATGCTTAATGGACTGAGCCACCCAGGCACCCCAAGTGTCCAACTCTTGATTTCATCTCTGGTTATAATCTCACAGTTCTTGGGTTCAACACCCATGTTGGGTCCACTTGGGATCCTCTCTCTCCCTCTTTCTCTCTGCCCCTACCCCACTCATGCACTCTTTATCCAAAAAATAATAAACTTAAAAAAGAAGAAAGTATTTTTAAAATATATACTGTTAACAAAAGTAATTAGCTGTAAATTACATTTTATTGTTTGTATAATCTTGCTTAAGAATTTAATGATCTCAAAGAAAATAAAAGGATTTAATGAATCTCTCTCCAAAAAAATTAATGAACATGGCTTTGAGTATGTGGTGGAATAAAGAAGTATCAAGAGATGCAAAAAAAAAAAAATGCTCAATTTTTGTGCCTGTTTATAAAGAGTGATATAATGAGGCAGTGAGATTTTGAAAGACCACACATAGACAGTTCCTTCAGTTTCACCAAATGTATGACTTTAAAGAGGTTGTTTACTTGCCAAATCTCAATTTAATCATCTAGTTACAATATTTGGATAATAAAACAGATGATCTTAGATTTACAGGATAAAATTATCAGCTCAGTCATTTGTAACATTCTGCTATTTATTCCATACTTATGTCAGAGAACTCTCTATTATGATATTGACAATTTATTTAAAATACTCCAGCCTAGAAAGTGTTGCAATATGTGTTTTTATTTAACTTAAGCTATCTTCTAGGAGATGTCCGATATACTTACCAAAACTTTATATTCAACATGGTCAGCCAGTTTTTATGAGGATGTTCAAAGAGAGGGTTATTAGAAGCATTTATCTATGAATATACCTGCTAGTATCATTAATTATAGAAAAGTCCTCTTAATTAGAGGCCCCTCCCCCAAAATTTCCCCATTCTTCAACAAAGCAACACATAAGAATCTCATACTTCTTTCTGCACTTTCCCACCAAAACCCAATTATCTCAACTTGATGGGATATAAGAAAATTCTCTTTTTCACAGTTCAGTTTCTAACTTTATCTGTTGCCCAATGGGAAAGCAGACCATTTAACAGTATATTGAGCAAATTCCAAAATTCACATCAATTTCAATTATTAAAAGTTCATCCAGTTTTAAACTCCAAATTCATATCTAATTCTTACTAATTCTTAACACCCCCCCCCCCCAACACACATACACATGCACATTCTGCTTGCTCAACTTGTTCCTTCAGGATCTGAGGGATAGAAGATGATATAGTATGTTTTTTTCTACTCCACTTTGCTTCCATCTTGGAATAAAGGTGGTACTTGACTTGGTTCTGACTTAATACTATTCTATACAGTTTTAAGATAAATTCTTCTAGGAGTGCCTGGGTGGCTCAGTTGGTTGAGTGACTGACTTCAGCTCAGGTCATGATCTCATGGTTTGTGGGTTCAATCCCTGAATCAGGCTCTGTGCTGACAGCTCAGAGCCTGCAGCCTGCTTTGGATTTTGTGTCTCCCTCTCTCTCTGCCCCTCCCCTGCTCATGCTCTGTCTCTCTCTGTCTCTCAAAAATAAATAATTGTTAAAAAAATTTAAAATTAAAAAATTAAAAACAAACAAACAAAAAAAGAAACTCTTATGTACTGGAAGCTTGGAGGAAGGTGAGAGGAAAATAAATGGGTTCTTCATTGAACAGTTCAGTTGATTAGTAATTGTGTTGTTTCTCTAGTTAATGTTAATGTTACCAGGCCACTATTGACCTCTAGGCAGTGACACAGAAATAGTTTTCTTTGAAGAAGCAGTTGGATGATTTGTAGAGTTCCAGTTTTATATCAAATCTTTCCAGCATCCCTTGAGTCAGGACATCGGCAGTACACTTATCTCTAGTTTCCTTGTCCAGCTGCAAGCAAGATAGCTCAAGTCCAAATAGAAAATTAACATATATAACACATGTCGTTTCTATGCTAAAAGATAACTTTATAAATAGCTACTCCACTACTCCACTGCCATACTTTATCTTCATTTTTATTTTTATTTTTAAGAAATTTGGATGATACAATGTTATTTATTTGTTTGTTCGTTTGTTGGTTACTTTGAAAGAGAGAGGGTGCAAGTGAGTGAGGGACAGAGAGAATCTCGTGAGGGGCAGTCCCTCAAGGGGCAGAGAGAGAGAGAAGCAGGACTCAACTGAAGTGAGGCTTGTGTTTTTACCCAAAGCAGGGCTCATGCTCATTCGAAGTGAGGCTTGAGCTCAGCCAAAGCCGAGTTTGTGTTCATCTGAAGCAGAGCTTGAGCTCACCCAGTGTGGGACTCGAACTCACAAACTGTGAGATCATGAACTGCACCAAAGACAGATGCTTAATGACTGAACTACCCAGGTGCCCATCTTCATTTTTAAAAATGTCTTTTCTTATTCCTCGATTTAAATCTGTAATCCAAATCAACTGCTCTTAATATTTTCATGTGAGAAAAATATGTTAATTTTTTTTAATTTTTTTTTTTTAATTTTTACTGACATTGGCAATCTCTACTAGTAGTTCTCTTGAAACCTCTATAATTTGACCCTAGCCTGAGATAGACAAAGGTAGGTGGTGGTACAGAGTACTCCCTTTAAGGACCACAACTGAAGGTTCTTGTTCAGGCTTTTGTTTAAATCATGCTATGGTCATCATACAACATCATACAACATCTGGATGGTTATAAAGGGAGGCACCTGCAACCGATTTTTTTGCAGCTCCTATTTTTATATCTCTCATTATAAAAGAAAACATTTAATAACTCATTTTCTCAGGTTTAGGCCACAATAGACAATTGTACGGCAAGAAAAATAATCTCTCCTCACAATATCTTACGTATGAATACCAATGGTCACATGTGAGATTATTTTTATGTGATACAGATGAACTTTTCCAAATTTGTAATAGTAGTATGTCCATTTTAATACACAGTAAGATAAATATAGCTGGTATACAAAACTCATAAATTCATAAACACCATAGTTTAGAATAAATCTTTTAAAAGAGATTTCAATTTTTTAAAAGGTGTTAAGAAACTATTAATAAATCTAATCATTAAATGTTGCAAAAATTATAAAGGTGACATGTGAATAAATAAAGGCCAACATCCCATAAGTCTCTTTAACATAAATCCAAAAATACTTTATAATTTCCATTAGAGAAAAAAAGTCACTTGTGCTACCAGATTTTTAATCAGGAAAATCAGAAACATATTACTTACAAATAGACATTGTACATGCAATCTTATTTCTTTTTCATGAGAATAGAGTAGCAGTTTCTGGAAATTCATATGTTTCAAAGTCTTCAAGTAAGATTAAACACCAGTTTCCTCCTACAAATAATTCATAACAGAGACAGAGTGTAAATGTTAGTTTTATTTTCTAAAAATTTTAATTAGAAAAATATCAAATAGTTCTTATAGGTTATGACAAATAGCTCAAAACTCAGTAATGTGGTATCATTTTATTTTTATAGAGATTCAAGTGCGCTAATAAATATTACTTAAGAGACAGTCATGGGGATAGCTGATATGGAAAGCATAATTACTGACACTCTGGAAACACAAACTATGTATAAGATAAGGAGTTTGCCTTCAAAAGCATTTACATATCTCCTTATAAACAAACAAAGAAACAAACAACAAGTGTTTACAATCATATAGGGAAAAATACAAATTAAAAACATTGTATAAAAGAAAATAATTTTGTATAAAGAAAAGAAAGGTGGGGTTACAGAGGGTTTATTGAAACTAAAATGGACACATGGGATATTGATACTATTACGTTTTGCATTTATATCCCATTCCAAGAGAGTGATCAACATGAGAGACACCTGTCTTGTATGTAAACACAAGTGTCATAGAACAATATAAGGAGCTATGACAAAAACAAACTAATATGAGCTTGAAAAAATTACTTAAAATGATCATATGTGGCTTAGAATGACACAGATCATGATAAGACCACTGACTGCAGAAATTCAAATAGATGTAGCACAAAAAGAAAATATTAGACTGGTTATTTCTATATCAGAACAAGTGGATGGGCACAAGATGCTCATGAACATCTTTACTAATAGTAGTTGTGTCCAGAAGCAGTATTCTGCTTTGGAAGAGCAATCCATTTCCTATCTAAAAGAAATTCAAATGGAAAATGGATGACCACAGAGGCACAGGCACAGTGTTGCTAGGATGATTTAGGCATCAGAGAAGAGTGTGATTTTAATGACCTATAAAACTCTATCCAAGGGTTAAACCTTGGATTGTGAGTAACTTGTTCTGTGAGTGTTCCGCAAGATGAGCAAACATTTCAAATAACTTTAACTTGATAAATGAGTGATGACTTGCAATACGAGTACGGAATGCTGAACGTCACATGATCACAATTGAGCCTGTGATTCTTTCTCTCTCTCTCTCTCTCTCTCTCTCTGTCTGCGGGACTGTGGATGACCATCTCCCATGCTTGGATACTTGGTCTCAGGTTGCGGTGTTTGGTAGAGATCAGTGATTTTGCAGAACGTTGGAAGGTGTCCATAACTTGCACTAGTGTATTTCTTGTCACATCAAAGCACCTATAGACAGTCCTTTGCTTTTCCATACAAGAGTCAGCTTAGGAATGCTTTGCTTCATTCTAGGTCAGACATAGGGTCTGCCTGCAGATATAGACACTTTCCTCTGCTGCCTTATTGCCATTAACATTAAAAAAAGTATGTGACAAGAGTTTATTGATGCTGTATTGTAGTCAACATCTGTACAAGAGTGTACAACTGCCCTCATGCGGAAAAAGGTTCCAATGAGCTCAGAGATGCAGTGATTCTGCCAGTGATGGTGAAAGTCGTCCTACACAAAAACCCTCTTCTGTTTTGTCTCCCTCACAAAAGCCATGATGGTTTTCAAAGGTAAATGCAGGTTACTTTGTTTATTTTTCTTTATATTTTCTTTATTATTTTGTATTATATCCCATATTTTTGGGTTGTGGAATGGATTATCTGAGTTCCCATTATTTGTTATGGGAAAATTCACTTTGATATAGCTTTGGATTACAAGTATATTTCTAGCCCAAATGCTCACAAACCAAGATTTTACTGTCTTGATACTGTTATTTCATTAGTAGAGCAGATAAAACAAATTAAAATATTTACATCTGGAGTTCTTGTATGTATTTGTCTCTGGAATGTAGAGTGGTATAAATATCACAGCCCAGCAGTACCAAAATAGCATACATATCCCATGTGATCAGGAAAATATGCTTTATGAAGCAATCATTCAGCTATTTGGCTTTACACTTACATATGAATATTCATATCAATGTAATCATAAACCTTGAGAAATCTAAGGTTGGTTTCAAAATAAGTGTAAATTTTCCATGAAGAATATAAGGTTGCAGCACAATGTGTGACATATTTTGTTGAAATACCATAACGAAAAATTATGTTACAAGCCATTTTGTGAGTTTTGTAAACCAGAGGAAGGAAACCTTTCTGCCAAAGGCATCTGACCTCAGTGAATCTGAAATGTAATTTTAAAATAAATTTACTGCAGCCAAAAGAGTACATGATGGATGTCAGAATACAAACTGTGTGACATGTAACGAATAAGGAATAAAGATGCCAGATTATTCTGAAGTATTAAAATAATAATTTTATGTGAACAACTTCCATGAGAAAGTAAATTTAGGTTAGTACTCAGGAAATGAATAGAAATGGATCGAGGGCACTTGTTCAACCTTCTTATGGGGGCTACACTGAAGACAGAGAAAAATATAATGTCAGAAATGAGCTCCCTAAATTCCGATTTGTCATAATGCATTAAAAGACAAAGTTTAAAATTCATCAGAAGTACAATGGATTTAACCATTTTGTGGAAGGGTGTTATAGAAATAAAGAAATATAAACAATAGGGGCGCCTGGGTGGCTCAGTCGGATAAGTGTCCGACTTCAGCTCAGGTTATGATCTCACGGTTCATGGGTTCGAGCCCCGCGTGTCTGTGCTGACAGCTCAGAACCTGGAGCCTGCTTTGGATTCTGTGTCTCCTTCTGTCTCTGTTCCTCCCCTGCTCGCTCTCTCTCTCTCTCTCTCTTTCTCTTTCAAAAATAAATAAAGATTTAAAAAATTTTAAAAAAAGAAATATAAACAATATATTCATCCATCTCTTAAATAAATCTCACAGAAGTTAAGACTGAAGAATTCAGTAATTTGGTTTCCTACCTTCTCTCTCTCCCTCTCTCTCTCTCTCTCTCTCTCTCTCTCTCTCTCTCTCTCTGTCTGTTTCTCTCTCAGTTGTTATACAGTTTTAAATCTGCTTGTAGATCTGTTGAAGTTATTAGTATACATGGAGCAGACACTCAATGAAGGAGGAAGAAGGATGGGAATTAGATGCAGAGAAACAGAGACATAGAAAGAGGAGACAAAATTATTAGTGAAAGTAGGTAAAATTTAAGTCTATCATAATTTGTGATGACTTCTAAAACCCCCAGATAATTCATCTAGCCTCCTAGAATTATTGTTCTTTAAATTAATCAACTTTGTTTCTTCCACACTCTTCTAGGACCATTAGCATGACCTCTCCATCATCAGAACAGAACTGTACCGTCACTGTTATTCTACTATAGAGAAAAAAAATATTACAGCTGCCACAAATCCAATCGTCATAATTATCTGCTCAAATATTCTCCTGGAGTAGGTCTGTAAACTCTGGTGATTGAAGCCAATATAACTTTGCTTTATAAACTTCATTCTTTTCTAATTTCTAAAATATTTTTTTAAGATTGACAAAGAGAAGTAAAGAATAACAATAAGCACCCATATTACTGATAACCAACCTGAGAATTAACACATAACCATAATGTTTGGACAGTCTTGTGTAATCTTCCCCTATCAAACCTCATCACTGACCCTGTCTACCAGAGTAAACATTATCTAAGTACAAAGTTTTATATTTTCTATGGATTTATGAGTACTTTAATTTAATTTATATACACTAAGAGTTATGTATATTTCTAAATGCTATCTAAACATTATAGTGAATATAATTTCTGAAATTACATGACATTTATTTTACTTTATTTATATTGATCTTTGTTTTCTACAGCTTTATTGCAGTATAATTGACAAAAAATTTGTATATATTTAAAGTGTACAGTGTGATGATTTGATGTACGTATACCTTGTGAAATGATTATCACAATTAAGCTAATTATCACTTCCATCATCTCACAAAGTCACCATGTTGTTGTGTGTGGTAAGAACACTTAAGATCGACTTTCAGCAACATTCAAGTATACAATATAGTATTATTAACTATAATCACAATGCTGTACATTATATCCCTAGAACTTAGTCATCTTATAAGTGAAAATCTATACCCTTGACTAACATTTTCCCATTTCTCCCAAACCCAGTCCCTGATAACTACCACTATAGTGTGCCTCTGTGAGTCTGACTTTTTTTAGATTCCACATATAAGTGATACCATATAATATTTGCTTTTCTGTGTTTGGCTTATCGCACTTAGCATAATATGCTCCATGTTGTCATGAATGGCAGGATTTCTTTCTTTATGGCTGAAGTATATTCCATTCTATATATATATATATATACATATATATATATATATTAATTATAATTTGTAATATATAATAACAATAATATAATGTAAAATATGTTATACATTACATATATTTGTAAGAATATATATGTGTGTGTATGATATTTTCTTTGTCTATTTATCCATGGATAGACACTTGGGTTATTTCAATGTCTTGGTTATTGTGGGTAAAGCTGCAATGGAATTGGAAGTGCATTTATGTCTTTGAGATACTGATTTCATTTTTTTTATATATGCCCAGAAGTAGAATTGCTGGATCATATGATAGTTGTATTTTTACTTTTGGGGGGAACCTCCACACTGTTTTCTACAGTGGCTTACCAGTTTACATTTCTACTAACAAGGTACAAGAAGTCTCTTTTCTCCACATCCTTGCTGACATTTGTTATATATGTAGACCTAGTTCTTTTTATTTTTTATTACTACGTACTATTGCACTTGCCAATATTTCAGTTTATTAAATCAATCTCTTGTTGATGGACTGTTATGTTATTCCTATTTTTTGATACAAATGTGTTTTTACATATCATATGTATATATGTAAGATTTCATTTAAAATATATCTGCAGGTTAAGAATTGTTGTAGCATTTAACAAGAGCATGTTTAACTTTACTAAATGCAGTCCAATTTATCCTCAGAAAAGTGAAATTTATAAAGCATATAACTTTTTATTCGTTTTATTGCTATATTCTCAACACCGAATGTAGTGCCTGATACATGGTAGGAACTTAATAAATAATTGCTTAATGAATGAATTAATATAGACCATAAATGGTGATTGTTAAATCTACCCTGACAATTTCCTCAAATTAAGGCAGGGGTATAAGTAAAGGCTCACATTTCATATAGCTGAATATTTAAAAGTTATAATTAAGCTAATGAACTGTTACATAAAATAAATTCTATTCTATCTTGAAAGATACTTTTTTTAAGTGATCTGAGTGGCCAGATCTTCTTTAGATACATGGCTACCTAGAGGGAAAAAAAATCTCTGCCCCAACTCCAGGCCAATGTCTTAACCTACTTCCCTTATCAACTTGGTTTGTATCTTACAGCCTATCCCACACATATACAGACTCTTTACTCCACAAATGTAAGGTCTTTCAGTAGTTCCTGAAACATCTGCCATTTAACATTTTGAGGGTAAGAGACACACAAATCAGGGGTGTGATTTGCCCTTCTGAGGTCAGACCTAGAGAAGAGGTTAGCAGAGGATTTAGAAGTGGTCTGGGAACTTTTTAGTAGAGAACTCAAGGGTCTCGGTTTGCAGGGATTTTTGTTTAGCAGAGGAGGGTGTGGGTTTCTGGTGGGTACGTTCTTGCTTTGTCTTATAAGAAAGCCTTTGGCAAAAGGAGGGCCAGTGGCAGTGCCCTCTTATGCATTATTGTTTAAACATCTGTGATAAACAGCCATTTTAAAAAGAATTTCCAGTCTGTCTCCTTTTTATTGTAACATGCAAAAAATTATTTGCTGGAAAAGTGAGTTGAAAAAAGAAGACATAAACTACAAGCAGAATATTTTATTATAAAATTCGACAAGAGAAATTTTATATTTTTTTAATTTTTTTAATCTTTATTTTTGAGAGAGAGAGACGAGAGAGACAGACTGCAAGAGGGGGAGCAACAGAGAAAGGAGACACAAGATCCGAAGCAGGCTCCAGGCTCCGGCTGACACCAGGCTTGAACTCATGATCCATGAGTTCATGACATGAGCCGAAGTCAGATGCTCAACCGCCTGAGCCACCCAGGTGCCCCGAGAGAAAATTGTATTTTAAAAAATGCAATCAGTACTATGGAGCACAAAGCTGCAAATATTGGTTTTTGAAAGATCACAGGCACACATAGGCAATTAATGGGGAGAATCACTATGATACAGAAACATTTCATTATTCTACAATTATAATTGAACACAAAGTATAACTGAAACAAGTGATATTATTCAATGAATATACACGCTTTGAACAAACACTGTGTGTCAATATATAAAGTGGTTTAGTGTAACAATGAGTTTGCTTCTTACACATTAACTTATCTGATCTTGGATAGATTGATGACGGTGGTATTCAGAAAGGATAATGTGGGTATTCAGAAGGGATAATGTGTATCTAAACTGTTTCTATGTTTTGTTTTACTAGCATTTAATAAGGAGAAATCATTCTCACATATGTATGTTGATGAGATTGGAAGAAGAGATTTAATGTAATTTATTCACCATAAAGAAAATCATGCTGTGTTTTCAAAATTAATGTTCAATCATTTGTCAGTAGCCATTTCCAGTTATTTAATTCGTAACTTGTATCTAAACATTTACCTTTCCAATGAAAAAGTGGATCCTGAAGCTATAAATTTTCTATTTTTTTAATGCATAAACGATTAAATTTAAATTCTCTATGATTTGACGTTAATGGAAAATATAATTTATTATTTTATAAAATTTGTAAGGTGTTCATTAAGAACTTTCATAGAACATCACCTACTTTTTTGATAATAATTGCTAAAAAATATGGAGCATCTGGTTACAATCTAGAGTAATTCTGGTTTTCTAACTTTGGGGTTTTATCATATTATCTGTCATTAAAAATAAATTATGCCCTTTACTTACATGGAAGTATAAGAATCATTAAAAATACAAAATACAGATAATGAATCAAATCTGGATGTCTAGTTCATATCATTAAAACATTAAGAACAGTCTGGTTTCTTATTATGCATGAACTCAATTGCATACACTTTTTGTAGTTCAAAATTTTCAACATAAATTATCTCCTAAATAGCCACTGTAACACTGTATGTGCCTCTACAGGTGTGTCTGAATAGCTTTCACATAATGAAAGAAAAATTAAAATGTTTTAGCTTAAAATAATTCACGGGTTTTATTATGTTACTAGACACTATTTTGTTGTTGGTTGTTGTTGTTTTCCCTTTTTTCTCTCCCTTTTTATTTTTCTTTTCTCTTTTTTCTTTTAATTTACTGTCAGCACAGAGCCTGATGTGGGGGTTGATCCCATGACCATGAGATCATGACTGGAGCCAAAATCAAGAGTCAGACCCTACTGAGCCACTCAGGTGCCCTTTTGTTTTTGTTTTTGAGGAAGGTAGGGAATGGTACAGAAGGGAGGAGTGAAGCTTTCCCCATGAAAAAAAATAATGATCGATTTGTGCACTGAGTACATACTTCTACAAAAATCCTAAACCTGAAAGGTTTTTTACACACATTGGGACTACAGTTGATTAAAAAAAATTAAAATATTAAACGCTGCAAAGTTGCCTACTGTGATTGACTACTATGAAGCAGACACATGCTCCCCACTACATAATATTAGTAAAGCCATAACTTAGTCTATCTTCAGGATGACACAGCAATGTCAAATTGCTATAAAATGTTTAAACACTGTTCTCAGAGTTTAAATTATTAAATTGGTAAAAGACATAGTGTAGTCCTAGACTTTAAACTCATAAATTTTTTAATGTCCTTTTATTTAATGATACATGATTTTCATATACTAAATGTCCCTTCTTCATGTGTACCTTTCATGTCTGTTAATATATGTGAACATTGTAAAGTTTTATATAGTTTAGACTGGTTGCATTGGTGGTCAAGACTGAAAAAGCAATTTGTTACCACTAGGAGTTACCATAAAAATGGTATCTTCCATTACTGAGTAGCAATGAAAAATACTTTGCTAATTTTATTTGTTTAAATGAGTTGATCTGCCATACTGGCTAGTTTTTGAATACATTAAGATATAGTGTTGCTGTAAACTGGTATTTGAACTTCCTTCTTTGCCACCATTTCTCTCAATAATACTAAGAAAGAATTTCTGATACAATGTTTGATTAATTTTAACAATTTATTTTATAGAAAATGATATAAATATTTAACCTGAACAAGTGAAAGCAATCCTTTTAAGAAACCACAAACCACTGATGTTTTATGTAAAATATACATCTATTGAATGTATTTTTATTAAATTTTTTTTAATTTTTATTTATTCTTAGAGAGAGAGAGAGAGAGAGAGAGAGAGCGAATGAGCAAGGGAGGGGCATAGAGGGAGGGACGCACAGAATCCAAAACAGGTTCCAGACTCTGAGCTGTCAGCACAGAGCCTGACCCAGGATTTGGGCCCACAAACCACGAGATCATGACCTGAGCCAAAGTTGGACACCTAACCAACTGAGCCACCCAGACGCCCCTATTGATGTTTTTAAAAGAGACTTTTTGAGATGCAATTCAAATACTGTATAATTACATTTAACATGTAAATATATTTTTTGTATGTTCTAAGTTGTATAACCATCACAACAGTATAAATTTAGAAAGTTGTTATCACTCCAAACAGAAGTCCTATTTCTTTTTTTTTTTTTTTTTTTTTAACTTTTATTTATTTTTGAGACAGAGAGAGACAGAGCATGAATGGGGGAGGGTCAGAGAGAGGGAGACACAGAATCTGAAGAGGCTCTAGGCTCTGAGCTGTCAGCACAGAGCCCGATGCAGGGCTGGAACCCACGGACTGCGAGATCATGACCTGAGCCGAAGTCGCCGCTTAACCGACTGAGCCACCGAGGTGCCCCAGAAGTTCTATTTCTTTTAGCAGCCTTATAACATTCATTCCTCATTCACTGTACCAAAGTCAAAACTAATTTACTTTATGTCATGACAGATGTACCTATTCTGGACCTTTTATATTAATGGAATAATAAAATATGTAGTACATTGCGACTGACTTATTTTGCTTAGCATAATATTTTCAATATTTATCCATGTTGTATTATTTATGATTTTTATGTCTATGCCATATGAAGATACCATACTCTGCTCATTCAATCATCAGTTGAGGGACGTTTATTTTGTTTTCACCTTTTGCTATTGTGAATAATCCTGCTATGAACGTTAGTGTACACATTCTTGTAGGGTCATTTGTTATTATTTCTCATGAGTATATATATAGGAGTAGAATTCCTGGGTTACATGTGTGTCAACTCTATGTTTTATATTTTGAGGAAATATCAACATGATTTCTAAAGTATCTGCTGCATTTTACATCCCCATCAGCAATGCATGAGTGTTCCAAATTTTCCACATCCAAAAAAATACCAGTTATTGTCTTTAATTATAGGTATTCTAGTGAGTGTGAATGATGGAGTGTCTCATTAAGATTTTGATTTGCATTATCCTAATGAGTAGTGAGGTTGATTGTATTTTCAGTTGATTAGCCATTTGTACATCTTCTTTGGATAGTAGATATTTGTGTCCTTTGCCCATTTTTTATCTGGGTTCTATGAATACTATTGAATTTCAAGAATTCTTTATATGTTGTAGATATATGACAAATATATTATTTGCATATATTTTGTTGCTTTTCTTTTCTTTTGTTTTTCTTTTATTTATTTTCTCTTTCTTTTCACTTAATAGTGTTTCTTGGAACTGATATACATTTTTTTTAATTTTGATGAAGTCCATCAAAACTTTTTTAAGTTTTTTAAGTTTAAGTCCATTAAAACTTAGTTTTTAAGTTTTAATTGCCATGCTTTTGGTGGCTTATATTACAATCCAGAGTCTATCCAATGCCATACAGATTTGCCCCTGTTTTGTTCTTCAGTTTTTGGTCTTAAATTTAGGTCTACCATCTATTTTGTGTTATTTTTTATATATGGTGAAAGATAAAAATTCAAATAATTATTTTACTTGTGGATATATAGTTATTTTAATACTATTTGTTAAATAGATTATTTTTCCCCCAATGAATTATTTTATCACTCTTGTCCAAAACCAATTAACTACTTATTTCGGGATCTCAAGTTTATTCTATTGATTTAGACATCTGTTCTTATGCCAGTGCTATAACATTTTGATTATTGTGGCTTCGTAGTAAACATTGGAATTGGGAGTCCTCTAACATTGGTCTTCTGTATAAAGGCTATTTTGGCTATTCTAGTCCCTTATATTTCCATGTGAACTTTATGATCAGCTTGTCAATTTCTTCAAAAAAGATAGCTGGAATTTTGATGAAAAAGATTGTTTTGAATCTGTAGATTGCTTTGGTATTATTGCCATAGTTAATTTTACATACCAACTTGACTAGATCATGAGATGCCCAGATATCTTGTGAAATATTTCTGAGTATGTGAGGGTGTTTTGGGGAAGAGATTAGCATTTTCATTGGTAGACTGAATAAAGGGAATTGCACTCCTCAATGTAGGCCTGCATCATCCAATCCACTGAGGGTCTCAATAGAATAAAAAGGTGGAAAAAGGGAAGATTCTATCATTCTGTCTGATTGGTTGAGTTAGGCTATAAATCTTCTGTTCTCAACATTCTTGAATCTCAGGTCATCTGATTTGGATGGGAATCTATATCACTGGCTTTATACCCCTCAAACTTTCAAACTACACCTGGCTTTCCTGGGTCTCCAGCTTGCAGAGAGTAGATTATAAGATTCTCATTCTCCATAGTTGAGTTAACAAGTACCTTATAATAAATCTTTATTTATATTATTTATATAGAATATATATAGAATATATATATAATCTCCTGTTGGTTTTGTTTCTCTGGAGAACTTGACTTATACAGCATTCGTAATGATGTCAAGTCTTCCAATCCATGAGGATGTGATCTTTTTCCATGTTTACATATTTAATTTATTTCAACAATGTTTTGTTGTCTTTAGTACACAAATCTTGTACTTTTGTTAAATGTATCCTAGGTATTTTTTTGATGTTTTGTAGGTGGAATTTTCTTAATTATTTTTTTTTTCAGTTGTCCATTTCAAGTGTATATTGATCTTGGATCATGCCTCCTTACTGATCTTGAATTTACTGGTTCTAATAGTTGTTTAATGTTGTTTAATGAGGATTTTCTATACATAAGATCATATCATCAATAAATAGGTATTATTTTACTCTTCCTTTCCCATTTGGGTGACTTTTATTTCTTTATTCCTGCCTAACATATCTAGCTAGAACCTGGAAGAAGATGGACTTGTTGAGTGTCAGTGTCTCTGATAACATAAAGATGGGCCTGAGGAACACAATATTCACTATAACTACTACAGTATAAGCTACAATCACTAACAGAACATTAATAGCCTTCATCGTAGTTTTCCACTATTCTTTCCTCTCACATATCAAACCATCTGAACATGCCAAAGTGATTTTATAGAGATACAATTTGATCATGTCATGTAGAAACAAACAAAAAAAAATGTTTATATATAGCACATATATAAATATGCTAAATATAAAGAATTATTTAGCTTGATATTAATTTTGAGATTATTGAGTAAAAACAAATAATAAAAATAACAACATTAGAGCAAGAATATTAATCATAGAAGCTCACGTATACCAACTGGGTATCCATCAACATGTCCTGCAACTTCCATGACTGAATTGTTCCTCACAACAACTTAACAAGGTAAGTGATACTTATAATTTTATGATTACTTATAGATGAGGAAAGTAAACATGAATAAGTTATGGTCTTATGTCACAGGATTTAAACTTAGATTTGTATATTTTTTTATAAAAACCTTCTAAAAAAGCCCCACGTGATAATAATACCACCAATTGCAATGAATAGTTGAGGTTGACATTATTTCATTTGATTCTCAAAATCATTGTGACATAATGTATAACTGAGGCTCAAAAACTCTAAATGATGTGTCCAAGATCTATAGAAAATGCTAAATAAGACAAAAGTTGCTTTTCTAATCAATAAATGTAATGATTACAAGTTTTAAGTTTATTTTTCAATAATTTATGACACCTTTAACATGTAGGTCATTATTTCCTTTTTCCAAACCAAGTTAGTGATGTGTAAAAATTGATCTTTGGAACCATAATGGAATTTATTATTTATGAGGGCAGTATATGGTATTGAGGCTAAGAGCACAGGCTTTGCTATCAGAAAGGCTGTATGACCTTGAATAAAATATTCAATTCCCCTTGCCTAATACATAGAATGATGTAAAATGGATATAAAAATATGACTTGGTAGTCTTGTTGTGGGAAATTCAATGATATAATATATGCTAGAATTCCACATAGTTGCTGACATATAACATAGGCTGATTAGATAATAAATTTCAATAATGGTTACATAATAAGGTAAGATAGGGTGATAATAAAGTAGGATTTCCATTTATATAACTCATTCAACAAACATATTAAGTAGCTCTTACTTGCTGGCAATTGTGGCCAAACTGGAAAGATAAAAAGACTTCTGTGTATTCTTTACAGAGTTTAAAATAAAACAAATAAAATACTAGAACATTCATAATTGCAATACATGCTGATAAGTGCTATAAATTAATATATAAACATGAGCATGACTAATTACAAGGGAGATATGGGTGGTTTTGAATGAAGTAACGGCATTTAATATGTGTTCAAGGTACAAGAAATTTTTATGTTTTATTTGAAAAAGTACATATTGTAAGTTGAGTAGTATGGATAAAGGATCATATATAACGAGGGTATTAGCATAGAACAGCTAAAGTAAAGGGATCAAAATAGGAGTTTTCAGAATCAGCAGGTCATAAATACTTTTCTTTGGAGCTTGACGTTTAGCTTTAGGCAAAGGGGAAATACCAAAAGTCATGTGGTAAGTAAATGATTTTTCACAAAGACAAATCTTGTGGAATGTGAATGGATTTAAATTAGGAGACACTGGTGAAAGTAAGTCTATTTAAAGGTTATCTAAATAGTATAGGAAAGAGATGATGAAAATAGAAGTTATTATATTAACAATAGATTTGTAAAGAAATAATTTGATAGATAGGATTTATGCTTAACTTGATTAAATATCACATTGGATTTGGAGGTTGATCATAGTGAATATGTGACTGACATCAGGTTTTCTTGTTCAGGAAGCTGAATGACTTAAAATGCCATTTAATTGCATTTTAAGGGGGTTTATTTTGGAAGCCAACAGATTAATTAGTTTGTTTGAACTATGTTTATTTCCATATACCTGTAGGATAGTCACTAAAGATGTCTAATGGGTAGTTGCAAATACAATAATGAAACTGAGAAGAAACATCGGAGTTGGAAATTCAGATTGACAGCTGTCAGTATAATGTTGTAGGTGCAGTATGGAAATGAATAATACTGTTTAGTTGGGATTTATAGGAAATTATGACGGTATGTAACATGGAAACTACAAAAAATACACCAGTATTTTCTTCTTTTCTTACTGGGCATTCTAATGATGTACAATTTGTGGTACGGGATCAATCTTAGCCTAGAGAACTGGACTCAATCATCCTAAAAAACAGAAAATTTTCAGCTCTCTCCTTTCTCCTTATTTCTAATATTTGGCAAGCATTTTCCATAATATTCATGCTTTTCATATATATTTCTGAAATATAAACTATTCTAGTGATAATAGTATAGTATAAGTATACTTATTGGTTTTCTGAATGAGAATTTTAAAATGACCAAAATCCAAGCATTTGTATTTTCTAAGCCAGTATATGTATATACACTTACACAATCACTCTGGGATTCTGGGACAGCCATCAGATTGGCAATTTAATTTTACCAAGTAAGAATGCTAAAGCAAAAAAAAATAAATAAAAAAAAAAAATAAAGCCAAAAACATGAAGTAAACTGAAAATCTGACATCCACTTCAGTGGATCATTGTGCAAAAGACCAAATTTTAATATTCCAAAAAGAAGGCATTATCTCAAGATTAAAAGAGTTCTTCCTGGGAAAGGGCAATTAGAAATTATAAATTGACAAAGCCCTTGTCATTGTTTTACTCATCGTATGGTCTGAATACCTTTCCAAGGGTAAGACTTTTGCTGTTCCTTCTGTGGGGAATATTCCATAGTGCTTTTGCCTTTTTGTCCTCAGTGATAGTTTCTCCAAAACTAAAAATGTACTCAAGTGTACATACGCAAGCTACATAGAAAAAATTAGTTCATTATTGTTTAGATTTTTTTTTTTTTTTGCTTTCTTTTATTCGTTGTTGCTGTTGCTATCGTTTTGCATTTCTTAGGAAACATATTATGGCCTGTAACCTGATGAAATAATTTTATTGGCACATTTTCACAGTCACAGTCATTTCTTATTTTAACCTTTTGCTTATGTGTTATTAGTTCAATACATAATAAATTTCTTGAAGATATACATATGGATCAATTTGTATTCTCCTTAGAGCCTATAACAATAAGTCTAAATTGAAAGAGAATGATTTCTTCCTTAGAAAAACAAACTGAGAATATTCATTACTTGTAAACATAGTCTACAAGAAATATTTAATATTCTTCAGGTAAAAGAAATATGATATAGGTCAAAAACCTGCATATAATTAAAGAAATTGAAAGTGTTGAAAACAGGGATAAAAGGAAAACATTTTTATCTTACTCTTAATTGCTTTTAAAGAAAACTAACTCTTGATATCAAATTAGTAGTTTTGCATGTTTTTATAACATATGAAAAATGAAATGTATGAGAATAATACAACAGAGGGAGAAATAGCTAATATAATATTACAAGATTATTATGTAGCATTATAAGCCATTTAAACATACATATAGATTACATAAAATGTATAATACTAGTACTCTGAAAACCAAATAATAAGGAAAGTAAATGACCCAACTTAAAAATAAAAGGCCAAAATATTTTAGCAGAAATTTTATAAAACAAGTTCGAGATGGCAAATAAACATATGAACATGATCAACTCTATTAGTCATTTGAGAAGTGCAAATCAAAACTATATTGAACAATTCTTCTTTGCTAGAAAAAAAATATATAGTGGTACTATTTTACTATTTAAGAACAGTTTGCCAGTTTCTTAAAAAGTTAAATATAAGTTAATCATATAAGAAATAGAACTTCCATAATGGTGGGACAAAGACCTCCAAGTATCTATTCCTCTATAAAGCAATGAGAATATTGCCCAAAACTGTCAAAATAATTTCTCTTTCCGAATCTTAGTAATTAAACAAAAACTTGCATCAATCCATAAAGCATTTATATTAAACAATAGTGGAATCTCAGGATAAAAGGTGAATTTTTTTTTTTTGCATTTTAACCTTATTCTTTTAACAAAAGATCATATATATGTAAAATAAAATACTATTAAGCAATACAAATGGATTTTGTCTTGATAGTATGTTACAATACGGATGAAACTCAAAAATATTACGTTAACTGAAAGTAGACAGATACAAAATAATACATGTTACATGATTCTATTTATATGAAAAGTCAATAAAAGGCAAATCGGTAAAGACAGAGAGCTGATTATCATTTAGGGCATAAGGTGGTAACGGAATGACTGCGAAAGTGCACAAAATATTGGAGGGGGGAGTTATGGAAATTAGATTGTGATGATCGTTGCCCAACTTTGTGAATTTACTAAAATTCATTGATGTATAAAATTAGTGTATTGTGTAGTCTGTAATTACACCTCAGTAAAGTTCTCAACAACAAAGCACACATACACATACATATTGCAATACCATTACCAACCATTAGAATGGGTATGTTTAAAAAGAGTGGTCATACTAAGCATTGGTGAGGATATGGAGAAACAGGCTCTCATGCTTCTGGTGAAATATAATATAAAAATTATAACATCTGTAGAAAACAAATTGCCTTTTTTTAAAGGTAAACATAGAGCTATTACATGATCCAGTCATTTAAGTTCTAGGTATTTATCCAAAAGATAAAAGATACAAAAACATGTACCTGAACATTCATAGAAGCTTTATTAGTAATAGTCCCAATGGGAAACATCCAAATGACCATCAATAAAAAAAAAAAAAAAAAAAAAGATAAACATTTGATGATCTGTTTTAACAAAAGAATAATACTCAACAATAAAAAAGGAATAAACTAATGATAAATGTTCACTATAAATGAATATCAAAATAATTATATTGAATGAAAGAAGCTAGAAAAAAATACATATATACTATATAAATCCATTTTTAGAAAATGCAAATTAATCTATAGTGACAGATGAAGATTGCTTGTTGCCTGAGAAATATAGTAGTGGTGAGGAAAGGAGAAAATGGAGAATACAAATGAATACAAAGAGACCAGGAGTAATTACTATATTCACTGTTTTGTCTGTAATGATGATTGCAGGGGTATATCCATTTGTCAAATCTTTTTAAAGACAAGGCATCCTAACATTCCTAAATGTTTCACTAAATTATTGAAACACCTCCAAAAAACATCCCCCACATCCTTCAAAAATAATATTTCTTTCTCCTTTATTTTTAGGCTACTGTTAATTATGTAGTAATTTATATTTTAAGCCTTATCTTCAAAGTGATGCTATTTTCAACTACTACAGCTGTTCTTTCATCTGTTAATTGCCCTAGTTCTTTAACTTAATGAGAATTTAGTGTCTGTTTATCCAATGTATTTAATTAGCACGATATAATTTTTAAGTGTTTTCAGATATCATATGTTATTTGATCCTTATGGTTTTTAATTATAAATGACATTAACATACTTATATTCTATTTTGATCAGTAGGTAAAATACTGAATATAAATGTTATTAATATTTTATAAACTCAACTTAGTCACATTATTATTGTTCTTTTCTATATTTTGTTCTTTCACCTTATTATTCTATGTTTTCAACATCCATTAAAAATTTAATAATATTACTTATAGTACTTTGTATTCTTACTGTTTTCCTGGCTATTTATATCTATTATTGTATTTAATATTTATGATACAATCCTGAAGTGGGTATTCTATCCTCATTTTATAGATGAAGAAATTGAAGCTTGTTATAGTGGAAATAATGTTCTTCAGTTGACATGCAGGATGTACATTTAGTCTGGTTTGATTTAAAGATCAGGGCTTCTAAATTCTAAGGTATTATTATGTCATTTTAAGTCTTTCATGCAATGTTAAAATGTATTTAGACTCCAAAACATTAACTTTCTTATCATGTCTTGATTTTTTTTGTAGATTTCCTTCTGCTTTAAGAAAGTATTTTTCATTTTTCTTTTTTAAACATAATCTTGGCCACATGATCTCCAAAGTATTTTTCTATTTCATAATCATCACTACGAATGAACTCTGCTTCCCCTCTTATCCCTGCTCTCTTTTCAACAGCCTTCTCTTCCCAGATTTTTCTCTTATACTCCTGAACATTCTACTGTTTTTCTTCATTATGTTGAGAGTCTGTTTTTTTCTGAAAAATCAGCCTCTGAATGATCTATTTAATATTCTCATTCTGAAGTACTTTACATTCTTTTGGAACAGTTTTTTTTAACCTACTATTTTCTGCTTTTCTTTTCAAATTATCAAATTTATAGTCCTCTCTGTCATTTACTTCAATATACTTCAATATACTTCAATTATAGTGAGTAACATATTTTTCTTCATGATACTGAAAATACGTATACAATATAAGATATTGAAACACATACAATAACAGTTATGAGCTGGTCACTGTTTTAAGTGCTTCACATTTTTTAAAATTTATTCTAAACCTATAGTAAGCCAATGAAAATAGGTAGTAACAACCAGCACCAATTTTATAAGTGAGCAAAATATGAGTAATTATACATATTACCCAAAATCACCGTGCCAGTAAGTGAAGTTGGGTTTGAATTGAAGCAGATGCCTCCAGGTTCTATGTGACTAATATCTTTGTTATATTGATTCTCATTAATGGAAGAATGTATTTTTTTAGTCTGTTGTCAATTTCTCTTTTTCAAGAAAAAATTATTGGAGTAGTTTGTACCAATTTTTGTCATAGGAAAGTTAAATTTAAAGGCTGTTTTAGGAGTGCCTGGGTGGCTTAGCTGGTTAAGTGTATGACTCCTGGATTTGGCTCAGGCTATGATCTCATGGTTTGTGAGTTCAAGCCCCGAGACCAGCTCTGCAGCTGGCAGTACAGAGCATGCTTGGAATTCTTCTTTTCTCCCTCTCTTCTTTGCCCTTGCGCTTCTCACACTGTATCTGTCTCTCCAAAATAAATAAACTTTAAAAAAGTAAAAACTGTTTTATAATTTTTTCTGAGTATTAAAAAATACTGATATTAAAATATAACCTTCCCCAAACACCCCCAAATGACCCCATCATACATACAAATATAATGAACTAAAAGGATGATATCAAAACTTCTTACCCTATTCTAGTTGCCTCTTGATTGTGCCCTCATTATTCCAAACAAATTTATCAGATTCTGCCTCTTTTTTCTTCCATTTGTTGGAGTGACACATTTTTACAATATTCAAGAACACTAATGCCAGCAAATTTATATTCTGCTTATCCTAATGGTGATTTTCCCAAACCCTCGTTTGACAATATTCTTCCAAAATGTTTTAATTCTTAGTTTTGTAAGCTATATGCAGAATGTCTTACCTATTTTTCTTCCATTTTTTATTTTCAATATTGTTTCATCTTCTTCTCTGTTACAGTGCTGTACTTTGTTTTGATAATTTTTTTTTAATTTTTTTTCAACGTTTTTTATTTATTTTTGGGACAGAGAGAGACAGAGCATGAACGGGGGAAGGGCAGAGAGAGAGGGAGACACAGAATCGGAAACAGGCTCCAGGCTCCGAGCCATCAGCCCAGAGCCTGACGCAGGGCTCGAACTCACGGACGGCGAGATCGTGACCTGGCTGAAGTCGGACGCTTAACCGACTGCGCCACTCAGGCGCCCCTTGACAATTCTTATTAAGGTACATTTCTTTTTAATCTTATTTGTTTCATTTACATGTTAAAAACAATAGACAAGTTCTTCAAAACTTTTTTTTCACCAATTTTTCAGACATCTGTAGAATTCAACATTGATCCCAGTCAGAAGGATGCTTCCTTTCGTTGAAAATCGTATTGCTACATCAATTTTTAAACATTCAAAAGATTTTATTACAAGATTTTAGAGAACAGCAAGATAGATCAACGAGCATTACAAAGCATCAGGGTATCCAGTTCATACCTGGTAGACTGGGCCTGAGAATTTCAGATTCCTTCCTCTAGTCCCCCCAAGTGATGTGTTACAGGTCCTTAATGGCAGGGATACATTTTTTCCTAGAGAAGTGTGTGTAACTAACTGCACAGTCTCCTTATGTGACTGACTTACCTAGTTCCTAATCTGTCTGTAAAGAAGGTAACAATATTTAACATGCATGCTTCAGTGTGTGCTGAAGAGACAATTTGGCATTTCCACATCAAGAACAATGGACAATCCCACTCACTAGGCCACCTAAGACATCTCTTTTCATTCCCAAATTCAGACCTAGGAGACACGCTGCTTTTCAAGGTATCACTCAAAATGAGTTACTCTAAAAATTTAGACTTGAGTGTACTCTTAAATTACATACAATGTAATTTTTATTTCTAACTAAAAAGGCTTTAATTCTGAATTATAAGAGAAATTTATCTATAGAGTTATGAGGGAAAAAAATAAGGTTATGGCCTAATAATTCCATCCCAGGTCAAACTAACATCCATGTGCAAGGAAGACTGACATATATAATATAACTTGCAATCATTCAAAAGAGCTCAAGTATGAGAGGCTCATGGTTAAGTGAGTTTGTAATGCTACAACTAATAAACATAGAGGTAAGGCCAAAAAGAATGATGTTTTGCTTTCATCCCTTTAATAACCCTCCTCTGTATTTACACTTTTTTTTAATGTTTTTATTTATTTTTGAGACAGAGAAAGACAGAGCATGAACAGGGGAGGGGCAGAGAGAGAGGGAGACACAGAATCCAAAGCAGACTCCAGGCTCCGAACTGTCAGCACAGAGCCGCATGCGGGGCTCGAACTCACGGACTGTGAGACCATGACCTGAGCTGAAGTCGGACGCTCAACCGACTGAGCCACCCAGGTGCCCCCACACTTCTTTTTTTGATTGACTATAACTTCAAGTCAATAATCTCAGGAATAATTTAGAATTCTTGTTCTGTTACTGTACTTGTGGGAAAACGTTCCATATTTTACTAGTTGTGATATGGGCATAAAATAGAAAAGATTTATTGCTTAAATAAAAGATCTTATCTTCCTTGTATAGTAAAACAAGTGTTCTTTTTTAGATGCTGTGTTTTAAATTTATTATATGCCAAATGCTTTTTTATTAATTAGCTGTGAGAAGATTATAAATGCTTTTGTTTTGAGTTTTTGGATGATTTTGAGGTAGAATTTTTGGTTTGTAACCCTCCCAGGATCTTCCTTATTGCAGTCTAACACTGGTCCCTGTGCTCAGAAAACAAGGAGACACTGAAAAGGCAGGCCACTCCACATTGGATGGTGGCAGTTTCAATAAATAAAACAAAGTTTACATACAAGGCTTGTCTTGGGCAGCAGCAAGATGAATGGATCTGTGTACCTGCTCACCAAATCTTAAAAGTTTATAAAGATGCTGTAACTGGGTTTAGTCATGTATATTGTGCAAGTGTTCTCAACACCACATCATTAAGTCTATGTCCTTGGAACAGCCTATGGAATGGGAAAGCCAAGTGAAACCCATAGTCTTCAGACAGAGTGGATTGGGGGTGAGGAGACTCCCAGTGCCTGGGTCCAACTCATTAATCAATCAGCAGTCATGACTTTTTGATAGCACTCCCCAACAGAAATATTGAAAAAATAAAATGGCTGTAATAATGTGTCTCATCATGGGTATACATACCTGTTTGCTGTGTGAATTTTGAGGTCTTCTTTATCAATAGGAAGGGTTTAATTCCCCATCAGTTGAATATAAGCTTAGCCTTGTGACTTACTTTCATTAAAAAATGAGATACAAGTACAGATTAGGAAAGTTCTTGTGCTTTGAGATTGCCCTCTTTTTCTGGAAGAAACCCTAAAACACTATTTAAACAAGTGAAGATTAGCTCACTACAGGGTGAGACTATATGGATAGAGATCCCAGCTATCCTTGTAACCTGGTTTCAGAACCACAGCAGTTAAGGCCATAGACTTGTGGATGATGTCATCCTAGATCTTCAACTACCAGCCAAGACAGACCAGAAAAAACCCATAAGCACGCTATAGAATCATGAGGAAAAAAAAAATGAGGAAAAAAATATATATAACACTTTTTTTTTGCTTTCAGCCACTGAACATCAAAGTGGTTTATCACACAGTAAAACTTAATTGATATAGATGTTTTCTGTTACATTTTGCGTTTCGTGAACTAAATCTTATTTTGTTCTTAGGATTTTGTTTTATTTCCCTATGCTAGCACTTTTAGTTCCATTTTTAAAATTACTTTATTATACTATAATAATTCATTTTGTTTTTTAATCTCTTCTATCCAAATATTAATTTGACTCTGCATGAATAGTCTATTTAAAGGTATAAGCTAATTTTAATGACTTAGATCTCTATGTAGAAGTTTTTCTTTCATCAAAGTTTCCCAGCTTTGAATAGTAAAGATATAATATTATTCAACAGGTGATCTATTATGTTTGACTCTTCATTGGCATTAGTTTTATTTATGAAAACATTCAAAACTTTCTATGCTTTAGCCATTTATTGTTAACTCCTTGTCTATCCATTCTAATCCATTGGTGGTAGATTTGACTCATTTTTCTGGGGGAAAAAAAGATTAAAACAATCAAGATAACATACTGCAACATTTATTAGCAAGTCAAGTGAACACATTAAAAAAGATCTAGGTGGGGCACCTGGGTGGCTCAGTCGGTTGAGTATCCGACTTGGGCTAAGGTCATGATCTCGCAGTCTGTGAGTTCGAGCCCCGTATTGGGCTCTGTGCTAACAGCTCAGAGCCTGGAGCCTGCTTCCTTCGCATTCTATGTCTCCCTATCTCTCTGCCCCTCCCCTGCTCATGTTCTGTCTCTATCTCTGTCAAAAATAAATAAACATTAAAAAAAAATTAAAAAAAAAAAAGATCTAGGGGAATGAGCTTAACTTCCTTTGTTATAACTTCAACATCTTAGCTGTGATACTCTGTTTCTTTTTCTTTACTGTGTTTTAAACTGTGATATCTGCTGTTAAGTAAGTCATTTCCCATGTTTGAATTGCTAAGATTAAACGAATTTACATTATTGTTCCATTCCCAACCCTTTTTTAAATTTCTTTCCATCTTTCTTCCCTGTAACTAATATCAATCTAATACATATATAGATACATATATATGTATATGTATATACATATATGTGTATATGTGTTCTTCTCTCCTTTTTGTTTTATTCATATGTATTTCCATCCTCTTCTATATTCCAAATTTTCCATCAGTTTGGATTATTTGATATTTTCAGTTATGCTTTTTTCATTACCTTTGTCTTTTTTCTCTTCTCCATTTATTTGTCTAGGTGATCATTAACTATTTTCTTTTTTTAAAATATGAAATTTATTGTCAAATTGGTTTCCATACAACAGCCAGTGCTCATCCCAACAGGTGCCCTCCTCAATACCCATCACCTACCCTCCCCTCCCTCCCAAGCCCCGCCAACCCTCAGTTTGTTCTCAGTTTTTAAGGGTCTCTTATGGTTTGGCTCCCTCCCTCTCTAACCTTTTTTTTTTTTTCCTTCCCCTCCCCATGGTCTTCTGTTAAGTTTCTCAGGATCCACATAAGAGTGAAAACATATGGTATCTGTCTTTCTCTGACTGACTTATTTCACTTAACATAATATCCGCCAGTTCCATCCACATTGCTACAAAAGCCCATATTTCATTCTTTCTCATTGCCATGTAGTACTCCGTTGTGTATATAAACCACAATTTCTTTATTCATTCATCAATTGATGGACATTTAGGCTCTTTCCATAATTTGGTTATTGTTGAACGTACTGCTGTAAACTTTGGGGTACAAGTGCCCCTATGCTTCAGCACTCCTGTATCCCTTGGGTAAATTTCTAACAATGCTATTGCTGCTTCATAGGGTATCTATTTTAAAATTTTTGAGGAACCTCCACACTGTTTTCCAGAGCAGCTGCACCAGTTTGCATTCCCACCAACAGTGCAAGAGGGTTCCCGTTTCTCCACATCCTTTCCAGCACCTATAGTCTCCTGATTTGTTCATTTAGCCACTCTGACGCGTGAGGTAGTATCTGAGTGTGGTTTTGATTTGTATTTCCCAGATGAGGAGTGATATTGACCATCTTTTCATGTGCCTGTTGGCCATCCGGATGTCTTCTTTAGAAAAGTGTCTATTCATGTTTTCTGCCCATTTCTTCACTGGATTATTTGTTTTTCGAGTGTGGAGTTTGGTGAGTTCTTTACAGATTTTGGATACTAGCCCTTTGTCTGATATGTCATTTGCAAATATCATTTCCCATTCCGTTGGTTGCCTTTTAGTTTTGTTGATTGTTTCCTTTGCAGTGCAGAAGATTTTTATCTTCATGAGGTCCCAATAGTTCATTTTTGCTTTTATTTCCCTTGCCTTTGGAGATGTGTCAAGTAAGAGATTGGTACGGCTGAGGTCAGAGAGGTTTTTTTTTCCTGTTTTCTCCTCTAGGTTTTTGATGGTTTCCTGTCTCACATTCAGGTCCTTTCTCCATTTTGAGTTTATTTTTGTGAATGGTGTAAGAAAGTGGTCTAGTTTCATCCTTCTGCATGTTGCTGTCCAGTTCTCCCAGCATCATTTGTTAAAGAGACTGTCTTTTTTCCATTGGATATTCTTTCCTGCTTTGTCAAAGATTAGTTGGCCATACTTTTGTGGGTCTTTTTGCAGATGACATGATATTATACATGGAAAACCTGAGAGACTCCACCAAAAGTCTGCTAGAGCTGATACATGAATTCAGCAAAGTCACAGGGTACAAAATCAATGTACAGAAATCACTTGCATTCCTATACACTAATAATTAAGCAACAGAAAGACAAATAAAGAAACTGACCCCATTCACAATTGCACCAAGAAACATAAAATACCTAGGAATAAACCTAACCAAAGATGTAAAAGATATGTATGCTGAAAACTATGGAAAGATTATGAAGAAAATTGAAGAAGATAGAAAGAAATGGAAAAACATTCCATTCCCATGGATTGGAATACTAAATATTGTTAAAATGTCAATACTACCCAAAGTAATCAACACATTCAATGCAATCCCAATCAAAATTGCACCAGCATTCTTCTTGAAGCTAGAACAAGCAATCCTAAAATTTGTATGGAACCACAAACAACTCCAAATAGCCAAAGTAATTTTGAAAAAGAAAATCGTTAACTATTTTCTATGGTCCGTAGACAAATATGTCCTCTGTGTGTCAAGCATTTCATTACATAAAGAACATCTTCCTCACAATGGTACATTATAAAACATGTACTCAAGCTTTGATATCTAATTTAAATTTCTTGATAACCGTAGAACTAGATTTCATTTATTTTGGAAATAATGACATGAATGGCCTTTTTTCACTGCATGCTTAAAAAGTCAGAGGTATATATTTCCCCAAGAAAAGTTTAACTGTTCTGCTACCCCTACTAAGTAGTGTTATGAATGTATGAAAGATAATATTTGGAACTCTTCAGGACAATTTTATTTTATTTTTTTTTAATTTTTTTAACGTTTATTTATTTTTGAGACAGAGAGAGACAAAGCATGAACGGGGGAGGGTCAGAGAGAGGGAGATTCTGAAAACAGAGGGTCAGAGAGAGGGAGAATCTGAAACAGGCTCCAGGCTCTGAGCTGTCAGCACAGAGCCCGACGCGGGGCTCGAACTCACGGACCACGAGATCATAACCTGAGCCGAAGTCGGCCGCTTAACCGACTGAGCCACCCAGGCACCCCCAGGACAATTTTATAAGAACAGAGTGAAAGACAAATAATTAAGGGAGAGAGAGGAGATAAGATCAGTACATAGTGGGAAGTGGTGTGGTTTTATTATGTCATCGCTCCCTCATGGTCTCCAAATAGTTAAGTCTAATAAACCTTTGAAATTCTTGATGAGTATTCATATTGTTTTTATACAAAAACCAAAGGTGTGTCTTAGTTTCATGTTGGGTTAATGTAGCAGGAAATAAAATAAAAATCTGGAAAACTATATAAATTTAGAAAAAAAGAACATTATAAACCATAATGATGATTATAATTATATTGATAATGTATATAATGTATAATTTACATAAATATATAATTTATATAAATATAATTTACATAATATATAATTTATATCAAGTATAATTATAAAATTATGAAAAATATAATTAATAAGCCAGTATGAATTAGCATAAGTGATGTGAGGGTTATTTAGGGCTCTCACTGATTGTAAAATCATACTTTGATCTCTGAGAGACAATGTAACTGCCAGATTATGTTTGGTAACATGTATAATGTGCAATGTGTATATATTATGTTCATCTTATATATTATGAAATTTTAATAGCAATTATGTTACCTAGACATGTCATTCTTGGTCTAATCCTAAGAGCATATGAAAATAACCATAAAGATCTACTCATTATTTATGACCACTATTTGTTTTCCAAATGAGGTAATTAATAAAGATTTAATTAAAAATTTAAAAGTATAAAAAATAACTTCCTTCTAATGACACAGGCAGGCAGTTAGCAACTTAGGTACAGCATTGTGCCTCAGTATTCCTGATGAACAAATAAAATTAACTAAGAATTGTCAGTAATATGTCTGTGCAGTCATAAATTTGAATTAAAAAAAAAATTCACAGTTACTTTAAATTAATTGCTCAAAATAATAGAAGGCTTATTAAATTTTCTCAGAGAAGCCAAATAAATAATAAAATGCTGAACTATTTCTACTTATTGTGAGTACTAGAATTGTCAGGACAATTTTTTTGGTTTGCAATCTAGAAAAATATCCAAATTTTGTATCAGAATATGAAACATTTTATTTCAATGCAAGGAGTTTTTCCACTGTTGCTGTGAAGTAAAAGAACTAAATCACAGCTAATTCAATTCAAAAGCAGAAGGAAGATATCAGGAAAGAGACAAAGAAAAGAAAAAAGGAAAAAAAAAGTATATTTTTCAGAACTCATCAACCTAATGGGAATTGAAATCAAAACATCTCTTTAAAATGTACTTTTAAAATAAATAAATAATAGAGCATATTAATGAAAATAGGAGCTAGTTATTTAAAAAAATTAATATAGTTGATAAACCTATAACCAGACTTATAAAAAAAAAAGAAAAGATAAAGGACCCAAATAAATAAAATCACAAACAAAAGAGGAGGGATCACAACCAGCACCACAGAAATATAAATAATTGTAACAGAATATTATGAAAAATTATATGCCAGCAAATTGGACAATTTATAAAAAAATTGTATAAATTCCTAAAAACATAACCTACCAAAACTAAAACAGGAAGAAAGAAACGTTGAACAGACTGATAACAAGCAAAGATTTCATCAGTAATCAAAAAACTGCCAACAAACAAAAGCTCGGGACCAGATGACTTCTCAGGCAAATTCTTCCAAACATTTAAAAAAGAGTTAATACCTATTCTTCTCAAACTATTCCAAAAAAAAAAAAAAAAAAAAATAGAAAAGGAAGGGAACTTCCAAATTCATTCTGAAGCCCAATTATCCTGATACCAAAGCCAGATAAAGACTCCCTCCCAAAAAAGAAAACTATGGCCAATATCCCTCATGAACATAGGTAAAAAAAAAATCTGAATAAAATACCACAAACAGAATCCAACAACACATTAAAAAAAATAATAATTCACCACAATCAAGTGGGATTTATTCCTGGGCTGGAAGTGGGTTTAATATTCACATATCAATCATTGCAATATACCATATTAATAAAAGAAAGGAAAGAACCATATGATGTTTTCCATAGATGCAGCAAAATCATCTGACAAACTACAACGTCCATTCTTTATAAAAATCCTCAACAAAGTAGGACGGAGGGAACATACCTCAACATAATAAAAGAAATAGATATAAAACCAACAGCTAACATCATCCTCAATGGGGAAAAACTGAGAGCTTCCCCTGTATAGTCAGAAACAAGACACGGTTGTCCACTCTCACCATTGTTGTTTAACTTAGTACTGGAGTGCTAGTCTCAGCAAACAACAAAAAGAAAAAAGGCATCTAAACTGGCAGGAAGAAGTCAACCTTTTACTAATTGCAGATGACATGAAACTCTATGCAAAATACAAGAAAGACTTCACCAAAAAAATGCTAGAACCGATATATAAATTCAGCAAAATTTTAGGATATAAAATCAATGTACAGAAATCATTTGTATTTCTATACAGCAATAATAAAGCAGCTGAAAGAGAAATCAAGGAATCAAGCCCTTTTACAATTGCACCAAAAATCATAAGACATTGGCTATAGCAAGGTTTTTCTAAATATGTCTCCTGAGGCAAAAGAAATAAAAGCAAAAATAAATATTGAGACATCATCAAAATAAAAAGCTTCTTCATGTGAAAGAAACAATCAATAAAAATAAAAGGCAACTTACAGAATGAGAGACAATATTTGCAAATGACATATCTAATAAAGGATTAGTATCCAAAATATATAAAGAACTTATAAAATTCAACACCCAAAGAATGAATAATCTAATTAAAAATGGGCAGAAGACATGAATAGACACTTTTCCAAAGAAGACATCGAGATGGCCAACAGACACATGAAAAGGTGTTCAACATCACTTATTATCAGGGAAATATAAATCAAAACTACAATGAGATATCACCTCACACCTCACAGAATGGCTGAAAGCAACAAGAAACAATGGGTGTTGGCAAAGATGTGGAGAAAGGGGACCACTTTTGGGAAAGCAAACTGGTGCAGCCCTATGGAAAACACCATGGGAGTCCCTCAAAAAGTTAAAAAAAAAAAACAAATCTATAATCCAGCAATTGCACTATTAGGTTTTTATACAAAGAATAAAAAATGCTAATTCAAAGGAATACATTCACCCCAATGTTTATAGCAGCATTATTTACCATAGCCAAAGTATCGAAACAACCCAAGTGTCCAGCGACTGATGAATGGATAAGATATGGTAGATATATTCAATGGAATATTATTCAATATTCAATGAATATTATTCAATAGATATATTCAATGGAATATTATTCAATGAATTCAATATCATTCACATTCAATATCTGAATGTGAATGAACACATTCAGCCATAAAAAATAATGAAATCATGCCATTTGCAAACACATGGATTGAGCTAGAAAGTCTTATGCTAAGTGAAATAAGTCAATCAGAGAAACATAAATACAATATGATTTCCCTCATATGTGGAATTTAAGAAATAAAACAAATGAGCAAAGGAAAAAGAGAGGAGGCAAACCAAGAAACAGACTCTTAAGTATAAGAAAAAAATTGATGGTTACCAGAAGGGAAGTAGGTGAGGAGTTGGTTTAAACAGGTGATGGGGATTACGGAGTGCATTTGCTATGATGAGCACCAGTGTTGTATATAAATATTGAATGACTAAATTGAACACCTGAAGCTACTATAACACTGTAGGTTGACTGGAATTTGAATACAAATTTTAAAAAATAATAAAAATAAAAATAAAATGCACTCAAAAAAGATAAACAATTACTATTTTACAAAATATGGGTTATTAGATCTATAAGTGAACATAATGAAATGTATGGAAATTGAACAAAATGAACTGAACAAGCATACCATGGCAACCACAGAAGTTTATATTCATATTCACTAGGTATTAAATTTAATTTCTTCTCTTATTTGACACTAATGCAAAAGTTCTCTCTATGTTAAGACATAATTATATCCTACAACCTATCCTACAAAGATTCTCAATAGTGGGAAAAATCAAGCTCTTTCAGCAGCATCATATATTCATATCCACATTTTGGTGGCAAAAATAAAATTGTTTGATATAATCTTTAATTTCTGAAATGAATAATTTTATTGAAAATGCTTATAGTCTTTAAGATGATTATTAAATTTCCTGACATATTAAGGTGAAATTTTTATTAGAGAGAAAGGAAAGGTAGGGAGAAAGTAAGAAGAAAAAAAGAGAGAAAGATTGATTTTAAGGAATTGACTTGCATGATTATAGAGATTGGTAAATCCCAAACTGCAGGGTGGGCAGCAGCCTAGAAACACACTCAGGTCCAAAGGCACACTACTGGCAGAATTCCCTCTTTCTTGGGAAGGTCATTCTTTCTCCAAGTCCTGCAACTGATTAGATGAGATCTATTCACAGTATGAGAGAATAATTTGCTTTAGTTGAAATCTATCAATTTAAATGTTGATCTTATCTAAAAATATCTCTGCAGCAACATTTAGACAAGTGTTTGACCAAATATCTAGATATAGTGGCTTAGCCAAGTTGACATATAAAATTAACTCTTCCAGTAGAAATATAAGGAGGGTATTTCACATAGATAGGTTATAATAAAAAAATATGGAAAGGAAAATGTAGAAAATTTGTTCTGAATAAACTGTTTTAGAAAAAGAAACAGTGTGTTTTGCTGAATTATTGTGGACTGTGCTATTAATCAGGTTAACTATTTAAAATCATGACTCTTCTACTTGCTAAGTGTATGACTTATGAAAAATATTAATATTTATAAACCTCTATTTTCCAGATATTTAAATTGACATTGATGTGAGGATTAAGTGATTTTAAGGATGGAAAGCTATTAGAGTACAGCTTGGCACGTACTAAGTGCTTAATAGTTGAAAGATAGCATTTGAGGCATAGAGTCCAGACTCTGGAGCAAGTCTGAGGTCTTATCCTGGATCTATCATTTTTAAGTTGAACAACCTTGCACTAATTGCTTAATCTCTTTGTACTTGATTTCTCCTGTGAAAATAGGTGTAATAGTAAAGCACACAGAACATAGTCAGTGTTCAGTAAGGGTATATAAGTGTTAACTATTAGTATTAATAAGGTGACAGGATATTTTTTTAGGTTAGTTTGTGATGTTCTCCATCATCACTATTAGTCCCTAATTTGCTTTGCTCTTAGAGCTAACAGGAGATGAAAACATGAAAAGATGGCCAATTCTTTGTATTCTGACTTGTGGGATCACTAAACCCAAAGAAGTATAAGTGGCTTGTAAATCTCAGGGATTGAAACCAAGGTTGGCAGAAAGCATTCCTCATCCAGGATTCTTTTTGGGAATTTCACCTCACTTAAAGGGATAAAGTTGCACTTACCATTGATATAGAAGATGAAAGGAGGCTGGGAGTATGTAGCTTAAACCATACTTAAAGGAGGAAGCTGTTTGGGGGATTTCTATGAGTGGGGTAGGTGGAATCTCAAAAACTTCTATTGTATACATCAGAGGAATAACTCCTAATATCTTTTACTGACAATATAAGCAAAAGTATTTATGTTAAATATTCTTAGTGGTAAGTAAACAGAGTGAATAACTTTTGTTGTTGTTGTTATTTGATATATATATATATATATATATATATATGGAGAGAGAGAGAGAGACAGAGAGAGACAGAGAGAGAGACAGAGACAGAGAGAGAGCAAGGAAGGGGCGGGGGAGACAAAAGGAGAGAAACTTAAAAAGGTTGCACAGAGCCCAGCACAGGGCTTGATCCCACTACCCTGGGAACATGACCTGAGCTGAAATCAAGAGTGGGATGCTCAACCAAGTCACCCAGGCACCCCAGAGTGAATTTCTTTGATGATTCTGATAGTAGCAGTGCCATAGTGACTGTCGAAGACCAACATTTGACAGCAATATTATCTAACAGAAGGATTAATGGTGATGATGGAAACATCAGGAACTAAATACTACAGCCCAGTACCATTTTTTCCAGGTATTATTTAAGCCCTAGACCCTTTCTAAGCATTTCAAGGTGATGCTAATAGTGATAGTCCATGGGCCAAACTTTGAATAGGAAATTACTATGTTCGTATTTGTCCTTTAGGACAATCTTTTAATCTAGATATTTCTTCCTTGGGTTCTATTTTTTCCTTGCTTCTTGAAAAGAACCTGAAAAGAAAATCTTTTTATCAGCTGTACTTTTAAGTGTTCAATCTTAAAAAGGCATCTAGAATACTATGTAGATATTTATTGATCACTTATTCATTTATCATACACTTGTTAAATAATTAAATATTAATTATGAATCTCTTATGATGTGCCAGACAGTGTTTTAAGCACTGAAGATATAGTGAGGACAGGAAGAAGTAGTAACATCTTTTGAGTTAGGCATTAAAAAGGTAAATTGTCAGCAAGTACATAAAAAGATGCTCAATGAGTCATCAAAGAAATGAAAATCAAAACCACAATAAGATACCACTTCATATTCACTAGAATAACTAGAATTAAAAAGTCAGATAAAATGTTTTGGTGAGGCTTTAGAGAAATCAGAAATATCATACACTGCTTGGGAATGTAAATGATGGAGGTTTTTTGGAAGACAGTGTGGTAGTTTGTCAAATGATAAACACAGTTACCATATGATATGATAAGTATTTCTAGTCTTTAGTAAACACTCAAGATAAGTGAAAACATATGTCCACCCAGAAACTTATATATAAATATTCAGAACAAACATTAATCATAATAGTCAAAAGGTAAAAACAGCTCAAATGTCTGTTAATGGACAAATGCATAAACACATGGTTTATCTATACAAGAGAATATTTTTTTCAGCCATAAAAAGAATGAAGTAATGATATATTACAATATGAATGAACCTAAGTTCAGTATGCTAAGTAAAAGAAATGAATCACAAAAGACAATATACTACATTATTCCATTCCTATTAATGTCCAGATCAGGGAAATCTATTAGAGGTTACTTAGAGCAGGGGTCAGGGATGGGGGAATACAGGAGTGCTCACTGAAGAGCATGCAGGTTTTTTTTTTCTTTTGAGTGAGTTCTAAAATTGACTGTGATGAAGGTTTCACATATCTGTGTATATACTAAAATGCATTGAGTTATACACTTTAAATGCGTGAATGGCATAAGAATCATATTTCAGTAAAGCTTTTTATTTTTTTTAAGATTCCTTTTCCTGTTGTTTGGTGAAAAGTCTAGGGGAGGAAAACAATGGAAACTGGAAGACTACATACATATGAGGTAATATCAGTAGCCCAGGGAGACACTAACAAATCATTGACCAGAGTGGTAGCAATGGAGATAGAAAAAAGTGGATTAATTCCAGATTTATTTTGGAGAAATAGCTAGAAACTTCTCTCTAATGAAATAGAAAGGGAGAGAACATGGTTGGCTGACACATTTTTGGCCTCAGCCACTTGATAATTAGGATGTGGTTATTGGCAAGAGATTTTCTAGAAATGAAGGCAGGGGAAATCCACATTACTATTTAATAATAAGTGATCAACTGAGTACGTGAATCTAAAGCTTAAATAAGAATAAGACTGGGGATATAAATGTCATTAATTTCTTGGTTATTCATATTAGTATTTTTTTTTCTGCACATGAATGGAACCAAGGCAATTGGCAAGGCACTGGTGAAGAAGAAACAAAGAAAATCAGATGCATTCCTGCCTTTAAGGAATTTACAATGAAGGACACATGGATCCTTTTATTAACCAAAATATTAGATTTGATAAATGTATGAGAACATGAAGTGTAATGCAGTAAAGCATTTGCTATTTAGTATTACTCTATTTACACTGATCATAGGGAGCTCTAAAATCTGGCATTATGGATCTTCTCAGCATGTAAAGAATGTGGGAGTTTTCAAACTCTAAGCCTATCCTCTGGAGCTATAAATAGAAATGATTGTGCAGAGAATCACTCTTACAGCTGCACACCTCACATAGAGATTAAGAATAAATAACAATGCTCAGATACACATCTGTACCCACAGATCCAAGATAAAAATTAGATCATCTTTTTTAAATTAAAAAAAAGTTTTATTTTTTTAACATGTATTTTTTTTTTAAATCCCTAGCCCCAAGTGATTCTAATTTTATTTAGAGCTGAAAAATTCCAATGGCTTAAGGAAAAGGAAATGATGTTTACAAAAGCAGTTGAGATAACTGGGAAGAAAAGATGAAAATTGAAAAAAAACTAGTGTCAGCAGCAGAGTTATTCTAATTCTATATGAGATCTAATATATTCTCCAAACTAAGCATTCCCAAAACTGTGAAAGAGATAGTCTGCAGTTTCACTCTCTCAGAAATTTAAGGTGCTTCTTTTAGCCCTGTTCTAGTGAGGGGAAAACAAGAAGACAATGAAACAAAAGGAATGAACCCATGATGTTTTGAGCCTGCCTATTCATTGAGCAGAAAAGCGAGAAGAGTTTATCTGAAATCATTTCTGTTGTTTTCCTTTTAGCAAAAGTCTAAGTTTCTATTTTTTCAGACAGAGCATCAATCCTGGTGCTGTCAGTGTCCTTTAGGACACTTTTGTTTTTAGAAAAAGAAGGGAGGGCAGTAATGACAGAGTGGTAATGTCATTACTATAGATAGTGTTAGTGACAAGGATGGATGTCAATGTTGATATGATGAGGATGACAGTGATGGCAATGGAGAAATCATCCCAAAGCATCATGGATTTGTCACTGGCCCCAGAGGTGATGTCTTTGTTTCATATAAATTCTAGTTAGTTAGCATAGTGCAATATTGATTTCAGCAGTAGAATTTAGTGATTCATCACTTACTTATATATAACACCCAGGGCTCAACACAAGTGCCCTCCTTAATACCTATCACCCATTTAACCCATTCCCCACCCACCTCCCTTCCATCAACCCTCAGTTTGTTTTCTATAGTTAAGAGTCTCTTATGGTTTTCATCCCTCTCTTTTTCCCCCTTCCCCTATATTCATCTGTTTTCTTTCTTAAATTCCACATACAAGTTAAATCATATGGGATTTGTCTTTCTCTGACTGGCTTATTTAGCTTAGCTTAATACACTTTAGCTCCACCCATGTCTTTGTAAATGAAAGGATTTCATTTTTTGAATGATATATATACCACATCTTCTCTATTTCTTCATCAGTCATTGGACATTTGGGCTCTTTCTATAATTTAGCTATTGTTGTTAATGCTGCTATAAACATCAGGGTGCACGCGTCACTTCCAATCAGTATTTTTGTATTCATTGAGGAAATACCTCGTAGTGCAAATACTGAATTGTAGGATAGTTCTATTTTTTAATTTTTGAGAAAACTTTATACTGCTTTCCAGAGTAGCTGCACCAGTTTGCAATCCCAAAAGTGTAAGGGGATTCAGCTTTCTCCACATCCTCACCTAACCTGTTGCTTCCTGTGTTGTTAATATTGCTATTCTGACAGGTGTGAGGTGGTATCTCATTGTGTTTTAATTTGTATTTTCCTGATGATGAGTGATGTTGATAATCTTTTCATGTGTCTTCTGGTCATCTGCATGTCTTCTTTGGATCAATGTGTATTCATATTTTCTGCCCATTTTTAAATTGGATTATTTGTTTTATGAGTGTTGAGTTGGATAAGTTCTTTATAGATTTTGATACTAAGCCTTTATCAAATATGTCTTTTGCAAATATCTTTTCCCATTCCCTCAGCTGCCTTTTAGTTTTGTTGATTGTTTCTTTTGCTGGGCAGTTTTTTTCTTTATGAGTTCCCATAGTTCATTTTTGCTTTTGTTTCCCTTGACTCCAGTGACATATCTACTAAAAAGTTGCTACAGCTGAGGTCAAAGAAGTTGGTGCCTGTGTTTTCCTCTAAGATTTTGATGGTGTCCTGTCTCACACTAGGTCTTTTATCCATTTTGAATTTATTTTTTTTATGGTGTAAGACAGTTTTCCAATTTCATTCTTCTGCATGTCGCTATCCAGTACTCCCAACAACATTTATTAAAGAGACTGTCTTTTTTTCCATTGGGTATTTTTTCCTGCTTTGTTGAAAATTAGTTGAGCATAGAATTGTGTGTTCATTTCTGGGTTTTCTATTCTGTCCCATTGATCTATGGGTCTGTTTCTGTGCCAGTAACACAATGTGTTGTTCACTACAGTTTTGTAATGTACCTTGAGGTCTGGAATTGTGACGCCTCCAGCATTGCTTTTGTTTTTCAAGGTTGCTTTGGCTATTTGAGGTCTTTTGTGTTTCCATACAAATTTTAGAACTGTTTGTTCTAGCTCTGTGAAAAATTCTGGTGGTATTTCGATAGGGATTGAATTAAATGTGTAGAATGCTTTGGGTATTATAGACATTTTCACAATATTTGTTCTTCCAGTCCATGAGCATGGAATGTGTTTCCTTTTTTGGTATCCTCTTCAATTTCTTTCATAAATGTTCTATAGTTTTCATAGTAAAGATCTTTCACCTCTTTGGTTAGGTTTATTCCTAGATATATTATGTTTTTTGGTGCAATTGTAAAAGGGATTGATTCCTTGATTTCTCTTTCTGTTGCTTCATTACTGAGTGTGTAGAAATTCAACAGATTTCTGTACATTGATTTTATATTCTGAGACTTTGCTGAATTCAGTTCTAGCAGTTTTTTGATGGAGTCTTTTTGGTGTTCTACATAGAGTATCATATTATCTGCAAATAGTGAAAGTTTGGCTTCTTCCTTGCCTATTTGGAAGCCTTTTATTTATTATTGTTTTCTGATTGCTGAGGCCAGGACTTCCAGTACTACATTAAATAACAATGGTGAGAGTGGACATCTGTGTCTTGATTTGTGAATATATAACCACACATCCAGCTCAGGCATAAATCCTACTCGGTCATGATAAATAATTATTTTAATGTACTATTGGATTCAACTTGCTAGCATTTTGTTGAGAATTTTTGCATCCATGTTCATCAGGGACATTGGCTTTTAATTTTCCTTTTTAGTGGTGTCTTTGGTTTTGGAATCAAGGTAATTCTGACCTTGTAGAAGGAGTTAGGAGTTTTGTTTCCATTTCTATTTTTTGAAATAGTTTGAGAAGAATAGGTATTAACTGTTTTTGACATGTCTGGTAGAATTCCCCTGGGAAGCCATCTGGCTTTGGACTTGTTTGTTGGAAGAGTTTTGAATATTGATTCCTTCTGCTAGTTATGAGTCTGTTCAAATTTTCTAATTTTTCCTTTTACATTTTGGTAGTTTGTATGTTTCCATGAATTTATCAATTTCTTCCAGATTGCCCAATTTATTGGCATACAGTTTTTCATAATACTCTCTTAAAACTGTGTTTATATGGTGTAGGTTTGATCTCTCCTCTTTCATTCATGATTTTATTTATTTGGATCCTTTATCTTTTCTTTTTGATAAGTCTGATTAGGGTTTGTCAATATTATTAATTCTTTCAAGGAACCAACTCTCAGTTTCATTGATCTCTTCTATTGTTTTTTATTTGTGTGTCATTTGTTGAGCTCTAATCTTTATTATTTCCCTTGTTCTGCTGGGTGTAGGCTTTATTTGCTGCTCCTTTTCTCTTTTAGGTATAAGTTAGGTTGAATATTTGAGACTTTTCTTGCTTCTTGAGGTAGGCCTGTATGGTATATACTTTCCTCTTATGACCATCTTTCTGCATTCAAAAGGTTCTGGACTATTGAGTTTTCATTTTTCTATGTTTCCATGTATTTTTTTTTTTATTTCTCCTTTATTTTCCTAGTTAATCCAATCACTCTTTAGTAGGATATTCTTTAACTCTATGTATTTATGGCCTTTCCAATTTTTTTTTTCATGTGTTTGACTTCAAATTTCATTGCATTTTGTTCTGAAAATATGCATGGTATGATCTCAATCATTTTTTTTTCTTTTATTGATGAGGGCTCATTTGTGACCCAGTACATGGTACATTCTGGAGAATGTTCCATGTGCACTTGAGAAGAATGTATATTCTGCTAGTTTAACATGAAATGTTCTGAATGTATCTATTAAGTCCATCTGGTCCAGTGTGTCATTCAAAACCTTTGTTTTCTTGTTGATTTTCTGCATTAATGATCTGTCCATTGTTGTAAGTGGGGTGTTTAAGTCCCCTACTATTATTATATGATTATCAATTAGTTTCTTATGTTTGTTATTAATTGTTTTATGCATTTGGGTGTTTTCATGTTAGGGGCAGAAATATTTATAATTGTTATATCTTCTTGTTAGATAGTCCCCTTAATTTTGATATAATTCTCCCTTCTTCATCTCTTGTTTCAGTCTTTGTTTTAAAATCTATTTTGTCTCATATAATTATGGCTACATTGGCTTTTTTGGATGTCCATTGGTATGATAGATGTTTCTCCATCTCCTCACTTTCAATATGGAAGTGTCTTGGGGTCCAAAATAAGTCTCTTGTAGGCAGCATAAAGATAAGTTTTGTTGTTGTTGTTGTTGTTGTTGTTGCTGTTGTTGTTTGTTTGTTTATTGTTAGGGGCCAAGGGGAGTGACAGAGGAAAAGAAGCCCAAGCAGGCTCCATGTTCAGTGGGGAGCCTGACACAAGGCTCAAACCCATGAATCGTGAGATCATGACCTGAGCCAAAATCAATCAGATGCTTAACTGACTGGGCCACCTGGGCACCCCAGGTCTTTTTTTTTTATCCATTCTGATACCCTATGCCTTTTGATTAAAGTATTTAGTCCATTTACATTCAGAGTGATTACTGATAGACATGAATTTACTTCCATTGTATTACCTATAAAGTACCAGTTTTCTCTGGAAATTTTCTTTGTTCCTTTTTAGTCTTTATTGCTTTTGGTCTTTCTTTCCCACTCAAAGAGTCCCCTTTAATATTAGTTGCAGGGCTGGTTTAGTTGCAGGGCTGGTTGAGCTTCTTTAGTTTTTGATTGTCTGGAAAACTTTTTATCTCTCTTATTCTGAATGACAGCCTTGGTGCGTAAAGTATTCTTGGCTGCATATTTTTCCCATTCATCATGTTGAATATATCATGCCACCCCCTTCTTGCCTGCCACGTTTCTGTGAAAAGATCTGCTGATAACCTTATTTATCTTCCCTTGTAGTTTAGGGATTTCTTTTCCCTTGCTGCTTTCATGATTATTTCCTTATCTGTGTATTTTGCAAATTTTACTATGATATGTCTTGGTGTTGGTCTGCTTTTTTAATTTTCATGGAAGTTCTCTGTGCCTCCTGGATTTAGATGTCTGTTTCTTTCCCTAGATTAGGGAAGTTTTCAGCTATAATTTGCTCAAATAAACCTTCCACTCTTTTTTTCCTCTCTTCTGGTATTCCTGTGATATGAATGTTATTAACCTTTATGGAGTTGCTGAGTTTTCCAAATCTCCATTTGCAATCCAATATTTTTATTTCCCTCTTATTTTCCACTATATTATTTTCCATAATGTGATCTTCTACATCACTTATTCATTCCTCTGCTTCTTCTATCCTTGCAGCCATTACATCCAGTCTTTTGCATCTGTTACAGCTTTTTAAATTTCAATCTGAATAGTTTTTAAGTCTTTTATCTCTTCAGTAAGGGTCTCTCTGGTTTATTTTATGCTCTTCTTAAGCCCAGTTATTATCTTTATTATTGTTGTTTTAAACTCTGGTTCAGGCATATTGCATATCTGTTTTTTGTTAGCTCCCTGGCCATGACCTCTTCTTGTTCTTTCTTTTGGGAATTCCGACATCTGGGTATTTTGTCTAGGCCTCAGTCTTTTGTGTGTTAGGACTGATTGTGCCTGGTCTTATTTCCACTGCAGCAGAAGCTTTGCAGTAGTTTGTGTTCAGAAGACCTGTTTCATGCAAGGGGATTGTGCTGGTCATCTAGGGAGGGGCCCACTGCTTCTCTGACTGTCAGGTGCATTTTGCCCTAGTACAGATACTCCTGCAGAACATAAGGGGGTGGGGTTTGGTGTAAGGGGCTCAAGGCTCAATTGTGGGCATTGTGCTCCTTTTTGAAGTCCATCTGTGATGGTGGGAGGGGTGAAAAGTGGTGTCAACCCTCTCTCTTTACCAGAGGGGAGTTCACACCTTCCACTGTTCTGGAAGCCCTCAAAGAAAAGCAAACAACCTCTCTTGTATCCTAGGCTTCTGCCACTTCCTTGCCTTCAGCCTATATGTGACACCCTTCAGCTGTCTTCCCTTCTGGTCAAACAGTGCTCCTATGTTTTATCTCAGGTGCATGGCTGTGTTTTGAAACTCCAAATTTTAGGGCCTGGCATGGCATGGACTTGTATTGACCTTCTGGGGGAGCATCTTGCCAAATGGTGGCTGGCATCCATTCGTTGTAGAAACACTGTACCATGATTGTGCAGGGGCTTGGAGTTTATGGTAGAAAGAAGCCAAAAATTGTCTTCCCAATTATCTGCCTTCAGCAGAAGCTTCGGCTGCTTTGCTAATTAATGGGGCAGCTTAGGGGTGCCTGCTGGCTCTTCTTCCCTGTGAGAGGCAGTGCCACCTCTCCTAGATGTACTCCCAGAAGGAAAACTGTCTTGATGCATGCAGGGGGTTTGTGCTGGTCTACTGAGGGTGGGGCCCATTGGTGCTCTGGCTCTCAATAACACTTGCCCTAATGAAAAAGACATCTGCAGAGTGCAAGGGTATAAGGTTTGGTGTAAATAGTTCAAGCTTCCACCGTGGGGGTTATGCCACTTACTGAAGTCCATTTGTGCTGATAGAAGGGTTGAAAAATGTCACCAGCTCACTCTCTTCCCTGAAGAGGGAAGTTTGTGCTGCCTCATTTTAGGAAGCCTTCACAGAAGAGTGAACAGACTCCCTCTTGTGTCCCAGACTTCTATCGTATCTCTGCCTTCACCTTGTCTGCATCCAAGCCATCTACCTACCCAGCAGCACAGTGCTCCTGTGTTTTATCTAGGCACATGGCTGGGTTTCAAAATTCTAAATTTTAGGGACCTGGTGCAACACAGATACATGGTCAGAGATGACATCTTGACTTCAGTAAATTTCTAGCAGAACAGGAGGCTGAGGGGGTGACTCAAAATATTGTCCTTTTCTGTTAATAAGAAAGGAATCAGACATGACTTGGGACTTACTGAAGTATGGAGACAATGAACATTTCAGTATCCTTAAGTGTTTTATTTTTTAAACATGATTTGTATATATGTATGTTAGAGAATAGTTTTAAAAATAAAGTTAGGAATAATAAAGACAAATCACACTTCCTATAATTTGACTATACGTGAAGTTTCAAATATATCAAATAATAAATACTCACTTTAAAAAAGACATACTTCAGTCTTATGTTTATATATGTGCTTGAAAAAAATACAAAGAAAGTTATTGCAAATATTAATAAAGACATCAAATGAAACTAGATATAAAGTTTATTAATTCAAATGTTATTAATGTTATTTTGCTCCTGTTTATTTTGTCATTTTTTTCAAAATTTTTATTCAGTTGCTTAAGTCATTTATTATTATCCATTATACAAGTATCATATTTTTTTAAAGTTTCCTTTTAAATATTTATTTATTTTGAAGAGAGAGAGAGCTGGGGAAGGGCAGAGAAAGGAGAACAGAGGATCCAAAGAGGGTCCATTGCTGACAACAGAGAGCCTGATGTGGGGCTCAAACTCATGGACCATGAGATCATGACCTGGGCCAAAGTTGGACACTTAACTGACTGATCCACCCAGGCACCCCTCAAAAGTAACATATTTTGTTTTCATTTTTTCTGCATGCTGTTTTAGAAACAGATTTATCCCAGATGTTATGATATGTAATGTTTTCACAACTGTTCTTTTCTAGGAAATCTGAAATTTTACTCAGCAATTAAAATTTTTAATTTCAGGGACACCTGGGTGGCTCAGTCAGTTGAGCGTCCGACTTAGGCTCAGGTCATGATCTTGCAGTCTGAGTTCAAGCCCCGTGTCGGGTTCTGTGCCGACAGCTCAGAGCCTGGAGCCTGCTTCGGATTCTGTGTCTCCCTCTCTCTCTGTCCCTCCCCCGCTCATGCTCTGTCTTTCTCTCTGTCAAAAATAAATAAAAACATTAAAAACAAAATTATTTTGTTTTAATTTCAGATGAAAATTATTTTTTATTAGTGTGTTTGCTATCTGATTTTGTTATTAATTAGATGGATGCATCTTTATACTCTATGATCAGAGAAAACTATTTTTTTTAATATTTATTCATTTTTGAAAGCCAGAGAGAGACAGAGCACGAATGGGGGAGGGGCAGAGAGAGAGGGAGACACAGAAATAGAAGCAGGCTCCAGGCTCTGAGCTACCAGCACAGAGCCCGACGCGGGCCTCAAACTCACGGACTGCAATATCGTGACCTGAGTGGAAGTTGGCCTCATAAGTGACTGAGCCACAGATGCTCCCCGATTAGAGAAAACTTTCTTGATTATTTCCACTTTTTGAAATTTATTGAGATTTACTTTGTGGTCTAATGTATGGAAATTTAAAAAAATACATCATCAGACAACAGAAAGAAGATGATTTTTTTTTTATTTGTAGAGCATAGATTTCTATATATAAACATTAAAACTATCCAATTGGAGTGCCTGGGTGTCTCAGTTGGTTAAGCATTCACATCAATTTTGTCTCAGGTCATGATCTCAAGGCTCATGGGATTGAGGCCACGTCAGGCTCTGTGCATCCTGACAGCATGGAGCCTGCTTGGGTTTCTCTCTCTCCTTCTATTTCTGTCCCTCTCCCACTTGCATGCTCTCTCTCTCTCTCTCTCTCAAAATAAATAAATAAAACTAAAAATATATACCTGTTCAATTAATTGTGCCATTTACATTTTTTCATGTGGGACTCTAAGCTGACTTTGTTGATTTAAGTGCTATAAGCATCACTTAAATGTGAAGTTTGCATTTTCTTTCTTTATTTCATTAAATATGTGATGTGTGGATTTGTTTTGGTTTTAGTTTCCCTCCTATCCATGAAAAGTGAAAACTCAAACCTAATATATGCTTACTGAAACCTAATAAGATCCTGCTAATTAGAAAATTGCTAAAAAATGTGAACAGATACTGAGTTGAAGTTTAGCTTTGACTAATCTAAGCAACAACAAAAACAATTTCTATATTTCTTAAAACTGCTAAGGTAGAATAGTTTTCTATTTAATAGGACTGATATTGCCAGGTTTATCTATATTCCTAAATTAATAAAATGTGGGTTTATTTTTAAAATGTATCTTATAACACAGATGCTTTCCTAATTAAGTTGCCTTTCTACTGATTATTCTGAAATAAGGAGACTCTTATCTTCATTTATCATGTGATGCCAAAGAATGCATACCTCAGGATGCCATGGTTCTCAACACAATAGACTAAATCAAATCCACATCTTGCTGATCAAATAATCCATGGTTGACATCAAATTTTTCAAGGAATTCTTCATAAACTATATGCAACAAATTTCCACTCTGCCTTGGTTATATAAACAAACATTAGCATCAAAATGCTGAGGATATTCAAATAATTCTGTTGAATTATACTATGAATCAGGAAACCTGGATAACACTTGATCCTCTCTTCTCTACTTATATAATTATAATTATATAAGGAATCATTAGGAATACCAGTGTATGAAAAAAAAATTTATTCCATAATTCCTTTTCTTCAGCTAAACAATTAGGGACATCTCTAAGGTGGCTGATTCAAGCAGGACCAATTCTTTAAGTGACTTTCTTGCAGTTGCTATTTCTTTGCCCCTTGGCTGAGCCAGCCTTTGCCAGTGGCATAAGCATTTTGTCGCAGTCAATGAAGTTGATAAATGAAGCAACCTTATGTAAGCAGGTACTATTAATAAAACTGCTCTTAATGGGTGGTCTGACTGCTTGTACCATGCAAGCTCATATACTGTCATACAGGAAGAAATAAAGGACTTATTCATCATTGTTTTTTATTGATCAGCATGACAGTCTCACTTTGTGGGCAAATACTACAGCTAAATTTTATAGTTTATTGAATTGGTCAAAATGTTACTATCTCTCTAATATATGCAATAGGTCATTAAAAAATAAAGGAAATATACTTAACAGTGCCCATATGAGGCAATGATAGCATGTGATTTGTTGCAAACAGTTCTTTCTTAGTTCCATTTATTTTTGCCGGTAGAGGAAACAAAAAGGATTTATATAGTTCAGGCTTAAGTTGGTGATTTAATAGCCAAAACCCATTGATCATTAAAACAATATATTCAATTGTATATTGTATATTATTTTACAAGGTACTTTGACTTACAGATCAGCATTGAGATATAAATTCTTAATTTTTGTAGTAAATTGTTATTTTTATCTCCCTGATAATAAATGTCCTCTTCAAAACATTTCAATCACAAGGTCATGAAAATAGTCTTTTCTAATATATTCTATATTTTTTAACTTTCAAATTTGAACTTATAATCTAATCTGTTGTAAATTGTTTTATGGCCGGATAATGCCAATTTGTTAAATATCCCATGTGTACTTGAATTTTGAATTAAATATCCCATGTGTTCTTGTTAATTGAGTTGTTTAGAATGTCTACTTATAGCTGTCTATATATCTTATCAGTTAATGAGCTATATTAAATTCTCTCACTGTGGTTTTAACTTTATTTCTTCTGTATATCTGTAAAATTTTTCATTATATAATTTGATGTTATTTTGTATAAGCATACATTTAGGATTTTGATATCTTTTTTATAGATTGATCCTATTATTGCTATTAAATATCCTTCCTTTTATGTAGTACTGCTATTTTCTTGAAAGACTGCTTTATTTGGCAGCTAGTCTCCTTTTAATTAATGCTTTCAGAGTTTCTATAATTTTACTTTCAAATATCTTTGTATATTTAAAGTCTGTTTCCTAGGGGCACCTGAGTGGCTCAGTTGTTTAAGCATTCGACTTTGGCTCAGGTCATGATCTCGCAGTTTGTGAATTCAAGCCCCTCATTGGGCTCTGTGCTGACAGCCTGAAGCCTGGAGCCTGCTTTGGATTCTGTGTCCCCCTCTCTCTGCCCCTCCCCCACTCATGCTGTCTCTCTCTCAAAAAAAAAATAAACATTTAAAAAAAGAATATTTAAAGTCTGTTTCTTAAAAATCAGTATATGGTCAACTTTTTAAATATTATCCAATCAGATAGTCTTTGTAATCTGGATTATTTTGTCCTCTTACTTTAATGAGGTTACTGATTTACCTATGCCTTAATTTATTATTTTACTATTTGTGTATTAGTGCTCTTTCATTTCCTGCTTTTTCTAGTAATGATTTTTTTTTATCATTTAATTTCACTCTTGTTTAGCTTCTTGGATATACCATAGAGAATACAACATACACTCTTGATTTATTAGAATGTGTTAAAAGTTACTTTTAGGGTGTCTGAGTGGCTCAGTTGGTTAAGCATCTGACTCTTGATATAGGCTCAGGTCATGATCTCTCAGGGTGAGATCGAGTCCCCTATGTGGTTTTGTGTTGAGCATGGAACCTCTTTGGGATTATCTGTGTGCATGCCTGTCTCTCTGTCTCTCTGCCCCTTCCTCACTCATACTCTCTAAATAAATAAATAAATAAATAAATAAATAAATAAATAAATATATTTTTTTAAAGTTACATTTAACTTGTAGACAATACCATGGACCTCAGACACTTTAGCTCAATTTTGGGAATATCTTTGATGCTATTATTATCATACATGTCAATATATATAACAAATATACCTTAGTAATATTGTTTTACAGTCAACATGAGTATAGGTTCATCTTAACATTAATATTAGAAGATATTGATAAATTCCAATGTGGTTGTTTCATTTTATATTACTACCAGTAATGTAGGAGAGTTCAAGTTGTTCTATATTTTTGCCTACAGTTGGATTTATCAAGTTTTAGAAAGTATGTATGTACACATGCATCCAAGTGGGAGTGAAGCATCATGACATCTTAAAAAGTTCTTAGTGGTCAGTGCAAGTGGGGAAGGGGCGGAGAAAGAGTGAGAGAGAGAGAGAGAGGGAGAGAGAGAGAATCCCAAACAGGCTCCATGCTGTCTGTACAGAGCCTGATGTGAGACTCAAACTCATGAAACCATGAGATGATGACCTAAGCCAAAATCAAGAGTTGGACACTTGACTGACTGAGCCACCCAGGCATCTCCCCAGCCCCATAATTTGTAATTTTCATTCTTAAAATATCTTTGTTGTGCTTTGGTACTAGAGTTTTTCTAGCTACATAAATTAAATTGAGAAGTGCTCCCTCCCTTTTTGTTTTGTTTTGTTTTCTTTTCTTTTCTTTTCTTTTCTTTTTTCTTTTATTTTATACCCCTTTTTCTCTTGATTGGATATTTTGGTAAAAGACTGATATTAATTCTCTCTTTTGGGTCTTAAAATATTTGCTACTGAAGCCATCTGGGCCTGAAATTTTACATTGAAGAGCATTAAATGTACAGTCAAAATTTTAATATATATAAGACTGCATCAATTTTTTAAGTTTTAATTTTAACTCCAGTTAGTAACATACAGTGCTATACTAGTTTCAGGTGTGATTCAACAATTACATACATCACTCAGTGCTAATTACAACAAGTGTACTCCTTAATCCCTATCATTTATTTTACCCAGCCCCTCACCCCTCTCCCCTCTGTCAACCATCAGTTTGTTCCGTATAATATAAATATTATCTACAAAAGTCCTACAATCTCTATAATCTCTGTTTCTTGGTTTGTCTCTCTCTCTCTTTTCTTTTGCTCATTTTTTTATTAAATTCCACATATGAGAGAAATCATATGGTATTTGTCTTTCTCTGACTTATTTTGCTTAGCATTTTACTCTCCAGATCCATCATGTCCTTGCAAATGGAAAGATTTCATTTGTTTTTATGGCTGCATAATATTCTTATATATTTATGTTATAATCTAGAATGTGGACACAACATTCCACTTTAATAATGGCAAATATTCCTCCTGGAGCTGCTGTTAAGACATCTAATATCATTCTATTCTCTCTCTCTCTCTCTCTCATCTCTCTCTCTCTCTCTCTCTCTCTTTTTAAGTAGTCTTCATGCTCAGTGCAGAGCTTATGATGGGGCTTGAACTCACAACCCTGAGATTAAGGCTTGAGCTGAGATTATGAGTCAGATGCTTAACTGACAGAGCCACCCAGGTGCCCCTCATTTTATTTTCTAAAATTTCTTTACACGTTTGAGTTATTTTAGTGTTCAATAATGTAACGCTATTTTGAAAATCATGTAAGGCCTTCTTCATTTTGTATTTATCAAGAGCTCCATGTGCCATAAGACATCTTCTAAACCTACGGATGGAAGAAAAATAGATGTCACATAGCCATACAAAAGGAACATAGATGTTGTCCATCATTGTAAGATTAGCCAGACTTGTGATAGACTTAGTGTTACAGCCATTTTTCGAGGAATAAGCTATAATATATCTTCCAGTCCAGCCTGGTAGAAGCCATGGCCATTAATATGACCCACATAACCATTGTGTTCTATTATGTTCTAACTATCTAATTCCTAGTCCAGTCAGTAACAAACCAATCAGTTGCCTGTGAAATAATGGCACGTTCACAGGATTCTTGGGGAGCCATCCCATATTTGATATAATCCTCTGGGTGTATCCATAAGAAGGACTACATGGTCAGGAAATGTATTGTTGTGAGCCTACCTTCACAGAGAAAAGCATCTTATGGAAAGTCCCATGTAATATTTACCATAAGCTAGCAAGAAACATTTTTTTTTTTTACTAATAAGAATATCCTACATGTACTGGTATTGTGGTAATGTATCATACTGGCTATGTATTGATGTAAATAATGCCAATCTGTACCTTGTAATGGAGAAATCCACCAAGGGAGGTCTGAAGTGCTTGATATGGGGAGTAAACCACAAATCAAGCATGAAGATTGGTTTTGTAAATCAGTGTAATATTGTACCCATCGTAAAAAAGAGTTACCACTTAAGTCTTATGTGCACTTCTGCTAAAACTTTAGATTCATTAGCAGTCATTTGGAGTATATACACAACATTTAGTCTCAATATTAGTAGAGTAACATTTTCTTGGGCTTGCCGTGAGGATATTAAGGGCCATTAGGTTTTGGGAGGCCACTTTTTGAATTTGTGTAACTACATGTTGAGTTTGGTTAAAGGTGGCTACTACATGCTTATTTAAAGCCTTCATTTGTAATTTTACATCGATAGAGGTGGCTCTCAAGATAGATGTGACTAAGAAACAAACCATTAAGAAGGCTTCTTTGCCTGATGTGTAGTCTTAAAATTGTAATTATGAATATTCACTGACAAGTGGGAGATGACTTGTCTTGGAGAAAAGGGCATCCCCAAGTGTATTATCTAATCCAATTATAAGAAAGGTAGGGACATATATTTCCATAAATGCATAGTTAACCACATGGAATGAGGTATGCTTTGACTTTTAAGGGGTGATTTCATTATCCGAGCTACATAGAATTGATCAGGGCATCTAGGTGGCTCAGTCAGTTAAGCATCCGATTTTGAGTCAGGTCCTGATCTCACAGTCGTGAGACTCAGCCCCATGTCAAAGATTCTCTCTCTCCCTCTCCTTCTAGCCTTCCAGTGCTCTCTCTGTCTTTCTCTCAAAAAAAAAAAAAAAGAATTTATCAAGGTGACAGATGAGTTATATAATTGTTGAAGAGTCCATCCCATTGTCTGGCTCTTTAAATAATCATATGTCTATGGGTTCCTTTTTATTATCCCTGCAGAGTAACAAACAGGAAGATTGTCTGTATATGAGCCATTATGGCAATCTTTCTGAAGTTTACCTCAAGTTATCTAGCTTAGGCAACATTTAAAGACAATCAAAACTAGAATCTAACATCCATAAGGATTGTAACTGAAACATACTTTCTCTAAATTCACCCTTATTTCCAGAGATAGCCAAATAAAGACTAATTTGTTTATAAAACAGGTCCAGTTTTAACAAATGTGGCCTAATTATTTACATAAACTCAGCAATAATAGTCAATGATCATATAGATCCTTTAAACTCTGTTTTGCTGGAAATTTTTATAAAGAATTTCTAGATTTAACTTTTAATAGTCTCTTGAGGCCAGAACCAAGCCAAATACTTGCTCTCAGACTTGCCTGCAATATCTATTGATTTGGGTGAATTCCTAATTCTCAAGGTCCCCAAAGTATTCTGAGGTTCCCACACCTTCCAGGAAGTGACATTCTTTACTCACCTAGGCACTGCTAGGAACTTTGTAAACAAAGTATCAGGTAAACATTTCCAAGGGACTCCATTGGCTCCATAAAGTCAATAAAACTGCCTGGTCATATCTGAGTCTATGCATGTCTCTCTCAAATATTACAATCCACTCAAAGCCTTGGTAATATAGCCAATGTTTCCAATGGTGTCCTGTTACACAGGGAACAAATTCTTATTGAACTTATAACTGTAATTGCCATGAAAGAAAGAATTCTCACTATGAGGGTTTAGAAAGGGAGAAAAGTTAAATGATTTAATTTATTCACAAAAGAATATTTAACATCTTTTTTTTTAATTTTATTTTATTTATTTATTTTGAGAGAGAGAGAGAGAGAGAGAGAGAGCGCACACACAAGTGGGGGAGGGGCAGAGACAGAGGGAGAGAAAGAAACCAAAGCAGGCTCTGCACCAGCAACACAGAACTGGGTAAGAATTTCCATAGTTCCAGAACTATGGAAATTCTTACCCATAATTTTAGAGATATCAAAACACTGCGTTTGTCAAAAGTCCTTTTTAGAATCTCCTTGAAGATGAAACACATTCTGTGACAGCATCAGAACAATAACTATAAATGCCAAAAAGAAACCTTCAAAAAATGGACATAGTTAAAGATCTGAATGAGAGTTCATTATAATGCAATTAACAAAGAATATGGTTATTTCTGTGACACACATTTCAATAATTTAAGTAATGACCATTTACCAGGACATATTAAAATGTCAGGAATTTCATGTATTTTCTAGAATAGGCAGAGAATTTATCTATAGAACACAACATAAGTTTTATCATCACTGGTTTGACAGTGCTTTCCAAGTAACTTAGCACACCAAATAAATAAACCTAATTAATTAAAAAGACTTAATTTCCCATTTAAATCTCAAGAAGTTTGGTAAAAACCTCAGAAAGTTTTAAATAACATGCTTACATAGGATTACAGATCATTATAAATTTAATATTTTATTACCTATTTACCCAGGATGGCAATAATAGATTCTACAGAAGGCTATACAGTTGTCAGCAAAACTTAACTCCTTTAATATTGAGAAGTTGCAGTTCTCTTAAGTAATCAAAGACCTGATAAAGACAAACATAGAAACTGTGGTTTTGGGTCAGATAAAGAAAAAAAAAAACAACTTTGTTTATATTTTCTTATCATGAGAAGACCAACAATCCAAGAACACTTTGTCTTCTTAAGAGAGAAAAAAGCAGAATTTCCCTCTTATATCATTGTACTTTTAAGAGCCATTCATTTCAACTTATTCCTGGCCATATATAAAATTATTTTCCAAAGCTTTTCCTTCACCAACATTCTGCAACTTTCTTTTTCATTCAGATTTTTTTCTAAGCCTTTTCTCTCCAAAAAAACAGTCTCATTTTAGAACAAAATTACTTTCTTTTTCCCTCATCAAAATATATTCCCATTCTTGTATCTTTCTTATTAAACACACATCTTTTCTTGCGTATAGAGTTGCTTCTCTTATTTCCATCAGTCTTAATTACATTTTGTAGAATTTTAACTCTTATAAACCTTAGTATCTGCTGAAAATTATGTAGTAACCAATTGTGAATTGCCTGCAGATTTCATAATTTCTAAAAACATATTTTTCCATAGGCAATCTTTTAATAAAGCATAAACCATACTTAGCAACAGACATAGGTATCCTCAGCTTCTCTGCAGTAAGAAACCAAAAGCACAAACCAATATTTAGTAATCAATGCTTTAGTATTTTATCTTATTTGGAAAATACTTGAATATCCAATGAATTTAACCCAATTTGTCATCTAACTTTGCAAACTTTAAAATTTTCAGTTTACCAAAGATTTTGAAAGCTATCTTAACAATTATCCATGAGAACTTTGTGAGACAGATAAAACTAATCGTCATTTTAAGTCATATTTTTGCTGACAAGTTGCAACAGAGATAACATGAACTTATTTGACTTATAGTAAACCTTGGTAGAATAAAAGTATTACATTTAATGCTAATCATTCTAAAGACATGCCTGAATTAAGCTAACAAACTTTTTAAAAAAAATTTTTTTTAAAGTTTATTTATTTTTGAGACAGAGAGAGTCAGAGCATGAACGGGGGAGGGTCAGAGAGAGAGAGAGACACAGAATCTGAAACAGGCTCCAGGCTCTGAGCGGTCAGCACAGAGCCTGACGCGGGGCTTGAACTCACGGACCGCAAGATCATGACCTGAGCCGAAGTCGGACGCTTAACCGACTGAGCCACCCAGGCGCCCCCAAGCTAACAAACTTTTAAAAAATAAAAAAAAATAAATAAAAACAAATTCAAAAATTAAGCTTACAAACTTAAATTAGCTTTAATACAGAGTATGTTGCCCCTATGTCCATTCAAAAATCAATTTGTTCTCCATTGTCAATTTTTATGTGGGGCACCAGTGGGGAAATTTGAAGTGGATTTATTTAAGTCCAGGGAGGTGTGCTCTTTGCTCTTGGAGAGCAAGGGTAAGAGGAGCAGGAACTGATGGCATTGGAGGTACAGAGGATAGTATAGGAGCTGGTTTTTCAAGCCTTGCTCATGGTGGTGCAGAAACAGGAGAAAAGAGAAGGGTAGGCAGAAGAGGTAAGGTGCCTCCAGCAAGTCTGAAGGCAGATAAAAGCCAAGCTGGCAGAAAAAGAGGATTCCTGATCTTAAAGCTCATCAGTTCAGACAGATGAGCAGAGGCATGCTTTTTCCACCAACAAAAAGTGAAAATAGGCAGTCCATGTTGGGCCAGAGAAGACAAGCAACTTCCCAAAAACAAAATGAGTTTTGGAAACTGCTTGGGAATATTCCTTACAGTCCCTGTCCTGAGGTAGACTAACCACAGATAATTGCCTCCAATTATCATATCCATCAACCCAAGAAATAAATGAGGGAGAAGCCCCACATACAACAAGAGTAACATGGGTCAATTAGAAGGAGAAACAGTGAAAGACAGCATTTTTTTTTCATTAGGGATGGTCTGTGTTTCCTCCAGCAACCTGGGTTTATTAGGAGAAAGAAGTCTATTTAGATAATCATCATCCAGTATGTTGGGAGGGTGTTTATTAGCCTGGTTAGTGGACAAACACATTCTACAAGAGGCCATTAGGATGAGATCCTGATCTAGGGCTGCGAAGGCCTGGACATAGGGTATCTCAGTCCTTTTGCCTTGTTTCCTACAGAAGAGATCTAACTTACAGATCATACTGAGGCTTAATGACCGATAATGGGCCATTTTTTTTTTCATTTCCTGAGGAGGATTGAGGCCATTCAGTGTTACAGAAGATCAGTCCTTTCTTAAATCTTACAATCCAAATTATTTCCAGTAAGTTAAAAGACATCCCAACAGATAGTCCTTGGCGGCTGAAAGAAGGAGAACCCTTGTTTCTAAAAATTAGAGAAGGTCCATTACCAAGAATCCCCCCTGACTCCCAGGTGGTGTAGAACACAGGATATGCCAGAGGCTCCTAGAGTCAAACTGACTAGAGTATCCTTCAAACAAAAATGCTAAGAACATAGCCTTTGCCATGTAGAAGGCATGCCAGAGTCTCTTCACTTCCCTCATTGCATTCCAGACTACAAATGGGTGCCAGTGAATGGACGGAAAGACCATGCTATGCCATGAGGAACCCACCAATTTTAACCCATGGAAAGTATTAGAAAAGTTTTACAAGGGGAAATTACCTAATATCATAATTTAAATAGTCAGTGGGGGACACTGATGAAAAATAGTAAAGATAGAAATCCATCATGGTCTAAGCAATATTGCAACACATGTAATCTTTACAGCTGACTTCCTTAGGAAACAGTTCCCAGTTGGGTTTTAATTCAATAGGGTATTGGCCAGCTCTGAGGAGATATCCCACGACCAGAAGTGGCTAGACCACAGATGTGGAGGGGATCACATTAGACCCATGGGGAGGAAATCTTACACAGGAGTTTTAACATTAGCAATTGTCCTGCTGACATAGAAAGACAACTTTCTATAAGAATAGGGATAAAGAGAGGGCATCAAATTTCTGGGTGTCATCACCATTCTGGCCAGAATATTAATTTCCATTCAAAAGGCAGGATTTTTCCCTCCCCGTAGAATAGCCACAGGCTAGAGGATTGCAGCCTGAACAATTCACGTGGAAGTGTTCCAATAAGACCCTATTCCTTGAAAAGCCCCAGGAATGAAAGTAAAAGAAGAAGGAATAAATCACTGAGTTTGCACAAGGGCTTGAAGTTCAGCTAAGAGGACAAGCCCTACGTTGGGCACCAAAATGACGTGGGGCTAAGAGTGCATGGCCAAGAATGAATTCTTGAGATATTTTTGGTGCAAAAAGATGCTTTAATTATAGCATGGGGATGTGACCTATGGGCAGAAATTGCTGCACTCTTGCTGTATGAAGCTGGTGGTTCTATGCTTAGTGTTCAAGGGGGAGGGAACATGCAGAGAATATTAGATCACAAATGTCTTCTTTGGATTTTTACTGATAATACTGCTTTTGCAGGCAGTTTTCTGATGCTTATCTTTCAGCTCCATATTAAATGCTGGGGAAATTTGCAGGCAGCCATGAGACCCTTTAAGAACATAGCAGCCACCACGTATTGGATTGTTATGGAAAGTATAAAGGCTATAGGTCAGACCTCTGAGCTAAAGGTGAACATTTTTTTTCTGCTTCCACCCCTCATCAATGTGGTTCTTATCTTTTATCTGATTGATGTGATGTATCACATTGATTTGTTTCCAGATATTGAATCACCCTTCCAATCCAGGAATAAATCCCACTTGATTGTGGTGAATTATTTTTTTTAATAATTGTTAAATTCTTTTGCATCAATGTTCATCGGAGATATGCATGGATGTTCATCTGTCTGTTAGGGTTTTTTTTTTTTTTTTTTTTTTTTTTTTTTTTAGTGGTGTCTTTATCTAGTTTTGGTATTGGGATAATGCTGGCCTCACCAAAAGAATTTTCAAGTTTTCCTTTTTTTGTACTTTTTGCAATAGTTTGAGAAGAGATCTTAACTTTAAATGTTTGACAGAACTCACTTGTGAAGTCATCTGGTTCTCGACTTTTATTTTTTGGGAGTTTTTTGATTACTGATTTAATTTCATTGCTGGTTATAAGTCCACTCAAATTTTCTATTTCTTTCTGTTTCAGTATTGGTGAGTTTTATGCTTCTAGGAATTTATCCATTTCTTGTAGGTTGTCCAATGTGTTGGCACATAATTTTTCATAATATCCTCTTATAATTGTATTTCTGTGGTGTTTGTTGTTATTTCTTTTCTCTCATTTGTGAGTTTAGCTATTTGAATACTTTCTCTTTTTTACTTCATAAGTCTGGCTACAGTTTATCAATTTTATTGATTTTTTTCAAAGAACTAGCTCCTGGTTTTATTGATTTGTTCTATTTTTGTTTGTGTGTTTTTAGTTTCTATATCATTTATTTCTGCTCTAATCTTTATTATTTATTTCCTTCTGCTGCCTTTAGATTTGTTTTTTTTTTGTTTGTTTTGTTTGTTTGTTGTTTTTCTGGGTCCTTTAGGTGTAAGGTTAGGTTGTTTATTTGAGATTTTTCTTGCTTCTTGAAGTAGACCTGTATTGCTATGAACTTCCTTCTTAGAACAGTTTTTGCTGCATCATAAAAGTTTTGGACCATGGTGATTTCATCTTCAATTGTTTCTATGCACGTTTTTATTTCTTCTTTTGTTTCCTGATTTACCTATTCATTGCTTAGTAGCATATTCTTTAACCTCCATGTAGTTGTGGACTTTTCTGACTTTTTTTATTGTGACTGACTTCTAGTTTCATAGTGTTGTGGTCAGAAAAGATGCAAAGTATATTCTCGTATTAGGATGGAATGTTCTGAATAAACTCTGTTAAGTCTATCTGGTCCAATGTGTCATTTAAAGCCTTTGTTACCCTGTTGATTTTCTGTTTGGATGATCTGTCCATTGATGTAAATGGAGTGTTAAAGTCCTCCACTATTATTCTATTACTATTCATTAGTTTCTTTATTTTGTTTTTAACTGTTTTCTGTATTTGGGTTCTCTTATGTTGAGTGCATAAATATTTATAGTTGTTATATATTTTTATTGAATTGTTACCTTTATTATTATATAGTGTCTTTTTTTATCTCTTATTAAAATCTTTGTTTTGAAATCATTTTGTCTGATATAAGTTTTGCTACTCTGGCTTTCTTTTGGCATCCATTTTTAAGATAGATATTTCTCCATTCCCTTAGTTTCAATCTCCAGGTGTCTTTAGGTATAAAACGTCTCTTGTAGGCAACATATAGACAGGTCTTATTTCTTTATCCATTCTTTCACACTACGTCTTTTGACTGGTGAATTCTGTCCATTTACATTCAAAGTTTAAAAAAAAACCTGAAAATGATGTAAATATTCACTGTCAAAGGTATATACTTCTCCTCTGAGGTAATTGTTTTTGTTTGGGTTTTGTATTTAGCTCTATTTAAAAACTAGTTTGAGGGGCACCTGGGTGGCTCAGTTGGTTAAGCGTCCAACTTCAGCTCAGGTCATGACCTCATGGTTTGTGAGTTTGAGCCCCACGTCAAGCTGTGTGCTGACAGCTCAGAGTCTGTAACCTGCTTCAGACTCTGTGTCTCCTTCACTCTGTGTCCCTCTCCCACTCCCACTCCCTCTTAAAAATAAATAAACATTAAAATAATTGAATAAATTAAAAAGTCTGCCTGTACTCATTTCCACTTTCTATCTATACATCTTTCCTTGAACCTATTAACTCAGACTTTCACAAAGAACAAAGCTGGAGGTATCACAGTTATAGATTTTAAGATATACTACAAAGCTGTGGTAATCAAAACAGTATGGTACAAAAATAGACACATAGATCAATAGAACAGAATAGAGTCCAGAAACAAACCCATGCTTATGACAACAGGGGAAAGAATATACTATATGGAAAAGACAGTCTCTTTAATAAAGAGTGCTGGGAAAGCTAGACAACTACATGCAAAAAGGATGACACTGGACCACTTCCTAACACAATTCACAAAAATAAATTCAAAATGAATTAAAGACCTAAATATAAGACATGAAACCATAAAAAATTTTAGAAGAGAACACAGGCATTAATTTTTCTTACATCAGTAGTAGAAATAGTTTTCTGGTTATGTCTCCTAAGATGAGGGAAACAAAAGCCAAAATAATTTTGGGACTATGTCAAATAAAAGGAAGACATCAACAAATCAAAATATCAACCTGCTGAACGAGAGAGAATATTGGCAAATGATATAATTGGGGTTTATGTCCAAAATATATAAAACATTTTATAACTCAACACAAAAAAACAAAAAACAAACAAACAAAAAAACAACAACAAATAATCCAATTAAAAAATGGGTAGTGGATCATAATAAACATTTTTTTGAAAGAACACACACAAGTGATCAACACAATACTGACAAGATCCTCAACATCAGTAATCATTAGGGAAATGCAAATCAAAACCATAAGGAGATATCACTTTATACCTGTCAGAATGACTAAAATAAAAAAATTAAAAAAGAAAAAATATGGGTGGGGATATGGAGAAAAAGAAATCCTCAACATTGTTGATGAGAATGTAAATTTGTAAAATCACTGTGGAAAACTGAATGGAGATTGCTCAAAAACTTAGAAATACCATATGATCCAATAATTCTACTACTGGGTATTTACTCAAAGAACACAAAATCACCAATTCAAATGTATGTACCTTTATGTTTATTGCAGCATTATTTATAAGATCCAAGATATAGAAGTAGCCTAAGTGTCCACTGATAGAGGAATGGATAAGGAAGATGTAATATATGTATATATGGTACAGCCATAAAAAAGCATGAGATATCGCCATTTGCAACAGCATGGATGGACCTACAGGGTATAAGTGAAATAGGTCAAATTAAGAAAGACAAATATTATATTATCTTCTTCATATGTGGAGTCTAAAAACAAAACAAATAAACAAAAATCAGAGAATCAGAGCTATAAATACAGAAAACAAGCTAATGGTTGCCAGACAGAAGGGCTTGGAGGAATGGGCAAAGTGAATTAAGGGGAGTGGGATATATAGGCCTCCAGGTATGGAATTAAGAAGCCACGGGAATAAAAGGCACAGCATAGGAACATAGTCAATGATATTTAATAATATCGTATGGTGACATATGGTAGCTTCACTTGGGAGCATAAGCTAACATGGAGAATTAGTTTTCTTTTCTTTTTTTTAAATGTTTATTTATTTTTGAAGGAGAGAGAGAGATAGAGCATGAGCAGGAGAGGGAGACACAAAATCTGAAACAAGCTCCAGCTCCGAGCTGTCAGCACAGAGCCCAATGTGGGCTCAAACCAATGAACAATGGGATCATGACCTGAGCCAAAGTTGGACACCTAACCGACTGAGCCACCCAGGCACCCCAACATGGAGAATTTAAATCATTATATTTTACACCTGAAGATTATGTAACATTCTATGTCAACTATAGTCAAAAAATTATTATTAAAAAAAAAATCAGGCTTTCATGTTACTGTTTAAGCAATTTTGTTCCTTTGAAGGTCAATAACAACCTCCCCATCATTAAATTCTTGGTCATCTTCATAGTTGACCTACGAATATTTTCAACAAAGTTTTATACTCCTCTCCTCCTAACCGAAATAGTTTCTTTCATTGTCTCTCATAACATCATATTCTTCTGGTTCTTCACATACTTCACTTTTTAGGCCCCTCTGCATTTCCTCTCTCGTGTTTTTTTTTTTTTTTCCTTTTCTTTCTTTCTTTTTTTTTTTTAATTGGGGTTTGTTCTGCATTATCTGTAGATTTTTATATCTGCACAGACTTCCTTGTTTTTATTTTGTTTTCTAGTTTTGTGGCTTCAGATGTTATCTACTCACTGATTACTTTCTTGTGTATAATTATAGCCTAGGTCTTTCTTTTTTATTCTAAAGTTGTATTTTGAACAGCCACTTTGGATGTTAAAAAGATGCCTCAAATATACATTCCCAGTGAAACTCCTGGTTGGTATTCTCCTCTAAATTGGGTGTTCCTGCAATTCCCCCCCCCACCTCATTAGTTATTAATAACTGACCTTCCATTTGCTAAGGTCAATAACATTTAGAGTAATCCTTAATTTATCTTTTTCTCATCCCACATGCAATTAGCATATATTATTGCCTCTTTCTTCCTTTTCCTTTCTTTTATTTGATCATCACCAAGGCACTGCTACTACCTTAGTCCAAGACATCATTAACTTTCAACTAGATTGTTATCATAGTCTACTAATTTGTCTCTTTACTTTTGTCCATCTTGTCTGTTCCAATTACAGTAGCTAGAGTCATCTTTTCCATTCCTACTCCTTTGTCTTAAGTTTTCCTTTAGCTTTCCTTTGTGCTCAGTGTATCTTTTTTCAATGACTTGTTCAGCAAATCCAGTTCAATTACCTCTGTGTCCTGAGCTTCTACTACTTCCCTCTTCATCCATCCACATTGACTTCCTTGGTGTTCTCAATGTACCAACACACATTTACCAAAGAGGCTTAATATACTTAATATACTTAATATTTCATTTTCCTGGAATGCTCTTCTACCGTATATCCACATATCTCACTACTTCCCCTGGTTTATACCTAGCAGAACTTATTCTACTTCCCTGCTTACATTTTCTTGATAGTTAAATTCTTAGTCATCTAAAAGTATACCCAAAAGTGCATATCCACACTTAATTTATGTCTCTTCTGAGAAAAAGGTAAACACCACATGAATGCAGAGATATATACCTGTTTTGTTCACAAAAGCATGTCAGAATACTTTCTCCAGTGAAAGGCAAGTTGCTTCATTGTGATCCTGTATCATTAATCAAAATCATTAATTTTGTTGCAATTCAGTCACTCTATCACTCAGTCCTTCTGATCCAGCAAACTGAATTGTGCTGAATGTTTCTGTGATAGTTTGAGTGTATCGTGGTGACTGACAACCCCTACAATATTATTATGTTACTATTAGTTTGCTAAAGTTAGCATAATAAAGTACAGCAAAAGATGGCTTATGCAGCACAAATTTATTGTCTCACAGTTTCAGAGACTAGATTTCAAAATTAAAATGTTGCAAAATTGCTTCCTTTTGAAGGCTGTGAGGGACAGATCTGTTTTAGGCCTCTATTTGTGGCTTGTATTTGGATGTCTTCTCTTTATGTCTCTTTATATTATCTTCCTTCTATACATGTCTCTGTGTTCAAGTTTCCCCTTCATGTATAATACCAGTCACATTTGATTAGGGCCCACCTTAATGACCTCATTGTAACTTGATTACCTCTGTATAACCCCTATCTCCACATAAGGTTACATTCTGGGGTACTTGGGGTTAGAAATCCAACATATGAATTTGAGACTGTGGGGGACACAATTCAACCCATAACACACAGATGATAAACTACTACATAAGACCAAATTCAGTCTCCTAATTGCTTTCATAAATTCTTTTATTTTATTTTATTTATTTTATTTACTTTATTTTATTTTATTTTTCAAGTAAAATAAAATGTGTCCAATGTGGGATCGAACATGACCCTGAGATCAAGGGTCACATGCTTCTCTGACTGAGTCAACCAGGTTCCCCTACAAATCAAGTTTAATTTTAACATAACCCTTGATTGGGTCTCTCTACTGCTATGCTAAATAAATTCAAAGTTGTAGTAAATATTAGCCTTTATATTCCTTTACCTTGTTATCCTTTTTAGAACATTAAGGAGATTTAAAAACAGTAAATTCTTGGAAAATCCAAGATCAGAAACTAAAACTTCATACCTCATTTCTATCCTTTTTTTTTTTTAATAAACTTTATTTTTAGAGCAGTTTTGTTGAGCAATATTGAGCAGAAGATAGAACGATTTTCCTGATATTTCCTTCTCTCACACCTACATGTTCTCACTCATTACCAACACCCCCTACCAGACTGGAACATTTGTTAAAATTGATAAACCTACATTGACACATCATTATCATCCAAAGTCCATAGTCTACATTAAAACACACTTTCCGTGTTGTACATTCTTTGGGTTTGGACAAATTTATAATAATGTATGTCCACTAATATAGTATAATGTAGAATATTTTCCTTGCTTTAAAAATCATCTGTTGTCTGCTTATTCATCCCTTAGTCTCCCTTAACTTCTTGTAGACACTAATCCTTGTCCCCACAGTTTTACCTTTTCCAGAATGTCACACATTTGGAATAATACAATATGTAACACTAATCCTTGTCCCCACAGTTTTACCTTTTCCAGAATGTCACACATTTGGAATAATACAATATGTAACCTCTTCATATTGGCTTCTTTCATTTAGTAATATGCATGTAAGATTCCTCATCCTTTTTCATGGCTTGATAGCTCATTTCTGTTTAGCACTGAATAGTATTCCATTGTTTGGATATAATACAGTTTATTTATCCATTCACCCACTGAATGACATCTTAGATGTTTCCACATTTTGGCAATTATGAATAAACCTGATATAAATATCTATGTGTAAGTTTTTGTGTGGATATGAGTTTTTAACTCTTTTGGGTAAAATCTAAGGAATATTACTTTTTCTCCATGGCAGGGGTGTTGTTAGTTTTATAAAAAACTGTCAAACTGACTTTTAAAGTGTCTGTATCATTTTGCATTCCTACCAGCAATAGATAAGAGTACTTGTTTCTCCAAATCCTTCCCAGCATTTGATGTCAGTGTTTTCGATTTTGGCTATTTGAAAAGGTGTGTGGTAGTATTCTGTTTTAATTTCCATTTTCCTGATGACATATGATGTGGAACGTCTTTTGATGTACTTATTTGCCATTGATGTATCCTCTTTAGGAAGACGTTTATTAAAGTCTTTGGTCCATTTTTTTAATCAGGCTTTTTTTTATTATTATTATTGTATTGAGTTCTGAGAATTCTTTGTATATTTTGCAAAACAGTCCTTTATCAGATTTGTCTTTGCAAATATTTTTCCCAGTCTGGGCTTTTCTTTTCATTCTCTCAACAATGTCTTTTGTAGACCAGAAAATTTTAATTTAATGAAATCTATTTTAGCAATTCCCTCTTTCATGGATTATGCTTTTGATGTTGTATCTAGGAAGTCATAACCAAACCCAAGGTCACTAGGTTCTCTTAATTTATCTTCCAAGTGTTTTATAGTTTTGTATTTTCCTACTCCTCTTTTAAAGTATGTGGTTATCACTAAAGGTGAATGCTTTTTACTTTTTTTTTCTGCTAAAACAAAGTTAAATTATGCATGGCATACTTCATAAATATTCATAATACTCTGATAGCTATTTTCTCCAAATCTAACTTTATTTCTCTGGCTGTAAAACCTGTAATCATAGGGGGGCGCCTGGGTGGCTCAGTCGGTTAAGCGGCCGACTTTGGCTCAGGTCACGATCTTGTGGTCTGTGAGTTCGAGCCCCGCGTCAGGCTCTGTGCTGATAGCTCAGAGCCTGGAGCCTCTTTCGGATTCTGTGTCTCCCTCTCTCTCTGCTCCTCCCCTGTTCATGCTCTGTCCCTCTCTGTCTCAAAAATAAATAAACGTTAAAAATTTTTTTTTTTAAATAAAAAAAAAAAACCTGTAATCATAGGGAGTGATAAAAATATCTCCATTAGAGTAATAAATTTAGTCATAAAAAGCAAAATCATTAAAAATTTTGATTCTTTTATTCTATCATATATTCATTCATTCATACAGTCATTTATTTATTCACTCCATTATGTATACAACAAATAACTATCAAGCCAAGCTTTGTCTAGACATGAGATTACTAATAAACTGCATGCTACACATTACAAAGTCATCACTGCACATTAGTATATCATGATTTCTTTTCTTTTTCTTTTTCTTTTCTTTTTTTCTTTCTTTTTTTTTTTTCTTTTTTTTTTTAGAGAGAGAGAGAGAATAAGAGAGAGCACCAGCAGAGAAGGGGCAGAGGGAGAAGAGAAGGGGCAGAGGGAGAGGGAGACAATCTAAAGCAGGCTCCAAGCCCAGCAAGGAGCCTGATGCTGTACTACATCTCACTATATTTGCCCATGAGATCTTGACCTGAGCTGTAATCAAGAGTTGAGAGCTAACCAAGGGAACTACCCAGGTGTCCCAGTGATTTCTTGATTAAGAATCTTATATAATGTCAGGGCACCTGGGTGGCTCTCATCAATTAAGTGTCTGACTCTTTATTTTTGGCTCAGGTTATGATCTCCCACCCAGTTCATGAGATCAAGCCCTGCCTCAGATTTTGCATTGACTGCATGGAGTCTGCTAGGGATTCTCTATTTTCCTCTCTGCTGCACCTCCCTCCCTGCCCGCCACTCACACAATCTTTCTCTCCCTCTCAAAAGAAATGAATAAACATTAACAAAACAAACAAACAACAACAACAAAAAGAATCTTAGATAATATCATAATGATTAAAAGTTTAGGGTAGGGAGAAATTTGTGTAAGCTGAAATTGTATGTGTGGATTCAGAAAGGTGGTTGGTTTGAAATTAATTATATAGGATTGATTGGGTTGTACAATCAAGGAGGTTATTTTCCAAGTTATTACAGTTTATTTGATCATGTAGTAATTACTCATTCAACAATATTAATTTGTTAATGCAGTTAATACTTTGAAGGTTAATCCACAGTTAGAAACTTTTTTTATTGAAGTGTAATTGAATTGACATACTGTTACACTAATTTCAATTATAAAACATAGTGATATGACAACTCTTTACATTAGGCTATGCTTATTATAACTGTAGTTACCATCTGCAACCATACAATATTATCACAACATTATTGACTATATTCCATATACTGTATTTTTCATCCCTGTGACTTATTTATTTTATAACTCGAAGTTAAAATGCATAAACTTAGGGGTGCCTGGGTGGCTCAGTCGGTTAAGCGGCTGACTTAGGCTCAGGTCATGATCTCGCGGTCCGTGAATTCAAGCCCCATGTCAGGCTCTGTGCTGACCGCTCAGAGCCTGGAGCCTGTTTCAGATTCTATGTCTCCCTTTCTCTGACCCTCCCCCGTTCATGCTCTGTCTCTCTCTACCTCAAAAATAAATAAACGTTAAATTTTTTTTTAAAAATAAAAAAGTAAAAAATAATAAAATGCATAAACTTATTTAACAATTCTTATTTCTCACTATGGAAATTCAAGGCTTCAGTAGGCATCTCAATTTAAAATTTTTAAATGGAAACTCTTTGTAAATAAACAAAATATAATCCCACAGATCTGAGCGCACATTGAGTCTAGAGTTAGCTTCATAAACAATCAATATGTCTAGTTTGGAATTTGAGTCGCTAAGAAAAGAAAAGGAATGTCTCATGGCTGACAGTGTCACCTACCTGATCCTCATTAACAGCGTATAGTATGACATATGCAGGTCCATTCAAAGTCATTGCTCTGGTCTATGAAAACAAATTTTCTTTGCTGTTTCAAATGTTGACATAAAACTGCCCAAATATTTCTGATTCTCTTTAGCAGAGATTTTAAGCTGCTAAACTGTGATGAATTTTGAAATTACATTTTTGTGAAGGGCATAGTAAACTGCATTAGAGAAAAAAAATCAAAGCATCAAGACAACAAAAGGGCTTACTAGATGTTTTGATGAATGTAAAATTGCATACAGAAGAAATTACCGACCTTTTATTCATGTTCATAACTAATTTGGCTCAGATTGCTTTTAATGCTTTTATTAATTTGATTTTGATGGATAAAATATCTTGAATATATAAACAAATAGGAATATGCAATTCTATTAGCTCAAATTTTAAAACATTATTCTATGTAGATTCAGATATCAGGCTTATTGAAACATTTTATATAAATCAAAGTTCTACATCATGTGAATTTAAACATAAGCATCATATATAATCACTGTGTTAGCACGTTTATAGGAAATGTTGGTCAACATTTCAATTAAAGCAGAAAATGCTAGCAAATATTTCTTAAACATACTTTACAAAATTCCCTGGAAATTGGTTAGTAAAGGTACTCTATGAATATTTTGTAGAAATTTTAATTATAACACTAAATCCTGAAATTAAGAAAAAATTTGTTTCATATCATGTATAGAAATTATTGACAGAACAGGTAGAAGTTTTCTTTTCAATAAAACATGGAATAACAGAAATCAAACCAAAGGTTATTAATTTGGCAAACAAACATATATTGACATCTCTCTGGCATCAGCTGTATAATATAATATCAAATTACACATCTATAGATGTATGTACCTATAATATACACACCTATGTATACAGGTGTGTATATATGTATTAAACTATAATATAAATATTTTATCTGTGCTGACCTATGTTGAAGAGTGAAAAAATCACACATATATATCAATAAGTCAAAACTTTCTCAACATTGATGATAGAAAATAAATTATTAAGAATATATTATATTTTGGGTAAAAACCTAGTAGTGCAATTGCTGGATCATAGGGTAGCACTTTATTATTTAAATTATTAGGCAAATAGTTATCTCACAAAACTCCATAAAATTTTGATGAGAAATTAATTGTTGCATTTGGGAAACCATGAGTTTCCCAGAGTTTCTCACAGTCTCTAATTCTCTAAGCTTGAAAAGTAAAAGACAGTTATGGAAAAATGTCCAAATTTAGTTTTCTGGACTCTATCGCAGAAGAGAGTGATTTGAAAATCTAGGGTTGGGTCTAATTGTGATTTTTATTTTAAAGCCCAAGTGTTACATATTTGAAGATAAGTTTTTAGATTTATTATGTGTAATCACATAACAATTATATACAATCTTGAAATAATGTAAGAGTTATCTTAAAGATTTGTCCTATTTATGTATCACTTACAAGATGAAGGTGATACAGTGGAACAAACAGATTTAGGTCCAAATCCTAGCTGTGCTATAATAACTGTGTGACTATGGAACAGATACTTAAATTCTTAGAGCATCCATTTTATCATTTATAAAATGGAAATCTTAACATCAACCTTATGTTATGGTCATGCTGAATTAAATGAGGGTAGAAATCTAACTGTAAGATAATACATTGTATTTAGGAGCTTCTAAATCCAATTCATCACCTTTAATTGAATTTAGAGTACATTTTATTTAAGAGGATTATTCAGAAAAATTTATTGCTTCCTGATAGATTATTTCTGATTGTAATAATAGAGAAAAAAATCTTAGTTTCTGTAGTCCAAATGCCTACTCAGTCTAATTTTATCATCTTTATCTCACATTAAATAAACATTATTGGAAGTTAAAAAATGGTCTCATCTAACATTTGCTGCAATATGATTATGCTTGCTTCGTGTAGATTTGGATATAAATAATAGCATGGAATTAACCTGCCTTTGAACCTTACTGTAGATCATCTGTACTAGTAGTCGGTGATTAGTTGCTATGAGGAAGATTTGTTATATTTGAGTAACCCCAGTGGACATTCTGAAGCCTGGTCTATGGAAAACTGTTCAGTGAATAATCAGAAGAACATATTGGGACAATCAATTAAATATTTCTGCCATTTATATGGTTGAGAGAAGTATAATTGTTAAGGAAAAAATCTGTCACTGACATATATATTTATAAAACACATATACATATATATTCTTGAAAAGATTGAGTAAATAAATGCATTTATTCAACAAATATTCATTAGAGCCAGGTATAATATTATGCAATGTTATGGGTACAAAAATTACTAGAACAAAATGAAATGGATCCAACAAAGATTCATTTGCATGACAATAACAATACATTTGAGTAATACAAAAAATACATCTGAGTAACACAACAGTTATAGTACTAAAGTATCCAAATCTGACATTGCATTAGAGCACTCTAAAGATTTGTTTTATTTTGTAAATTTCAAATTTCCTGTTCCTTAATCATAGGTCCACATATTCTGAAGTTGAGAAGTCTGCATTTTTTTTAATGTTTATTTATTTTTTAAAGAGAACGAGTGTGAGAGGGGGAGGGGAAGAGAGAGAGAGGGAGACACAGAATCTGAAGGAGGCTCCAGGCTCTGAGCTGTCAGCACAGAGCCCGATGAGGGGCTCGGACCCATGAACCATGAGATCCTGACCTGAGCCGAAGTCAGACGCTCAACCAACTGAGCCACCCAGACGCCCAAGAGGTCTGCATTTTTTAAGGTTTCTTTTTGAAATTGATGTGGATGATATTTGACAATTACTACTGGTAGATTTCAGAGGTTGAAGATACCTTGTTGTTGGTCAGTGGGGAGTTCTTTGTGGTTGTATTAATGTAGATATGGAATAATATGATGATTGCTGTTGTTACTGTCATTTGTGCTTGGGTGTTCAATATATAAATGTTACACTGCTTTTCCTCCATTTCCTGTGAGACGTTGTACATGTTCACAATTGTTCAGCTTTATTTCATTTTTTCTTCTCTTTTTAAAAATTAATTTTTCTAATTCATAACCCACCTAAGAATGGAATACTATTTTTTTTTATTTTAACTATTTTGCATTTTTATATCCCTTTTAAATATCTTGGGAAAAATGCTGCATTTCTTAATGCTTAGAATGAGCTAGAGTCCTACATCAGGCTAATCTATTTTAGAAGTAAGTAATTTCCACTGATGCGTGATTAACATTTTCTTCCTATCACTGTTTACAAATTTTTTTCTACAATGTTCCGAAGAGCAACCTCTGTTGAGTGACATAGATGTACCTTGTATTCCTCAAATATGCCATGTTATCCCAACACTCTGAGTCTTTTCACATGCTGTGCCCTGTGATAACACCTGGCTATTACATTAATTTACACTTTAATAATACTGAGCTCTTGGAAGATATTCATGGCCCACAGATGCATTTTCTCTTTACATACATCTAATTATCCTACTCATCATACTGTATTGTAATTGCCTATAATTTCTTGATAGAAGAGATATGTCTTTTTCATCTTTATTCCAGAACCCAATATCATTCAGACATATAAAGCATAACTTTTTATGTGAGAGGATAAATAAATATTTGAAAATAAGTTTTTATTTGTAAGTAAAATAGAAGGCTGCATGAAATACTATCAAGTACATTGTAAAATATGTGTTGTCTTCATTTCTTTGTTGAATAAATTAAACATGTTGTTAACAAAAGTTCTGAATTCTAAAATCAAGAGTTAAACACAGGTAATATGTTTCTCAAGTTCAGTCATACTGAAGTTAGTTTGAGGAATGCTGTATATTTTGAGTAGTGAGATAAAAGCTGTAAAAGTTAGAAATGTGAGTTCATATTGCTGAGTTCTCTACCACAATTATAGAAATTGATTCTAGTGTTTATGTCTAAATACACACTCTTTCAACAAAATACAAATAAATAGCTCCCCATACAAAATTGTTTAGAATTCCAAAAACCCATTTTTTCATGAATAATTTAATTAGAATTACATTGTCTTCAAATAATTTATTTCTGAATTTATTTCTGGCAGAAAGATACATAGAAACTTATGTTACCAACCTAAGTCCATTGCTATGTTGATATGAATGACTGCCATTCATATAGGAGTGCTAAAAACATGGGTTGTTATTAATTTATGTACTTTCACTTTCTCTGTTTTTCCTTTCAAAATATGAAAGGAAATTCAGATGTAATGAAAAAGCAGGGTTTTTTTTCTCAAATCAACAAGCATTTATTAATCTGACTTTATTCGTTAAAAGTTATCAATCGACTCTATGGCTTTGTCTCAATGTTAGTCAAGCAAATATTTGACAGCTATTCCCCGAGGCTGAGGAAAATTTGGTCTAGAAATAGAATTTGGCAACATTTGACTTGTATGATGCTCCAGGGGCTTTCTCACAGGCAAAACTTTCATAGTGTGCAGGGTTTCATTATTCTTTTTAAAAATTTGTATCATTATTATTTTACATTTCTTTTGATTGAGAACAAAGCATTGCATGCTGTTAAAATCACTAAAAGCAAAATCCATAGTTCTTGGCTCCATATCTTAAAGCATTCTATACTTAGCAGTTCTGACAACACAGCTGACAACTAATATTGCTTCTATGTTCTTGCATTTCTGTCTTGCTGTTTCTGCTATTCCCTAATAAGGTCAGCATTCCAAAGAGTATCTTAGTGTTGAAGAGGACCTATCAGAAATGATTGCTTTGGATGACTGGTAAACCAGTGACAACTTAGGAGGTGTCCATGATTCAGCTGTCAGATTTTGACAGAAGCATTTTTTTCAATAAAATCTTAGCTTCAGTTTGCTGATTTGAATGCCTTTCTACAATCATGCTAGGAAAAATGAACTTTTCTTGCTTAACATTATTATTTTGTAAGTCATGTTTCTCTTAATTTGGTCTTAAAATTTTACTTACACTATAATTTATAAAACTTTTCAGACAAGAAAACAAAGAAGTGAGAAAATTAAATTACCTGTTTCACAAAACTAACAAATGCCAGAGCTTGTTATATGGCTTTCACCCCAGTTGTTCATTCCCCTTATTTAGCCAGGAGTTGCTTTTCTAACCCTTAACACTAAATGGTATACTATAACATTTTATACATTTCACACCACTTACCACAGTAGTATTTAAATACTTGTTTATATTTTTCCTCCTCTTTAAAAATATGTTTGAGAGGAATGTTCTGTGCTGTTCACCATTAGAGACGTTATATCACTCAATGATATTTGTTGACTAACTCACAGTGGGAGAAACTAAGAAGCTCAAAACATTTTTCTTGATATTGATATTTAAGAACTGCTTTCTTCCTTTCTTCTCCAACTGGTACACCCACATATCAGGCTGCAGTCCATCTACCTAGTTCTTGCTTTTGATATTCTGCCTCTTTCTCCCTCCCTCATATAATAAGTCTTCTCCCCTACCTTATTCCTAATAATGTCCTCCTCCCTCAAAAGAACATTCTTAGTTCTGGCTCCTCTTTGGGCATGCCAAATGACCTACACTAAAACAATAATGCATAAATTGCTATCTTCATGCTACCAAATTCTCTCTGCCCAGAAATGATACAGTTGCAGCCTAATTTTAAAGTTGTTCTTATACCCAAAGGAATTAACATAGTAAAGTGGATTAGTAACAGCTTTGTAGTAAAGGCAGATTTGAATTCACATTCTAGGTGAGCCTTTAGTCTCAGTTTCCTCAAATTTAAAATAAGAGTAATAAAACCTAACACAAAGTGTTGTTAAAAACCGAATATATCAAGCACCTGATATACAGCAGACAGTTGTTCTCCATCTTTTATCTTCCACATTGATAAATCATAACCCCTTTTTCTAACAACGCTCCTCCTGATCAGCACACTCAAATATTTTGTACTTTTCATTTCCATAGAATGTATCCCCACCATGAGTGCCAGCTCCACTATTAACACTTTCTTGTGTAACGCCAGTCCTCTCTAATTGTTGGTTTCCCTCAGTGCTCCTCTAATTGCAATCACAGCTGCAGTGAATAGTTTTGTGAGAACTCAGACTTGTCTCATACTGTCAGCAACGAACTTCTCCATTCTATCTCAAGGTCTTCTACAGTCCAGGGCACATACTGGACCTAGGGCAAGCACAGCCAAGACATGTAGAGGAGTTAATTCCATGGAGTCTCCACAAACACTGAGGGATTAGAGCTAACAGAGAAACATTCGAATCACCCGTACCTTAAATGCATAATTCTGGAAAGCATCCTTGACACCTCTAGGGGATTCCCTGGATCAAACCTCTATTTCTCACATAAGTAACCTCAAAAACAGATTCTGATATTGAGTAGTCCTCTTTCTTGGTCCCAATTTATTGTTTCCTCACTTTCCTTCTTGATATCCTTTCTCAAATAAACTACTTGCACTCCTATCTTTGACAAAAGTTCTCCTACCAGGAGAATACAAACGAACACACATAAACTCTCAAGGATGTGAGTATGTAACCCATTATCTTTACTCCCCTTTTCTCTTGATGTTACATTTCTTCTAGCCTACTAACATAATCAAGTGCAATCTCTATTCCTTCCTATTTTTTTTCCTCCCAAAATAGTAAACTTCCTATTGTGTTTACATGTATTCTTTACCACTTGAAATCCAGATTTCTCCCTTGCTACCGTGAAACTGCTCCCTGAAAGTTATTAAATGCATTCTAGTTGCCACATTTAATAAGCCATTTTTCTGTTCTTATTCTCCTTGACATTTTGGGGCTTTTATAATGTAGGGGCTAAAGGTAGGTTGCCCCAAGATGGGTCGCTTTGTCATAAAGATTATTGTGAGTTAAAAACAATCAGAACACAGGAAAAGCTCTAAGCCTCCCTCTCAACTGCCTAAAGGGAGACTGTACCAAGAAAAGGGCTATTAACAGACTCTCCTTTACCTAAGAAACTTATCTGCATAATAGAGGCCCTTTGTTTTTCCAAACATCTCCTTTCACCTTCCTGCTAATGGCCTCCCTCCCCTTTGTGACCTCAGGCCCTGCCCCTCTCTGTAGCTCATATAAGCTTCATGCTGCCTCACTGTTTTTGCAATTCCATGTCTGTGTGAATTTCCTGTACATATGTCTATTAAATTTGATTTCCTCTTGTTAATGTGCCTCATGTCAATTTTATTCTAAATCCAGTTAGAAGAACCACAGGACAGGGGGAAGTCTTCATCCCCCAAAATCACAATGTCCGGTGTCCCTTCCCTTGGTTATGGAACATAGTTGTCTTTTGCCTATAGATCCTCTTCTCTGATAATTTCACATATCCTATTGAATTATGTTTGAATGCTTTCCCCTGAGATTTAAATTCCTCTACAATTTAACTACAATCTAACTTTCCTCTTAGAATGCTTATTTTTTATTTTTATTTTTTATACTCTAAACCAGTGGGTCTCAAAACCTGCTGCACACTGGGATCTTTAAAAAATACTAATGCCTAGCTCATCTCTCAGATGTATGAATTGGTATGAATGAAAACCTAGGCACTGGGAATTTTAAAGTCTTCTCAGATGACTCTAATATTCAGTAAAATTTGAGAACCACTGTTTTAAATTAAAGATAAATATAGCTCTTAAATTTTTCAGTATTTTCTCAACATCTTGTCTTCATCTATTTTTGGTTTATATTGTTTCTAAAAATGCTTTTCCACCCCCATTTCCACTTTGCCAAATCTTACCTTTCTTTAAGGTCCACTGGAAATAGTATTTTATGTATTAATTGTGTTCTAGTTTCTTCCTTAAACAGGTCTGACTAATTTTGAGGCATTAAACATGTTATTAGTAAATCTTTTATGGACTTTTCTTCCATAAGATAAATTTAAATTCTTTGTTGTCCACTATATATCCCACGGTCTAGCACAATACCTGAAATCATCTATGGGAATCTCAGGAAAATCCTTGCTGAATGACTGACCTACTAACTACTTAACTAAGCCAACTGAAGAATGGCAAATGAGCTCAAATGTCCTTTTTAAGGGCCTACTTTGTGAGGGAAATATCTACCTCTAATTTCTTAATATGCTTATCAAATCCTGGAGACTACCTTTTACATATGTGTTGCTAGACAATTAACCACTTTTGGATGGATAATTAAAAGAAGTGTGAATGGCTTTAAACTTAATTATTCTAATTTTTTAAATAATAGATTCATTTGAAGTTGACCAAGTTACAATCTGTCCAGACTTCAGTTTACTGTTTTTGAATAGAAAGACTGTGATAGAAGACTTCTGTTTTCTACTTTCTAAATAATCATGGGGTGCCTGAGTGGCTCAGTCAGTTAATCATCTGACTTTGGTTCAGGTCATGATCTCAAGGTCCTTGAGTTCCAGCCCCACATTAGGTTCTGTGCTGACAGCTCAGGGCCTGGAGCCTGCTTTAGATTCTGTCTCCCTCTCTCTCCAACTCTCCCCCATTCACGCTCTGTTCTCTCTGTCTCTCAAAAATGAATAAATGTTAAAATATTTTAAATAATCTGTTCTATTAACTTAAGATTCTATAGGTATCATTTATTGAACACTGTGTGCCAACTATTGAGATAAGTTGGTCAATGGTATTGTTCACTTAATTCTCACAAAGAGTGGCTATAGTGCACAAGGCTAAGGGCATGAAATTGGGATCCAGACTATTAGGTACAAATCCAAGTCTCATCAGTCAATTAATCATGGTCACCAACAAATTAATCTCTCTAACTCTCATTCACTAACTATAAAATTAAGATAATAATACAACTCATTGAAATGTGTTATTGTAGGAATTAAAAGGAAGATGCTTAGACAGGGTCTGGTACTGAATAAATGCTTGCAATTTTGAGCTATTAATTTAGTCGTTGTCAGTTAATGCTGATTATCTGATAAAAAATGGTAATTAGAAAGTGAATATTTCTCAGGTTCTCAGAACTTTAAATGGAATAGTCTAAATTCAAACAAAATTAGGAAAGTTTAGAATCCTAAACTAGATTTTTATGCTTCCCTAATTTTGAAATAAAGAACACTGAATCTAATTAATTTTTCCATACCAACATCTAGTACAGTGTCATATATAGGAAGTAACATCAGTGGAAAATCAAAGATAAAAGAGATTGATTTTCTCACAGTAATAAACAGGGAGATATATGAGACAATGTTTTGTAATACACACAAGATTTACTGAAATGATGTTTAGTTATCCTGTAATTCCCAAAACCCTTCAGAAAAGACTAAGTGAGAAGTGAGAAAGCTCAAGCTTCAAGTCAATGATACAAAGAGGCCAAATGTGTATCCATATAAACGTAAAACTCACTTGGGGATTTGTTATTTCTCATCAGAAATCATCATGTCCCATGGAAACTTTTCTGGACTATCTTTGTACACAGTACTAAGACAGGGAGAAATTCAGTGTTGCGAGTTTGCCATGGTTGATAAAAACGTTTCCACTATGAAAAAAAGAGAATATTTTAAGTTTATAATTGGTGAGTAAAGTGAAAAAAATCAAGAGTAGAACCCTGTACATGGACTGGACATACACAAATAATGATTTCTGGTACAAAAATTAATCCAAATATTGGGTAGGGAATTGGAAAAATACAGCATGGATAAGCTTTATTGAGAAATTGAAAGCACCAGTTAAAAGAATCTAATCCTGCCTATAAATTACCACAGAACTTCCCATCTGTCACCCTATCTCTACAAGTGTCAGTCACAGGTTTTTGTTGTTGTTGTTGCTGTTGTTGTTTGGTTTTTTCTTTGTTTGTTTGTTTTTCAAAAATTGTACTTTTAGGAGCACCTGACTGGCTTAGTTGGTAGAGCATGTGACTCTTGATCTCGGAGTTGTGAGTTTGAGCCCCATACTGGGCATAGAGATTACTTCCTAATATTGGACTGTTACCATAACTCTACATACTGGCCTCCTGTTTTCTAAAGCTATATTGCTTGATACTCTTCAGAAAGAAATTTGGATCCATTCCATGATTAAAACTATTACAAAGTTATTAAGTCCCCAAAACAGGTTTACAATGGAAATCTTGACATAACATTAGCTGTAAGTGACACTAAAATAAAAAGTGTCTTTGCTCCAGTTCTGAATCTACTCAGGTATAAAATATCTGTCTTAGCTGGGTGTGCAGTCACACAAAACAGCTTAGTAAATTGTAAAGAATGTTCTGGCACTATTGCTTGTGCAAGTGCAGCATTTATTCAGGATTATACATATTTAAATTTGAGATTAACTTGCTGATTCTGTGTTAACATTTATAAGACAAGCTTTTGAAATACAGTTAACTTTTAATTTCCATTTCTACTGTAACAGTCAAAGCTTATTATAACTAAGGAAAGGATATGTAGTAATACATAATCCCCTTTAAAAAATTGTGAATCATATCTACTCAAGTACAGAGCCCATCTCTGTAAGATGATTGCAAGATCCTATAAGCAGGATTTGTCGACTGTCATGTAACATTTTGAAACTCAGTAATTGTGTCCCCTGCAAACCCCAAGAAGTGTGTAGAACAAAGAGTGCATGTCTTCTTAGGAGCGTACTTCAGAACACATATCAGTTCTTACCTTATCACATCCATACAATTTACACAAAATTGTTAATTTCTAAAGAATTACATGAGCATAAGAGTGATATGACTTTGATAATTACCCAGTATTCCCAGTGTTTCCACACATGACTAAAATGTAAAATAAGTAAGTACAATTCTCAGTAAAGAATGCTCAACTTTAACACAACTTAAGCCAAATTTTATTTCAGGAATTTCCTGTTTTCTGTCTTAGGATTTATCTGATATATGTTCTGCTGGTACTTGCATTATGGAGATATAACCCTTCATTTATTAAGTCTCTAAGACAATGATCAGAGTGCTTCAGTTACTATTTTATAAATTTTTGGATATTCTCATACATGTGTAAATATCATCTAAACTAGAAAATGGCATATAAATGCAAAGAATTATTAAAATAATTTACAGTCATTCTCCTTACGATAAATGGAAGGTTAAAGGTCAACCATGAGTAATATACATTTCTTTGGGCCATGATTAGTAAGCATTCTATTATGAGAAGATTTCTTTTTGCATATATAGATTTCACTTTCCCTACCACTTTTTCATGTTTTCACTTCCCTCCTAATACAGTTTAGAATCCATGGTATATTACTAAAATTAATTTTATGTAAATCCTTTACTCCCCACCCCTTCTCTGTTCATTGTAGTAGTCTTCTTTATATCAAATTCCAACTGTTGTTAAATAATTCCCAGGGCTGTAATCAGGAAGCTGAATGCTGCCATCTTTTCCTGTGAGGACCCTAACTGTACACTTAGTCACTGGCTTCTAGCTTTCATTCTGCTTTTCTGCTAGAATTCTAAAAATACTCTATTTCTCCATCAATAATTTTCTTTCGTTATATCCAATCTAATCCCTTCAAATTATGTACTCTGTATACAATGACTCCCATATTTTCCATCTCATGCGATTACAAATATTTTTTTTCACAAAGAGCATCAAAAATTTATATTTTCTGTAATTGACCTTTTTGTTGTTTTTGTCTGATATGGATTTTTAATATTGATTCGTATATATGTGAATGTTAAATATTTATTCATTACATACACATAATTTTCTTTAATTTTTTTCTTTTGTGTATGATTTGTTTTTCCTTGCAGCAGTTTTAATTTATGCCATATCAAATCATCTATATAATGTTTAGTATTGCTGAAAAGTTACTGTATATATATATGTGTGTGTGTGTGTGTGTGTGTGTGTGTGTGTACACTGCATAGTATAATTTTTAGTGTTGCAGTTTGTTTCATTAGATTTATGTGATAATCTTAAATTTGACCAAACTTGAATATCCACAGGCACATGATTGAAAATTGGAAAATCTAACCTATAGGTGTACAGGATATAATTTCCTTTAAAACTCTTCTTAGGTTTTTGGATTATATGCATAAATCATTGTGAAAATTGTAAAATAGATTTGGGATATTTATTTATCTGTTGATTTTCTGATTTTCATTATATAATGCAGTATAAATAAGTAAATTATTGCACAGAAAAACCATTGGTGGAAGAAAAAAAGAAAAATCATTCATAAAAGCTGTGTTTTCATGTACATTCTCAGGATCATTCCCAAAGTTTTATTTCAAAAATATTGGTGACTAGGTCTAGGAATCTCTATTTTAATAAGCACCCCTGACCTTTTTTTTTTTTTTTTTTGGTATTCACCTCAAGAAATCGCTAACATCCAATTTTGTTATAAATGCAATTTTGCATACAATTTTGATTATTAATGAGATTTCTATTAGCTATAGTGTAAGCAATTAAAAGATAATTATATAAAATATATATTCAATGTTCCAATGAAAACAGAATAATAAGTAGGAGATAATACACAAAAAAGTCACAAAACATGTCAGAGATTTTTTTCCCCCTATTTTTGTAATACTACACGGCAAATGAGTTTGTATTCTTAAGGTTTTATTATAATTCCAGTAAGTTAAAATAGAGTATTATATTAGTTTTAGATGTATAATATAGTGATTCAACAGTTCTGTACATCACGCTGTACTCATCATTACAAGTGCCCTCCTTAATCTCCAACACATATTTTACCCATTCTCTCAATCGCCTCTCCTGCAGTAACCATCAGGCTGTTCTTTACAGTTAAGTGTCTGGTTCTTGGCTCCTCTCTCTCTCTCTCTCTCCCTCTCTCTCTCTCTCTCTCACCATTGCTGATTTGTTTTGTTTCTTACATTCCATATAAGAATGAAATCGTATGGTATCTGTATTTCTCTGCCTAAATTATTTCTCTTAGAATTATACTATTTAACTCATTCCATGTCATTAAAACTAACAAGATTTTATTCTTTTTTTAGAGCTGAAGGCTATTCTTATATATATAAGATACATATGCATATATATACATATATATGTATATTTGTGTATATATATATGTGTGTGTGTGTGTGTGTGTGTGTATTTAAAAATAAGAATTAATAGAAAATTTGAACAGACTGATTGCATACATGTGGCATGTATGCCCTTGTTTTAGTTGGTAGTTACATGTTTCTAGGAACTTATCTATTTATTTTAGATCGTCCAGTTTGTTGGCATATAGTTTTTTATAATATTATCTTATAATTTTTTGTATTTCTATGGTATTGGTTGTTATTTCTCCTTTGTGGTTTTATTTATTTAAAAGCTTTCTCTCTCTTTTATTTATTTATTGTTGTTGTTGTTGTTGTTGTCTTTTTTGAGTATGACTGGAGGTTTATCAATTTTATTGATTTTTCAAAGAATCAGCTCTTGGTTTATTGATCTGTTCTATTATATTTTTAGTTTCTATATTTTTTTTCTGGTTTAATCCTATTATTTACTTCCTTCTGCTGGTTTGGGTTTTCTTTGTTGTTCTCTTTCTTGCTCCTTTAGGTGTAAGTTTAGGCTATTTGAGATGTTTCTCGCTTCTTAATATAGACCTGTATTGCTATAAACTTCCTTCTTAAAACAGCTTTGGCTGCATCCCAAGGGTTTTGGACCATTGTGTTTTTATTTTTATGTGTTTCCATGCCCGGTTTTATTTCTTCTTTTATTGCCTGGTTGACCCACTCATTGTTTAGTAACATGTTGTTTAACCTCCTTATATGTGTGGTCTTTCCTGATTATTTCTTGTGCTTTTCTTTTTCTGTGGTCAGAAAAGATGTGTGGTATGATATCAAACTTCTTGAATTTGCTGAGGCTTATGGCCTAATATGTGATGTATTCTAAAGAATGCTCTGTGTGCTCTTGAATAGATTGTATATTCTGCTGTTTGAAGATGGAATGTTATTGGTTAGTTTCTTTATGTGTTTTATTAACTATTTATCTGTGTGCTTCCTTTTTGGGTGCATAATATTTACAATTGTCATATCTTCTTGTTGGATTGTTACCTTTCTTATTATATAGCATACTTTTCTCATTATGGCCTTTATTTTCAAGTCTATGTTATCCAACATAAGTAATGTTTCTCCAGCTTTCTTTTGGCATCCATTTCCATGATAAATCCTTCACCATCCCCTTAATTTCAATTTGCAGGTGTCTTTAGGTCTACAATGAGTTTCTTGTATGCAACGTATAGATGGGTCTTGTTTTTGGTTTTTGTTTTTTGTTTTTGTATCTACTTGGTAACCTATGCTTTTGATTGGAATGTTTAGTCCATTTATATTCAAAGTACTTGATAGGTATGTATCTATTGCCATTTTGTTATTTGATTTTTGGTTCTTCTTGTAGTTTTCCTGATCCTTTCTTCTTTTGTTGTTTTCATGGTTTGCTGGGATTTTTTAGTGATATACATGTATTCCTTTCTCTTTATTCTTTGCATATCTATTAATGGTTTTTCGATTTTTGTTTATCATTAGGTTTGTATGTAATATCTTCTGCATATAACAGTCTATATTAAGTTGATGGTCACTTAAGTTTGGACCCATTCTTTACACTTCTTCCTCACATATTTTGAGCGTATTTTGCAAACATCTAGAGTCTTTCATTTTTGAATTCCTTGACTAATTTATTACAGAAATATTTGTTTTTACTGCTTTTGTGTTTTCTACTTTGCATACTCTCACTTATGATCTTTCCTTTCCACTTGAAGTGTCCTTTTTAATATTTCTTGTAGATTGGTGCAGTGGCCATGAACTCCTTTAATTTGTTTGTTTGAGAGATTATTCATCTCTCCTTCTATTCTGAATGACAACCTTGCTGGATAGAGCATTCTTATATTTTACCCTTCCAGTACTTTGAATATATTATGCCTCTCCTTTTTAGCTTACAAAGTTTCTGCTGAAAAAAATCAGCTGATATCCTTATGTGTTTCTTTTTCGTGTAACTGCATTCTTTCTCTTGCAGCCTTTAAGATTCTTTATCACTATTTTTTGCCATTGTAATGATTATTTGTCTTGGTGTGGACTTCCTTGAATTTGTTGAGGGATCTCTTGGATGTGGATCTGTTTCCTTCCCCAGATTTGGGAAGTTTTCACCTATTATTTCTTCAAATACGTTTTATGTTCCTATTCCTCTCTCCTCTTCCTGGGATCCCAATAATGAAAATGTTATTACACTTGTTGGTGTCACTGAGTTCTCTAATTTGATTCTCATTATGCAGTACTTGTCACCTATTCAGCTTGATTGCTTTCCCATATTCTATCCTCTAGGTCACACATTAGCTCTTTGGCTTCCTGTAGTCTGCTATTTATTCCATCTATTGTATTTTTAAATTTCATTATTGAGTTCTTTTCTGATGTTGTTTGTCATTTCTTTGTTAAGGATCTCACTGATGTCCTCCACACTCTTCTCAAGTCCAGTGATCTTTATGATCATTACTTTAAATATTGCATCAGGGTTATTACTTCTATCTATTTCATTTAGATCTCCTGCTGTGACTGTCTTGTTGTTTTATTTCAGACATATTTCTCTGTCTCTTCATTTTGTCTTCTTCTCTGTTTCTATTTCTGTTCATTAGAAAAGTCTAGTATGTCTTCTCTTCTTGAAAGTAGTGACTTTATGAAGAAGAGGTCCTGGTGTGCCTTGCATTGTAGTGTTCTCTGTTCACCAGATCCTGGCACTTCAGAAGAGTATCCTATGTGTGTTGCTTGTGCCCTGTTATTGTGTCTGAGCCACTTTTCCTTTCATTTCAGTCATCTTCATTCTGTGCCTGCTGTGGGTTGTGCTTGCTGTCTGTGGTGTTAGAGGGACCCAGGCAGGCCAGCTCTGAGGGGGTGTGTCCACTTGAGAATTAGGGGTAGAATACCAGTGTTAGCAAGATTTGCACTGGGCAACTAGTCCTAGACATAGTCCCCAAAGCACAATGGCAGTTGGGGGCTGTGTATGGGGGCAGCTACAGGCACAAACTTACAGAGCACAGTGGTCTAATCCCGAGGTTGAAGCTAGCAGCCATGCAGTGGGTGAGTCCTCATGAGAACATATGGGCTTGGCACAACCCTAGCTGGTTAGGTAGCAAGTGTCTTGGCACACTCCTAGACAGGAGCCCTGTCTCCTGCAGGTGGCCCTGTTTATTCTGGAAGACAGAGAAGAAAAATAGTGACTGCCAGCTTCTTTGTTCCGTGAGAATTTCCCCACACTCTCTCCAAATTCAGTATAAAAATATCGGTCTCCTGTTTGTCCCTGGTGTTCTGTAAATTGCCATTTTTATGTTGCCTCTCCACACAGCTACTATTTCTTTATAGGTGGTGACCCTGCTATCACTCATCCTCCCGGCTCTCCTAGTCCTGAGTCAGCTAAATTTTACAGTTCCAGGCTCTGATCCCAATGGTTATATAAACTTATGGAATTCATCTCCTCTGGTTTTCAAAGCCAAATATTATGGGGATTAGTCTTCCCCCGTGAGCCACCTGGTGCAAGGGCCCATTTCTCTGCCCTGTCTGTGCACACAGATCCCTCCCTCCTGTGGGCATCCTCCCTCTACCTTTATGAGCTTCATCACCTTTCAGGTGCAGCTTCTTCTCTATATTTAGTTTCGGAGTTTGTTCTTCCAGTCTTTGGATCACTCTCTGGTTTTTTAACTTGGATATGGGAGATATCTAGTTGTACATAAGGGATGGGGTGAGCTCAGAGTCCTCCTACTCCACCGTCTTACCAAGCTCCTAAAAACACTTATCAAGTTTGAGCTTTTTTTGTTTTGTTTTGTTTTGTTTTTTACTTCTCTATATGTAAACTAACTTTTTCCTCTTGAAAATATAGCTCAAATATAGGAAAAGAAAAAGCTTACTGCTGACCATGATATTGTTATATTGCTTTATCTGGCTTGTTTTCTAAAATACAGATATGAAAAGATAGATTTCCTACCAGAGTCTTTTTAAGTTTTATTTAGAGAGTACACGTATGGGTGTATATGGTTTTTCTTTTCCTTGCCAAAGTACTACTGGGGATATTGCAGAGGATATTGTGATAGTTTTATATTATTATAGCAATGGCCATAAGTGAATTATGATATGTAAAAGTAACTCCAGAAGAGAGATATTAAACTATTTGGAAATACTATCATTTGATTTTAAAATGTGTTTCCATTTTATGGTTCTAGAAAGCTATAGGAAAAGAGGAATATGAACCTCAAGAGATATTAGTGTGATATGTCATAAAACATATTAGGAACTAAAACGAGGTCTTCTTGAATGGGCTAATAAACCATACAGTTCTGTTTCTTGTCTCTCACATGTCCAATAAGAAAAATAATAAGAACAGAAAAGTAAAGCAATTTTTAAAATAAAGCTATACAATGGATTTTGTTTTCATTTTTCTCATTTAGTACCCTGATTATACCCAGCTTATTCTTAGATGGACATCAAAGATGGTTTAAAAACAAGATAATGATAACTGTCAGTTACTCATATCTTATATTATATTTTGATTACTCATAATGATCCTATGAAGTTGGTGGTTTTGAGCAAGGTTTGCAAATTGGAAACAGAAGTTAAGAACAATTAAGCAACTAGCCTAATCTTGTTAATGCCAGAGCCACTATTCTTATTAAATTATACTTAATTTTTAAACCCATGCTTTTTCATAGTAACATAGAGAATTTTGCATGTAGTAATTGTGCAAATTAAAATAGTATTCTTATAAGTCAGTCAGAGAAAGACAAATACCATATGACTTCACTTATATGTAGAATTTAAGAAATAAAACAGATAAACATTGGAGAAAAAGAGAGGTAAACCATAAAACAGACTCTTAACTATAGAGAACAAGCTGAGGGTTACTAGAGGGGAAATGATGGAGGTATGGATTAAATGGGTGATGGGATTAAGTGTAGTTGTCATAATGAGCACTGGGTGTTGTATATAAGTGGTCAATCGCTACATCCTCCACCTGAAACTAATATTCACTATGTTAACTAACTGGAGTTTAAATAAAAACTTGAAACAAGAAAAAAATAATTCTTAACTTTAAGGGTTTTAAGTATTATGCTTTCTGTAAATTTATTCATCTAATTTTCATAAATTTACCCCTTAATAAGATATCAATAAATTAAGCAACATATGTCAAACATATTAAAAATGGTAATTCTTAAATATTATATTTCAATATGATGGCCTACTCCTCTGATCTTTTTAAATGTGCTATCTGTTCTCTAGGTTTTAGTTCCTTCTAAAGTAATAAAATATCTAAATCAATAGTCCATAAAAGTAACTCCTAATATAAGAAAAAGGGGAAATATCCTCTTGTTTATAACATACTTTATTTTTAAAATATTATTGATTACTCATGCAGAGAATGGCATACATATTTAACACTTCTAGGAGGTTAGACTTTTTCATTGCTTTGTTCATTTTTTTTTTAGATTTATGAATAACCCAGCTTCAGCAATTTTAATATCATCAAAATTGTTAATTACATGTAAACTTTATTAAACTATTGTGAGTAAACAACATACCTAAAATGAAACAAGAGATTATCTTACATCTACATATATCTAATGACTAAAGATTTTGTAAAAGAGCATCTATAAGCAGAAATATTTCCACTATGCAGAGAAAATACATATATTATAACAAAAATTCTCTCTAATGATGTGTTACATTTAAATTTAGAAGAATAATAATGATAAAATAATGTGCAAAATAAAAGGAAATGCTAATTTGTACATCATTTCTTTTTTAAGTTTTTTAATGTTTTATTTATTTTTGAGACAGTGTAAGCAGGGGAGGAGCAGAGAGAGAGAGGGAGACAGTGGATCCAAAGCAGGCTCTGTGCTGACAGCGGCGAGCTTAACGTGGGGCTTGAACTCCAGACACTTGAGATCATGACCTGAGCCAAAGTCAGATGTTCAACTGACTGAGCCACACAGGTGGCCCTGGACATTATTTTTTTAAAAAAACAGCTGAAAGGAATAAAACAAAATTGAATTATTTTAAAATGTAAACCTTTATGTAAAAATTTGAAGCGATGAAAGAAATAGGAATCAAAATAAGAAACAAACAAAAAGGAACAGCTGCTTTTTAAATACTCATATTAACAAGAAGATAGAAACTACACAGAAAGGCAAAGCATGATGGAAAGCACACACATAAGCTTAGAGAACTGATATCCCAGTATAAGAAAGAAGTTGCTCCCTTGTAATGAAATTCTTTAACATATATAGTAGAAAATATAAAAAGTTGGAAAAGAGACAAGTAAAACTGCAAAAATTCCACATAGGGCACAAAAAACCTTTAAATCATCAACCAATCAATTAATCCACACATATACATGCATTTTTTAATGGAATTAATATTTGCTAAACATCATTACAAGCCATCACTGTGGTAAGATTTTCATAGTTCTAGGGTTAGTGGGTACAAATGTTGGTGTCTTAGGTTCATCATGTAGGTGATGTCATTGTAAACTCACTATAATTTAAGATGAGATTCTATAAGGTCTACATCATATGGTCAGTGATGACCTAGGAAATAGTCCAACTTTCTAACAGCCTGAAGTCCTGAAAAGAATCAGTTCAATGCCTGTAAATGGATTACAGCACTCAGCATTTGATAGTGCTTTTCTTATTTAATTTGTAAGTTTAAGAGAAGAAATGAGAAACCAGAAAGGAGTTAACATTATTTGCTTACTATTGTACATATTGACAAATATTCCTAGAAAATAATATGTTCAGAAATGATTTGGCCTCTTGGCCAGCAGAAAAAAAGGAAATAGAGAGAGACAATAAATGCCAGGTTTGTATGGTACATCAAAGAATGCTTCTCAATTCCAAGTGGTAAAAGATAAACTAAAAAGTCACTGGGCAAAAGAAAGCATTTACAACTCAGTCTCAAGCAAGAATGACTTCAAGATTATATATATTGCAACTAAAAAAAAATAAATTCAAAAATCCCCTGAATCTACTAGTATTATAAAATCCTTTCAGTCACATAGAATGGCTGAGGAGAAAGAGGCTAAGTAAGTAGGTTTCTCACAGAAGTGTTTAGGCTTAGCATAACTCCATTCAAGCCCAGAGGAAGGGGAACATCTCACATAAATTTATTGGTGCTCTTATTGGTACATGTAGTAGCTTGGAATCAAATAGATAAAAGACCACCATGGTTTTGGGGAAAAAAAAAAGTTGTACTTTCAAGAGAACCAATAACTTGGACTAAAAGAGACTCTGACAAAAAATCTGACCCATTGACACTCAGATCTCTGGAAGCAGGGAAAAGAATATTCTTCAAAATTTTCTTGAGGTATGGCCAGTGGAAACATCGAGAAAAAAAGTGCCTTCCAGGACCATGAAAAAATATTGGAATGAAAAGATTTCCTCCAGGATCAAGGGCAAACAAAAAGGAGAAGGAAGTAAAGGAGGAGGAAACTCTTCCCCTTTGAAAATTGGGAAGGCTTGTTTACATATATTAAATTCTGGTGACTTCATTGGTTCTTTAGCTCTTTTGGACAGGATGACTGTGTTCTGCATATAAGAAGATAGCCAAATATTTTTGTGGCCAAAAATATGAACTATGGAATTTGTATTAGGATCCCATTTAACTTCTGTTCTTGGTGGGGCTTTCCTGTAGGAGAATCACACTTTTCACCCAATTTGACATCAAGTTTGGCCATATAACTTGCTTTAGGTAATGCTATGTGAGTAAAAGTGATAGAAGCCTTTTTTGAGTGGAAGTTTTAAGATGCAATCAAATGACTGCCATTTTTATTTTCCTTCTGCTTAAGTCTGCTTATATATATATATATATATGTGTGTGTGTGTGTGTGTGTGTGTGTATACATATATATATGTATATATGTATATATATATTTAGCTTGGATACTGGCAGAATGATGAAGAGCCATAGATCTACCAAAAGCTGAAATCTTTGATGATCTTCACCATCATATCAGACTAAACTAGTCTCCAACTGAGGATAAATTTCATTTCACTTATACCTCTACCTTATCTTGTTTCCTTGCCTCCATTCCCATTCTCTTTGAGAGCATTGCCTAAGTAAGTCTCTTGAGCTAGATTCCCCATGTAAGGTTCTTCTTTTAGGAACTTGACTTAAGCAGTTGATATCAGGAACAGACTCTGAGAAAGGGATTTTAAAGCTGAGTAAAAGTTCTTCAACTATATTCAGATGATGTGAGGTCATGACTTATTTAAAACTTGACTAACATTGTTTCCATCAATTGTATTCATTTGAAAGGGATTTAAATGTGGAATTGTTGTAGGGAATGAGACATTTCTTTTGGTGACCATTTAAATGTTAAATTTTAATTTTCTTTAGAGCCATACATATACATTATATTCTTAAAAATAATAACTACTAGTATTTTTGTTGATAGAGATTGCCTTGCTAGCCTCAACTAACAATAGTAATAAAAATAGTAGATATTCACCAATATTACATGCCAAGCATGTTATAAACATTACCGTCTCTTTTAAAAGTCATAGCAATCTTATATGTGAAGTAATTATGATAGGAAACATACATGTACAAATCTATATATTACCTTTTTTTTAAGTTAGAGAGTGTTTTTCTAGGTTAAGACCAACAGTGATCTGTTAATTAAAAAAATAATAATTATAGGGGCACCTAGGTGGTTCCGTTGGTTAAGCATCCAACTCTTGTTTTTGGCTCAGGTCATGATATCACAGTTCATGGATTCAAGGTTCCATGCTGATTGTGCAGAGACTGCTTGGGATTCTCTCTCTCCCTCTCTCTCTTCCCTGGATATCTCTCTCTCCCTTCCTCTCTCTCTCTCAAAATAAATAAATAAACTTAAAAAAATAAAGAAAAGATATTATACTCTTCAGGAAATTAAAATACATGCACATTGAACTAATTGAGATTATGAATTGTTATCTTTCAACATGATAATAAATTTCCTCTACCCACCCCCTCAATTCTATCTCCCTCTCTCTTGTGTATGTATGTATGTATGTATGTGTGTATCCATTCATCCATTCATCCTTCCATCCATCAATTATCTACCTACTTATCTGTATCTACCAGAAACTGTATTTATATAAACTCAATCTTCTCAGAAAGTACAGAAGGTAATTTTTAATTCCAGCATAAATGTTCTAATTAATGAATAACAGTATGAGGCTTCTATCCTTATTTCCTGATGCTGAGCAAAATCTAGCACATTAAATTACATGGCCTGTTTACAAACTACAGCCGTTTGGTTGCTCTAACAACTGAGGCTAATGAGGCTCTTTTCTCGCCTCTTTATTTTCTACAGATTTTCAGTTCAGATTAAGCTGGGTAAAATCAATTTAACTCCCATCTTCTAGTTAGGAACATAAGTGTATAAACGACCAGACTACATTAAGTCAACCAGGGAGAACAGCAATGCAAAAGCCCTAAGGAAGGAAAGAGCTTTTGTGCTATAAGCCTCATCCCCAGGAAGAAGAGGATATGAGGTTGAGAGATCGCCAGAGCCAGCTGAGGTGGAGGCTTGTATACCATGATAGGTATTTCAGAGTTCCTCTGACTGTGACAGGAAGCCAATGGAAGGTTCTATGCAGAATGGGAGTGACAGGTCTTAATTTATATTTTAAAAAGATGAACAACCATGTTAACTGCTGCTGTTTTAAATAATTCCAACAGAATATGCATTTATAATTAAATGAACACATAAATAATTATGTCTGGCCACTCAGTCCTTTAAGGATAAAATCTCTATTTTTGTTTCTTAAGTAAGAATAAAATAACTTTAAAACCAAATTTGTTTTCCTCAAAACATCCATAGATTCACAATTAAATTAGCAAAGCACTTTTTACTGTGTGTTTTTTATGCATAACAACATGAATACAAAGAAACAATGATTAAATACACCAGTGCATTTAACTCTAACCATTTTGTTGATATTTATGTTTCACTTTTACAATCAAAGTTAGATATGGTTTCCTTTCAAACACTTGAATCAGCACTTGACTTATGCCATTATGCTTAGGTAGTTTTTTCAAATTGAGCAAAGATACCATTAAGTATTAGACAACAAACTATGAGAGGGTTATTTTGAAATTTAATGTCAATAATTATGGTTAGCTTTATGTAATCCTTCACCTATGATTTATAGGCAATTATTCCATAACCCATCTGAGTAAGTGGTTGTGAACATTAAGGGCAAAGAAGGGTACCTGGATGTTTCAGTTGGTTAAGCCTCTGACTTCAGCTCAGGTCACGATCTCACAGTTCTTGAGTTCAAGCTCCACATCAGGCTCTGTGCTGACAGTGCAGAGCCTGGAGCCTGTTTCAGATTCTATGTCTTGCTCTCTCTCTGCCCCTCCCCCTGCTCATGCTCTGTTTCTCTCTCTGTGTCTCTCTTAAAAATAGACACTAAAAAAATTTAAAGAAAAAAATTATATTTCCAGTTCCAGATACTGCTTGTAGTATTGGCATATGATTTGAAGACAAAGAAATTTCTAGGTTTCTCATGATTTACTTGGGATCATTAATATATTGTTGTTAAGAATGTTTATAGGAAAAAACATTACAAAACCATACTAAACCATGAGATTACTATAATGATATTTCTCAAAAACATGCTTATTGAATATAAAAACATGAAACCAACAGCAGGCAATTCTATATTAAGTGCTCTACAAGCAAAGGAAAAAAATGACTAATATATTATTTGTTATAAATGGGAAGAAAATAAAATCACGTTAGTACACAAACTAGTGTAAAAAGGAAAGTGTCTGACCAAAGTTTGAGTGTTCCACTTTCTCTACATCCTCACCAACATCTGTTGTTTCCTGTGTTAATTTTAGCCATTCTGATGGGCATGAAATGACATCTCATTGCAGTTTTGGTTTGTATTTCCCTCATGATGAGTGATGTTGAGCATCTTTTCATATCTGTTAGCACTCCATAAAACAGTATGGAGTTTCCTCAAAAAGTTAAAAATAGAACTACCCTACAGTCCAGCAATTCCATTAGTAGGTATTTACCCAAAGGGCACAAAAATACTGATTCAAAGAGACACAAGCACCCTGATATTAATAGCAGCATTATCAATGATAGCCAAATTATGGAAAGAGCCCAAATGTCCACTGACTGGTGAATGGATAAAGAAGATGTAGTACATATACAATAGAACATTACTCAGCCATAAAAAGAATGAGATATTGCCATTTGCAGTGATGTGTATGGAGCTAAAGTGTATTATGCTAAGTAAAATAAGACAGGCGGAGAGAGACAAATACCTATTATTTCATTCTTTTGTGGAATTTAGTAAACCAAACAGATGAACATGGCAGGGGGTAGTGAAAGGCAAACCATGAAACAAACTCTTAACTACAGAGAACACCTGAGGGTTCCTGGAGCAGAGATGGACAAGGGTTTGAGTAAATGGGTGATGGGTATTAAGGAGGGAATTTGTGATGAACACTGGGTGTTGTATGTAAGTGATGAATCACTAAATTCTATACCTGAAATTAACTAAATTTTAAATAAAAACTTAAAACAAAACAAAACAAAAAACAAAATAACAAAGGCAAAAAAGCAAAGTGCCTGCATATATTTTTTTTAATTTGAAGTGTTACAACTGAAACTACCTTACATAGTCATAAACTATTGTTTTGTTAGTTTTATATAGTGTAAGAGTTGGAGGACTTTTACTCTAAAGCATGAGTTAGTAAATTTGTAGGTTTGGGGGCCAGATGGTCAGAGACCACTACTCTATGACTGTACTGTGAAAGCAGCCATGAGCAACATGTAAGTGAACCACATAGCTTATTCCAATAAAATGTTGTTTACAAAATGAGACAAAAGGCCAGCCATAGATTGCCTACTCCTGATCTATTAGAATGTCAAAATGGATAAGTAATTTACAAAATTTGATTACAACGCTTTTAAGAATCTGAAAAACAACAACACAGTTCAAGCTATTAGGACAAATAAGACTCTATAAATGTATCTATATATAAATATAATTGTCAATTTGGCAATCACCGCAGATTAAGATGTCAATGTCTGGGCACCTGGGTGGTTCAGTTGGTTAAGTATCTGACTTTGGCTGAGATCATGACCTCACAGTTCGTGGATTCAAGCTCTGCTTTGAGCTCTGTGCTGACAGCTCAGAACCTGAAGCCTGCTTTGGATTCTCTGTCTCCCTTGCTCTTTCTGCCCCTCCCCAGCTCATGCTCTGTCTCTGCCCCTCAAAAATAAATAAACATTAAAAAATTAGATAAGAAAATTAAAAAAAATAAACATGTATTTGCTTAAAAAATGATGTTAATGTCAATATTGTTTTGCCAAATAAAAGGGTCAAGGAAGTCTTTTATTTATTTTATTTATTTTTTGTTTATTCATTTGTTTCTTTTCTTGCACCTGACTAGTCATCAAAGTTGTCAAAATTATTCTATGGGTAAAAATTTTGAGGATTTCTATCCTGAATTAAAATTGTATAAATAATTACTTGGGAAAACACACACACACAGACACACACACACACACACACACACACATACTTATGCACATATACTTCAACTAAATTGAATATATCTATTTTACCATCGATTTTTCAATTCTTCAAAACTTGCTGCCATATATGTAGCTATATTTAGCAATGAATTAAGATGGCTTCTTAACAAAAAAATTAGAATTTATATTACAAACCCAGATTTTGGTTTAGGTTTTCTTTTTTTAAATTTTTTTTTCAACGTTTTTTATTTATTTTTGGGACAGAGAGAGACAGAGCATGAACGGGGGAGGGGCAGAGAGAGAGGGAGACACAGAATTGGAAGCAGGCTCCAGGCTCCGAGCCATCAGCCCAGAGCCTGACGCGGGGCTCGAACTCACGGACCGCGAGATCGTGACCTGGCTGAAGTCGGACGCTTAACCGACTGCGCCACCCAGGCGCCCCTGGTTTAGGTTTTCTAAATTAATTACTTTTCTGTCTTCCTAAAGTTTTTGAAGGAAAATAGTCCATGTAATATTATAAGTATCATAAATATCAGCACCAGATGATTGTTGTAAATTCTGGTCTGTGTCTCCACTTCCCTCCAGTACATGTGGTAAGGAAGCTAGGTAAGACATTCTAGGTGGAGTCTGAGCTCATAAGCCTTTGGATCTAAATGGACAATGTCCAGAAAGGAAAACTTCCAAACATTGTTTATTTGCCAAATATTGTTTCCAGGAGTTTTATTTTCACAGGTAATATAAAATGAGGTAGAGGATTCACAAATTACAAAAACATGACCTCTGTGTTTAAGGAGTTTATAATTTTATAGAAAAATCAGGGCAATGAATAGAATTGCTGGGTTTCAGATTCAGATTCAACAGAAAGAGGGCTAAGCATTTTCACATGGATTGTTCCAATTAGCCAGGATTCTTAATATCAAATGCCTGACAATGTCAGGTGATACCACATGAGAATGATGCTGGCTGAATAGCTATAGTAATAGAAGGTACAGCCTATGCTTCTCTAAAGGGAGTTACTCAGCTCCAGCCTTGTGTTTCCATGTATTCCTATAACTCAACTGAAGCCAGATAATCATGATTTTCTATCCAAAAATGAATATGGTGCAGGCCAAGCAAAATATATCTGAGAGCTGGAGTAAATTTTCGGTAATAGATTCATCAATGGTGTTGACATATCAATTTTGTATAATCATTTTCTCACATTTAACATAACTATGCATCATAGATATTGGGACATATTCTTAAATTTATTCAACTATATGATAGAGAAAGAGTTCTCATGATAACAAATACAGGGTGAAACCTGACTAATGAGGCCCTTCAGGGGACACTAAAGATACTACATTAAATGTACCCACAATTGATGCATACAGAATCGTGGACAAAGGAATTGCCAGGGAAGCAATCCTAATTTTCTCATATGCTTTATTAAGTGCACATAATGTGTATGTCGACTTATTTATACTTGAAGTTAGAAGCCAGTGTTATATATTCATATGCTGTCTGCCTAAGCTTGATTCCAGTCTAATGGGTCTCCCAAATATAAGGCTCCTCTTTGTTTTCTGGTATGACTTTCCATAGCCTAGTTGGGATCGTCCTATGACCAATCAGAGCATTTTGAACTTGGATATTAAACAGCCTATAGGTTAATTCTATCTGAGTAGATGTTGTGAGATGTGAAGTTACAAACTTCTCCAGGACAATGTTTCTTACTATACGAGAGGAGCCAGTCTGCAAAGAGAAAAAACTTTAAATGATCCAGAGTGAGAAGTATAGGCAAAATATATAGGAAGTGCTGGCATTATTCAGCTTCCTGAGACCCAGTTAAATCTCTTTTTCTTAAACTTTGATTGATGTACTCTGGTTTTAATTGTCAGTATACTCCTTTCACTTCTATGTTTGTCTAAAATATTCAGAACTGGATTTTTCTCACTTATTATCAACAGAGTCTTGTCAAACACTATATACACACTTTTTTTTCCTCCCATATAAAGACATATATTTATTTCAATGTATCAAAAAAAATGTGACTTTCATGGAAAGGTTTGAAGACATGAAAATTCAAACTAACTTGATTATTTTCTGCTAAGTCTTTAATCGGGCTCCAGTGACAATAAAATGCTAAACTTGGTAGACATAGGGTGGTTACATGAAGAAATGTGGGGAGAAAGACTGAGAGGAAAGGGAAAACATTACTATGGAACTCTCATAGATCCAGGTCCTATACTGGATCTATATATACTGAGTGTCTTCAGTAGAGTGTGGGTCTTTGCTGCCTAGAATCTTCTGAAAAGAGGGTGGTCTTTATTCTCCTCAGGAACATTAAGGAAAGCACCATCTAAGTCTTCCTCTACCATTTCCCTTAGAGGCAAAAGAGAACCAACCACAATGGTTTGAAAAGAGGTTGTTTTGTCAGTTTCCAACAAACACTGAGATCTACAGGAGCCTAAGTGAGTTGATTGCATATGACAATATATACATTTTATTATTGGGAACAGCACTCATTATTTTGTGGTTCTGTCAACATAGAAAATAGAAAGAGTTAGGCTAGTTCAAAGATTACAAAAGGAGATAGATTCTACAAATATTAAAAGGATAAGTAAATATTGCAAAAAACATTATACCAGTAAATGAACAAATTAAATGAAATGGGAAAATTTCATGCCAATAATGGTCAAAAAGAAATCCATTACCAGGACAACACTAATTTTATTAAAGCAGAAATTAGCAAATGAAACTTTACATATGGTCTAGGCACTTTCCAATTGGCTACTTTTGCATTGGGTCCCAGGGTGAATGAGTCTGAATGCAAACCCGTTAAGAGAGGAATCTCCATCCCCTACAGCCCTGTGTCCTGGACATAAGTCTTGTTGGCGTTTGAACTATGCGTTTGAAAGCTCATCTTTATGGTGCAAAGCCTAAGAGATGGGGTGCCTGATGTGGGGCCCAAACCCACTTTCTTCAGAGAGAAGCTTCATATTTGTGACATCCCTCCCAACGGTGTGCCACTGCACCAGGGATTGGGTTTTTAGTGAGACCTTGTTTCTGTCTCTCCTACCCTTTTCATTCGTTTAGTTCTTTGTTGTGGAGATGCTGTTCAGCTTGTTTTCACATCTTTTTCATGGGTAATTTTTCCATCTGCAGTTGTAGATTTGTTGCGTCAGTGGGAGGAGATGATTTCAAGATCTTTTTTTTTAAATGTTTATTTATTTTTGAGAGAGAGAGAGAAAGAGTACAAGTGAGGAAGGGGCAGAGAGTGAGGGAGACACAGAATCTGAAGCAGGCTCCAGGCTCTGAGCTGTCAGCACAGAGCCTAATGTGTGGCTCAAAGTCATGAATTTCGAGATCATGACCTGAGCCAAAGTTGGACTCAACTGACTGAGCCACTCAGGTGTCCCTCAAGATCTTTCTATACCTTGCTTCCTTGGCTTCTGACAGTAATCACCGAGTATTTATCCACTGCCTACAATCTGCCAAGAACAGTTCTAGGTGTTCAAAGATTATTTGTTGCAACTCTATGTTAATGGATTTTGTGAATCTGAAATGACAGTCTTGTTTATATTCTATGCGTATTCTTGTAGCCCCAATAATTTGTGGCAGATTTTATTTTATGTGAAATTATACTGTAGCTCTTCTATACTTTACCATGCAGCATGTGTTCTAGCCACTAAATATATATGTACTATATGGAATTGAGGACTCTTGAAGTGAAGAGTCACAGCTTTTTCAAGGTCCCAAATTAGTGCAAAACCCCTCGCATTGAGGTGAGACCTGCAGGTTTGCACACAGCTGCAGGGTACGTTTGAGGTATTCACTAGAGAGAAAACTCACAGAGGAGAAAACTAATACTGGCCAAATGCCTGCTGTTTTATACTGAACTTTTAAGGAAAAGTTGCATGACACCCTCTCTTTATCACTGTTGCCTTTTGAAATTAAAAAAAAATAATAATTAACTATCCTAGTTTCAGTAAAAGTTCATAGAAAGGTCATGGGATAAAAAGCTGGGATAAGATCACAGAGGATTTTTCTTTAAAGAGCTCTAAGCCTATTACATAGATGATCTAATGAATCCCTGCAATGGCTATATGAAATAGATATGGGGTGAGTATTGTTATTCTTTTAGTGCTTTGCAGGGGAAATATAAAAATCATCAAATAGCATTTTCAAGCCCCTCACTCAAAGAGCTTCAGTGTTGTATTTGTCTTCTTAGCTTTGGAATGCTCCCCCAGATGTCAGAAAAGATGAACCATAATCTCTCAGGGGCATGTTTGATGTGATTCACGTAGGGCAAAATGGATTGCAGAAATTTATAACCTCTTTGGAGGAGAAAATAGAAGCTATATTCAACAAGAGATGGAGGAAAGTGAATGCTATTGAGCAATAATCACTAGCAAGCTGAGAGAACTGCAAAGGCTTTAACTCAGACTTCTGAACAGAATAATTTTTGATCATACACAAGGTAAAAATAATTCTTAAGAGCTATAGAGAAACTTGAGAGAAGCATCTAAGATCTTGAAATATAAAGATATAGAAACTCCCCCAAGGGGGGAAAAACTGTGCCCTTAAACCACATTAGTGGAGCAGATAGTTCCTGGATTTTTAAATTTTAACAAAGGAATATCTTCCATGTGAGGAAAAGGATATCAATTTTTATGTGAATATAAGACAGAAAGAGAAATCAGAGCCCAGTGATTGCCACTTCTAGTGGACTACGTAACTGAAATGGAGTTTCTGGTCTGGTTTCAAAATGAAATCTACCTAAGAAGGGATGTTACATTGTCTTCTTTTTAATATCCACTTTTATATCTTAAAGACACCACATGCACAAGTGCACACATATACAGATTCATATTACTGTATTGAATATATTGAGCAACTTCTATGTGCTAGTCGTGTATTTGCCATTGTTATGTGTATTTTGTTATTCTAGTCCCATACTAACACAGAAGCTCATTTTAACCATTTTCAATTTTTATAAAACCACTTAATGAGGCTGAATTACCTATAATTTGGATATTACTGATGTAAACAACATGTTGTCATTTATTCAACACTGTATTTCCAGATAATTTAGATTTATAAACATCCCTATGTAGTATCCACACTTCCATCTTTTTTTTCCAGTTGAATAGCTTTTTCTTCTTATTATTTGTCATAGTCATTTCTCCTCTTTCCTTAAATGCAATTGTGAAGAATCTGTGCTATTTTCATTCTGGTGACTATTTATATCTAAAGGGGTGTCATTTATTTTCCTGGATCTGCCAATACTAGCACTAATTGTAGGGGAACACAAGAAAAGTGGGACTATAGTTTACTGGTCAATATGAAATTCATGTTCTCTCTTTCCTGTGAAGCCTCTATGATGGGAGTAAGGTTCATTTCAGGGCTAATGGAAAATTTTGCCTCCCATATTGGAGGTACTTAGCCCTGCATTTATGCCTAAAAATATGTGTAGGTCAATTGTTTCTTCTACTGATCAAGAACATTTGCTATAGAGATAATTTTTAATCGTTTTTTCTCCTCCAGCTATCCACACAGGACTTTGTGAGTGAATACTTGAATAGTTACATGAGTGAAAATAATAGTCCCATTTCCTGCCAATGGAAAGAAATGACCCTGGATAATTTGCAATTGTACTAAATACTCAACCTGCTGGTTCTAAGTAGATATTTTGGTTTGGGTTTTTAATCCTCTGGATGTTTATCCTAAAGCTGTATATCTCTGCCTGTGGCCAGAATTCTACCCCAACATGTGTCCACTTTCAAATTCATCTCTCAGACAGATTTGTTCTTTTATTTGTTCATTCGGTAGATATTTATGGAACATGCACCACTTTAAAGACCCTATATGCAGCACTGGATGTTCCATAGCAATGCAAAATGTTCACCTTTTACTGCAAATCGACTTCTTTTTATTGTCTGGGGCTATGGCTTATAAAAGCTTTCTCTTTCAATGTAAGATAGAGTTTTTGATGCTTTTTCAATGTCCTGATTTCTAAAGATTGCTTTTAGTGTAGAGATAGAACGAAGGTGTCTATTCTGCACCATGATTCATGTATTATCTCCATCATAGATCATAAACAAACCAGAATTTTAATTTGAAAGGGAAATAATATTTAAGTAGTTGAGTAATTTCAAGATGCTTTGGAAATTCATTTTAATTAGTGGATTTACCTGACTTCAGTGAGGTTAGCACATACAGTCACTCACCCTTGCATTCACAGTGACACTTATGTCCCCTAACCCATGATAAGTCTTACATTACTACTTATGAAATAAATGTTTTAAAATGAATAGTTTAAAAGCTAAGTTTGAAGTTGTAATAGTGAGAATATTCATCTTCCTTGTTATATAAATTCAATATTATCTTATATATTGCTTGTATAGACATAAATTATGTCAACATGTATTTTAGTATGAATCACATAACCTCTAGATTATCTCAAATAGATATTTCAAAGATTCAATTTGTAGTAGTTATCAAATAAGTTAAATATACCAGGAGTAGGGATAATTCTTATCTTGATGCTCATGAAAGCAAAGTGCTAGATTTTCAATCTAACCTGAAATTAAAATGCTTATGTTTAAAAAAAAATGGATTCTGAATACATAGAAAATCAAGTAGAAAGAAACTTCTAAAGAAGGAAGGAAAAGAAAAGAAAAGAAAAGAAAAGAAAAGAAAAGAAAAGAAAAGAAAAGAAAAAAAAGAGAAGGGCACCTGGGTAACTCAGTCTGTTACACATCTGACTCTTGATTGTGGCTCAGGTTATAATCTCAGAGTTTGTGAGACTGAGCCCTGTGTTGGGCTCTAAGCTGTGCTGACAGCAGTGCTAAGTGTACTTGGGATCCTCTCTATCCCCATCTCTCCCAGCCCCTCCCCTGCTCCTGTGAACACGTGCACTCTTTCACTTCTCTCAATATAAATAGACTTTCAAAAAAGGCAGGAAGGAAAGAAAATTTTCTTTCTAAATATTTTATACATAATAACTTACTCTATCTTCAATAAACTTCTACAAAGTAGATACTATTACTACTGCCTTTGAAAAGATGATAAAAGAAAGCAAAACAGATGAAAAGATGAGAAAAAAAATAGTGATATCATGTAATTCCCCATAGTATATAGTCAGAAAGTGATAGAACAATAATTTGAAGCCAGGCAAGCACATATCAAAGCTAAAACTCTTAACCACTACATGCTGCTGTCTCTACGAGGGAAAGAAAGTATAAGATACAGTGACATTATCAACATCCTTCAATTAGTAAGCATATTTTAAGTCATGTTTCAGCATTTTCCTCCTTATTGAAGTGATTTCCCCAGTACAAGATACTTGGCTTTTGAGTCAGATAGACCTGATTTCTCTCCTCAAGCTGCCACTTAAAACTTTTAAAGCTGATTTAGCTTACTTGAACTGATCTAAACTTATTTAACCTGTGGCTCTTAAGTGCCAAGATAAGATGTTTCCAAATTTCTAACAATAATAATAAAAGCATATGTTCCCTTGAAACATATACATAAATTTTTATAACAGCTTTATTTGTAGTAGGCCCAAAGTAGAAACAACTCAAATATTCAACAAATAAACAAATTTACCTTTTGACTAATAAATCTATCAATTAGAGAAAAGTGTATTAAAATTGTCCACTACATTGTCTATATGCTTTATAAGCTAAATTCTTATTTCAGTAGAGACTTAAAATTACTACATATTTCTTATAATTAAACTTTTATCAGTATGTGAATAAAATGTTATTTTTATAAATAGAATATAATTAGATTTTTAAACTTTTGGACATAGCCTCTGTCTCTTAACTGCAGTGTTTAACCACTTATTCTGATAGATGATCTACTAGAAGTTTCTTTTCACAATATTTCATTCATATTTTTTAAATGTCTGATTTTTTCTATGTTTACCTTCATCTATCATCTGCTTTTGAGAGTGATGATGTTGTCATATTATTTTTTTCTCCCTCATTTTAGTTGCTTATCTCTAATAACTTGAAGATGTAAACTAAAAGGCACTTAGTCTAATTGTCATTTTTTAAATTATTTTTAAGGTTTATTCATTTTTAACACAGAGAGAAAGACAGAGTGTGAGCCAGGGAGGACAGAGAGAGACACACACACACATAGAATTTGATGCAGGCTCCAGGCTCTGAGCTGTCAACACAGAGCCCAACACGGGGCTCGAACTCACAAACTGTGAGATCAGGACCTGAGCCAAAGTTGGACACCCAACTGACTGAGCCACCAGGCACCCCTAATTGTCATTTTTAAAGTCATCATCTTGAGGCACCCAGGTGTTGGTTGAGCATCAAACTCCTGGTTCTGGCTCAGATGATGATCTCACAGTTTGTAAGTTCGAGCCCTGCCTCTGATGGTAGTACAGAGCATGCTTGGGATTCTCTCTCCCTCTCTCTCTCTTTCTCTCTCTCTCAAAATAAATAAATCAACTCAAAAAAAAAAAAAAGTGATTTTCTCTACCCCTTACCAACTGTCTGTAGTGCCATTTAGATTTTTCTCATTTTCTTGCTATTTGCATTGTCTCTACAATGTGCACCTTTTAAAAAAGCATCTGTGAGATTCACTGGGCTCCATACCTGAAGATATATATTTGTTCCATTAATCAAATTGTGTTGACTCTAATACTGCATTTTGTTCATTACTGTAGCTTTGCAAAGTCTTGAAAGGAGATAATGTGTCTTCCAACTTTGTTCTTATTAAAAGTGATTTAGACTGTTTCAGATACATTGTATTTCCATATAAATTTTAGAATAAATTTCAACAGAATCCTGCTGGAAGTTTTATTGAAACTGAATTAAAACTGTAGGTCAATTTGGGAAGAATTGGACATGTTGAACATATCAAGTCTTCTGATTCTTAAGCACAGTATATCCCTCCTTTAATTTCTCTCAGTAGTGTTTTCCAGCTTTTAGTGTACAGTTCTTTCATCTACTTTGTCAGATTTACCTTTAAATATTTCATATTTGTTGATACTATAGTAACTAGTATTTTTTTAATTTTTTTTCTTTCCAATTGTTGGAATCATTGCTAGGATACAGAAACACAATTGCTTTTTATAGTTGATCTTGCAGCCTGAAACCTTGATAAAGTCTAGTAGCTAATTTGTAGATTTCATAGAATTTCCAACATAGATGGTCATGTTTCATTTATTTTTGTCTTATTTCTTTCTTATGTCTTTTTTCTTCTTAATTTTTATCTGTGTGTATCTATCAATCATCAATCTATCTATTTATTAATCATCATCTATCATTCTACCATCTACCATCTATTTATTGCATTGGCTAGAAACTCTTGTATATTATTGAATAAAACTGTTATTAATAATCCTCCTTGCCTTGTTTCTTATCTTAGGGGAAAGTATTCAGACTTCACTTTGAATTCCTGGGATAAGCCCAAATTGACAATGATTTTTGACCATTTTCATATATTGTTGCATTTAATTTGCTACATATTAGAACTTTTTTCTCAATGTTGATGAGGAATATTGTTCTGTAGTATTCTTTATTTGTAGTGTCTGTGTCTGGTGTTTATAACAGGATAATTATGGCCTCATAAGATTAGTTACATATTTCCTCCTCATCAATTTCCTGGAGGCGATTTTATAAAATTGGTAATTTTTCCTTAAACATTTGGTATAATTCATCAGCAAAGTCATCTGAGTATGGAATTTTCTTTGTGAAAATATTTTAACTGAAACTTTAGTTTATTTTCTAGAGACAGAGCTATTTTGGTTTGTTATATACACTTGTTTCTTGCTTCCTTGCTAAGAGAACCCTGATTTCAATTGGATATGAAAACATACCCAGCCAAACCTATTTGACTTCCCAGCCCCGCTTCAGTTAAGAATGAACCATGTGACACATTTATGGCCAATGAAATGTAAGAAGTCCGCAAGGCATTTTAGAGGAAGGGTTTTCTTTCATAATACAAATTCTACTCCTCCACTTTCTCCATTTGAATTTTCCAAAGACAAAAGCTAAGTTATGTGTTTGATAGAACAAAAAGACAGAAGGAATCTAAGTCTTTGATGATACACTCGATCAGCAAGTATAATATCTTTGGGCTGGCTAAACTTTATATTTGTTATGAGTTTAATAAGCTTGTAATTTAAAGCCATGGATGAAAAATCCTACTTTATTTTATCTGAATTTTTACTTAATGATATATTGGCTACATATAAATACCTATATCTAATACTTTAATTGAACTAATTCTATAAGATTTTACTCTTCATTTTAAGTATTAATTTTTCTTTGTTTTTATACCAGTTGCATATTTACTAGAGTTTCATTTCAAACTAGTAGTTTGATCTTTTCTATACTATCACATAATAATTTCAGTATTTTGTCAGTCTCTTTGCATGTGGTCTGGCCATTTATTTTATTCTCAAAATTTTAAAACAAATATATAAATATCCAAAATACTTAGCATTCTCTGAGATGGTTAACAAGTGCTCAGGATCACATAAAAATCTCAGAATCATAATATATTATTTAAAGCTATCACCATTTTTAACATAATAATACTGGTTTTCACAGACTTGAGTATTTCTTGTTTATACTCATTGCAGAAAATTTCAATGTGAATTTGAGGAAACTTACTGGTATTGCATATAAATATAGATGTTCACTGAGATATACAGTTAGGAATTGTTACACAATTCTGTTAAAATTTTCAAACCATAGATTTAATTTGCATAAATACATACTATACTATAGTATATAAGAAGAATGGGAAATTATGTAGTGTTTAAAACAATGTTGTAAATCTATGTTCATTACAAAAACATACATCTACAAAAATCAGTAAATGGAAAATCAAGTCACAAATGGTATGTTACATATAATTAAACTATTTTTTTAATTAATTTATTTATTTTGAGAGAGAGATAGAGGGAGAGGCAGAGAGAGAGGGGGAGAGAGAGAGAGTCCCAAGCAGGCTCTGAGCTGTCAGCACAGAGCCCCATGCAAGGCTCAAACCCACAAACTGCTAAATCATGACCTGAGCTAAAATCAAGAGTGCAATGCTTAACCAACTGAGCGCCCAAGGTGCCCACCATATAATTAAACTGTTAAAAACAGATAATACACTTGATCTTAGCCAAAAAGCCAAGAAGTGAGATATATATATCTATATCTATATCTATATATATATAATTAAATTCTTAATATAAATATGATATAAATGTATGATAATTAAAGTTACACAAAGGTATATCATATTATATATTTTATTATGTTCTTTTGATTAAGTTATATTAAAACAGAACACAAAAGTATCTGGAAGTAATTTTACCAAATTTTTAAGTGGCGTATCTTTTGGTTATTTTTTAATTCTTTAGATTTTCAGTACTATCTGCATATATGTTTTAAATATATTACTCATTAATCATGCAGACAATGAGGTTAAAATATTCCAATGTGGCTTAATGTTTGTTTATCACCAAGAAGATCAAGTCTAAAGTGTGTCCATGCACTATTTTGCTGATTTAAAATGAAGTAAAAGACTTGAGGCACCTGGGTGGCTCAGTCAGTTGAACATCTGACTTCGGCTCAGGTCATGATCTTGCAGTTTGTGAGTTCAAGCGTTCAAGTCCCGCGTTGGGCTCTGTGCTGACAGCCTAGAGCCTGGAGCCTGTTTCAGATCCTGTAGCTCCCTCTCTCTCTGCCCCTCCCCTGCTCTCCCTATCTCTCTCAATAAATAAATAAACATTAAAATAATAAAAGTAAAAATAAATAAATAAAATGAAGCCAAAGAGTACTGGAGTTGAGCATGTAAGTATCTAATCAGCATGGATTTTAGAGGACTAAACGTCTATGGGGGCATATAAGACCATTTGTTTAGATGTAATTGGCTTCCAGAAGGTATAGAAAGAAGTAGAGAGAGGATGAGGTAGAGGAGGAAGACCAAACTGGTCCAATGGAAGAACAGTAGGGGTAACTGGTAGCCAGAGAAGGAATGAGAGACATGGTTGGCTTTTGATCAAACTTAACATTTTTCTTGAGTTTCACTATAAAGATATTTTCATTCCGATTCATTCAGAGACTTTCTAAATGACAGTCACTAACCTAGGTTTCTCTGCCTTGTCTCTCATTGCCTGCCCAACAAACCTTGCCACATTGATTCCTCATAATCTTATTCATCCCTTGCCTTATTGCCTTCAACCATACTGTAACCTCTCTGAAACCTCTTTAACTGCTTTCCAGCTTCCAAAGTTACATTTCTACTGTGAAGACTTTCCTATCACCCTGATGATGAATCACTATTTTTCTTTTTTGGTACCCCAGCAGAATTTTACAGAGTTCCTTGCTATAGAAATTGTATATTAAATCATGCTATTGTGTAGGGAAAATATGGCACTTGTTGAGAGCCTACAATTGTGCCAGACAGACAGTAAACATTTTAAATAAATAATTTCATTTAAATTAGTGGTAATTATGCACATGTGGAGTAATGCATTATGTCAATTTTGTAGATAATAAAATGAGGCTTATAGTTGAATAAACCTGCTCAAAACCACAGAGCTGATTAATGGTAAACAAGCATTTAATAACAGGTGCATTTGCCACCAAAGCCTATAATTTACTCTCCTTAGTTACATACCTACTTCCTCTGATTGAATATACATCTTTCCAGAGTAGAGGTTTGGCCTTAGTCATCTTAATGAGAAACACTTGACTTAAGACCTTGAATATTGTAGTTGCCCTATTTTTTTTTTAAAGAGTAAATGATTTAATCCCTACAATAACTTTAAATTGTTGTTTTGTTTCTCTGGACACTTTAACACCAAATGATAAGTTATTTGGTTGTATAAGTAAACACAAGTAATAAATAAAAATCATATCAACTATAGTTAAATTTTGAAACAAAAACGGTTTTATTGGCATTGTGTCAATGAATGTAGGTGAACATGGAGCATGAATAAATTGTGTGAAGAGAGAAACAAATCAGGTTTTAAAGATATGTTATTTATTTGGAAATTACACATTTCTTGTTTTAAAATAGTAAAGTTTATTAAGACAAAGATTACTAGCTGGAGTAGCTATATTTATATCAGACAAACTAGACTTTAAATAAAAGGCTGTAACAAGAGATGAAGAAGGGCATTATATAATAATTACAGGGTCTATCCATCGGGAAGAGCTAACAATTATAAATGTCTATGCGCCAAATATGGGAGCCCCCAAATATATAAAACAATTACTCACAAACATAAGCAACCTTATTGATAAGAATGTAGTAACTGCAGGGACCTTAACACTCCACTTACAGAAATGGATAGATCATCTAGACACACGGTAAATAAAGAAACAAGGGCCCTGAATGATACATTGGATCAGATGGACTTGACAGATCTATTTAGAACTCTGCATCCCAAAGCAACAGTACATACTGTCTTCTCGAGTGCACATGGAACATTCTCCAAGATAGATCATATACTGGGTCACAAAATGCCCTTCATAAGTATACAAGAATTGAAATCATACCATGCATTCTTTCAGACCACAATGCTATGAAGCTTGAAATCAACCACAGGAAAAAGTCTGGAAAACCTCCAAAAGCAAGGAGGTTAAAGAACACCCTACTAAAGAATGAGTGGGTCAACCAGGCAATTAAAGAAGAAATTAAAAAATATATGGAAACAAATGAAAATGAAAATACAACAATCCAAACGCTTTGGGATGCAGCGAAGGCAGTCCTGAAAGGAAAATACATTGCAATCCAGGCCTATCTCAAGAAACAAGAAAAATCCCAAATACAAAATCTAACAGCACACCCAAAGGAAATAGAAGCAGAACAGCAAAGACAGCCTAAACCCAGCAGAAGAAGAGAAATAATAAAGATCAGAGCAGAAATAAACAATATAGAATCTAAAAAAAACTGTAGAACAGATCAACGAAACCAAGAGTTGGTGTTTTGAAAAAATAAACAAATTTGACAAACCTCTAGCCAGGCTTCTCAAAAAGAAAAGGGAGATGACCCAAATAGATAAAATCATGAATGAAAATGGAATTATTACAACCAATCCCTCAGAGATACAAACAATTATCAGGGAATAAATACTATGAAAAATTATATGCCAACAAACTGGACAACCTGGAAGAAATGGACAAATTCCTAAACACCCACACACTTCCAAAACTCAATCAGGAGGAAATAGAAAGCTTGAACAGACCCATAACCAGCGAAGAAATTGAATCGGTTATCAAAAATCTCCCAACAAGTAAGAGTCCAGGACCAGATGCCTTCCCAGGGGAATTCTACCAGACGTTTAAAGCAGAGATAATACCTATCCTTCTCAAGCTACTCCAAAAAATAGAAAGGGAAGGAAAACTTCCAGCCTCATTCTATGAAGCCAGTATTACTTTCATTCCTAAACCAGACAGAGACCCAGTAAAAAAAGAGAACTACAGGCCATTATCCCTGATGAATATGGATGCAAAAATTCTCAAAAAGATACTAGCAAATCAAATTCAACAGCATATAAAAAGAATTATTCACCATGATCAAGTGGGATTCATTCCTGGGATACAAGGCTGGTTCAACATTCACAAATCAATCAATGTGATACATCACATTAATAAAAGAAAAGATAAGAACCATATGACCCTGTCAATCGATGCAGAAAAGGCCTTTGACAAAATTCAGCAATGTTTCTTAATAAAAACCCTCGAGAAAGTCGGGATAGAAGGAGCATACTTAAACATCATAAAACCATTTATGAAAAGCCCACAGCTAACATCATCCTCAATGGGGAAAAACTGAGAGCTTTTTCCCTGAGATCAGGAACATGACAGGGATGTCCACTCTCCCCGTTAACATAGTGTTGGAAGTTCTAGCATCAGCAATCAGACAACAAAAGGAAATCAAAAGCATCAAAATTGGCAAGGATGAAGTCAAGCTTTCACTTTTTGCAGATGACATAATGCTATACATGGAAAATCCAATAGACTCCACCAAAAGTCTGCTAGAACTGGTACATGAATTCAGCAAAGTTGCAGGATACAAAGTCAAAATACAGAAATCAGTTGCATTCTTATACACTAATAATGAAGCCACAGAAAGACAAATAAAAAAACTGATCCCATTCACAATTGCACCAAGAACCATAAAATACCTAGGAATAAATCTAACCAAAGATGTAAAAGATATGTATGCTGAAACTATAGAAAGCTTATGAAGGAAATTGAAGAAGATATAAAGAAATGGAAAAACATTCCGTGCTTGTGGATTGGAAGAATAAATATTGTCAAAATGTCAATACTACCCAAAGCTATCTACACATTCAATGCAATCCCAATCAAAATTGCACTAGCATTCTTCTCGAAAATAGAACAAGCAATCCTAAAATTCATATGGAACCACAAAAGGCCCCGAATAACCAAAGTAATTTTGAAGAAGAAGACCAAAGAAGTAGGCATCACAATCCCAGACATTAGCCTCTACTACAAAGCTGTAATCATCAAGACAACATGGTATTGGCACAAAAACAGACACATAGACCAATGGAATAGAATAGAAACCCCAGAACTAGACCCACAAACGTATGGCCAACTAATCTTTGACAAAGCAGGAAAGAACATCCAATGGAGAAAAGACAGTCTCTTTAACAAATGGTGCTGGGAGAACTGGACAGCAACATGCAGAAGATTGGAACTAGACCACTTTCTCACACCATTCACAAAAATAAACTCAAAATGGAGAAAAGGACCTGAATGTGAGACAGGAAACCATCAAAACCCTAGAGGAGAAAGCAGGAAAAGACCTCTCTGACCTCAGCCGTAGCAATCTTGTACTCGACACATCCCCAAAGGCAAGGGAATTAAAAGCAAAAATGAATTACTGGGACCTTATGAAGATAAAAAGCTTCTGCACAGCAAAGGAAACAACCAACAAAACTAAAAGGCAACCAACGGAATGGGAAAAGATATTTGCAAATGACATATTGGACAAAGGGCTAGTATCCAAAATCTATAAAAAACTCAGCAAACTCCACACCCAGCAAACAAATAACCCAGTGAAGAAATGGGCAGAAAACATGAATAGACACTTCTCTAAAGAAGACATCCAGATAGCCAACAGGCACATGAAAAGATTCTCAACGTCGTTCCTCATCAGGAAAATACAAATCAAAACCAAACTCAGATATCACCTCATGCCAGTCAGAGTGGCCAAAATGAACAAATCAAGAGACTATAGATGCTGGAGAGGATGTGGAGAAACGGGAACCCTCTTGCACTGTTGGTGGGAATGCAAATTGGTGTAGCCACTCTGGAAAACAGTGTGGAGGTTCCTCAAAAAATTAAAAATAGACCTACCCTATGACCCAGCAGTAGCACTGCTAGGAATTTACCCAAGGGATACAGGAGTACCGATGCATAGGGGCACTTGTACCCCAATGTTTATAGCAGCACTCTCAACAATAGCCAAATTATGGAAAGAGCCTAAATGTCCATCAACGGATGAATGGATAAAGAAATCATGGTTTATATACACAATGGAGTACTACATGGCAATGAGAAAGAATGAAATATGGCCCTTTGTAGCAACATGGATGGAACTGGATAGTGTGATGCTAAGTGAAATAAGCCATACAGAGAAAGACAGATACCATATGTTTTCACTCTTATGTGGATCCTGAGAAACTTAACAGAAACCCATGGGGGAGGGGAAGGAAAAAAAAAAAAAAAAAGGAGGTTAGAGTGGGAGAGAGCCAAAGCATAAGAGACTCTTAAAAACCGAGAATAAACTGAAGGTTGACGGGGGGTGGGAGGGAAGGGTGGGTGGGGGATGGGTATTGAGAAGGGCACATTTTGGGATAAGCATGGGTGTTGTATGGAAACCTATTTGACAATAATTTTTATATATTGGGGAAAAAAACAAAGATTAGTTATCACCTGTTATGTTATATTTTCAAAAAAAATAACCAAATTTATACTGGTAATCTCAAGTGTATTCTTAAACAGGTATAAAAATAGATCCAGTATAAGTTCATATTGCAGTATCTATCTGCTCTAAGACATATATTGAACACTGTTGAAGTTTCTTTCTTTTATATATTTTTTAAGTGCTATATTTTATATGGTGCTTTAAACAGAAAAAAAAATACAAATGTCCTTTCCTAAAAGATAGTTTTGGAATCCTAATGATGTGCTTACAGTAGATTAAAACATCTTGACTAATGGAAAACAATATAAAACTTTCTTTATTTGATTATCCAGACATGATATGAAAACACTATACATAGAAACATAATGCCAAATTAATAATTGTTATAAAACCCTTAAACTCCATTTTTCTTCCCTTTCAACCTCATGTGGGATATGATGCACACACGTAGAGGACAGAAAAACAGCGAAGTGTAACGCTACAGTTTTCTAAAATGACTCATCTTAATTCTCTCCAATTTATTTTGACAAATCTAAGGACTCGTGCTTATATGAAAGAGAAAGGGATAGGAAAGAAAACAGACATATTAAAATGTTATATATAGGACACAGTGATCCCAGTTTAGAGCTCAGCAGTATTTACAGGAAGGTTTATTACCTGCATTTAATAATGAGAAAACTGAAGCATTAAAAATTATATGTAATTCATTTAAAAAGTTTTACCAGAGAAAATAAAAACTGAAAAACAATGAGTGAATAATTCTAATCTCCATTAAATCATATTATGTTTTAGAATGTACAAATTCACAAAGTTATATGTGGATGAAACTACATGAAATAGTAACCTCTCCAAAAAATAAAATTGTGACAGCAAAGGAGAATTAATATTTAAATTCACTATAAATAAAAAAAATGAAAGATTTTTCAATTATTTTTCCATACACTGAATTATAGTCCTAAAAATGTTTTTCTGTTGAAAAACACAGATGATTTATAATAATGCATGTCAATGGATTACCAGAAAATATAATAATCTTGAGGCAACATTGTTTTGTTATATATTCTAAAGCTACAATACTTTATTACATATTTAGAATGAAATGAGAAATTTATTCAAAGACAAGCAGCAGTTATAATTTTGTCAGGCTGACAGCGTATAATTGGTTAAAAGCATCCATAGATTAAGTAAATACTGGATTTTGGATAGAGGTGTCAAAACAGGCTTGCTTTATGAGACTTTTTTTGGGTATTGGTTATTTATTATTATGAATATCAGAGCTATCATGCATTTCGTTAAACTTCTGAAGGTTCTCCACTTCCCAACCATATAAACTTTGACAGTTTACTTATAGCAGACAGAAATCCATTGATCAAATCCTTCCTCGAGAAAGGTCTTTCTGAGCAACTGGGAGGAATCTGTCTAGTTGACAGCATCTTCTTTCCTCCTTTTGGTTTACCTCTGCTTTTGAGTTTTTGGTTTACCTCTGCTTTTGAGTTTTTGGTTTACCTCTGCTTTTGAGTTTAGATTACACTCTTCTAGGGGTGACCCTAGCCAGGGACCAGACAGGACTGAAGCATAAGCTCCTGGCCACTAAGGTGAGTATGACAGTCTTTTTATTAGCAGTCTTTGCTGCAAAGCTCTCCTTTGATCTAGCAGAGACTTTGCCAGATCTACTTCATGATTCAACAGCTTCCCCTAACCAACGTCACTTTCTCCCTTTTCTTTTTTTCAGGTATAATCCCTAATAAATCTTGTGTACTCTTAACTCCATTTCAGTATCTCCTTTCCAAAGGACAAAACTGTCACAGAATTTCAGAGAATAAGATAGAGTTCCAAGACTTGGTGACTCACTGGCCTGGCAATGAGGACACTATGTTAGGGATTATGTGAGGTGGGGGTTGTCCTGGGAACAAAGTGGTAGCTCCATTGCTAAAACTCTAGCAGGTGGTTATTGCAGGGAATGTCCCAAGAAAAGAAAAGACCTTGGTCTGTTCAATGATATAGGTATTGGAAAAATATGGGGATGCAAGTTTGAGAGGAAGAGGATAGGGAAGTTACATAAAAGGAAAATAGAATAGGTTGGCTTTGTAAAGTTGTATTGATGCTCTACCTAAGGACAATGAAAAGCTTAACAAACAACTATAAAGTAAGTGTGAAGTCCAGAGGCTTTCTTGTATAGTTTACAAAAAGAGAAAAAAGCAGCTGAACACCAAACTTAGAATTTAGTAACCAAATGAGTAAATTTCAAACATGATGTAATGGTAATGTAAAGCACAACTGTAATGACAAAATCTGGGCCTGAGCAGTGGCCAAATGCCTGACTAACTGGTCAGGCATCTAGAAAAGAAAAGGTTGCAAGATAGAGACAAGGAGGTCTGTATAGAATCGTGTGGAAGAGCCTATGGGAGTGGATACGAAGTGTAAATATTTTAGTATTACATCTTAATGTCCTCAGGATAGTATACTCCACAGAGAAAGCACTAAAAAGCCAAACAGATAAAATGAAATGAGCCAGCCTTTGTTATCAGCCATTATAGAAGTGGGAAAATACCCCCATGCAAGGAGTAGCTACAAAAAGGTCAGCAATTCATTTTAATAGGAAAAAACACCTGTTCTTAGTATATTTAATTGTCTTTCCAATTGGAAGATCTTCAAACATAGTTATCATTAGAGTACTTACAACATTTCACACATCATAATTTTCAATCAGGGGAACTCTTCATAGCCGAAGAAATGCGAGTGTAATCAACTGGTCCTATGACATGCTGCAGTACCCTAACGCAGCTGGCCTTATTGAATGCTGGCATGACCTTCTAATCGTGCAGTTGAAATGACATCTCAGAGATGGCACTCAGGATTTATGAAGTGTTATTTCTCAGGTCACAATGCATTTATGAAACCAGAGTTTTACATAGTGCTATATCCCCAAAAAGAAGCATACATGGGACAAAGAACCAATGAGTAGAAATGTCCTACCTAGAATCATTTTCAGTGACTCGTGGGACAATTTCTGTTTCCTATCACAAGTCTTGGCTCTGTAGAGATGGAGTTTTTGGACCCAAACAGGAGCACACACTTGACAGGAAACCCAAAAAACTTCTCATTGAAACTACATGTTCCGGTTGCTGCCAGTTCATATGAATTTCCTATATCCAGACACCAACAGAGAAGAGGTATGACTATATTGGCAAAGCTAATTAACCATGGTCAACAGTAAAAAGTAGGGTTGACTTCCACAATGATGGCAGAAAGGAACATGTTTTGAACCCAGATGATCCCCTTGGGTGCATCCTGACATTTCCATACTTCATTGTATAAGTCAGTAGACATATGCAGTAACTTGAAAGTGAAGAGACATGATTTTAAAGGATTCAGGTGCTTTGAAATAAAGACTTGGATCATATTGCCAAATAAGCCACAAACTAAGGTATTATCTGAGGGTCAGGAGGTTTAGAATAGATTGTAGAAGAGAAAGGATATGCATGCCAGTGGTGGCCCTGAGATCAACTGCAGGGATGGAGACTGTATTTCATATTACTATGCTTTCACTTCCGAGTTTCCCTTCAGGAAGAAGGGCACACAGAAACCATGAAGAGCTGATTCTGGAAATTGTGCAGAGAAGGTATGCCTTGTATAAAAATTTGACAGAGATTTCCATGAGAATTTTTAACATACCTCAAACTGTGGGGATTATAATTGATATAGTATCACAGCTGCTACACTTTGAAATCCATCTCCATGTTTATACAAAGGTTGTACTTGCCACAGATTGTGGTAGCCAATGACTGGATGTGATACAGAGTAAGGCCCATTCTTGAAAGACATATGACTGTTCTAATGACTGACTTTGGCTTGAAGATACCACACAGTCTTGCCAATCTCTTCTAACTGCATAACAGTGAAGGGCATGTCTATCCAACTTTATTTTCTTTCCTTCCTCGGGGTCAGGTTTGCATCTGTACCGTCAGCTCCCTACCTTCTAAAACTCCATCCCCATTTTGTTTCACAGAAGCATTTTCCATAATAAAATACCTGCATGTTTAATTTGGTCTTGGTGTTGTTTCTTGGAGTACCCAGGCTAAGACATTCCAAAAGATCAGAATATCCACTACAGGATTATGTTTCATAGACAAACCTACAGGATACAATAGTTAACACAGCATCAGAAATTTGCTTGTGAGATAAGATAAGATAAGATAATAAAAATTCAGGATTTTTTTTCCAGTTTTCAGATACTGAATCTGTTGGTTGATTGATTGAATAACCAGGTTCTAGGAATACATCAGTCCCTGCTACATGATGGCAAGTATACACAGTTTTATTCATCGAGCCCTACCTTAAATAGACCAACAGACAAAACTGAATATGGAATTTGTGGACCCAATGTTAAATAAATGTGAGGGAAACAGTGTTCCAACATTATTAAGAATGTTAAGACAGTAACAGCAGAACATAAAACCAAGGGCAAGACCCTCTGATTGTAGGCTCTGTGTAACTGTGCAGGTCACATGCCCATACAATTGGCCCTGCTCACACTTCTTAACTTGCACAACTCTACATTGAGAAATGATGATAATAAGGCAATTTGAAGACAATTGGATGAAGGGTCTGATTTGATATTGACACCCAAATCCTAACACCTCCCATGGTTCAGTTGTTTGTGTGAGAAAAATTGAAGTTAGATAGTAAATGGAGTCGTGGCCCCAAATTTAGCATACAGTTGGTCTATTGGGTTCTTAGATCTTACCCAGTGATCATTTTACTGAGTCACATCTTCTAAGCCTGCCATTTTCATTCATTCATTACTTTCAGGAGCTAGATGGCAAGAATTTGATGATAAGAGGAGTCGGTGAAAATTATGAGCTTGCTCTTATTTCATTGTATCAAAACCTGTGCATACTTTAAACATAGAAAAGAATCCAAGTGCCTGCAGGACACTCACAATTAATTTTGGAGGAGAAGTGTTAAAGAAAACATAAAATTTAGTTTAATGGATCTATTCATTAACTAGATCTTTAATTAAAATATTGTAAAATTGTAAAACAGCTATTCTCATTTTATAATAGAATCTTGTATTATAATACCTCATTTTTCTTTTTTACTCATTTTATTCTTTCATTTACAAACAAAAGCAAAATTTTCCCATTTTGCTTTTTTAAGTTCATTTATTTATTTTGAAAGACAGAGAGAGAGAGAGCATGTGCATGCAAGTTGGGAGGAGAGGCAAAGAGAGAAGGAGAGAGAGAGAGAGAGAGAGAGAGAGAATCCCAATCACAGCATGGAACTTGGTGCGGAACTCCGTCTCATGTACCTTGAGATCATGACCTGAGCTGAAGTCAAGAGTCGGACACTGAACTGACTGAGCCACCCAGGTACCCCCCAAATCTTCCTATTATAGTAATAATTTAAAATGTTTTTTTAAGTACACATTTTTTATTCGCATTAATCTGGTCCAATTTTTCAATATGTAAAAACATGCATTATTTACTTTGTTTAATCTCTGTAATTTAACTTGATGTACTTGCATATCCTAAATTTGTGCTAAAAATTATTTCAAATTTTTTTACTGGAAATAAATATAATACTCCCTAAGTGTCCAGTGAAATTCATAAATCTAAATATTTTACTACATGCTAACATAATTATTGATAAAATTGATTCTCAATATTTGCCACTTTTACTTGGAATTATATTTTAGATAATTATGTAATCACTTTTTTTTTTTTGGCTGAATATATGGCCACGTTTGATGTGTATTTGCCCTTGTTTTCCTTATTTCTTTTCTCTTAGAAAAACTAATAACTCTAGACAATTCTAGTAGTTCTTTCCTAAACTTTTATTTGTACCTTCAAGAAATTCTTGATATATGCTTCCTAGACTGGAGATACACCAAAAGTACAAAATACAAATCTAAAATTCTCTCAATTTTTGAATTTTAATATAATCAGCTTTCTTGAAATACATATAAAATGTTAGTGCCTCTTGGGGCTCAGTCAGTTAAGCATCCAACTCTTGACTTCCTCTCAGTCATGATCTCATGGCTGTGGGAGCAAGCTCTGCGTTGGGCTCTGTGCTGAGTATGGAGACCGCTTGAGACTCTCTCCCTCTCTCTCTGCTCCTCTTACCACTCTCTCTCTCTCAAAAAAATATTTAAAATGTTAGTTCCTTTTAATTACATAATTTTATGTGTTCATAAGGAATAATTCAAAGTGTCATTCTTACTTCAGAAAGCTTGCTATGAAGTTTCAAATAAAGTGCATGGTAAACATAGAAATGCCTTGCAATAGAAAAAAGAAAGAAAGAAAGAATCTGATATGAAAACACCTACTATTTGAAAGCAATAAAAAAATAAAAGGTGCCTTTTTATTAATTTAGTTTTGTTTTTTAAGATTTGAAGAGTAAGAGAATAGTAAGTTCATGCCTTTTCATTCATATTTGTTGAACGAAATTTATTGTTTTAATCATAAGACACATTAGGTAAACAGAGAAAGCATGATAGATTATTTTGTGCTGCAAACAGCTCACTTCAGATTTGTATTAAATATGAACATGCCTACAAAGTTTAGTGGATGAGAGCCATTTCACAAAGTGAAGAAACGGAAACTTGATTTCAACATTTAACTTTGCATATTTAAATACCAATAGTCCTCTGTCCTTCTCCCTAACAACTATTTTCATTCAACTTAATTTTCTCTTCATTGGTTGGTTTTCTCCTACTGAAGTTGAGTTTTCTCCATACAGTGGGACACTATAACCAGATACACCAAATCATATAAACTCCAGCCTATGTCATACTAACCCCAATATAACCACAATAAAAATCACAAGCTACTCTTCTTTCTCAAGACTTTTCAGATGTGCTTTGGGGGACTGCTTTGTTCTCCCCAGAAAAAAAAAACAACAACTCAATTATGGAAGCAAAACCTTTTCATATCTTCCTGCTGTGTGTGGGGTCATCAATCTTGACATCTGAATCAAACTTTGGTGGTATTCTCTCTTATTTATATAAAGTGAGAATTATATAGTGTCCCTGTACTATATATCTATGATTCAATGTTGATACTTTATATATTGACATATATGAGAAATAATGCAAGTTAGATAACTTCAGGTATTTTGTAATGGAAAAAAAAGTCATTCCAATTTATGGCTCAAAGCCAGGCTTTTTGCACATTTTGTAAACTTTTTTCACATATACCCAATAAAGAAAAAAAAAAAACCCTCTGATTTTGTTGTTAAAGAAATAATTACATTAGCTTTTGACTACTGTATGCTTTACCCAGCTATTCAATATCTTTCTCCCAAGCTAAAATGTAATTTTTTCCCAAGGTAAAAAAATACAACCTACTGCAGTTTGGTCCTCAAATAGAATAAACTATATCTAAATATAAAAATATATAGTTTTACTATGCAAATGGTTTTAATCTCAGATCTTTTGAACCCATTATAGAAATCCATTTTAAATGATACCATGGGGTGCCTGGATTGCTCCATCTGTTAAGCATCCAACTTTTTATTGTGGCTCAGGTCATGTTCTCATGGTTCATGAGATCAAGCCCCAAGTTGGGATCCATGCTAACAGCATGGAGCCACTTGGGATTCTCTCTCTTTCTCTCTCTCTCTCTCTCTCCCCTCCCCTGCTTATGCATGCACACACCCTCTCTCTCTTTCAAAAAAATAATTAAAATAAACTTTAAAAAATGACTCCACTATGATTATTAAATTATTTAGTTTAGTTTTGTAGTTGAGAAGAATTCATTTATTGATCCTCGATTAAATTGACAATACAATGATATAAAAAATAACAAGAAAGGCTGTATTTTCTGAGCCTATATTTTTCAATGTATTTTACATGTTATTCAGTCTGCTTTTAATTTTTTCTTTTATCTACATAAAGGAAAACCATTGTGTCTGCTGACTGGAGGATTATAATTTTATTAGTCTTTTTTAGGCAGGTTAGATACCAAAAATATTTTCTTCTGATCTATGATATTTATTTATCTGTTTTGTAGTTTTTTTCCATTCTGCATTTGAAAAACAGTCTTTCTGAAAAAAAGCACTATTTTATTATTTTTGTTGATAATTTTTGTTTTTTGAAACTTTTTTTTTCTAGATTCCAAAATATTGTCTCTGTTTTCATCAGAGATAATTCCCTTTTATCCATGAATTCATTTGAATTTACTAACTTGGTTTCATTTCTCAACATAAATCATCACAAAGAGTTTTATTTCTAATGTTGACTCCTAGATCCCTAAACTGAAATGGTGAGTTTGAGGTTTTACTACTTTTTAAAAACTCATAATACTTTTTACCCTGAAGTAACTTATCATTGCCTTGTTAATTTCTTAATTAAAGGTTCTTTTATTTGGAAGTGTGGTTTGGGAATCATCCATGTACAATATATGCTGATTAAAAATAGCAAAAGCAGAATTATCTTTCAAAGTCCAATAAATATTCAGCAATCCTATTACAAAATAGAAAAAAAATATTCTTGACAATAAAAGCAACATTTATTTATAAAGAAGAAATTATAGTAACTGCTTTCCACCTTTAGGAAATCAAAGTCTCCTCCCATTCATGAAGCAAATTAAGCTTTTTCTCCTCCTTTCTCTCTCGAGGTTCCTCTGGAGATCTTTTGTTAGAACCCACTGAATATTTGATCTGTCAGAAAGCCCTCATCTCCTGGTAAACTTAACATTAGCAAGTCATTATAGGTGTAAGCAGCAATGTTCATGGATAAAGATAACTTCAGGAATCACTGCTTAAATCATGCAAATTCTTGTTCTCATCTCATTCTTGTTCTTTTATATAAAATATACTCATTACGCACCTAAGATATTTCTGAATTTTGCAAAAGCTAGTGGGAACATAGAGTAAGGAACATTGAAGTATTCCCAGAAATGGTAGGCAAAGAAAACAGGGTTGGAATTGAGTTAAGTACAGGTCATTATGGGTGTCCTCCTCAATCCAACATCACATCCCAACTGCAGGAGGGGTGGGTTGGTGCATGGAGAAGTACTCCAGACAAATAAAGCATTGTAGATCAACTAGTAAATAGTATTAAATGCTGTAGGGACAGGAAGTAAAAGAAACTCTAGGCTACTAGGATTTCACTGGCATAGCTTAGGAAATTTCAAAAGGTTATATTCAGTTAAGACATAAAGAGAAAGTAATGTACATAAAACAAAACTTACCAGCTTATATTAAGGCATGTACTATTTTTCATAGAGAAAGTTTGCAATCAGTGTCAGAAGAGGGTGAAAGCAACAAGGAAATGAAACAGAATAGGATATTCAAAGACATCTGAGTTAAGATTCATTTCCAAATATCTTTTATTTCCTATTTCCTTTAATTTTCATTTACTAGTTGTTAGATGCTAGGAATAGGAATTCAAATAACATTGAAACATGTTTATATTAGATCAACATTCCAGTTATTGGAAATAAATATGTAATACTACACAAATATAATAATCATTTTATCCAGCACTCTAAATTATTTATTATGTGCTACTTTTCTAATTACTTCTATCTATCAATCAATCGACATTGGTTCATTTAATTTTTATTAAATATTACAAAGTATGAGATATAAGAATGAATGTTATCTCTATATTACAAATCAAAAAGTATGTCAAAGGAAAGTTGGATGTATGGCCAAATTTACACAGACTGTATGGTGTAGAGCCAAGATTTGGAACTCATGTAATTTATCTGAAGTCAAAACTCTTGATCTCTAAACTACTTTTTGGCATTTGGAGAGATATGGTCACATGAGAAAGAAAATAATTAATTTTGACTATACATCAAGAAAATTCCTTCACAAAATTGGTAGCTTCCAAAATAAAGCACAGAATATTTAAAATTTGTAAGTTCATTTTTTCATTCAGATATTTATTCATCATGTTATCTCACCTGCTTGTGCCAAACACCATGTAGACAAGCTATTAGTAAGGTGGAGTCTTTGATCACCAGGTGCTTACATTAAAGTAGGAGAAAGCAACTGTATCAACAAAAAAGTAAAATAAAAATGTTATCCAAGTGCCTTTATGATATAAACAGAATAAGCGCTAATCAGTTATCTTTGCCATAGCTAGTGTTATTAATTTTTTTTTTTTTTTGAGAGCACACACATGTGAGCAGGGAAGGGGCAGAGAGAGAGGGAGAAAACCTTATGCAAGCCCCAGGCTCAGCACAGAGCCCGACATGGGGCTTGATCCCACAACCCTGGGATCATGACCTGAGCTGAAATCAATAGTCAGATGCACAGCTGGCTGATGGAGCCATCCAGATGCCCCGTTACTGTTCTTAATTCTTAAAACAAGTTTACCCATATGACATTTCAGGGAAATAAATATTTTGAGGAGTAAATGATTAATAGAATTCTAGTTCTAAACTCTTATATAGCCTTCTCTGCTAATCAGTTTGACTGGCCCAATCCTTAACCACAGAATTTATGTTAATGTATTTTTTTTAAGTTTTTTATTATTTATTTGAGAGAGACAGAGAGAGAGAGAGAGAGAGAGAGAGAGAGAGAGAGCACAAGCAGGGGAAGAATAGAGAGGGAGTGAGAGTGAGAGTGAGAGAGAGAATCCCAAGCAGATTCCACACTGTCAGCACAGAGCCCAATGTGGGGCTCATACTCATGAACTGTGAAATCATGACCTGAGCTGAAACCAAAAGTCAGATGCTTAATTGACTGAGACACCCAGACACCCCAAGAATTTAACTTAGGTGAAGACAAAGACCTTGGTGAGGTTCAGCAGACAATTGTGTTCCTTTTCCCCTAAATCTTTACCCATCTTCTTTCTTTTAATCTAAGTGAAATAGGAGCAGCTTCTAATTTGATTCTGGGATTTAGCATCAGAATGCTGACTAGTCCACACATTCATAGCACAGATCTCAACATTACTATTCTGTTTTCCACCTGCCTGATACCTTGATACACCTGCTTATCTTTCAATTCATTTTCAACTCAAGCAAGAAAAATAGTGATGCTATTCTGGCTAATCAAATCCAATAAATCACACAAGAAATTAAGTAAATTATAAAAATACATGTTGCTGAGTGGCTATGTCCATTCTTATATATATGATATATATATCTATATATCTATCTATAGATATATATATCATATATATACACATATATATATAACATATATATTTATATATGTTCTTATGTTTATATATATGTATATACACAAAGAAAGAACCAGATAAATGGATATATTTCATGTGTACTATCAAGCAGGTGGATGCATGGAGATAGGATGACCTTTATCTTAATAAATACAGTGTTCACCAGGGTGAATTTCTGTCAAGATGCTCACAGAGTTTAACAAAAGTCCTTATTTTAGAGCTTAGACCAAATTGCTTGTTCCCATTAAGAAAGACCTTTATGGCCTTTCTACATTTCCTTCCACAAAACTAAAAGCAGACTAAGCATGGGTGACAGCACTTGGTAAAAGTGATTGTAGTGACATTTTAGATCTGTCAAGTCTTTCTGTAACTACTGCACCGTAGGTAGCCTAATGAGACACAGTGCATAGTAACACAGTGAGAAAAACCCTTTAGAACTCTTGTTACAGTCATTTGAAGGGGGTTATAACTCTGAAGGCCATCATTTCCTGCTGGGTAGTGGAATCTTTTGGTAGCTACTGAATTGTAGAAAAATGTCTTGAAAGCAATTCTCTTTCAGTCAGAACCACACAAAGATTTAGATACACTGGGCTTCTGTTGATGATAGATACAAGCTTGGGATCTCTGGAACTGGAACTGAAATCCAGGGCAGTGATTTCTAAAAATTCAAAGGTTTATTTAAATAACATATCACTCCTATGCATACAAAGTGTAAATTTGCAGAGAATGGACTCAGGCTATTTCTTAAATCAGTTAACCTTTTAATACCATAACTTGCATTTTTTCTGTCACAATAAGGTTGCAACTATTGAGAATGGTGCTGATGATTGGACATTTCCTATAGAAAGATGATTACAAAATGATTTATACTCAGAATAACTGAATATACAAAGTTTGTGATTTGGGGAACTCTAGGGAAAAAATTGTGTATGTCACTTCAGTAAATATTTATGGAGAATTAACTTTATGTAATTCAGGCACCATGGTAAGAACAATGATTAACGCATGATTTCTGTACCAAAATAGCCCAAACTATGGAAAAGAAGTAAGATATAATACAAAGTAGGTATAACACAAGACAGAATAAACTAGGTGTGAAAATTTAGATTTCACCTTTATACATCTATTATTGGTTACTGTTATTCCATTTATTTATAGCTCCTCACTTCTCAAAAAAGTATTCAAGGAAACTCACTATATATGAGTTTGTATGTGTTTGTATGATTGAATGTTTCATTCTGCCGTAGGATTCTCATAAGCCTGGAATAAAAGGAAGATGTGATGGTATAAATAATTCATTTTATCTTATGGAAGGGGTTTCTTGCTATTTACTTCTAAAAGGAAATATCCATGTGATATGTAAGATGCTATTCCAGATATTGGTCATCCAGATGAGCAATACCTTCTACATCTTTGCAGCTAAGTTAAAAGCAATTTTATTGTGATTTTCTGTTTATTATCTCCAAAACAAAATCAATGCATACCATTAAACTATAACCAGTCTGTACAAACTAATTTAAGGGAGACTATGAATGTGTTTTTCTAGTGAATTGGGCACAGTGGGAAATTGGAGTGGTAGTGAAAGAGTGCTGTAAACACAACATACAGAGCAGAAAGTGAATAGATCATGTCTGCAAAGATATTGGTGTAGATTTAATTTCAATGTTAGGATTTTTTTTTAAAGGAGAAAGTGTTTTTTTTCCCCTGTGAATAGTGATTAGTAAAATGTGGAACTAGAAAATAAACTACATCTGTACTATAACCTTTATAGTACTTTTAAAAATATAGGACATGTAATATTTCAATCAAATATATTTATTTATAACTGCACAGGATATCTGAGTCTCTGAATCAAATCCTTTCTGGATTGTTTTTATTCCTAAGATTGTTTTTCTCAAGCATCCCCTTTGCCATTCGAAAACAAACTCATCAAGAACAGGAGAAAAAAAAAAAAAAGAAAAGAAAAGCATTCCTTTTATTTACAACATACCCCATTAAAATTTGTCTTTTTCCTTTTTAAAGTTGGTGAAAGGGAGTGGGAGATACACACTTCCAGTTATGAATGAATAAGTCATGGGAATAATAGGTTCAGCCTAGGGAACACAGTCAATGGTATTGCAATACTGTTTTATGATGACAGATGATAGCTACAGTTGTGGTGAGAATAGCATAATGTATAGACTTTTTGAAGCACTAATGTTGTACATCTGAAACTAATTTAACATTTTGTGCCAACTATACTTCAATAAAAAACAGAAAATCTGAATATAAAGTAAAAAAAAATCCTTGAGACTAATATGACACTGTATATTAATTGTATGTCAAAGAGTATAAGAATTTTCAAGACTGGCAAATCACCATTTTCTTTCAAGTAGATTCACTTAACAAACTGAAATACAACATTTACCCTGTGCCAGACACTGTGTTCTGTGTGAAACTAATTTAATAAGCACAACAACCCTAAAATAAATGCGCTAAATATAAGGGAAAAGAGGCACAGAGAGGTTAAGTAATTTCCTCAACATCATAGAGATAGCAGCAAAGGCTGATTGAAATCAAGTGCGTACCTCCAGCAGCTCTGCTTTTAAGACACTCTCCCTCCTCTCCACTGATATTTTATTTCTGTTGCTCACTGTAGTCATTAAATATAGTCACATTTCACAAAAGGATTATTTCTGTTTTCATAGAATTATCCTATATATCTACCCTCTTCAATGTAAAATTTATAATAAACTTTATGGTTATAGTGCACTGTCAGTTGAATTTGTTGTGACTTAAAGTACAGCAATATTCTATTTCAAAGAAGAAAGCATAACCACATAGAATACCCCACTTTCTCCTGAAGTCTATCATAGCAACAGGGATCTTGCTTCTAAGCCTAGTTAATGCCAAGATATAATAGCTGCTCAAAGACTGAAGGAACTGAATGAACTATAGCCTCATAATAAAACTTGCCTAATCATGCATTTGCCATTTATTAACTACATACCATTTATCTATCATTGTGCTAAGTAGATTATATACATTATGCACTATCCTCTCAACAACACTGCAAATCATAAGTCATTACTAATATGTTGCACAGAAAAAAACAGAAACTCTGAAATGTTTTATAACTTGGGCACAATCACACGGTGATTAAGTGGCAGAGCTGTAACCAGACCTAGCTCTATCCATCATTGCACTTTGGAGTTGCTTTATAGGGAGTACTTTTTTCTGAGTGCTCTTTACAAAGAAACCCATGAGTTTAATGTGAACTTCATCTGGGTTATCTCAGGACAGTTTAATTTCATTACTATTTCAATTGATAGGGGAGCAATTAACATACCATATTATCTCTTTTTCTGTATTAATTATCATCAACAACAGACACTGGAACAAAGAGAAAATATTACATTTTCTTCTTCAATTAGCATATCATAATGATGGTTTCATTTCAGAATAAGTTAAGATAAGCAAAGACTTCATGCATAGCCAGCAACCCAAAGTTACCTTTTGAATTTGGTTATATCTTATTGAATCCTAGTATTTCAACTTGCATGCTATGAACAGCTCACAGATACAACTCTAGAATATATAACCACTCTGAAAACCTGGAGCTTTTTTTCAGACTTTCTTTCAGATCGTTCCATGAGAGATAAGCTACTAGTCATGTTTGAGATTCAAGCTTTATTCTGCTCCCAGCAGGATGGATGGCTTCATCCACTAAATTGTGGAAGGGATTAATAGATGCCCTTTGTTGTTTCTTTTGACAGGTTTCAGTCAAGTAGATGGAGAGCATCTTCTAAGAAAGAACTCTCACCCACTGTGACATATTGAAGAGCCAGACACTGTAAAGCTGCTTAAGTTTTATCTGTTTTTCTTTAGCCCACACTGCTTCCTAAGAAGGATTTCCTTCCTTTTCTCTTTTCTTGGGAAGGAAGCCCATATGTTGAGTACAAACTTCATTTAAGACGTCTCAGGACAAGCTTATTTTTATTGTTCAGTTAAATATTATAGGAAGAATCAAGAGTCCATATTTGAAATACAAAGTGAGTTGAAAGCAAGAGTTACTAGTATTTGAGCATTTTTCCTAATCTCACTGAATTTGATAGCCATTCTGATCTTGAATGAATTACTTCTGGCTTAGGAATTTTGAACTTTCAAAATAGTCCTTTAATTCTACCTGTTGAATTGAAAATGACTTTTTCTTTGAGAATAGAAATATACTTACCCAAAGAATGTTAGAATGTGTCATTATATTTCATCCATTTTCTGAGTTATTAAAATTTACATTTCTTACTAGAATAATCAGAATGTCCTACTTGACTATATTAATATTTAATTTAATTGTTTTCCTATGATGATCATTAGAGTATTTAAGATTTTTTTCACTATCCAAGGATATTATCTTGGAAATTGCTAAGATATGCTTCAGTAGTTTTAAAAATTTTCAGTATGATATCTTTCTGCTTTTATCTACTTTAGAAATGAATACATTTTGAAATTTATTTATGACACACTCTTTTACATACTGTTTTATGATAAAAATTCAGAATTATTTTTCCTCTTTAATCTTTGCATTTATGATATGACAACACCATTATCATTTTTATTTAATTCACTTCATCCTTGGGAAAAATGTGTTTGTTAGCATTTTTGACATTGTTTAACTGAACAAATATTTATTTAAGCCATATTCACATTTAAAACTCCAAAATTATTCAGAGCTAAGCATCCTTTTTTGTTAATTATTATGCAAGTTATAATGAAAATAGAAATATCTTTGGAATAAAATTCTTTGTATTTAAGTATGGGCAAAGCCAGGACAGTCTACAACTGGAGGAGAATCCCAAGGTTATACCGTCTTATATCCAAATCCCAATTTTATTACCTACTAACTGCATGATCTTGAATGAAAATGTGATCACAGTGCCTTTCTCTGTCAATGGAGATAATAACCCGTTATATTTAGAGTCAGAATGGAAAAAAATGATAATATACATGTTTTGCGTTCTTTACCATGCTTAAATCACTTAAGGCTCAATCTGGTCACATTCTAAAGCTCATAACTAAGGCTCAAAGAAATTCTGAAATATGATCACATTTACACAAATATTTATTAATAGACAAGTTCAGTACTCATATGTAAGATATTTATCTCCTATGCTGGTATTTCTACTAATGCCTTCTAAAAACCATTTATAAATGAATGAAAGACAAGAAATTTTATTTTCCTGAGAGATGTTAATACAGAGAAAACATCATCAGTTTAGTTTTGATCTTCATTTTAAAAGCATCAGAGGGGCATCTGTGTGGCTCAGTAGGTTAAGCATCCGACTCTTGATTTGGGCTCTTGATTTTGATCATGATCTCATAGTTTGGGGAATTGAGTCCCATGTCTCTCTTTCCCTCTCTCTCTGCCCCTCCCCTGCTCTCTCTCTCTCTCTCTTTCTCGCAAAATAGATGAACATTTAAAAAAACATCCATTTCTGTTTTTAAGGAAATGTAAAGCTGTACTCCTACTCTGGCAATTTCTTTCTTCCCCACTTTCCTGTCTTCCTCCTCTGCCCACTACTTCCATCCTTACTTCTTTCTTTAATCCTTTCTTCTTTCATTACTTCCTTCTTTCATCTATCAATTAATTATTTATTTTGCTTAATCCACAATAGCATTTTGAACCCAATGTGAGCCAGTCATTTTGTTATTCTGGGAATGCAAAGACCAATAGAGTAGAGACCCAGGCCTCAAAATGCCCTCAGTCTAGTAATACATGATGTGAGCAAGAGCAGGTGGGGTAAGGTTAGTGGTAAATGTAAAGAAAGTTCATATTTATGGAAGAGTTTGAAGGTGCTTGGATTTTTTAATTTTTCTATATGTTTTAAGATTTATAACATTTACAGAATATAGGCTGAAAGTTATAGTGTAAAGAATATAGTCAATGGTATTTTAATAGTGTTATATAGTGACAAATGGTAGCTACACTTGTGGTGAGCAAAGCATAATGTATAGAGTTGTGAAATGACCATGTTGTACACCTAAAATTAATGTAACTTTGTGTGTCCACTATACTTCAGTCAAAAAGAAGGGATTAATATAAACCAGAATGTAAAATTAGCTTTACAATATTCAAGGAGACTAATATACTACTAACATAACCATGTTATATTCCATAACAAATATCCAACTGATGCCCCTAGGTATAGTAAATGGTGCTAGAATAAGTTATTTGAAAATATCAGAACTTAACAAGCTATCTAGAATACCCAATAAGCAATTATAAATGTCAATGTTCCATAACAAGAGGGAATGCCTAAATATTGAAAAACAAGGTAAAAAAGTTGCTGGGAACTGTAGGACACTCATGACCCAAGTAGCTTGGAAAGTTGTTAGTCTGATGTTATTGATATTCTATTCTTTTTTAATATTTCAGCCTTCAGGCCAAAATTAGAATATTATTTACTAATTACAACTTTCGCTGCATCCCCTACAACTTCACCCCTTTCTCCCACCCTTTACAGAAGAGAATCAATCCTTATGTTCAAGTAGGCAGAAATGTTATTCATTCTAGGACACATCAGATACATAACATGTGCCTAACATGGTTCTAAAACTAACAACAATATGGCCATCAAGGATTTTGTACTGACACACAGGCAGAAGAGAAACCTCTTAGAACAGGCCTTGACTACTTCAGGTATAGACTCCTGTTAATAGTACACATTCTACTTCCAAAGAGACACAGAGTAACAAAGCTGTGGAGGGTCCATTTGTTCATTAACATCTGTTTCTTTTTTGGTCTTACTGTTCTTCTATTGAATGTTCATTCTTGTCTTTTGACCTCTTCCTGGTTACTGAAATTGGCCTTATCTATCATGACCCAGCTGAACCACACTTCCCCACATGTTTTCCTGCATTTCTAGTCTATGATCTCTGTAAACAACCAGAAGGCTAATATTTATAAAATATACATACTATGGCATAAGGCTTTATGTCATCTAGTTAAAAACAAACCAACAAGCATAAACGTAATTTTTTATAATGTACAAGTCCCTGCACAATCTTTCTTTGGATCCTTAGCTTTGTCACTTCTTGATGTGACCATTACATTCGAGCACCAACTCTTAGCTCTTAGTATTTTTCTGCAAACCCCCTTTAAAAAGTAAATTTATCTTTAATTTCTCTACCTCTCTGTCATATTCATACAGGATATTACAGGGTAGCTGTCTCTATGAACTTTTCCAAACACACACACACACACACACACACACACACACACACACATTTTCATGTCTACATTCATCACTCAAACATACATTTCTTGAATCTCAAAGAAACATCTTATAGTAATTTGCACAAAATAAGTATTTGTTGAAAGACTGAGTTTTTTCTTGATGTATTTGAAATTTCACTTTGAGCTTTTAGGACAAGAGGATCAGGATTTTATATCATCCAGAGCGTCACAGATTATTTAGTGTATAATAAACTTTGACTAATATTTGATGATTTAGAAAAAAACAAATAACCTTTTTATGGTTATGAAAATATCTATCTCTAGCAAAAGAACTCAAACTTCTTTAGATTGGAGGCAATCTTTTCCATCCTTTTTTCATAGCTTTAACATTTATAATAGTTTCAACTCTCAATAAAAGTCGATTGGATTAAATGGAATTTGCTGCCAGTCATTCCTTTAAATATCATTTACTGTACATCCACAGGATACTTAGCCTTCCACTAAAAGCTTATCTTATTTAAATCCTTTTCACCACAGAAACACATTTCGTAGAAAGTGCTGATGATGTGACTTCTATTGAGAAAAATAAATGGTGTATAATAGAGTCCTTACTAAACACATGACTCTAGAAAGGCATCTGGAAAATCTCCCAAATTAAACAATAGTATTTTGTTGTTGCTGTTGTTCAACACGAGTAAAAAGCTAAACAGAGTATTAAATAATTATTAGTGGTGAGGAGTTTTTTGAACACACATATGATAATGAATTTATTTAGGAATAAAATATATAATTTGCTCTGACAGAGTTTTTAACTTCAAAAAAAGAAAACAGTTGACTCAGCATTTAAAAATATGATTCATGAGAATATAAAACATAAGCCAATAAAACGTGACATGGCTTCTCTGTGGCTGATATTTTATTCTTTTTTCTCCTGTTTCCGTGTTTTTATCATGTTTAAGTAAAGTTTAATGTGATGACAATACAAATAATTTAAGTGGTGGCTTTTCAATTCCTATCATGTCTTTAAAGACCTGATAACACAAATCAATTTTCTGGGATGCAATATGAGTTATGAAATTGCTATTGATTATGTTTTAAGGAAAAAAGTCTTAGAATCTAGGCTGGCATTTTCATTTAAACATATTTAATCAAAGATATAATTAACATAAACATTCTGTTCATAGATAATTTTTATTTAATCATCAAACTAAATACATACTTTTGTCTGTTAGAGTTTAATGTAACAGAGAAATCTAAATTTGTCCATAATGTCCATAAAATTTGACACACATTTGGGGGCCTGGGTGGATCAGTCAGTTAAGTGTCCGACTTTGGCTCAGGTCATGATCTCCCGGTTCATGGGTTTGATCCCTGCATCTGATTCTGTGCTGACAGCTTGGAGCCTGGACTCTGCTTTGGATTCTGTGTCTCTCTCTCTCTTTCCCTCCCCTAATCATGCTCTGTTTCTCTCTGTCTCTCAAAAAAGGAATAAACGTCAAAAATTTTTTTTTAATTTTTTGAAACACAATCTCTATATGAAATGTATACTAAAATGTATTAGATTTTAGGGACAGGTGTTTGTTTATATTTGCTATTTAACATTTAAAGGTATGTATCTTGTGTTTGTAAGTACCTTATCTTGGAAGATAACAAAACGTATGCAAATAACAAAGGTGTTTTATAAAGAAATATGATAATCAAATAAAATTATAAACCTTATACTGGGCAGAAAAATTTACCACAAAAATGTCTTCAAATATAATGATCATAGATGTTCCCTTCTGACCCAGAAAAAGCAAATGATGCAATAATAAGTAAACCCATATTCTTAGAGTTTCTTAGGGCAAATGAATGTATGAAAAACATGGAGCAGTAAAATTCTATGACATAGCATTTAAAAGTACACACTCCATGGCCAGTTTAAGGGTTCAAAACCTTGTTCTGCTTTGGAATAGTTATTTGGCAGTGGTTGAGGTTTTCACCCTTTTGTTTTATCAGGGTCCTCAGCTATAACATAAGGATAAACAGATTTTTTATGTGAAAAATGATACAGGTAATATATGGAAAACACTTAGATCACTGAGTGACATTCAGTAAATACAAGCATTAGTTATCATTACTATTCTTTCATAATAAACTTAGTGGACATGCCAATGCATATCACCCCCTGGTTCTAATGAAAATAAGATTTGAGACAGGATACTGTAAAAGGAGAATCCTGTTCTGGAGGTGATGTTGCTGCATTGCACATGTTCCTTGTGTCACTGATTTAAGACTCAAGTATACCTCTTGATTTTTTCCACACAAATAACTTTAGTAGGGATTCAGCGTAGCAAAGTTTTGGTCAGTAGGAGTTTGGGGCATTATCTTTAACCCAAACTTCACAAAAGTCCTGGAGCCAAAAGATTTATTCTTTGGCACCAGGGTGAAAATTTGAATAAAACAGATCAGTGATTATGTTGCACCTCTTTTCTTTGTCCATCATATTATAATATAACTAGCTCACCCAGGTATATTAAGAGGACAGATATAAACTCTTCAGGAGTACATGATGGCTTAACATCCAACACCTGATCAATGTGTTTCACCATATTCATATATTGAGATATTAATATGGTGAAATACAAAGGAAGAGGGCATGATCTTCTAGATGCAGTCACAGGAATAAAAGGCATAGCATAAGATATATAATCAATGATATTGTAATAACTATGTATGGTTACAGATAGTCAATATAGCTGTGGCAAGTATAACATAATATATAAAGAACTTGAAGCACTATGCTGTACATCTGAAACTAATATAACATTGTCAACTCTACTTCAATAAAGAATTAAAAAAAAACAAAACATGAAAAAAGAACTTGGTGTATCAAAAAACACAATCAGGGGTGCCTGAGTGCTCAGTCAGTTAAGTGTCTGCCTTCTGTTCAGGTCATGATTTCACAGTTCGTGAGTTTCAGCCCGGCATCAAGCTCTGCGCTCAGTGCGGAGTCTGCTTTGGATCCTGTCTCTCTCTCTCTCTGCCCCTTCCTTGCTTTCTCCCTCTCTCACAAATAAGTAAACATTAAACAAAAATCTCTATCAACAAAGTGAAAAGACAACCCACATAAGAGAAAATAATTGCAAATCATATTAGATAAAGGTCTAGTATCCAAAATGCATATGAACTCTTTCAACTCAACAATAAAAAGACAGCCCAATTTAAATATGGGAAAATAATTTGAAGAGACATTTCTCCAAAGAAGATACACAGATGGTCCATAAAAACATGAAAGAATACTCAGAGAATGTGAATCAAAACCGAAACCAAAATGAGATACGTCTTTGCAACCCACTAGGATGCCTATAATAAACAAACAAACAAAACAAACAAAAAGGAAAGTAACAAGTGCTGGTGAGGATGCTCCAAGAAATTGTAGTCCTCATGCATTGGTGATGATAATGTAAAACAGTGCAGCTACTATGGAAAAAAGTCTGGCAATTTCTCAAAAAATTAAAGGTAGAATTATTATGTGCCCCAGCAATACCATTCTTAGGTATATGCACAAGATAATTGAAAACATATGTTCACACAAAAACTTGTTCACAAATATTCATAGCAGCACTATTCATATTTACCAAAAACATGAATCATGTAAATGCCTATCAAGTGTTGAATAAACAAAAGGTGGTAAATACATAATGGAATATTATTATTCAGGCACAAAAAAGAATAAAGTACTGTTACATGTCACAACACTGATAACCTTTGAAAGCATTATGTTAAATGAAACAACCCACACCAGAAGGCCATATATTGCATGAAATCCTTATATGAAATGTTCAGAATAGATAAGTCCATGCAGATAGAAAGTTGATTAGTGGTTGTCAGGAGATTAAGGAAAAGGGGTTTTGAATGTAACTGCTAATAGGTACAAGAGATTTTTTAGGGGGGAGAGGTAGCTTATGGAGGTGTCCTAGAATTAGGTGTGATAGTTTCACGGCATAGTAAATACGCTAAAAACCACTGAAGTGTATGCTTTAAAATGGTATATACAAAAGTCAATACTAAGTAACAATAGACACATATAATTTTACATATGAACTTTATCAGCTTAGCAACCTGTTAAGGATATTTTTCCAGAATTCTGAGCAATGACTTGCACACTATGAGAAAATGAAGTTGGCATGTAGATTCTCACTCATGAACACACACACACACATCTTTTCTAAATATGTAAGAGAAAGGTGACTCAAGTTAGATAAATTAGGTTATATTTATATACAAAAACTGAAACAATGATTTTAATTCAATTCTTAAATTCTGGGTTTTTTTCTGTAAAAAAATCACTAATTTAAGACTTATGTATGTTTTGGTACAAGCTTTCCTTTCTACAATCTTTTAGAGTCTGCCAAAGTGAATGTTGTCAGAGAAGTTATTACACCATTTTTTAACAAACCCTAGCGATTGCATTGTCTACATTATATAGAAGTTCCTTTAATATTCCAAATTGGAAGTTTCTACTAAGTGGAGCTTGCTCTGAAATCATTTTTAAGTTACAGTTTCTTCATTTCCAAAGAGAAACTTCCATATAGCTCATCAGTGAAATCTGTTTGTAGGTGCCCTAACTGTATATTTGAAAAAGTGAACACTGCATGAAGCTGTGTTTCAATATTTAGACTTTCATAGCAAGTTTATATTTTTCTTCATATAAGCAATGATATTATATATCACTATTAATATTCAATAAGAAAGTGTTCCTTAGAAATCTATTGTAATGCTTCTGTATTTATGATCAGTTTAGAACAACAATATGTATAGCACCTTTGGTTTTTTTCATTACTCTGTTTTACTTTATGTATACTTTAGAGAAATGTTCTAGATATGAAGGAAAGGAAACAGTTAATACATCCCTCTTCCAAAATAAGAATATTGACAGGAAGTAATAAAAGGAATAAAAATAAATGATTGGTGGTGGTGACAGGGGTGAATGTGGGTAATTTTAAGAAAATTTTCCACTGATTAAAATATTCTGTTTACAAAGCAAAGGATATTTGTGGATATTTTTCTATACCATGAAAATTTGTACTTATTTCAGAGAAACTCTAATAACCTCTCTAATAAAATATAATTACAAAAATTATGAAACCACTAGTTTGAATTAAGACTCTCTTTCCTTTTAGAAAATGATTGCAATCAGCCCTGTAATTGAGTGAAAATTTATGAATGGTCACAGCACCTGGATTATTTAAAATTTGATAGTAATATCCCAAATGCCTAATTTGGCTCCATGTGATCTACTAATAAAAATGAAAATGTTCCTGACATATTAGCCAATTTACCAGGCAACTAATGACTCCAGCCTGTTAGAATTTGCAGCTTTATGCTATGCCTTCCATTTCTCAAAATTAATGGTCTGAACTTTCAGTTCCTTAAGGTTTTCTGGAGACAAAAACTTAAGACATTATTATTACTACTCATTATACAAATTATTTTCATTAATTTGTCTCAATGTTTACCTCAAATATGAAGATTTCCAATGGGAAAAATATGGAAAATAAGAAATTGTCTTTAATAAGAATGTATAAAAACACTGATGTGTATATGGACGGTGATGAAAGAAATTGAAAAACAAATAAATGGAAGATATTCCAAGTTCATGAATTGGAATAATTAATATTGTTAAAATGTCCATACTACCCATAGCAATCTACAAATTCAACATAATCCTTATCAAAATTCCGATGACTTTTTTTCACAGAGAGAGAAAAATAATCCTAAAATTTGTATGGAACCACAAAGGACACCAAAGAGCCAAAGCAATCTTGAGAAAGAATAACAGAACTGAAGGCAACATACTTCCTGATTTTAAACTATGTTAGAAAGCTTTAGTAATCAAAACAGTATGACATTGACATAAAAACAGACACATAGACCAATAGAACAGAATATAAACCCAAACATATATGGTATATTAACTTACAACAAAGGAGCCAAGAATATACAATGGAAAAAGGATAGTCAATTCAATACATGGTGTTGGGAGAACTAAACATCCACATGCAAAAGAATTAAGCTACACCCCTATTATATACCATTCACAAAAAATTAACTTGAGGGGAGCCTGGGTGTCTCAGTCAGTTAAGCATCTGATCAGATCATGATCTTGTGGTTCATAAGTCCAAGCCCCACATCGGGCTTTCTGCTGTGAGCACAGAGCCCATTTCATATCCTCTGTCACCTGTCTCTCTGCCCTTCCCATGCTTTCACACACTCTCTTTCTCCCTCTCTCTCTCTCTCAAAAATAAACATTAAAAAAATTAACTTGAAACGGATTAAAGACACAAATGTAAGATCTGAAACCATAAAACTCCTAAAAGAAAATAAGTAATCTTCTTGACATGAATCTTAGCAATAATTTTTTGGATTTAGCCCCAAAAGAAAAGACAACAAAAGCAAAAATGAACAAGTGGGATTACATCAAAATAAAAAGCTTTTGCTCAGCAAAAGTATCCATCAACAAAATGAGAAGACAATCTACTGAATGGGAGAAAATATTCACAAATCATATATCTGATAAGAGGTTAATATCCAAAATATATAAAGAACTCATTCAACTCAATAGCAAAAAAAAAAAAAAAAAAAAAAAAGTACAGTCTAATTTTAAAATGGGTGGAGGACCAGTATAGACACTTTTCCAAAGAAAACATATAAAACTTTTTTAATGTTTATTTATTTTTGAGAGAGCAAGAGAGACACAGTACAAGTGAGGGAGGAGCAGAGAGAAGGGAGACACAGAATCCAAAGCAAGCTCCAGGCTCTGAGCTGTCAGCACAAAGCCCAACAGGGGGCTCAAATTCATGCAAGATCATGACCTGAGCCAAAGTGAGGTGCTTAACCAACTTAGCCACCCAGAAGCCCCTCCAAAGAAATCATATAAATGGCAAACAAGTACATAGAAAGGTGCTCAACATCATTAATCATCAGAGAAATGCAAATCAAAATCAAAATGAGATATCATGCCATATTGGTTAAGATGGCTATTATAGAAAAGACAAGAGATAACAACTGCTAGTGAGGATGTAAAAGGAACACTTGTGCGCTGCTACTGGAAATGTAAATTGGTACAACCGCTGTGGAAAACAACATGTAGGTTTGTCAAGAAATTAAAAATAGAACTAATATATGATCCATCAATTTTACTTTTGAGTGTATATATATATATATATATATATATATATATATATATATATTCAGGGAATAAAACCATCATATTGAAGAGATATCTACATCTCCATGTTCATTGCATAATTATTTACACTAGCCAAGATATGGAGAAAACCAAGATGTTCATCCATAAATGAATTGATGAAACTTAGGAACATTATGCTAATTAAAATAACTCAGAGAAAAATAAACATTATGTGATCTCACTTGTATGTTAAATCTAAAAACAAAAAAACAAAACAAACAAACAAAAACTTCACGTATATAGAGAACAGATTGGTGGTGGCCAGAGGGCAGGAATGTAGAGGATGGGGAAATTGGATAAGATTGTCAAAAGGTACAAATTTCCAGTTACATAAGGTAATGAATGAGTACTGCGAATGTAAAGTAAGCACAAATTCTACAGTTATATAATTGAAAGTTGCTAAGAGAGTAGATCTTAAAGATCTTGTAACTATGTGAGGTGATGAATGTTAACTAACTTTTTTATGGTGACGATTTCACTATATATATATATATATATATATATATATATATATATACACATACATGTGTGTATATTTATATGTGTATATATGTGTGTATATATATATATGTATACATATATATATATATAAACAAACATGTTGTATTCTTTAAATTAATACACTGTTACATGTCAATTATATCTCAATAGACCTGGTGGGGGGGAGGAGACTTACACAATTGGAATATATAGTTTCTCTGTAAACATAATACATACTGAAAAGAATCTTCAGAATAATTAAACCTCAAATTATAGATGCATTATTTTAAAGCTGAGAAAGTTGTTATTGAGATTTAGTAAGTCTGGTAAATTGTTTAAGGTGAATAGATAGATAAAGAAGGGGGAGTATGTGCAGGCACTCCTGTTGCTCAACAGCACACAGATCCTAATAAAGAAAGCAGGTGGTGTAATGAGAGAAGAACATATATATTGTTTAACAATCTCTCATCCAGATAGTTCATAATCTGAGTATTATGCTCCATTTAATTCACAAAGAAAACCTGTAGTTGAGGATGTTTCAAATTTAGCTCATTAGAAAATTGTTTATATCTTTAATTAGGCTCTAAAATCTGAGAGAATATCGTATCTTTTATTCTTTCTCATTTCTTCTGTGATATATACATAGCACTTGACTTTTTAGTGGTCACTAAGAAATATTTGTAGATAAAATTGTTTATCAAACAGCAAAGCTTGAGATTAAACTCTACGTAAGAATATTAAATAAATATTTCCTTTATTTAGACTTTTATTTTCTTTAGGAAATCACTTAGTGATTAGAAAGAATTAGGAAGTAGAAAACGGGAATAAGCTTGGCATCATAGCCCGTGTATTCCATCTTCATCTACTTGAACATGCTGACTGAATGAGAGCAATTAGTGGTTAGTAATGCTTTTTACAAAACCAGAACTGCCTATATATATATATATATATATATATATTTTTTTTTTTTTTTTTCTGCTTGGGGGGTGAATGGGAAATGCACAAATTGATTGTCTCCTGGGTAAATAACTCATAGTTTCATGAAACATAAAACACACACACACACACACACACACACACACACACACACTAGAACACTGATGAATAGATATTACTATAAGAGTTGTTCTAGTCAGAACCTGGCATGGATGACAGAGGACTGAAATACAAAAAGGAAATTTGTCTTCATAATAAAATAAACAAATTTTTTTCTTCACTGCTATGTCATGAGAAAGAAAGCAAGATGTAAGGTCACATTTAGTGTAAATGATGGAGAGATTTATTTTTTAAGTTTTGATCCAGTATATTAAACACATATTTGCCAGATATTGTCCTTAATATACATAGAGACCAAAAAATACAAGTCTCCTTGGGAATACACTGGTGCAGGAATTCTGGAAAACAGTATGGAAGTTCCTCAACAAACTAAAAATAGAACTACCCTATGACCCAGCAATTGCACAACTAGGCATTTATCCAAGGGATTCAGGTGTGCTGTTTCAAAGGGACACGTACCCCCATGTTTATAGCAGCACTATCAACAATAGCCAAAGTATGGTAAGAGCCCAAATGTCTATCAATGGATGAATGGATAAAGAAGATGTGGTATAGAAGATGGCGGCATAGGATGAAGCTGGGCTCACCGCACGTTCTGCTGATCACTTAGATTCCTCCTACACCTGCCTAAATAACCCAGAAAACTGCCAGAGGATAACAGAACGGAGTCTCCTGAGCCAAGTGCAAACGAGAGGCCCAAGGAAGAGGGTAGGAAGGGTGAAGAGGCAGTGCGCGCTGCATGGACTGATGGGAGGAAGCCGGGGCAGAAGGGCAGCCCACTGGCCAAGCAGAGACCCCGAGTCTGGCCTGCAAACGCAGAGGGGCCGGACGGACTGTGTTCCGACAGCAAGCGGGACTTAGCATCTGGGAGGTCATAAGTTAACATCTCTGCTCAGAAAGCGGGAAGGCTGGAGGACAAAGGGAGGGAGAGTTGCTGAGCCCCGGGACGACAGAGCTCAGTTTGGCGGGGAACAAAGGCACTCACCAGCGCCATCTCCCTCACCCATCCCCCAGCCAAAATCCCAAAGGGAACCAGTTCCTGCCAGGGAACTTGCTTGCTCCCCACACTGTGCTTCTGCGGAGCCACCCCTCCGGCAGCGGGTCTGACTACCTCCCTCTGCCACAGGGCCCCTCCTGAAGTGGATCTCCTAAGGAGAAGCAAACTAAGCCTGCCCCTCCTGCCTCTGTGCACCTTGCCTACCCACCCCAGCTAATACGCCAGATCCCCAGCACCACAAGCCTGGCAGTGTGCAAGTAGCTCAGACAGGCCACGCCACCCCACAGTGAATCCCGCCCCTAAGAGAGGGGAAGAGAAGGCACACAACAGTCTGACTATGGCCCCAGTGGTGGGCTGGGGACAGACATCATGTCTGACTGTGGCCCCGCCCACCAACTCCAGTTATACACCACAGCACAGGGGAAGTGCCCTGCAGGTCCTCACCACTCCAGGGACTATCCAAAATGACCAAACGGAAGAATTCCCCTCAGAAGAATCTCCAGGAAATAACAACAGCTAATGAACTGATCAAAAAGGATTTAAATAATATAACAGAAAGTGAATTTAGAATAATAGTCATAAAATTAATCGCTGGGCTTGAAAACAGTATAGAGGACAGCAGAGAATCTCTTGCTACAGAGATCAAGGGACTAAGGAACAGTCACGAGGAGCTGAAAAACGCTTTAATCGAGATGCAATATAAAATGGAAATGACCACGGCTTGGATTGAAGAGGCAGAGGAGAGATAGGTGAACTAGAAGATAAAATTATGGAAAAAGAGGAAGCTGAGAAAAAGAGAGATAAAAAAATCCAGGAGTATGAGGGGAAAATTAGAGAACTAAGTGATACACTAAAGAGAAATAATATACACATAATTGGTATCCCAGAGGAGGAAGAGAGAGGGAAAGGTGCACTTGAAGAAATAATAGCTGAGAACTTCCCTGAACTGGGGAAGGAAAAAGACATTGAAATCCAAGAGGCACAGAGAACTCCCTTCAGATGTAACTTGAATCGATCTTCTGCATGACATATCATAGTGAAACTGGCAAAATACAAGGATAAAGAGAAAATTCTGAAAGCAGCAAGGGATAAACGTGCCCTAACATATAAAGGGAGACCTATAAGACTCGTGACTGATCTCTCTTTTGAAACTTGGCAGGCCAGAAAGGAATGGCAGGAGATCTTCAATGTGTTGAACAGAAAAATATGCAGCTGAGAATCCTTTATCCAGCAAGTCTGTCATTTAGAATAGGAGAGATAAAGGTCTTCCCAAACAAACAAAAACTGAAGGAATTTGTCACCACTAAACCAGCCCTACAAGAGATCCTAAGGGGGATCCTGTGAGACAAAGTACCAGAGACATCACTACAAGCATAAAACATACAGACATCACAATGACTCTAAACCCATATCTTTCTATAATAACACTGAATGTAAATGGATTAAATGCACCAACCAAAAGACGTAGGGTATCAGAATGGATAAAACAACAAGACCCATCTATTTGCTGTCTACAAGAGACTCATTTTAGATCTGAGGACACCTTTAGAATGAGAGTGAGGGGATGGAGAACTATTTATCATGCTATTGGAAGCCAAAAGAAAGCTGGAGTAGCCATACTTATATCAGACAAACTAGACTGTAATTAAAGGCTGTAACAAGAGATGAAGAAGGGGATTATATAATACTTACAGGGTCTATCCATCAGGAAGAGCTAACAATGTCTATGCGCCGAATATGGGAGCCCCCAAATATATAAAATAATTACTCATAAACATAAGCAACCTTATTGATAAGAATGTGGTAATTGCAGGGGACTTTAACACTCCACTTATAGAAATGGATAGATCATCTAGACACACAGTCAATAAAGAAACAAGGGCCCTGAATGATACATTGGATCAGATGGACTTGACAGATATATTTAGAACTCTGATTCCCAAAGCAACAGAATACACTTTCTTCTTGAGTGCACATGGAACATTCTCCAAGGTAGATCATATACTGGGTCACAAAACAGCCCTTCATAAATATAAAAGAATTGAAATTATACCATGCATACTTTCAGACCACAATGCTTTGAAGCTTGAAATCAACCACAGGAAAAAGTCTGGAAAACCTCCAAAAGCATGGGGGTTAAAGAACACCCTACTAAAGAATGAGTGGGTCAACCAGGCAATTAGAGAAGAAATTAAAAATTATATGAAAACAAACGAAAATGAAAATACAACAATCCAAACGCTTTGGGATACAGCGAAGGCAGTCCTGAGAGAAAAATACATTGCAATCCAAGACTATCTCAAGAAACAAGAAAAATCCCAAATACAAAATCTAACAGCACACCTACAGGAAATAGAAGCAGAACAGCAAAGGCAGCCTAAACCCAGCAGAAGAAGAGAAATAATAAAGATCAGAGCAGAAATAAACAATATAGAATCTAAATAAACTGTAGAGTAGGTCTACGAAACCAAGAGTTGGTGTTTTGAAAAAATAAACAAAATTGACAAACCTCTAGCCAGGCTTCTCAAAAAGAAAAGGGAGATGACCCAAATAGATAAAATCATGAATGCAAATGGGATTATTACAACCAATCCCTCAGAGATACAAGCAATTATCAGGGAATACTATGAAAAATTATATGCCAACAAACTGGACAACCTGGAAGAAATGGACAAATTCCTAAACACCCACACTCTTCCAAAACTCAGGAGGAAATAGAAAGCTTGAACAGACCCATAACCAGTGAAGAAATTGAATGGGTTATTAAAAATCTCCCAACAAATAAGAGTCCAGGACCAGATGGCTTCCCAGGGGAGTTCTACCAGATGTTTAAAGCAGAGATAATACCTATCCTTCTCAACCTATTCCAAGAAATAGAAAGGGAAGGAAAACTTTCAGACTCATTCTATGAAGCCAGTATTACTTTGATTCCTAAACCAGACAGAGACCCAGTAAAAAAGGAGAACTACAGGCCAATATACCTGATGAATATGGATGCAAAAATTCTCAAACAGATACTAGCAAATCGAATTCAACAGCATATAAAAAGAATTATTCACCATGATCAAATGGGATTCATTCCTGGGATGCAGGGGTGGTTCAACATTCGCAAATCAATCACGTGATACATCACATTAATAAAAGAAAAGAGAAGAACCATATGATCCTGTCAATCGAAAAGGCCTTTGCAGAAAGGCCTTTGACAAAATTCAGCACCTTTCTTAATAAAAACCCTCAAGAAAGTCGGGATAGAAGGAGCATACTTAAACATCATAAAAGCTATTTATGAAAAGCCCACAGCTAACATCATCCTCAAAGGAGAAAAACTGAGAGCTTTTTCCCTGAGATCAGGAACACGACAGGGATACCCACTCTCACCGCTGTTGTTTAACATAGTGTTGGAAGTTCTAGCATCAGCAATCAGACAACAAAAGGAAATCAAAGGCATCAAAATTGGCAAAGATGAAGTCAAGCTTTCGCTTTTTGCAGATGACATGATACTATACATGGAATATCCGACAGACTCCACCAAAAGTCTGCTAGAACTGGTACATGAATTCAGCAAAGTTGCAGGATACAAAATCAATGTACAGAAGTCAGTTGCATTCTTATACACTAACAATGAAGCAACAGAAAGACAAATAAAGCAACTGATCCCATTCACAATTGCACCAAGAAGCATAAAATACCTAGGAATAAATCTAACCAAAGATGTAAAAGATCTGTATGCTGAAAACTATAGAAAGCTTATGAAGGTAATTGAAGAAGATATAAAGAAATGGAAAAACATTCCCTGCTCATGGATTGGAAGAATAAATATTGTCAAAATGTCAATACTACCCAAAGCTATCTACACATTCAATGCAATCCCAATCAAAATTGCACCAGCATTCTTCTCGAAGCTTGAACAAGCAATCCTAAAATTTGTATGGAACCACAAAAGGCCCCAAATAGCCAAAGTAATTTTGAAGAAGAAGACCAAAGCAGGAGGCATCACAATCCCAGACTTTAGCCTCTACTACAAAGCTGTCATCATCAAGACAGCATGGTATTGGCACAAAAACAGACACATAGACCAATGGAATAGAATAGAAACCCCAGAACTAGACCCACAAACGTATGGCCAACTCATCTTTGGCAAAGCAGGAAAGAACATCCAATGGAAAAAAGACAGTCTCTTTAACAAATGGTGCTGGGAGAACTGGACAGCAACATGCAGAAGGTTGAAACTAGACCACTTTCTCACACCATTCACAAAAATAAACTCAAAATGGATAAAGGACCTGAATGTGAGACAGGAAACCATCAAAACCCTAGAGGAGAAAGCAGGAAAAGACCTCTCTGACCTCAGCCGTAGCAATCTCTTACTCGACACATCCCCAAAGGCAAGGGAACTAAAAGCAAAAATGAATTACTGGGACCTTATGAAGATAAAAAGCTTCTGCACAGCAAAGGAAACAACCAACAAAACTAAAAGACAACCAACGGAATGGGAAAAGATATTTGCAAATGACATATCGGGCAAAGGGCTAGTATCCAAAATCTATAAAGAGCTCACCATACTCCATACCTGAAAAACAAATAACCCAGTGAAGAGATGGGCAGAAAACATGAATAGACACTTCTCTAAAGAAGACATCCAGATGGCCAACAGGCACATGAAAAGATGGTCAACATCGCTCCTTATCAGGGAAATACAAATCAAAATCACACTCAGATATAACCTCACGCCACTCAGAGTAGCCAAAATGAACAAATCAGGAGACTATAGATGCTGGCGAGGATGTGGAGAAACGGGAACCCTCTTGCACCTTTGGTGGGAATGCAAATTGGTGCAGCCACTCTGGAAAACAGTGTGGAGGTTCCTCAGAATATTAAAAAATAGACCTACCCTATGACCCAGCAATAGCACTGCTAGGAATTTACCCAAGGGATACAGGAGTACTGATGTATAGGGGCACTTGTACCCCAATGTTTATAGCAGCACTCTCAACAATAGCCAAATTATGGAAAGAGCCTAAATGTCCATCAACTGATGAATGGATAAAGAAATTGTGGTTTATATACACAATGGAGTACTACATGGCAATGAGAAAGAACGAAATATGGCCCTTTGTAGCAACGTGGATGGAACTGGAGAGTGTGATGCTAAGTGAAATAAGCCATACAGAGAAAGACAGATACCATATGTTTTCACTCTTATGTGGATCCTGAGAAACTTAACAGAAACCCATGGGGGAGGGGAAGGAAAAAAAAAAGAGGTTAGAGTGGGAGAGAGCCACAGCATAAGAGAGTCTTAAAAACTGAGAACAAACTGACGGTTGATGGGGGGTGGGAGGGAGTGGAGGGTGGGTGATGGCTATTGAGGAGGGCACCTTTTGGGATGAGCACTGGGTGTTGTATGGAAACCAATTTGACAATAAATTTCATATATTAAAAAAAATAAAATAAATAAATAAAATATATTAATACGTTCACTCAGTGGAAAAAAAAAAGATGTGGTATATATACATACAATAGAGTATTGGCAATCAAATAGAATGAAATCTTGCCATTTCCAACTACATGGATGGAACTGGAGGGTATTATGCTAAAGGAAATTAGGCAGTGAAAGCAAAAATCTTATTACTTCACTCATATGAGGACTTTAAGAGACAAAACAGATGAACACAAAGGAAGGGAAACAAAAATAATATAAAAACAGGGAGTGGGACAAAACAGAAGAGATTCATAAACATGGAGAACAAACTGAGGGTTACAGGAGGGGTTGTGGGGGGGGAGGGATGGGATAAATGGGTAAGGGGCACTAAGGAATCAACTCCTGAAATCATTGTTGCACTACATGCTAACTAATTACAATGTAAATTTTAAAAAATAAAATTTAACAAAAATTAAAAAAAAATACAAGTCTCTTTCTTCATGTTCCTTACATTCTAGAGAAATAGAGATAGATATATCAAACAAATGAATATATACAATGTTAAGTGACAACATACACTGTCAAATGATAAATGCTGTGGGGGAAAATCCTTTTTCATATTTTAAAATTAACCTCATTTTTAAAAGTTCTTTCTGTAATAAATACATTAATACATTTTACTCATAGGTATTTTAAATGCTTTTTTACCCTGAATTTATTCATTTTTTTTCTAAATAAAGTAAAAGAAAATGCAATTTGATTATACTCTTCTGGGAAATAATGCCCTTCATCCATGTAGATAATCAAGTGTTTCTTCTGCTCTAAACTCAAACATTACTTTTCGGGTTATCTATGTATCTTAAAATTCTGCATCTGCTAGTTAATTGAGGCTATGTTGAGAGCTCATAATTAATTCAATTACCAAAATTAAAAGTAATGACTGTACAGCACTGTAAAAGCAAAGAACAAGTATTATTATTCATGTTAATATGGTTTTACTGAGAGTGCTATTGTTTATTTGCTTGGTAATATCCTTGTCAATGGAAATTTTTGTTGTTATATTCCACATGAAATTTCAACTAAATCTTGCAGTTTATTTTCTGTCAATTCTGGAATGACTAAAAAAATCTTGTTTTCTTCATTAGTTTTCATGAAAGCTAAGTAAAACAGCAATTTACATGCACTGTGATTGATATATTCAGATAGGCTACATGCTGATTTCTGAATTCTAAAAGGGTATGTGATTTTTACAGCAATGTTTATGGAAAATAGAGCTTTTAGACTTACTGTATTTCCTGTTTAGCCATGCAAACTTGACATCTCTACTGACTGTGAAATGGTCATTAGGAATTTGTATTTTAAAGAATTAGAGAGGACATTAGGATTAAAACATGAAATAGTATAGTATCTACTACTCTAGGAAGCACAAATTAATGAAAAGTAGAGTTGTGTGAAGACAAATTAATTAGACATGTAACTTAAGATGTGTATAAGACCTATGGTTTTAAATCTCCATTTTAAACCTGCTTATACAAATGTATATTTTTATATATTTAGAACTTAATGAACAGGGTAGTTGTAGTTCAAGAAATATTGAAGAATTCCAATCTTAAGGATATAATGCACCATAAGAGGGCATGACTGCCAGCAGCAACATCGTACTCTATAACAATTGAGGATATTTACTGCTGACAGTCTAAAAAATTTCCAAAGTATAGTAAATGTTTTACCCTTTTAGCTACAGATAGACCAGTTGAGATCTTACAAGAAAACTTTTATTATAGCCCTATATTGTGGCAGAAATTTTTCTGAGAAAGGACGTTAGGGCTTCAAATTCTCTGTGCGAATGAATCATGCATGTTTGCAAAGGTAATGTGATGTGCTCTTTGAAAATAGATCCATCATACTGTATTAGTGAGGTCTAAATATATGTCTTATAATTTAATTTTTATGGATAAAGTGAATTCTAATCAAGCATCAGTATGCAACATGGCAATATGTGTTTTTTTATAATGAACTGATATGAGAAGGTAAGGATTCAATTCTTTTGCAGCACTGCATGTTCTACAGGCACACAATACAATACAGGTTTGAGATCAAGTGATGATTTTCAGGGAAGTGTGGTTTAGGAGAAATGTCTCTCAGCCACTGTATATTTAGTAAAACTTTATAAAGTGTCCCTGTTAGCCTTCGTTGTTTTTAGTTTTAAAGATTCTCTTCAGTGTATTTTAATCCAAAGAGAGAAAACAAGGTAGGAAATGGCAGAAGCTGCTGTAATCCGTAGATACCTTGGTAAAAAAAGAAGGATGAGAGCTAGCAGTCATAGCAATAATGGTGGCAGCCGCAGCAACACCTGTGAAGGTAACAGGAGTCATTTGCTTGCTTGCTTTTTAATTCATTTTGATAGTGTAATAGATGATGGGTTATCAGTACCAGATGCCTTCCTCTGAAGGTGAATGCTTTTACTTCATTTCAGCTGGAAATTGCCAGGGAAGCAGAATAGAATAATATCTGGAATCTAGCTGACTGAGTTTCAAAATCCCACCTCTGTCACCTAAAATGTTTTTTTAATTTTGTTTCTCGACTCAATTTTTATAAGTTTTCCCAGTCACATAATAAAGGAAGAAATGATACATTCTGATTTATAGGTTTCAGAGAAGACTAAATTTACATATATGTTTAAAAGAATGAGACCAAACCTAAGACATATTAAGCGTAGAAATAAAAAGTTAACTTTTATCCTCTCTTTTATTGTTGAGGAAACTAAAACTTAAAAAATTTAAATTACATTCTACATCAGATAACTAACCAGTTTCAAAGTCAGGATTGGCCCCAAATTCTCTATGATTCTAGAATTAAACTTGCTTTTTTAGTTTGCCATTTGTAAGCAGCAGAATTAGGAGTTATTTTATTTATTTTTATTTTTTCTTTATTCTAAAGAGAGAGAGAGAGAGCACAAGTGGGGAAGAGAGACAGAGGGGGAGAAAGAGAGACAAAGAGGGGGAGAGAATCTCAAGCCTGCTCACCTTCAGCATGGAGACCAACATGGGGCACAATCCCACAACCCTGGGGTCATGACCTGAGCCAAAATCAATAGTACAGACACTCAACTGACTGAGCCATCCAGGTGCTCCATGAGTTACTTTAAATTCATGGACTTCCTCTATTGTTTTATAATCTGATTTAAATAATTTTGCTTCGCAAAATGTTAAAAAGAGAACTGCCCTATGATCCAGCAATTGCACTACTAGGTATTTACCCAAAAGATACAAAAATACTGATTTGAAGGGGTACACCTACCCCAATGTTTATAGCAGCATTATCTACAATAGCCAAATTATGGAAACCGCCCACATGTCCAACAACTAATGAATGGATAGAGAACATAGATAGATATAGAAATAGAAATAGATAGATATAGATATAGATAGATATAGATGATATAGATATATAAAGAATATATAGATATAGATATATAGCAATATTATTCAGCTATAAAAAAGAAACAAATCTTGCCATTTGAAACAACATGTATAGAGCTAGAGAGTATACTGCTTAGTGAAATAAGTCAGTCAGAGAATGACAATACCATATGATTTCACTCATGTGGAATTTAAGAAATGAAACAGATGAACATAGGGAAAAAAAGAGAGGGAGGGAAAGCAAGAAATGGACTCTTAACTATAGAGAACAACTGATATCTATTCTGGGTAATGTATGGAAGTGTTGAATCACTATATTGTACACCTGAAGCTAATATTACAATGTTTGTTGACTAAAAACTTTCAAAAAACAGTCATGCAATCTTTTTCTAAACACAAATGATTTATTTTTTTCATTATTGTCTTGGGATTATTTTTTTGCTCCGACTTTATGATGTTATCAATATTTTCTCAAAGTGAAAGTTTTCCTATAACTCATGTTCGTAATCCTCTGTTTTATTGTTTTCAGCCACTGATAAAAGCAAGGCTTAGTCTTCCAACAAGCAACTCTGTTTTATATATACCCACATTAACTCTAGGTTATATATTTATCTACTTTGCTGTATTTCTGCAAAACAGTGAATGAAGAGGCACACTTTTCTGAGGAAAAACATAAATAAATAACTTTACTCAGTATTAAAAAAGAAAACAAGGAAATTGAGAAAACATTATTGAACTTACCGCGGAATGAGAACAATTTATTATACACTAGACACTTAGCTTATATCCAAGTGCACATGCACACACAGAGTAAATTACAGAAGTTATGTAATATAATTCTGGTGATATTAAGTTCATTTATAACATGAACTTAAGTGATTTGGAACTAAGGCAATAACATATTTCAAACCAATCAAAATAGACTACTTTGGCTATCTGGATCTGTTGTTAAATTCCTACATTTTCATTTACAATTTTTCCAGCTAAACTCTTCTTTTAATTAAATGCTTTAAAGTTTTTCATTTGTCTAGGTAAATATGTATGGAAAATGAAAAATATGCCTGAGGTCACACAGTGGGAAACTGAAAATTATTATACTTGAACCTGGGACTTTTGACACATAGCCCAGTACTTTTTAACTAAACTATCTTCTTCACAAGCCAAATTACTGACTTTTGGGAAATCAGGAGTGTAACAGAAATGAATATTGCATACAATGCAGTATTTTGGCACATTTAAATCCCCAATAAATATGTAAATAGCTCCCTTTCAATTAGAACACTTTGAAATGGTTCTGAGGTTACATCCAAGTTGTTACTTTACCTTATCTTATCTGTACATATGCGATCATACAAGTTTCTTTGAGGATTAGCTACAGTCTGCTAAAGCACAGGTGTTTGTGTATGTGTGTATGCACCTGACAGGTAATACAAAATGATCATTTGATTGCTTTCCGGCCTTTTGGCTAAGATCAAGTGTAGTAAAAACGATCATTTGAATGGATTTTAAATAACTCTCAATTAAAAAATATTAAATTAATTTTCTTATCTAATTTAGAACATAAGAACATACAAATTTACCAATACCCTATTATCTTCTCCACTTTAAGTCACAGGCCAATATTATTAAACCTTACATTCTGTTTTTCCACTTCATTATTCTTTATAATAGCATTGATTACCTTTATAAACCAAACATCCTCTGCACCAATACCCCCAAGAAATGAGCATTTGTGGAAGATTGCAAAGTCAATGGTGAAGAGGTTTGGAGATGCAGAGGGAAAGGATGGTCAATATATTATCTCATCAGTATTTGAAATTGTATAACATACTTCTCATTTTTCTCTTGAAACATTAACTCTTTGTATCATCACTTTTATCTCTTTTCTCAAAATTATTATTTTAAAAATAACTTCTTACACAGAAATTAAGAATTGCAAAAAAAGAGAGGAAGAAAGTGGAGGATTCCAAAAATTACTTTAGGTATCTTTACTGGAATGGAGATCACAGACAATATTTCAAGATATTCTTAAACAAGGAAAAAAAAAACAACTACTGTACACCCCTTCTGGAAAAAAAAACCCTCAAGATTGTTTATATAAAATATGCTCCATTTCTTCATTAATTCACTCAAAAGATACTTAAAAATATTTAGTACGTTGATATCTTTTATAAAATACAAGCAAACACTAATGAGCAAAATAAAACTGCCCTCAAGAAACTAACAGTGTGTAGGAAGAGGAAGAGTCAGACGGGTACAAGAGAGCGTGCAGTAAGTCCCAAGGTAAGCCTAAAGTGCTTGGGGATCATATTACAGGGAGCTTCGATTTTGGCAAATGTGGTGGAGCTAATGTCAAGAAAAAAATTATATCATAAAATATTACACCACACTGTTTTCTGTTCTCCTTAAGAAATAGATTTGATACCAAATATTCATTCCATACACTTAAAACAATAGTAAACAGCAGTATAAAAAAGTGTCTTCTATATTCAAAATGTTAGTACCAAAGTCAGATAGTTTAACTAATTCATTGTTCAAACTCATTGGATGTTTGGACAGTTTAAATGTTCTTGGGAATAGGATCTTCTATTTCTCTGTTATCTCACTCTGTAATAGAAAGGTTTACATAACTAATCAATTTCAATATTAACTCATGTGCCTGCCTTGATGTTAAAAACTTTATGTGCATTATCTCATTTTTCATCTTTGCAGCATTCAGTGTCAGGTTAACTATTGTTCCCATTTTAGATGAAAAAACTGAGGCACAGACAAATTAAATAACACTGTGAACCTAGTTAGGCTGTCTTCTGAGCTTTTGGTCTTAAACTAGTGCATAGTATGTCTTTAATCATAGCAGTGTTACCACTTCTCTTCATACTAACATGACACTATCTAGATTTTATCTTTTGTTCTGAGAATGCATTTGGTATGAAATAATAGATTATAAAAGATTAACACTGACCATTTTAATTTTTTATCCAGCCTTAATGAGGTTTAGAAGACAAAGTACCTAGTAAGCCTTCAACAGTAGAGAAATCAATAAACATAATATTCACAATAATGGAAGACCACACAATCTTTTTTATTTGATCTAGTATTTATGTCTTACTAATGAGTCTAAAGTGTTGTTTATACTTAATTAGATAAACTTATAAAATAATAAACTTTATATAGTAATAAAATGCTTTCCACCCCAAATATTTTCTTGCTTAAGTTTATTCAGTGTAATAAATGTGATTTGCTTTTTAATTTGTATTAAAATGTTTAAGTTTGACTATAACAATCTTAACAAATTATTTTGTAATGAAAATGTTATAATTGTCCAATGGTCAGTATAAAATTTACTCTCATAGTTCTGTTTTTACTCATGTTGTTTTGTCCCAAATATGGTTAGGCTGCATTGAATCATTCCCACATAATCAGAGATTCAAGTCTAATGCCCAATGACATTTTAGTAAGACATGGTCATTTTTTGTATTGAGGAAAAAGATATCGGATTTAAAGAGGCATTGGCAGTTGGAATCTGTGGGATAGAGTAAAGGACAGAAGAGAAAAACACAAATAAAAGGATCTAAAAGATCTGGAAATCTGAAAAGAAGACTTTTGAGTTTGTGGATAAATACCAAGGCATGCATACATAGGGTGAAACTCCATGAGGCTGGAAAAGAATGATCAGAAAACTGTATGTTGAACAATTTCCATGCAGGGCTTAGAGATATTCACGTTCTACCAGATGATGTGGAATATCTTCATGAACACCAAAGGCATTCAACAGAGATACTGCAAGAGTTGTTCCTTAGTAAGTGAGTAAACTAATCCTAAAATAAAAGTTCTATTCCCATGATCTGCAAAAAAAATGAACTTCCTGACAGAACAAAGCACAACAATGGTAAAGCAAAACAATAAATGATAGCATTCAAAAATATAAAATGCATGATGTGAAGATTCTGATGCAAATATTACTAGACCTGTCAAAAATCAGGCAAATGTGACCCACAACCAGGAGAAATTTCAGTAACCAGAAAGAGATACAGAAGTGATAAAATTATGAGATTAGCAAGCAGTCTTTAAAGTATATAAATATGTTCACAGACATAAAGAAAAGCATGAATAGAATAAGGAAAGAAATGGAAGACATAAAACAAAACTAAGTGAATCTTCCAGTTATGAGCATATATTTGCTGTACTAAGAAATTCACTGGTGGGGATTAATTGTAGGTAGATATTGCAGAAGTAAATATCAGTAACTTGAAAACACAATAATAGAAATTACAAACTCAATTGGAAAGAGGGAAAAGACTGGAAGAAATAAGCTGAGTTTTATTGCCTATGAGACAATATCAAGTAGTCTAACCTTCATGAGTTTGAGTCCCAAAATAAGAAATGAGAAAGCAGACACATGAAAAAAGAAAATGATGATGTAAGGACTATTTTTTTAATTGATAAACTACAGAGAAAAATAGCCAAAGGTATAATCATACTGAAACATTTTAACTCATCTCTCTCAGTAACTAATAGGTCAGTAAGACAAAATTCAGCTTCTGCCTGTTTCTCATGGGACACTTGTTCTTGGGGAAGCCAGTCCCCATATAAGAAGTTAAACTATTCTGAGACTGCTGTCTGGGGGCCATGTGTAAACATTTGAAAACCTTAGATGAGTTCCCCACAGACAACCAGTATCAACTCACAGCAATGTAAGTGAGCCACATTAGATGTCAGCTCAATTGAACCATCAGGGGACTGCATTTTCAGCCAATATTTGGATACTATCCCATAAGTGAACTCAATCAAGAACTGCTCAGCTCAGCTTTCCCCAAATTCCTGAAAATTATAAAATTATATTCTCAAATTTTGTATATTATAAAATTATAATTTAGAGTTGCTAAATTTTGAGAAATTTTCTTATCCAGAAATTGATCTTTGGAACAATAAATGAATTCATAATTAAATGTTGTCACAAACTGGGGCACCTGGGTGGCTCAGTCGGTTAAGCGTCTGACTTCAGCTCAGGTCATGATCTCGCGGTTTGTGAGTTCAAGCCCTGCATCAGACTCTGTGCTGATAGCTTGGAGCCTGGAGCCTCCTTTGGATTCTGTGTCTCCCTCTCTCTCTGCCCCTCCCCTGCTCGTACTCTGTCTCTCTCTGTCTCTCAAAAATAAATAAATGCTAAAAAAAAAAAAAAAAAAAATTAAAGTTGTCACAAACACATACATGTTCATAACCTTCACACTGGGATGGCTTCAATGGTAAATTTGACTAACATTTTTGAAAATAAAAAAAAATGCCAAAACTTCCATAAGTCAGAATAAAGTGATCAATTATTATATTTCATGACCTTAGCCTAACTTTGTTATAAAAACCTGATATAGACATGACAGGAATTTTTTTAAAAAAAATATTAATCTCACTTTTGTTTGTGGTTGCAAAAAATCTTAACCAATATATTAACTATATCTGCAGCAATAGACAGATTATTCAATAGATATTTGGATAGATAGATAGATAATGTGTAATGAGCAAACTTTTTTTTTCTCCTCCAGGAATGCAACATTTTTTTGACATTTGAAAATCCATCAGTGTAATTCAACATATTAACAGAATAAAGAAGAAAAAGAATTAATTATTACAATCAATTCAGAAAAAACATGTAATGAAATTCAACATCCATTCCCTATAAACTATCTTAGCAAACTGATTTCCATTCATGTCTGTTGGGAGTGTAATTAGGTATAGCCACTGGGGAAAAGTATGTTGACATTGTCAACTTTGCACATATGCCTACCCAATTGCCCTAAATTTTTACTCCTAAGTTTATACTCAATATACATGCATATTTGTAATAAAATACATGTATAAAAATTTTTAACTGCATCATTTGAAAGAATCCCAAATTGGAAGCAATCCAAATGCCTATAAACATTTGAATGAATAAATAGTGTTTCTTTTTAAATTCACACAGTGAAATATTACATAGCAGTAAAAATAAACTTATACCAGTTTAAGAATATAGATTAATATTATGTGCAAAATGTTGAATGAATAAAAGCTAGACACAAAAGCATGTACACCATATGGTACCATTTTTTAAAGTTCCCAAAGTGACAAACTAATCTATAATTTTAAAATTCAAGGTAGTGTTTACATTTGAGAAAGAGGAGGTAGGAATGATGTAGAAGCGGCATGTAGATGTGCTGGTAATAAACCAGATCTTGGATTTATAATTTTGCAGATACAGTCACCTAATAACAATTGGTAGTAAGCAAAATAAAGCCCTCCCTCACAAAAATGTTCATGTCCAAATATTTCAATCCTGTTAATATGTTAGTTACATGGCAAAGGAGAATCTAAATAAATTTAAATGAATTCCATACAGATGGAATTATGGTTGCTTATCAGCAAACCTTGAGATGTAAAGATTATCCTGGATTATGAAGGTGAGTGAATTGAGAGATACAGCCACAAAGTGGAAGAAGGAGGCTGAAGAGTGAAGGATGTTACCCTACCTTGCTGGCTTTTAAGATGAAGGCATGGAGCCATGAACCAAGGAAGGTGGGTGGTTTCTTGAAAACACTCTCTTCTAGAATACAGAAAGAACAGAACCCTACTGATACTGCTTTTAACCCAGTCAGATCCATTTCTGACTTCTGATCTCCAGATGATAATGTGTGTTATTTTAAACCACTAACTTTGTTGTAATTTGTCACATACAGTATTAGTGCTGAAACTAATATATATTATCAAACTGTGTATTATTTGTGCACATTTTGTGGTTATTTAACATTTTCAATAAAAATGTTTTATATATGTGTACATATGTGTGTGTGTATGATCTATATTATCAATTTAAAACAGTGCTCAAGTTCCTAGAAATTAATGTTCAAAAGTAAAAGGGAATTAATATTTTAATACTACCCAGTGTCTACCCAATGGCTCTAAATTTTTACTCCTGTTTATACTCAACATACATGCATATATGCAATAAAATACATGTATAAAATTTCCTTGGCTGAATCATTTGAAAGAATCCCAAATTACAAAGATTGGGAAAGATTTCCAGTTATCCATGAGAAAAAAATTGCCTGTTGAATTCTAAATTCCGTGTGGTAGGCTTAATAATAATTACAACAAAGTTAGTGGTTTAAAATAACACAAATTATTATCTGGAGATCAGAAGTCAAAAATGGATCTGACTGGCTAAAAGCAGTATCAGTTGGGTTCTGTTCTTTCTGTATTCTGTATTCCTAAATGGTGGGTACTGAAAGATGCCCATGTCTTAATGTCTAGTGTCTGTGGCAATTTAACCTCATATGTTTGAAAGGGACTGTCTAATATGACTAATTTAGGGATTTTGAGATGGATAGATTATGCTGCATTATTCAGGCAGGTGCAATGTAACACCAAGGATTTTATAAAAATATCAGGAGAGTTAAAGTGGAAAAAAGAAGAAGGGACAACAGAAAAAGAAGTCAGGGTGATATGAGGCAATGATCCAGGGACTGCAGGCAGCTTTAAGAAGCTGGAAAAGGCAGCTTCACAGATCTTTCCCAGAGCCACCAGAAGTTAGACAGCTGTGTTACAACATTTTAGACTTAAGAACTTCAGAATTGCAAAATGATACATTTGTGTTGTTTTAAGCCACTACCTGTATGGTAATTTGTTATAGCAGCAATAGGCAATGAATACACCTCCCCTAGATTTAGGAAAAATTGGTCAGAGCCAAATTAATTGTTTTCTTAGAAGTGTCTACTACTTGATTTTAAATCTAAAGATTATGGATTCCAGTAAGCTTGTTTCTAACTTGAATTTTTAGGCAATTGGCAATAAGATTTAACCCGTCTATCATCCTGACCTCAGATACTATTATGTTTCTGCTAGGGTCTTTGGACAATTCAAAGTAATGAATTTTGGGGGGCCCAGGGTTGCTCAGTCAGTTGAACATCCGACTTCAGCTCAAGTCGTTATTTCATGGTTCATGGGTTCAAGTCCCATATCGGGCTCTGTACTAACAGCTCAGAGCCTAGAGACTGCTTCATATTCTGTGTCTCCCTCTCTCTCTGCCCCTCCCCTCCTCGCACTCTGTCTCAAAAATAAACATTTAAAAAATTGGAAAAAAAAAGAATTCAAAGTAATAAGTTTTTAAAACACAGATACTTGATAGGGCACATGGGTGTCTCAGTTGTTTGAGTGTTCAACTTTGGCTCACGTCATGATCTCATGGTTCATGAGTTCGATCCCCCCATCAGGCTCACTGCTGTCAGCATGGAGCCTGCTTCAGATTCTCTGTCCCGCTCTTTCTCTGCCCCTCCTTCACTCGTGTGCTCTCTCTCAAAAATAAACAAAATATTTAAAAATAATAAATAAAACACTGTTTGGTATGACAGTTCTATGGCCTGGGTATAAAAGTGTCTGCCTTTAAACATAGGTAGAAAAAAGGAGAGGCAAACCATAAAACAGACTCTTAACTATAGAGAACAAGCTGAGGGTTGCTGGAGAGGGATTGGGCAGAGGGATGGGTTAAATGGGTGATGAGCACTTGTGATGAGCACTGGGTGTTATATGTAAATGATGAAGAATATATATATATATATATATATATATATATTTAATTTATTAGTGAATTTCATTAAGTACTTGGTGTCAAACTAGTACAGTGTGTGAGACCTTGAATGAAATGTTTTCAGAACAAAGCTGTTGATGAAGGAATTTTAATTTTAATCTAAGGCATGAGGGAAGTTTGACTCTGAAGCTGAATAGAATAATAAATTTGGGGAGATTTTTAAAGTCTAATTTATGTAAGTAAGACTTTTAAGTAAAGATTTAAATTAAGTAGACACTTTTAACTTGGGAAAGTCAAATATTTCTTTAGACTTTAATTTTTTGGGTATGTTTGAATGTCTGCGGACTTTTACTTTCAGGAGAACTAATCTTTTAGTCTTTAAATTTTTCTGATAATATAAATTTCATAATATAAAAGAGTTTATATTCAAATTTTGACATTTATATGAAATATTAGCTATTAGAACTATTAAACATGTATCATTGGGGTCATCTGTTAAACTACTACAGTACATAAACTGATGTACTATGCTGCAACATAGTGTAAGAAAATAAGAAATGAAAACAACATAGGTAATTACTTTTCAGACCTGTATACAATTTATCCTTGGAATTTACTCAAGCAATATATTGATTTAGCTCATTTCAGAGCTTTTTTGTGTCTAAAATTCATTATACCTACTGGTGATCCTCAGAGGATACTCAAAAGAACATTAAGTACACTTGAAGAGAGACATGGAAATGAAAACACATCTGCCTCAATAGACTGCTAATCTTTTCTCAGAGGGACCATCTATACCCAGATGGAGAATGAGCTATGTGGAAAACTCAACATAATCCAATGAAATGAGCTCAGGTGTATGTTAATATGAAATATTTCTTCCTTTCTCCTTATTTCTCTTCTACATAGATGGAATCTCATTAGATACACTCCTGACCTGTCTCTAGCTCCTTCCTTATCCCTCAGATGTATGGACTTATTGAACTGATGAATTTGAGAACAAGTACTGAGCATGTGTAAACCTGTCCTTTCTCTTGGAAGTGAGCTTCCTTCAGTGACCAGGTATTCAATATTGCTTCTTCTAGGAGGCAGCCTCTTGAACCATATCTCCTGGTATTAGCAAGCCCATCTGACTAAATGAGAAAAGCCCACATTCCATTATGTCCTTCACTATTAATAAAAGAGATATTTTAACTGCCCATCAGCCACTCTTTGAATCTTTCCTCAACTTTTTCAGAACACAGGTGGAGCAAATCATACTATTTTTATAACTCCCTCCACTTCCCAAGGATCTCTGAACTTCTATTGATAAGACAGTGGAGATACAGGAACACTCATGGACTGCTAATACCATATGAACATATACAACCATTCTGGAAAACAACCTGAAAGTACTTCGGACATTTATATTTTAGTACCAAGGAACTCAAATAATGAGAATAATCGGAGAAATGTTCATAGGTCCATAAAGCAACAGGTATAAAGATTTTTATCACAGCATCGTTTGTATTAGTGAGTTGTCATAATGCTTTAGTATCTACTTCAAGTGAAAAGTGTTTGTGTTCATTGGTACAAGACTTTTTAGAGGCTAGAGTAATGAATTAGAGATTGTACAGCAACATGGATAGATCTCAAAAACAATGTTAAATGAGAATAGTGAGAAATATGACATTTGTATTACCATTTCATTTACTTGTATTAAAATCATATATGTAAAATTAATATATGTGCCTTTTAAGGAGATATACAGGGGTGCATTTTAAACAAAGTGGAGTGTATAAACACACACACACACACACACACACAGAGCAGGTACATATGAGAGGGGAGATTGGAGATGTTTGTTTACAAGTTAGATTCATGAGCCTCACACTAGAGATTCATAATTACCTTGAAACTAGAACCTAGTAATATGCATTTTTATCCAACATATTCAATTGTTTAATGAACTTTTAGACTGAAAATTATGGATTGTCCAATTAAGAAGCTGTTCTTTTCCAAATTGAGGGTGAATGGAGGGAGGTGGGCGGGGGATGGGCTAAATGGGTAATGGTTATTAAGGAGGGCACTTATAATGAGCACTGGGTGTTATATAAAAGTGATGAATCACTAAATTCTACTTAACTAACTAAAATTGAAATAAAACATTGGAGAAAAAAACAACAAAAAAGAAGCTGTTCTTTTCAAATTACTCAAGATTTTCAAGCAATAGCTTAATATTCCTTTCAGTATTACTAACTCTTCAAACATATCTTCTTTCAAGGGAAATTTTACACATTTATCAAAATAAAATTCAAAGCCTTTCTTTTCCATGAAACCTTCATAAACTCTTCCAATTTGAAAGCGGTATCTCCCACCTTTCTAATTTTAACTGCAGTTTTAGAAAATTCTCTTATGAAGCATTTTACTTTAAATGAATTTCATTTGTCCCTTTGCTTTCTCATTTTCTTGATAGAAAGCTTATTGAAAGAAGGAAAAGTGCTTCTAATATCCACCTGCCACAAAACCTCAAACATTTTAGTTGTTTAACAAATGTTTATTAAGCAGAATAATGAATTCATTCATTAATACTTACATGTGGCATCTAGCTTTTTTGTCCACATCCACATTATGGTGGGCATACACACTAGATAGCAAGCTGAGCCCTCTTATTTGAATGATACCATTATTAAAAACCTAACCTGACAACACAGTATAAAATAAAGAGCACAGCTGGAAAGGAAACTGGTATCTACTTCCATCTATTTTACTACCTAGCTTTGTGAATTTGGGAATGAGATTTAAAATCTGTGCATTTTAACTTCCTTATGTATAAAATAAAGAATTGGAATTTAAAAATCTCCAACACTTTTTTAATAACTATAATTTTATTTTCTATACATTGCTATTGCAATATTAAAAATACTCATTCCTCTTTCACCTCAGTTGCACAAGACAGTTAAATGTGTTTTTAGTAAAACCAAATAGACAAATTTATTTTTAATTTTGCTCTAACTAGATAATCTTAAAATCTGCACTATTACTATTCCATGATTTGCAAAGATTTTCTTTATTATTATTTTTAATAATATTTTTCAATAAAATTACTGTAGTCCACTCTGTCAATTTTTAAACACCCAGGAAAAGAAAATTGAACAGTGCTAAACTTACATCCATGATAGCACTTTTTTTATTAATCCAGGATTTTTCAATTTCATTTTTTTCCAGATATGAAACTTCCAAATTTTAGCTTGTCATATCACTGCCCAGAAAAAGTGTGATTTTCCCCACCTTTCTAATAGCTAGATATGGCCAATGAAATAGAAGCCAAAGTCATCCAGGCAATTTCTAAGAGGTAACTTTGATGTTAGGGAAGCAATTCCTTTTCTCTGTTATCTGTCTTGATGAAATGCACGTATGCATTGCAAGTAACTTAAATCAGGGATGAGAGTGCACCCTAGGATAGTTAAGTAACAACACAAAAGAAGACCAGATATAATGAATTTATAGAGTATCTATATCATTCTTGGACTTAATCTGAGAGAAAATAAAACTTGGCATTTTAATATCAATTGTCTTTTAAATAGTTTTTATTTACTGGGCACTGTGATGAATTCATGAATATAGTACATCTAGACCCAGGTTTGGTATGTGTGTGACAAGTATGATGCAAATAAACAAGCTCATATGATTCACAGTAATTGGTGGTGAAAGTGGTGGTTAGAATTACATATTTGCTTTCCTTCAAGCAAATCTAGGAAGGTCTCTGATACTTTTTTTTTTTTTTTTTTAGTTTTTAATATTCCCCCTTTAGTGTTATTAAATGGTTTTAAGGAAACATTTAAGTTATTTCATTTGAAATGTTAACACACATTATTTGTAGTTAAAATAGAATACTAATATATGCTTGTGATGTGCCACATTTAGAGAAAAGAATAATTTAAAAAACAGTGACTCTTTTAATGCATTTTGTTATTTAAGAACTAGGTAAAATTAGAGTACCAGATATAAATTGAATTAGTAAAACAATATTTTAGTTTCCTAATTCTTCTCAAAATCTTCTGCTTTGTTCCTCTATGTTTACTTTAGGATTTTGTTTCTTAGGTCAGAAGGATCTGAGAGGATTTTGTGCTATTCCTAGAATGGTGGCTGTACCCCTTCTCCAGTTCTGCACTACCGAGGAATGCCTTATTCTGTCTTCCTTCCTTCCCTCAGTCCCTTGTGAATGCCCCCGGAGAGCCAATGGAAGAGTCTTTTAATGAGTAAGAATTATTGTTATGTCAGTGGCTCACTGAGGTTCTATTCTCTTCTGTCAGCCCACACGCAGCCTTTAAAAATTTCACTGAGGGCACCTGGGTGGACTCGGTTGAGCATCCAACTTCAGCTCAGGTCATGATCTCACTGTTTGTGAGTTTGAGCCTTGTGTTGGGCTAACTGTTCTCAGTGCAGAGCCTGCTACATATCCTCTGTCCCCTCTCTTTCCCCCTCCCTTGCCTGTGCTCTTTTAAAAATAACTTAAAATTTTAAGAAGATTTCATTGAAAATTTTCTGAGTCCCTACCCACTTGTACAATGACTCTCTTCCTTTCCTACCACATGGGAGCAAATACATCTTGATTCTCCTCAGAGGAAAACAGACTTTCTTTAAACTCTGTTATGGCCTTGTCCTACAATTTCAGCTCTCTGATGAGTTCAAGAAAAAGGTTAATTTTATAGATTATCTGCTTTTATATTATTGTTAATTTGGCAGTGTTGGAATTTTAGCTTTCTACACCCTAGGTAACAATTGGAAGTTTCTTTAAATCATTGTTAACATGAGTTTTTCACTTCATGCTTCCAATTTATTCTTAACTAGTATGCAGTATCTTAGATATACTCACAAACTTTGTTTCTTTTTCCAGCTCAAATATTTTTTTAGAAGCTTGATTTCTTTCTTATGTTTTTATAGAAAAGAAAATTTGTCTTAATCATTAATTTTACTTTACCACTAAAAGCAAACCTGTCAATTTCCCCATTATCAATTGTAACATATTTATTGGATAGCAATAAACAGTATTTTGTGCATTCATATAACAAGGCCACAATGTTAACATGCTCATCCAAATACAGACTTTGCTTTCATGTGCATCCATTCTGTATGAGTGAAGGTGTTCTTTTTTTGTTTGTTTGTTTGTTTTCAGTTTCTGAATAATAGTTGAGAATAGTTCACTGCAATGAAGCTTTATTTTAAAACACAAGACCGCTTAGCTGGAGCACTGCCTTTTTTCACTCAGAGCAAGACTTAGTTCCCATAGTATCTATTTAGAAGTATAATCAATTAGTATTCTATCTCAAACCATAAGTGAAAATTATCTCTCTAAATTCAAGCATTGCTATATAATATAGACCACTTTGGTGTGTCTAGCCCAATGTACATGATCCCTCTGATAACACTCTGGGCTAAAAGAGTGTCATTATAACATATCTTTTAATTTTGAAATTTGTTTTGCCACCTATCACAGAAACCTACCCCACACCTCCATTTGGTTTAGTCTCACCTCCTAGGGTCATTTCAAAATACTGTTGTAACATACCTATGAGACTTCTATTTTAGGTAAAGATTTGTAATGATGCTAATAAGAACTATATATGAGAACTCCATGAAGTTAGGACTGGGCATTGTACTTCCATACCTCTTCAGTCACCTGGCAACTTAAAAACCAACAATATTATCTGCTGAATTAAAGATTCTATGACCTACTAAGCATATTATTATAAAATTAAACTAAAAATAATAATTTCATTTATATAAGTCTTTTGATCCCTACATTTTTGAAACAAATTTTATCATAGTCCTGAGTGGAGGAGAGGAATGACCTTTTCTTCTTTCTAAAATTTAGGAGTCTGGTTAAGTCTTACATTAGTTTCTATTTCCAAGGAAAACATATTTCAATGATACTTCTTTCAAAATTCACTAATTTTTCTCTTTTTTTTGCAAGAACACATTTAAAACTTGAAATTCTAAATAAATAAACAAACAAACCTATTAGCTTTTAATAAGAAGCTACTAATATTATAAAATATCACTACTAATTCTCTCACGTATTGAATTATACTTCTCAAATTAATTATTTCATGTGCTGATAAGTTAATTTTTTGCTCAAGCCATCTACTTTTTCCTTAACCACCTAAACTTTGCTTTTCTTTATACTATTTACTTCCTCAAAAACATACCACTAATATTCCTATTCACTTTCTTTTCTTGATTCACTTCTCCATTCTTCAAGAGTGTGTATGTGGCTGAATACTCACTGGCTTAAGTACTGGGAAATGTAAACATTGTCCTTTGCCTCATGGTACTTACAGACTAATAGTGGAAGGGAGACATTATTTAGAAGGGAAACTTATTCCCTACCCTTCTTGTTTCCATAAGGATGAAATTCATTTTCCATGCTTAATGAGATTGGAGCTGAGCATGTTTGACTCAGTATTTTTCTCTCTTCTTTTGGGGATTTATTATATACAACAAGCTCAAAATTTCTGCTTCTATATGTAATAGTTCTGCAAGGGTTAGCCCCCATGGAGGAGGCTCATATTAGTCTTCTGTGGTCTATGGTTCTACAGGTATGTCTGTCTACTTTAGGAGCAAAATGTTAACGCATCCTCTTGTCTACAGACCTATGTCACATTCTCCATCTAATTTTCATCAGTAATAATGCTAACTTATTTTATATCCATCTCTTTGCCTTTTACAATTATCTTTCAGTTGGCTCTATACTGGAAAGAGGAAGACTTGCATAAAATTTTTGAATATTTTAAGTACACAATTAATGTTCAAATAGAACTTGTGGGAAAAATACATAGAAAGGCCAGTTTGGGTAACATTAGTTATTAGGTTTTTGAAAGCAAGTGGCCTTAATAGAGGACCTTAATAAGAAGACAGATACAGTTTGACTTTGAATACACAAAGAAATGACAAAGATTAGATATATCTCTAATAAAGGTTCATCTTGAACCAAGCAGAACATCAGTAACAATATTTTTTTTCTTTTATTCTGTTTTTCAGTCTGTACTACAAACCAGACCAAGACTTTTAAAATTTTTAAAGGCAGCTGTTTTCTCTGTGTTATTATCCAGGAGCATAGTAAGTGCCTAGGTTTAAATTGTTGAAGCTAAGTATGGGGCATGCAATGCAAGAGTGGCTTTTTCAGATTCTGTTTTCCCTCTTAATGTTTTGAATTGCAATGCCTACTCTGCTCAACCAGCAGCAGTGATTTTGTTTTCAAATAGACAAACTTACAAAGCATAATAAGCTTCACCAGTGTCAAGTTTACTTATCATCAATATAAGAAACAGGATAGGCAACACACAATATGCATGGTGATAGCATAGTGAAGGTCATAAGTGCAGCTTCTCAACATCCCCATATCCTTCCATACTTGGAATGCATGTGTTAGAGAAAGTAAGTTAATTGGGCATAGACCAGTTTAGGGTCTCTCTGGCTTTTATACTTTCCTAATCATGTAGCCACTGCAGGGTATCTCCTAATCCTCAGTTAACCTACATCTCATTATTTACATGTCATTCATAGAAAAACAGGTGATCAGCAAACAATTTTGACAAGAAATACACATAACTATTAAAAATACACAATATTTGGGGCGCCTGGTTGGCTCAGTCAGTTGAGTGTCCCACATCGGCTCAGGTCATGATCTATAACGGTTTGTGAGTTTGAGCCCCGCATTGGGGTCTGTGCTGACAGCTAGGAACCTGAAACCTGCTTCAGATTCTGTGTCTCTCCATATTGCAGCCCCTCCCCTGCTCATGCTCTGTGTCTCTGTGTCTCTCAATAATAAATAAACGTCAAAAAAAATTTTTTTTAAAGCCACATGGTTTCTTTAAAAAAAATACACAATATTTATCTTAGATGCAGTATATTACTATAAATTTATTTAATTAGTGTTGCAAGGAGGATTTAAAGTAGAGTTTACTATATTGTTTGAACATGACCTAAGATTTCAGAGCTTAAAATAGTGGTGTACTGACAAACCAGTTGTAGGTATTTATTAGTAATTGAATGTGTAAGTTTGGACATTTGTTATTAAACACACATACACATACAAACATGCCATTAAAGAGGCACAAATTAAAAAAAAAAAAAAGAACAGAGTGGAGAAAATCTAATAAATGCTTGAGACTGGATCACTATATCTAAGGAAAACAGGACTTTTTTTCTTTTTTTTCTTTTTTTTTTTTTTCCTAACCAAAACAAAGAACTAGAATGATTTGAAAACATGCTCTATTCTTATTATCTATTGAAAAGCATTGGTTATCCATAGAAAAGAAAGAAAATTAAAAAAAAAAAAAGAAAGAAAAGAAAGGGTTTAGCTAAGTTGAATAAAGAAAGGGATTTCCCCATGGGAAAAGCTGAGCTCTTATAAGAAAGTTGGAGCACCTGGGTTGCTCAGTCGGTTAAGAGCCCAACTTCAGCTCGGGTCATGACCTCACAGTTTGTGAGTTCGAGCCCCACGTTGGGCTCTGTGCTGACAGACTGTAGCCTGCTTCAGATTCTGTGTCTCCCTCTCTCTCTGCTCCTCCCCAGATTGCTCTCTCACTCAATCACAAAAAATAAATAAACATTAAAAAAATTTTTTTAGAAAGGTAAATACATACGAAGGTAAAATTATCTTAAAAGTCAAGGTAAAGTTTGGGGCGCCTGGGTGGCTCAGTCGGTTGAGCATCTGACTTTGGTTCAGGTCACGATCTCACGGTTCGTGGGTTCAAACCACACATCGGGCTCTGTGCTCAGACCCTGGAGCCTGCTGAGGATTCTGTACCTCCCTCTCTCTCTGTCCCTCCCCTGCTCACACTCTGTCTCTGTCTCTCTCTCTCAAAAATAAATAAACATGAAAAATAAAATTTAAGTCAAGATAAAGTAGACATAAAATAGATAGAAATGTACCAAGTCTAATTGTTTTTAAAATAGGCCTTAGAAAATTGGAGATGCTTTAGTTATTATTAGATCATAGTCATGACTAAGAGAAATCTGGCAGAGCAGGCAAAGATCATAAAAAGTGGACTGGAAGGACTCTCAGAGGAAGCCAATATTCTGGAAACTTTTGAGATGTGATCTTTTAAAGCTGTGGACAGGGTCCAGTCTAAGAGCAACTGAAGAGCCAATCTATAAAGTTTAAAACAGCTATTGTAAAATGTTAATGACATTGGATAGGTTTGTGATACAAACACTAGGAAGACTAGTGTAAAATACTCCAAAAAGTTTCTGAGGGAGTTTGAAGGTGACATAGTTATTATAGATGAAGAACTATGTTCCTTAAGAGGATATGTCTCAATACTGATGTAACTGAGGCTCTAATTGAATATAAAACAACAATAAAAAAGAGAGATAAAGAGAAACCATGGAGACAGTCAAATAGGGAACAAGACCAGATTAGATGTTCATTTAATGGGAAAATAGAATTCAGATGGGCTATCCAATATGTACAATATTTTTGATAAAACTTTAGAGATACACATAATTTATTCATTTATTATCTCTCATTATGAGAAACCCAACAAGACAAACATAAGAGATCATGTTAAGAAGGCAAATGTTTGAGTCAGAAAGCAAATAAAAATTGAAAGGAAAACAAAAGACACTCAATTCTAACAAACACATTAACTGCCATGTTATAGATGGAAGTAAATTTAAAGAAAGTGATTAAGCTTTCAAACTTAACAGAGTTCTGTTTAAAAACAAGTAAACAAATATAAACATTAGTCTTATCCCAGTACTGATGTAAAAAAAAATGACAGAAATTTTATGTTCAGCCTAGAAATTCAAAATCTGAGGAGAAATAATACCTTTTGAAGCCTTTAGTAGAGCAATTAACCCTAAATAGAATTGAAGATGTATAGGCTTCAGAGACAGTAACAGTACCTTCAGTTTCCTTCAAACAAAAATGGTGCCTCAGGTACAGAGGAGGTTTATCCTAGAGGCAGCGTTCACTGGTATAAATAATCTCATAGCAAAAAGCAAAGTCCAAGCAGCAGATGCTATGGTATAAAATTTTTTAATGTTAAATTTAAAAAGAAGATGTATGACACCAGATAAGAGTACACACTCACAGTATCATTAGAGTTCCAGAAAATACAGTGTTCAAAAGGAAATGAAAATTAGGAAATTTTATTTATACTAAATGGGAAAGAATATTTCAAATAAGATCTGGTGTCTGGTGACATACTAACCATTTCCTCCTTTTTGTTAGAAGGAAAAAAATATCTATTTAGGTAATAGTCATTCTCAGAGAGAAGAAACTGTATTTCTAGTGTCCCCTTTTCCCATTTGGGGAAGCTGTGACAACATTTACCTCTTTGGGGGGCATCGCCTACCAGTTTTATTTTAGTTCAAAGACAGTAAAACTGGACAACCAGCACTAACCTAACTAGCATTAACCTAATTAGTGGTATTATTTCTTCCTCTAACCTCCTCTTAAAAATCTTTGACTTCCTTCTATATTCTTGGAGGTGAGAGACAACATTTAGAACCACTCAAATCATAGTCTGTGAGCTGTCTTCCATCGCGGCGACCAAAAATGGTTTTTGTACCCTCCCCAGGTCTGTGTTACATTCCCTCCCAATAATTCTACTTTTAAATTTTCCATGTTTGATTTGCACTGTAGCTGTAAGCCTAAACTTGTGGCATCATAAAGCACTCATGTGAAGTAGATTGACTTTAAATGTAGTCATATTTTAAAATATCTTCAAGAAGGAAAGATGGAACTGAAAACAGCTGACACCATAAGGCATTATATTATTTCACTTTAATTATATGCACAGAGTAAAATAAATCTTGGCAATATGCTGTTAACATGGTAAATATTGAAGGTATTATTTAATAATTATTATTAAGTTTTGTGACACTTGTCAAATGCTTCATAACTTGTTAAACTGATAGAAAATGCAATTCATTTAATTTCTTTACTCATATATTCATGCTACATGTTTAGCATACTTTCTGGAGTCACTCATTTTCAGAGTAGATAATTTGAAAGGACAAAATTAAAAGGATAATATTTAATCTGGTTTATGACTACACTTGCATTTAAAATAAGTCATTTGTATAGAGCCATGTGCCTTAGAAAGCATTTTCAAACAGCCATTAATCTCACAGTATCTTTATTACAATGGTTGAATATTTACCTTTCTCAAAAAAGATGAGTACACTTACTAGTAAAATTAAGGAACTTGCTAAGTCCTCCTTGTTAATTAATGGTGAAACTAATATTGGGAATCTAGTCTTGTGGGTGCACAAAGTAGATTTATGCTTAGTTAAAAGTATGATAACTATCAACCTTCTTTCTTTGTAATTTTTAAGTTGTTTTTGATAAAAGATCATGTAGGCATGCTGATTTTTCAAAATGATGATCAAAAATAATTAACAATATAATCTGGGGGAAGATTTGGAATGTACGTTTAGGCATTCACTATGTTAGCAATTATTTGTTCCTACCTAGGGACATTGATCTTTCAAAAATATATATGATGTTAAAGATCAACACCTCAAACATCCACATTAAAATCCTTCAATAACTTTTCATTTTACTAAGAATAATATCCACAACCTTTACTATGACTTATAAAACTTTATTTCAGATCTCTGCCTGACCATATTAATTAGGAATAGCCAAGCAATTAAAACAGAAAATCCTAAAGTAACGACTTTAATAAATGAAAAAGCATTTATCTCTCATTTAAAAATCCCAAGGTAGGTAGCACACGGTGAATGTGTGATGTGTGAATTTATTAGCAACACTGGTTCTTTCTAGCTCACCTCTCTGCCATCTCCAGATGGCCCAAGATGGGTTCTAGAGATTCTTATTTTTAAGAAAACAGAGTGGAATAGTGTATCAAGAAAAATCTAGGATTTTGTCCCTAGAGGAGATTGAGAATATTTGAGGGCAACTAGAAGCCACAATTTCTATTAGCCACTCACATCATTCTACCTTTTAATCACTGCATTTTCCATATTTGGCCCTTTTTCCAGTTCCTTGAACACATTCACTTATGGCCCTGGCTTTCCCAGCACTGCTTAAAAACACTTTTCACCATTACACACATGACTTGTTTTTGTTCATCTTTTTAACACCAGTAGAACTATCAGTTTGATGTTTTTGGTATCATTTTATATATTTATATCATTTTTGATATTTGACCATTTAATGTTACACTTCACCTTACCACCAAGTCATTTACCTTTATGTGCACCTTCTTCCAATTTTTTGTATCATTTACCAATTTCTAATTATAGATTCAAACAATAGATAGAGACATAGACATATTTCTCTATAAGTGAGGACAGAAACAAGGAGAAGTATAAATACAGACCTAAATACGTTCTTATAAACATAGACTATTAGTGCAGAAGTTAATTTTGAAGATTATCTAATCCATTATTCTCACTTTTTTGCCACTTCCATCTGAATTTTTTTTTTTTTTTTTTTGGCTGAAGGAGTTTGAGTACAGAGAGGTAACATCCAACTGTGGTCACAAATATGGGCATGTGCACACGCACACGTGCACACACACACACACACACACACACACACAAACAATTGCTTAACCATGGTCAGACAACATCAGCTTTCTCTACCGATTCCCTAAACCCTATTTCCCTCAGGGCAAGGTAAAGAGGACAAAGAGGTACTTGCATATGCAGTATGCTTATTAATCTGGAGGGAGACATTTTCTTTATCATTAAGTACAGTTATCATAGCTTTACTTTGCTCCAGAGGGAGACACTATCTTTTTTCCCCTGAGTGTTCTCTGTACTTCTATCCTTGAAAAATATAATTTTTAACAAAGTGAAATCAATGCCTCCTTCACAAGATGTGCAGAAATAGGAGAAATCCATCAGAGAAGTCTCACACGAGTACTCAAAGATGCTTAATAAAACACTAAGCAGTAAATATAAACATAATGTACTAAAATAAGTAAAATAATTGAACTTAGAGAATATCTAAATGTAAAGACTTTATGTTTAAAAATCAAACAAACATGAAAGAGTGAAAGAAAATATAGCTGGAGTTGAGATTAGTGGATAGATGCTTCGTCTTATGCAAACCAATATAGGAGAGAATTTACAAGGTTAGCAGGCAATTGTTTTGTCTACCTAACACTTCTGCCACCACTGGGAATTTTATTCCTTTCCTTCTCATCTTTCATTGCAGCCATGTATCAATCAAGAAAGCCATCATATCTTATATGGGTCCTTACTACTGGGCTGTAGATGAGTATAGAAGAATAGCAATTGAGCTTGAGTTAGAATATTTGTCCCTTCCAAAGACCATCTATTCTTGCTACAAGAAGCTGACCAATAGCAGAGAACCACTTACCACAGAGAAGCATGTTTTGAATAAGAATGAGGACTGAATACAAGCATTTGGACTTATCAATTAGAAATTTATCAGTTCTACAGAAAGCTGTTTCAATAGGTAATGTAGTATCTGACTCCATTTTTGATGTTTGACTGCTAATACGTTTATTCCTTCCTCTTCTCCACTTGCCCCATATCTGGGCAAACTACATCTGAACAATCTGATAGGAAAACCCCATTGTTCACTCTCCTGTTGATGTGGAGAAGTTCAAACCCCACAAATCCAGCCCCTTGTGGAAAACCCAATGCCAGCAACCACTGCATTCTAATGACAAAAAAATAAAATAAAAAAACAAAGCCACTTTGGTTATCATTTTGCTCAAGCCAAAGGAGGCCCATCCTGCTCTCCCAGAACATCTCCAAAGGTATCTTGTGGAACTCTCTCCTCATGTGTGTGATGTCATCAGTATGGACTTCCAAACCAATTTTAGGTGAAAAGCTGATCCCATCCTCCAGCTGACAATTGCAAGACATGGTAAAATAGTAAAAACACCAGCCATATTACTAGAGGCTAAGAATAAAGTAGGGAGTGAAAAAGTAGAGACAGAAAAGAGAATTCTAGACAAATCTTGAGGTGAAGAATAGGAGAAATAGAGCAACATTTGTTGAAAGGGTAGCCATCTTACAGGGATGTGTTTTAAGACAGGAGGGATTATAAAGAAAAACCTTCTGAAAAAACAGTAATTATAAAAACTATTTCTTATATGTGACATTTAATATATCATTTCTATCTAAAACACATGAAAACTATGCCAAGTGGAAGCGATTAAAAGGTGTTGTTGCAGAGTGCCTGGGTGTCTCAGTTGGTTAAGCATCCAACTCTTGATTTCAACTCAGATCATAATTTCACAGTTTGTGAAATCAAGTCCCGCATTGGGCTCTGTACTGACAGTGAGGAGCCTGCTTGGGATTCTCTGTCTCTCTGCCCCTTTCCCTGCTTGTGCACACATGTGTGTGTGTTCTCTCACTCTCAAAATAAATAAAAGGGTGTTGCTGCTATTTCAATAGAAGTGACCAGGGTAGGACTTACTCTGTGTCAGAAATTATCACTTGTAGAAAAGTTGTACATGTTAAAATCTTGGATGTAACTATCTTCTGTAATAGTTGTTTTGGGTTTTATTTTGTTTGGTTGCTTACCTTCTTGCTTTTGTTTTTTTTTTTTTTTTTAATTTGGCTTTTATGAAGTGCTCAAAATGTTCCATTTCTATGGTTTCCCTACATACTGTCTTCTAAAATTTGCTTCCTTAAAGTGAGTATTTCACAGGCATTTTGCACTTATTCAGCCTCTGCATGCCTGCAGAGCATTTCCATAAACTCACCTCCTTTTGAAATCAGTGGGAATTAAACATCTATCATGAGGCTTGCAGGAGTGTGAAAGTATATAAAGTTTAGGGATCATAATTTTCACAATTCTCCCCTTGTATTCTTACTTCTCATAAGGGAAAAATTTTAAATTGATATTAATTGTAAAATCATCACCCAAATTGACACCTGGATAAAGAACTATATTAAAACTAACTGATGAATGGACTCGTTTGTGATTTTGGTAATGAAATCTTGTAGGTGATTATATTTTAAATATGTCTTATATTTTGCCTGAAAAAAAGAAAAATTAAATCTTTGGTTAATTATTTTGAAATATGGCAATTATACCACATTCTGGACTTTTCATATAAAAGGGAAAAAAAACTATTTAGATGAGCATTCCTGAAACATATAGTAAGAAGTTTATTTATGAGTCCTCTAATTTTATAGCTATAGAATAATTAAAAACCATGAATGCTATGTTTTGCCTTGATTTTAGTTTCTGATTATGTTTCCCCCCATTTTAGATTGCTTGAGTAGAGAATCAGGGAACTGAAAAAAGAAAGCACTGATCAAATATAATAAGTGTGGCTTTACCCACCTTATGTACCAGTGATAGAAGTTATATGATTATTGTGAAGCAGAATCTGAAATCTAATGGATGCAAATTTTTTTCAGAAACCAATAAGTTATTTGTAGGATGTAAGATTTTAAAATTAATTTTGTGGTGAAAAATCATGAAACAAGTTTGATCAGTGTGACCACATACCAAAATTGGTTTTTAATCACTTTTATCAAGTGGGTAAGAATCTTGGGAATAATAGATGCAAATTCAGGATAAAAATCACACACAGAGAGTAAAAAATAATGCATACATGTTTAAGGTAAGAACAATGAGTTTCTGAAAATTCGTTATAATTATCCCTCAAAAGGTATTCATACATCACGAGTCAAGATTATTCGTCTCATAAATTATATTACTGTATAATATGGTATGTTCAGTTTGTCCTTTTGTGTTGAGTGACAGAGAGACAAAGAGAGGGAGATAGAGAGGACTGATAGTACACACAGACAGGAAGAGAGCTGGGTATTAATGATTTTTGTGAGCAATATGAAAAGATTTAGAAATAAGAACAAAGCAAGAAAATATAGTATATATAATTACCTTGAATAACCCATGACCTGGCTAGGAAATAAAACAAAATTTAGTTCTTTTGTTGCAGTTTGGAGTTTATCTTCTTCCTGTGCAGATTTCATCTCTTCAGATAAGACAAAGAACAACATACTCCATGTAGAATCGATACAATTATTGCTTCTTCAAGGAGTCTAGAGTGTATGTTCTAGGGGTTCTAGGATCTCAGTTCCTTAGGGAAATGGGCTATGTTCTGTGTTCCTGATAATAAAATTCATTAATAGTTCACATTTTTTTAAAGTGTCTACTATGTCCTAGAAGTTTCAATCCTCATCGCAGTTGCCTACCTCAAACTTTTGGGAACCAGGAGGCTGGCATTCCCCTGAAAAGCTGTTCATTTCCTTCTATTTAGTATTGGCTGTAGTGAACTTGGAAAATAAACTGTAAATAATAGTCTATTAAATAATATAAGTAAGTCATAAATATTTCCTGTTTTAAATTGGGACATGGCTACTTATGAAATGGTACAATTTTCATCAGATAATCGGGGCTTTTATGAATTCTATGACCAATCTAAACACTCTGAGAAATAAGCTAACATAAGTTTTAATCAAAAAAATGGCCAAGAGTAAATAGATCATTTTTAAACAATGTAAGAATGACCCTCAGTCTTCCCCTGTCCACAATTCCTGCAGAGATACAAGCACAGAGGAACAAAAGAGCCAGGTTTGTACAGAGCCAATCACTCAAATCATTCTATTGATATAAATATAACACACTCTCTTGAGGAAAGTGGAATCATAGTTGAATGTCACAGTTGCAGACAGCTGTCTAAGTAATCCAAATGTTACAGTTAAAATGTATTTTACTCAAGAATTCACTATTAAAATGAGGCAAATAACCAAAACATCAGTAGGAAATCTGAACAGAGATTTAAAAGAAAATGTCCAGTTTCTTTTTATGTATTTCTAAACAAAAGAAGTTGCAAGGAAAGAAGTCACTGGAAATAATTTCATTCTTGATTTCTATCTGGGCATCTAAACCTATCATCATCTTAAAAAATGGAAACAGAAGATTAACTGAAGCATAAGTAATTTTCTTACCAGTCAATAGAAGAGCATAACAGTCTGAGGTAGGGGCGGTGGGTTCTGATTTGAGCTGTATTTCCTAAAATGTAATATTTTGATTCTGAGGTTTAAGCAGTTTTCAAAATTATTTAGAAAACCAAGTCTCCGATTTCCTTTTTTTAAATGTTTATTTATTTATTTTGAGGGGGTGGTGGTTGGGGAGGGGCAGAGAGCAAGGGAGAGAAAGAATCCCAAGCAGGTTGCACACTGTCAGTTCAGAGCCCAACATAGGGCTCAATCCCAGGAACCCTGAGATCGTGACCTGAGCCAAAATCAAGAGTTGGACACTTAACCAAACAAGCTATACAGGACCAGCCCCAAGTCTGATTTCTAATTAAGAGATCTGAAACAGGATGACTAGAAGAATACTTCATTTTGGAAAAAGCTGTGACATAATTTGATAGTATTGTGCAATTTCCTAGGACAAGTAAATGAAACATATAAATATGTGACTAATGTGGTTTGTTGGCATATATCTAATAAAATTTAATTAAATATTTCAGGTTTAAGAACTCAAGAACTATACTTTGTTGCATGTGGGTTGGATAAAATAAATATATGCATATGTAGTTTTGCTAATTTGATGGTGAATCTTATAACAAAAGATTCTAAATTAGCAGTTCAAAGTTGGAGCAGAAGACTCAGCATTTTAATAAGCCCCTGACTAATTCTGAGGAACTGGTCTCTAGACCACATATGAAGAATTGCGGCATCTGGGTGGCTCAGTCGGTTAAGCATCCCACTCTTGGTTTCAGCTCAGGTCATGATCTCACAGTTAGTGAGTTTGACCCCCGTGCTGGGCGCTGTATTGGCAGTGCAGAGACTGCTTGGGATTTTCTCTCTCCCTCTCTCTGCTCCTCTCCAGCTTGTTCTCTCTCTCTCTCTCTCTCTCTCTCTCTCTCTCTCTCTCTCTCAATTAAATGAACACTGAAAAGAAAAAAGAAGGAGCACCTGGGTGGCTCAGTCAGTTGAGCATCCGTCTTCAGCTCAGGTCATAATCTCGCAGTTCATGGGTTCCAGCCCTGCATTGGGTTCTGTGCTGACAGTTCAGAGCCTGGAGCCTGTTCAGATTCTGTGTCTCCCTCTCTCTCTGCCCCTCCCCCACTCACATGCTGACTCTTTCTGTCTCAAAAATAAAAAAATAAACATAAAAAAAAGAAAAAGAATCTTTATTTCATAGATTTAAAATATTTAGACTAAAACTTTTTATTTTAATTTCTTAAATACAAAAGCATTTATTTTCTCTTGCAATATTTCCAATACATACTCATCATATAATGGTCAGCATTTCACTTTTTAAAAAAAAAATTTAACGTTTATTTATTTATTTGAGAGACAGAGAGACAGCATGAGCTGGGGAGGGTAAGAGAGAAAGGGAGACACAGGATCTGAAGCAGGCTCCAAGTTCTGTGCTGTCAGCACAGAGCCCAACACAGGCTTGAACTCACCAACTGCGAGATCATGACCTGAGCTGAAGTTATATGCTCAACAGACTGAGCCAGCTAGGTGCCCCATCACTTTAGATGTACTTGTTATTCATTTTTCATTCATTCATTCATTAAATATATTGAGACTCTACTATATTCCAAGAATGGTGATAAGCACTGAGCATTTTGTAAGGAGCAATAAGAGGGTATTTACTTTTGCATTTGCTAAAAGTAAAAGATAACTTAAGGGTAGTAAAATAGGGGAGCCTGACTGGCTCAGTAGGAAGAGCGTGTGACTGCTGATTTCAAGGTTGTGAGTTCAAGCCCCACATTAGGTGTATAATACTCAAAAATAAATACATAATTTAAAAAAGAGCAGTACGATAATCAAGATTAAAATGTAAGAAAAATAACTAATATCATTTCATATCTCCATTAGAAATCAGTAGTATTTATTTAAAACAGTAAGAGAAATTATAAACAAAATAAAAGTAACATCAAAATATCTATTGCCTCTTAATAAATTTAAGAAAATATTTGCAATATATCTATGCAGAAAATAATACAACTTTATTGAAAGATGTTCCAGAAAACCCAAATACAAGGAGTTAATATATTATGTTCATGATTTGGAAAACCCAAGATGTCAATTTACACTAAATGGAAATACAGATATATTGCATACCCTGTGAAAATCTCCTTAGAGTTTTTGGAAGGTGGATGAAAAAATCTAACATGCTGATTTTAAAATGAATGGAGGAATAAAAAGCTTTGAGTCTAGCCCAAATACTCTGAAGAAGAATAACAAAATGGTAAGAATGCTCTACCAAATTGTAAGATTTATCATACAGCATGGTTATTAAATAGGGCTATATTATACCAAGATTAGACAAAACTGAGAATTGGGAGCACGTGACCTAAATGCCAATCACAACTTTCTGAAAATAAAGTTTCATTAGAACCTAGCTATTTTATGCTACACCAATTTGTGACCACATACTATATGGCCCAAAGCCTGAATATTTTCCATCTGATCTTTTAAGAAAAAGTTTGCAAATCCCTGAACAAGAACAGTGATGAAAACTAAAGAACCCAGAATTATGTATACATGCCCATTTGTACATGATAAAAATATAACTGAACAGCAGTTGTGAAAATATGGAGAAAATGGACCACAAAACAACTTCATGCCATAAACACACACACACACACACACACACACACACACACACACAAAGCGACTCTACATGGTTCATATAACTAATGTTAAAGGGAGAAAATAAAGTCCTTAGAAGATAATATAAAACAATATCGTGGTGCCTGGGTAGCTCAGTCAGTTAAGTATCTGACTTCAACTCAGGTCATACTCTCATAGCTCATGGGTTCGAGCCCTGTTATCAGGCTCTGTTCTGATAGCTCAGGGACTGGAGCCTATTTTGGATTCTGCGTCTCCATCTCTCTCTCTCTCTCTCTCTCTCTCTCTCTCTCTCTCTCTGCCCCTCCCCTGCTTGTGCTCTGCCTCTCTCTCTCAAAAATAAACATTAAAAAATTTTAAAACAATATCTGCATGATGTCTGGTTAGAGATAGGTTTTTTAATGGCACATTAAACACATACACACATACACACACACACAACTCTGTAAGTAAATGACAAGGTGTGTAAATTTGACTACATTAAGGTCATAAACTTCAGAAACATCATTAAGAAAGTCAAAAGCAAGTCAGGTAGTTGAAGATATTTGTCACACATATAACTAGAAAAGGGAATATATTCATAATATTTTTAGAACTGAAATGTATTAGTAACAAAAGCCAGATAATCCAAAATAAATTTTTGCAGCAAAGAAAGAAAGAAAGAAGAAAAGGAGGGAGAGGTAAGGGGAAGTTTCTTAAAAGGAAACTTTTTAGAAAAGGAAAATTCTTCAGAAAAAAGGATACATAGATGGCCAAATATTTTAAGCAGGAGATGAATCTAGTAATTAATGAAATGCACAGCAAAGCCATGAATACATACAGTCAATCTAAAAGACTAAAATTAAAAGATACAAAGTCTAACTAATACCAAGTTAAGGAGAAATTGGAGTAATCAGAGTTTACAATGGCAGTAAAAATATAAATAGCCCTGAAGAATTATGACTTGATTTTTAAAGCTGAAAGTGGTAAGAACAGCAAAATCAAACAACAGGCGTTATTTTGTATAGCTGAGAATTCATATACTCTGCAATTCAGAAGTTCTACTATAAACATTTATTCTGTAGAAACATGCTTATTTGCACAAAGATATAAGTACAACTATGTCCATAGTATCATTATTCATGATAAATAAAATGGAAGCAACTCTAAATGAGATCAAGAATAAAATGGGGGTGCCTGGGTAGCTCAGTTAAGCATCTGACTCCTGGTTTCAGCTCAGGTCATTATCTCATGGTTCATAATATTGAGTCCTGTGTTGGGCTCTGTACTGATAGCATAGAGCCTACTTGGGATTCTCTCTCTCCTGCTCCCTCTGCTTCTGCCCACTCATGCACATGCTCTCTCCTCTCTCAAAATAAATAAACTTAAAATAAGAACAAAATGAACATAATGATACATTTATACAAGGAAATATACCAGAGCAACCCAAAATTATAAACTATATTTACACAGAATTACTTAGATGAATTTTTAAATATTAAACCAACCGAAAGAAGACAGAAGCAAAATTAATAAATACTGAAAAATTGCTTTTCTGTAAAGTTTGAAAGAGGTGAAACTAAAGTATGGAGTGGCTACATTATTGTTGCTTTTACAAATTTGTTATGCTATATACTGTTTTATACCCTGTTGTGATACATATTATAATTTAAAATGTTTAGAAAAGAAATATTCAGTAGAAAAAAATAATCAAAGATATCACACACAATTCATGGAAGGGGAAATCTGAATGTTAACTATATGAAAGAAATGAAGAACACTCAATTATCAATAATAATCATAAAAAATCAATGATCAAAGCTATATCAGAACCAGATATAGCTTTCACTCCCATCAATTCTGCAAGGTTTAAAACCTGATAACTTATTTTACCAGTGTTGAATATAATATGTGGGAAATATAACTCATTTAAATTGCTATTGGGAGTGTAAATTGTTAAAATCACTTTGGAGAGAAATTTGACTTTAATGAACTAAAATTTTGAGAATGTGCATGGGAATCCAATAATTCTGCATTTGATATCTACACTGAGAAAACTTTTCTACAGTCAGGCAAGGGGACAATTTTACAAATGCTCACCCCAGGCCTCTTTACATTGTGAGTAAATATACAAATAATGCAACTATCTTTCAATGGAAGTATGAAAAAAATAGATACACATTTACTTATTCAGCAGAACAATGTATTTAAGCTAAAATCAATAATGTTATGTTGGTATAAACAGATTTCAAACACCTAACGTGGAATTAAAATGACTTGTAAACTAAAGTATGGTAGGCAAAATCATCCCTTTTAACTACATGAGAGGAAGATCAAATGTATAGCTACAGATAAGTAGGTTCCTTTATTTTCTCAGTGCATTGACAGTGGTGAGTTCATCAACCTAAAATGAGAAAAGGAAGATAGTACTAGAGATTTGTGTATTAGAAGAATATATATGAAACCATCTTCTTGGAAAGTAGAAGAGTACAATCCTTAGGCAAATTAGCACTTTCTCCAGCTGGTGCTAAATTCCCATTTGAGGTCTATGGTACAAATAAATGGAACCCAGTTAGCAGGGACCTGTGGTTTTCAGTAGCCATGTTCAGCTACTATGAGAAGTGTAGAGAAGGTACAATTTGTGCATAACTGAGGTTTAGAATTTTCCAGTCAAGGTGCTGGTGTAGGGAATAAGATACAAAAGAGTAAAAAGTTTATTAGCTGCATGGTTCTAGTGGAGAGGCATGAGCTCTAAGCTACCAAAGAAGAAAAGGAAAACAGGAAGAATTGATAAATGGAATAACTGGATTTGTTTGTGGAGCAGAAAAAATGTGCAGTGGTTGCACCCATGTAAAGGAACAGAAAAAAATAGTACATCTGGTGAAAGAATTAAATGTACAAATTTAGGCTTTCAAAGATGATGTAATTGATAATGAAAATGTCTACCACATGAGAGATAAGTCAAGTGAAATTAAGAAGTAGATTACTGGAAGAGTAGATGACAAAGAGCTCGGAGGCCAGGGAATTGACTGAATCCTCAGTGTAAATTTAGACCATGTCAACAATAATAACAAAAATAGTGATGTAAGAGAAGATGATAAACTAGGTGACAGAATGAGGAGACTTCAAGAATGAAGAGGAAGAACTGTTAGTAGATGCCAGGATCAAAGGCAGCTAGGAGATAATAGGCCTAATGGCATCACTTGAAAGAATTCTTGGTTTGGAAGATATAACAGTGGTCAGGATATTCAAATGAGTTACAAGGAAATATACCATCTTCAGGCTTTGTAATACGGGAGTATTGAGGGACAAACAACAATGAAAGCTTACATTTTGAAGGCTACATTGTCACATCTTCAGCAAAATAAGGTGATAACAGGAGAGTTCAGAGAAGGGTTTGAAGCAGGGTGAGAGGTGAGGGTTGCAGATGACAAATAGTGTTACAAGGGGAAAGGTGGCAAGGTTTGGAAGCACGGGAATGAGGAAAATTGGGTCACTTTAGGGAATGTACAGAGCTATATAGGGATGAGATTTATTGGAGATTTAGATTTTTTTGGTGACAGGAGGTACACAGAAATAGCTCATAATGAGATTTTCTTTAATTTTCGATAAGAAAGATGAATCATCATTTCAAATTAGAGCTTCTTTCACATGCTCTTTTTGATTAATATTAGGGTTAAGATAAAAGTGTGAGATACAAAAAACATTTAATATACTTACAAAATAAAGTTGGTGGAATTGGAATACTGTGCATGTGCCTTAAAATACTTTAATATTTGTGGGGTGCTTGGATGGCTGAGTCAGTTAAGTGTCTGACTCTTGATTTCTGCTCAGGTCAGGATCTGATGGTTCATGAATTCGAGCCCCAAATCGGGCTCCTCGCAAACAGCGTGAGCTTGCTTGGGATTCCCTCTGTCTTTCTGCCCCTCTCCTGTGCTAAACAAACAAACAAACAAACTTAAAAAAATAATATTTGTAAGAAATAGAATCAAATTATGAAATACCAGTCTTCTTTTTTATGTTTAAACACTTCAATTTAGAGAATAATTTAATTTAATTTTTCTTCATTTAACTCACTTTTATTTTTGCTATAAAATTTTAAGTAGCTTTTATTTTATTATTTATTTATTTTTATTGTGGTAAGAACATGTAACCAAGATCTACCCTCTTAACAAACTTTTATAAGTACAATTAGGTATTGTTAACTATGGACACAATGTTGTACAGCAGATCTCTAAACCTTCTTCATCTTGCATAACTGAAACTTTATACCCATTGAGCAACAACCCCCATATCTCCCTCCCCCCAGTCCCCTGGACATCACCTTTCTAATCTGTTTCTATGAGTTTGACTACCTCAGATATCTGATGTAAATAGAATCATGCAATATGACTGGCTTATTCCACTTAGCATAGTGTCTTTCAGGTTCATCCAGATTGTTGCAAATGACATTTTTCCTTCTAAAAATTTAAAGTTTAAGATTATTTGGAAATGCCTTACGAGGCTTTCAGTTTCCCCCAGACTACGTGATAATTTTCAAAGGCCACTTATCTTAAAGTCAGACTGAGATTGTACTCAATGTCCTTCCATTTAAGGATACAGTCTTTTCAAAATGACTAAATCTAGTTTTTCATTAATAAAATGACCACCATATAATTGTTAAAATTAAATGAGTCATGTAGAATCCCTGGTCCCACTTGGTACACAGAATATTAGTCTGTTTGAAATTCCTGGAAGTTAAATGGGATATCTAACTAGGGTAATATAAAGAGAACCACTTAAGCTTATTTAATATGAGAACCAGGTTTATACTATTGAATGCAGTATCAAGTTGATTCTGAATAAATATATATAGATATGTACTCATTTAGAAATCACATTATGTTTTTCCAGTGTCTACTAAATAAACTATTAAATGTCTTAGCTGAGGAAAAGATTAAAGGAAATTTTAAATAATAAGTAGGACAAAATGTTCTCTTAGCAATAAGTAAGGAATTCCTCTTAGTGAAAAAAGATGCTGTCCACTTCGATGGAAAAATTTCTAAATAGGCATGCCTAAGTTAGTAGCTGGCCTGTAAATGGTTTTACCAGACTTATAAGACATAGGAGCCTAGGAGAGAGAGGAATGTTACTAATTCTTGAAGAGTCAGAAGAAGGAGGGAGATTGAGACTTCATTGTATGTCAAAAGCTTGGGCTTAGTAAAGTGTTACCTTTCTTTTTGTCCTTAAACTCTTCAAGAAAGTTACAAACTCATAAAGCTTTGGTGTAAGAAGCCATTCTTTAGTAAAGTAGGGAAAAGGTAATGGAATGTATGGTAGAAGAGAATCAGTACTTCTTTTTTTTTTCTAAAGTAGATAGTACTATCAGAAGAAATAGAAGGGAGGTTCTAAATTAAATTAAGTTTACTCAAACCTCAGAGGGCCACAGCCTCCATCTGATAATGGAACAACAGGAGCACACTAAATCCCTTTTCTGGGGTGCCTGTCTGGCTCAGTTAAGTCCAACTCTTCATTTTGGCTCAGGTCATGATCTCAGGGTCATGAGATGGAGCCTCGTGTTGGGCTCTGTGTTGGGTGTGGACTCTGCTTAAAATTCTTTCTCCCTCTCTCTCTTTAAAAAAAATCAAATAAAAAATAAATCCCTGTTCTGTATCTAAACAGAGAGTTATTTGAGAGATGGTACTATACTTTCTTTTCCTCAACTATCCTTTGGAGAATTCTAGTAACTATTTTTTGACTTTTGTTATAATTGTAAACACTGAATTTCCTCTAAGCATATTCTCTGCACTTTATCAGGAACTGTCTCTGGGGAATCACTGAAGTTTATAATTCCACTCAATGTGTTTCTCATAATAAGACAATGTCTTTCAACCCCTCCTAATTCACTTTCATGGATCATCTGCCTCTGGGGGTGGCTATTTATTCTATGTTTCTTTTAATTCACAAAAGCATCTTACATGTTTCTTCTTAAAAAGTACATTGAAAAACTTAAAGCTACATTCTGACTAACTTTATTGGACACTAGGAATAAAAATAACACATATATGTCACATTTCACCACCAAAAATTTTTGTTCATATATTTTATTTTTTTATTTTTGTAATAATCCTGTTACTTAGCTGGAGATGTATTTTAATCCTCATTTTTCAGCCAATAGGACAGAGCTTCAAGGTGTAACGAACCTGCTCAAGATCACAGAACTAATGAAACTGCAGGATTCCACAACTTCTCTTGGTTCTGTTTCCAAAGCCAAGGTCCTGTAGACAGAAGAGTGAGTTGTCTGTATGTATATCAGTTACCAATATATAAAGTTCAGTGATCATTTCTCTCAATTGGCCAGGATTAGTTAATCTACCTATTATCTTACTTTTTTTTTTCTTTCAATAAATAGTTAATTAGAGAAATAATGCCTAAGTAAAATAACGTTTATTTTTTTCTTATGTACAGGGTCTATTAGCGAATTTTTTAAAGCAATTTTAGGCTTAAAATCATTTGATTATCTGGTCCTTGCCTTCATATTTGAGGAAGAGAAGAAGATATAAACAAATGACAGATTCTATAATAAACTCTATAATGTGAGTACTTGACTTTTAGTTATTTTGAACACGAATAAATTTGCAAAGGAAAATCTGTTCATAAACCAAATAGTGCTTGATTTATGAACAAAAATCCTCAAGCAAAACATAACAGAATACAATTCTAGGGACCAGGAGTTAAATAGGAATAGCATTATTTAGCCTTCATTTAGCCAAACATATTTTTATTCATATTTCTATTAGGCTATGGAAAATTAAAGTTGTAAACTTTGTTAAGGATGCATTGTCTAATATTTTATGTATGCTTAAGAACAAATTTTGGAACCCCTCTAATAAAATATAAACTGTCTCTGAGCTCCTAATTGAAAAACTTTGGATATGAGACTTTAATATAATTATTCTTATTTTAGACTGAAAACAGTCATGTTATCTACCTTTTAAGATCATCATGAGCCATGAATGAGTCAATGGACATAAAGTGCTGAACACAGTAAAAGTGGCATGGCTTATGCTAAATAAACATTGCCCCTTCTCCTACCCGCTCCTATCTTTCTTTCCTTTTCCTTTTCTTTCATAAAAGAGTAATTGACATAGAACTTCCTTTCCCCTTGTGTTCAGGATCATTATTTGAAGGGATTTCTTAGCTCTCAGTTCTTTGTCTAAATAACTTTTTGGAAAAAAATCTTAAGGAAAATACAATTTATCATCTCAATGTCTCTCCATCACTGGATTTATGAAAGTTAAAAGGGAATCTGTTTGCCACACTCAAACAACAGTCAGTAAAGAGGAATGCATTGATATGGATTTCTTGCAGATACTATTCAGATGTGTCTTCACTGGAACCTGTATTTGATTATATTTTTAAAATCAAAATTTCAAAACTATATTCACCCTGATTTTTTTCAGGTGAAATTTATTCTTCCTTTAAAGATTTGTCATAAGTAATTTCCTATCTCTTCAATATTAAAATAATTTTGTGGGGTGCCTGGGTGGCTCAGTCGGTTAAGCATCTGACTTCAGCTCAGGTCATGATTTCACACTCTGTGAGTTCGAGCCCTGCATTGGACTCTCTGATGACAACTCAGAGCCTGGAGCCTGCTTCAGATTCTGTTTCTCCCCCTCTCTCTGCCCCTCCCCTGCTCATGCTCTGTCTCTCTCTGTCTCAAAAATAAATAAAAACATTAAATTTTTTTAAAATAATAATAATAATTTTGCAATGTTATGAAAGCTCAAAATATATTTTTCCCTAGTCAATCTACAAATGGAATATGTGTGCAAAGCAGTTTAGATATCTTGCCATCACCATTTGAGCCTTTCAACTTTAGTACTCAGATAATATGATAATATCAATTCTGTGTCTGATAAACATATGAATCATTTGACTCAACACAGTAATTTCCATTTAAATTTTAAAATGTTGGGGTACTTGGGTGGCTCAGTTGATTAAGCATCCGACTCTTGATTTCAGCTTAGGGCTTGATCTTAGGGTCATTAGTTCAAGTCCTGCTTTGGGCTCTGCACTGGGTGTGCAGCCTACTTTAAGGAAATAATTATAATGGTTTTAAATTCCAAAAATCACAAGTTTATATATTAATTTTAAATTTTATTAAGTATATATTATATATTGTATGTTATATATAATATAACATATATAAAATAAATACATAACATATATAAAAGCACTAAATATATTAGTATTTGTCATGTTATTCTTCTTGGGTTTTAGATAATGATAAAGATCACAGAAATAGCTATATAATAAATCATCTTCAGGGCTTGACTACCAAAGGCATAGTTTGACTTACTGACTGTATAGAAATCCATCGATTCAGTCTTCTCTATGTTCTTAGCTTAGAAATAATACATTTGTTCAAATAATTTGCATGAACCAAACATCTGATATATATTGAATTTAAATGTTGTATCCAGATGGTTTAAAAACCACATCATATGTGATTCTTACAAATGATCTTGCATCCTTATTCAATAACTAAGTCAATGATGTAGTTTCATTATTTTTCAAAGAAAGGAGCAATTTTTCCCTAAAAAACAAAACAAAAACAAAAACAAAAAAATTTTTACTTTGCAAAATTTACCTTTAAAAAATATCATATAGTTGGGTCAATTTTTTCTCCGGAAACTCAGGAACTATACTATAAATCAGAAAATTATCATAACCTGTCACTGTTACAAATGTTTCACTTCTAAAAATTACAAATGAAATACCTTAGTAATTAATGAATTCTTAATAATATTTTTTAGTTCTTTCATATATTTCAGAAGGCCATTTGGAGAAATTATATAGATGGAGTTAGATCTTTTAAAAAACTGTCTAAGCACTATCTAATTCTAAGTCTTAGAAAAAATTTTAATGATATAACCAGAGATGTGATCAAATATTTATGGTGATAATTATGGCAATAAAATTCATTTTAGTAAATATTGGAAATTATTGTGTCAATCATATATCAACATACTACTGATTTGTCTATTATCTAGAAAATTTAACCTAACCGTGCACTAGAATATCATGTATCTTAAAATTCATATTTTTAAAGATAATTTGATGATATATAAACTTTTCATGATATAATTTAAAGTATAAAAGTAATGAAAATATGTATATACATGTATATATTATTATGGTTGTATGTGTGTATGTGTTTGTGTGAGATATGAGAGACAGAGAGAAAAAGCTATCAAAATTAGGATGTAGGCTTATTTTCTCGGGATTTATTAAGAGGTGCCACTTTTCTTCAGTACTCCCAATATCAATTCATCCTTTTGTGGAAAACAAACACTAGAAAGAGAGGGTAAAATAATCAGTGATATACATAGGTGATGATAGCAAATATAGATAATTGGCTTCACTTTCTTGGATTGAGCATCCTATGAAATACAGAAGAAAGAATAAGGACATTATGTCAGCCTAGATAAGCTTGTTCTCCAGTATGTTGCCTGAAAAAGGATGAACTAAGTGTTGCCTGTGAGTTAACTGAATACCCTAGAAAGTACCTGGGTTTCACAATGCAAGGTTTCCCCAGCAGCCAAGATTTATGAAACACAGCCCTACAAACAGCTGTTCATGGCCCTATAAGCAGCTGTTAAGAGTAGTCAGAGAAGGTCAAGAAGAAGCCGGATCACCCACATCAAGGAAATGTGGAGAGCAAAAGGCTCTTGAATGGCCCGTTAAGGATCAAATGTTCTTTGAAGATGTCTCTATCAACTTTGAGCCCTTTTTTTTATTTTTGGCATAAGAGGTTCCTAGTTCACCTTTGTAACTTTCTTGCATCAGTCTTGGAATTAGTAATTTTTTCAAGAACACGTACTTACTTGATCTGAACAGTATTTAGAATCTGAGATCAAGATGAAAAGATATGTGGTAACAGGCTATTCAGGCTGCTCTACCAAAAATGCCATAGTCTAAGTGGCTTAAAAACAACAGAAATTGATTTCATATAGTCCTGTAGACTGGGAAGTACAGGACAAAAGTGCCAGCAGATTCTGTGTCTGGTGAGGCTCCATTTTATGGTTCATAGATGGCCACCTTTTCACTGTAACCTCAAAAGGCAGAAGGAGTAAGATGGCTCTCTGGGGCCTGTTTTTTAAGGGCATTGATCCCATTCATGAGCGCTCCAACCTCATAACCTACTTATGTCCTAAAGGCCCACTCCATATGCCGTCATACTGGAAATGAGTTTTCAATGTAAGAGTTTTGGGATGCAACTTTCTCACACCATTCACAAAAATAAACTCAAAATGGATAAAGGACCTGAATGTGAGACAGGAAACCATCAAAACCCTAGAGGAGAAAGCAGGAAAAGACCTCTCTGACCTCAGCGGTAGCAATTTCTTACTTGACACATCCCCAAAGGCAAGGGAATTAAAAGCAAAAATGAACTACTGGGACCTCATGAAGATATAAAGCTTCTGCACTGCAAAGGAAACATTAACAAAACTAAAAGGCAACCAAAGGAATGGGAAAAGATATTTGCGAATGACATATCAGACAAAGAGCTAGGGCATCTTTTGGGATGAGCACTGGGTGTTGTATGAAAACCAATTTGACAATAAATTTCATACATTAAAAAAAAAGGGTTTTGGGGTGCACAAATTTTCTAAAGGACTAGGCATGCTCATTTGTTACTGGAATATTATTATTTCTTACTTTTTACAACAAAGCTAATAATAATTACTTATTATGCATATAACACTATCAATTGTATTACATATAAATTATGAGTTTATACTGAAACTTCAAATACCATTCCAGTACCACACGGTTCCTGCCTTGTTATCCTCCCATTACTCTTCTGTATTCCCTTTTCCCACATTGGGAATTCTGGAAGCCAATGTTACCAGTGTATTCACACATCTACTCAATACCATGATGTATACAAAATAGTTACAAAATTGATACATCCATACCATTAAAATCATCAGACTTACTAATTAATATTTCTTTGCAGTTTTTCTAAATTTTTATAAGTAATGTGTATATATATTACACTTGGATTAGTAAAAATTATTTGGATTGACTTTACTTTCCCCTTCTCAGTGGATATGTTATTACATGATATATTGTTATATGAATAACTTTGTTTTTAGAAGCAAAAACCATATGAAAAGATATACTTTAAAAAGTGGCAATCACTACTGTGATACTCATCTTCTCTAGACAACCAAATTAATGATGTGTCTTTAATCCTGATTTCCTTTTTTTTTACAAAAAATAAGCACAATTTGCCTCCTTTTTCCTTAAAAGATGAAATGTATTACTTGCTTTTGAAAAACTAGGCTTTATTTTTTTAGAGCAGTTTTAGGTTGAAAACAAAATTGAGTGGAAGGTACAGATTTTCTGTATATCATCTGGCCCCATAAATCTCCCACACTATTAACATGCTAGACCAGAGTCGTAACATCTGTTGCAGTTGACAAAACTGCACTGACACATCATTATCACACTGAATCCATAGATTACATTAGGGTTCACTCTTGATGTTACACATTTTATCTTTTTGACAACCGTATAAAATGCCATGTATCTACTATCATAGTATCACACAGAGTAGTTTCACTACCCTAAAAATTCCTGTCTTCTGTCTGTTATCCCTCCATCCCCATCACCCCTGACAACTACTAATTGTTTTACTGTCCCCATAGTTTTGCTTTTTCCAGATTGTCATATATAGTCATATAGTAGGTGTCATTTTCAGATTGACTTATTTCACTTAGTATTAAGCATTTAAGTTTCTTCCATAGCTTTTCTGCTATGTCTATTTATGGCTTGATAGCTTTTTTTTTTAATTGCTGAATAATACTCCATGTCCAATAATACTGGATGTACTACAATTTATTTATCCATTCACTTGCTGACAGACATTTTGGTTACTTCCAAGTTTTGTAGTTATGGACAAGACAGCTATCAACCCAAATGCATGTTTTCATGCAGATATACATTGTCTATTATTTTAGGTGAATACCTAAGGGGATGATTGCTGGATCCTATGATGAGTATGTTTAATGTTGTAAGTCTTCAAAAGGGGTTGTACCACTTTGTACTCCCAACAGCAGTGAATGAGTGTTCCTATTCCTCTTCACTTTGCTTTGTTACTTAGCAATATTTTCTGTAAATCACTCCATATTAGCTTCTGGAGATTTTTTTTCTTATTTATTTTCACAGGTGCATAACATTTCAATGTATGAGTGCACATAGAATATGTTTCTTTAACCAATCTAGTGTGTGTTTGGTGTGTTTGTGTATGTTATGTGTGTTTTCTGTGTAGCTACCTCACAAAGTAGGCAAACTTAATTCCAGGGAAGTAGATAAGTAAAGATATTTATCATAATATAGGATGAAACTGTCCACAGACTAAAATGCCACCTGAATCAAAAGTTGTTCCAAGAAAGTTTGCATATTTCCTTTGCTATCTGACTCTCCACTAAATCTTCTTCTGACATAATATCTATAAGATTTGATTGATATTTCTTCTTCCATTTCAGCCTCCATCAGCTTTTTTCATTCTAAGTAACTTACACTTTTCCATACATGGTCGAACATTGGCATGTCTGTAGATTATTCTGTTTCACTGAAATTATGTTTTGTTGTTTTTTCTTGTTAGTGGCAGAGACTCAGGTCTTTCTACTGATTTATAGTGCTTACTTGATGTCAAACAATCTGTTATGTTGTACTAGTTTGCACATACTGTAATATCTTTGTGACTTGGGACCCTTAGCAGTTAGGTTGATTTTTTTCTTCCTTTAATTTTCTGTGTGTCTCCCTTTTCCATAAGTCAATGGAAGATTACTTATACTTTTAATCAGAAATAAATGTAATTAATTGTATTTGAGAGTTCCCTGATCTTACATATACATTTATCTTTATGAATTGTTAAAGGTGAATGAAAAGGTAACTTAAATGTCTTTTTTTTTTTTTTTTGCCCCCCTCTGGACAAGGTTTTGTTTTGTTTGGTTTTGTCCTAATTGTTGTTGTTTCAGCTATTGTGCTAAGGGGAACTATGTACATGACAGTCACTGATCTGAAGTTAAATAATGTGGAAAACAATAAACAATGTTATTTGTATGTGTGGTATATTGAGCAGGATGAGATACCAAAATATATGAAGTCTTCCTCCCTTCCTCCCTCCCTTCCTTCCTTCCTTCCTTCTTTCCTTCCTTCCTTCCTTCCTTCCTTCCTTTTTTTGTCTTTCCTGTATTTACTTTTTAAGTCTTTATTCCTCAGATATATACTATGCACAAAATGCTATGTAAGTTGTCTTAAATAGGTAATTCTTACATGTGTTTTGAAACCCATGTTAGATCTTTTTTTCAGCATTGAATGAAGGATGTTTACAGTGTTATGTTTCTTAAGTGGATTTCAATTTAGAATATAACAAATCATATTATAATATCTATCTCAATAAATTTATACTTTGAAGCTATAATGGAATTTTTATGTGGAATTACAATACAAAAAAGTACATGAATTATTATCCTGAAATTTTTATATATACATACCTCACACAAAATGTGGAAATTGTACATGAGAGGAAATTTACTATATAATGAAAATATATTTCCTCAAACCAATTTTAGTGAATCAAGTCCAAGGTTGCTTGCTTCAATTTTCATTTCCTTATGTTGCCATTCATAGCAGGGGGAAAAAAAATCTGATAAGCCCAAAGGCATTAAATAAAACAATTTCATTGAAAAGCTTGTGCTTAAAAAGGATTATTTGATCTATAATTTGGGATTCTACATGTTCTTAGATAACTAAGTTCCAAGTTTCAGTAAAGCAACGTTTCGCTAAATGCATATAGGAATATAAAACTTAATTTAAAAAAAAATGGAGAATATCATGATTCAGAAAACAGTACAATGAGAACTGAATGGTATCCTGACCAGCAAGATAGTTTTCACCAAAATATGATTGTTTTTCTGTAGGGAAAAACACTTCAATTGTCAAAGATTTACCACCAAAAAATACACTCTTTATTTTACGCATTTATTATGAAAGTAGATTATTAGCTTGCAACAGTAACAGGACAATCGTGAGAACCCTCTTAAATTGCATAGGACGAAATAATAATATGATGTAGTATATCAAACTGGTATATGTAACCAGACTTAATTGGACTCAACATCTTGCTCTTCATGTTACTGTCTGTGTACCCTTGGACCATCTATACAACTTCTCCCCAGCTCAACTTCCTTTATATGTAATACAGAAATAAACACATCCACATTGCAAAAGTGAATTAGATAATAAAGATTAGAGATTCTGAAATTTCATTTAATTCAATTCTGATGACACTGGTGTCATATGTTCATGGTTTCTGTCAACTAATCTCAGTCACCTCACCTTTCTCTATCCCCATTGATAAATACCAAACCTTTCCTATTTCTATTTAAGTCCCTTTTATTTTTCAAATTTTCAGTTTTTAGCCTATTTTACATATAAATTTGAAAGTGTTTCACATTCTACATATATTTTTAATTTTTATTTGTATCTATAACCTACCTTCAATAAAGATTTAACACAACATAGCCATCAGTCAAGATAGTTAAATCAAACCCAGTTACACTTGTATACCTAATTATCCAACAGAAAGCTACAAAATGGAATTTGAGTTTTGAAAGTGATTCCCACTATTATCATCACCACCATGATACACTGACACAATCCAATCACCAATCTAAAACTAATTCTAGCTATTTTTCCTTTTACATAATATTCTTAATGGCATTGTTAACTTTGATTTCCCTTATTATTCTCTTACTTAGAATATGCCTTTCTGTTGATCAGTTTGTGAATATTCCCATATAATTTTAATTTACATCAATCAAATGTCTATGGGTATTCCAACACTTATACATATATATTTGGCACTATTTCTTGCTTACTTTCAATATACTATGTATGATGCTGATGATACAACCCCTTAATAGAGATGAATAGTCAAGGAGTCATTTATCAAGTCAAAATATTAGTTACATAGATTCTAATATCTTTTAATCTGAAACATGATGCTAAGAGTTAATCAAAGAAGCAAGAAAGTAGCTTAGAGATTCCTTACACTTTTGGGGAAATAATGTACTGAGGAACCCTAAAAGACGATAGAGACCAATTTGTATGTCTTTTGTATTTATTGCCTTCTAAATTTTTTAGTGTCTAATTTTAACAAAGTTATATGAACATATTTATAGTCAGTTATTTCTGCAAGGATTTTTAATAAACAAGCTCCTCTATTTCACTTTTTTTCCATTTCACTCTACCAGAGGTGATAAATTTTTATGTATTTTAGGTAATTATTTTGGTGTTTATATATGCCCCTGAAAATACATACTAATACTGGTTCCTTGGACTTTTTAATTTAAGCCATGAGTTATTCACTCCCAGTATGGAACATTCAGGTTTAGTTATGTTTCCACAGAAGCACCCCTTCCCCAACATCACTCACCAAGCATGCATACTTCCCCTGTTCATTTCCCCGTGAAACAAGGTCATGCTGTAATTTTGGCTAGACCAACAATCGTTGTTTAATTTGCTGTAACTAAATACTGTTCACATCTGAGCCATTTAGTTAGCCATAACTAACCTTTCTTCCTACACCACTTTTTGTTTTCCTGGAAGCTAAACATATGTGTGATTTTCATTAACTTTGTTTTCCATGTAGTTTTCATTAAAAAAAAAAAAAGATATCAACAAGAAAATCTTCATCAGCTATCTAAATATCCCCTTGACCAGTTAATATTCCTAAGGGAGTCCTTTCTGGGGACTGTAATTCCCACTTCAATCAGATTTGGCAGTCTTCTCCATCTGTCACACATGGATCCTTCTTCACTTAGAATCTAAAGGGTTCCTTTAACCCTCTTTGTGTTTGAATCTTCTTTTTCCGTGTCCTGTGTTTCTCTTGATTTTCTCAGTTGTTGGTAAAGCATATCCTCTAATAAGTATCTTTTATTCTTTTTCTTTCTTCTTTTTTTCTTTTATATAGTATATATTAAAACAACTTTATTCTCACATATGTTTTGGCAAGAAAGAATTTCAGTTTGCATATCTTTTCTTTGGAATTTTGAAGGAACTACCCCATAAGTTCTATTTCCAATCTTGTCATGAAAATTAAGTAGTTCCTATTACAGAATTATTCTATGTAGGTTTGTCATATGCCCCAGTTTGCCTGATACAGTCTCCTTTTATACTTGCTTTCACAGCACAATTATTAATAGTACCCTATGTGATATCAAAGGGGTCTAGCTCATATAATAAACTTTACGGTTCCTCTGTTTATATCTGACTTTTTGCTTGTCTGTAATGTTTTAATTCTTCTCTTCATCCCATGTGTTCTGTAATTTTGTGGTTATATAGCTGTTTTCATTCATAAATTTAAGTGTTGACTTTTCCATTTAAGAAATGTTCTTGCATATTTCAATGGTGATTTCCTTGTCTTGGTTCTCTTTTCTAATCCTGAAATTCTATTCTTCCTATGTAGGATTGGTCTTCTCATTTTCTATATTTTCCATCTGGCTTTCATCTATTTTCTGTTTTAAGCTATTTTCTGGGAGATTTCATCAACTTTATTTTCAAAGTGTTTTACACACACAACATTATTAATGTACAAGAGCTAAAAACTCATATTTGTTCTCTGTTCATTTTTGAATTGTGTTATGTTCTTGATCTATAGTGGCAATAACTTTTTTATATCCTTGAGCTGGGCATATTATTGCAAAACTTTTTAAGATTTTTTTGACCTTTCCTAGGTAGTTTCTTAACTATTAAAGTCACCTTCTTGGCAGGGGAAATTTCCTGGCCCTTGACTTTACAAAACTCCAATGTCAATACTTTAGGAATTTCTTTTTGATCTGCTCAGTTACTGAAGAAAAGTCCAATTTTCTGTCTAGTTGGAAAGGTGTGGCTGCCATGATTTTGAAAGCCAAGTAGTAGATATTGGTCAGTGTGGATCAGTGTACATATGTTCTAATTCCCTTGTTTCAGTGGTAGTCCCAGTCACAGCTCTATGATGTTTTCACTAATTTCAAGCATTTGCTACCATGGCACAAGGGAAGTCACTCAGTTGCACAGAAAGAAGAAAGAGTTTTGCTGCTTCTTAAATAAACTTGTAACCAATTCTCTTTATTTATACCAATCCCCTTGCACACACTATCAAAAGTTTCCAATACCATAAAATTTTATGGTTTAGTAAGACTATGCGGTATAAGTTCGGTTGGTACTTTTGCAGCCCCACTGCTTGCTTGGGAGTTATTTTCCTTGATCTGTTCTTTTATCTTCTGTCTATCTGCTTCCCAGTCTTCAAAACTGTTTCGTGTTTCTCTTTTCCCATTTTTCATTTCCTTGTTCATTTATACTTAAAGAAAAAAAACAAAAACAAAAAAAACAATTACCTTAGTGTGGTGTGGAGATGTTTAAGAGAGGAATACTTGCAGCTGTTTAACCCACCAGTTTTATCTAGTTGCCTTATTTGAGTTACATTATTTTAATAACAATTTCACTTATCAAAAAGTCAGACCAAAAATAAAATTTTAATTGTATTTCTTATCTGAATCTAATTTTTTAAAAATTTTTATTCATTTTTGAGAACGACAGAGTGCAAGTGGGGGGGAGGGGCAGACAGAGGGAGACAGACTCAGAAGCAGGCGCCAGGTTCCAGCTGTTAGCACAGAGCCCAATGCAGGTCTCAGACTCCTGAAACTATGAGATAATGACCTGAGGCAAAGTCACACGCTTAACTGACTGAGCCACCCAGGCCCCCCTTATCTGAATCTAAATTTAATCTTGAATACCCATTCTACTGTTGGTTGAAAATCTAATTTTCATGATTCCTAGTAAATTCAGTTAATTTAACATTTTCTCAGTCAATTGAAAGGTTAGTACATTTCTTGTTTCTTTTCTCATATTTGGTACATGAAGATTTGTGAATGATTACAATTTCAAGAACTCTAAACTTGAAAACTATTAATGTCACATTTCTGGCACTACCCACTGCACAAGAATGTAATACACTAGTCTGTAACTCTTGATAAAACTACATTTGTAAAACCCTATATAGGACTTAAAATTTACTGATTTCACCTCATGCTCATATAGAATAATGATATTGGTAGATCCTTGTAAAGTCAACCAATTTCCCAGTTGTTATTCTGCAACCTAAGCACAGAATTTATCTGATCTCAGATTTCAATATCTACCTGGGCTTCTAATTGTTTTACTCTTCTCTAGCCCAGATTTTTTTCAAGTTTTAATTTTAATTGCATTTACTTCACAAACTGCAATAGTAGTTTCCAGTGTAGAATTTAGTAATTCATCACCAACATACAACACCCAGTGATCTTCATAAGTGCCCTTCCTATGATCCATCACCCATTCCCCCACCCACCTCCCCTCTTTTAACCATCAGTTTGTTCTCTATTGTTAAGAGTTTGTTTCTTGGTTTGCCTTTCTTTTTCCCCCCTTCTCATTTTGTTCCTTAAATTCCACATATGAGTAAAATCATATGGTATTTTTCTTTCTTTCACTAACTTATTTCACTTAGCATAATACTCTCTATCTCCATCTAGGTCATTACAAATGGCAAGATTTCAGTCTTTTTATTGGTGAGTAATATTTCATTACATATGCCACTTCTTTATCCATTCATGATGAACATTTGGGATCTTTCTATAATTTGCCTATTGTTGATAATGATGCTATAAACATTGGGGTGCATGTATTCTTTGAAGTATTTTAGTATACTTTGGATAAAATACCTAATAGTGCAATTTTTGGATCATAGGGTAGTAGTATTTTTAACTATTTGAGGAACTTCCAAACTGTTCTCCAGAGTGGCTGCACCAGTTTGCAATTCCACAAACAGTGCAAGAGGGTTCGACTTTCTCCACATCCTCTACAAAACCAGCTATTTCCTTTGTGGTTAATTTTAGCCATTCTGACTGGTGTGAGGTGATATCTCATTATAAGTTGGATTAGTATTTCCTTGATGAAGAGTGATGCTGACCATCTTTTCATGTGTCTGTTGGTCATCTGTATGCCTTCTTTGGAAAACTGTCTCTTCATGTCTTCTGCCCATTTTTTAACTTACTAACCCTTTATCAGGTATGTCATTTGCAAATATCTTCTCCCATTCTGTAAGTTGCCTTTTGGTTTTGTTGATTATTTCCTTTGCTGTGCAGAAGCTTTTTTATTTTGATGAAGTCCCACTAGTGTACATTTTTGTTTCCCTTGCCTCAGGAGACATATCTAGTAAGAAGTTGCTATGGCTGATGTCAAAGAGGTTGCTGTCTGTGTTCTCCTTTAGGATTTTGATGGTTGGTTTTCTATCTCATTTAGGTCTTTCATTCCTTTTGAATTTATTTGTGTATGGTGTAAAAAACTGGTCCACTTTCATTCTTTTGCATGTTACTGTTTAGTTTTCCCAACACCAATTATTGAAGAGACTGTCTTATATTCTTTTCTGCTTTGCCAAAGACCAAGTGCCTATGTGGTTGTGGGTTTATTTCTGGGTTTTATGTTCTGTTCTATTGATCTGTGTGTCTGTTTTTGTGCAGAACCATACTATCTTGATCACTACATCTTTGTAATATAACTTGAAGTTAGAATTGTGATGCCTCCAGGTTTGCTTTTCTTTTTCAAGATTGCTTTCACTAGGAGTGTCTGAGTGACTCAGTTAGTTAACAGTCCAACTTTTGATTTGGCTCAGATCATGATCTCATGGTTCATGGGATTAAGCACCATGTCAGGCACTTGGCTGACAGCATGGAGCCTACGTGGAATTTCTCTCTCTCTCTCTTTCTCTCTCTCTCTCTCTCTCTCTCTCTCTCTGTCTGTCTTGGTCCCTTCCCTGATAACTTTCTCTCTCTCCATCTCTCTCTCAAAATAAATAAATAAATGAGCATTAAAAAAAGATTGCTTTGGCTATTCAGGGGTTTTTGTGGTTCTATACAAATTTTATGACTGTTTTTTTCTAATTCTGGGAAAAGTGCTGTTAGAATTGTGATAGGCATTGCATGAAATATGTGGAATGTTTTGGGTGGTATATACATTTTCACAATATTTGTTCTTCCAATCCATGAGCATGGAGTCTTTCCATTTCTTTGTGTCACCTTCGATTTCTTTCATCAATGTTTTATATTTTTCAAAGACAGGTCTTTTTCCTTGTTGGTTAAGATTATTTCTAGGTATCTTATGGTTTGTGGTATAAGCATAAATGGGATTGATTCATTGGTATCTCTTTCTGCTGCTTCATTATTGATGTATAAAGATGCAACAGATTTCTGTATATTGACTTTGTATCCTGTGACTAATGAATTTATTTCTCAGGTTCAACAATTTTTTGATGGACTCTTTGGGTTTTCTATGAGGACTATTATGTCATCTGTAAATAGTGAAAGTTTGAATTATTCCTTGCTGATTTGTATGCCTTTTATTTCTTTTTGTTATCTGACTAGTGAGGGAGGACTACCAGCATTATGTTAAGTAATAGTGTTGAGAATGGATATCTCTGTCTTGTTTCTGACCATAGAGGAAAAGCTCTCAGTTTTTCCCCATTGAGGATGATATTAACTGTGGGTGTTCCATAGATAGCCTTTATTATGTTGAAGTTTGATCCCATTAAACTTATTTTGTTGAGAGTTTTTATCATGAATGGATGCTATACATTGTCAAATGTTTTTTCTGCATCTATTCAAAAGATATGTGGTTCTTATTCTTTCTTTTATTAATGTGGTGTATCACTTTGATTGATTTGCAAATATTAAACCAAACTTGCAGCCCAGGAATAAATCCAACATGATCATGGTGAATAATTCTTTTAATGTACTGTTGGATTCAATTTTTAGTTTTTTATTGATAATTTTTGCATCTGTGTTCATCAGAATATTTAACTGTAGTTCTCTTCTTCAGTGATCTTTGCTTTGGAATCAGAATAAAGCTGGCCTCATAGAATGAGGTTGGAAGTTTTCATTCAATTTCTATTTTTTTTAATAGTTTGAGAAGAATAAGTATTAACTCTTTAAATGTTTGGTAGAATTCCCCAGTGAAGCCATTTGGCCCTAGACTTTGTTTGTTGGAAGATTTTTGATTACTGATTCAATTTATTTGCTCTTTATTGACCTCTTCAGTGTTTGCTTTTATTTCTTTATGTTTCAGTTTTGGTAGTTTATATATTTCTAGGTATTTATCCATTTTTTTTCACATTGCACATTGTCCAATGTATTGGAATATAGTTTTTTTTTTAATTTTTTTTTTTAACATTTATTTTGAGACAGAGAGAGACAGAGCATGAATAGGGGAGGGTCAGAGAGAGAGGGAGGCACAGAATCTGAAACAGGCTCCAGGCTCTGAGCTGTCAGCACAGAGCCCAACGCGGGGCTCGAACTCATGGACTGTGAGATCATGATCTGAGCTGAAGTCGGACGCTTAACCGACTGAGCCACCCAGGCGCCCCTGGAATATAGTTTTTCATAATATTCTCTTATAACTGTATTTCTGTAGTATTCATTGTTGTTATTTCTCATCTCTCATTTGTGATTTTATTTCTTTGGGTCATTTCTCTTTTCATTTTGGTATGTCTGGCTAGTTTATCAATTTTATTCAAATTTATTATTTTTTCAAAGAAACAGCTCCCCATTTCATGAATCTGTCATTTTTTTTGTTTTATTTTGTATCTATATCATTTGTTTCTGTTCTAATCTTCATTATTTCCTTGTTTCTGTTGGCTTTAGACTTTGTTCTTTTTCTTAGCTCCTTTAGGTATAAGGTTAGGCTATTTATTTGAGATCTTCTTGCTTCTTGAGGTAAGCCTGTATTGCTGTATACTTCCCTCTTTGGACCATTTTTGCTGTGTTCTAAAGGTTTTGGACTATCGTGTTTTTATTTTCATTTGTTTCCATATATTTTTTTTTTATTTCTTATTTGATTTTTTGGTTGATCCATTTATTGTTTAGTATCATGTTTTTTAACCTCTATGTGTTTGTGGTTTTTCCAATATTTTTCTTGTGGTTGATTTCAATTTTTATAGCATTGTGGCCAGAAAATATGCATGGTATAATATCAATCTTTTTGTACTTGTTGAGGCCTGATTTGTGTCCTAGTATGTGATCTATTCTGGAGAATGTCTCTTGTGCACTTGAAAAGAATGTGTATTCTGCTGCTTTAGGGTAAAATGTTCTGAATACAACTGTTAACTCCATCTGACCCAGTCTGTAATTCAAAGCCAATGTTTCCTTATTGATTTTCTGCTTAAATGATCTGTCCATTGTTGTAAGTGGGATGTTAATATTCCCTAGTATTATTATATTGTTATCACTGAGCTTCTTTATGTTTGTTATTAATTGTTCTATATATTTTGATGTTTCAAGCTGGGTGCTTAAATATTTACAATTGTTAGATCCTCTTGTTGAATAGACCCTTTATTATGATGTAGTGACCTTCTTCATCTCGTTACAGTCTTTGGTTTAAAATCTAGTTTGTCAAATATAAGCATTGCTATTCCTGCTTTCCTTTGACATCCATTGGCATGGTAAATATTTCTCCATCCCTTCAATTTTAATCTACAGGTGTCTTTAGGTCTAAAATGAGTCTCTTGTAGGCAGAATAGAGATGTCTTGTTTATTTTTTTAGCCAATCTGACACCTTATATCTTTTGGTCAAAGGGTTTAGTCCATTTAAATTCATAGTAATTATTGATAGATATGCATTTAGTGCCATTTTATTACTTGTTTTATCATTGTTTCTTGAAATTTTCTCATTTTTTTTCTAGTCTTATTCACTTTTGGTCTTTCCTTTACACTCAGAAAGCTCCCTTTAATATTTCTAGCAGGACTGGTTTAGTGGTCATGAACTGCTTTAATTTTTATCTGTCTGGGAAACTCTTTATCTCTTTATCTTTATCTCTCTTTAACTCTTTATCTCTCCTATTCTGAATGATAGGCTTCCTGGATTGAGTAATTTTGGCTGCTAATTTTCCCACTAAGCATGTTGAATATATCATAACACTACCTGCTAGCTTTCTAAGTTTCTGTTGAGAAATCCTTTGCTAGTCTTATGAGTCTTGCTTTGTTAGTAAGGGACTTCTTTTGTCTTGCTACTTTTAGGACTTTTTCTTTATTGCCATGTTTTGCACATTTAATTATGATATGTCTTTGTGTAGGCCTATTTTGTTGATTTGGGGGGAGTTCTCTGTACCTCCTGGATCTAGATATCTGTTTCTTTCCCTAGATTAAGGAAGTTTTTGGCTATGATTTCCTCAAGTAAATTTTCTTCCCCCTTTTCTCTCTCTTCTTCTGAGACTCATGATACAAATGTTATGTTTGATGGGGTCACTGAGTTCCTCAAGTCTATTCTCATGTTTCATAATTCTATCTCTCTTTTGTTCTGCTTAATTATTTTCCATTATTTTTCTTCTATATCATTTATTCATTCCTCTGTTTCTTCTATCCTTGTGGTCATTACATCCACTCTGTTTTGAATCTCAGCTAATACATTTTTCATTTCGGATGGTTTTTAACTTTTTTTTTCTTGCAGTAAGAGCTTCCCTGAAGTCTTCCCTTCTTTTCTCAAGCCCAGCTAGTATCCTTATGATTGTTGCTCTGAATTCTCCATCAGTCATGTTACTTATATCTGTTTCCATTAGATCTGTGGTTGTGACCTTTTCTTATTGTTTCATTTGGGGTGAATTCCTCCATCTTAGTATTTTGTTTAAGTCTCTGTCTTCTACTGTGTGTTAGAAAAGCCTGGATATTTCATGCTCCTGAGAGTAATGGTTTTATGAAGAAGAGTTTGTATTGTGTCCAGAGCCTCAAGCCTCAGTTGGTGTCTTTGCTGTATGCTGTGTGTGCTCTGCTGCTGTGTTTCACCTCCTCTATTCTTCAGGCCAGCTGTCTGCAGAGGCTCTCTTTGCCAGCAATGGGCAATATTTGGACTTTGGGTAAAGTGTAGTGAGTTTTAACTAGTTGTGCTTTGGCCTGTTTATTAAATGAGACCTGATGTTACTTCCACTACAACTGAGGCCTTGTAGAACTCTCTTATTGGGATATGTAGTGGTGGGGTGTTTGTCCTGGTGTTCTGAAAGAGGGGCCTTCTGCACTGGGTCTGAAGCACATCTGCCAGAGAAGAATAGTATTGAAAGAGAGCAGGGTGGCAGAACTTGGTGTAAGCAGGTTAGGCAGCCAGTGTTGGTGCTGTTCTATTTACTGAAGCTATTTATTCTGAGGGATGAGGAAGGAAAATGGTGCCAGCCAGCTCCTTTGTCCTCAGAAAGGGGTCTCTGTGCTTGCTGCTCTTAGGAAAGCACTCCTAGAAGAGTGAATAAACTTCCCCCTTGTATCAGACATTTATTGAGGTCGCCATTTTCATGCTATCTCTCTCTGGGTTGTTTGCCTGCCAAGAACAGCACAATATTCTTTAGGCTGTACCCTAGCCAACCCTGCTGACTTTTAAAACTCAAACTCTGGGACGTGGTGTGGGGGAGCCTTCACTGGTCTTCTGGGGGAGGGTCTTGCCACACTGGGACTGATTCTTGTTTGCTCAAGAAAGGCAGTTGTGTTAGATCACAGAGGCATTGGATTTGGAGGAAGCAAGGTAGACAGCCAGTGACCAGGCTAGCCACCCTTAGCAGGTGGTTCTGCATCTATACCAAGGAGAAAGGGAGGGAAATGGTATCCACTAGCTCTTTTTTCCCTCTGGGACATCTCTGAGAATTCCACCTCTGACATACGTGCTCAGAGGGGAGCAAACAATCTCTACCTATGAGCCTTAGATATTTCCTAGACAGTGCTGTCTGCTCCCAGGTTGCTTGCCTGCTTTCTTTCCAGGAGTAGAGCAGCACCCTCAGGGATGTATGCCAGACAAACCCACTGACCTTTAAAACTCGAAGTTTCAGGCCCCAGTAGTTGCAAAATCTCACAAAAATCAGCCACTCTCATATTCTCCACCAATGGATTTTGAGAGTGTTATCCCTGTGTGATTCCCTGTGTGCTCCTCTCTTTCTTGTGTTTCTCAATGACCAGGGTTCCCTCTCCTCTGCAACCCATAATCTATTTCTCCTCCAAAACACATCTCCACACTTCCTACCTTCCTCAATATGGCCTCCTCTCACTCTAGTTCTGAAGTTTGTTCTGTGAGTCCTCAGGTCAATTTCTTGGGTATTCAGAATCATTTGATAGTTATCTAGTTGTGTTCCAGGAATGAAACAATTCTGAGGTCCTCCTACTGTGTCACCATCTTAGCTCCTTTCCTGGCCAGATGTTTTTATCTACCCAAGAAGAGAAAAGAAAGAAAATTAAGATCAACTTTTGATTTTGTATGCAATTTTCCTACTATATTATTTAGATTAGAAACCAAGTTAAACTTATTTTGTTCGAACTTTCTGCTTTCCTTCTTTAAAGCACCAAGATGAAGATTAGTTGCCAAATACAGTGTTTCACTTGTCATACCTAATCAACATACTAATTTACATAGAGTTGGTATGAATTTATATAAATCATTTTTTTCACTTAATATCATTGACAATGGTCACCATTAATTATTTTTATTTTCTATTATCATTGCTTAATAAGTTATATTAGTTTATAAATTGTGTACAAAATTATTGTAAAATTTTCCAAGTATTTTATTGGCATAAATTTCTATATTTAGGGTTACCGGATTAAAAGTAAAGAACATATAGGGGTGCCTGGGTGGTTCAGTCAGTTAAACATCTAAGTCAGTTAACTTGGTTTTGGCTCTGGTTATGGTTTGTGAGTTCAGCCCCACGTCGGGCTCTGCATTGACAGCTGCAGAGCTTTCTTGAGATTCACTGTCTCCCTCTCTCTCTGCCACTCTCCCACTCTCTCTTTGTCAAAATAAACAAATAAAACATTTTAAAAAGTAAAGATTAGATATAATTTCCTTATTGAACATGGTAAAATAATTTCAAGGTCTCACTAATTTACACTATGAGCAGTTTAAGAGAGTCCCTTTTTAATAACTTCCTCACAAAAATTTGTGAAACTGAAGGAGACAATCTCAACAATTTGAATACTAACCTTACATTAGAAGTATACTGCTTATTCTGGTAGAACCAAATTAGACAAAGTAGGAAGAGGTTGAAAAAAATATGTAAAAACCCACAGAAGTGAGTCCATGAGTGAGGCAAAATATAAAGCAAAAAATCAGAACAAGCCTCTCTGATCACAATATAACAAACAAACAAATAAATAAATGTCAGTGTAATATTTGGGAAATATTTGTGAGACTTAGTAATAAAGACAAATTTTGGCGTGAAGTTGCCTATAGACTGAATTTGGTAAATAATATTAAGTATGTCTGGTCTAATTGATTTCAAGATGCTTAATCTTCCACCTTAATATAATCATGGAAGATAAAATTGATTTTCAATTATCAGAGATTCATGTAAGTATAGTAAGGGCAGAAACTCTGTGAATTATCTGAGGTAGTTTTTAAATATAACAGAGACTTTGGAAGAAAATGTCATAAAAATAACTTTAAAGTCTCTGAACATATGTTATTACTCTTATCCCTTTATTGTTCATCTGTTTAATAATGAAAGATGATAGGTTTTAAGACAGCTATGTCAAAAATTAAATATAAATAGGAATTGATCCCTAAGAATGACTGTAAACTGGCAGGATCTTATTATGATATAATCCAAAAACTTGGACCGCAGAGTAGTAATAAAAATAAAAAATCTATAACACTTACTATGTGCAAAGTATCATTGTAAATGCATTATATGTGATTATGCCTTTCAATTTGCAAAATACCCTTTTGAATTATGTGTAATTGCTATACTCATTTTATAGATGATGAAAATAGGGACAAAGAATTAAATAACTTGTCCAAATTCAAAGCCTTGATGAAAATCCCAAAGACCTAAGTTATCTGCTCAAAACAGTCCTCTATGTTGATTCAGTAATGATTTTGGTAATGTGTATCATTAAACACCAAACAGTTTTATAGTTTTATCTATAATTTCTCAGATTGGTGCATGTATTTCTCACCCAGAATACTGTCATTTTCTAGTAAAATCTATTGACATAGGCATATTGACATACAACTCTGCACAAATATCTATCTTGACAGCCCAAACCTTAATAAATATATGTTATTTTAACGAATAACATCCATCTTGCCAGAAAACTGGCTTAAGACTAGAGGAAATTTCTATCATATGAGTTTTCAACACTATGCTATTTTTATTTTGAATCTGCAACTATTCATTGAAAACTTGTAATGACTGTGAGGACACATTTAGGAAATTTTACTAGATTAAAAAAAAAAGAAAGAAACATAAAATGTCATACTGCTATTCAGATTAACTCCCTTTTACTCCCTTTTTAAACTCCAATTCCTAAACTGGAAAAATCCACAGCAAATATAATTTCTATATATAGACTATTAATATAATAATACATATTTATTGTATTAATAATATATACAATAAGTTTATATATATTATATACAAAGGAGAGAATGGCTGAAAAATATCAGACTAAACAAAAATAGTACTAATCCTTTCATGAAAACATTGTTAAAATAATTCCCCATTGGTCAAATTCTACTAACAAGTAAAAGATAAAACAGGGAAGCTAATAATAGGGAAACATTTTAAAATAGTATTACACTTACATATTACTCTCTGAAGGTTGATTAAATCATTCTAAGAGTCTCCAGAAGATCTTCTTTTTTGTCCTCTAGATCATCTACTTCTCTCTCTCTTTTTTTTTAAAGTTTTTATAATGCATTTATTTTGAGAGTGTGTGTGTGAGTGGATGGGGAAGAGAGAGAGAGAGAGAGAGAGAGAGAGAGAGAGAGAGAGAATCTCCCAAGCAGGCTCCATGCTGTGAGCATAGAGCCCAGTGCGGGGCTCAAACCCATGAACCATGAGATCATAAACTGAGCCAAAACCAAGAGTTGAGCCACACATGCACCCCCAGATCATCTGCTTCTGGGTACTGTTAGTACTTTACCAATTACTTAGAGATAGGTGATGGAGAAAACTGACAGTGCTTAGTCAGGTTTGTTCTCTTAAGTTATACTGTTCTAATTACACCCTTTATTTTCCAAAGAGATCCAACTAGATTAAGAGAGTTATCCTAAAAATATAGAGCTGCCTTTAATAAAATAACTGAAACTGCTCAGAATTACCTGTACTCCAAATTCTCCTTGGTAGGAATGATGTGAGGAATGATCAGGAGAGTAACACACTAGGTTTCTCTTCTCTGGTGCTCAAAGCAGGCTGGTTTTGTGTAGTTTCAAAAGTAAAGCTGTAGGACATCTCTTAGGACTTGCTCAGTAACACCCTGCTTAGTCTAGCTGTTTTAAGACTTAACCCCAAATAAAATGTATACAAATATCTAATAAAATTGAGTTTGAAAGACAAGTTTTCTCAAGTTTTGATATTGTGAAATATTTCAAAAGAATATTAAAACAACTATCCCATTTATAGAAATATATAACTATTGGCTTTTAGAAGAGTAATCTGGGGCACTGGGTGGCTCAGTAGGTTAAGCATCTGACTTCAGCTCAGGTCATGATCTAATGGTCTGTGAGTTCAAGCCCCACGTTGGTCTCTGTGTTGACAGCTCAGAGCCTGGAGCCTGTTTCAGATTTTGTGTCTCCCTCTCTCTCTGCCCCTCCCCTGCTCATGCTCTGTCTCTCTCTGTCTCAAAAATAAAAACATTTTAAAAAATTTAAAAAAAAAGAAGGCTAATCCTATAGCTTGATGAGAATTTTTAGCAGCCATATCATACCACTGTCAGAAATCAAAATGCACCCTATTAAAACCACTTACAATAAAAAGTTAGCCTTAATATTATCAGTTAGTGTTATTTTCATTCATAACTTATTTACTAATATAAGAAAAATACTAAGCATTTATTCATGTAAAATAGTGAAGACCTAATGTTCTGGCTTTTTGTTTTGTTTTGTTTTGTTTTTGTTTTTGTCTTTCCTGTTAGTCAGAAACTAACATAAGTGTATTACTAGACCCCGTGCAAGGCAATTAAATAAATTTCCTCACTTAATCCAGAAAACAAGCTCACATGATTATCTTCATGTTACAGTTGAGGAAAATGAAACATAGAAAGCAATGTGCTAAGGGTCAAAGTGTAATAGTAGACAAAACCATCATGCTGAATTATAGTGACCTAAATTAAAGTCTTCGGTTAAAATAACTATGTTTAATTATTCTGTGTGTGTGTGTGTGTGTGTGTGTGTGTGTATATATATATATATTTATGTATGTTGTATAAGGTTCTTACACATATATGTATATGTTGAATAATTTATTTTTATCCAATTATGATGCCACAATTGTCTTAACGAATGTTTATTTCAAATAGAATACCAGATGCTGGGGAGAAGTAACTTTTAGATTAATGATTAAGTGTAAATTTCAAATAAAGGCAGGTTAAAGCATTTTTAGCTTGCTAAAATCTTGTAATGTGGTATAATTAACATAATTTCTTATTATGGTTTCACCTCAATGTTTTCATGACATGTAAATAGTTTAGCTATCACTCTGTGCAGATGTTCATGAATTATTGATCTAGTCTCTGTTTATCAAAATCACTTTGCTCCACTTTTTCCTTAAATGGTACATATTATGTAAAAATACAAAGAACTCAGTAATTCATGAATTAGAATGATGCTTTTGAAATATACCAACATTTCTTAAAATATATTCAAGCAATGATAGTAGCATTAACATTATTGAACTTCCAAAAATACGTATAATAGTCGTATTTATTAGTAATAATTGTGGGTTAAAAACTGCATAATAACTACAGACAAAAAAAGACTTGATTACCAAATTAAAGAAATTATACTCCAGTTATCAGGTATGAATTTCTCAGGTCTCTCTTCCAGTTAATCTGTATAGAAACATCTAAGGTAGATTGCAATGAATTGATAGCTTGAAGATGACCATTCTTTACAGTAAAATATGCAAATGTTAAAATTGGACTTCTGTAAGATGTTAACTTGATCCTGTGCCATAAGTTTATTTTGGGAAGGCAAAAATTGGTTTTCTTGTAAACTTTTGTTCCACTTGAAGTGCTCCAAAATATTCAAGGACAAAGATGTGTCTCTAACTTAAAAGGGTATCTATATTTAGATGCATGAAAAATGTTTCATGCAGCTTTTCTACGTAATTTGATTCTTCAGTATGCTGCAAAGTTAGTTTGAAAACCCTTCTTTCTTCATATCACACTTAAGGTTGTTTTCAAACTAAATCTCCTGAGAAGGGAATTTAAGTATCCAGGAGAAAAGAGAAAAACACTGATTAGTTGGTTGGATAGGAAATAAGTGTGACACATTGTTCTGTTTTTTTGTTTGTTTTTTGCTTTTTTTTTTCAGATGGAAAATGTTGAATGTGTGATGCATTTTTTCCTTTCAAAGCAATGCATGTATAATCAATAAGTACTCACCAGCATGTACTTTGCTTTTCAACATCATGAGGGGTCAGAAGTTCCCTCTTATTCACTGAGTTGATAAAAATAACTCCTACATAATAACTGGTTGAGAAAATCAGGTTTCAGCCTTTAATTTGAAAATCATAAATGATGAAAGCAGAGGAGGATAGAGAAGGGAAGGATGAGGATACATAGTGGAGGATAGGTGGAAGAAGGCATGTAAGGAGAAATTAGATATATATTATAGCTGCTTCTCTTTTTTTAAGGAGTGTTATTGGCTTTATGAACACACTCTTTAGGGAACTATCTTTTACTAAGCACCTATTACCTACAGGGTAATTTATATAAATTATCATATTTAATCCTCATAACAACAATGTGTGCTTTACATAGAATTTACTCCAGATATGAAAACTAAAATAAAAACAATACGTAATTTATTCCAGATTATGAAAACTGAATATAAACATGTTTCGTAAACTCATTATTTTTCCATTATATCAATCACTTCTGGTTGCTTTGAGTCATGAACTGCCTTCACTTATTCTTATTCTTGTGTTTACATATTCAAATGTGTGGCTGTCTTATATCTCATCAAGGTGCAGCTCAAACATCATCTTCTCAATGAAACATTCCCTTATCCTTACAGATGAAGAAATTCTTTTACTTCAGAACTCACTTTTCAATTAAGATCCTTATTGAATTGTATCTTGCATAATAGTTAATTTTGCAAATATCTCTATTAAATTGTAACATATTTGACAGCTGTTCTTTTGTCTCACATTTTAAATTTCCTACATCTCTATAAATGTTAGATACATAATAATTCCTGAGGATCTGACTTCTTGAAGGAAAGACAAAAAAGTGTTGACATTAGAATGAATAAAGCAGTTAATCAATTGTCCTTTAAATAGTTGATCTAATGCCACAGTCTAACTTTAAAGTAGAATTCTATTTTGTACTGAATTCCAGATTTTCAAGGTTTACTAATAGCTTTAATTTTTGTATGAAATGTACATATTTGAAAGACATATTTTCCTAGTATTATTAAATATTTTTCACCATCAAAATCAAAGAATAAAATTGTTTATATTTGTGATTATTAAATGAAATTTGGAATATCAATGGAAAACCTCTGAATGGAGAGTATAAGTGACAGTTTGCCTCGAGGTTGTTATTTGCATACAAACTTATTACTGGTTTTGCTTTAAACTGCTACAGAGAATGTAGTAGTAATAATCATAATCATAATCATAATCAATCATAATCATAATGTCTGGAATTGTCAAGTAGGATTCATGAAAACATTTGTAAATATTTCAAGTCAATTTAATGTGAGAAATTTAATCTCAGCAACATGGAAATAGTCTGCTTCAGTTCCACAGATTTGAGGTAACTATGTATAAAACATATTCATGATAATGTATGTTAAAATATAACTGTTGTTATGGATGTCTTTTAGTTTATAAGGAAATAATAATTCATTATATGAAAACCAAAAAAAAAAATTTCAAGATAAACTTTTTTTCTCTGGGGTCACAATGTGTAACAATCCTGTATCTACGCTTGTGAAAAAAAGACATCATTGGAGGAACAATCTTTTCTGAAATACCTTTTCTGCATGAGGTAAGGAAGGAATTTGTTAACTATAATAACAATTTATCATGAAAAAATATTTGTTATCATCTACTTCTCTCTAGATACTCCATATGTAATAGAAAAATAAAATTCTATGTAACATTTCAACTCTGGAGAGTATACTGAATGTAAGGTAAGTTACTAGTAACTATTTGTATGATATTGTATATAAAATTGAGGTGTGAATAATGCCACTGGAACAAAAAGGAGGAGTAATTAATTCTACATTTGGGTGGGGCAGGGAAGTTGTGAAAAATTAAGAAAAGCTTCATGGATATGGATGGCATGTCTGTAAAAAGTTAATATCAAGATCCATTTTGCAGAATCATCTTAAAGAATCTGTAAGAATTTCTCTGTCAGCCAATCATAGGAAGAACATGGACCAGGAGAAAATCAAGAAAGCATGAAAGTACAGTGTGTTAGAAATGACATCAACTATTTCTCACTTACAAGGTGCTCCTCTGCAAACCTCCATGATATCTGGCTTCACAAATACTGATTTATTAACTGGAAAATATGGGTTTCCTCAATAGGCAAGCTGCTAACGATTTCTCATTTTGAATATATTTTAAATATTTTAAGAAGAAAAAGTCTGAAACGTCATATTAATGAAAAATATTAAATGATTTGGACTAAATCAAATATATGAAATAGTATTGTTAATGATTATATGAAATGAGTTGTCAAGTGACTTTATATAAATGAAAATGCTAAGTCATAATGACTATCATAGAATGAGTCTAAATTAATATCTAATTAACCTCTTACCTACTAACAGACAGTAATAACAGTTTACAAAAAGAAGAACAAATATAAGAACTCTAATAGCTTATTTATTAAAATCTATGTAAACCAAAAAGATAATAGATTGACATCATTTAAATATTGAGAGACAGAAGGGAAAAAATCAACTTAGAATCCTATACACACCTAAATTTTCTTATGAATTTTATCTTCACAAGAATTATACATACTTTAAGAAAAACAAAAGCTGAGAAAATCCACTGCCAGGAGAGAGACCTGAACTAAAAACATAACAAAACAAAACAATTCCAATATTCAAAGAAGATTTTCAGGCATTTAAAAAATTCCAATAGATTAAAAGATGGATATTTATATCTATACAAAGGAAAAAGTGATGAAAATGGCAAAAACATGAGTAGTATAAAATATTTTTCTCAGGGTACCTGGGTGGATCAGTGGATTAAACATCCAACTCTTGATTTCAGCTAAGGTCATGATCCTGGGGTGATAGGATCAAGCCTGACATAAGCTCTGCATTGAAAATTCTCTCTCTGCCTCACTCTCTGCCCCTCCTCCAACACTATGGATTCTTTCCCTCTCTCTCTTTTTTTCTGTTTCTCAAAATAAACATTTTTTTAAAAAATAAAATAAAATATTTTTCTCACTTTTAATGCAAATGTAGTAATGTATCTTGAATTTAAATATGCATGTGGAAATTTTATGACAAGAATTGTACAAATAGGAATGAGAAAATTGATATATACACTTGCAGGATTTTTACACTATAACTAAAGTGGCATAATATTTAAAAAGTTGCCTCAATAAAGTAAGCATGTATGGTATAAATTATAGAAAAATAATTTTAAAAAGTAGAGCTAATAAAAATGGCAGTTAAAAAATGCAATTATAATAATTAAATAAAATGATACAAAAAAATAGAAAAAAAAACAACAGAAACATATTAAACAACTGGAAATTAAATGAAAAATTGAAAATTTTGGCCAAATCATAGTGGTAATTATATTAATGTTAAATATTCTGGACATTCTCATTAAAGCCAAGATTGTTAGCTAGATAAAAAAGCAATTAATAGGGATGAGTCAACATAGTGGAGCAGTAGGGGGACCCAAAGTTCCCTCATCCCTCAAACACAGCAGTATTGAGGCCAGAAGACTTAGAATTCCAGGTATCTGGGCTACAGAGTGACAGAAACATGTTCACGGGCCCATGGAGACAACTTGACAGGCCATAGGCATGTGATTTCAACTTGGGAGAGAAAAATGGGCATCATAGGCATGGAAGGGAGGGATCCCTTACTGTGGAGAGACAAGAGGAAGAGAAAGAGAGGCTGCAAAAGGGTAGGATTGTATTTGGACAAGAGAAAAACCAGAGAACAAAAAAAATGGAGAAAGAACCAATTTCTAACACCGTCCAGAATTGTGTGTTTTTCTCTAGACTGGATCTGCCGACCCTGTACATGCACCTGGGGGAGAGGGGAGTAGGCCCCAGGCTTGGTAACAAGCTCAGAGACACATTTGAAGAGCAGTCCCCTCCCTTGAGTGCTATGAGGAGAAGGTATATAGCAGCTCCAAGGACAAAAGACCCTGCAGGCGATCACCAGGCAGAGGTCCTTTGTTGGATGGAAGGAGGGGCACTACCCCGAACCGGGGTGCATGGAGGGGGATCCTTTAAGACGTCGGGGTTTGAATCCCAGCCAAGCTCCTGGGAGGCACAAGAGACTGGAGAAGGACAAGCCGTCCAGCTCACACCCATGCTGCACTGTGAGGACAGCCTGAACATAGTGGTTTGGGATATCTGGTCCGGGGAGGAGATACTGGGGTGTCAACCATTTTTCTCCCCATCATCAACATGTTGGAACTTCAGGGTACAAGACAGCAGGCCCACAGTGAAGGCAGGACCCACCTGACCAAACCACACCACTCCATGCCTGTTAACTGTGTATCTACCAGAGTAAGATTGACATTGACCAAACCAGCACAGCCACTGGTTCAAAGGCATAATCAGATATTGGTCAAGCAGTACTGCATTTTCTGATTTGATTCTTAATCATATATATATATGATATATGATATATATATATATATATGATATACACACAAATTATATATATATATATCATATCATATATATATATCATATTATATATGTATATATCATATATACACACAAATAAATATATATATAATATATAAATATTATATATATAAATATATAATATATAAAATATATATATATAATATATAAATTATATATATATAATTTCCTCCTTTTCTTCCTCTTACTTCTTCCCTTCTCTATTCTGGTTGCTAGTGTATTTAAGCAGACATTTTTAATTTATTATTATTATTTTTTTTACATCTCTTTTGTATCTCCTTCTTTATTTCCCTCTCTCTCTCTCTCTCTCTGGCTCAAGACATATAATTTCTCTGATTCTCTGCTTGCTCATTTTTTTTTCTTTTCTTTTTCCTTGCCAAAGTCATTTCTCTCTATGTATGGGATAGGCTTCTTCCACCACCACCCCCTTTTTAAATTTATTCCAGGGTTACTTCAATGAACAAATCAAAGCACACCTGATGGAAGGTCCAAACCACTACTATGAGTAAGGAGCTAAGGCAAACAGAGTCACAATAACAGAGAGCACACAACACATTCCAAAAACACATCATAAAGGGGCAGGCCATGGAGAGTGTATGACCCCTTTTTATTATAGTAGTGCTTGCAGGTGCAGGACAAATAACGAGCTATTAAAACAGGAAAAGGACAAAAAACTAGAAACAAGAAAACTTGCCAAAATGGCAAAACAGAAGAATTCTCCTCAAAAGAAATTCCAGGAGGAAATGACAGCTAGAGAATTGCTCAAAACAGATATAAACAATATATCTGAGGGGCGCCTGAGTGGCTCAGTCAGTTAGGCATCCAACTTCGGCTCAGGTCATGATCTCAGTTTGTGAGTTCAAGCCCTTCATTGGGCTCTGTGCTGACAGCTCAGAGCCTGTAGCCTGCTTCAGATTCTGTGTGTCCTCTCTCTCTCTGCCCCTCCCTGCTCATGCTCTGTCTATCTCTCTCTCTCTCAAAGATAAATAAACATTAAAAAAACTTAACAATAAAAAAGCAATATATCTGATCAAGAATTCAGAGTAATAGACATAGTATAAATAGCTAGACTTGAGGAAAGAAACAACAGAGAATCTATTGCTACAGAGATCAAGGAACTAAGAATTAGTCACAACAAATTAAGAAATGTTGTAAATGAGGTGCAAAATGAACTACATGCAGTGACAGCAAGGATGGAGGAATCAGAGAAGAGAATAAGTGATACAGAAGGTAAAATTATGGAAAAGGATGAAGCCGAGAAAAAGAGAAATAAGAAAATGCTAGACCACAAAGGGAGAATTAGAGAACTAAGTAATTCAATGAAATGTAATAATATCCATGTCACAGGAGATCCAGAAGAAGAAGAGAGAGAGAAAGGGCCAGAATGTTTACTTGAACAAATTATAACTGAAAACTTCCCTAATCTGGGGAAGGAAGTGGACATCCAAATCCAGAAAGCACAGAGAACTCCCTTCAGATTCAACAACAATAGGTCTTCTCCATGGCATATCATAGTGAAACTGGCAAAATACAAAGATAAAGAGAGAATTCTGAAAGCAGGTAGGAAGAAATGGGCTTTAATCTACAAAGGTAGAGACATAGAGGTAGTACCATACATGTCCACCAAAATATGGCAGGCTGGAAGGGAGTGGCAGGAAATAGTCAATGTGCTGAATAGGAAAAATATGCAGCCAAGAATCCTTTATCCAGCAAGGCTGTCATTCAGAACAGAAGGAGAGATCAAGGATTTCTTCCCAGACAAAAAACTGAAGAAGTCCATAACCATTAAACCAGCCCTGCAAAAGATCCTAAGGGGGACTCTGAGTGAAATGCTGCAAAGACTACAAAGAACCAGAGACATCACCACAAGCATGAAATCTACAGATAACACAAGGACACTAAATCCATATATTTCAATAACAACTCTGAATGTAAATGGACTAAATTCCCCAATCAAAGGACATATAGTAACAGAGGGACAAAAAAAAAAAAAAAAAAAAAAAAAAAAAAAAAAAAAAAGAAAAATAAAAGAAAACAAGATCCAGCTATATGCTGTCTACAAGACTCATTTTAGACCTGAGGTCACCTTCAGATTGAAAGTGAAGGGATGGAGAATCTATCATGCTACTGGAAGTCAAAAAGCTGGAATAGCCATACTTATATCAGACAAACTAGATTTTAAAGCATGCAACAAGAGATGAAGAAAGGTATTATATCATAATTACAGGTTGTATCCATCAAGAAGAGTTAAAAATTTTTAAATGTTTATGCCTCCAACTTGAACACATAAATATATAGGTAAATTAATAACAAACATAAGCAATCTTACTGAAAAGAATATGGTAATTTCAGGGGACTTTAATACTCCACTTACAACAATGGACAAATCTCTAAGCAGATAATCAATAAAGAAATAAGGACCTTGAATAATACACTGGACCAGATGGACTTGATAGATATATTCAGAACTTTTCATCCAAAAGCAGCAGAATACGCATTCTTCTCAAGCACACATGGAACATTTTCCAAGATACATCACATACTGGGTCACAAAACAACCCTCAATAAATATAAAAGAATTGAGTTCCTACCATGCATATTTTCAGAACACAATACTATGAAACTTGAAATCAACCACAAGAAAAAAATTGGAAAGCTTCCAAATGCATAGAGGTTAAAGAACATCCTACTAAAAAATGAATGGGTCAACAAGGAAATTAAAGAAGAAATTAAAAAATATATGGAAGCAAATGAAAATGAAAACATGACAGTCCAAACCCTTTGTGATGCAGCAAAGGCAGTCATAAGAGAAAAGTACATGCCATCCAGGCCTATCTCAAGAGATGAGGAAAATCCCAAAACAAAACTTAACTGCACACCTAAAGGAACTAGAAGCACAACAGCAAGGAAACCCCCAAGCCAGCAGAAGAAGAGAGATAATAAAGATGAGAGAAAAAATAAACAACACAGAATTAAAAAAAACAAACAAACAGTAGAACAGATCAATGAATCTAAGAGCTGGTTTTTTAAAAAAATAAACAAAATTTATAAAGCCCTCACCAGACTTCTCAAAAAGAAAAAAGAGAGACTCAAACAGATAAACAGGTGGGATCACAACAAACACCCGAGAAATACAAATAATTATTAGAGAATAATATGAAAATCTATATCCCAACAAACTGGACAACCTGGAAGCAATGGAAAAATTCCTAGACACCCACACAATAACAAAACTCAAACAGGAAGAAATAGAAAATTTGAACAGACCCATAACCAGCAAAGAAATTGAATGGGTTATCAAAAGTCTCCCAACAAACAAGAGCCCTGGGCCAGATGGCTTCCCAGGAGAATTCTACCACACATTTAAAACAGAATTAACACGTATCCTTCTCAAGCTGTTCCAAAAAATAAACACAGAAAGAAAGCTTCTGGACTCATTCTATGAGGCCAGCATTACCTTGATTCCCAAACCAGACAGAGATGCCACTAAAAAAGCTGAATTACAGGCCAATATGCCTGATGAACATGGGTGCAAAAATTTCAACAAGATACTAGCAAATCAAATTCAACAGTATAGTACAAGAATTATCCACCATGATCAAGTGGGATTCATACCTGGGCTGCAGGGTTGGTTCAATATTCACAAATCAATTAATGTAATAAATCACATTAATAGAAGAAAATATATTATCCTGTCAATAGATGCAGAAAAAGCATTTGCCAAAACAGCATACTTTAATAAAAAACCCTCAAGAAAGTCAAGATGGAAGGAACATACCTTAATATCATAAAAACCATAGATTAAAAGCCCACAGCTAATATCATCATCAATGGGGAAAAACTGAGATCTTTCCCCCTTGAGCTCAGGAACATGACAGGGATGTCCACTCTTACCACCATTGTTTAACATAGTGTTAGAGGTCCTAGCATCAGCAATCAGACAACAAAACGAACTGAAACACATCCAAAATGGCAAAGAGGAAGTCACTTTCATTGTTCACAGATGACATGATATTCTACATGGAAAACTAGAAAGACTCCACCGAAAAGCTGCTAGAACTGATACGTAAATTCAGCAAAGTCTAAGCATACAAAATCAATGTATAAAAATCAATTGCATTTCTATATACCAATAATGAAGCAACAGAAAGAGAAATCAAGAAATCGATCCCAATTACAATTGCACCAAGAACCGTAAACTACCTAGGAATAAACCTAACCAAAGATGTAAAAGATTTGTGTGCTGAAAACTATAGAAAACCTATGAAAAAAATTAAAGAAGGCACAAAGAAATGGAAAAACATTCCACGCTCATGGATTGGAAGAACAAATATTGTTAAAATGTCAATACTACCCAAAGCAATCTACACATTAAATGCAATTGGAATCAAAACTGCACTGGCATTTTTCTCAGAGCTAGAACAAACAATCCTGAAATTTGTTTGGAACCACAAAAGATCCTGAGTAGCCAAAGTGATGTTGAAAAAGAAAACCAAAATGGAAGGCTTCACAATCCCAGACTTTAACCTCTACTACATAGCTGTAATCATTAGGACAGTATGGGACTGGCACAAACAGACACATAAACCAATGGAATAGAATAGAGAACCCAAATTTAGAGTCACAAATGTATGGCCAACTAATCTTTGACAAAGCTGGAAAAAGTTTCCAATGGAAAAGACAGTCTTTTTAGCAAATCATACTGGTAGAAATGGACAGCAACATGCAGAAGAATGAAACAGGACCACTTTTGTATACCATACACAAACATAAACTCAAAATGGATGAAAGGCCTAAATGTGAGACAGGAAACAATCACAACCCTAGGGGAGAAAACAGTCAACAACCTTTTTGACCTTAGCTGCAGCACCTTCTTACTCAACACATCTCTAAAGGCAAGGGAAATAAAAATAAAAATGAACTATTAGGATCTCAATAGTTCTGCACTGCAAAGGAAACAATCAACAAGGCAACCCACAGAATGAGAGAAGATATTTGCAAATGGAATATTGGATAAAGGGCTATTATCCAAAATCTGTAAAGAATTTAACTGAACTCAACACCCAAAAAACAAAGAATCCACTGAAGAAATGGGCAGAAAACATGAATAGACACTTTTCTAAAGAAGACATCCAGATGGCAAACAGACACATGAAAAGAGGCTCAACATCGCTCATCATCAGAGAAATATAAATCAAAACCACACTGAGACACCACCTCACACCGGTAGGTTTGTGTGGCTAAAATTAACACCTCATGAAACAACAGATGTTTGTGAGGATGTTGAGAAACAGGAATCCTGTTGCACTATTGGTGGGAAGGCAAACTGGTTCAGCCACTCCGGAAAACAGTGTGGAGGTTCCTCAAAAAATTAAAAATAGGATTACCCTACAACCTAGCAATAGCACTACTAGGAATTTATCCAAAGGATACAGGAGTGCTGATTCATATGGGCACATGTACCCAATGTTTATAGCAGTGTTTTCAACAATAATCAAATTATGGAAAGAGCCCAAATGTCCATCAACAGATGCATAGATAAAGAATATGTGGTTTATATATACAATGGAATACTACTTGGCAATGAGAAAAATGAAATCTTGCCATTTACAACAACATAGATGGAACTGGAGGGAAGTCTGCTAAGTGAAATAAGTCAGTCAGAGAAGGACACATATCATATATTTTCACTCATTTGTGGAATTTGATAAATTTAACAAAAGACCATGGGGTAAGATAAGAGGAAAAAATAGTTTCAAACAGGCAGGTAAACCATTAGAGACTCTTAAATACAGAGAACGAACAGGGTTGGTTGGGGGTGGGGTGGGGACAGGGGAGAGAGAAAAAATGGGTGATGGTCATTGAGGAGGGCACTTGTTGGGATGAGCAATGGGTGTTGTATGTAAACAATGATTCATGGTAATCTACTTCCAAAGCCAGGAGCATACTGTATACGCTGTATGTTAGCTAACTTGACAATAAACTATGTTTTAAAAAATAATTTAAAAATAAATAAAATTAGTGATTAGTCTGCAAAACGCTATGAATACTATAAAAGCCCACTGAGTTGTACACTTAAGTGTATATTTTATGGTAAATGAATCATGTATCAATAAAGCTATTGTTTTTAATTTTTTAAAAAAATTCAATTAATAGAAAATGTAAACAAATGTCTATATGGAAATAGGACTTGATTATACTATCTGCCAACTTAAAGTTCACATTTATAGAATTCTCCACACAATAACAGCAGATTTCAATTTGTATTCAGATGCACATAATGGGATACTCATCAACATCAGGTAATTTATTGGCCACAATTTAATACACTTAAAGGTATTGAATTCTTAAAATCCTAAAGTGGTATGTTCTTTATCCACAAAAGGACTAAGTAACCTATAAATTAATGATGAAATCAACTCCAAAATATGTGGATATTAAATGGCAAACCTAAAAAGGAATTCAAAAAAAAAAGAAAAGAAAAGAACAATGGAAAGTAGAAATTTTCAATGCAAGAAAAATTGAAAACAAATTCAAAATTTATGGGATCACCTGAAAAGGTGTTTAGACGTATATCTATAAATTTATATGCTTAGCAAGACGGTGGAATAGGAAGCCCCAAACCTCTGATATTGGGGGCAGAATACTTTTGTGAGAACCCCAGAGTCTGCTTAAGAAATTGCAACACCTCAGATAAGCACAAAGACAAGAAAAAAAAAAAAAAACACTTTGAAGTTGGTAAGCAGATTGACTGCCCTCTGAAGCTGGCACAGCCAACACTGAGAGAGATTCACTTGGCCCATGGTTGTTGTTTTTAGGGAAAGAGCAAGTGAAGCAGGCATTTAATATCCCTAGTCTTTTTGTGTGATGTCCAAAAGACATACTTCTGTCTCCCATCACCCAGAGCATAGTTTGAATGCCTTTAGGCAACAGAGAGGAAAGAAAAGGGGTGTTCTTTGGGGCTGCATGGCCCTGAAAAATTGAGTGAAGATGTACAGTCTTCATACTTTTCCTTCAGGAGTAAGGGAGAAATGTGAAGCTTGTACTCAACTTCCTGGTATTTCAGTGCATTTACTTAGAGAAATGGGGAGGAAGATTTATGGAGCCAGCCAGACTCTACAAGTTAGACAGAAGGTGCATACTCTCAGACTTTTCCCCTAGAATGAAAGAGAAGAGTAGAGTGTGCATCCATTGTCCCACGTTGTCAGTGAACCACTCTAGAGAAAAGGAGAAGGTGGTTTATGTGGCAAGCAGAGGTCTGTGAGATTGAGAGATGATGCACAACCTTGAAACTTCTCATCCAAGGATGGAGAAAGAAGGAAGGAGTATGCACATCCAGAGAAAACATTTGAAACGCTCCCAGAATCTTTAGCCAGGAAGATTGGTAAAGGTCTTTCCCTGTTAAAACTATCCCTGGGGTACCTGGGTGACTCAGTCACTTAAGCGTCTGACTTCAGCTCAGGTCATGATTTCACAGTTCGTGAGTTCGAGCCCCACATCAGGCTCTGTGCTGGAGTCTGGAGCCTGCTTCAGATTCTGTGTCTCCCTTTCTCTCTGCCCCTGCCCCCCCTTTCTCAAAAAATGAATAAACATTTAAAAATTAAAAAAAAAAAAAAAACAGCCCTTAAAGACTAGAAGTGGTAGCTGTTCTGTAAGAATTTAAATACATAAGCAGAAAAAAGAAGTATAAAATTATTGGTGTGAAATTACATGCTAAAATTAGATAAAAAGAAAATTAAACCCATGTCAAGAAGAAGTTAGAAAATATCAAAGGTAAATGAAATCAATGAAAAAGAAAGTGGATGAGAAATAGAAAAGAAATGAAGTAAAAGCCTGTTTTTTTTTTTTAACACTAAGAAAATACATAAACCAGTCATAGAGTGACCAAGGGGGAAAAAAAGGAATAAATTACCATTCAGATAAATAAATAAGTAAATAAGTACATAAACAAATATATAAATAAGTAAATAGGAGACATCATTTACCAATCTTACAAAAATTAAAAATATAATAAGGGCAAACTTTAAACATCTTAATTTTTATCATCACACACAAACTAGTGCTTGCTTTCAAATATCATATATTGAATTAAACAACATGTCCTTTTTTTGTATTCAGCCTATTTTGGTCCAACATTATGTCTAAGATGTTCATTCATGTTGTGTATATTGGTAGTTTCTTCCTTTTTATGCTTCAATAGTATTTCATTGTATAAATATACCACGATTTGTTTATCCTCTTGTTCATAGACACTGGGAATCTTTTCAACTATTTCTTGGGGTGGGAGGAGAGAGAGAGGAAAAGAGGGAGAGATACTATAAACATTGCGTTTTCTCATTACTATTTTCAGGTGTAGATGTCTACCCTGAGTTTTAGCTGGGCCTCTCTTGTTGATGGATATTTGGGATGTTTCCAAGTATTGCTTACAGTGAGAATGAGAGAAATGTGGGCAAAAGAAATGTGGGCATGTTTGGAATAATATATTTCTGATGCATCTTCTTGCTCTTTATTATTTGTCCCTTCCTTTATTCTGAAACATAGCCCTGATTCTGATAGGCTAGTTTTAACCACTTGGGCTCCAGAAGAACATATAAAATGAACCTAAGTCTCTATCTTCAAGGAACAGCTTTCCTTCCACGCCCAAACTTTGGAACTCTTCCCTCTGGAATCTACATAGAATAAAACTTCTGTCATTATTGATCCTATATATTTTGTAGTCTCTTTTTTAAATCAGCTTGATCTATTTACTAACCAACAGAAAATACATTTTTCTTATTTATATATTTAATGAAAATATACATTGTAGAGTGGTTCTCTAACTTTACTGGAAAAATAATATGAAATTATTATTTAAAAAAAACAGATTTCTATGGTCTGTCCCAGCTTATTTTGATAGGTTAGAGCTAGAGTGTGACCCAAATATTCCAGATGAATTTGAAACAGCAGAGTTGGAGATCAAGTCTTTAGACATACTCTTGTGTGTGTGTGTGTGTGTGTTTGCGTGTGTGTGTGTGTGCGTGTGTATACACACCTGGACTGATAATTAACTTTCTTTCATATGTCTAAACTGTTATTTTGTCATTTTTTTTTAAATAGAAGGAGATGGGGGCCTGGGTGGCTCAGTCAGTTAAGTGTCAGACTTTGGCTCAGTTTATGATCTCAAGGTTCCTGAGTTTGAGCCTGTTTGGGATTCTGTCTCTCCCTCGCTCACTCTCTTCTCTGAAAAATAAATCATCAGATTCGTCACTCTCAAGGATGTAAAATTATATATACATTTCTCTGGAAGTGTGTATTAAGTCTATGAGGATAGATTGATTCAGAGCTGGTATGCAAGATCAGCCTTGTACACACACAGGAAGTCATGTATTCATGCCTGTGTCTTAGGCTGCTTGCTCAAACCTGACAATTAGCCCCATTTTACTTGAGTAAAATGAGCAGAATGGTATTCCCATTTTACTTCATCTTTTAGCTAAGGAATTCCTGAGCACTCAGATTAAAACTATTCCAACAATAAACAACTATAACTAGCATATACTAAGAATAAACACGTGTACTGTGAAAGAAAGTTCAATATTTCAACACAGACAGGCTTAACTACTATATTATATTAGGCTGGTTGTACATAAAAATGACAATAATCCCTTGGTGGACCAAGGACATTTTTGTTTGTTTGTTTTTAATATGTTACTTTAGCATTTTATTCATCCCCACACAAAGCTTTCATCTAAAAAAACAAAAAAAAAAACCAACAAAAAACAAAAAAAAACTTTGACAGGCTTTCTAACTAAACATAAGAAATGATGCATCTTAAAATACTTTTAAGATATTCATAAAGGCATGATAAATGAACAAAGAATTAACAATTTACCTTACTCTCTATTCATTACATTAATGGTTTGTGGATAAGAAAAGCTTCCAATTCATGAATACTATGCCTCAATGTTTAGACAGTTTATGCTTGCCAAAGCTGACATAAATGTAGATAAATACTGGTTTTTGACAGACTTGGATTTGCTTCAGAAATTATCTGTCAGAAGGTTGGAATGGGTCAGGTTAAAATAAAATTATTCTTAAAACAATCACTCATACCAAAATTAGACTCTATTCTTTTCAATTTTAGTATCTGAAAAAAAAAATGAACCTATATGACCTTTTCTATATTTGAAAGTAATAATCACACAATTTAATCTCCCTTAAGTAGCCTTACATTAATTTTTTTATAGGCACAGGATGTGTCTGCTCAGAAATTGCAATCTTGGGCCTCAAAAAAAAACCCAGTATTTCACATTGTGAGGTCTCTATTTAATGAGCACTTGACATGTTTTCTAAAATTCAGATCTAGGAAAATAAGAAAAACAGTTAATTTGGGAAATAGCTTACCTCATTCAGAATATCTTCATTTTTAAAATTTTTTTTAATGTTTATTTATTTATTTTGAGAGACAGAGAGAGACACAGAACATGAGTGGGGTAGGGCAAAGAGAGAGGGAGACACAGAATCTGAAGCAAGCTCCAGGTGCTGAGCTATCAGCACAGAGCCCAATGTGGGGCTCAAACCCACAAACCATGAGATCATGACCCAAGCTGAAGTTGGACGCTTATCCAACTGAGCCACCCAGGCACCCCATCTTTCAGAATATCTTTAAAAGAGTTCTCTGTAGCCTTGAATATATATGTTAATAATCAATTATTGCCCTCATGTTGTATAGTGTTTTTTAATCTTTAAAACCCCAAGGCATGTGATCATGTAATTTATATTATTTGCATTAGTATGTTATAAAAAAACTGGTACAAATGACTTCTAATAAAAGGTGTATATAATAATATCGATGGTAATAATGGATAACTGATCCAAAGATTTCTGCTGTCCCAACACTTGTTTCCTGTGAGCTCTTCCTGGTACTTTTCTAAAACCGCCACTTGTGGTGAAGAGACATGATGATTGATGGACAATAGTATCAAGCATCTTTCTTATCCTTCATTCCTCCTTTTTAAACTGCTAGTAACTTACATAGTAATGATAAGCAGTTAGAAGATAGGGAGGAGGATGATTCCACTATCTTCCTACTTTTCCACTCCTTCTATTCCCCATAACTGGTGGTTGTCTGACTTCATTGAAAATTTGTTGAAAATATTAACTTTCAATATATTTAAAATTTTTAGAAAGTCTTCCACAATAGCAGTAATTTCTCAGGAATCCTGAAGTTGTCTGAAATCTATTATCTCTCTTACTATTTAAAAAGCCAACATGAGCACACAGAAACCAGCCCATATGGCAATACCTGTATATTTTCCCAACAACCTTGTCTTACTTTTACAAAATTTGACTCATAGTTTACTTGCTGATATCTATGTTTAAAGTTTTTAAGGGCAATCATTTTCTCACAGGTAATAATTAATCCCAGCTATCTTTAATGAGCTTAAACCACTCAAAAATAAATAAATAAATAAATAAATAAATAAATAAATAAGGAATCAAAGTATCAGCCTTTTTTGTCATTAAATGCTGGGCTACAGAGCAAACTTGAATCTACACATTAATGCTACATATTGTGAATTTAGGTATCCTATTTGCAGATTTCTCACTGGTAGGAATAGAGCCTACTCTGGTAATCTTACCTTATTGAATTGAGAGAAGCTCAAAGGCTATGAGCAGCCAACAGCACAGAGAAAAGAAAGACAAAGAGATGAGAATAATAACATTAAATACTTTTGGTCTACTCAGTAGTGAAAAGTGGGCCTATGGATGATGGATTCTCAACATCTGATAAGTCACTCCACACTCATGGGGGGATAAAATATAATAGATGGAATAGAGGGGCATGTATATTTGTTTTACTATTTTTAGCATGGACTTCAAGGTCAGCTCCACAATTTGCATGACCCAGTGCAAAATGTAAATACAGGATTCTTTGTTCAGAAAATAGAAAAATAGTGCCATTAAAGGTACTAAGACATAAAGCTTTTTCTTTCTTCTACAGTCTCTCCCTTGATCTGACATACTGCTTTTATTTTGAATTTAATACTGTTCTAAGTAGAGTTAAAATGTTAATTATTAATATGAATTTTGCTATTCATCTTTATATTGTACAATTCCAGTTTTAAATGCAAATATAAGAGTGTTCGACTAATGTGCAAAATCACCTAATGACACAATTCATATTTTGTAGCTCATTAATGCAGATGTATTTTGTTCTTACCAGAATAATGGAAATGTACACACACAAAAAAATTGTTTACTTTTGTGGGGCATAAGCTTAGGGATTCCGTAAGCTTGCACAGATGGGTTAGTAAGACATAAAGACTTAGAAAGTCATAGGATGTTCACACTCAAGTTTGGGTAAACAAGATTAGGTAAATAAGATTAGATAAGGTGGGGCCAAGTCCCCAGTATAGGACAAAAGTAAAAGAATAGGGAATCTCATGAGGAAAATATCCAAGATGAGGTAAACAAGATTAGGTATTCAGGCAGAAATGCTCCCCAACTTAATACTATAGCAGAAAGCTGCTTTCACAGGAAGGAAAGGGCCAAAATTAGGCAAACAGGTAAATAGGGCTATAAACTGTTGAGTGGGGAGAAGTTGCCCAGAGGGGAGTAATTAGCAAAATAAAAGTACCTTGTTGACCCTGAGGTAGGGTACTCTGTCTTTCTTGTCCCCTAGACCAGTAAACAGATGTGGTGTCTCACGTCTGCTGAAAACAGCCTTCTGCCTGGCTCCAGGATTTTGTTCTGTATTAACCCAAACCCTAACACCACATATCTTCAAAACCCCCTTTCCCTCACACTCATGAGTTAATGTTCACAATTTCATTTTCTCTTTGTGCGCATCCATCACCATGTTTGTAAGATTTCTGATCCTAATAAAAATGGAACAAACCTTACTCCAGGCTCTTATCTTCTCCCAGACATTAGCCTCTTTCGTATTTTTAATCCTGTATCCTGCTTTCTTGCTGGAGAAGAAAGAACCCCAGACCTTGAGTCTATGACAATCTTTCACTTCTTAATACATGCATATCCTGCCAACACTCTCTACCTTTGGCTTATTAATGACTAAAGAAGAAACTAAAAGAAAGGGAGCTGTGGGCTACTTTATCTTTCTTTCTTTATCTTTCCTTTATCTTCCTTCCATGTCATCATTTTCAGTGTAAGTCCTTGGCTGAAGGAAAGTAAGGTGAATAAAAAAACAATAGGAGAGTGATATTAGGCCATTTGTGTTTCTTAGAATGCCATTGTCTTCCTTTGAATTCAAAGTAAATTCTGGTTCAAGGAGAAAGTGTGGTCCCTTGGGTTTGTTAGTGCTCCTACTTTAGTCAGTGATTACCTTATAGTTACTTCTAGACTCAATGAACTCCCACACATTATACAACTACTAGAATCCTGCTCTCATGTGACGTGGTGAATGCTACATGCAAATGAGACAGCTAGGAACAAAGGATAAGCATATGATGCATATCTCTTCTGCTCACACATAAGCTCCATTGTATCATTGGAAAAACATAAGTTCAGAGATGAAATTATTAAGAAATCCAGATAATGAAAGCATGCCATTAAGTTAAGTGTGATCCTGAGTAAGGGACACTAGGAGAATGCACAGGTGGCACAGTCATAAAAGCAGTAATGGTAGGCTCTCTGGACTTTCTTTCCCCTCACTAAGTAATCTTCTTTATTCTACACATATCTTGCTGGTTTCTCAAAACTGAAATTACTGCCCCCTACAATAGATAGCTGATTATTCCTCGGTCCTCCATGAATCTCCTTTTTACAGTCAATAGAACGCCAAACTTCAGAATCACCTTCTATTAATCCTACTTCTTCTTTGTCTAACCAGTCAAGAACTATATTTGTTGGTACACCTCTATTTCTTTTTTCAATATACTTTTAAAAATGTATTTATTTATTTATTTTATTTTTTTAGAGAGAGAGAGGAGCAGAGAGAGAGGAAGAGATAGAATCCCAAGGCTCTTCACTGTCCATGCAGAGCCTAATGTGGGCTTGAACTCATAAACCACAAGATCATGACCTGAGCCAAAGTTGGGCACTTAACTAACTAAGCCACCCAGGTGTCTGGTACACTTCTATTTCTAATATTAGCAAACTCTTTCAGAGTAGCTTAAGGAAATACAAGATTGTTGGCTCCCATACCTGAGAAAGACATTTAGGGAACTCACAGAATCATAAGAATGAGATGTAAGAAACAAGGCCATATAAACTACAATTGTGGTCTTAATATTGCCAGGCATCTGCTTCTCCATCTTTGCATCGTTTCTTCTCATTTCCACTAACAACTTAAGCCTGAAAGATTTCATGTTTATAAATCTGTTGGTATGTCTCACACCTAGTAAACGTTCTATTAAAAATATTATCACTTATTGTTATTATTATCATTATTATTACATCCATGATGAGTAAGAGGAGGTTATCCCATTAACCCTAGTTTGGCCTTTTTTGGAAAGAAAGACTTCCATTGCTCAGGTTTGTCTGAGTTTGAACTCCAAGAAGAGAGAGAAAGAATTGGCATAAAGGAAGAATTTGGATTGTTTGCTCCCCAGAATCACAGGGATCAAGATGGAAGCTTACATCAAAGAAAAGAAGTTGCTCATTCCTGAAAAAGGGAGCAAATCAAAAACAATGTTATGTCAATTTATGTTACAAATGAATGTTGCCACAAACACTTTTGTATTTCCACTTTTTCTTCCACTTTACTAATTCAGGAATTTAATTCTTCTTGTAAATAATGTTCTACAATTATATTTTAATTTATTATCCAAACTTCATATATCCCCTTACAATCTATCAAATAGAATTTGCTATATGAATATTCCTATATGCAGATCTGATTTGATTTCCACATAGCCTAAAAGCTAATATGTAAATTTCATACATTTTATAGTTCTGTTTCTATTTTTTTTTTCAGCCAAAATACTTACCCTGTGGCTTCACTAAGTCAGAGAATTCACTTACTCCCCCAAATATGCCTTGTAGATTCTGATCTCTTACCTTTGTTCAAATTGATCTCTCAGCTTCATTGTGTGTGAAGATATCTATCTAAATTAGACAACATGTGCACAAGTACTTTTTAACTATAAACTACACTATAATTGTTATCATTATTATGATCTATCCTTTAAGATCTATATCACATTCTAAGTTTTTCTGATAAAGCCTTTACCAATATATTGACTTAAAAATAGTATGTTATTTTTAAACTTTCACTTTGATATATTTTTTCTATCATGTTGCCTTTTTATTTCTATCTTTGAGTGAATAACAATTTTGTACATATTAGAATAATTTGATTTTTACATAATCTTTTAAAATGTACTGTTTAAAATGGAAAAATAGTAAAAAAAAATACACATATTTACCTTCTAATAGCTTTTAATTCTTATTCTTAACTATAGAAACAATTGAAATCTTGTTGATTGCAAATATTTGAAAGTAACCAAGAACTTTGGTTTTGATTCTTTTCTTTTTAAATTCAAGGAAAATGTTACATATTTATTTTCAATGTTTTAATTTTAATTCCGCTATAGGTAACAAATAATGTTATATCAGTTTCAGATGTACAATATGGTGATTAGGTGATTCCATACATTACTCAATGTTAATCAGGGTAAATATACTCTTTAATCCTCATCACCTATTTTACCCATCTCCTGACTCACCTCCCCTCTGGTAACCATCAGTTTGTTCCCTATAGTTAAAACTATGTTTCTTGGCTTGCCTCTCTCTCTTTTTTTCTTTGTTCATCTGTTCTGTTTCTTAAATTCCACATATGAGTGAAATCTCATGGTATTTGTCTTTCTTTAACTTTTTTCACTTATTGAACTCACTAGCTCCATCCATGTCATTGCAAAATCAAGATTTCATTATTTTTTACAACTGAATAATATACCATTTTGCATATATATATATATATATATATATATATATATATATATATATATCTTTATCCACTCATCAGTGGATGGACACTTGCCCTGCTTCCATATTTTGGCTATTGGGAATAATGCTGCTATAAACATAAGGGTGCATGTATGCCTTTGAATTAGTGTTTTTATCTTCTTTGGGTTAATTCTCAATAGTGTAATTACTAGATCCTAGGGTATTCTATTTTTTAAGTTTTTGAGGAACATCCATACTGTTTTCAACAGTGACTGCACCAGTTTGCATTCTTCCAACAGTGCAAGAGGCCTCCCCTTTCTCTCTTTTGTGTATGGTTTAAGAAAGTGGTCCAGTTTCATTCTTTTGCATGTTGCTGTCCAGTTTTCCCAATACCATTTGCAGAAGAGACTGTCTTCTTCCCATTGAATAGTCTTTCCTGCTTTGTTAAAGATAAATTGTCTTTATAATTGTGGGTTCACTTCTGGGTCTTCTATTCTGTTCTATTGATGTATGTGTCTATTTTTGTGCCAGTACCATACTGTTTTTATCACTACAGCTTTGTAATATAACTTGAAGATTGGAATTGTGATGCCTCTAACTTTGCTTTTCTTATTCAAGATTGCCTTGGTTATTTGGGGTCCTTTGTGGTTCCATACAAATTTTAGGATTGTTTGTTTTACTTCTGTGAAAAATGCTATTGGCATTTTGATAAAGACTGCATTAAATGTGTAGATTGCTTTGGGTAGTATAGACATTTTTACAATATTTTTTCTTCCAATCCATGAGTATGGAATGTCTTTCCATTTCTTTGTGTCTCCTTGAATTTCCCTATGACCCTTATAATTGTGGGTTCATTTCTGGGTAATAAGATGCCTAGGAATAAACCTCACCAAGGAGGTGAAAGATTTGTAGTCTGAAAACTATAAAACGCTTATGAGAAATCAAGAGTCGGATGCTTGATTGAATGAGCCATCCAGGCACCCTGCTGTTGTTTTGTCCTATTCTTTAAGACTTATTCCTCTGTCTCCTCAACTTGTCTAACTTTCTGTATTTTTTTCTGTGTCTTAGGAATGTCAACTAAATCTCTTGCTCTTGAAGGTGGTGATTGGGGCATGCACCTTTTAGCAAGATGGTTCCAGTCCTCCTGTATAGGAGATCCACAGCCATGATAGAGACTTAAGCCAGTTGGGGCATTCTGCATTATGTGTGTGGATGGATGTGCTGTTATAAAAAGTTGGATGTGTTCTCCCAAGTAGGTGAACGGTGTCACCCCCATGACCAAGGCCCTGCAGAAAGAAAGACCTGGTGTTAGTGAGGTTTACCTGGTCTTCTGGGAGAGAAGACTCACAGCACTGGAACTGAGACAAGCATGACTGGAAAAGGTGGATCTGCCAAAGTTTGGGCAAGCAGGCCTTGGTACTAGCAAATTATGTGGCAAGTGTCTGCCCAATGCTGGTTTCCACAGGTAGTTATGTTTATGCTGGGAAGCAGGGGAGGGAAATGACACCTGCCAGCTAATTTTTCCTGGAGGGGTCTCCCTGTGATCCCTGCTTCTCCAGGACATGCTCTACACAAGTAATTCTCCCTCCTGTATGCTTCAGGCATTTTTCAAACTGCTGCTTCTATGTTGTGTCTCCATGGGCTGTTTGTCTTGCTGTCTCTGTAAAGGTAGAAACTCAGCTTCCTAAGGCCCACTATGCTCTCTCAGAGTAGAGCCCCTTGATTTTTAAAATTCCAGGCTTTAAGTCTTACTTTTGTAAGAATTCACAAAATTCAGCCCCTCTCACTTTCAATGGCAAATATTGGGGATTCATGTTTTCTGTGTGGTTTCCCTGTGTTAATAGTCTCACCCTTCTCTGCACCCTCACTCCCTCCTGACCATGGAAGACTGGGGCCCTTTTATCTCCCCACCATGTCTCTGTTTTCCTACATTCTTGGATGTGGTCTCTTCTCTACCTTTAGTTGTGGAGTTTGTTCCTCCAGTCTTCAAGTCCTTTTCTGAGTTATTTATGCTGATGTGAGTGTTACCTAGTTGTATCCATGGAATGAGGTGAGCTTAGGGTCCTCCTACTTTACCATCTTCCCAGCCTCCCTGTGTACTGTTTATGTCTATATAGAATGTGTAGTATAATTATATTCCTGTGATTTTTTTCTCAATATCTATCCATTTACCCAACCAAACATATACATAGAATATATGTTGAATCATGTTCAATAAATACCATAAAGTTATTATTGGATATTGGGATTTTAGTTGATATGTATTGTTTCATTCATATGTCATGTACATGTATCTTTTAGATAAAAATTATCACTATTTTTAAAGTCTTTTTTAAACGTTTATTTATTTTTAAGAGACAGAGAGAGAGACAGAGTGTGAGCATGCGAGGGGCAGAGAGAGGGGGAGACACAAAATCAGAAGGAGGCTCCAAGCTCTGAGCTGTCAGCACATAGCCTGATGTTGGGCTCAAACCCACAGACCGTGAGATCATGACCTGAGTTGGATGTTTAACCAACTGAGCCACCCAGTCGCCCCCAAAATTATTATTTTTAGAAGGCATATCAAGTATATTAAAATAAGTACAGTGAGCTTGTCTACAAATACTGACCTAGTCACCATGTCCAATCCATTTTGTATCTTCTAGAGCAGGCCTTGTAGGCCAAATCCAGCCAAATAACTGCTAGTTTCATTGGGAAAAAAACAAAACACTCATTTATTTATGTATTGTTTGTTCATTGTTTTCTACTACAATGGTAGAGTGGAGTAGTTAGAGAAAGTAAGACCAACAAAGCCTAAAATATTTACTATCTGGCTTTTTCCAGAAAAAAAGTTTGCCAAATCTCGTCCATAGTCAGCACAATATTTAGCATGTAGCCAATAAACATAAAAATGATTTGAGTAAATGTATATGTATTTATTGACAATTTACTTTAAACTAGACTATGAACATGCTCTTTGCTGAAAGTTTTATGGAAGAACATTTAAATTTTCCATAGAGTTTGAAATGGGCTCCTTTTGGAATCCCACAGGATTTATTTTAATACTCTCTGACAAATAAAGTTTAATATGTTTCTTGAGTTGAGTGCTATATATTTTGTAAATTTGTTCTATTGGTTTTATTTTCAAGAAAGATTATGAAACAGACCTCTAAGAAGAAAAAAATTGACTAAATATTATAGGTGAAATGCATACTGCACAGTTCTCTCATTGAGGTTTGGATCAAAATGGTGACTGTCATTTATTTTGTAGCTAAAATGCCAGCATAAATTATAGTTTATTTCATTCATGAGCAATCAAGATACTCCATAGTAGGAGATGCATAAATCAAAATCACTTCATCTTTCTAAATTATATTGCAGATGATTATGTTATTTTTAAAATCCTAAAGTATCAAAAATTCTGTAAAGAAGAAATAGCAAGTATTCCTAATAAGGTTATAAAGTTGGTTTAAAAAGTGACCTGCCAAAATCCTGACCTCTATAGCATATAGATTATAATTTAATTATTATTTCTTACTATAAAAAAGTTACTGGATTTCATCGTATCTAAAATTTTCAAGATGTAGATTACTGACAAATATTTTGTTTTGGATTTGATATAGTTCTCAGAATATATCAGTGGCTCATTGATTGGAGAATACACACAACTTTTAGAATATTTTTTAAATTCTTAGAAAAGGTAGACACACTTTACACATATTTTGGAAAGTTTTATCTCTCTCTCTGAAGAATCTGCGGTATACAAAATGTTTAGAAACCCTCTAGTTGATCTTATTCACTATAATCATCTATATTAAGACTTCTGAAATCAGTCTTTAGCCTGAGTGATTATCTTGAGCTTGACTTATACATATACAATGGTCTATACACTTATGGGCTGGATTATTCCATAGGAACTAAAAATCAGCAATCAACAATGGAACTCATTTTTACTTCCTTAACTTCTTCTTTCTCTCTTGTCTTTTATCTGCAGGAATGATAATATGTTTCATCCAGTTGTTCCAGTCTGAAACCCCGTATCTTCCTGAACTCAAGAGATTCAAGACCCTTGTCCCAAATCAAATGAACTACAATATCTTCTCAGTTATACCTTTCTAATTTCCTTGAAGGGCTTACAAAGTTCTCCAAATTCAGGCCCCTGTTTACCACACCAGCCTCAGATGCAGGCAACATTCACCCTGTACTTATTTTTTACGTTTTCTTACACATTAATCCCTGGAAAACTATTACAATTTTCTAAGATTTAGCTGAGTGTCGCTCCTTTGTGTTCATTTAAAAACTATTTTTACTATTATAATGCCTATATTCTAAGTAGTGTTTGTTCATAGTGTGTTTTTAAACGTTTAAGAAATGAATTTCTGGAGGGTGCCTGGTGGCTCAGTCCATTGAGCAACTGACTCTTGATTTCCAATCAGCTCTTGATCGGATGGTTTGTGAGTTTGAGCCCCACATCGGGTTCTGTACTGACAGCATGAAGCCTGCTTGGACATCTCTGTCTCCCTCTGTCTCTGCCCCGTCCATGTTCTCTCTCTTTCAAAAAAGGACTGAATCTCTGGAAAGTAAATGTCTCAGAAATGTAGCCTTTCACAGATTCCTTTCAGAAGCTGCTTTCAGGCTACTGATTTGACATGAGCTGGCTTGCAAAATTCTTGAAAATTTTGCAATTGGCTTCTGTAAAAGCCATCTCCAACACACTACTGATTCTATAGCTCTTGTATCTTCAAATCTAGCATAATGACAGAGTATAGTGAAGAATCATTAAATGTGTATTGTCTATAATTGTAGGTAAAGATGGGGGACTAAAGGATAATCATAAATGCTCCTTCCATAAATGTTTAACAAAATTACAATTGAAAAGGAAAAGGAAAATAAAGCAATAAAACAAGTTAGTAAAAAAAATAGCTTATTAGGAAAACAAAAACAAAACAAAACAAGATATCAAATAAGAGAATGCCTGAAAGGAATGAAAGGAATAGGAAGAGAGGGATGGAGAGATGCAGGAGAGAAGAAAGAAGGAGGGAGATATTGATGTGATTGACTTTAATTCTATGATCTTATTAATTTTATATTTTCTTATTTTTGTTCTTTTTCTTTTCAATAAAACAATATTTCTTTGTTTTTTAGTTTTCCATTTGATCATTGTTATTAATATATTACCTATGTATCTTGGTTTTATTTTTTTAGAATTTCCTGAATGACTTACTTATATATCTTTAACCTCATGCAGTTTGCTTTGGAAAACTATCATATCATGTCATGTATAGTGTAAGAATTTTACGACAGCATACTTTCATTTCCCACTTTATCTATTATACTGTTTTGTCATACATTTTACTTCTACATATATTATATACTCAGTAATCTTTTTAAATTTTTAAATTAGTAACTAAAGTGATTTTAAATAAATTTGGAAAGGACACAAAATAGATGTTTAAATATTCCTTCTTCTTTGTCATTTCTGGTGTTTTTCTTTCATTCTTGCAATTTCCAATTTCTACTTATAATTATTTCCCTTCAGCCCCAGGAACTTTCTTTTGCAATTCTAGTAGTGCACACTTACCAGTCATCAATTCTATCAGCTTTTGTGCATCTCTAGGTGCCTTAAATTATTTTTTCAGTTTGTTAAGTATTTTTCTTTTGTTAGATAAAAAAATATTCTAGCCTCATTTTTTTCTGGTCAAAATCAGCCACTTTTAAATCTTTATTCTTCTCAATGTATAGGAACATTATCTTTTTTTTTTAATTTCTCTTTATTTTTGGTATTTAGAATTTTGGTTACATATACATAGGTGTGATTTACTTTGTCTTTACCCTGTTTTGGGTTTGCTGGATTTCTAGAAGTTTTAACTGATATTTATCATATTATAAAAAATATTGAATATTATGTTTTTAATTAGTAACATTATTATTAGAGTAATTTTAGGTTTGCAGAAATTATGAAGAGGTCCCATATATCTCCTGTCCCCAAACATGCACAACCTCATCAATATTGACATTTTAAACCATAATGTACTTTTGTTAAAATAAGTGAATGTACATTGACACAACATTACTACCCAAAATCTATAATTTAATTATGGTTCATTCTTGGTGTTGTACATTCTGTGGGTCTTTGACAAATGTGTTATAACATGTATCCATCAGTGTCCTGTCTTAGAGAATAGTTTCACTGCCCTCAAAATCTTTTGTACTTGCCTATCCATCCCTCTTTCCCCAATCAGAGCAACCACTAATCTTTTATTGTTTCCATATTTTTCACTTCCCAGAATGTCATATAGTTGGTATCATCCAATATGGAGCCTTTTCATATTGACTTCTTGCATTTAGTAATACACATTTAACTTTCCTCCATGTCTTTCTTTTTTTTTTTAATGCTTTTTATTTATTTTTGAAAGAGACAGAGACAGAGACAGAGTGTGAGTGGGGCAGAGTCAGAGATAGAGGAAGACACAGACTCTGAAGCAGGCTCCAGGCTCTGAGCTGTTGGCACAGAACCCGACATGGGGCTCAAACTCACAAACTGCAAGATCATGACCTGAGCCAAAGTCAGACCAACTGAGCCACCCAGGTGCCCTCCTCCATGTTCTGTCACAGCTTGACCACTCATTTCTTTTTAGTGCTAAATAATATTCCATTGTCTGGATGTATCACGATTCATTTACCCATTCAACTACTGAAAGATATCTTGGGACTTCTAGGTTTTGACAATTATATATAAAGAAGCTATAAACATCCATATATAAGTTTTGGGGTGGACATAATATTTCAATTCATTTGGGTAAATATCAAAGAGTACAATTGCTGGGTCATATGGTAAAGAGTAAATTTAGTTTTATAAGAAACTGCCAAACTGTCTTCCAAAGTAGGTATGCCATTTTGCATTCCCACCTCTAATGAATGAGAGTTCTTAATATTCCACATCATCCCCAATGTTTGGTGTCCCCAAGTGTTTTGGATTTCAGCCATTCTATTAAGTGTACAGTGGTTTCATTGTTATTTTAATTTGCAAGTCTCTAATGATGTGCAATGATGAACATCTTTTCATATGTCAAGTTTGCCATCTCTGTATCTTCTTTCATACGGTTTCTATTCAGGTCTTTTGCCCATATTTTTAATGGTTGTTCCCTTACTGTCACATTTTAAGGGTTCCTTGTATAACAGTCCTTTCTCAGATATTTATTTTCCAAATATTTTCTCATAGTCTGTGTCTTCTCTTCTTGCCTCTTGACTTCATCTTTCACAGAGTAGAAGTTTTTAATTTTATAGAAGTGTAGGTTACCCTTTCTATCATAAAATATGCCTTTGGTATTGTAACTAAAACATCATTGTGATACCCAAGGTCACCTAAATTATCTCCTATATTATGTTTTAGGAGTTTCACAGTTTTGTGTTTAATATTTAGGTCTATGATCTACTTTGATTAATTTTTGGGGAATACTATAAGATATGTGTATAAATTCATTTTTTTATATGTGGATATATAGATGTAGTTGTTCTCTCACTATTTGTTGAAAAAATTATCTTTGTTCTGTTGTATTGCCTTTGCCCTTTCGTCAAAAAAATCATTTAACTATAGGTGAGTCTATATCTGAGATCACTATTCTGCCATACAAATACCACCCTATCTTGATTACTGTACCTTTATACTAAGTCTTGAAGTTGTCATCTTCCCACTTCACTCTACTTCAATATCAGGTTGGCTATTCTGGGTCTTTTGCCTCTCCACATAAACTTTAGAACCAGTTTGTCAATATCCACCAGATAACCTGCTTGAATTTTGATTGGAATAGTATTGAATGTATAAATTAAGTTGAGAAAAACTGACAGCTTGGCAATATTGACTTTTCCTATCTAGAGTATGGATATCTGTCCATTTATGTAGCTCTTATTTGATATCCTTCATCGGAGTTTAGTGATTTTCCTCATGTAGATCTTGTACATATTTTGTTAAATGTATACCTAAGCATTTTATTCCTGGAGGTTCTAATGCAAATGGTAATGTGCTTTAAATTTCAAATTCCACTTGATTTTTTTTTAAATTTTTTAAATGTTTATTTATTTTTGACAGAGAGAGAGATAGAGCATGAGTGGGGGAGGGTCAGTGAGAGGCAGATCCAGAATCCACAGCAGGCTCCAGGCTCTGAGCTGTCAGCACAGGGCCTGATGCGGGGCTCTAACCCACGGACCTTGAGATCATGACCTGAGCCCAAGTCGGACGCTCAACCAACTGAGCCACCCAGGTGCCTCCAAATTCCACTTGTTAATTGTCGGTATATAGGAAACTGATTAACTTTTGTATATTAACCTTATATCTTGCAATATTAATGTAATCACTTACTAGTTCTCACACTGTTTTGTGATATTTTTTCTTGAATTTTCTTCATAAATAATCATGTCATCTGCAAACAAACACAATTTTATTTCTTTCTTCCCAATCTGTACACTTTTACTTTTTTTTTTCCTTAGTGCATTAGGTAGGAGTTGAGTACAATGTTAAAAATCAATAGAAAAAAGTAACATTCTTGCATTATTTCTGATCTTACATGCAAATCTTCATTTCATTATTAAGTATGATGTTAGCTATAGGTTTTTTGTAGATATTCTTTTGTAGATTCCACCAACTTGTGGAATTCTCCTCTATTCTTAGTTTGCTGAGTTTTTATCATGAATAGAATTTGGATTTTGTCAAATGCTTTTTTCTTTTTCCTTTGATATATTTTTTTTTTTTCTTTTTTCAGTTTGGTGTGCTTAGGTGATAGATTACATTAATTGATCTTTGAATGTTGAACCAGACTTGCATACCTGGATTAAATTTCACTTGGTCTTGGTGTATAATTCTTTTCATCATCGTTGGGTTAGATTTAGTAATATTTTGTTGAGGATTTTTGCATCCATGTTCATGAGAGATATTGGTCTCTGTTTTTTCTTTCCTGTAATGTCTTTGTCTGGCTTTACTATTAGGGTAATGCTAGTCTCATAAAATGAGGTAAGTACTATTCTCTCTGCTTTTGTTTCTTTGTTTGTTTGCTTATTTTGAGAGAGACAGACCCAGCATAAAGGGGGTGCTGCCAGCACAGAGACAGAGGCAGGGCTCAAATTCATGAAACTGTGAGATCAGGACCTGAGCAGAAACCAAGAGTTGGACACTTAACTGACTCTGTCACCCAGGTGCCCCGTATTCCCTCTGCTTCTGTCTGTAAAAGAAATTGTATAGAATTGGCATAATTACTTCCTTAAATGTTTGATAGAATTCACCAATGAATTCACCTCTGGGTATGGTGCTTTCTGTTTTTGAAGGTTATTAATTAGATATAGTTCTGTTTAGACTCTCATTACTTCTGGTGCAAGTTTTGGCAGATTAGGTCTTTCAAGGAACTGGTCTATTTCATCTGTTTAATCAAATTTGTGGGAATAGAGTTGATTTTAATATTATTTTATTACTACCATTAATATCTATAGAATCTGTAATGGGGTATCCTTTTTTTATTTCTAAAATTAGTAATTTCTGTCCTTTCTCTTTTTTCTTAGTTTCACTTACAGTTCACTTACAGTTTAGTACTCAGTCCGTACTTCCTATGGAGGCTTTCCTCTGCTCCCATGTTTTTTCTCTCATATATTGTGATTATCCCTGTCTATCTGTCTTTATCTGCCAGTTTTGGGGCAGTATGTGCCCTATGACCTCACTTCTCTGTCAGATCTAAGAAGAATTGTTATTTTTTCAGTTTGTCCAGTTTTAACTTTTTAGAATAAAGTGGTGACTTCTAAGCTCCTTTCATGCCAGATGAGAAAATTTTTCTAATATTCTATCTGCCCTTTTCTGTCACCTCTTCTTCTCAGACTTCAATTATATGCATATTAAACTTATGATACTATTCCATAGTCCATTTGAGGGTATCCAATATTTCTTTGGTATTAATGATCATCCTAGCTTGCTGTCATTATCACTTATATTTGTCATGGCTGTGCTTTTCTTTTATTAAATAGTTTATCCTTTTTTAGAAATGTTTCTGGTTTGTAGCAAAATAATGATTTCAATTATTGATACAATTACCTTTCTTTTACATTTTTACATATTAATTAACTCTCTTTTGTTGATAATAATTTTTTAATTTGTTCTAATTTTGTCATTATAGGGAAATAGATTTTTTATTGTAATCCTCAGACCATTCTGATAAAAGGTATATACTGTAGCATAAGGACCTTAAGCTGAATAGTGAGATTTTGCTCATTAACTCTGCCTTCTCCATCTAGATGAAAAAATGGCTTTCTTGAACTTTTGGCTCAAGAATAATGAGTTGACTCAATGTCTATAAATGTTATTTTGAGGACATATATTATAACTTTTTCTGAATATATACATAAGAACAAATATTGTAAATCAAGAAGACATACTTGCAAAGTCTGGAAGGAACTTCATTTCAAGATATATTTACTTCTTTTTATGTAATATAAGCAATGAAGAGCTTTTACTACTTCCTCTTCCATACTTTTATCATTTTCCTATATTGACATGTTCATATGAAATGGCAAAAACACAACAATTTAATATCCTTTTTCTTTCTATCAAAGTCAACTAGATTTTAAGCTTTTTGGTGTGTGTGTGTGTGTGTGTGTGTGTGCATGTTTCAGTTTCTATGGCTCTTTTTTTTTTTTATTATTTAAATTTTAGTTGGTTAACCTACAGTGCAATATTGGTTTCAGGAGTAGAATTCAGTGATTCACCACTTACATACAACACCCCATGCTCATCACAACAAATGCCCTACTTAGTATCCATCAGCCATCTAGCCTGTCTCCCACCCTCTCTCTCTGATTGACTTATTTTGCTTAGCATAATACATTCTAGCTCCATCCAAGTTGTTGCAAATGGCAATATTTTATTCTTTTTGATGGCTGAGTAATACATACACACACACACACACACACACACATATACACACACACACACACACACACCCCACAGCTTCTTTATCCATTCATCAGTCAATGGATATTTGAGTTCCCTCCATAGTTTCACTATTCTTGATAATGTATTTATAAATATTGGGGTGCATGTACCACTTCAAATCAGTATTTTTGCATCCTTTGGATAAATACCTAGAAGTACAATTGGTAGATTGTAATGTAGCGCTTTTACTACTAGGTATTTTGAAAAAAATCCAATTCATTACCATCCAGTCCTTGTCCCTTCAATGATTCTTGTTTAAAAATATGTATTTTATGTACTATAGTGGGCAGTGATAATTTATCTGTCTGAAATTCCTGTGTGGTCCCTTTATAAAATGACCTTCCCCTCATTCCGATTTTGTAACTTTATGTAACAACAGTTTTACTGACCTGGATCTGAAACTATAAAGAAATCTATTGTAAGGCAAGGTTTGTAACCTTACCACAGAAGAGGCACTTATCAAAATCTGGTTACTCTGCCTACTTGTATATTCTTACTTAAATTCTGTGCCACAATTGAGGGACACCTTAAAATTTTACTTATCCTATTGGTAGAATTTTAGTGTTTCACAAATAAGATATCTAAAAATATATTGAATATATTAAAAATTTTCTTCAAGTCCTAAGCTTGTTATAATAGTGTTATGATTATAACTATCAATCAAGAATAAAACCAAGAGATCAAGAAAATCAATTTAAAAATAATCTTTAAAAACATTAAGATTAATATGTATACTCAAATTGTTAGCCTTTTAAAGATTGTATCTTATATAATTTTATAAATCAATTCTTTATATATCAAATTATATTTTTAGCCACAATTTCAAATAGCGGAAGGAGAAAGAAACCATATTCCAGGGTAAAACTTCTTAAAAGAAAATCAAAATACAAAGTTATAAATACACACACTTGAAAATAGACGTTAGTCACTAGCAACAAGTCCCTGGATTTTTCTGTCAGTACACTTGTTAACTGCCACATAGACTGAAATGATGCTAGCAGGTACTGGGCCACTCTGATCTGTCAGATACGGCTAGGGAAGGTAGATGTTTTACCTGTAGTACATGATGCTGTGGTTCAGTCAACATGCTCAGAACTCTGAGGAAAAACTCAAGAAAAAGAAAAAAAAAAGATTTAAAAGAAATGTATCTGCTTCATTGTGAATAGTGAATGTAAAGGAAAGAAAGGAAAAACTGAAAGCCTGTTTCATCACAAGTATGAGCTGCTATGATACATAAAGAACATTCCAAGAAGTATGCCTTGTTAATATTGGAGAAGCTTTAAAAGCTGATTTAATTGTTTCTGGGTAAAGTACAGATTAAATTTCTGTGACCTCTGCCTGGCCCCAGTTTTAAGTGGTACAAATGTTCCACATTTAATGTTAAAAGACAGTCTCCAATAATGAAACAAGTAGATATTGTGAGTGCCCAGCAGTGCTGAGATATGGCAACTCTGTTGTAAGCTTTGGAAAGACAATTTATGAAACAGGTGTCTCAGTTTAATTGTATTTATAGAAAGAAAGTTACATGTGTCTCACAAATGGTTTTACTATCTTCTATTAAAAAGGCCTTTTGATTTATGTACACTATTTTGGCTTTGGTGAGCACGTGCCATGTGAATTTAATATGTACATCAGTAGTATGAATCCACTAGTACAGTGGGTATAGATGTCAGATGTGGTGAGATTTTATAAGTGTGATCAGATAAAATAATTCCTGACAGAAACTAAGAAAGCAGGGAATGTTTGACCTGATTTTGTTTGGTTTATGTTAAAAGCATATGATTTTTAATCAATGAATAAAGCATTAAAAAGTGAAAAAAAAAAAAACAAATTGACAAAATTAATAAGTTGTAACAATGTTGTCTTTCTGAAAATATGTCACCAATATTGGATGTATTGGAAAGAGGTATTTGCACATTTTTATGGTTTCTTTATTTTTTTTTAATTTTTTTAATGTTTTATTTATTTTTGAGACAGAGAGAGACAGAGCATGAACAGGGGAGGGGCAGAGAGAGAGGGAGACACAGAATCCCAAGCAGGCTCCAGGCTCTGAGCTGTCAGCACAGAGCCCAACGTGGGGCTAGAACTCACGGACCATGAGATCATGACCTGAGCCGAAGTCGGACGCTTAACCGACTGAGCCACCCAGTTGCCCCTGGTTTCTTTATTTTTACTTGATTATTTTTATTTTGGCACAATGGGTCATAATTGAGACATTGTTTCTCTACACTTTGTTTTTAGTTCAACTTACCTATACTACTATATGCTATGTTATGCTTCAATTCTCCCACTTTCTTCTATATTCAAGTTACTATGAATCATTTTCTGTTACATTGAACCAAATATCTTTTGGTTCCATTGGTGATGTTGCAAATATAAACACAAAAACAAGCAAAGGCACTGAAATCTGATAACTACACTCTGTCATAGAAGATATGATATACTGGTGATAAAAGAAATAGAATCATTGGTATCTTTTCAAATATTCATTAGCATAAAAATACAAAATTGTACATACATGCACACACACAGACACATATATACAGGAACAGTTCATTGGACTTAAAGAATGTATTTACAGATCTCAGTCTGAGATAAAAAGAACAAATGATATCAGAAACCAAAGTTGTACAAGCAGAGAAGTATGGAGTAACCTGAAGACTCAATTCCTTAAGCAAAGATACTGATTTAGGCTAAGGCTAAATCATGAGTATCAAAGCCAAAAAGCCAGAGTCAAGTTTGTAATAAGAAAAGCACATATGATAAGAGAAAAGACAAGAAAAAAAAAAGTAGAAGGAAATGCTGGTTGAACCGACTTAACTTTACATTTGTAGGTTGTAAAGTCTGACCTTAAATGTTTTTATCAAGGTAAACATGCAAGCTTTTTTAGTGTCTTAATTTAGCACTAATAGAAGAAACATATTTATATTCATTTCATCCACAAATCAAACTGAAATACATATTTCAGGTAACTAAATAGTAAATGTTAATAAAATTTACTGATAAAGTTTTAAATATCAAAACATAGGAGCACCTGGAGGGCTTCGTCAGTTAAGCATCCAACTCCTGGTTTCTGCTCAAGGCATGATTTCATGGTTCATGAGTTCAAGCCCCACACTGGGGCTCTGTGCTGACACCCTGCTTGGGATTCTCTCTCACCCTCTTTCTCTGCTTGTCCCCCTCGTGCTCTCTCTGTCTGTCTCTCAAAAATAAATAAATAAGCAAACAAATTTAAAAACCAAAACACAAATTGACTATTTCTGGCAGGTGGATGGAGAATGTTGAGACGCAAGAGGATGGCAGCATGCCAGTCTCATATTCATTTCAGACATGTGCAACAGATGGCATAGTGGCTTCTCCATTTACACTAAAATGATTCCATACCATTTTATTTTTCTAGCAGTGGAATAATGCAGAATGTAATTTTGATAAACATAGGAAAATACTTCCATATATTATACACTTGATCAAGGTATGAAACAAACAGTTGGCTATAGGAAACAACAATTGTTGTTGACCATGATTCTATACTTTCAAATAAAGGAAAAAAATGTTCTTTATAATGACATTTTTTCAAAACATGTAGTTTGGTATAAATAATCTTCCTTGAACACCCTTGTTCAACTCAACGTCAACAAATTATTAATTCTCTACAAAAAGGAATAGGAGGCAATGTTATGATATCAATGAGGGAAAAATTATTAAATATATTGAATATAATATATGTGATTATCGCCATACTGAATTTTTCTACTCCATTGCAATTCACATGTTTATACATGGAAAAATTTATTGTTTCCTTTATTTGGTTGTTAAATATTTATTGTAAAAGTTAACTAGGTTTATGCACTCAATAATATAATAGATTCTCAGAAAAGTAGCCAAATTTTTTATACATTTTATTTAAATTTTATGATAAATGTCATCATCAGGATCAAAATATCAGCACAGAAAAAAAATATATTTGCACAATTTTGAGAAATATTTTTGCAATTGACTCTGTAAGAAAAATAAGTTATTTTGACATATTTTTATTCATAAAAATTATTTAAAATTTCTAATAATATAACATGATGTCCAAGATAATTCCTACCTTCCTTATTCAAAGAGAGACATGGTTAATCTTTTCATAGACCCTATTTCACATAAAGAATATTAAAAACAAAATATCTTAAGAGTTTAAAAATTATGATATTCTATTAAATAAAATATTAATTTAGCTTGAAGGTAGAAAGATAATATTCTGATTGTTGAATGAATGAAACAAAGTTTACAGAGTGAGTGAGTCTTTCAATTAAAAAAAAATCAGAATTCTAACCCAGATTTGAGACAGGTACATGTCATTTTGTAATTCTATTTTAATTTTTCCTGCTATCTCAACAAAGATTTAATAAGAACTAGGTAATTGGTGAAAGGAGTGAGTATGGATGAAATGTGGGGTTTGGGAAATAATGAAGAAACTAGGATTATCACTAAGAGATTTTGCTCAAATGATGAGTAATGGTGCAGTCAATGAAAATAAGTGCCACAGGGGAACAACAGATATGGGGAGAAAAAAATATATGCACTTTTGCACATGTTTATTGAGGTACCTGTAAGATAGGCACATAAAGATGCCTATTCACAGTTGGAAATTTCAGTCTGAAGTTTGGGATACAATAGAATTGAAAAGCATCAAAAAAATATATGGTAACTATCTGGGAGCAGACAGTATCACCAATACAATTAGCGAAATAAGAGCACTGAGAGACTCTCAAGTGATCCTAACAATTAAAGCAAAACATCAGAATCAGCTGAGCATTTTTTTTTTTTAAGATTCAGCTTCCTGAAATATTTCTCAGAGCTATTTTGGTGGTGGGATTCAAGAATCTGCTGTTTTTTGTTTTTTGGGTTTTTTTTAACAGCATTAAAGGTAATCCAACATATAGTAGGATTTGAGGTCCAGTGATCTAATAAGACAATAGAAGCCAAGAACAGAAATGAACAAAACATGATATAAAGATTAAAAAGATTGTCAGGTAGATCAGATCACAAAAGTCAGGGAAGGAGACCACTGCAAGAATAAAATAATTCCTAGTGTCAATACTGTGCAGAGGTCAAATAACACAAGAACTGAAATTTTTCTACTGGATTTACAATCCAGCAGTGATTAGTGGTATCATTACAGCAGCATCAATAAAATAGGAGGAAATAAATGGTAAGGACTGAGGGATAAGACATGGAAAAGTTGAAACAATAAATATGGATCACTTTTCCAGAAATTTTTCTGTGAATAGAAGTTTTAAATAAGTTAGTATGCAGAGCAGGAGGCAAAGTTAAGTGATAGTTTTTTAAGAGTAAAGAACTTATTTTCAAATATTCTGAATAATATACATTTTTCTTGTCAGTCTAACACCAAATAGTCATCTAGCCAATTTACCATTTTTGTAACTTGTAATTCCACAGTATGGTTCCTGGTTCATAACAGTATACTCAAATGAAGTAATTTTTTTTCTCATTTTATGATGAGAGGCAGTAAGAGTTGCTGGAATTCACATATCATTAAAAATAAAATAGGGGCGCCTGGGTGGCTCAGTCGGTTAAGCGGCCGACTTCGGCTCAGGTCATGATCTCGCGGTCAGTGAGTTCAAGCCCCGCGTCGGGCTCTGTGCTGACAGCTCAGAGCCCGGAGCCTGTTTCAGATTCTGTGTCTCCCTCTCTCTGACCCTCCCCCGTTCATGCTCTGTCTCTCTCTGTCTCAAAAATAAATAAACATTAAAAAAAATTGTTTAAAAAAAAAAAATAAAATATTAAGAAGGGCTGAATTTTAAAGAATGTTGACAAATACTTAAGGAATCATCACAAGTTTACTATAAATCTAATGGACCACATTTGAGTTCCTTGATGTATGAGTAAATCTTTACTATACAAGCAATTCAACACACATATTCTGAGAGCAAGATCTCACAAAGGTAGCTACAACATAAAAATACGTATGGTTGTCACTTATTAATGAGACCAACAATCCCCCATACATGTGCGTCTTTTATGAAAGGTTCCACTGAATGCTTTATGCTATTGATTTTTTTGCTCAATACAGACGATTTGGGAATAAGCAAATAAAAGTCAATGTTGTGTTCAAGTAATCATTTTTCTGGTGCTTGATTCCCTCTGCCACTACATTTTTATTGTGTTTGGGCATTGAGGGTAGAAATAATTAAAAGGATTTTCATTTTCTGTGCTTACTGTGTCTAGAAAGCATCAAATTAATGTTTTTTTAAAAAAAAGTATTTTCCAGAGTTGATGCTTGCTGAAAAAGCAGAGGAGGGAGGCTTTTTGTAGGAAGGCTTATTGTATATGTTATCAAAATAATGGCAAAGACTCTATTGTTTTGAACATTTGCAGCCCATACTTAAATTAGAAAACATATGCAAGACCATTCAAACATGAGGAAAAATGCATTATTTGGGATCTTTATAGAAGTTAATTGAAAGCTTGGCTGGATTAATTGCTATACAACATTTTCATATAGATGAGACCAGGGAAGCTAAGCTGACTGAACACGAGATCTTTTCCCCCCCACAGTGAGTGCACTGTGTATTTCAACATTCAGTAAATTTTGGAAAAGTATGCGCTTGCTATCATGGGATTCAAGTGGAAAAGTAAGTGTATTTAGTCATCACACATGCTTTAACTTTTAACCAAAAAAAAAAAAAAAAAAAGTGTTGTTATCATTTTATCATTAGTAGTACTAATAGTATTACAGAAAACGTGCCCTTGTTGGGCAATGTCAATACTGGTCACTGTGCTAAGTATTTTATCGTGGTGTTTAATTTCATTGTCATTGCACCCAAATTAATACTTTTGTTTTACTAATGAAGGAACTAGAAAACAAATATGTTAAATAACTTGCCCAAAAAAACACAGCTAATAGCAGGCAGAACAAAGCATATTACCTATTTTTGTCTCAAAGTTGAGCTTGAGTCCTTACCCCCTGTTGCCTACTGTCTCTGATTGAATGTGGTATAACATGCAGCCCAGCATGACCCTGTGGATCCCTCCACAGTTAGAAAAGCAATGACATAGTGGTTTATACATGACAAGGAACATCATTAACTTAGGCTGTTTATAAAAGCTGATGTGTTCTTGTGTGTATCTTACAATGTGTGTGTGTGTGTGTGTGTGTGTGTGTGTGTGTGTGTACATATACAAAGCAGGAGCAGTTTAGTGATTTCTCAACCTTAATCAACAAATATAGGCTCACTTGTGTAAACATCCAAGACCGATGATGAATAAAATGCAGTGAATTTTACATTAAAATAATGAGATAGTTGTGTCCATGGGGATATAGTTTCCTTGAGAAAGGTATATATAAAATACTGAGAATCCATGTCAAACCCTGGATCCTAGAGCTCAGGAAAAATAGATGTAGAGGCTTCATAGTGAGATGGAAGAAAAGAACAGAGTCCTATCCTAGGTGACTTATCTGATAGCTCGTATGAAAGTCTACATTCCTAGTTGGCAGCCCGTATGTCACAGGAAAAAAAAATCAGTGAGGAATTAAAATGCTCCAATAACACCAAATGAAGCAGCTTAATAGAATATTTTGCTCTGACTTCTCATCTGCTTGTATTTGACAGCTATGGCAATGTCTTTGGGCTAATAAAGAAGAGAAACTATACTTTAGTCTTTACTCGCTCTCTCCTTCCTTTTGTTGTTGTGGAAGTGAGTAGAGTAATTATATTTAAATTTCTTCTTATGTAGCATTGGTATAAAAACTGTAAGAAATAAATTGTTAGGTGATAAAATCAGTGGTTTCCTTTGGATATCTTCAGAAGTGAAGATTTAAGTAAAATGGCTTTACTTGGTACATGAAGGAAAACTCAGAGAGGGGAGTGGAAAATGAGACAAGAAAGAAAAGGCGGCCATTAAATGTGTGTTACCAAGCCAGCTACCACTGTGGACACCTGGAGCTTAATTGCGTTGGGAAACCTCAGTCACTAAAGCAGAAAGCACTTGGCTGAGATTTATCTCACCTCTAACATGAGGGAAATGAGGAATTTATACAACAACTTTCCTCAGATATTGGTTGAAGGTTGACACAGTGGTGTTAATAAAGCAGTCTGGGTGCTTTTTTCCTTAGAGAGGATTTCTTCTGCAGAAAGCAGGGATGCTTGCAGACAATTGTCTTTAGGAATTTTGTTAACCAAAGCTTAAAACCATTGGAGAGATTATAATTGATGTTCTGAGTATGTGGCAAAGCAGTGTTTAGCAATCAAGACAAAGTCTTTAGACAAATGCTACAAGTTAGAAATTAAGTTGCTAAATACTTAAGTGGTAAGGAGGAGAGGATATGGGACAAGATACCAAGAGCATCTGATAGTAAAATTTCATATGCAAAAATTAGTTTAAAGGATAGGACTTTTACATTTAAAAAAATGTAGTATATGTTAAGAATGTAGAATTTATTTATTTTTATTTAAAAAAATTTTTTTTTTAACGTGTATTTATTTTTGAGACAGAGAGAGACAGAGCATGAACGGGGGAGGGTCAGAGAGAGGGAGACACAGAATCTGAAACAGGCTCCAGGCTCTGAGCTGTCAGCACAGAGCCCGACGCGGGGCTCGAACTCACGGACCGCGAGATCATGACCTGAGCAGAAGTTGGACGCTTAACCGACCGAGCCACCCAGGCGCCCCAAGAATGTAGAATTTAAAAGGTGATCAATTAATTCAGTTTCTTTCATCATTTTTTTTTCTGTAACTCTGCCCTTATGAAATTTTTGCTGATTGATCTGGGATTCCTCAAATCCTTAGGTCCTTCTCAGTGCCTAATATAAATAAAGCCAATTTCTGAGCATATGCAGAGCTGATAACCTATTTAAAGTTCCACAGTAATTTAAAAGTTATATATATTTTTTATAAAGCTCCTATTCTCCTGCATTTCAGATTCAAATGAAAACATTAAGCTAACAAGAAGGTGCGTAAGAGATTCAATTATGGCACCTATGATTGCATGAAGAAAAGGAAATAAAAGGCATGCAAATTGGTAAGGAAGAACTAAAATTGTCACTATTTGCAGATGACATGACACCATGTATAGAAAACACTAAAGACTCTACCAAAAAATTACTAGAACTGATAAATGATTTCAGTAAAGTCACAGGATACAAAATTAATATAAAGAAATCTGTTGCATTTGTATACACTAATAATGATGTAGCAGAAAGACAAATTAAGAAGACAATGTCATTGATGCCTCACTTAGGCCATAAACGCAACAGAGCTGGTGGACTCGACGAGGCCAACACAACGAATTTTTAGCAGTTTAATCTGATCATTGATGATACAGGAATGGAAAAGAGGAAAGAGGCAGCTCAGATGACTGGTTAACTGCTCTGTATGCCTGCATATATAGAGGCTTAAAGAAAAAAATTTAATTATGCAGAATTTTATTTCTGTTCTGTCCTAATCATCTGTTTCTTCCTCTCCAGTGTATCATAACCAGCTGCATACAGACATTTATCTACCATTTTAAAATCCCTTCCTTTCTCCAAAGTTTTTCAGCTATTTCCCTATTCCTTTCCACAAAATCATTTCCTAAAAGAATCTCCACTTGCTTTCTCCGTATCCCATCTCCCTTTTGCTTTCAACTTCATTTTAGTCTCAGTCCTCTTCATACCTGTCACTCACTTTCCACATGGCAAAGTCACCAGGGTTCTTTTTGCTGATCATTGAAATTTTTAATTCTCTCTTTTCATATGAAGAGATCTATGAGCACCATTCAACATGTTTAACCCTTGTCCCTTCTTGAAATACATTTCTGGATTGATTTTGTCATGTCAAATACTCCTGTCTTCTTATTGTTGTGGTTTTGTTTTGTCTTCTCAAATTCCTTAATTCTCTCTTCTTTCTTGATTAAATCTTTTAATTATTTTAATTACTCTTATACTTTCTGATGAGGGAGCATAGGCAAGCTGACAGGCCACCCCTACCCCCACCTCCAGGTGGGATATGTGTGATATTTCTCCGCACTCCTGGCTGTCCAAGTACAAAGGAAAGGGGGGAAACAAATGGCTAACTAACAGAGATCATAGTCCTGCATGGCCTGAGTCTCCATCTCCCCTCCATACTGATGTGGGAAGCAAAGGCAGAAGGAAATGGCAGATAGAACTAAATTTCCTTATAACCCGACAAATACTTGAGGCAGGTAGAGTAAAGTTTCTCCAGGAACTTCTTACTGGTCTTAATGCTACTGTTTTGCTAGAGGGAAAAACAGCCTCAGCTTGACAATAGCTAGGCCTCCAGGATCCTGTACGTCTTTAGCATATGAAAAATTTCATTGGAAACTTCCCCTAGACTTTACCTCCCCCAACTCTATAGTATATAACCAGTCTCTCCTCATGGTCTTGGAGCAGCTCTTTCTGCCCACAGGTTCTGTCCCTGTGCTTTAATAAAATCACCTTTTTTGCACCAAAGACATTTTCAAGAATTCTTTCTTGGTCATCGGCTACAGACCCCATGAACCCGTCACCCAAAAAAAAATTCATCACTTTCTTCACTTCTTCCTCTGTGTTTTTGACTGATAATGCTATGAAGATGTTCTAGTTAATAGGTGTCAGTTTCTAGTAGAATAAGGTTCCCATGGACTGCAAGCTAATTCTGCCATCTGAACTCTTTCGGTTTATCTTACCCTTTAAACAATATGTAAAGAAAAGTGTTACTTTATTGACTTGAGTGATTGAACTTGATTATAGAGCGAAAATAGAGTTGATGTTTAATCTCTGGAATAGAGAGGATTCAGCCTAGGTTTAGAGAATTCTCAGAGCACCGACTTAAAACTCTGCTATTCCAGGATAAATTTTTGTTTTCTGTTTTTTTAATGTTTATTTACTTTTGAGAGAGGGACAAAGCTCAAGAGGGTGAGGGGCAGAGAGAGGGAGACATAGAATCCAAAGTGGGCTCCAGGCTGGGAGCTATCAGCACAGGCTGAGCCACCCAGGGGGCCCGCTAGGATAAGTTCCAAAAGATATCCTATAACAACCTAATAAGGCAGGATTGGTAATGGCCCAGACCTTCAGATCTTTTCAGACTAAAAGATAGGATCACTGCACTAAGAAAAGTACCCCAACCAGCAGAAAACTAGCTGACAGCACAGGGGATATTGGGTTGGGTAGTGAAAGCAACTAACCCTAACCCTAACTACAGTCCTATATCCAGATGCAGACATGATTGCTATAATAACTACACATTTTTCTTCCTTGATTTATTATTGTATTTTGATATATCAACCAATTTCCCCCTCATCTTCTTTCCTTACTATTTTATATAAGTTGTTCTAGTATTGGTTATGCCCATACTTTGGTTCAAGGATCTCAAGTGGAATTGTGACTAATCTAGAGAAGGAATGAATATCATTTAAATATATATGACTTATGGACCTTTGCAGTTCCTCTTTTAAGGGAGAAAATACGGGCATGCTTGTTTGTTCAAAGGGCAGTAGAATTATGTTAAGGAAAAATACAATGCTGCTTTTTAATCCTTTCTCAAAGATTAACTTTGAATAATAATATATGTAAAGCAAACTGTATCCATTTTTTTAAATGTACAATTCCATCCATTTTGACAGCTGTATACACCCATGAAACTATAGTCATGTACCCTCTAACCAATATTTTTAAAAGTTTAATCACAACCAAAATGCTTTTCATTTCCATTTGCAGTCCATCTCTTCCTCTGCCCACAGCCTGAGACAACCATTGATCTATTGTTTATTGATATGCTTTAGTTTGCATTTTCTGGAATCTTATATAGATGTAAACATTTCATATATAATTTGTTTGCCTAGCTTTTTATTTTTCCTCAGTGTAAGTTCAAGATTTATCCATGTTACTGTATCAGCAATTTGTAGTTTTGATTCTAAGTAGGATTCAATTTTCTAGATATATCAAAATTTGTTTATCTAGTGATCTGTTGATGGACATTTGAGTTGGTTCCTATTTTTTAGCTATTTTGAATAACGTTGTTATCAACATTTTCAATGATTTTTTAGACAGACATGTTTTGATTTCTCTTGGTAAGTACCCAGGGGTAAATATCTCTATTATATGGTAGATTTATGGTAAACTTCTGAAGCAATTGTCAACCAGTTTTTCAAAGTGATTAGCACTTTATATTCCTACCATCATTGCATGAGTGCTCAAGGTGTTCCCTGTCCACATCAACAATTGGTATAGCTGGGTAGTTTTTTTCATTTTCTTCCTTCTCTCTTTTTCTTTTTTCGCCTTTCTTTTTCTTTGTTCTTTTTTTTTCTTTTCGTGCATTTTTAATGCATGTGAAGTTGTATATCATTTTGGTTTTATGACTTTAATTCCTATTCTTCTAATAACTAAATATATCCATGTCTTTTCATGTGCTAATAGCCATTTCTATATCATTTATAGAAAACCTTTGTTCAAAACTTATGTCCCTTTTGGTATTGGGGTGTTTTTGCTCTTATTTAGTTGTTGGTATTCTTCATGTTTTCAAGCTACTACTTCTTTATCATATATATACATATATATATATATATATATACATATATATATGTATATATATATATATATATATGTATATATATATATATATATATAGTGAATGTTTCCTCACTTTGAGAGGCTTCCATGTTTGTTTTCTTAATAGCGTCTTTTAAACAATAATATTTTATAACTTTTATGAAGTCAATTTATCATTTTTCTCTTTTATGCATCCTGCTTTTTGTGCCCATAGGACACAAAATATTTGCCTATTCCAAGAGTGCTGAGATATTTTCATGCTTCCTTTTAGAAGTTTAATAGTTTTACCCTTTATCTTTATATATCTGCTCTATTTTGAGTTATATTGTGTTTATGGTGTGGGGTATAGTTTGAACGCCATGTTTATTTCCATATACATATTTAGCATATGCATGTTTCTAGCAATTTTGTGGGGAGAAAAATCTTTCCTCATAGAATTCTTTTGAAAGCTTTGTCAATTATTTTTACTAAATATGTGTAGGCGTTTTTCTGGATTCTGTCCTGTTTCAGTAATGAACATGTTTATCTTTTTGCTGTTACCTTTCATGGTTGTTCCAGTTTTAAAATAATTATTCAAATCCAGTCGTTTAAGTTCTCTTACTACGTTCTTCCTCTTTAAAATCACTTTGGTTATTCTTAGTCATTTACATTTCAATATAAACTTTAGAATCAATTTGTTAGGTTCTATTTAAGAATAAATTACACTGGAATTTTGGTTGAGATTGCACTGACTCTCCACATCAATTTAAAAATAAGTGACATCTTTATAATATTGAGTCCTTCTAATCCATAAACATAATATATACCTCCATTTCTTCAAGTATTTTTACATTTCTCTCAGTAATACTCTGCAGTTTTCAGTGATAAGATCTGAAACTTGCTTTGTTAAATTTATTTGTAAGTATTTTATGATTTCTAAAAATGTTATTTGAATCACTTTTTAAAAAAAAACTTATCTCTTAATTGCTTACTGCTAGTATACAAATGTAAATATTATTTTTATGTTAACATGTATCACATGACCTTGCTATATTCATTTATTGATTGTAGAAGTTATTTTATAAATTCCTGAGGATTTTCTTCTAAGATAATTATGCCACATGCAAATAAAAACAATTACTTGGGATTCATATCCTTTGCACTCTGTATACCCTTTATTTTTATCTTGCCATTTTGACATGGCAAAAACCTCCAGAACAATGTGGAATTCACGTGGTAAAATCAGGCATCCTTGCATTGTTGTTTTTACTGGTCTGTGTTTGTATATTTATATATGGGTAAAATAAAATACATGGATAGGGATTACTCAAAGCAGTAGACTGTATCACATACCATTAGTTGAACCTCAGTACCATCCCAGACCTAAGCATTTCTTCATACCTCAGAAGTAGGAGCGTGATAGAAGAATTTTTCAGACTTCCTTATCAGCAGAAAATCTGGTTAGAATTCACTGATGAGGGACACATTCAAAATTCAAAAGGCAATGTTATAGACTATATGTTTCTGTAAACCTCCCCCCATTCTTATGTTGAAGCCCTAATTCCAAATGTGATGGTATTTGGAGAGGAAACGTTTGAGGGCTACTAGAGTTAGAAGAGGTCATGAGGATAGGATCCTCATTATGGGATTACCAGCCTTATAAGAAGAGAAAGGGATTGATTTCTGTCTCCCTCTTCCTTTCTCTCTCCCATGTGAAGACACAGAAAACCGGTAGCTGTCTGCCGACCATAAGAGGTTCTCACCAGGAGCTGAATCAGCCAGCACCTTGATCTCAGACTTCCCAGCTTTCCGAACTGTGGGAAATAAATAACCTGTCACTTAAATCACCTAAACTTTAGCATTTTGTTATAGCAGCCCAAGCAGAGAGAACTGGGGAAAACATTATTTCCTGGCAGTTACTGTGGGTAGGTAGCTGAATCATTGTTTTTGAGCAGCTCCACAACAACTTAAAATCATCTCCTTTGAGCTCCAGGCAGGTAAGATCATTTGGCGGCATCCCTGAGCTTTCTTCATTATGAGGTTTCCTTTCTGAAAACTGCTTCGCTTTCCTTTGCTCTCTCAACCTTCTTATTGATTACTTAATTTTCTATTTACTCACATTAAATCACTTCTTACTCAAAATAGCTATGTGGTTTAAATTTTCCTTATTCACTAATACACTTCCACACATAAAAGGTATCTAGGAAGTTTATTGTCTTGCATCACGCCACAATTTTCTAAATGGTGTATGAGGGCAGTGATGAGGAAGAGACGTGAGTAAATTCCAACAATTGCACATGGATATTAATAGAAATACATGTGTTGACATGTGTTTCATCTTGAGTATCCCTTGTTAAATAAAATTTATCTTTTAATTTTACTTTGTAGGGGGAGGTTGGGGAAGAGAGAGGCATTTCTGGGCTTCTATCATTCATCAATACATTGTTTCTATTGGAAAAGTAGCTAATTTACAAATTGATTTTCAAGAACAGTCCTTTTTTTTTTTAATATTTTTTTTAACGTTTATTTATTTTTGAGACAGAGAGAGACAGAGCATGAACGGGGGAGGGTCACAGAGAGAGGGAGACACAGAATCTGAAACAGGCTCCAGGCTCTGAGCTGTCAGCACAGAGCCCGACGCGGGGCACGAACCCACGGACCATGAGATCATGACCTGAGCCGAAGTCGGACGCTTAACCGACCGAGCCACCCAGGCGCCCCTACAAATTGATTTTCAAAAAAATAACTTACAAATTACTTTTTAGAACACGTTGTTTTGGTAAAATTGGAATAGTCTTTTTAATTACTACTTAACCATTTTTTAACAGACTAAATGATATATTCATTATGGACAGTTAGTGAACACTAATCCAAGTTAGTCTTTCAGATACTCTTAATTTCCTCTTCATTTCCTGTCACATCATTCTCCTTCAATTAATTTTTATTATGGTATTGTTCATCTTTCCAAATCTTAATTGGATTAGATTTTTATTTTATACGTGGGCACACACACACACACACACACACACACACACACACATACACACACACTGAAAGTCCAAACTTCTTCCCCACCTCAGTAGGGCATTATGCAATGATAATTAATCCAACTTAGTTTTTCCATTCTTTAAATTTTCTATCCATTTACACATACTCCCTGTTGAGAAGAAGGATGAGCAATTCTCTTAATACCATTTACTCTTCTCTAACTTTGGGCCCTTGTTCATGCGATCCCTCATTCTGAAATAATTATGTTCCAAATCTGCATTTGAAAATTTCATTTATTATTTTTTCCTAGGTTAAAGGCCATCAAATTTCTCCCATTTTTTCTAAGATGTGAGTTATCTTTTTTACTTGTGAATTCTTATAAATATTTATATCTGCTTCAAAGAATAATTACTGGTTTGTATCTTCAATTTTATACCTCTATTTAGGTAAGGGGATGTTAAATTTCACTGTCTTCCTGTTATCCAAACTCAGCTAAAGCTCTATAGTTGAACAAACAACTAAATAAAGATACTGGATCATCTATAAGTAATTTTCTATGAAGTTATCCCAAAACTTGTCTATCTGCTTTCTGCCCATCAATAATCTCAACAAGACTGATCAGAGAACTTGGAGAGTTGTTAAGGATCCATTCACAATCTCTCCCTGACCTATATGGGTAGCATAAAATGTAGGGAAATCCTTACCAGATCTCACTCCTGGATTTATGTTTAATGAACTATAGAATTCTGCTGTTTCTGGTACAGACAAGTGACTAGAATAGTAGAGAACTCTTGAAAAACACTGACATATGTAGACTGATTTGTTGGTTCCTAAACATTTGGTTCTAACTCCACACTAATGAAATATGAAGGAGAGAAGCTGTCTGTAGCTATCCTCCAGAAAAGATGAATAAAGAAGGCTATAGCTCAAAGGAGTTGCATTTTCCACTGTTGATAGTAATTAATGCTTTCTCATGAATCAACTGGGAGTTCAGAAGATAGCCAGATTGAGTAGGCTTCAAAAGGATCCCACTCAGAAAATCTTCCTTTAAGGAGTAAGGCATCCCCAGGGTATTCTAGAGGAAATGTAACCAAGAGAGAGTATATATCTATGTGGATAATAATAAAATGCACACATAGATAATACATAATAGGTTGATAGATGGTAGATAGATAGATAGATAGATAGATAAATAAAGATATAGGTAGATATCTATATCAATGTTGATATATATATATATATATATATATATATATGTATATAATTTACTATAAGGAATTGACTCATATTATTATGGACTCTGGGCAACTTCCAAGATCCTCAGGGTGATGTACACTAAAAGCTAGAGACCCAGAAGTCCTAGAGTGTAGTTACAGTCTGAATTCAAAGGTCTGAGAACCAGGAATGCTGATTGTGTGATTCCGGTCTAAAGGCTGACAGGTGTGAGACCTAGGAAAACAGATGTTTCAGTTCAAGTTTGAAGGCAGAAAAAAGTAAAAGTCTTAGCTCAAGCTCCAACAGGTAGGAATAATTATTTCTTAATTAAGGAGAAGACTTTTGTTATATTCAGTCCTTCAAATGATTGGAGGAGCCCCACTCACATTAGGGAGGGCAATATGCTTTACTGAACTTACTGATTCAAATATTAATCTCATGCAAAATTACCCTCATAGAACCACTCAGAATGATGTTTGACCAAGTATCTGGTCACCCTACTCCCAATCAAGTTGACAAAATTAACAATCACACTAAGTAAGGAGAGATTAAGGGTTACTCCTGGATGCAGACCCTGACTCATCAAAAATAGGACAAGAACAGAGGCCAACCACAATGCGTGTCACATTCTTCAGGTCAAAGAGATCTCTCAGGAAAGTCTGAAACATGCAATAGGTAAAAAAGCAAGCATTTAGACATCTAGTGTATTCAGAGGGCACCAACATGAAATCATAAGTTTAGAGTCAATTAAGAATTGTTCTTTTTTCCTGAGTGCCACTTCCTGAACCAGAGGCAGCATTATTCTGTTAATAATTTCCAATATGACTGTGACCCTAGTTGGAAGACAGTAGAGGCTTTAAATCAGACAAGAAAAGGAATGTTATTAGTGGGATGGATTCATGTATTAATCACTGAATCATCATCCAGTTGAATTACAGAATGAATCTCAGAACTATAAAAATTCCATTAGCTTCTGCTTTGTACCCAACTTAGCCCAACTTATTTAATAATCATGGTATATGTCCTTTCTTCCCCTCCTATTGTATGCTTCTTAATGACAAAATCAGTGACATCTATATGTTCATCTTGTAATAGGTTAATTATCTTATGTATTAGAAACATAAAAACCTAAATATAAGATGAGGCTTATGAAAGACTAACAAAAAATAATAATCATTTCAGCTCTTACAGGGTTCTCTTATCATCCTTAAGGATACAAACACCTTGGTAGATAAATTATTTTATAGCTTGCTCCTTTCTATCTTTTTTCTTAATACCACATAATGATAGCCAAGACCAAAGTACCCCATATTGACTCTGTCTTCATTAAGACATAATGAAGGACTCTCTTCATTATCTGCCGGAGACCAGCTCCAGCAACCAGGGTTCCCGAAGTAAGAACGGCATCAGTGAAAATAAAATAAAACTAAAATAAAAAACTGGAAAGTAAAAAACTAAACTGAAAAACTAAAACTAAAATAAAAATGGACACAGACAACAGCAGTGTGTTGAACTGGCCGATTTATGGCAGTAAATGTGGCATTATATATACTAGTGATTTCCCTGTAACATACATCATCTATGTTTTTCTAACATTACCCAATTCTAAAATTGTTCCTTTGTATAATCACCCAATAAGGAATAACATGATTGTTTTGTCATAACGTTCCCTCCTGCCCTTTGCTTATTGATTAATTTCTTTTATTGTTTTTATTATGTATCTATGTTTATAATTTATAAAGTATTTGCTTTGCTGTTTTCACGAAAAGTCATTTATCTCTCAACACCTCAAGTGGAACAGTTACAGGGACATGACCTCTTAGTTGTTTCCCTGAACCATTCGTGGTTTTGAAGTACAAAACTGTTCGCCTGGGTCCGAGGTGCCAGGAAGGGGGCCAAGAGGGCCTTAGAAACCTATGCCTTATATATTCTCAGAGAGACAATGCACCTAGGAACCAATGAGCCATTCTGTACTTTAACCGACTAGGTTCAATCATCATCTGGAATGCCTCCTGGGAGCCAAGTGGGCCTAGAGGTCAGAGTGACCTGTGTCCATAGATACACTCTAGTTACCAGAGTGGGGCTTTCGGATCCATATGTCTCTCCTTCGTTGGCCGCCTTTGCTGGCAAATGCATGAGGCTATCCTTCCTGCAAGTAGAGGAGTCTCCATAAGGGATGGCAAGGGCTAAACATAAGGCCGCACAATTTCTTGAAGAACCTTATTTTCTTCCCTAATGGTTCTTTTCCCAGGGGGTCTGCCGAGGGCAATTCCCCAACAGACAATACCCCAGGTAGTTTTAAGGCCAAATTACCTAAAAGCAGGAATACAAGAAGCTTCACTGTCTGTGGGCCACCCTGCAGTCACCAATCCGTCCACAGCCCGGGCCCTGCCACTCAGGTTGGGATAGCTCGGCTTCCAGCAATTATCCTTTACTGAGTACTAGGTATTTATCAGGGTATTAGAGATACAAATTAATTCCTGATTTTAAGAAATGAACATATGAGAGCTGGCTATATAAAGAAATAATTATAATGGAGACTGATTACAGTGATCAAATAAAGCCTAATTAGTTATTAATAGCACAATATAGTAGGAGCACTGTTGTAGTTAACTACGGCTGGATAACAAAGCACTCCAAAACCCAGTGGCTTAAAACATTTATTTTGCTGGGCAGGAATTGTTGATGGTAGGGCTTTTGGCTTTATTTAGCCCTAGCTAGGGGCTGGAATCTTTTGAAGTTGTCTGGTCTAGGAGCACTCAAACAGCTGGGGACTGGGAACAATTGGAGCTGCTCGGTCATCTTCATGTCTAAGTGGTCTCTCCATAGGATCCTCCAGCATGGCCACTTAAGCAAGGGCAGACATCTTACAGTTTCAAGACTGTGAGTACATGGCGATACATGTCACCAGTGAGAGCCCTGTGAAAGCTGTATTGCCTTTTATAACCCTGTCATGCAGTGCCACTATTACTGTAATCAGCTGCCTGGGTAGAAATTATGGACGTCACCACACAATGGAAGAACGTTAATGTCACATTACAAGAACATGTAGACGGGAATATTGTGTTTGGAAAATGCAAAATACCACAGGTGCACAAAGAAGGCAAAACTATTTGAGGACTACAGAAGTCAAGAAAGTCTTCCAGCAGTGGGAGACAGGAATCCGGGTTTAGGAACATTCAGTCTCCCTGCCTCTAGTCTCTCTATCCACCAATCCACTCTTCACATTGCCTCTTTTTTTTCCTTTAATTTTTTAATGTTTATTTATTTTTGAGAGAGAGAGAGAGTGCAAGCTGGGGAGGGGCAGAGAGAGAGAGGGAGACACAGAATCTGAAGCAGGCTCCAGGCTCCGAGCTGTCAGCACAGAGCACGACGCAGGGCTTGAACTCATGAACTGTGAGAATCATGACCTGAGCTGAAGTCAGATGAAGCCACCCAGGTGCCTGCTTCATATTGCCTCTTAAAAAAATTATCTAAAATGCAAAGTGGGGGTGCTCGGGTGGCTCATTTGGTGCATCTGACTTTGGCTCAGGTCTTGATCTCAGTTTGTGAGTTCAAGCTCCACATCGGGCTCACTGCTGTCAGTGCAGAGCCCACTTTGGATCTTCTGTTCCTGTCTCTTTCCTTCCCTCCCCCTGCTCCCACTTGTGCTCTCTTTTCTCAAAAATAAATAAAACATTAAATTGCAAAATAGATGCCACACCTATGCATAACAAACACTTGTTTCCAAATTCTGAGAACCTATACCAGCACTGTCATATAGAACTTACTGGGATAATGGAACTATTGTCTGTGCTATTGAGGACTTAAAATGTGACTATTGCAACTGAAGAACTGAATATTTAATTTTATTTAATGTAAATTGATTTTGATTTAATTCAAATAGCTACATGAGGTCAATTGTTGGGGAAGGTCATTGAAAAGATGTGACCACCAATTGACCTGTGAGCTGATCCTGGGCACTCAGAGGCCCTTCACCCTCTCCTCTGTCCTTTAATGTGGGTTCTGCTTTCCTCTCCCACTCCCAGAAGCTGCTCCAAGGATGTGGCCTTGAGATAGTGATGTGGTGTTGAGAACACCTGTGCAATATACATACTAAGCCCAGTTAGGGCTTCTTTATAAACTTTTAAGGTTCAGCAGGAGGTTTCAGAGATCCATTTGTCTTGCTGCCACCCACCAACCTGGAGTGACCTGCCTCTTCAGTCCTCCCTGTCCTGGCTTCAGACACCCAGGAAACTCTTGAGATGCTTATGAACAAGTACCAGCTGAGTAACATTTTGAATAACACAGACATTCTGAGATAAACTCTAAAGTTCTTAAAGTTATCTTCTTGAAATCCTGTAACATCAAGGTGCTGTGTTATTACACTCTGATAACACCAAATTAAGGTTAAGCAAAAATAATTTTTTAATGCTTATTTTGGAGAGAGAGAGAATGAGTGATATAGAGGAAGAGAGAGGGGATCAGAGGATCTGAAGCAGGCTCTGAGCTAACAGTGGCCAGCCCCATGTGGGTCTTGAACTCACAAACCGTGAGATCATGACCTGAGCTGAAGTCAGATGCTCAACCAACTGAACCACTCAGGCACCTCCAAAATTATTTATATTTAAGAAGGTACCTTATGCCTTGTAATATGAAGCTGCTATTTTAACCTAGGATAATGCAAGTATTGAGAGCTATATGCAACATTCAGTGTTACTAGAAGAACCACTTTTTTTGGGATCTGCTTTACTGGCATTCTTTTTTATAATGTGACATTTTAAAACTTCACGTACTCCAAGCAGTTGACCAACCATGAAGAAAAAAAAAAAAAAAATCAAGGTTGTTCTCTAATCCTCTGTGCACTATTGCTGATTTCTAAATGTTGTTAATTTAATGTCGCCCCTGCAAGACTTCATAAATGATTACATTGTTCAGAGTCTACAGGTTTTGCATAACTTATTAAACCTATGCAGTTGGTCTTAGGGACAATGCAATTTTAAGCATTGTTAGTTCTCTTTAGATTACTTCCCCTGAACAAGGTAGTGAAATAGTCCCTTCACAGACCTTTAACAATATGGTGATTTACAGATCCTTTCTATGAAGGAAATGTAATTTGCAATTTTTCTTGAAATAAAAACATGAGGCCATATATTTTCTACAGAATGCTAAAAGTTCATATATATTCTGTGAGTTCTAATATATACATAAGAAAGACAACAACATTATTATACCACTTTAATGAAAATGAAGATTCCCAATTGATAAAAAGGTCAAATATTGAGTTAAGAATGGGCTGGAAGAGATCTGACTATTCTCTTTTACATAGTGATATATTCTATTTTCTGGGTCTATATAATCTGATCCACACATTAGTCATCTTATTTTCAACTCACGATTTCCTTTTACATTTTCTAGATGAGAAATGAAACTTGGCAGGCAAGATGAAAAGGAGCAATTAAGATTCTGTTTATTCCATGAGTTTTAGTTCACAGTTCCTGCTGATTAGCAAAGAGCAATATTTGAAAGGTTGACTGTTATTTCAATGTTTGTTTGCTACACTTAAGAATAACTTTCCCCCATGTGTGGCTAACCGGTGAATGTAAAGCATGCATTTTTATAGGAGAGAGGAATATTCTGGCAAGGGCCATAAATCTAAATATCCAAATCTAAATTCCCCTGCTACTTCCCTTTTTACTGAGAATTTCCCTACAGAAGGGACAGTGATACACCTGTGGAGGTCAGGCCACAACTTCAACATAAGGAGTTCTCCAAATGCCCCAACTCACTAGAGCACATAGCTGCAAGACAGAGCATAGAGAACCAGAATGACTGGCAGCTGATGATGTTGATGTCTGGGACTGGATATCGGCTTTTACTGCTGTACCTGTAAAGGTGAAGTTGGCGGACTACATGTTACTTGTTTTTGTTCATGAGACAGTGAATATTTTATTAAGTGACATGAGTAAGGTTTTGGTCCAACTCTGTCATCAACTCAGTGATTCACTCTAACAAGAGTCAGTTCACCTTGAACCTTGTGCTCTAGACCTTTAAAGAAGGAAAAACATCAATGCCTAAATTATCGGCTTGCCTCAAGACATAAATGTGTAATGCAAGAGATCACTTGTTAGCTCTAAAGTAGTGCTTCTCAAACTTTAGTAAGTACAAGGATCACCTGGAGAGGTTGTTAAAGCAGTGCTTTAAGGCATTGTACTAACATAAAGACTGCCAACAACTTCAGTTGTTCTAATAGGAAGACTAACTGCCCCCCCTACCCAGGATTTAGTAATCTTTTTTTTTTTTCATTAAGAATAAAAAATCATAGTGGCTCCTGGGTGGATCAGTCGGTTAAGTGTCCGACTTCAGCTCAGGTCATGAACGCGTGGTTTTGGGTTTGAGCCCTGTGTAGGACTCTATGCTGACAGCTCAGAGCCTAGAGCCAGCTTCGGATTCTGTTTCCCTCTCTCTCTGTCTTTCCCCAGGTCACACTTTGTCTCTCTCTCTCTCTCTCTCTCAAAAATAAACAAACATTAAAAAAAAAAAACAGAATAAAAAATCATAGATTTTGCAAATATATCTAGTGTTTCTAAATTGGGTCAACTACATACAATGCTTTATAGTACTAATGTAGTATTAATATAGTATTAATGTATAGTATTAATGTAATGTTACATGACCATTTTGATGTCACTGGATTAAAAATAATAATTTAAGTTTCCATTATATAACTCCTAATTATTAAATATGGAAAAATAGGGGTTTTTTTCTCTAATAAATCTCAGGAAATAACTGAATATATTTCTAGACTTTGAAGGAAATCATAGTAGTAAGCTGTGTAGTGTTTCCCCAAAATTCATATGCACCCTGAATCAGAGAATGTAACCATATTTGGAGATAGAGTCTTTGCAGATGTAACTAAGAACTGAGATATGATCATACTAGATTATAGTGGGTCCTAAACCCAATGGAAATGTCCTTCCCTATAAGAGACGTAAAAGGACTCAGACAAAAAGAATAACATGACAAATACAGACAGAGTCTATAGGCCAAGAGATGCCAAGGACTGCTAGCAATCATCAAATGTAGGAGGGAAGCAAAAGAGAGTTTCCATAAAGCCTTCAGAAGGAACCAAACCTGCCAGCATCTTGATTTTGGATTTCTGGCCTGAAATGTGTGAAAAAATGTGTGAAAGGTGTGAAAGAATACATTTCTGTCGTTTCAAGACACCAGCTTTGTAGTAATTAGTTACAACAGCTTTAGAAAACCAGTACTTCACTGTAGATATAAAAGTAGACATGCAAGAAGTTCAAAGTATCTAGCCTCTATTTTATTTTATTCTGTTATCAAGTATTTTGTTACCCACAGAGATTTTTTTTTTTTTTTTTTTTGAGAGAGAGAGACAGGGCACAAGTGAGCGAGAGGGCAGAGAGAGAGAGAGAGGAAGAGCAAGAGAATCCCAGGAGGGGCAGAGAGGGAGAGAGAGAAGTGGGGCTGGAACTTACCCTATGAGGGACTCCACTCACCCTATGTGGGGCTCAAACTCACTAGCCTCTGAACCTCATGACCTGAGCCAAAGTCTGATGCTTAACCAACCAAGCCACCCAGGTGCCCGTACATGCAGAGACTCTTAACAGTATTTCTAAATCCCATTGAAAATAGACAATGCTTTCACTGGTCGTTATCTGATCCCTGAAAGACGTCCTACTTCTCTGCTTTTCTTTGTCACTTAACGGCTTTTTCTAACTCTTTGCTTGACTCATTTTCCACTTTGACCTTTTGGTTCTTATACTATCCGCTGTGTCACAACCCTTCCAACAACAAGGTTGGTTATGCATGCATTTTCTTTCTTTTTTCCTCTCCCATGCTAAGCACAGACAGGGCTTTTTATCTCAAATAGCTTGCACTAGTGCTGAGTAACACTTGTGTTTTATGTGTCTGCCCAAGCATGAAAACAAATCTACATGCAGATTTCAGTAGCCTAAGTAGTTTTTTTTAAAAAATAACCCACCAACAAAACTACATATACGTATACCTATCCATGTACATTATACACCTGCACATGTGTGTATTTCCTACATTCTGAAGAACAGTTTTTCAGTATGTCTACTTTATTTTTATGGTTTTCCACTTTTCAAAAGTCCAATGAGAAATCAGTTCCTTAGCACAGCTGCTACACCAGCAAGAGAATAAAAAGGAGATGGCTTTAACATATGCTAATCGACATGGTGCTGGTTCATTCTGGGCTACAAAATAGGCTATATTACAATTCTCAACTGCTCTACTAAATAGCAATTACTGAACACTTTAAGGTCATATCAAAACTGTCCTTCCTGGTGGACTGTCAATACAGAGTCCCATCTGCATCCATCAGAAATATGTGATTTATGCTATTTTAATTAGTTTATAAATAATTCATAAAAGAGTATGTCTGCTTACTAAGACCTGAGTACTGAATTCCTATAGCTTTAGATTTACCATTTCCCTTTTCCCTCATAATTTTTTTTCATCCCTTTAAGGAATGAGTAACTATTTAAAGAGTGTAGTTTATTCCTGATTTAATCTTCATTTAGCAATTAATGTACTGATATTTTTCCGAATTATTTATAGAAAAAAAAAGGCTTATCAGAGAAACACTGGTATAGCATAGGCTGCATCATGTTATCAGGGCATATTTAGAACATTGTTCCGATGTCTAAGCAACCCCCATCCCAACTTATTTATTCAGAAGTATATGAATTCATTTTGCTCTGTAAGAAAAGTCTCTATGTAAGGAATTGCAGGAGTTTCAAATATGATTGACATATGGCACTCAAGATGCCTATATTCTACTACAGAAATTGCAAAATGTTGTTGGTGAGCTAAATACTACAGATCTATTTGTTTTACCTGCAGTGTTTTTGTTAGTTTTTTAAATTTGCAGTATAATTGCTTTCAAAATTTAACTGAAAGTTTTCAAATGATAATTCAGAATTATGATTTCTGTTGATAAAATATCCTAGACACTAAGGCTAGATTAAGTTCCTGCTGATTCATCAAACATGCACTGATGTTTTGCTCATAGTATTACCTTTGAGCATAATTACTATTTCCTTTAATAATTGGAGAACAAGTACATTTGTGATGAATCTGTTATGTTTCGACTTGGCTAGGTTGAACTTTACTTCCCCAAATTATCTTCCCTGTGTTTTCCAGCTCAGGCAGTCTACAGGAGAGATTCCTGTGGGAGATTTGGAGCTCAGAAGGGAAGCAGGGGCCCCTTTGTAGCTTTGGCTCATGGTTCATGAGTTTGAGCCCAATGTTGGGCCCTGTGCTTACACCTCAGAGCCTGGAGCCTGCTTCAGATTTTGTGTCTCCCTCTCTCGCTGCTCCTCCCCCACTCACGCATGTGCTCTCTGGGTCTCTCAAAAATAAATAAACTTAAAAACAAATTTAAAAAAATACATCACATTCTATGGTTATTTTATCATTTGAAATACAAAGGGCTTATCCAGATGATCTCTTGAACTACTTTGCTTCTGTAAATTCTGTGATTGTTTTAATCAGTCATTCTTTCTAAAGCACTTGTGGTTAGTCTACAGCTAGATAAATAGAGATTTCTATTCATGAGATTATAGACAAGACAAAGATGTGACCCTACAGTATATTTTAATACAACCCAAAATTGTTTAAATGTTGTCGCATCACCAGTTGTTTAGAATTTGGAAAAGCTAAGATCTTATTAAAATTTTAATAACATATGCCACTTGGCGAAATTTCATAGTCATTAGTTTCTTTGTTCAGAACAACATTTTTTCTTTCCACTAGGTCTCCTCCTCCACTTCATGGAAATGTTTACCACATAAACTGGGCTTCTCTTCCACAGGAATGGACATATAACCAAAGCTGGGCTAATCTGCATCCTCCAGGGAAAATTTGTTGGAATGATCAAAAGACTGAGGGAAAAAAGCATTTCCTTTTCTATATGATTGCTGGATTTGATATAATAGTGCATTCTTGCATTTGCATAGAATGGATATATAAGATAGCAAAGCCAAGATAGAAGAAATCTGAGCCAAGAAAAGGGGAAAGACAATTTTCTTTGAACCTGTGGATTGAGCCTCCATTGGTCTTCAAAAAGCAATTAGAAAGGCAGCATCACATTGGGAGTAATGAATTTCTCTTGGTATTCCATGGAGTAACTTAAATTAGGAGCTGCCCTAACCTTTGACTGCTGTCTGCAGGAATTACCTTACTTAGTTTCATTCTAACATGATTTACTTGCCCCATGCCAAAGTCTACACCTTGAAACTGACTTCTTCATTAGCAAAAAGGTCAGCTTCAAGGTTCATGGTTTTTTTTTGTTGTTGTTGTTGGTTTTTAAGTTGATGCTGCCTGTGTAGTGTCCTTACTTACTGGCTGACCTTGACTCACATCCTTCTTTGATCTCTGCAACATGTTACTTTCTTATCTTTGAATTCCTCTTCCTCTACTACCCTCTGGGATTTTGTGCCTGGAGCAACTCTTATGTACATAGATTTGATTTTATGCTCCTGGCTATGCTTGTTCATGTTGTGCTTGTAATTTAAACTGCCTATGGGCTCAGTATGACATGTATACTTTTCTAGGCAGGAAATCCCTGTTATTTTTTGTAAAGCCAGCCTTATGGCCCATCTTGGTGGGAAACTGCCCTGCTAAGAAAATAATAACCTAATATCTGAACTTTATTTGGCTAGTTCTGTTCTTGCCATTGAATTTGCATTATCCTTATTTAAAAAAAAAAATGTCCTGATTAGTTATCTCAATCTGGCAAAAGAAGCAGTAGCAGTGATACTGGATTAATACCCCTGAAATGTTCTTATATAATAAAAATTCAAATGAGAATAAACTAGATGGTAACTTTCTATGAGGAATAATATAGGTCAGTATTGTCAAAGCCATTTGCCATGTAAGTATTTAAAATCTCTTTGACCTTCATGTTCCTGCAATTTAACTTTACTATGGCTAAGACTTTTAGACCAGCTGGCGTGATAATTCAGATCAAGGTCTTTGGAGCAACTGCTCTTTCTTGATTTGAGGAAATCTTACTCACTTCCTCTTAAAAGCAAGCTATTAAGTTGATTTCTTTTTTTCAGACTCACCATTCACACTTACATAGATACCCAAACCACCTCCCCCGCCACACACACATAAATTATATGACAACTTCATTATTTCATAGATATTCATAAGCATAAATTTGCGAACAATACTTAGCTTTTATTGCCAAAATGTGTCTCTTCTGGTTTGGGATGAATTTCACAGCACCTCACAGCATCAAAATAGGTTTACCTGGGAAATAGAAAATCATCAGTGGCAGAGCGAGCATGGTGAAATCCAAAATCACAGGTCCAGACTCTCCCATTAGTCCATAGCAAAGCAGGCTGGATAAGGGTGTTGCTGGGCCAGCAGTGTGGGTCTGCATTCCAATGGAGCAACTTTGCCCCTTTTTTTTCTTCTTTTTTGTAGGTCCAACATGATGGTACAGATTTGTCAATAGTGTAATATATAGAGTTTGGTGTCAGTCTGTATTTTATAGGCTTCTTTTTTATAGAAGGTATCTAGAAACTCCAGCTGAAAAGGATATAGAGGCCTTAGGGTCCACAGCACTTGGCAATTTCTTGTTAAGATGGGCATGTGGGTAGGGAATGGGGATCCCCCAGTTTGAAAGGAAGCTGAGCTTGAATATAGCATTTCCTGTTGCTAGAAGGGATAGTCTTCTCTGAATGTGTTTGGGCATCTCAGAGATAACTTCCAGAATAATTCTCAAACAATTCTGCTTGTTGTTCTACATCTCCTGGGCAAAGCATATTTTTTAATTATAATGATGATAATGATTAAAGCCCACACTGAATCCTCACTGTGCCGTTTTGAATGGTCTTTTCTATAGTAATGAGTTATAAGTTAGAATTGTGGCATAAACAAGGATGTCTCTGATTCTACTGGCAAATACCTTAGATAGAGTCCAAGATTTAGCTGTTTATTTTGAATTTTCATTAGATAAAAGGGTACAGGTATATTTAATTTAATTCATTCTGGGCTTATATCCAGATTTACAACTGAACTTTCTAGCCAAAGTCTAGGTCTCAAAACTAACTTTCTTTTTATATACATAGAAGTCATGCCTGGTATTAATATTCATTGTGTATTAACCAGATGCTCTAGATATGTGCCTGATATCATGAGTAGGAGTCAGAAACCAGAGAATACATGCATCCTGTTTTAAATATGAAAATTCTAAGCAGCTGAATTTTGGAACAAGCAAATCTAAGTTCTGGTTTCAGCATTTTGAAGGTGATTGTTCACATTTTGAAGCAGATCAATCACAAAATAGCACTTAATTTTTGTTTTGATTACAGTCTGTACTTCAATAAAAACTTGATTTTAGAACCAGAGTAATGTTACTGAGTGGTAATTTTATGATTCTGGATTTTACCCAAAGCAGGCATATTTCAGTTTAATACAATGTTTGAAGAATTATATTGAGGTTTTGTTTAAAAAGGCTTCCATGAATTTTTATTGTAATACCTGTGACTATGCAAATATAAAGCACTGCCAATATTCAAACGTTCAGCTAGGGGATTAACAGATATAAAATAATAAATTCTGAACAAAAACATTTCATGTAAGAAAAACTAGACACATCAGAAGCTATGAATAAAACATAAAATAATAACATGAAACTACTGATTGACAGTCACAGAAATTTTTATATGTCTACTGTGAATGAAACTTTTATGATGACATCAGAATATTTTTTCACATTTCATCTGTAAACATGCTAAGGAATTAATACTATCTGAAAGCTGTGTGTAACTAGTTTTTCAGCACTGGAGTGACAGTATTGTGTGTGCTACAAAAGTCACTCTATCATCAGGATGAATAATACATGGAGGGGAGGAGCAGAAAGATCTGTTCTGGTCCAAACATTCTCTTTTTCTCTTACTCAAAGCTAATTTACTAAAACGTGTCCTTTTGATAGTATTCTATGAACATAGAGCAATGTGTTAGAGATTAATCCTAACATTTGGTGCAGAAATTTTGACCAGATAGTATAAACTTCGGGTTTTGAGGGCCGTAGTGTCTCTGTCCCAACTATTCAACTCTGTCACTATAGTGCAAAAGTGGCCATGAACATTATGTAAATGAATGGGTATGGCTGTATTCCAATGAAAATTGATTTACTCAAATAGACTTCTTTCCTAAGAACAATAATTTGCTAATCCTTGATGTAGAAAGTTTTAGTCAAAAACTCTAGGTAACTACTGGGATATATAGCTCCTATTATCCTGATATACACAAGGTGTTTAGAGAAGAAATGTGATATTCATCATGACTTACCAATTGTTTGGGTTCTATAATGCTAGTAATATACACAGTTTTCAAGTTATCAATTGCTATATTTTAGCATTTAATTTTTAAGTTGTTTATTTCTAAAGCAAGGAATTGGAATAGTTAAAATATTATGATATATCAACTAGATGAAATATTATTGAGCTAGTAAATATTTAATAACAAAGAACTAGGCTATATTTGTTTTTATATTTTAAATGTAAAATCAATTACAAAGAACAAAATGCATAGCTATAGGAGCACAAAGGTTGCATTTGTGTGAAAACAGCTATACAACTTGTGAAGGCTCTAAAGTAGTAATAAAATTAATTAGAGATGATTACTTTTTCTTAGGAATCATCTTTAATATTATTATTATATTATCTTTTTAAAATTAAAAATAACCCGATTGCTTAAAACCCAAGGAAATTTTTGATAGAAATGGGCAAACTTTGCCAAATAGAACACATTATTTTTTGACAGAGGATAATAGATGGAAATTACAAAAGAAGATATAAGTATAATGAAACAGAATTACAGATGACTTATTATTACTAGGATATGGCATAGACTATCAAGTAGTCCAATTTTGTTTTTACTTACAAGATTTAGAAACAATTTGACCAACACTCTGTCCTATGTATCTATCTTCACTTACAGAGGAACTTAAGACAACTATCTCTGTTGTGTGTTTAGGTTCTACACTAATTCTCTTTGTTTATTAGCAGTTTGTTGCATCAATAGTTTGTTGTGATAAATAAATGATGGTAATCAATATTTAGATAGCACATGATTTATTGTGTTTCCTTAAGCCATCAGGCAGGAGATGCACCTACTATGTGAATCTTTGCTTCCCCCCCCCCCCCCCCGCCCCCCACATCTGGTAGATTTTCTCAATATGAGTGATTGAGATTTTGAGAAAATTAGCCTGGAGTGAATGGGACAGGCAGATTTTTGCCTAAGGGGAAGGCAGTCCAAATTCTTTTTTAATAGCAAAAACATTAGGCAATAAAGATATGGCTGAGCACTCAATGAATAGACAAGAGAGGGATATGTGTAGGTCTATACAACAGCACAAGTTGCAGAAAGAAGCAAATAAATTAGGAAAATTATCTTTATTTTCTTGCAAAGTTTAAAATATCTTTAAACCAAAATTCATACAAGTTTAATACAAGTTTAGCAGAAAGGAAAACAACTGTAAAAAATAATGGAAATAAGTTCAAATGTTACATTTTTCAATAGTTGAGATGTGGATGTCTGTCTTCTCTATTATTTTAGTATTGAGCATATGTTCCTATAAGGAAAATATACATGTCAAAGGCTTTAAAGTGTGCCCCTTTATATTTTTGTCTTCTGCAACCAGGATACCAATTTATTTTTTCTAGACAAAATTGTTTGAATGGTTTTTAAAAATCTAAAGATACTTTATGTGGAGTAAAAATATATTGACATTTATTTGAACATCCTTTATGTTGCTTTAAAAATTCTTCTTAGTTGGGATATTATACTTGTAATTTTGGTAAGGGAATGTAAAGTATAAGAATATAGGTGAAGTCCTAGTTCTTCAAGTATGCCTCATATACCGGCTTTCTACGTTATCCTCTAAATTTACATTCTACATTCAATTTGGCTTTTGTTGTGCCCACTCAACTGGAACAACAACTCCATTTACCCCCTTCTTTTTTTTTTTTTTTTTTTGGTGGCCACAATCCCGAGGCTAGTATCTTCTCTCTTAATTCTTCTTGACCTCACTGTTATCATTGTGGGATTCTCTTCTTCAAAAATCCTCTTGTAAATCCCTGCATTGGTTAATTAAATGGCCTCAATAGAAGCATTTGGGGAATTTAGAAATCAGATGTTTTGAAAAATAATTTTCAAAGTAAGATTATTTGCCCTACAAATAATATTTATTTGAAAAACTTATCAATCTGTTCATCTATCTGTCTAATCTTTGGTATGTTAAACAATCCCTGCTGGTGACGTAATAAAAACATACCTTGGCTTTGGTCTCACACCATTCCTTTAAAATATATTAAGTTTCCTATGTAGACTCGCTTTGTACTCTGTGAGCATGGAAGACAAAGGTGACATTTTATTTTCTGGCCATGTCCATGGGTTCCTCAGACATTTCCATAACTGAATATGTTTTTTTGAGTTTCCTTGATACAAGATAATGAATGTCTGATGTGGGTAGTCAACATAGCTCTTTCTTTAACTTCTTGATATTCATTATTAACCTCGATTCCTACTGCTGGGTCTTGTAGCTCTCTAAAAAAGCCTATTATGCAGGGGAAAGAACCCCACTCTGGCTCTCTTTCCCTTTTCTGTTCACAAAATATATTCATATGTCCTTGGCTTGAGAAACTTTGGGAGAGCAAACTTACCCTATCAAGAATTAAGGAGGAAACAAAGCTGTCTCCTGGCTTAGACAGCAAGTCAACTAGTGAGACTATTACTCTCTCTGGATTTTGCAACTGAGAGTGAGACTACAGTCCAGAGTATCCCTTATCTACAGAGACATATCAATGTGTGATGATGCTCACTAGTGATGGTCACTTTCTTTGGAATTAGGATGAAGAAGGTATTTCCCCAAACTTCTGAACCCAAAAGGAGGCAGCTGTGGTCCACTGCATCAACTTCTCCAAAGAAATATCTTTATACTTTTCTTTATCGTTCCTTTGTCTGCCTGAAGTCCTGGGAAATACAGATTCATAAAACAGATTCTTCAAGATTTCTTTTGGAAAAAACTGCATACAGGGAATCTCTATCTTATACTTATTCCAGTATCTTATATCTATTGTATTGGTACCATGGTAGAAGTAAGACATAAATAGTTCCACTTCCTGTCACACATATAAATAAAACTGTAGAAGAATTTGATCAGATTAAAAGACCTTAAATACTAGGAAATTATACAAAAAAGTAATGACTGGAAATCTTTTAAGGAATTGATACTAATTTGACAAAGGTGATTTATTGTATGTATATAAAGGCAGAGAGGACATAACTTTAAGCACTATGATTCTACAAAGTTATTTCTGTATTATTGGACATTTCACAATAGTATAGCATGATGATATGGTTAATACATTATTGAGTTGGTGTGTAAGGGGTATAGGAAAGTAAGAGGAGTTGCAAATTAGAGGTCAAGATGTCTTCTCCAAGAACAGAATTACAATTAAAATGACATATAAAGATGGATACTGTTATGTTTTCCTCTTTTTTTTTTTTTTTTTGAAAAAATAAAGTGTTAATTTTCTTTAAGCTCTGGTCCCTTTTGTTCCAATGAAAAATTTCATGCACTCCTCACCCAGTTTCCCACAGGGACTATATCTTATATAACTATAGTACAGTATCCAAACCAGGAATGTTGGTACAAAGTGTGTGTACAGTCTTGTGCCAATTTATCACATACATAAATTTAAGTAACTATCACCAGAACCAAGATACAGAACTATTCTATCACCACAAAGAGCTCCCTTGTGCTACTACTTTATGGGCACTCCAATCCCCTAAGTGCAGTTAACCACTAATTTGTTTTCTATCTCCATAACTTTGTCATTTTTGAGAATGTTGCATAAATGGAATCACTTATAGGACATTTGGGATTAACTTTTTCATTCAACATAATGCCCCTGCGTATGGTTGGGCCATGTTCTTCAATTCATTTACCAATATCTGTCTTTTAATTGGTGTGTTTATTCTATTTTATATTAGATATAAGTAATGATTTATTAAGGCCTAAGTTTGACATTTTATTTATTTATTTATTTTTGTTTTTCATTACTCTGTTTTTTTTTTTTTTCCTTCTTTTCTGTGTGCTACATAAACATTTTGTTTTAGAATACTATTTTGACTTCTACTATTTTTTGGTGTACTTCTTACATAATATTTTAGTAGTTTCTCCAAGGTTTTGAAATACACAAATAACTTATCAGGGTCTACTGAGTGAAACATTTTAATAGTTGTATCTAGTATAGAAATCTTTCATTACGTCCAGTCTCTTAATCCTCTATAGTGTATCATTGTCTTAAATATTTCTTCTATATATATTGAGAAACACATCTGAAAATATACTTTTATTTCAACCATTAAACATAGTTTAGAAAATTCAAAAGGAGAAAGAAAACCTCCTTCTCTTTTTATTGTTTTTTCTTCCATTCGGATGTTCTTAGATTCAATATTTTACCATGCCTTTCTACTTAAAGAATTTCCTTTGGATACTGTTCTAGAGTATATTGACTTGGGACAAATACTTTTAGTTTCCTTTGTGAGAGAATGTCTTTACTTCCTTTACATTTTTCTTGATATAGAATTCAGTGTTGACAGAATTTGAAAAATTTTGTTTATTTTATTTTAAAGAATTTGAAAAATGTTGTACCACTTTGTTCTGGACTCCATGACCTCAGATGACAAATCCACTCATTTTAATTGTTTTTCCTTTATATCATTTATCTCTCACTGCTTTCAAGATTTTTGTTTGTATTTAGTTTTCAGATGTTTGGATTTGATGTGTCTTTGTGAGTTAATTTTGGACTTATCTTGTTTAGAATTTATTCTCTTCTTGTATCTGAAGTCAAATTTGGGAAATTATCAGTCATCCATTCTTTGAACTTTTTGCAGCCTCACTTATTTATCTCTTTCTAGGACTCCAAGAACATGAATGTTAGGTCTTTTGTAATAGTTCCATGGGTCACTGATATGCTGGCCATTTTTTTTTTTCTGGCCTATTTTCTCTTTGTTGTTTTTTTTATTTGTTTGTTTTGTTTTTAATGTTTTTAAATGTTTATTTATTTTTGAGACAATGAGAGAGACAGAGTGCAAGCTGGGGGAGGGGCAGACAGAGGGAGACACAGAATCTGAAGCAGGCTCCAGGCTCTGAGTTGTCAGCACAGAGCCTTATGCAGGGCATGAACTCATGAACTGTGAGATCATGACCTGAGCCGAAGTCAGACGCTTAACCGACTGAGCCACTCAGGCTCCCCTCTTTGTTGTTTTGATTAACATTTTGCTGACTTTTTTCTTCTTAGAGAAGAATTTCTCTTTTTCCAGTTTTATTAAGATATTATTGACATATAACCTATGTAAGTTTAACATGTACAAAAAGACGATGTGATACATGTATATAATGCAGAATAATTACCACCATAATGTTAGTTAACACCTCCATGCCCTATACATAACTATACATAATTACATATTTATAAAACTCTTATACAAACATATATATGATGCAAATATACACAATTTTTTGGTGGTAATAAATTTGAAGGTTTACTCTTTTAATTTTCAAGTAGGTAAGACAGTATTATTAGTTACAGTTCTTACATTAGATTCATGGAAACTATTATCTTATAGCTAGAAGTCTGTAGCGTTTGTACATGTCCCCATTTCCCCTACTCCCCAGCCTACTATTCTATTCTGTTTCTGTGAAATACTTTTTTAGACATTCCACATACAATATATATCTTTCTTTGTCTGACTTATTTTACTTAGTGTTATGGTCTCAAAGTCCGTCCATACTGTCACAAATGACAGGCTTTCCTTCTTTTTTATGGCCAAATAATATTCTTGGTAGATAGATAGATAGATAGATAGATAGATATAGCTAGATATTCTTTATCCATTAATATGTCAATGAACATGTAACTAATTTCCATGTCTCAGCTATTGTAACTAATGCTGCAATTAAGGTTGGAGTGCAAATATCTCTTAGAGAGATACAGATTTTATTTCCTTCAGATATATATCCAGAAGGGCACTTCCTAGATGATATGGTAGTCCTATTTTTAATTTTAAGTGTTTTCAACAGTGGCTATACCAATTTTCATTCTCACTAACAGTGTACAAAGTTTTCCTTTTTCTCTCCAATACTTGCTACCTGTTGTCTTTTTGAAAATAGCCATCTAACAGATGTGAAGTGATATCTCATTGTGGTTTCACTTGCATTTCCCCAATGATTTATGATACTGAGCATCTTTTCATGTCCCTAATGGTCTTTTGTGTATCTTCTTTGAAAAAATAAAGTCCTTTGTCTATTTTTAATCAGATTGTAGGTTTTTTGCTACTGAGTTATAGAAGTCCCTTATATATCTTGAATATTAACTCTTAATATGATAAAGCGTTTGCAAATATTTTCTCTGATTCTGTAGGTTGCCTTTTTACTTCGCTGATTGTTTCTTTTGCAAGGCATATGATTTTAAATTTGATGCTGCCCGCTTGTTTATTTTTACTTTTATCGCTTGCATTTTGGTGTCACATCCAAAAATCATTAACAAGACAATCATTAACAAAAAGTCAAGGAACTTTTTCTATGCTTTCTTCTGGTAGTTTTATAGCTTAGAGTTTTAAATTTAAATCTTTAATCCGTTTTGAATTAATTTTGGTGAGTGGTGTAAGATAGGGGCCCAATTTCATTCCTTGGCATGCAGATATACAGTTTCCCCAGCACCACTTATTTTTTGAATTATCTATTCTTTTCCCAATGACTTTTCTTGGATTTCTTGTCAAATGCTAGTTATCTTATGTGTGGGTGTTGTAGCTCTTGATAGTGTTCCATTAGTTTATGCATCTCTTTTTATGCCGGTATCATGCTATTTTGATTATATAGCTTTGTAATAAAGTTTAAAATCAGTAATTGTGGTGCCTTCAACTTTGTTCTTTCTCAGTACTGCATTGGCTATTTGGGGTCTTTTGTGGTTTCATATGAATTTTAAGTTTTTTTTTATTTCTGTGAAAAACATCATTGGAATTTTGATAGGGATTGCATTAAATCTATAGATGACTTTGGTGGTATGGACATTTTAACAATATCAATTCTTCTGACCCATGAACATGTGATGTCTTCCCATTTATTGTGTCTTCTAAAATTGCTTTCATCAATGCATTGGTTGCCTGGGTAGTTGAGTCAGTTAAGCGTCTGATTTTGGCTCAGTTCATGATCTCATGATTCGTGGGTTCAAGCCAACATTGGGCTCTGTGCTGACTGCCCAGAACCTGGAACCTACTTCAGATTCTGTGTCTCCCTCTCTCTCTGCCCCTCTCCTGCCCATGCTTTGTCTCTCTCTCTCTCTCAAAACTAAACATTAAACAACTTTTTAAGTTACTTTGATCAATGTTTAGTAATTTTCAGTACACAGATCTTTTATCTCCTTCGTTAAATTTATTCTGAAGTATTTTACTACTTTTGATGTTATTGTAAATGGGGTTATTTTCTTTATCACTTTTTCAGATAGTTCATTGTTAATATATAGAATGCAACTGATTTTAAAAAAAAAATTTTTTTGAATGTTTATTTATTTTTGAGAGAGAGAGAGAGACAGAGCATGAGCAGGGGAGGGGCAGAGAGAGTGGGAGACAGAATCCAAAGCAGGCTGCAGGCTCTGAGCTGTCAGCACAGAACCCTATGCGAGGCTCAAACCCATGAACCATGAGATCGTGACCTGAGCTGAAGTCAAGACGCTCAACCTACTGAGCCACCCAGGCACTCCTGCAACTGATTTCTGTATGCTGTTTTTGTATCCTGCAACATTACTGAATTTGTTGATAAGTTCTAACAGATTTTCAGTGGTCTTTAGATTTTCTATATAAGAGAATATTATCTTCAAACAGACAATATTACTTTTTTTTTCGGCTTTGTATGCCTATTATTTCTTTTTCTTACCTAATTTCTATGACTATGACTTCTAGAACTATGTTAAATAGAAGTGGTGAGAATGGGCATGCTTGTCTTGTCTCTGAAACTTTCAAGCATTCAATATTGAGTAAAATGCTAACTGTGTGTTTGTTATCTATGGCATTTATTATGCTAAGACACATGCCTTCTATACTAAATTTGTTGATAATTCCTATTATTATAGGGTGTTGAATTTTGTTAAATGCTTTTCTGGATCTAATGAGATGATCACTTGAGTTTTGGTTTTTAATATATTAATGCGATGTAAAATATTTATTTTTATGTGCATACAGAACTACCCATGCATCTAGGAACAAATTCTGCTTGATCATGGCATATGATCTTTTTATTTTTCTTTTTTATTTGGTAGCTAGAATTTTGTTGAGAACTTTTGTATCTATATTTATCAAAGGTATTGTACAATAGTTTTCTTTTCTTGCAGTTCATCTGGCTTTGGTTACAATGCTAGTCTTAAAAATAAATTTGGAAGTATTTCTTCTTCATTAACGTTTTGGAACGGTTTGAGGATTAGTGCTAATTCTTTTTTTTTTTTTTTTAATATTTAGTAGAATTCACCTATCTATTCCTGACCTTTTCTTTGGTGGGAGATTTTGATTACTATTTTAATTTCCTTATTCGTTATTGGTCTTTTTAATTTATTTTGTTTGTTTCTTCATAATTCAGTCTTGGTAGCTGTGTGTTTCTAGGAATTTATCCATTTCTTCTAGATTATACAATTTATTGGCACAAAATCATTCATAGTAATCTCATGATTCTTTATATTTCTGTGGTAACAGATGTAGTATGTCCTCTTTCAGTCCTCATTTTATTTATTATTTTAGTCTTCCCTCTTTTTTTCTTTTAGGCAAAGATTTGTCAATTTTGCTTATCTTTTCAAAAAAACAGCTTTTATATTCATTGATCTTTTTCTCTTTTTATCCCGGTCTCAATTTCATTTATTACTGCTTTGATCTTTGTTACTTCTTTCCTTCTACAAACTTTGGGCCAGCTTGTTCCTTTTTTTTAAGTTCCTTAAGGTGTAAAGTTAGGTGTTTACTTGTAATCTTTCTTATTTTGTTAATGTAGGCCTTTATTGGAGTGTGTTGTTTAATTTCCACATATTGGGAATTTTTCAGTTTTTCTTTTGTTATTATTTTCTAGTTTCATACAACTGTCATTGAAGAAGACACTTTGGAGTGCCTGGTGGCACACTTGGTTAAGCATGTGACTCCTGATTACAGCTCAATTATCATCTCACAGTCATGAGATTGAGTCCCACATCAGGCTCTGTGCTGAGTGTGGAGCTGAACTCCTTCCCTCTCTCTCTCAAAAAAATTTAAAAAAAAAGATACTTGGAATGATTTTAATCTTCTTTAATTTGCTAAACCTTCTTTTGTGACCTATCACATGTTGTATTCTGGAGAATATTCCATGTGTGCTGGAGAAGAATGGGTATTCTGCTGCTGTTGGGTGAACCGTTCTGTTAGGTCCTCTTTGTCTAAGATATAATTCAAGTTTAGTGTCTCCTTATTGATTTTCTGTCTGGATGATCTATCTGTTGTTAAAAGTGTGCCACTGAAGTCTCTACTATGAGTTCTGTGAGTATTTGCTTAATATATTTAGGAACTTCACTGTTATATGCATATATATTTCAGTTGTTATATCCTCTTGATGAATTGAACTCTTTAGCATTATGTAATGACATTCTTTATCTCTCCTTATAGTTTTTAACTTAAAATCTATTTTGTCTAATACAAATACAGATACTCGGTTTCTCTTTTGGTTTTCATTTTCAAGGAATATCTTTTCCCTTCTTTTCACTTTGAACTTATGTGTGTCCTTACAGCTGAACAGCAGGCAGCATACAGTTTGGTCTTGATCTTTGATCCATTAGCCACTTTTAGACCTTTTGATTGGAGAATTTAATCCATTTGCATTTAGAGTAATAAGTGATGGGGACCATCTTATTAACTGTTTTCTGGAGTTTTGTAGTTCCTTTGTTCCTTCCTTCCTCTTTTGCTTCTCTTTGTGAACTGATGTTTTTCTATAGTGGTATGCTTTGATTCATTTTCTTTATCATTTGTGTATATATTTTTCCTACCCTTCTCAGTACATTTTTTCTTATTTGTGTGTTTCACCCAGGTGCTATATTCCTCACCTGGAATCCATAGCTTTTGTAAAAGTTTTTTGTGTGCACAAATAGTCAAATTGAGGTTTCTGATAGGAGGAGGAGTACTAGAAATTCCCACACTGTCATTTTACACAGTTCACTGAATGTTTATCTTTCTGTTGTATTAAGCCTATTCAATATATTTTTATTTCAGGTATTTTTTAAATTTTTTTTTCAGTTTTTAAAATTTCTAAAGTTTATTTTTCAGATTTAAAATTTCCATTTGTTTCTTTTTTACATCTTCTAGGGTTTTTTGTTTGTTTGTTTGTTTGTTTGTTTTGCTGAGTCTTCTTTTTTGTTCCATTTGTGTCAAACATGTTTGTAATTGATTGTGGAATCTTTTTTATGCTAGCTGCTTTAAAACCCTTATCATAATTGGGGCACCTGGATGGCTCAGTTGGTTGAGTGTCCAACTTCAGCTCAGGTCATGATCTTACGGTTCATGAGTTCGAGCCCTGTGTCCGGCTCAGAGCCTGGAGCCTGCTTAGGATTCTGTGTCTCCCTCTCTTTCTGCCCCTCCCCCACTCACACTCTGTCTCTCTCTCTCTCAAAAATAAATAAACATTAAATTTTTTTTAAATAAATAAAGTCCTTATCACAATTCCAAAATCCGTCTCATCTCAGTTTTGGCATCTGTTGATTATCTTTTTTACGTTCAGGTTTAGAACCTGTTTGGTAGAACAAATGACTTTTCATTGTTTCCTAGACATTACAAGTATAGTATTAAAACACATTGGATCTTATTTAATTTTTTTTTTTCTGGTAGGTCTTCTCTGATGTTGTGCCAGAGAAGGAAGAGGTAGGAAGTACTGCCATATTACTTCTAGTTCAGGCTCCTCACTAGACCCCTTTGATACCATTCATGGAGGAGGGTTACTTCAAGGGATGGGTAGAGTTTGGATTTCAGGCTTTCCACCATGCTTTCATTGATGCTTCCCTGATACTCGCTTCTCAAGGAGGAGACTCCTGGTTATTGCTTCCTAGATGGTCACCACTGACACAATAGGAAGAGAGAGTACTCATTGCCATGACGTTGTAGTGAAAGTTTCAGCTTCCCATTTAGCCTCCTCTGATGCAGGCCATGAGGGAAAAGTTTCACCCAGTGGTAACTTACAGTGGATGGATGTCTACAGTTCTCCTCTAACTCTGTGAGGGACGGGTCCTCGTTACCACTAGACTTGGATGGACGCTCCAGCTTTCTACTTTGTCTTCTCTAAAATCTGCCTGGGGACCTGCTGGAAGGAGTGACTTCTTATAGCCCAGAAAGAATGGAGTCTAGGATCATCATTGACGTTGCTGGTGGAGATGGGATGATAACATGAGTATTTTTTATCTTGTTTGCCTGGGGTAAAATGAGCATTATCTAAAATTTCCACCTTGTGAGGTTGCCCCTGTCCAGGGTTATCTTGGGGGTGTTTTGTTGTAAGATTATCCTGGATAATCTGGGTGATCTTGATTCAGTCAACAATCAAAATTGAAGCTTCCTAGGGGGGAAAAAATCTGCCAGTGGATGCAGCTTCAGCTTGTGCCTAACTGGTCTATTCTGCCTTTCATCATTTTGGCATGTCTATGGATTTTGGTCTGCCAAGCCAGCCCCCACAATCACAAAAAACAATTTCTTTCAGTAAATACTTTGGTACTGGGAAATGTTATGCTGCTATAGAAAATATCTAAAAATATGAAAGTGGCTTATAATTGGATAATAAGGAGACCTGGAAGACGTTTAGGAATCATGATATAAAAAGCCTAGATTAGAGGTGCCTGGGTGGTTTAGTCAGTTAAGCAACCAACTCTGGATTTCAGCTCTGGTCATGATTTCATAGTCATGAAATTGAGCCCCAATGCCAGCTTCACCCTGGGCTTGGTACACGCTTAAGAATCTCTCTCCTTCTGCCCCTACTTCACACTCTCTCTCTCTAGAAAAGAAAAAAAAAGGAAAGGAAAGGAAAGAAAAAAGAAAAGAAAAGAAAGAAAAGAAAAGAGAAAAGAAAAGAAAAAGAAAAATGCTTAGATTTCCATTGCCATGAAAGTACTGTTAGTACTGGATGTTAATATGGATGTTAAGGACTCCTATTGAGGACTCAGGAGGAAGTAAGGATCAATATCTTAGAGAATATATATATATATATATATATATATATATATATATATATATATGTGTGTGTGTGTGTGTGTGTAATCTTAGAGAATATATATATTATTGTAACCAGAATGGTAGAAATATGAATTTTGAAGGTTCTTCTGATGAAGTCTTAGTAGGAAATAAGGAACATGTTATTAGAAATTGGAGGAAAGGAGATCCTTGTTATGTAGTGGAGAAAATTTAGCTGAATTGAGTCCTATATTTAATTCAGACTTTTTAAAATCCCACAATGAACAATCATTTATCTTCCTGTGTGTCTGCCTTGTCATTTCAATGCATCACAAATAAATTACGAGATCTCAGCTCTCAAGCCCCTATCTTTGTTCCTACCTGCCTATCTGCCTCCAAATCCTGTAATTTCCTGGCTTGATCTCATGTCACAAGTGAGAATACTTTCTTATAGATTTACTTCTCTTGATTTCCTTCTCCCATGTTTTTTTAAATTAATTTTCATGCTATTGTATTTTTTGAATACCTTCCAATTTATCAATCATGTGAAAATCTTTCCTTCCTATTTCAAAAACAGTTTGCATAGATTTCTCTCAGATGTGCCTCTTTAGACACATTACATAGATGGATTTAGAAGCTATTGCTTCCTCAGTCGTGTTTTATGCCACCCTTCTTAATATTTAGTCTTATAAGATTTAAATTCAATCTTTAAATACATTTTGCATTTGGAAATTATTATGGACTAAATTGTGTTCCCCTCCATTATTTACATATTGAAGTCCTAACCCCTATTACCAATAATGTGGCTATATCTGGAGATAGGGCCTTTAAAAAGTTAATTATGATAAAATGAGGCCATATGGATAAGGCTTACTCCAAAATGGTGTCCTTACAAAAAGAAGAGATTAGAGCACAGAGACACACAGAGGAAAGACAGTGTGAAGATACAGGGAGAGTATTACAAGCTGTGGAGAGAGACTTCAGAAGAAACCAACTCTGGCAACATCTTGATCTTGGACATCAATCTTCTAGAATTTTGAGAAAATAAATTTCTGTTGTTTAAGTCACCCAACCTGTGGTATGTGTTAATGGAAATCCTAACAAATACAACTTTTTGTATGAGTAATACAACTTTTTTATGAGTTTCCACAAATATATATTATCCTTTTTTTCTGGAAAAATTTTACTTTTGTAGAAAGATTATCAATATCTGCTTCAATTGGTGAGCTGTGTACTTGGTTCCATGGCAAAGTAAATTTATAATACAAGAATATTGATTGTTGCTGATCCCAATTTCATTTGAATTTGTGTTTAGATGGAGGCTTCTCAGTTTGTTGTTTCTCGCCCTTAAATTATGCAGTTGTTCTTAACCATTAATTAAAGACCTGGTTCCAACTGGCCCATTCTGAATTATTCAGTATAGTAGATATTAAAATACACAAGATGTTTTGTGTTTTGTTTTGTTTTGTTTAGAGAGAGCATGAGAAGGAGAGAGGGACAGAGGGAGAGAGAAAATCTTATGCAGGCTCCCTGCTCAGCACAGAGCCCAACGTGGGGCTCGAACCAATGATCCTGGGGTCATGACCTGAGCTGAAATCAAGACTATCCCTCAACCACCTGAGCCATCCAGGTGCCCCAAAGATGAAAAAATTTAATAGGCTCTTTTGGGAAGGTGTTTTTTTTTTTTTTTTTTTTTTTAATATCAGCAATGCTGTAAGCAGTTTTGAATTATTCAATAAGTAGACAAAACATGTCGATGAAGGAACATTAAATTGAAAACAAAATGAAATTGCTGAACATATACAGAAATATGTAGTCACATAATTTAGAAAGTATTTTAATTTTAGTGTACATGCATTTTTTTGTTTTATTTTTAACACTGTCCCTCTTTTGAATTAAAGGAGAAAAAAGGGGACAATGGAATTTCTTCAGTGCTTAGCTTTTTCTGAAATTTCTAGTCTAGCCCTGGGTAAAATTATCTATTAGAGTGTGTTAAAAGTGAACAGTTATCAGGCTTTTGTTTCTCAGTTTTGTTTGAGGTTATGTTCCAAGAGAAGTAACAACCCTACCAGCATGCTCTACTTCTCGCCTTGGTCTCCTCACTTCCAGCTCAATCTCTTCACTAGAAGTCTTTGCTTGTTTTCAAAACTCTTCCTCCATAATTGTCAGTAATCTATTTACACTAAAAATGTAACATGCTATCAAAACATGTCCCCTACTTAAGCCTCTTTAATAATTCTTGTTGCTTGTCAACTTTCTTCTCAGACTCTGCTGGGCTTCATGGATGTCCCATTCCAAGTCAAACCTCTGTGACTGCCAGTTTTATTTCCTCTGTGTTCATCTTTTTCCACTCCCTATCCTATGTTTAATTGCTATTCATTTTCTTCTTTTTTTATAAATAAGCAAAAAAAAAACCTGTCAAATATATTTCCATTTTATAATGACTTCTCTTCTTACAACTATCCCGTGTGGGTTAGGGAACTGCCTTTTTATTTTCTTCATTTATAACTTTGGTAACTTTTATCATTTAATATTGCAAATGTCTCTTTCCTTTTCTATCTTATCTTTAGCTCCTTGAAGATAGTGACCATATTTAATTCCTGTATCTCTACCCTTTGGTATAAAACATTTATGTAATAGGCACCCAATACATGTTTGCAAAAATAAACTGCTTTTTTTATTTAATAAATTGTATAGACTATAATATACATACTACCACATTTCTAAAAAAAAAACTATTGTATGTCTGATATAGCATTACACTATATAATAAAACTCTCTTAATTTACTACAGAATATCTATGGTCCTATAAGACAACATTTCATATTTTATTTATTTTTTATTTTTTTTAATGTTTATTTATTTTTGACAGAGACAGGATGCAAGTGGGTTAGGGGCAGAGAGAGAGGGAGACACAGAATCTGAAACAGGCTCCAGGCTCTGAGCTGTCAGTACAGAGCCACACGCGGGGCTCGAACTCACAAGCTGTGAGATCATGACCTGAACCGAAGTCGGACGCTCAACCGACTGAGCCACCCAGGTGCCCCAACATTTCATATTTTAAAATACATATTCAATTTACTCAAACATAGGTACTTGTGGAGTGAAAGTTGGCAATGTTTAATAGAAAATAGCCAAGGGGCACCTGGGTAGCTTGGTTGAGTGTCAGACTTCACCTCAGGTCATGGTCTTGTGGTTTGTGAGTTTGAGCCCCACATTGGGCTCTGTGCTGACAGCTCAGAGCTTGGAGTCTGCTTCAGATTCTGTGCCTCCCTCTTTCTCCCCCTCCCCCGCTCATGCTCTGTCTCTGCCTCTCTCTCACAAAATAAATAAATATTAAGAAAATTAAAAAAAAATGGAAAATAGCTAAACTTTCTTCACTGATACTGTGGAGCCTGTTTGGGATTTTATCTCTCTCCCTCCTGTCTCTCCCTCACTTGCGCTGTCTCTCAAAATAAATAAATAAACTTAAAAATAAGAAAAGCGCCAAACTTTGTAGTTTGTGGCATAAATGTTGAGAAGAAACTGTTCCTTGTTGTAAGTACATAGAGAATTTAGGTTGCTAGACTATCCTTAGTTGGATTGGAACTAGGCCATGGTGTAGGCTACCCATTCTGCTCTCTAGCAAAATGTGCCCTGGGATGCTTAATGACCACAAATGGTCAGGCCTTCAGCTTTATGTCTCATTCAATAACATCTCTTGTCTCTCAAGAAACTAAATGAAGAGTGAGTCATAAGGAAATCAATAGTGTGATATTCAAACAAAGCTATTTAGACCAAAACACATTCCATTTTCTCATTAACCATGGAGCCAAAGCAGGGAGGGGGGAGAATTTTTATTCATTTGAAATTGCACACAGATGGAACTGTTGTTTCCCACTGCCTGGTGAAGGCTCCAAAGTGCACACAATTAAGTGTATTTTATTAAAACTAACTTTAAAAATGCATGCTGTTTCCTTCCATTTACTTAATAATTGATTAATTACAGCCTGCTTTACTTCTCTTAGAGACATTTTTCAGATTTATTTGCCCATTACATTTTTGAAGTTTTGTTGGCTTTAAAATTGTATTTTAACTGAATTTTTTTAAAGATTTGAGGAAATTTAATTCCCATTAAAAATGATAATATATCATTTTTCTAAAGTCCTTTGTTGAGATATATCGATTTATTATTTTTCATTTTTTATGCTTTCCAATGCAAAACAGAGATCTTATAATTAGAAAGGCAAGATGGTTGTTTTATTTCTTCCTGGAACCTTAGGACATTGTCTGGTGTTAAGCAATACACATATAATGTGAGTCACATATATAATTTTAAATGTTCTAGCAGCCACATTATAAAGCATAAAAGAAACAGATGAAATTAATTTAGTGCTATATTGTATTTAATGTAGTATATATAAAATGTTATCATTTTAACATACAATTAATGTTAAATATTATTAGTGAGTTATCTTACATTTTTTTCTTAGTGAAATGTATTTGAAATATGGAGTGTATTTTACATCTACAGCACATCTACATTTGCAACAGCCTCATTTCAAGCGTTCAAAGTTGCTACCATAGTGGACATCATGACTCTACTTGATCTAACTGTACCACCGCAGTAATATAGAATCCCTGGAAGTCGTTTCCTTAGATTTCATCATCATCCAAATTTCTTTTAATCATTGAAAATTTCTTTTAATCACAAACACCACCAAAACAAATACCATTTTACTTCAAATGTCTGCAAATTGTAAAGGATGTGGTAGGTTTATGATCAGAGTTTGGAGAGCAACTGGCATTTGAATTAAACCACATGAAGATAACAACCGGCGATTACCCATTTTAACAGCTGCTAAGTGGTGTTAATTGCCGGCTGTAGACCACAAGCTGAGCAGCATTCTGTGTATTGTACAAACAGAACAAAGCGAAATAGAAGTTAAAAGAAAAAGTATTATCGTCATTATAATAATGTACAGTACTTGGTAATATAATGGATTCTTATAATCTATGTTATTTATGTGTTTGACAATGACCCGGTATGAGAGAAATGATAACAGGTGTAATTGCTCACTTTTATTTTCAAATAATAAATGATTGAAATTTTTCTATATGCATACAATTAGAAGTGTTCTAAACATTTCACAAGTTTATAAAACTGTCAATGGATGAAGTTCTTAATATTTAAATTAATTAGAAAAATATTTAAATCTAATTAATTAACTAGAAAGAGATTAAAGGCTGAAGGAAGCTGGAAAACATGAAACATGGCTAAACTAGTTCCATTAAAAACTGTCCAAAGAAATGGAATTTATTAGATCATTAGATTTTGCTGACTGAGCTAAGTTCTATCAATATTTACTAAGATTTCAGCTTGTGTTTCAATTCCTCAAACGATGGCTACAAAAGTATTCCATTCCAGTTATTGAGACCATAAGATAATAAACTGATCACATGGAGAAATCAAGTGTTCCATTATTTAAAATAGTAAACATAATCCTTATAATTTATCTTTACTAATGTGTACTGTTTAAATAAAGATATGGATTTGATGTAGACTATTTCATGGCCTAGTTTAGGATATAAATTGATATTATCTTGCAAAAGCTTACATACAGAATTCTCTTGATTTCTTATGCTGTATGACCATCTGTTGATCACCTCAGCTTTAGGATATGGGTTTGCAGGCTTGTATTATATCATGTACATTGCAGAAGGAGATAAATGGGTAGTGACATTTGCTACATGATACCTGCTTGAACTTTATAATTTTTTTCTACAAGATCGTTTCCTAACTGTAGCCAGCTTCTATTGATCAAGATGGTATCAATATTCCCCTCAGCTTAACTAAATTTTATACGTGTCTTCCCTTCTATAGGTCACTGACCCCTCCTTTACTTAGAACATTACCTTTCAAAAACTCGCAATTATAAATTCTTTCTCTGCCACTTTGAATGTAAATAATTACTCAACTTCTTGCCAGTTTACAATCCATTTCTATCGTTCTCAATGACTTAGGAGACATATTCTAAAATATAGTAATCAAAATTCAAAAATATATAGGGTCTCTATATATTATGTTCTATGAGAGGATAAATGCCTAACTTTGATAAATACCAATTAGTGAATATACGTGGCCTAATCGTATTGACCAACCTCTCTCCTAATGTCCTCCAGTACCATTCCACTAATTCATCCTAGCACTTTAAAATTCTTCTGCCGGGGCCCCTGGGTGGCTCGGTGGCTTAAGCGTCCGACTTCGGCTCGGGTCATGATCTCACGGTCAGTGAGTTCGAGCCCCGTGTCGGGCTCTGTGCTGACAGCTCAGAGCCTGGAGCCTGTTTCAGATTCTGTGTCTCCCTCTCTCTCTACCCCTCCCTGTTCATGCTCTGTCTCTCTCTGTCTCAAAAATAAATAAACGTTAAAAAAAATTAAAATAAAATTCTTTTGCCTTTTGTTTCAATGGAGTTGGGAGTTGAGTTCAGTCTCTCTCCCCTATTGTAGTAGTTTTAATTGCTAATGTAATGGTCTTGAATAAAATCTTCCTTCCTGTTTAACTCTATCGTATTTAATTCAATCTGGTGCAATTTTTCTTTGATGCTATCAAAAGTCCCACATCTGGAAATAGAGATGGAGGACCTTGGAAACTTACAATGTCTAATTAAGCTTTCACTTGTGGTATTCTAAGATCATCTGTACTTAGTCTAGTATTATTCCACTCACAAAGATTTCTGTGTGTGTGTGTGTGTGTGAGAGAGAGAGAGAGAGAGAGAGAGAGAGAGAGATTATAGGAACATGGAGTATGGCATAGAGAGAAATGTCAGCTGGTTGCCATGGTTACTTTAAGGCAATGGAGATGCCAAAGGGAAAAAAGTAGAGCTTAACTCCTTTATTCCATCCTTTGTATTTTTTTGTATCCTAAAATTTGTATTTGTTAATCTTGTAAGTAAATATATACACACAGAGGTAAAAAATAAACCTCTCAAAAATAAGAAGAAAAAATAGATCTGCCAAATACCTCTGTGGCTGGTGACTTGTTAGAAGAAATGATGGTTATTTATAAATGACAGATTTTAAAGTGAATTTAGAAAATATTTTGAAGGTATGTATTGTTGGGGAAATATGCAACCCAGACATCTCTACAAAGGTAGAAGGGGGTAAAAATATTATTGAATAAACATTAAACTAAAAGATTGCAAAGACAGAAAGAAACCTCATCCTTTTATATAGGCAAGCAGATACAACCCAGTTCATAAATTTTGAAGGTTCTCAAGATAAATAATAACTCTCTCTCTTAAAAGGACTTGAAAGGACTTGGTAATTGAGTTGACCTTCTATGCTAGTTTAATTGGTTTTATACAAAAGAAAAATAAACTTCTGATATATTTATTTATGACAGGAAGTAGTTTTGCAACATGTAAACAAAAGCCTGCTGAAGTTAGGCTCCTACCCTTCTACAGAGGCTGAGAAATGGAGTTATTATCTTTCTTAGATGTTTACTTTCCAAAACAATGGTACCCAGGTCCTGCAGAAATACACTCCTGCTCATAAAACTGGCAAAATCCTTTTCAGAGGCTTTACCTATATTTCAAAGTGACAGAGAATAACTTACAAATTTTTGAAAAGGAAATTGTCAAAGTAAAGGGAGAGCAGAAAAGTTTCTTTATTTTCAACAGAGAGAATTAAGTCTCCTAGGTCTAATTTGTATTTGCCCTTACAGTATCATATTCTCCTTAAAATAAACAAACAAAAAAGCAAAAGACAAATACTTTACAAAATTCTTGAGAGTCACCTATGTAGAAATTTAAGGAATACAATTTGAATGGAATTATACTGACCTGACTCCTAAGTATACGTATGAATGAATGTTTATGCCCTCCTCAAATTAATATTTTAAAATGCTAACTCCCAAAGAGGTAGGGCCTTTGGGAAATAATTAAGTCATAAGGATGGAGCCCTCATGAATGGTCTTTGTGTCCTTATAAGAACAGACACTCTAATGCTTGTTTCCTTTCTCTGTGACATATAATTATGTAATAAGAAAGTGCCCATTCGCAAATCAGAAAGAGGGCCTTCACCAGACACTGGTTATGTTGGCACCTTGATCTTGGACTTCCTAGCCTCCAGAACAGTGAAAAATAAATTTTCATTGTTTAAGCCCCCCAATCTGTGGTAGTTTTGTTAAACACAATCAAGTTGGAGATTTTCAAGGGCCTAGAATGCAGCTCATGAGACAGTCCTCCACTAATCCATGCATTTTTGGTTTAAATTATATAATTTTCTTGTTCCTCTATTTATTCTATAGTATTTGTTAAGGGATTTTTTAGAAAATAAAACACATATATGTAAGGGAGAAAATAGAAACAATTTATAATAGAACATTATTAACATTTTTGGTGCATTTTCCAGTAGTGTTTTGTGTTTATACATTTAATACACACTAAATCATAATGTATACATATGTATATATATATAATTTTTTGTTAGGCTTTTAAATTTTTTTAGTGTTTATTTTTGAGAGAGGGAGAGACAGAGCGTGAGCAGGGTAGGGGCAAAGAGAGAGGAGGAGAGAGAGAGAATCCTAAGCAGGATCCATGTTGCAGCATGGAACCCCACACAGGGCTCCAACCTGTAAACCATGAGATCATGACCTGAGCTAAGTCGGGCACTTAACGATTGAGCCACCCAGGCACCCCTATTTTGTTAGGCTTTTAAATGCAACGTTATATATGTTTAGATGTGTGAAGTTAACTTTGAAATTTTTCACTATAGACAATGACTATATTATCTGTGATTATATTATCTATGCTCTAGGGGCTGTTAATTCCTAAATCAGTAATTCACACTCCAGGAATCGTTGGCATTTATCAGCAATACCACACTACAGAAGCTGCTACAATGAATGATCTAGCTATCTCTGTGCCCCATCTGCATCAGCTGCTTAATAAAATGTATGCTAGAACTGGGGTTTCAAGGTGAAATTAATTAGCAAAATGAATGTTAGGAATGGTATTGAAAATAGAAAGTAATATCTAGAATCTTGTAGAGACACTTCCTCATGTATGCATTAGCATGGCACAGAAATTAAGGAAGCACCTTGACATGGCCAATATACTGCTCCTTTTTCTGGGCATGCCAAGTTACATGATCCTAATAGGTGGTTAAATGAATACTGTGGTTAGACTATGGCCCCATTTGCCTCAGGTGAACATTTGCTTTTAATTTTTAATTTTAGAGAGAGACTGCAAGTAGGGTAAAGAGGCAGAGAGAGAGAGAGAGAGAGAGAGAGAGAGAGAGAATCTTAAGCAGGCTCCATGCTCAGCTCTAAACCCAAGGCAGGTCTCGATTTCACAACGAGAGTCAAAATCAAGAGTCAGTTGCTCAACTGACTGGGCCACCCAGGTGTCTGCGGTGAATCTTTAACAGAGGATGTTTAGAGAACTCTTGTAAAGGACAGAGAGCTTATAAACCATTTTGTGTTACTCTTAATTAAATACTTGCTTAAAATAAGTTAGCATGTATGGCAGAAAGGGTCAGAGACTTCCTTTCATTATAACTTTTTAGTGGAATAATTCTGGAATAGCAGCTACCCCTTACCCAGGGCTACTAAAAATGCCAAAATATAGGGCGCCTGGTGGCTCAGGTTGTTAAGTGTCCAACTTCGGCTCAGGTCATGACCTCACGGTTCGCGAGTTTGGGCCCTGTGTGGGGCTCTGTGCTGACAGCTCAGAGCCTGGAGCCTGCTTTGGATTCTGGGTCTCCACCTCTCTCTGCCCCTTCCCCACTCATGCTCTGTTTCTCTCTCTGTCTCAAAAATAAAGAAACATTAAAAAAATTTTTTTTAAATGCCAAAATAACTTATACTTGTCTAGGATTAAATTAGCTGATGCCAGTTTGCAATATAAATATCTCTCTTATTGGATTTATTTATAAGCACAATTTTATTGACTGAATCTTTTGTAAAGCTATACCACAGTTTATCTAATCAAGATCAATTGATAGGCATATGAGTGAGACTGTAACAAAGAGCACCTTTATTTATGAGTCTTTGAATTTCCAATTACTTGACTGTGATATATTACTTCTTTAAAACATGATTGTGGCTTTTTATACAGCGGCCAGTTTTCTGGGAAATATGTGTTGGTTTATAATCCCTCTATTTCTCTGAAAGTTAGAAAGTTACCTCAGTTTTGTCCAAATCATGTTTCATTTTTAATGTAATGGGAAAGGGGGAGAAAGGGCAAACATCCTGAACTTTTAGGACAAGCTCTGTTTACCAACCATCTCTTTCCTCTATTTCTGTTCTCCATACATACTGCACACACACTTGGATAAGCAGTAACCTAGGGTAAGAGGGGCATCATTTCAGTCACTGGTGTGATCAGGGAACAGATTTTTATTCTTTCATTAAAAGAAAAACCCAAACAAACATCTAGGATATTTTACCTATCTGGGAATGACAAGAGCTAGAAGAAAATATCAGGATATTAATTGCAAAGAAGCAATGTTATCAGTCATCCCTGAAAGAAGTAATGAACAGACTAAAGGGGAACAGACTGAACCAAAAAGTGGGTGCTTATCCTAAGTTGGAAGATGTGGAAATTTATTCATGCATGTTTTATGAATGATACTGTAGATTACTCTTCTTAGAAAAAATTTAAGATACTAAAGCCAAAGCAATATTAAAGACATTTATTTGTGATCATGGCTGATTGGGATTAGAGACAAAAATGAGAAAACTCACCTCAGAAGAGATTGTTTCCGTGTGTGTGTGTATATATATGTGTGTGTGTGTGTGTGTGTGTGTATGTGTGGTGTTATTTGTGCTGATTTAGGGTTGGATGTTATATGAAGAAATTGTGTCCCCTCTGTGAATTACGGTGGCATTTGTTTATGCTTTTGCTGTAGGACTATTAAATTGGTGAAAAATCCCTAACTAGTTGATAGAGAATTGGGGTTGGGAGCTGATTATAAAGGATAGAACTTAATTCCTTTTATGTCCTTTGTATTTTCTTACATCTTGCAATTTGTATTTGTTAATCTTTATTTTAAAAAAAAAATTTTTTTTAACATTTTATTTATTTTTGAGACACAGAGAGAGAGAGCATGAACAGGGGAGGGTCAGAGAAAGAGGGAGACACAGAATCCGAAACAGGCTCCAGGCTCTGAGCTGTCAGCACAGAGCCCTATGTGGGTCTCAAACCCACGGACCACGAGATCATGACCTGAGCCGAAGTCGGATGCTTAACCGACTGAGCCACCCAGGTGCCCCTGTATTTGTTAATCTTTATAACTATATATATATATATATATATATATATACACAGAAAATCTTAAGCGAGAAACTACATCATAACGAAAATAATTGTATAAATGCATAAAAAAGATAAAAGTAAAATAATTGAATAAATCAAACTTTTTGGTAACAAATTTTTAACTGACTTTAATTTTTTGTGATGCCTATCTAGTGCAGGGTATTTGGAATCACTGTGGTGGTCACAGTAAAATCATACTTTTTTTTTTTTTGGTATATATATATATATATATATATATATATATATATATATACCAAATATATATATATTTTGGTAAATATATATATATATTTCGGATATAAATATCCAAAAATGCAATTGATGAAAAGTTGTAGTTGTGCTATTTTTACAAGAGTAATTATCAGTGAACAAAGGTAAAATCTGAACCACTGAAGAAAGTAAAGGGCTGAACTATTATCAATTAATTTGATTAAAAACTAGAGAATGAAATGGGCTTTTTCAAACTCCCAGTGCATGAGTTAATAATCAATACATAGAAATTTTATCTGTATGGTATAAGTTCTTGAGGCCCTTCTTACTCTTATGTGCCAAATAAATTTTATTTCTCTAATTTCAGATTTTTTTTTTCTGGCAGGTGTCTCCCATTCTGAAGAGATTAATGGGAACTGAGTAAATATAAGTAATGGCATTGCATCACTGTTTCCCAAAATGCAATATTGCCAATTCTTTGCATTTTTGAACTTAATATGTGGTCTGAAAGAGTTGTTCAAATATGCAAATGTTTGCAGAATGAAGACAATAGACAGGGATAAGAGGAGGAGCTCATTTATATGTAAATGACTTTGTAAAGAAGTAATAGAGCATGTATTTCTCCTTGTTATAAAAACTTTCAATACCCTGACAAATAGTCTTGTTACAAGAAATTAAGTTAAGGAAGGGAAAACACAATATCTTAATGGGTGAAGCAATTGTCTGGCTATCTGATATGCATGAAAATTTTTGTGAGACCCAAATGCAACCACTTAGACTAACAAGAAGGAATCTGATCAAAGTTTATCATCCACGGAATATTCAGAGCTATCATCTTCCCTTCAAGCATCTATCAAAGTGATGTTAAATGAGTATATTTTAAAAGCCAGACCTGAAAATCATGGCACATATTATCATTATTTATTAGAAAAATGTATCTACAAAATAGTATAATTCTTGCATTGAAACAAAGTGAACATAAATAAATTTTCTAAAAATATTTTAATATACAATAAATAAGTTCTTTAGTTAGAAAGCTAGACCAGGGGCGCCTGGGTGGCTTGGTCGGTTAAGCGTCCGACTCCGGCTCAGGTCATTCACGGTCCATGGGTTCAAGCCCCGCGTTGGGCTCTGTGCTGACAGCTCAGAGCCTGGAGCCTGTTTCAGATTCTGTGTCTCCCTCTCTCTGTGACCCTCCCCCGTTCATGCTCTGTCTCTCTCTCTCTGTCTCAAAAATAAATAAACGTTAAAAAAAATAAAAATAAATAAAAAGAAAGCTAGACCAGTTGTAAGACTTAAAACTTAGGTTTTAAATCTAATGTTAGGATGAGTGTCATACCATTTCTCTCTCTCTCTCTCTCTCTCGATATATATATATATATATATATATATATATATATATATATCGATATATATATATATATATATATATATATATATATAGTGACACTTTGAATATTTACTTTGATACTATCACAAAGAAAACCCTGAGATAAGTTTAATCATTGTGCTGAGGAAACTAAATCATAGAATGGTAAAGCAACCAGGTTAATTAATTCTTAAAAAAAGGTATCAGAACTCAATTTTTTTGAAAATCCTAGTATATTTTAAATAATATTTCTAAAAGATGAAGTTTTCAAATGTCAAGTTATGAAAGCTAATTATAGAAAAAGAGTTGGTTTTGCATTCATATGCATCTCACAGAGACCACAATAACTTGCATGCCTCTGATGGACTTGCAAATGGTGATATCTATCAGAAATTATTCCATTAGAAAAGCCCATCCCATTCCTTGAAAAGATTTCATACCTAGAGAGTTTCACAACTTAATTTTTTTAATGTTTATTTATTTATTTATTTTTTTTATTTTTATTTTTTTTTTAATTTTTTTTTCAACGTTTTTTATTTATTTTTGGGACAGAGAGAGACAGAGCATGAACGGGGGAGGGGCAGAGAGAGAGGGAGACACAGAATCGGAAACAGGCTCCAGGCTCCGAGCCATCAGCCCAGAGCCTGACGCGGGGCTCGAACTCACGGACCGTGAGATCGTGACCTGGCTGAAGTCGGACGCTTAACCGACTGCGCCACCCAGGCGCCCCAATGTTTATTTATTTTTTGAGAGAGAGAGAGAGACAGAGTGTGAACAGGGGAGGGGCAGAGAGACAGGGAGACACAGAATCTGAAGCAGGCTCCAGGCTCCGAGCTGTCAGCACAGATCCCAATGCAGGGATCCAACTCACAAGCTGTGAGATCATGACCTGAGCTGAAGTCAGACAACTGAATGAGCCTCCCAGGCACCCTGAGAGTTTCACAATTTAAAGCATAAATACCTTGATAGCTTCCAAAGGGACAAACATACAGAAGAACTTTAGGAGACCTAAAAAGAAACAACCATCAGAGTGGTAGTATTTGTCTCATTAGAATCATGGAGAGTAAGACAACATGAATTAATGTCTTTACAATTATGATATGTTATTCAATGCTCAAGTTATTCTTAAAGTAAAAGAGCAAAATAAAGACCGTCTCACTTCAGATTTTGTGTCTCCCTGTCTTTCTCTGTCCCTCCCCAACTCATGCTCTGTCTCTCTGTCTCTTTCTCAAAAATAATGAACATAATTTTTTTTTTAAAAAAAGTCTCAAATTTAATACTCATGGGCTTATTAAAAAAGTGTTCTCAGAAAGAGGGTAAAGTTGGACACATTTGACACAAATCTCAAATAGCTGAGTAAGATCAAAAATTGAAGGAAGCCAGAAAAGAATTAAAAGTGGGAGCATTAGATCTTGATAAAACAAAAGATTCTCTTTTGGGTTACTGATTTTATAGCATGCGATTTTATTTTTCTATTGGTACTACAATGAGAACATTTATAGAATCATATTTGATACTTTTTTTTCCTGGTTTTACTTTATAAGAACTACCTGAGGAAATACTTACAAATGAATATCCCTATTCCGCATTTCAGATCTGCTTAATTGGATCCCTGAGGTAAGCCTAGAACCTGCATTTCAGTAAGCAGATCAGGAAGGTTCAGATGGCCCATACACTTTAGAGATTCAAACATAACCGATAGGGGTCTTAATTAGCATTGATGAATAAAATGTAAATAGTAGAAATTTTGATTACGTAAAATATTGAAATAATTAACAAAACTTGGGAGACTAAAAAGCCAGAACAAAAAGGAAGGATAAGCGATGTCCTCATTTTCATAGCAAGGAGTGATCAGATTCATAGTCTGAAAAAGATGAATTAAGAAACAGGTATATTATTTAAAGTTATATAGTAAAGTTATAAAATATTTACATATTATAGTTATATGTGATGACCAGCAAAAGACAGCAAAGCTGTAGTTATTTCTGGAGGAGGAGATGGGTATTGCTGATAAAGGAATAAAAGCTTTATTTTCATTTTATACCTTTCTGTAGTTCTTTTTTTGTGTACACACTATTTTGATATAATTTTTAACTTTAATATATTGTATTGTATATTGCATGTTTTCTGTTGTCTAGAATTTTTATAAATATGAGCACTTACTTTATTTATTATTCTGTAATAGTTCTGTCTTTTCTCTAGCCTTTTGTTGGGAGTTAATCACTTATGTTATTACTATCTATTCCTTTGTTCTCTTTGAAATTTGCTGTTTGGACTGTGCTTTGTTCTGGAGGAATTAGACAAATCAAATATTTAAGAAGGAGTTATAAATCAAAGGTTAACAGTTTTGAAGAAGATACGAGGACACTTTTCAATGATAAAGTGCAACAATTTTTGTACATAGGCTTTGTGAAAGTATAGCATTAGCCTTCTTGTATTTTTGTTTGTTTTTTTCCTAACAACTGCTAGAAAGAATCCTTTGGTCCATCTCTGAGAGCAGTTAGCACAACTTTCTACAATTTCTGAAATCCACTGGAGGCTCCTTAGTTTTCATTAAAGAACACTAGCCCACCCCACCCCCCCTTTTTTATGAAGACATTTCTAATGCGCATCTTGATAAAATCATTTCCTCTACAGGAAGTACTCCACAGTGAATTGCAATGTGCACTCTTTGTCACTCAGTGAGCTTGAATGACACACAGCATAGCATATTCATTCTTCTAGGTAGTTCCCATATCAGAAGGGCTGACGATGATGATCTAGCTTGGAGGGTTACCATGAGAAATCCCCTTATTAAATCCACCTCCACCAGTATGGTCCGATAAGCATTTGTGTTGTGTTTTCACTTACAGTTTGTTTTGTTTTAGAACATTGTGTGTGACCTGGCATACCATCCTTTTAAAGCAGATATTCAAGTGAAATTTCTAATTGTCTTATTATTGAGTAACTTTAATTCTGAGACTTTTCATTTTTTTAATTTTTTTTTCTTTTTCAAGTTCTTATTCAAATTCAAGTTAGTTAACATACAGTGTAACATTAGTTTCAGGTGTAGAAGCTAGTGATTCATCACTTACATATAATACCCGGTACTCATCACAAGGAGACGTTTTTAAAATAGCCTGGAATCTGTAAAATACATAACTGCCCTGAGTTTGTAGGGTTTTTTTTAAAGGTCTAGTATAATTTGTGGCATTTTAATTTTAAAATGATAAATTTTTGTGGGATACAATTTAGTTTAACCTATGGTTTTACTTTAGATCTATTCCTTATATTTCTACTTTCACTTTTCCCTACTTTTAATTTATTCTCCTTTGCTGTTGAAAGGAAAAAAATAGTACTTATTTTGGCATCAGATCGTCTTAAAGCAAATTATTATCTCTACTCCTTCCAAGCTATAGGACTGTGGAGAAGCTACCCTAACCCAAGTAAACGTTGGTTCTCTTCATGTTTCACAAGAGTTATTAGCAGTGTCCAGCTCATAAGGTTTTGGAGAGGACTAAATTAAACAATGTGAATATAGCAAATAGAATATGGTCTGGCATGTAGCAATCATTAAACATCATTGCTATTGTCACTTTCCTTAATTTTTTTTCTGGATTAGAAATCAGTCTGCCTATTTAGGTATATGTGCATATATATTTATATACATAATATTCATACATACATACACACATACATATGTGTGTGTGTGTGTATTTTATTTGCACCACAGACATTTTGACCATTGCATAATCTCTTTACAATTTTGCTTTCTATTTTATTTCCATAAACCCAACATAGCCAGTTTTAAGAGACAATCTGATAGTGGTATCCAGCAGAGAACATATATTCAGGATAATGCTCACAGCTTGCTATAAATGTATGACTATGAACACAACCTGATGCAACCATAAAAAAGTGTTTTGTAGAGAAATATAGGAAGTGAAAGGAATAATGGAAAATGTAAGTATATTCTAATCAGTTTCTAGGAAAAAGGAAGTGTGCTTGAAATACTATTGACATGTAGGCTGATGCATATATGCCAAAATGTAGTCCATGTTTCCATGGTTTCTTCTGAGGTTCAAGTAGCATTCTATTCTTAAAAATTCCATTTAAAGTGTCTCCTTTTACCACAGTTCAGTGAAGCCACTTTTATTTTGTGAAAATAAGATACATTCTCTTAGAGAGCATGTTTATACTATTATTTGTTTTAACTAGTTGGTACTATTCCAATTAAAATGAAAGTCTACTCCAACCAAACTGCCTTTTTTGTCTTAACACTTTCTTATGCATTTTTTTCTCCCTAGCTGCTTTATTTTCCTTCCCTCTTCTCAGCTTTATGCATTTTCTAATGCTTACTAGGGGAATATATATGTGTACACAGCTGTGCCTTTTAAACTACTTTCTAATATTTTTTTTTCTTCCTAATTTCTCCTTTAGTCTTTGGAGAAGGTAAATAGGCAAAACAAGAAGGGAGAAGCTCATTTCCTATCTTGAAACTTTTCCAACTTATCAATTGTATACTTCTGACCAAGATCTATACCTTCTTTATCAGGAAGAGGAAGGGAATAAGTAAACTGCTTTATCTGCAAATATTTGTTCAACAATCAGGGTCTCAAGTAAACAGAGTGCTTTGGGTTTCACTTTTATCCATCTTCCACATACCTCAGAGAAGTCATCCTGCTCACCATAGTTGAAAGACAATACATTACCCCGCAAAGATGCAGGGTAGTTAACAAGCATCAACACTATTGTATCTATGATGTATCTCTAACTTCTACAGTATCCTTCTTCATGCCATCAAGCCAATGGCAAAATTCCTAGATGCTAATTTATACTGTTTAGCCCTGAAATTTTTGAGAGAAGCCCGCCATCAACATACCTGTTTATAAAACACCCACAAGATAAAATACATTGAGATTTTTTTTTAAATGCTGTTTGTTTGTGACTATGATTTAGTCTAAACAAAATGGCAAAAGACATCATTCTAAAATTACTCTTGAAGGCATTTTCCTCCTGAAAATATATAGGAATGACTTCTGTTAAAATTACATAATTACAAACACTAGCAGCAAAGGATTGAATTCTCTATGTATTTGGGATTTTGAGAGTACATTTCAGATATAGAACTCCAATTCTGAATGAGATTGTGCATTAATGTTTAATGATTTGTTTCGTAGACAGTGAAAAGATAATTTCCATAACAACTTGAGAAAATGATTTCTAAACAAGACATTTATTTAGTTTTTCTTTCATTTGAATTTATTTTCATTTAGCGTGTACTCTATGGCTGCTGCTATAGAATATTTAAACACTTTCTTCAAATAAGGAACATAATTAAATTTCAAAAAACCCATTTTAATATTTATTCACTAATTCTGACTTCACTCATATCACTGAATAAAACCCACATATTAACCTTGATATAAAGATTATTTTAAGTAGAAGAATATGTGTAATAATAACACTTCACCTTTCAAAATCAGCTATGTAAGGAACAACCATCTTTTTGGAAGTAGATTGTGATAGATGTGAAAAATGGGTGTAGATACACTGACAGCTCTACATTTTAGCTTAATGCTCAAAGAATATTGCCAGAAACAAATAAAAACTAGAGTCTTTTTTTGCAGAAAATTGTGTAACTCTGTGTATCTCAATCGTGATAGTGTCCTTGAAATGTGGTATAGAGAATCTCATTAAAAAATATATATTTATAAATATTTATTATTTCCTTTTTACTTTTTTAAGGCACCAGTGATTATAAAGGTCATAAAGACAGAGACCCTGTTTATCTTATTTTTCAATGTATCCCTAATACCTAGCACGGGACTTACATGTTTGATTACCAGATGAAATACAGGATGCCTAGTTAAATGTTGCTTTGGGGTATGCTTACACTAAAAATATTATCAGTAGTTTATCTGAAATTTAAATTTTACCTGACATTCTGTATTTCATTTGCTAAATTTTCAGTCCATCCTGTATGCTGAGTAAATTAAAAAAAAAGTTTTTATACAAAAGATTTTCTAATACCCAAAATATTATAATGAAGAAAGAGGTATATACAGTTCACTTTAAAATAATTTCCACAAAAATAGTTAATATATGAATTAATCTGTGTCTGTAAAAATAAGCATTAAGCTATACAGTCCAGATAGACACATTTCCATAAAGGTAGACACTAAATATTTTCCTATATAGTCTCCAAAATGTATTTTCCACAAGATTTCTAAATTGTTTGTTTGCTTTTTATTTTTTAAATATATGAATAAAAATAAGACAAACTGAGATGAGAGGGGAAAGAAGCATCAATTTTTCCCACCTGTTTATTATTTTAGAACTTCTTCCTGATAACTGAATACCTGAAGTCATTAGAGATTTAAATCTGTTTATTGTTTCTGTGGACTCTCATAGTGAATGGTTTCTTTGTGCACGTGGAATTATTTTATTATGAGTGCCTTTTTACTTGAACATAATCTGAAGTATCACAAGGCCTATACTGAGGTAGCATTCCTCCTCAGAAAAAGAATTGCCTTTTTCACATAACGTGCAGGGAGTGCTACTAATCTGGGATTATGCTCCCCTGCATAAAAAAGGTCCTTGGCTTAATGTGAGAATTTCAGGTGCAAGTTCCTTAATTTGCTTGGGTCTCCAGGCTTATTGTCAGGATCACATGTTCACGTTTGTAGGTGGGGCAACACTGACTTTTGAGTTTTCTTACTGCTTACTTACATCTACATGATCAGTTTTTAATTTCCCCCCTTTTTTCTTTTGTTATTCTTCATTAGGTCCAGCAATGTATTGAGTTATGTTTGCTGAAATTGGTGCAGCTGCTCTGGAAAGCAGTGTGGAGTTTCCTCAAACAATTAAAAATAGAATTACCCTATGACCCAGCAATAGCACTACTGGAAATTTATTCAAGGGATACAGGAGGGCTGATTCATAGGGGCACGTGTACCCCAATGTTTATAGCAGTGCTTTCAACAAGAGCCAAATTATGGAAAGAGCCTAAATGTCCATCAACTGATGAGTGGATAAAGAAGATGTGGTTTATATATACAATGGAATACTACTTGGCAACGAGAAAGAATGAAGTCATGCCATTTGCAGCAATGTGGGTGGAACTGGAGGGTATCATGCAAAGTGAAATAAGTCAGTCAGAGAAAGACAGATATCATATGTTTTTACTCATATGTGGATATTGAGAAACTAACAGAAGACCATAATAAAAATTAGTTGCAAACAGAGAGGGAGGGAGGCAAACCATAAGACACTCTTAAATACAGAGAACAAACTGTGGGTGGATGGAGCTGGTGGGGGAGAGGGGAAAAATGGGTGATGGGCATTGAGAAGGACACTTGTTAAGATGAACACTGGGTGTTGTATGTAAGCAATGAACCATGGGAATCTACTGCAAAAGTGAAGAGCACACTTTACACACTGTATGTTAGCCAATTTGACAATACATTATATTAAATTAAAAAAATAAATAAATAAATTATGTTTGGTGAATATAGCCGGAAGCTTTAGAAACACTTGAGAATATCATGGATGTTGTAGACTCTGTGTTTAATCATCACCTATTGTAAAATAGTCCCAGAAATGGGTAGCCCAGTAAATGGATTTTTTTTTTTGAGAAGAAAAAGGCAAGGTTTGGTTCAAACTAGAGTTAGTTACAACTTCTGAAAGGGATTAGTTATTACTACCTATATCCTGGATTATTTATTTATTTATTTATTTTTGAGAGAGAGAGAGAGAGAGGGAGAGAGAGTCAGAGAGAGAGGAGAATAGAGCAGCTGCACTGTCAGTGCAGAGCCTCATGTGGGGCTCAAAGTTAGGAATCGCAGGATCATGACCATAGACGAAACTGAGACTTGGAGGTTTAACTGACTGAGGCACCCAAGCGTCTCTATCCTGGATAACTTTGATTCAGAAGCTTCATTGTTGTGTAACCAAGAATTTCCCCATGAACTTTTCCCTATTTCCAATTGAAGGGAAACATGCTCATTTATGTTCTGTTACCAAGATAAGATTTCTGTCTCTAAATTTTCTAAAGCACTTTATGTGCAGCGCACTTAGGATATTTAGGATAATTAGTCATTGGTCAATTAGACATTGACCCATAACTGCAAATAAATTATAAGCTAAATGAAGCCAAGCAGAGCCTCACCAATATTTTTCTCACTCATTTTCTTAAGTACTTACAACACAAATCAAAGTTAAAAAAAAACTGTAACATAAAATTTACCACCTTAATCATTTTTAACAGTGCATTCCAGTTGTGTTAAGTATATTTGCATTGTTGTGAAACAGATTACAATATTCTCATCTTGCAAATTTGGAACTCTATACCTATTAAAGAACACTCCTTTCCACCTTTCCTGACAGATTCAATTATAAGTCAACAAAAACATACGTCAGCGTGTATATAACATAGATACAGACATATAGATAGATATATGTCCATAGCATGTATTAACCTATAAACTGAAAGCTTGAGCAATGAACTTCCATAGGCATTTGCTATTTTTGTAGGAGTTGTCTTTTGACCTCTTTTGTTTTGTTTTGTTTTGTTTTGTTTTTTTTCAGTAAGAACCATAGAGTTTCTAATGCTCATGTCAACTTACTAACAAAGGATCAGGTGGTACACATTATTTTTTTGTGTTTCTATTTCATGAGTGATTTTTGTTTGTTTGTTTGTTTGTTTGTTTAGGTCAATTATTAGATGGTTGTTTGCCAAAGTAAAAAAAAAAAAAAAACAAAGGGGAATAATTGCCTTGGAGAGGTAAAGGTATGAAACACTCAGATTAAGGCATAAATTTCACCTAATAATTAACAATTTCCAGAGAAAATGCTGTGATTATTCTCTTGATACTGTAAGACAAAAATCATATGCATTTTGAAAATAAGCTTATTCTCTTAAAATATATCCACAGCCTTGATCTATCATGGTTTTATATAGAATAAAGCTGTTATTGCAACCTCCAGATGACAGTGTTTCTAAATCATCATTTTAAACTGTTTAGAGGATTACAATCATGAAGGCAATTAATTGAATAGAATTGAATACCTGAGAGGCCATAAATTGTAGCACTAATACATTTATAACAGAGAAGTTGCTTTATCTTTCTTCCTTTCCTTTTCTATTTTCCTTCCTTCCTTTCTTGTCTTCATTCCACCATTGTTTTCCTTTCCTTCCATCTTACATGTTTCTCAAATTGCTTAGGGAAGAAAGAAAAAAAAAAAAAACTAAAAAATTATGGCAGAATCAACCCCTTGAAACTTAAGAAACTCTTACCAGCTTAATGGCAATATTCTTTTCAATTAAATTTGATATTTAAAATGTTTATGTATTGCTTCCAAAAAATCCCCTGGGGACTTACAGAGGCAAAAATCATATGAGAGGCAAAACCATATGATGGGCTCAACTGTAAAGTTTCCTACTACCCACTAAGTACCCAGAAGGCATTAGGAAGCTCTCAATGTTTCTTTAGTGGTAGGTAAGACAGACTCCAATAAGACACTAATAAGACATTCTAATAAGACACTCTTTGTGCCAAAGTCAATAAAGAGAGAATCATGATCACTGAGCACACCCCTAAGTTATGAAAAATATATATAAATTTAATAAAAGTGTGCTGTAAAGACCGAAAACTAAGATCAAAGAATGTGAAATGCATGGTGACTTGAGGATACAAGAGGAGAAGGAAATGTATTTAATAAACTTTGAAGAAAATATATATAGTATTTATAGGTGAATGTTTAGGTAAGGAAATTTCTAGGTGGAATATGAAAGGGAAAAAGTTTTTGAAAAACTTTCATGACAAGTGAAAGCAGGATTGTTTAAACAATATAGTATATATTTAGTTGAATATTTAACTTAGCTTCACTCTCTTCATCTGTAGACTGGCTTTTTTTTTTGCAATATATGAAATTTATTGTCAAATTGGTGTCCATACAACACCAAGTGCTCATCCCAAAAGGTGCCCTCCTCAATACCCATCACCCACACTCCCCTCCCTCCCACCCCCCATCAACCCTCAGTTTGTTCTCAGTTTTTAAAGTCTCTTATGCTTTGGCTCTCTCCCACTCTAACCTTTTTTTTTTTTTTTCCCTTCCCCTCCCCCATGGGTTTCTGTTAAGTTTCTCAGGATCCACATAAGAGTGAAACCATATGGTCTCTGTCTTTCTCTGTATGGCTTATTTCACTTAGCATCACACTCTCCAGTTCCATCCACGTTGCTACAAAAGGCCATATTTCATTCTTTCTCATTGCCCTATAGTACTCCATTGTGTATATAAACCACAATTTCTTTATCCATTCGTCAGTTGATAGACATTTAGGCTCTTTCCATAATTTGGCTATTGTAGAGAGTGCTGCTATAAACATTGGGGTACAAGTGCCCCTATGCATCAGTACTCCTGTATCCCTTGGATAAATTCCTAGCAGTGCTATTGCTGGGTCATAGGGTAGGTCTATTTTTAATTTTCTGAGGAACCTCCACACTGTTTTCCAGAGTGGCTGCACCAATTTGCATTCCCACCAACAGTGCAAGAGGGTTCCCGTTTCTCCACATCCTCTCCAGCATCTATAGTCTCCTGATTTGTTCATTTTGGCCACTCTGACTGGCGTGAGGTGGTATCTGAGTGTGGTTTTGATTTGTATTTCCCTGATAAGGAGCGACGTTGAGCATCTTTTCGTGTGCCTGTTGGCCATCCGGATGTGTAGACTGGCTTTTAATAGCGTTTACCCCACAGGATTTTATCATGATTAAATGAGGAAATGAATGAATGGAAAGCACTTAGTAAAAGACATGAAACATAGTGAATGCCAAAAAATAAATAAATAAATAAATAAATAAATAAATAAAGCAACTTTTCTTAAGAAAATATATGAAGCAATAAAAATCTGAAGACTAGTTAATTTTGGTTGTACACTTGTGAACATAAAATTATTAGAGAAATTACACAATAGGTTGAGATGATAATCTAATTTGAGTACTTCTGAGAAAAGAAATTAAGTCTTGTGTTTATTAGATTAAGGTGTCTACTTATTTTTTTCGTTTGCAGTTATATAGCTTTCTTAATATAGTATTGTATAAGACAAATTCTATTTTTATAGTATTCTTTAAAAATTAAAAAAAAAACTGCATATATGGTCTCTTACCATAGTGAATATAATATGTACATCCCTTCTCTAGCAAAATTACACTCTTATTATGAAATGCCAGAGTGGCCATAAAATCAGAACTAATTGCATAATTGTCATCAGAAAACATACTTGTCATTACTAAGTATGCAGATAAGCTTTAACATTTAAAGGAATAAGGTAGGATACTTCATTTAAAACTTTACTTGTGGAATGTTGTACAAGTTTATAAGCTATAGTTTAATTTAGTCTCCAAATACCTTTCAAAACTCATGTTTGATCAAACACAAGTGCTCTTCAAAGTTGTATTTAATTTATTGTATGGCTATTTTTTTCATATTTTATATAAGAAGCTATAATCCCCCCCAACTAATGTCATACATTACATGTTGTCCACTTTGCAGACATACAGACCCGCATATACAGGTTGCAAAATTCCCAGCTTTCTATTGGAAAGCCTATCTACTTCTTCTCTAGGTATCCTCTGTAGGAAGGTAAAGGAGTAAGCAAGAAGCCAGTGATGAGTGTTTTTTGTAGTAATAGTGACAAAAGAAGATATGAACTCAGATTGAGGTTATTATAGTAAACCCATTACACTGAATAGTGTGAACGGTGGCCCCTGAAATTGTACTACGTGAAGGACTTGGTTAATGCAGTTGATGTGAGAGAGTCAAATTCAAGATATATTTTAATGGTAAAATTCGCAAGATTTATCAACAGATTACCTATGGAAGGGTTTGCGAGAAAATAAAAAGCATAAAATATGATTTTTGGTCGTCAGCCTGAGCTCCTAAAGTAATGGACTTGTCATTTCTGAAACAGGGAAGATTGTAGAAAAGCCACATGTGTGTGTAGAATGTTATGAGCTCAGTTTTGTGCAAGCAAAATTTAAGATGTCTATTAGACATCCAAATCGAGTTATTTTTGCAATTGGTAGATGAAGTCTAGGTCAGAAGTCTGGTCTGAAGACAATAAATTTTTGAGATATCAGAATGATGCTATTTAAAGCCAGGAGCCAGAATGAGAACATACTGTTTTCTGTTTGTTTGTTTTACTTCTTTCTCAATTCATCAACTCCTCTATTAAACTTTCTCCTTGCCTCTAAACTGTGTTACATGCCCCTTCCATGTACTTTCTTATGTTGTGATCAACACAGTACATTCCAAAGTCATAACATTTTAATATGTGGTGAAAGTTCCCATCACATTATAATGCTTCAGGGTGGGTTTTATTTCTGTATAGCTTTTCACAGAATAAGGTATTTATAAATATGTATCTAATTGATGAATGAAAGATTTTTAAAGTAATATAAACGATCTGTGATAAAAGGATGACTTTGAGAAACAAGTTTCTAATTAATATAATGGTTTTCCTTATAAGATTATGAAAACCTCATCATGGAAAGCATCCAAATAAAATGTAAAATATATAATTTCCATAGAATATCTTGTGGAGGGGAATCCTGTGCATGATGATCAGGTCCTCTGAGAACCCTATCAACTCTAATATCTTAACTTCCATGAATCCAATAAATTTATTAGTAGACAGAAGAAATAAATGAGTACAAATGTAGGAAGACCCACTAAAAAAAAAAAAAAGGTGATGATATTAAGGTGTCACCTGCATATTCATTGGTCTTTCAATAAAAAAGGCTTCAATAAAATGTGATTACCTTGGCAATTTCATCAAATTTGAGGTTCCATTTCTCAGCCAAATCCTCAAGGATTTAAAGATGCTTATTTAAGCACAGAGAGTTCACCAAAGACTTGATATTGTGTTAATTCACAGTGACAAATGGAACTCTCAAAGGTACAAGATTTTTAAATATGTGTGAACAGTTCTCTCTGTAGACAAGCCACATGGAGAATAAATTTAGCAAAATGGCATCTTGTTGAACATAACAAGAAGTCATTACAAGAAGAGATAGGGCTTATCATCATTTGAATGTTTCAAGACTCCTTCAAGGTTGGAGGTTCTAAAGCCCAGTCTTCTCAATAGGATAAACTTCTCCTAGCACCCTCTCATAAACTGTTTTTATTTAATTTGCTTCTTTGGCTATTGGCTCCCTATGCTCTATTTCTTACTAACTCTACTCTGATTAATGTTTTTGAATAGAAGTAGTAACTTTATTTTAGTCTTGTTCTTCTTATGTAATATTCCTTTTGCAGTGTCCTTTTCTGTCTCTGCTTGCTAAATGGTGAACTGACTTTACAGTTTAATTTTTAGGAAGAAATGAGTTAAAGCAACAGGTTTGCTGTTCATTCACTTTTTTTTAATGTTTATTTATTTTGAGAGAGAGAGAGAGCATGCAAGTGAGGGAGGGACAGAGAGAGGGAGAGAGAGAATCCCAAGCATGCTCTATGCTGTCAGTGCAGGGCCCAATGCAAGGCTCAATCTCAAGAATCTATGAGATTATGAACTGAGCTGAAATCATGAGTTGGATACTTAAATGACTGAGCCACTCAGGAACCCCTGTTCATTTACTTTCTTAACCAAAAAGATATTCCTGGGGCAAGAACACAAGACAAGGAAACATATACTCTCTTTATCTGCTGGACCTCTACATAAAAAGGAGAGAGAGTCCACCTCTGAAATATCTTCAGTGACTCTACTGGTTAAAGATACTCTGTAATCAACAGAGTCCAGGGTCTATGAGGCATGACTGCCTGGAGAATGTCACCAAAGCTGTACAACTCCTTAGAATAAAAAAATGGAGATGATTTATAAGTGAAATGTTTTTCATTATGTGAGAATATCTGCAAATTTCACGCAGAGTCCTCATCTATCTGGGCCAGAGGTGCATACCATATATGGGAAAAAGAGCCTAGGAAACCCTTCTCAATGTCACAGATATATTTCTGTTGATCTGAGCTTCTAATTTCCTATACCCTTGAAATCACTTAGTAAAGTGTGTTACTGGGTAAGATCTCTGATTTGTATGAGGATGATTTGACAACCCAATCTTTTGAATTAGATCAAAGGATAGAAGAGAAATTTCATTCCTTCAGATCTAAGACCTAGTGGAGAGGAAAGGGGAATCATTCGTTATCCCTGCTTTATAACACCCACAAGTTACTCATAACTGTATAGTTTTTAAATGTATATGTAACTCCATTAATTCTATTATCAATGCAAAAAATTTAAATAAATCTAAATAGTTCCACTTAGTAATGTGATGTAGAAAGTATTTGGATACTTATGGAACAAGACATGCCACTTCTAGTAATAACCATCCTTTGAAATCCTGAATGCTTTCAATGCCAGCTCAGTAATATTTATAAAAATATGATCTTATTTACCTATGAGGGAATGCATTAGAAAACTATAAAACATTTAAATTTCTTTATGGAATATGAAGCTCACCTTACCGCCTTAATTTACGACACAGAAATCAAGACTTTTGTAAGTCATGTACACTGTCCAGAAAATATCACTATTAGCCCAGGGACGGAACTATATCCCAGATATCTGACTTTCCTTTTACTATTATCTGCACTGTTCCAAAATATGATACACTAAATTCATGTTTGAAAATCTTATACTTGTGAAGAGTGGGTCTACAAAGAAAAATATAAAATAAGTAAAAAGCTTTTCTAGTATTGTTTTGCTTTCATCTTTCTTTCTTTCTTTCTTTCTTTCTTTCTTTCTTTCTCTTTTATTTTGAAACAGTGTTTTGTTGACTCTGTCACTCTTCTAGATATGTTACTATGTGATTTGTAACTAGAAACCAAAATAAATTTTGTCATTTTTTTAGATCCAATCAATTTTCTTAAACTGTGTAATTAATTTGTAACAAGATGTCAAAGTTTACAACTTGAAATTGTAATTCTCATCCTTGTTAAAATACAGTATTTGCCATAAAAGTAAACTGATAATAGCAAAAAAAAGCAATTGAAATCTAATACATAAATTACAGTCATGTTATTAGGAAAATTATAATTAATGTCATGCCGAGAACTTTAATATAAGATTTATTTTTCAGAGTGACCATAAGTTAAACATAAAGTGATTAATTCTGACATATATAGCTGGTTTCATTTTTATTTATTTTGACAGAGAGAGGGAGAGAGCAGGGGATGGGCAGAGAGAGAGCGAGAGAGAGAATGCTAAGCAAACTCCATGCTGTCAGCTCAGAGCTGGGCCCAGAGCTGTATCTCATGAACCTTGAGATCATGACCTGAGCCAAAATCAAATGCCAGACGCTCAACTGACTGAGCCATCCAACTGCCCCTGGATAGCTGTTTATAATAAGAAAGCATACACATTTTCTATGGATATACAAAATAGAAATTATCTCCAAATGGTACTTTCTTTTCCTATTAGCAAGAAAGTGGTTTCTTGAATATATATTATAAACTATTATATATTTAGGAAGTCTAGATATGTTAGTATATTGAGTTTTAAAGTCTTTTTTAATGTTTATTCATTTTTGACAGAGAAACAGCATGAGTGGGGGAGGGGCAGAGAGAGAGGGAGACACAGAATCCGAAGCAGGGTCCAGGCTCTGAGCAGTCAGCACAGAGCCTGATGCAGTACTCGAACACACAAACTGTGAGATCATGACCTGAGCTGAGTTGGACGCTTGACCAGGCATCCCAGTATATTGAATTTTAACCTAATTTCATATTTATTCTCCCAATTAGCTGCTTATTTCCTTATTTAATTTAAAATATAGATCATACATGAAGTGTATTTGAACAAAACCATACAATGTAAGCTTAGTGTATATGCAACAAATCTAGCTCATTTAAAAATCTTCATAAACAAAATCTATATACTTTTAGAGTAAAAATTTCCCCTCAAAAAATATCTAACATATATTTGGTAAGTAATTTACATCCAGAAAACAATCCTAACTTTCCAACATAAAAACGCAAACACCCCCATAAAAATGTGCAAAGGACCAAAACACACCTCACACACACACACACACACAAAAGACAGAGTAATGGCAAACACATATAAAATGTTACTAATGTTATTACTCATCAGGGACATACACATGGAAACCACATTTTGATACTATCTCAAACCATCTAAAATTAGTACAATTAGAAAGACTGACAACACCAAATATCTGTAAGGATGCAGAGTATCCATTACTGGTGGGGCTGTAAATGTATACTTATGTTGCATAAACACTGCTTGCAGTAATTCCTAGACATGCTTAGCCAGGAGAAATGAATATAAATATGTCCAGAGAAAGACTTGTATTACCATTATTCATGAAAGAAATCCAAATACCCATCAATGGGAGCACAAATTCTCATTGTGTTGTATAATGCTATTCAGAAACAACAAAAAAATGATTTTAAAAAATATAAGTGAATCTTAGCATTAAAACTAAACAAAAAAGGTGACATGCAAATGTACATATTGTATAATACCATTTATATAATTCTTTAAAAAAATTTTTTAAATGTTTACTTATTTATTTTTGAGAGAGAGAGGGAGACAGAACACGTGTCGGGGAGGGGCAGAGAGAGTGGGAAGCACAGAGTTAGAAGCAGGCTCCAGGGTCTGAGCTGTCAGCACAGAGCCCAACATGGTGTTTAAACCCATGAACCGCAAGGTCATGACCTGTGCCTAAGTCAGATGCTCAACTGACTTAGCCACCCAGGCGTCCCAGCATTTATATATTTCTTAAGAGCAGGGGAATTTAAGCTTTGTGCTAGGAATTAGAAGAGTGGTTGTCTCTTCAGAAAGTGGAGGTTAGAATTTGACTGGAAAGTGACGTGGTCAATCTAGCTAGAGTGCAGAATATAAATAGGCTCAATGGGAGCTAAGTTTGGCTAGATCAAGAGGAGCTGTGCTAAAATAAAATAATGCTAAAATAGCCCAAGACATGTTTTTAAGCACAGGAAGTAAAGATAGGGTAACATCTTTTTTTTTAACATTAATATTGAACGTAATTTAAAAATAGCACATTTAAAATCATGAATCCAGTAGTTAAATGAAGGATTATACTGCAAATTTAGTTCCTTATCAGTATTTCATAAATTTTATCCTCTTCACTTCTTGCGGGCAGAATTTGGTCTGCATTCAAAGACCTTTTATTTCTTTAAAAATACACTTCAAACGGTGTTGAGTCCTAAGAATGTGAATAGATAACTTTTCTTCATTTGGGAGAAAGAAACAATTCTTCTTTTCTTTAGCATAATTAAAAAAAAAATAGCTGAAGCTATATAGCTTCAAAGTTGGAAGGATTGCAGTTTTTATTGAGGAAGAAAAAATATGCCATAACCAAGAAAACTGGTTAACTATTTTTGTAATGTGGGGTATTTAAATTATACATTAGAATATATATAAGGACTTTAAAATTTTTTTTAAGTTTATTTATTTTTGAGAGAGAGAGAGTAAGGGAGGGGCAGAAAGAGAGGGAGAGACAGAATCCCAGACAGCAGGAACCTGATGCAGGGCTTGAACCCATAAACCGTGAGATCATCACCTGAGCTGAAACCAAGAGTGGGACACTTAACTGACTGAGCCACCCAGGCACCCCAGGACTTTTTTTTCTTTTTTAATTCCATTCAATAGCTCCCTTAACTAGGGCAATTTGAGTTAAGAAGGCATTAACTCAGAGTTCTTAAATGAAGATAGTTTTATTGGAACATGGTCAAATCATGAGTGCCAAAGCAAAAATGAATTCTGTATGTATAAATTTGCAGCTTCAAAGGAAGCAATTAACAGCTGAATAAACTAGATGTTCTTCTCTTTTTCTTCTTATAAGTTATCAATGAAGTACAATTATGTAGAATATTTCCACTCCAAAACTTTAAATGTGCTTCTTACTGAGATATTTACAGGACACTGTTGTTTGAAGAAGGGATTTTGAATGTATAAATAAAGTTTGGCTGTAGATTTGTTTGAGACCAGAATTATCCCTACCAAATATTTCTTTTGGGTGTTTTTGTATGATTTGATCTCCAGAAAGGAGATTTCAAAAGTATTTTCCTTATTCGTCCCACTGTAAGCTTAGTAATGTTCAAATTTATTCAGCACCCTTAGTGCCAGTCACTTGGTGGTTAAAGAATCTAAGGCTTATTGACCATAAGTAACTTAGTCAAGGTAATAAAAGCAAAAAGAAGACCAAGATGCAAGCCTTTCTATGTGATCATAAAGTCCCAATTCTGCTCATGACCACATATTCACTACAAGAAAAAGAAGCATAGTATGTCTTTGTCTTTTTTGAACATTATTATTTATTTAGGTGGAAAAAAGATATGTAAAAAGTAAACAGTACAAGATAGAATATATTGAAATACTAAATTAGGTCATACAAACATTAAATGCTATAAACATATTAATGAGGGATATAAGTGAGAGCTGGTATACTCTAACAAGTCTATTGAAGTGAGACTTGCTCCATTGCACAAAATTTGACTAAACTTTAGAAAAGTGGAAGAAATGCCATTGTCAACATTCATGTTTCCCCAAGAATATTTTTGCCAGGCATTTGCTTTCTAGATCACTACATAATCTTATCACATAGCCAAAATTACCCCCTTTTATCTATCTTTTATCCCCTAACTGTGGCATAAGTAACCCATGATTAGTAATATCCACACCTTTATTGTAGACTTATTGATTCCTAAAATGACATTACTATGGCAACTGTAATTACAATGGCACCTAAGCATGATAACTCCAAGGGACTAAATATTTTTGAGGTCTAGCCTATACCTTCAAAAAACCTCTGTGTATTCAAAGAGTAGCATAGTTTGTGATATTTAGTCAACCAGAGCCCAATAAATGTGTATAATGGATTAAAATGATATCACTTTACTTCTGACTTCTGCTTTAGGATGCAGAGAACAGGAAATAGGATTACTCCAAAACTTAAGTAAACTTAAGCAAAAAAAATATCAAGACTGACATCACCTTTATGATTTATTTAAACTGATCAAAGAATTGAGGTCACATGGCCTTTATCTGGGACAAAGTCTAAGACAGGTGACTTCAGCAGTACAAGAACTCATGACTATTCACTTACCATAGACACAACAATATATGAAAGAGTTCAGGGCCACTTGAATAGCTCAGCCGGTTAAGCGTCTGACTCTTGGTTTCAGCTCAGGTCATGATCTCATGGTTTTTATGATCAAACCTGAGGTCAGGTTCTGTGCTGACAGTGCAGACAGAGCCTGCTTGGGATTCTCTGTCTCTCCCTCCCCCATTCACACACACACAATTTCTCTCTCTCAAAATAAACATTTAGAAAAAAAAGATATGAAAGAGTTCAGCTAGAATAGTTGACTAGTTGATCAAGCCCAAGTACAGGCTGTGGGGCTGTGTGAGACAAGGTAATTACAGCAGGTATATTCAGACTCCAATGCACTGAGGGCTATCTGAACAATAAAAAAATTCAGACTTAGCTCACATCCTAACTAGAATAATGCTAAATTTTCACTTATGGCCTAGCAGAAAGGAGAGATTTACCTATTTCCTGACATAAAAACTATTTTTTCAGACATAAAACCTATGTACCTCAATTTCTACTGACCTACATGAGTTGTCCATCGTTCAATAAAATATTATGAAATATATGAAAAATCAAGAAATAACATACCTCTGAGAGACAAGACAATCGTCAGAATGAAACTAAAAGATGATGCAGATGTCTGATAGGGAATTTTAAATAGTGGTGATTAATATGATAAAGTTGCCAATGGAAAGGTGGCAGCATATGAGATCAGATGGGTAATTTCAACAAAGATATGTATCCAATGAGAAAGAATCAAATTAGGATGTTATACATTAAAAAAAAAAAAACTTAGTAAAAAAGGTTTTCAATGGTTTCATCAATAGATTTGACATAGATGATAAAAAGAGCTATTAACATGATAATAGGTCAATATAAATTAGTCCAAATAAAATAAAAAGGGAATAAACAGTGAAATAAGCAAAACATCTAAGAATATTAGGACATTATTAAATGGTCTAAAACAGGCTCTGTGCTGACAGCTCAGAGCCTAGAGCATGTTTCAAATTGTATCTCCCTCTTTCTCTGCACCACCCACCTCTCTCTCTCAAAAATAAATAAACATTAAATTTTAGACCCATGGTCCGTGAGTTCAAGCCCCGCGTTGGGCTCTGTGCTGACAGCTCAGAGCCTGGAGCCTGCTTCAGATTCTGTGTCTCCCTCTCTCTCTGCCCCTCGTCCACGAACACTCTGTTTCTTTCTCACACACACAAAAATAGATAAACATTAAAAAAGATTTAAAAAATAAAAAATAAATGATCTAAAACATGTACAATTTGATTCCCAGAGGGACAAAAATAGATAAAAGAGGTAAAAATTAAATAAATTATGTCTGAGAATTTTACAAAATTACTGACTGACACCTATACTCACTTTCACCAGTAAACCAGTAAGGGGAAAAATAAAAACTTTTTTCACAGATTTTTTTTAATTAAAAATGTTTTAATATTTATTAATTTTTGAGAGAGAGGGAGGGAGTGGGGGGTGGGTGGCAGAGAGAGGGAGACACAGAATCCGAAGCAGGCTCCAGGCTCTGAGCTGTCAATACAGAGCCTGACGTGGAGCTAGAACTCAGAAACTGTGAGATCATGACCCGAGCCGAAATTGGATGCTCAACTGACTGAGCCATCCAGGTGTCCCAAAACTTTCTTATACAAAATAAAAACTGAGAAAATTCGTTACTAGAAGATATACTGTGCAAAATTAGGAATTTGATTCAGTAAGTTAGTTACTCAGATAACAAAATTACAGGTAAGCCAATTAGGCAATCCAGAATTTAGAAATGACACCACTACCATTTCCGGGCTGAAGAAACAACAAGAACAGGTTATGGCATGAAAGTAAGGCTCTGCTGTCTAGTAGGAGCTAGAGCTCTACATGGAAAGCTTGTCCAGCAGCATCTGGAATCTCAAGAAGCTGCAACCGCACATAGAGATGCTTCCTGAAATAGCAACTCCCTCTAGGAATTCAATTGGCTAAATCAAGCTGGAAGACAGTCAGCTTGGCAAACTAGGGTGAAATAGCTTGGGAGATACAGACTGCAGCATCCAGCCTCTCTGAGATAGAGAATGAAGAAAAAGTGAAGAATGGGTCTGAAAGAAAAGAGACAAATTAAAAATTTGTCCTGTTTAGTTTACATTTTAAAATTCTTCTGCATCCATTTTACCAAAGTAATCTTAACTCCAAAACAAAATAGGATTCCTCTGCCTCATATGGCGCATGTGTATTAAATAATGCATAACTGCTCTTCCTTTCTCCCCAAAGTCTCATCAGTTATTGCATTCATTTCAATAGCCCAAGATCTCCAGGTAGTATGAAAGCTTCCCCATCAAATCCACAGGTGGCTTTTTGTGATCATAGGATATATGTACTAAACTGTAAATTTAAGAATCTCTCGAACTATTTATACAAAATAACAAGATAAAAGGGAGAAGGAACGTAACTCGTTAATATATACAGGTTAACGTATACAGATACATAAATTCTCCCTCTCTTGCTCACATTCACACACACGCACATCTACAACTGCTAAATTCCTCATTTCTATAAGTGAATTCAAAGTTATTTATTACTTTCTTTTCCTACCACCTATTACATGCTTCCTTTGCATTAAGCTAGAACCTCAGTTGATCACCATTAAAAAAAAACAAAACAAACAAAAAAACTCATCAGAATTAAATTCATTCTTGAAAGGTCTTCATATTTAGTTGTCCTGGTTTTATTCATTTGATGTACTTATTACTTAATATTTAGTAACAGGCATGACAGCAATCAGGAGAGCAGAATTTGAGAAAACAAATACATTGAGATTGATTTGCTTCCTATAATTTTTGACAAAAAGTAATTTTTCATTAGATAAATTATATTTTAAATGACAGAGTGAATGATAGTTAAAAATGTTAAATCAAAGAAAATCTATCTGACACAAATAATAATTTGCTAATTTCTTGTAAACTTTTTTTTTTTTTTTTGGCTTGAGGTTTTTTTGAACTGGGATATTCTAATAATCTATATATTTTAATTTATGTACAATTTAGTTACTACATATCAACCTCAAAGTTGCTTTTCTATTCCTTGTGAATATTCCTTTCCATCTAACGAACTCAAACGAGAATGAAAGAGTAGCCTTTAATTAAGAGATAAAAGGATCCATTTCCTAAAACAAAAGCATGTGGCAAGATTATTGACTCCAGTTTGCCACCAGCTCAGCACATTGGCTGATGGTATTGATTGCTGAAATGCTAACAAATAATGGGACCATAAAAAAATTCAATTGTCTAGTGCTATGATACCAGTTTCAAGAGATATTAAAAGCAGGCTAGTTGCCTTCAGGTCATTTGAAAATTACAACAATCAAATATATTCCATCAGTGATTATAATGTAACTAGGTTTTGTTTCTGGGGCTTTTCTTTGCTCTTCAATTGAAAAACATATTTCATATTAGAGTGGATGCAATTTATGTAAAAAGTATAGGCTTCAAGTACCAGCTACTTGGAATTCTTTGGCTATGAGAAAGAAGGGAAATATTAATTCGAAATATCACTGCTTGATTTCTTAATGATCTTTTGTTCTCTGCTGCTAATTATAGATTCCAGTGGGAGAAAGAGCTATAAAATGCAAACTTCTTCCTGTTGCTCTCAGATATTCATGAGTTTCATTTCATTTCCTAAATGTTATAAGGAAGAAAATAATGCTGTAAAAACATACAGATCCTGCAAAAACAAAAACGTTATACTGAAATGAAAACAAAATGAATTTTGGACGGAGTATAGAGAACTTAGACCCATCCCTGTATCTCTACATGTCTTATGTGAAGCCTTGTATTCAGGAACTTAACATCTTATGCCTCCACTTTCTCATTGTAAAATGAAAGGTGTGTCTTTAACAGACTTCTGGGGAGATTGCATGTTCTAGTTATTAGTGAAAAGAAACTGACTTTTGTATTTAAACACACTTAGTTGGGATTCCTCCTCTGTCACTCCCCAGCTGTTATTTACTTCTGTTTAACCTTGGGAAAGTTATCTTTTCTAACCATCAGTTAACTGTATCTCTCTCCAATAAGGAGATTTAATTACTTTATTTACCGTATTAATAAGAAATCAAAATGCTTTGCACATTGTAGACACTAAGTGAATAATATTTTTTCTTGTATGATCTCCCTTCTCTTTTAAAGTTTCTTCAGGTTCATCTTATGATACTGTAATATGATTCTAATAAATACAAAACATGTTAAATAAATCTAGTATTAATTTGTACATGTACCACTGCAATATTTGCATGAGTGTAATCATCCAATTTGCTTATTTAAGATTTTCCAGGCAAATGATTTGTAAATTATGATGTAAAAGTAACCTTCATATTAAAAAAATTCTGTGGTTGAGGGCTTCTAAAATTAGTTGCTTGGTTAAAAAAAAGTACAAGTGATATAATCACTTCTAACAAAAATAATTTTTCATTAAATAAATACTCAGAATTTACTGTACTTCCTCAGAGTGCTATAATATATATATATATTTATATATATATTTATATTTATTCAGATATATAAATAAATATATATATATATATATATATATATATATATATATTCAGAGAACTTTTAAGGTAACCAATTATAGGGTTGTATGTTATCTACTGAAAAAAAAAAGTTTATTTTTCAGTGGAAATTTTAGTTTATGTTTACTCCCAATGTTTACTCTGACAGTGAAAAACATAATCCCATTCCTCAGGTACCTCCATGTTCTGTCTTGAATCTTTGGGAAAATCTCTCCCACTTGGAAGGTATAAAAACACTGATCCTTGTTCAAGGGGCAGAGCTAAGAAAACAGGTCATATGAAGACCAAGAGATAAGCCTACGTTCCTTCAGCACATGCATTATTTTTCAAAATAAACATTTAAAGACTTAATCTGCAATGTTCTCATCAATGTATTATTGGTTATGAACCCCTTTTAGTTTATTCACTACCTGTGAGCTAATCATCATTTCATATCCCATGTGTTTTATGGCAAATCATTTAAATTACTACCATTATTTTCATTTTTTCAATAGCATAAAAATCTTATGCAATTTGTACAGACCTCTTTAAGTGGACTTATGGTAAAGTAATATAAGTTTTAAAAGTACCACATGTGAGGGTAAATGAGCAAATAAGGGTACCTCAAACAAACTTATTAAAAAGAAAAAAAAAAGGTTTGACAAAATATAGAACAAAAATATTTGATCAATGTCTGTTTAAATCTAGATTCTGATCTCTTATGAATAATTATAATTTAATTTTTCCCAATAATGGCAAAATTATGTCTATCTTAAAACTTAAATTAGATTTAGATCAGGGAGAAAACCAAACTTTTTCAGGAACAAAATCATAAGGAATTCATAAGGAACTACAATTCCTTCAATTCATAAGGAACTACAAAGTTTTGGGCAACAACAAAGAGAGAGGATATCCTGCAGAGTTCTAAATTCAAAATCCAGCCCTTCCACTTTCTAGTTGCCCTGGGCAATTATTTTTTATTTTAATTCCAAGGGATTATATTGTCAAAATTGGGACAATAATAATAAAACATACTTCCTACACTGACTTTAGAAATTAAATGAGTTGATATATGTAAAAAGGCTATTACCAAGTGTTTATTAACTGAAATAAAAGAACACAAACAAAAAACAGAGAATAATTGAGAAAAGCCAAGTTTCCTGTAATGTAGCTAGACTCTGCCAAATTCTCATTTTTTAACTAAAATTCTTACCAATCTTTCACTCTATCTCCTCCCTTCCCTTTTCTTCCTTCCTTTTTTTCCTGCTTCCCCCACTCCCTACCTTATTTACACACACATACACACATTATTAAATACAACACTAAGATTATTATTATTATTAAAGATGAAGAAATATGGGACTTATAATTCATCTTAGTAGGATTTCTTACTATCAATATTTTCATATATATATATATATATATATATATATATATATATATATATATACATATATACACAGCTCTGTAAATTCTGTTGGTTTGAGGTTCTCATAGGCCACAATGTTTCTCCTTGCATTTATCCTGGGTTCTCTTCCTATGGAGTCCCTAATGATTATATGGCTAGTTGGGCAGCATATCTGGTATGTGGCCAATAAGTCTAAAAATACACCAGTGTAAGCAAAAGAGTTCATGTGCAGAAGATGTCAGGGTTTTGAAACATTTTGAAAGCTATACAAAGAATTTGAAACATCTGTTCTTATCTTTTATGTAGATAAAATGATGAAGTTTTCAAAGGCAGAATTTGACAAAATGTAACAAAGGAGAAAAATAAAATTTGGGAAACATGAGAGGTTATTTCAATCTGTTCAAGAGTTAAACTTAGAGCAGAAAACATTATTTAAATTGCAAATGTCAAAAATTAGTGAGAAAGCATTTAGAAATAACAACATTTGTTTTCAGCACATCTATGTGCTAATATTAATTGTTAACAAAGGCTTAAGTTAGAACTTTCCATCTTCTGAATAAATGAATAGATAAAAGTATCCTCATCCAAGGAGGTAATACCCAGCCACGATCAATAAAAAGTACATGGCAATATCAAGGGAAAATGATCACGTATTGACTAAGCAGAGATGGGCTGTCTCTTTATATATATATATATATATATATATATATATATATACACACATATATATATACACATACATATATGTATACACATGTATATATATATATATATATACACACACACATATATATACACATGTATATATACACATATATATGTATGTGTATATATATATGTGTGTATATATATATATATATATATATAATGTTTATTTATTTTTGATAGAGAAAGAGAGAGAGAGAGAGAGAGAGCAGGGGAGGGGCAGAGTGAGAGGGAGACACAGAATCTGAAGTAGGCTCCAGGCTCTGAGCTGTCAGCACAGAGCCCGATGCAGGGCTCAAACTCAGGAACTGTGAGATCATGACCTGAGCCAAAGTTGGACACTTAACTGACTGAGCCACCCAGGCACCTTTGGGCTCTCTAACTCTTGACCTTATTTGTACAAATAAGTCAGGCTTATTTTTACAGGTTTGTTCTAAGAACATTGTGATTTTATACCCAAAGGTATTAGTAGTAAAAGTATTTTTGAAGGAAAAAAAGACATAATAATTTTGCTCATCTAGAATTTGTCTTCTAGCTTTCAAAAAGTTGGTGTTTGTCAGGGTCAGGCTTTGAGTCCAGTATTATTTCACTGTTTTTATTGAGTAAAAGTTAAACATTTTATAAATTGTTCCCTCACTATAAAATTGCTTGGGGGCTCTATACTGCTAGGATTCTGAATGATAATATTATATTATGAAAACGTCCTGATTTTTTAAGAGTAAACAAATAAAATACTGCATTAGATTGAATTATGTTGAATTCTAGGTCTAGGTCTAGCCAATATGTACATAGTATTGTAATTTCCTCCAATTTTCTGTATCATATCTGTTTGTAAACTCTCCAGACAGCTGAATCTCTGGTCTCTATTTAAAATGTATTGCCTTGCTTGGTTGCCCTTTGGAGATTTACTGAGCAAATAATTTTTGCTTTCTGCTACTGTGCAGAAACTGAATCTTTGACATTTTCTCATTTCAAGCAGAACATGATTTTCTATGGGTTTACATTACAAAATACTAAGGAAGCAATACCCAAACCCTCCTGATTTTTAACTTTTTTTTTTCTCTTTCCTTATGCAGTTCTTTAATGAAAAATTCAGATTCATTTCCATGTCCTCTGTGGTAATATTCATTGCAAACATCATTACGGATGTGAGGTCTCTCCCTTAATTAAGAACTAAAAGGCTTCATTTCCTAAAACAAAGCATGTGGCAGGTTTTATTGATCTGGTCTGTGTCGCCAGCTGAACACATTAGCAGAGGTTATTGATTACTCTAGCGGTAATGAGCTTGGGTTCCTTGTCAGGTGAAGTCCACATTCCTTGGGAGCATTTTCTTGAAACGGGCTAATATGGAAGTACATGTTCACTATGATATACGATTCAGCAGACTTTTAAAGCTTTATTGCCAATGAATCATTCTTTAAAAATATAACAGCAGTCATTAAAAAGGTTATTTTCCAGTCATTATCTTTTTATAATTTCTTCTGAATGCTAATGATGCACTTATGAATAGATGCTAAGCCATAACAAGTGTAGCATTAAAGAAATGTGATCACATATGGCTCATACTGCTTTTAATAAGTTCTCAAGTAACCATCATCATTATCTTCTGAGGACCAGCCTGGGCAACTTAACTAGTTCAGCTTCACCACTATCAGTAGTCATGATCTCCATCCAGTATTTGGATAATAGTTGATGAAAACATCTTTGTGAATTGGTAACCAATGAGAAATGGTAATCTGGGTAGTAAATGTCAGCCACATTTTTTAAGAAAAATTATAGCAACTTCTTCATTAAGGGAAATGCTTTAGATAAACACTGCTAAAATATATTTCACCCCAAGATTTCTATTCAAGTAAAAGACCCAGTACATTACTTATTAATCCATTCAGGTGGAATATTGCCAAATGGGATGAATAAAAGCAGTAAGGGGACTTGTTCTCCTTTTGACAAAATAGCATAAAGCTTAAAGGTGATTGGAATTGGAATTCTTGGATGATTATAGATATGTGTTCAGCCAAAGGAAACTGAGTAATCTTACAAAAACAAACAAATGTTTTTTGTTTTGTTTTCAAAAATGCCTTTGGGAAATCATTTGAATATTTGAGTTTTGAATTGCTACTTCATTATAGAGAAATTAAAATGACCTGAAGGGGGAAATTCTATCCTGCTAAATGGAAGGAAGAGATCCTGACTAAGAAGTACAACCAATGAAAATACTAAGTGATGTTATTTGGAGCCTGGAATTTCAAGTTGATTTTGGAATTTGAGGAAAATGATTTTACTTGGAACCTTCAATCCTTTTATAGTTTGCTGAGAAGTTTCTGTTCAGTCATTGAAATATGTTACAGTGCCCTCTGGACCCTCTGTCAGACAAAGAAAACATCTACATTTCGCCTCTGACCATTTCTGCAACACCTGACTGGAAGAGCAAAATTGTTTCTGACTTTTGAATCAATCCAATCCCCAACCCCCGTCACCCCATGAAAAAGCTTTCCACAAAACATAGGTAATATATGTTGTGTCTATCTCCGGTGGGTTTTATACTGTGTGTGCCCCCAATGGAGTGAGACATAAATTTAATGGAGATTTAAACAAAACAAACAAATTAGTATGCTATTTATAATTTAGAGTTGAGATCACCTTTGAAGATGGACAAAATTGATATTTGGTCATGTGGAATCAGTTGCAGGTGTCTGAAGCCAGATTTATCAACACAGCCACAGAATTTTGGTGTCAAATTCTTATCCAGATAAAAAATAGTTCCTTTGAAACTTACTTACTTGGCTTATTTACATGTCATTTTGTATTGATTAGATTGCCATATTAATTGACAAATTTTCGCCCAGAATACATTTTTTTTCTGAATGATTTAGTATCTGCTAGGCAGTATCAGTAAAAACATCTTGTATTAGTATGACAAATAGATCTACCTCATGCCAAAAGTACTATAATCTTCAACATTGGTTAAGGGTGACAGGCTATACATTACATCCATTTTTTTTTTAGTAATACCATGATTTTTAGTCGAGGTGGCCCAATTCTTATAAATAAAAATCTAAGACCTTAAATCTAACTCAGTGGTGCTTAATATTTCACTACAACTCTGCCTCAACTTTGAGAAAGAAAGAATAAGATTGTAGGAATTCTACTTATTTATAAAATCATCACAAAAAAGTTGCTATACTTTATTGAGGACCAAGTAAAAAGCAGTAATAGAACACATCTTCTCTCCTCAACAATGGACACAGCATGTATGAGGTGCTAAAAGGAGTTTTAGTGTTCACAATATAAGTGAGGTATGAATAGCCTAGTTGGTGAAGAGTAGCAAGTATAAATAAAGGACTGTAAAATAAAGCATAAACGGAAAATTTAGAAAAAAACCTTGCCATTTTTTAGCTGAGAAAGAAAAGAGAGATTTAATAAATGTGTTGTAGTCTCTGAAAGAAATAATGTGATGTAGAATAAGAAATATTCATTCATTAGGAGAGATAGGAAAAAAATGAGTTAGTTATTTGCTCTTCAAGGATGTACAGAGGTAAAGTATAAGTTCTTCAACACAAAATCTCAGTGTCTCCATGATCTTGTCCTACTCTCCATGTGGTGCATTTGCAATCACACACACACACACACACACACACACACACACGTACAATAGCAGGGGAGTAACATTTTTGTTTCTTCCACAAGCACATTATTCTTTTTTCCAGTTCTCCTTGTCCTGTTCTCTCTTCTTAGAATGTCCTCTATTCCATCTTTACTTGTCAAAGTTGCTCCCCTGGTTAATGGCCCAAATCCAAGAAGGCTCCTGACTTATGGAATAATAATAAAGCTTTCTGTACTGTGTTGTCCTCGCTGGTCTTTTTTACACTGAATCACATTATATCTCACGTTATAGTTTATACAGAGCATGTGTCACCTTTTCAGGTCTGAACATTCTGCCAATACAATTTCTGAAATATACACCTCTGTTTCTCTCTGAATATCTGGAATAAATCTTTGCAAGGAGAAAATATTTATTTTGAATAAAATTAAAATGATTACTTAGAATGTCCTTTCTATCCAAACAGGCTGCAGTTTAAACACTGTAAGAGGGTTTTGCTTAGTTGTTAGGTGTTCTCTCATCCAATATAACACACATTATATACAGTAGTATTTTCTAACTTGAAACTTGGGAATACCACTTTCCTGCCTTCCCCCCTCCTTTTTTTTTCCTCATTCAGGCTCTGGATCTTATTTTTCCTTATTATCCTTATTATCCTAATTTCCAGATTTTTCCTAATGTCAGCCTTTCATTGTATCTGCAGTACGACTTGTCAGTAACCAGTAGGGAAGATCTGGGTTCAAACTTTGCTTCTTAATACTTAAGCATTCTGTACTACTTTGTAAGCTATTTGCCAGGTTTCAGTCTCCTTATCTGCCTCATAGGTTTTCTTTGAGATTTAAATGAATAATACATGTGAAACATTGAGCAGAGTGCCTGGTGCATAGTAAAAATTTGATAACTGCAAGTTTTATTATTAATAATAATTGTGATGAAATTATTTGGACTTCTCTTCAAATCCATCTTTGGAAACAAACTTAAGTAGATAAAACATTGGAGTTTTGATCTGTATTAATCACATGACTGTAAGGCAGCTTAAACTCAGTTGCTATGAAAAATATTAATTTCTGCCAAGGAATTAATTTGATATAATAAGATAATGTACAAAGTATGATTTTTAAAATTCAAGAGGTCATCCTAATTATAATCTGTTACAATGAAATATTTTCTCATTCTAGTCACAGAATCCATAGAATTATAACATTGTTAATCCAGAAGAGAATATTTTATTTTAAAAATGAGAAAACTACTAAAAAAAAAGGGTATGCTAGGAATGGTACAGGCTTTGAAATATGATTAACCTGAATTTACATCTTTATTCTACTATCTTCTAATTTACAATCATCTACCTAAGTCTCAGTTTCTTTATCTTTAAGTGGGTATAATAGCACCTAATAGAAATGCTAGGATTAAAAAAAGGATTATATTAAAATAGCCTGTAATTTTTTAACTTTTATTTATTTTGAGAGAGAGCACAAGTAAGGGAGGAGCAGTGAGAGAATCGAGAGAGAATCCCAAACAGGCTCTGCACAGTTGGCATGGAGCCTGATGCAGGGCTCAAACTCAAAAGTCCTGAGATCATGACCTGAGCTGAAATCAAGAGTCAGACACTTAACTGACTGAGCCACCCAGGCCCCCCAAAGAACCTATTTTTTAATGTTTATTTATTTATTTATTTTGAGAGAGAGAGAGAGAAAAAGAGAGAGAGAGAGAACAAGCACACACATGTGAGTGGGGGAGGGGCAGAGAGAGAGGGAGAGAATACCAGGCAGGCTCCGCCCTGTCATCTCAGAGCCCAGCATAGGGCTCGATCTCACAAACCATGAGATCATGACCTGAGCTGAAATCAAGAGTCAGACACTTAGCTGACTGAGCCACCCAGCTGCCACAAAAGAGCCTATTTTTGTGTGTTAATTACATTACTTTATTGACAAATGTCAATATTCTCCCTGTCAAACACATACAGCACATGCTCTCGCATGCACACCCACACATACAGATACTGATGAGTTGTCTGATGCCCATATCAGACCTCTTATTCTTTGTCGTCTAGAATAAGTCCACTTAATAGTACATAAATGATTTATTGAATAGGGTCTAATGCATACATGTATGTTTAAAAAATAAATCCTTTATTATTCTGAAGTTATATACCAGTTTCTGGACTATAGCCTCCACTAATTTAATACTCTGGAAAAAATAATTTGTAGCATAGTATCATTAAATCATCTTGCCTCATTAGTTTCAAAGAAGGAAATAGTGTATATTATCTAATGATATAACTTTGAGTTACGGCATTCTACCTACCCGATCTTATTGTCAACTGTTGGAACCTGACTTCACACCTTTCCCTACTCATTTGCTTCTATTCAAATTTGTCACACCAATCAACTTTTTATATTGTAAATCAGCTAATTCCAACCGTTCAAACTTGTCATGGAAGTCAATAGTTAGTTGATGGTATTTATCTTAAATTAATTCATATAGTTTTATTATAGCAAGAGTACTGAGTATCCAATAAATAAGCCTCTTTAGACTGCAGCAGAGAACAAAGCTGTAATAATGTGTATGGGGGTGATGGAGTCTTCTGGCCATCCTTATAGAAGATGTCCACTAGAGTCACACAGAAGTGATGGTTTTGCACCCTGCTACAATGCACATTTTTGAACGGGCCTGTGTATGAAATTGAGAGAATGAGAGGCCTATATGCTGGTTAGGCAGCCACAGGGTAAAGAGAAGAAAGTGACCTCTACATCCATAGTGAAGACTCTTCATCCTTTTCTTGTATATAATCAATTTTAAAATAAACAGCTTAAACTCTATTACTGGCATGCTTTAGCCATGGTATGCTTCATGACCATTTTGCAGACAATTATTGGGCTCTAATTTGAAAACTAAATATGAATATAGATTTTTTTAAAAATCCATAACAGGGGAGCCTGGATGGCTCAGTTGGTTGAATGTCTGTCTCTTGCTTTCAGCTCAGGCTCAGGTCATGATCCCAGGAGCGTGGGATCAAGACCCATCTTGGGCGTCACACTGAGCATGGAGCCTGCATAAGATTCTTTTGTCTCTCCCCCTGCCCCTCTCTGCTGCTCACCTGCATGCTCTCACTCTCTAAAGAAAAGAATAAAGAAAAACAATAATAATCCATGACTCCATGACATAGAGCAAAATGTTAAGCCTTTCTTTCTTTTCTTAAATATTAAGCCTTTCAATTCTACTGACAGGGAGACAAGATAATACAGATTAACCAAACAAATGCTTATTCTGTATGTTAAGGTTAAGAAATAACTGAAAGACTAAAAAAGCCGTTTTGTCCTCTGATACTACTTTTGAAGGAATAATATATTAACAGTACAGTGACTTTTGTGTTTATAACATGTGTTGGGGTGCCTGGGAGGCTCAGTCGATTAAGCATCTGACTCTTGGTCTTGGCCCAGGTCATGATCCAACGATTTGTGGGTTTGAGCTCCATGTCAGACTCTGTGCCGACAGCATAGAGCCTGCTTGGGATTCTATCTATCTCTGCTTCTCTTTCTCTCTCTCACTCTCTCTCTCTCTCTCTCTCTCAAAATAAATAAATAATTTTTTAAAAAAATAAACATGCTGTTTTATCTCATATAAATTTTAGCTATAGTTTCCACTAGGTGTTTTTCATTTGATATTCTTAATACACTGAAGAAGTTTTCATTTGACTTAAATGATTCACAGAAATATAATCTGATCCTCAATATATATTATATACTTACTTATGAATTATTATATTCACATAAGAGAATATTAATCAAAATTCAAAAACTATAGTAACTTGCAATAATATGACTTAATCTAGCAACATAACAGTAGAGGGGATATACTAGCAAATGTTTACACATATTGTATATCTTTCAAATAAATAAAAGAAATAATCATTTTAAGAATACATACAGATCAAATAAAATACATATAAAAAAACTAAAGAATGGTGAAAACAGGGTGTAAGGTGGTGCTTCCATTGGTGAAAGGCAGGAGGATGGCTTGGTGGAAGGCACTGCAAAGTTAGATGTAGATTATTATTGATCCTATATTTTGAGATGAGTGCTGGAGTTTGGGTACTTCCAATGGCCAAAGCTAAAATTTGACTATCAAAATAAATAATGGAGTAACATATTATAGCACAAAGGAGGAAATGAGTCCATGCAGATCTAAAGAAACAGTTAACTAATTAAATAAATGGGAAAAGATAGATGTATCTCTTATACAGAAGAATTCCCAATAATTTATGTAGCTCCTTTTCTCTACAGGAAGGGACCTAACCTCTCCTCCCATCTTGGATTAGGATGCTTCATTACTTGTTGTCAAAGAGTAGAGTATGGAAGAGGAAGGAGGGGAAGAAATAAACTTACAATGAAGAAAGCCAGCAAATACTACCTCAGCCAGGTGATCAAAGTTAACATAATCAATAGAAGGTCATGTTGACAGGATGAACTTTGGACATGATGTGATTAAAATGGCTCCTTACCTCTGTGGTTTTCCACTCACAAACCAATGTGCTCAAACTAATCATAAGAAAAGCAACAGGCAAACCCAAACTGAACGTGTCAGTCTGCTCAGGCTGCCATCACAAAATATCACAGGCTTAGTGACTTACCCAACAGACATTTATCTTCTCATATTTATGGAGGCTGAAAGTCCAATATTTAGGTGCTTGCAGGGTTGGTTTCTGGTGAAACTTTTCCTCCTGGCTTGCAGATGGCCTCTTTCTCACCATATCCTCTCATGGCCTTTCCTCTGTGCGCCCACACATCCTCTTGTAAGAACACCAGTCTGATTGGATTAAGGTTCCACCTTTATGACCTAATTTAACTTTAATTACATAATCCAAGGCCTTGTCTACATATACAGTCCCATTAGAGGTTAAAGTTCAACATATGAATCTGGGTGGGAGGAGGGCACAATTCAGTCCATAATATTGAAGAATGTTATTGGAAAATTAAATTGCAATCCTCAAAACAAGGACATCAAGGATAAGGGAGATCTGAGAAACTGTCACAAATCAGAGGAAGTTGTATAGAATAATGACTAAATCTAATGTGGTACCCTGGATGAAATCCTGAAACAGAAAAGGATATTGGGGGAAAACTTATGAATTCTAAATAAAGTGTTCAGTTTAATTAATAGTAATGCACCAATGTTTGTTTTATATCGTGATGTTTCATACATGGTGAGCTTTGGTGTTAGCAAAAGGGAAAAGTGAATGAGAAGTATACAGGAATTATATGCATTATATTTGCAACATTTCTATAAATCTGAAATTATTAAGTTTAAAATTTTATCAGTAAGGGGCGCCTGGATAGTTCAGTCAGTTAAGTGTGCAACTTTGGCTTAGGTCATGATCTTAAGGCTTGTAGTTCGTGCCCGTTTTGGGCTCTGTGTTGACAGCTCAGAGTCTGGAGCCTGCTTCCAAATTCTGTGTCTCTCTCTGCCCCATCCCTGCTTGCGCTCTATCTGTTTCTTTCAAAAATAAATAAACATTTAAAAAAATTAAAATTGTATCAGTAAAAGAAAATTTTAAAAATACTGATGGAGGACCTAAATAAAAAGAAACAAACAAAATTAGGCCATGCATAGGTTAATTAATAAGCAAGCTACCTAAAAAAGGATTATAATTGTATTGCGGCTCCCAAAGATTACCTTCAAAGCCAGTGATTTTCTAGAGGTACTGACAGAGCTCAGAAAATATTTTATATCTGTGGCTATGGTTTATTACAGAGAAAGGATATCATTAAAATTTGCAAAGCAAAAGGATACATGGACAAAGTTCAAGAGAAATCACTAACAAGCTTCTGGTTATTACCTTCCAGTAAGATTAAATGAAGAGGTGCTTGATTCTCTTGACAACTCACCTGAAGCATTGCCAAACAGGGTAGATCACCTAGTTTGGGTATACTGGAGATCAGTCACATAGGCATACAGCACGAGCTTGACTGAATTCAACTAGTCAGCCTTCAGCACCCCAGTGGCCAAACATGATACAGGTGCCCAGGGCCACTGGCAACCCAGAACACTCAGATTCCACAGTTCAGAGCTGCTTAAGCTGTCCTACTGAAGACAAGCCTGACCGAGGTAACCTGGACCTGCTGAGTTAACTCTTTCCTGCATACTCATTAGATTCCTTGAAGTTCTCAGGAATATAATATAATGAATAAAAATTCAGTGCCATGGCATATATACTTGACCCTATACAGTATAAAATCATAGGCAAGATATTCATGTAAGAAAAACTTCCAATGAAGATACTTAGTAATTTAATAAAGAAAATGGAATCACCACATAACCTCCCACAGAAAGAAACTATTATATTTAAGAAATGAAACTGACAGAAACACTATATGTTTGTTTGTTTGTTTGTTTTTTATCTTCCCAGTACAGCACCATTCATTTTTCCAATGACCTTTTCTTCCTGACTTGAATGAGAGTTTCCATGCAGACCCCAACCAGCAAAATGCAGCTGCTCAAGTGGACACCTCACGGAAATAGCCTAATTAACTTGCTTCTTTAGAATTTTTGTTTTTTAATTTGTAACCACTGAGAATGAATTTAAATTCCTTACTTGTATGAAGTTGGGAAGTATAAGTTGTGGGTGTTGTGAGACTTTGTATATCAAGCTATGTAGAGGTAACCATGCAAAAGACAAAGGTTGCCAGGAACAAAGAGCTATGAAATGTAGAGCCACAGGTAAATCCAAACCCTTGATTCCACTTCAACTTGAAGTTCATTCATCCTGCTGTACTGCCTTTTGTCCAGTATCTTTTGATCTGAGTTATATATCAAGTTACCTTTCTGTGCATTGTTACCAAACCAAATCCTTCCTAAAACAATAAAGTTGAAGATTTCATAGAGGAAATGACCTTTAATTGAAGTTTTAAAAGATAATAATAACCAATATTTTTTTAGTATGTTCTATGTTTAAGACATATTCTATATACTGGGAACCCTTAGACTGATAAAATATGAATGATATTCTAAAGAGCTGACAGTAAAGTAGAAGTTAACATAAACAGATTAGAATAATTTAGCATGCTTAACACTATAAAGAATTATAGTAAAATAGTTGAAGCATGAGTCTGATTTTGCTCATAGAGAACAAATATATTCTAGGCATGAAGAATTCAAAGTGACTTTAAAAATTGTAATAGTTGAGGGGCGCCTGGGGGCTCAGTTGGCTGAGCATCCAACTTTGGCTCAGGTCATGATCTCACAGTTCGTGGGTTCAAGGCCCACATCGGGCTCTGTGTTGACAGCTCAGAGCCTTGAGCCTGCTTCGAATTCTATGTCTCCCTCTCTATCTGTTCCTCCCCTGCTCATGCTCTGTCTGTCTCTCTCTCAAAAATAAATAAACATTAAAAACATTTTTAAAAAAAAAATTGTAATAGTTGAAGTGTTGGAAGTAGCTGGGATTATTCAGAAAAAGTATATATATGTAACATGGGACCTAAGAAAACATTACTATTACAGAATGAGTTCTAGAAAATTAAAAGAAAAAAAAATCAGTATCAAGAAAGAAAATTCAAGTCTGATATTTTCTAAAAAGATTTCAATGTTAGAATAAAAATAAATAAAATAAATAATGATTTATTTTAAATCATCCTTTTACATAACAAATGTTTTCATTTATACTAAATCCAATTCCCTAAAACTGGGTCTAATTTTTATGCCTTTACTATTATACATGCATATATTTAAATAAATAATAATCCCCCCAAAATATTCCCCCCTATCCATACTGATAAATCCATATTTCCCAACTAGTGGCTACTAAACCCTGAGAAATTTCTTCTTTTTATGAGTATATATATTTTTAACTCTCTATTCCAGAAAAGCTGTATTTTCAACTCACTCTTCTAAATAAAGCTCCCTCTCCCCACCTCCCCCTGCCAAACAAAACATTCTTTCAGAGTCTTCTCGTGCCCAGGGTTTCCAAACAAAGAGCTATGCTTAGCAACGCTCTACTTGATTTCCTTCTACAAATTTTGGTGTTGTCCCTTCAGTCAGGAGTGAGCCCCTGATGCTCTGCCCAGGTCACTCCACGAGGAGAGATCATTCCAGGTAGTCCCTGATGGCTCTCCTCCTCAGAGTCCCTGTGACTAAACACCTGAGTAAGTTCTGCTCCTGACAAACTAATGCTCTACTCCCTTTGCAGTGAAGCACCACATAAGCTTTTCTTTTTGTGTCTTAAGTGTCCTTGGCATAATCTTTGATTTGATTTGCTGCACTACTCAGGAGTCTTATGGATAAGGTAGGATCATAGAGTAATTATTTCCCTGTTGTTCATTCTTGTCATTTGAATATGAGCAATCATCTGCTATTTAATGTGATTCCACATCGTTACCTATCTTCTTACATGTACAAACATTATGGTACCAACCACACTAAATATTTGAAGCTCTGCAGACTTTTACCAAGAACAGTTTAGAACTTCAATAGCCATTCTGGAATCCTTGGTGTATGAATAAACTTGTTATACAATGAACCCTCTGTGCGGTACCTTAGAATAAAAGGATTTGAAGATTTTAAGTATTCAATGGTCAGCAATTTTTGATTCATATGAAGAGGCCTCAAAAATACATGAAAAGTCTAAAATTATTTCCATTAAGACTTGCTTAGAAAAAGATAATAAAAACCATGAAATTTATCTCCTTTACTCACCAACCAACCAACTATAAAATGGCCTCCCTCCTGGACTCTTGTAATTTGACTCCCACTTCCTGTTGCTCTGCCCCTTGTCTTGCATCTCTTCCGAACTGTTTTATCTTTTCTTGGCTGCCCTTTTCTACACACCCCTTCTCTTAATGTCTATCTTGGGTAGAGAAAATGACCAGTCCCATTAGTTCTAGAGTTAAAAACTTGGTGAAGATAGAATTTACAAAATCTAACCAAGGACTTTTCAAACCCTCAAATGGAAAAACAAAGGTTTACTAAAGAATTTAAGATTGTTCTAAGAAATTACAGTTTAGAATTCTATCTCTATGAATTAGTTATATCCTCATGAGACATAGAATTGCTTAAACTTGGTTAGAAATATCAGGATGAATTGATTACTAAAATAAATTCAAATATATGCATTGATAGTTGAACATGGATGGATATGAAAGGAGTGTAAAGTAGGAAAAAACCTATTAGCAGCTAACCTTAGGTATTTTTTGTTAAAATTCCCTGTTTAAAATTCAGATGTGCAGAGAAAGGAGAAATTCTCCCTTGATTTCAGGGTTCACTTAACTACCTTCTTCTGAGCATACTCCAGTCTTAAAAAGGGTAGAAGATATTATCACTACCTCATCTACTTTGCTATTGTTATAGTTGTTAGTGAGTGTATACCCACCCAGTGGGCCAATCAGTAAGCAGTGGTCTTCAACCCCTTGATTTAAGTCATGTTGATCCAACAAGAACTTAGGTGCATAGACCAGAATCAAGTTTGAATCCTTACACTTTTTTTAGTCTGCCTAACATCCAGAGAGTATACCAGCCCAGCCTGCTGAGGATTTCAACTAGGGGAGAGAAAGAAGTCTGAAAACCAGGAATGGTCAGGTTAGAATCTTGAGTATTCAAGAGAAATCTGTCTAGCCTCCCCTGCAGTCCTACTGTCCCTCTCAGTACTTAAGAAGTAGCCAAGAAGAGATGGTACCTTTCTGGGAACAGTTGCATTTAATGTCCAAACTGCCTTAATAAGGTGTATCGACCAAGAGAAGGTGAGAGAGGTAGAGTTAGACTATCAGCTAACTGAATAGCATCTGCCACAAAAGTCAGATTGACAGGCTGCAATGGGTCTAGACAGCTGAACACATGTACATAGTAATTGCAATGGCCCTATCAGTATGGCTGGAATTAACTGATCAGAAAAACAGGGGGAAAAATCAACACTAGAAATGCCACAGATAGCACTGATGCTTGTTGATAACCAGATATAGTCAATCTGCCAAAAACGGGCAGAAGGTCATGTTCCATGAGACGTTGCCTCCCTCATCTTACAGCTTCTGGTAGGAATCACAAATTTGACATGGAATCATACCCACTGCATTAGAAACAATGAAGTTTTTTGTTTTGTTTATGTTTGTTTAATGCCTAGTCTATGATTGTGGGCATATTGCCAGGGCCAGTGTGGTGAATACATGTGGTGATCTGGTAGTCCAGGCAGTGTGAGCACTATCCAGGGCTTCGTGCCAGTTGGTCTCGTCAGTAAATAGGCCCTTTCTGTGAGCATCTGTATCAGTTGCCCATAGATTTCAATTGGCAACCACAATTTGGTTGCACAGTTAATGTTCCCAAAGGTGTGTGTCCCCAATCTACAATAGTCCCACAATTTGAGTCCCATCCACTGAGCAGAGCAAGTGTGCCCCCGTTCAGTTCATGAATTTAGACCAACTCACATTTCTTTTCAAACTATATGTGTAGATAGACACATATCTAGACAGGAGGAAATATTAAATACTAAATATTATGTTTGCCTATAGATATACACAATTCATGGTATATTCTAGGGAGACCGTAGTTGATATTCCATCTCCAAAATTTTTCCCATTAAATTCAAATGTTTGTCAAAATAATCATATTTTTAAGAAAACTTGTTTTAATGTGACCAATTGATAGTTGCCAATTAGGTATCCATTGTGGTAGGAGATTTAAGTTTACTTATTAGGCATAGTGAATTTACTAATTAAGTTCATCGTTCTGTATCCCCCAAAAGTCATGGCCTGAGCTGCTTTCGCTTCACAAGTGCCTAAGCTATTAGGAATGAGACAGAAAATAAAATCCCACTTTGTTGGGTTGAAATTCTAAAAGCCAAGTGCATGCTAAGTTAATTATGTAAATTGTTGCTTCAAAAAATTGTAGCTTCAAAAAGAAGAAAAGGCTAATATATTGTTTTAAAGAAGAATCTATGTAGCATAAATAACAATTTCTTTATAAAGATGTATTTTCTTTAACTGACATACTTCTTAGACTCCTAGAAGAATAAACAAGATGAAGGACTAGAATGAGGTTGATTTCATGAAATTTCAGTAGGATAAATATGTTGATTAGTACTGAGTAAAAATTCAGTATAGGTCAAATATACAAATTAGGAGTTTGTTTTTTTTTTTTTTTAATTTTAATCAGAGACACCTGTGTATGAACTTTAAGTGAATAAAATCGAAAGATGTGAGAAAAAGGCCCAGGGCATTTTCTCTATGGTTCTACTTCATATAGATTTATATTGTATACTTACAATGGAAGTTTTGTATACATATAATTTTTGCAATACAACAGGTGTATTCAAGCATATCTTATATAGAAAACTACATAATTTTTATAATTATGTGTAATTTGGCCAATTTTAAGCATTCTATCATCAGTATTATATGTTAGTTAATAGTATATTTGAAATTCATCTTTTTTATTTCATAGATCTCATATTTACATATTTATAAAAGAGAAAAAAGCTCAATATTTTTATATAATTACATTTGTAATGTATAGTTTCTCAAAAGAATTGCCACTAAGACATGTATTCACTATACTTTTATTGCTTATGTAAAATTGTTTTCTTATTCTTCAAGAACCACTAGAAGTTTCATACGTTATTTTGAAAAACAAAAAAGTAAAATCAGCTTGGAGTGTATGAGGTTTTTATTCACTATATACTATTTTACCATCTCCAACTCTAATGTCAGATCCAAATCAGATAGACAAAAAGAGAGCAATTATCAGCTGAGACATTTTGCATTCTTTCATGGGGTCACCTTTTAAATAAAACCTATTAGTATTCTATGAATATAGAATACGCTGTGCATTCAAAATAGAAGACATGCAAAAGGAACTGAATTCTCAAAGGAGAAGGGTTATCTGCACACATTCATAATCAAAATAGCCAGATAACAGAAAATAGGGCTGCACACATTACACGTAACCCTGGACAGCTGTAACTCTGAGTGGGTCCTACGAGGAATGGGATACACACAGCCATCTGTTCCCAGACATTCTTGACATTCTAGAATTGATTTGCTACTATCACAAGTCAATTAAGGACATTTGTTTTTAGCAGGGCATACAAAAATAGGAAGCAAAATAACATTGAACTGTTAACTTTTTGCTTTGATGGCTCATCCTGGAATAGGAAGTAGTGGAAAAGGGAATTATGAATATTATACCTTTTTGTTCTTTTGTAAAGTTATGTGAACAACCCTTACATCTCATAAATGATTCTTTTCTCAAAGAAAGATGCAGACATAGATATTTGAAAAACACCAAATGGCTACTGCTTCATTTTCACAGCTGATTAAACATCAGGAATATTGGTATATGTCAAATCTGTATTAAGAGTGGGCATTAAGGAAATCGTTTTCTTAGTTTCTATAAAGCTGTGTTTATAATCAAATGAATTTGCAGCACAGATGTATGGTTTGCTACATGCATCTGGGGATCTCAAAATGCTTGCAACATGTAAATATTTTTAAAGGATTGCTACACCTGAATTCACATAAAAAGATCATTGGGCTAAGAAAGATCCATTTAAAATTAGACATCTTCATCAGTGTGTTAACTACAGCAGTATATGTGAGGTGATGAGATTGAAATAATTTTTACTATGGAACAAGTCAGATTTCATAAGTCATACTTCAACCATCCTTTCATGGAACATGAGTGTTCTTACCTTAAGAGAAAGGTAATTATATATTTTAGAATATGAAAGTGCAAATAGCCACTTCTTTTAAACTATGTAATGTCATAGGTCATTGATTATTGAAATGATATTGGTAATGGCAAGACAGTGCTGTATACAGGCAGCACATTCTTTTAAGAATGATCTGGGCATGACATTTCCACACCCACCTGATTTCTCTAGCATTTTACCTGCACCACACAACAGCATGTGGTTAGCAATTTTAAGTAATTTACAGATTGCAGAATATTCCTCACATGTATAATCACATTTAATCTTTACAATGATCTCGCAAGATAAGTTTGGGGTAAAGTGTGGAACAATCAGGGAGGTATGAAATATAGATAGTAGATGTTGTTATTAGATAGTAAAGACTGTTACTGACTACATATAAAAATGAAACAACTAGTAGATATTTTTAGTTTAATTCATTTTTGTTAAGTTGAAGTTATAGGATTTTAGATGCACACTTAGGAGCAACAATATCAGTGAGATTGCCAGCTCTTAGCAGCTGATGTCTCAGGATTTTAATGTACTCGTTTTCACCTTAAAAAATGTGAAGAGTGAAGCTCAGCAGACCACTCAGTAGAAGAATCAGATAAGTAATTTCCTGCAGAAGAATGTCTACATATTAAGAAATGAAACAGAGTTAGGTTAAGTAATGTAACATTGTGTTGAGTTAGGCTAGAAGAATGAATAATGTGTATGCTTTATGTGAGAGTTGCTGAATATAGATAAGGGATATGAAAAACAAGAGGCAAGAGGATTCAAAAATCACTATATAGTCACAAAGAGGATTAAAAAATACAGCCCTTCTAACTAATATATATACACTTTGTTTTTCCACTTTAGGAACAAATTGACATCAAGAAAGTTGTCACAAATTCTTGGATCTCTAATGTGAAAGATTGATACGATTAAGATGTTCCTGAATTTCCAGAAAGTTTAGCGCTATTAGTGTTATAACAAATTATTAGCTATTTTTCCCCAAGAATTCTGAAATTCTCAATCCAGGACTGTTTGACACCGAGTAACAATTAACACTGTTTATGAAGATTCGAGCAATATTGTGGTATATATGTAAGTCAAGAATAACACACACATTTTGCATATCAATCAGTCCAAGTGTTCGATTCCAGGAAATATAGAAATGCTTCTGTGTTTCTAAGTAGCACCTGGAAATAGAAGGGACACTGTTCTTGTACAGCCTTGGGGAAATAGTGGAAAGTAGGGAGCCCTCGGAGGCTAAGAAGCCCATGACAACTCCTCTCGTGCAGCCTTTCTCGCTTTCTGACTGTAATTTCCTTTGGAACCTGGCAAGGATGATTCACCCCTGAGGGTAATGCATTGACCTTAACAGAAAGGAGGGATGGAGAGGGGGGCAACTATGGGTTTATTATTAGATATGCTTTACAGAAGTGAAGTTTTTAAAAGTTTCAGAAAGTGGTGTTTAAATTACTATATAGCTGCAGGACACCTGTATTTTCTGTGCTAACCATGTATGTATGTTTTATGAAGCTATTTAATCTGCAATTCACTTAAAAAAAAAAAGCCATCACCATAGCAACTGACATCAGAAAAATTTTAACACAAGAAGTGTGTCAGGCAATTACATACACATACAATGTAACCTGCTTAAGCTACGAATGCCTGGTTTCAGGAAAGCGAGAGTTAATTCATTGTTTTAGTTATTTTTTTCTTATCACCTTAGGCAAATAATGAGGGTGGTGAAGTATAAGCAAAGTAAAAACTACTGAATGTTAACTGAAACATTGCTACTGGCCAATACGGAGGCCCTTCCTAAAGTGGCCTGGGCAATTTTAAAAGAAAGTCTAATTTAAGAGACTGAATACCTTTCAGTCATAAAGTATTCTCTGTAAAGAAAATAATTATATTCCCCACATGAGCACATTCAATGTGATTTTCACATCCCAAAGTCACAGGAATTCTGGAGACTAATTGCTTTCTTTCAGTAGCATAATTATGCTATGTCCATAAGAAACTACCTCTCATCTCAGATCAGTACAGACACACAAACATGTGAAAATTTTTAAAAATACTTAATGTAATTTTATCAACAACCAAAAATTCTAAGCATGTTATATTTTGATAATGTACAATACATGATATTTTTTTCTGCTTGTAATAGAATTAATAGAAGCCATGTTTGGCTATGAAATTTTATTGAAACACAAATATAGCATGGTAAACATGTTTAGCTATAAGACTTGATTTAAACAAAGATTTCCTTATATTTTGAAGTTTTATAAAACTATTTTTTTAATTTTCATTTTGAAAGTATGCTTTAATGATAGATTTTACTTCTTAAATCCCACTTATTAAAATTTGTTTCTGAAAATATTTCAAACCATCACTGTGCAAAATTATAACAATCTAGATTATAATTCATGAATAACTAAAATGATAATTTACTTTTAATATTCAGTTAGGTTACTTATTCAATATTTACTGACTACATTTTATTATATATACATTACTCTTCTAGGGATAATTTTAAAAAAATATTTATATGATCCCTGCCTTTAAAAAGCGTATATTATAAAATACATTAAATATATATGCATTATATATTATGCAATCTATAAAAGACAGCTTAAATAAAAGCTAAATTATAAAATTCATTCAAGAAATTATCTAATCACCTTTGGATCTACTTTGTGTAATCCCAGAGGAAACCCATTACAACTTTTTGTTTTTATCTTTATATGTGAAATGAAGTAATCTCATTTGTATTATTTTCCCAGAATCAAAATGTAACCACAAAAAATTACATTTTAAATTCACGTATATGCAGGGTCTTTGAGGATTAAAATTTCGATTTGGCTTAATTTCCTCTTTGCTGGAGAACCACTTTTCCTCACCTCTGGAAGTCAGCACACAGATTCTATCAGTATAAAACACTTCATCTAAAGACTTCTCCTCCCCAGTAAACTTCATCTCAATCTGTTTTAGGAGTGTAGCACCTGTTTTGTTTTTTTGTTTTTTTGGTTTTTTGGTTTTTTTTGGTTTTTTTTTTGGCTGCACACTTGGCCCTGAGTTACACCTTCTTCTAAAGCTCAAGATTTGGTTTCTTTTAGACTTGTGAATCTTTGCCTTATATCAACTAGCTTCCTTACAGGATCCCTGACTAACTTCATTTTGTTTTTCATGATCTGAATGTTCTTTTGAGGTATTTTTTTTTAACATGCTTGTTTATTTTATTTGTTCAAATGTATGTCATTCCATTTATTTTATTTTTATTTATTTTATTTTAGAGACAGAGAGAGTGAGCAAGTTGGAGTCAGAAAGAGAGAGAGAGAGAGAGAGAGAGAGAGAGAGAGAGAGAGAATCTTAAGCAGGTTCTACACTTAGCATGGTGCCCAATGCTTGACTCATCCCATGGCCCTGGAATCATGAACTGAGCCAAAATCAAGAGTCAGATGCTCAACCACCTAAGTGTCCAGGCACCCCTGTCATTCCATTTCTATAGTCTGTTGTTTTTTCTGATCCTCAATTGTTGCCTTATGTCCACTCCATGCTTCAACCTGTTTCTTATGGGTGTGATGTTTTCCCCATTGTTACTCTTGGCCCTGTTTTTGGCCCATTGTTAATTTATGGAGATCTTACTCTATCACTTTCACTTAGCCCTTTCCAAAGTAGGAAATCTTAATCTGTGATCCAATGACCTTTCACCAATGAAAACATTGATAGACTCATACAATTTATATATATGTTTTTCTTGAATTAACATTTACACATTTCTTTTTGAGGGAGACTTTCAGTTTCCTTAAGGGGCTGCTGACCCTCCTAAATTTTAAGGATAACTGCTCTTAATTCCCATTTATATTTCCTATTATTTCTTTTATTCTGTGTTCTAATAGATACCACATCTTCTGCCGGCTTCGTTTCCTTCTTTCTTCTCTCTTTCTGAGTATTGCATTGGACTCAAAATTCTTAACCCTATACTGTCTCCATTAGAGGAACAACTTCATTTCACTACTTTGGCTACATGGGAACAAAAGACCTCAAGATTTCTGGTTTACACCTCAAATATCACCATTTACCTAAAAGACATCCTCATCAAATTCAAACTGACTAAAATTGGACTTCTTATCTTTTCTCTAAAATTATATCCCTCATTTAATCTGTCAGTGGCACTATAATTCTCTTTGATCCACTAGGCACAAAGCTTTGGAAATACATCTTCTTTTTTTTTTTTTAAACATTTTTTTTAACGTTGATTCATTTTTTGAGAGACAGAGAGAAAGCACAAGCCGGGCAGGGGCAAAGAGAGGCAGAATCTGAAGCAGGCTCCAGGCTCTGAGTTGTCAGCACAGAGCCCAAAGTGAGGTTCGAACTCACCAACTGCAAGGTCATGACCTGAGCAAAAGTCAGCCGCTTAACTGACTGAGGCACCCAGGCACGCTAGAAATAAGTCTTCTTTATCCTTCATCTTCAAGTCTCAGGTGAAACCTGCCTCCAATTCTATTGCATTACACAATTTAAACTTTCTACTGTCACCTTGGATTTCTCTCAGGCCACAATTATTGACATCACTTGTTTAACATTTTCCTACTCTACAACTCATCTCTAAACACTGTTATCAGAATAAACTTTTTAAGACAATGGGTTATTATTGGCTTGCCATTTTCAGAAAACTTCTGGTATGTACTAATTGTCCTGGTGCTAAATGCCACACTTCTAAGCCTATGATTAAGAGGCTCCACAATGTGGTTCATAGTATTGTTTCCAAACTTACCTCCCCAGTGCTTGCACAACCTCTTTAAGAACTCTATATTCTAAAAATAAACAAAAACTTTTCCACAATATATCACATGTAATATTCTTATATTAATATTGTGACGAAAAATGCCACTTTCGGGGCGCCTGGGTGGCTCAGTCAGTTAAGCGTCTGACTTCAGCTCAGGTCACGATCTCGCGGTCCGTGAGTTCGACCCCCGCGTCAGGCTCTAGGCTGATGGCTCAGAGTCTGGAGCCTACTTCCGATTCTGTGTCTCCCTCTCTCTCTGCCCCTCCCCCGTTCATGCTCTGTCTCTCTCTGCCCCTCCCCTGTTCATGCTCTGTCTCTCTCTGTCTCAAAAATAAATAAACGTTAAAAAAAATAAAAAATAGGTTGGATAGGAAGATGGCGGCGTAGGACGACGCTGGGCTCACCGCACGTCCTGCTGATCACTTAGATTCCACCTACACCTGCCTAAATAACCGAGAAAACCGCCAGAGGATTAGCAGAACGGAGTCTCCGGAGCCAAGCGCAGACGAGAGGCCCACGGAAGAGGGTAGGAAGGGCGGCGAGGCGGTGCCCGCTCCACGGACTGGCGGGAGGGAGCCGGGGCGGAGGGGCGGCTCGCCGGCCAAGCAGAGCCCCCGAGTCCAGCTGGCAAAAGCGGAGGGGCCGGACGGACTGTGTTCCGACAGCAAGCGTGACTTAGCATCTGGGAGGTCATAAGTTAACAGCTCTGCTCAGAAAGCGGGAAGGCTGGAGGACAAAGGGAGGGAGACCTGCTGAGGCTCCGGATGACAGAGCTCAGTTTGGTGGGGAACAAAGGCGTTCGCCAGTGCCATCTCCCCCGCCCATCCCCCAGCCAAAATCCCAAAGGGAACCAGTTCCTGCCAGGGAACTTGCTCGCTCCGCTCAAACACCCAACTCTGTGCTTCTGCGGAGCCAAACCTCCGGCAGCAGATCTGACTCCCTCCCGCTGCCACAGGGCCCCTCCTGAAGTGGATCACCTAAGGAGAAGCGAGCTAAGCCTGCCCCTCCTGCCCCCAGGCACCTTGCCTACCCACCCCAGCTAATACGCCCGATCCCCAGCACCACAAGCCTGGCAGTGTGCAAGTACCCCAGACGACCACACACCTCACAGTGGATCCCGCCCCTAGGAGAGGGGAAGAGAAGGCATACACCAGTCTGACTGTGGCCCCAGTGGGGGGATGGGGGCAGACATCAGGACTGACTGCAGCCCTGCCCACCAACTCCAGTTATACACCACAGCACAGGGGAAGTGCCCTGCAGGTCCGCACCACTCCAGGGACTATCCAAAATGACCAAACGGAAGAGTTCCCCTCAGAAGAATCTCCAGGAAATAACAACAGCTAATGAACTGATCAAAAAGGATTTAAATAATATAACAGAAAGTGAATTTAGAATAATAGTTATAAAATTAATCGCTGGGCTGGAAAACAGTATAGAGGACAGCAGAGAATCTCTTGCTACAGAGATCAAGGGACTAAGGAACAGTCACAAGGAGCTGAAAAACGCTTTAAACGAAATGCAAAACAAAATGGAAACCACGACGGCTTGGATTGAAGAGGCAGAGGAGAAAATAGGTCAACTAGAAGATAAAGTTATGGAAAAAGAGGAAGCTGAGAGAAAGAGAGATAAAAAAATCCAGGAGTATGAGGGGAAAATTAGAGAACTAAGTGATACACTAAAAAGAAATAATATACGCATAATTGGTATCCCAGAGGAGGAGAGAGAGGGAAAGGTGCTGAAGGGGTACTTGAAGAAATAATAGCTGAGAACTTCCCTGAACTGGGGAAGGAAAAAGGCATTGAAATCCAAGAGGCACAGAGAACTCCCTTCAGACGTAACTTGAATCGATCTTCTGCACGACATATTATAGTGCAACTGGCAAAATACAAGGAAAAAGATAAAATTCTGAAAGCAGCAAGGGATAAACGTGCCCTAACATATAAAGGGAGACCAATAAGACTTGTGACTGATCTCTCTTTTGAAACTTGGCAGGCCAGAAAGGATTGGCACAAGATCTTCAGTGTGCTAAACAGAAAAAATATGCAGCCGAGAATCCTTTATCCAGTAAGTCTGTCATTTAGAATAGAAGGAGAGATAAAGGTCTTCCCAAACAAACAAAAACTGAAGGAATTTGTCACCACTAAACCAGCCCTACAAGAGATCCTACGGGGGATCCTGTGAGACAAAGTACCAGAGACATCCCTACAAGCATAAAACATACAGACATCACAATGACTCTAAAACCGTATCTTTCTATAACAACACTGAATGTAAATGGATTAAATGCGCCAACTAAAAGACATAGGGTATCAGAATGGATAAAAAAACAAGACCCATCTACTTGCTGTCTACAAGAGACTCATTTTAGACCTGAGGACACCTTTATATTGAGAGTGAGGGCATGGAGAACTATTTATCATGCTACTGGAAGCCAAAAGAAAGCTGGAGTAGCCATACTTATATCAGACAAACTAGACTTTAAATTAAAGGCTGTAACAAGAGATGAACAAGGGCATTATATAATAATTACAGGGTCTATCCATCAGGAAGAGCTAACAATTATAAATGTCTATGCACCGAATACCGGAGCCCCCAAATATATAAACAATTACTCACAAACATAAGCAACCTTATTGATAAGAATGTGGTAATTGCAGGGGACTTTAACACTCCACTTACAGAAATGGATAGATCATCTAGACACATGGTCAATAAAGAAACAAGGGCCCTGAGTGATACATTGGATCAGATGGACTTGACAGATCTATTTAGAACTCTGCATCCCAAAGCAACACAATATACTTTCTTCTCGAGTGCACATGGAACATTCTCCAAGATAGATCATATACTGTGTCACAAAACAACCCTTCATAAGTTTACAAGAATTGAAATTATACCATGCATACTTTCAGACCACAATGCTATGAAGCTTGAAATCAACCACAGGAAAAAGTCTGGAAAACCTCCAAAGCATGGAGGTTAAATAACACCCTACTAAAGAATGAGTGGGTCAACCAGGCAATTAGAGAAGAAATTAAAAAATATATGGAAACAAACGAAAATGAAAATACAACAATCCAAATGCTTTGGGACGCAGCGAAGGCAGTCCTGAGAGGAAAATACATCGCAATCCAGGCCTATCTCAAGAAACAAGAAAAAGCCCAAATACAAAATTTAACAGCACACCTAAAGGAAATAGAAGCAGAACAGCAAAGGCAGCCTAAACCCAGCAGAAGAAGAGAAATAATAAAGATCAGAGCAGAAATAAACAATATAGAATCTAAAAAAATGATAGAGCAGATCAACGAAACCAAGAGTTGGTTTTTTGAAAAAATAAACAAAATTGACAAACCTCTAGCCAGGCTTCTCAAAAAGGAAAGGGAAATGACCCAAATAGATAAAATCATGAATGAAAATGGAATTATTACAACCAATCCCTCAGAGATACAAGCAATTATCAGGGAATACTATGAAAAATTATATGCCAACAAATTGGACAACCTGGAAGAAATGGACAAATTCCTAAACACCCACACTCTTCCAAAACTCAATCAGGAGGAAATAGAAAGCTTGAACAGACCCATAACCAGCTAAGAAATTGAATCGGTTTTCAAAAATCTCCCAACCAATAAGAGTCCAGGACCAGATGGCTTCCCAGGGGAGTTCTACCAGACGGTTAAAGCAGAGAGAATACCTGTCCTTCTCAAGCTATTCCAAGAAATAGAAAGGGAAGGAAAACTTCCAGACTCATTCTATGAAGCCAGTATTACTTTGATTCCTAAACCAGACAGAGACCCAGTAAAAAAAGAGAACTACAGGCCAATATTCCTGATGAATATGGATGCAATAATTCTCAAGAAGATACTAGCAAATCGAATTCAACAGCATATAAAAAGAATTATTCACCATGATCAAGTGGGATTCATTCCTGGGCTGCAGGGCTGGTTCAACATTCGCAAATCAATCAACGTGATACATCACATTAATAAAAAAAAAAGAGAAGAACCATATGATCCTGTCAATCGATGCAGAAAAGGCCTTTGACAAAATCCAGCACCCTTTCTTAATAAAAACCCTCGAGAAAGTCGGGATAGAAGGAACATACTTAAAGATCATAAAAGCCATTTATGCAAAGCCCACAGCTAACATCATCCTCAATGGGGAAAAACTGAGAGCTTTTTCCCTGAGATCAGGAACACGACAGGGATGCCCACTCTCACCGCTGTTGTTTAACATAGCGTTGGAAGTTCTAGCATCAGCAATCAGACAACAAAAGGAAATCAAAGGCATCAAAATTGGCAAAGATGAAGTCAAGCTTTCGCTTTTTGCAGAATGACATGATATTATACATGGAAAATCCGATAGACTCCGCCAAAAGTCTGCTAGAACTGATACGTGAATTCAGCAAAGTTGCAGGATACAAAATCAATGTACAGAAATCAGTTGCATTCTTATACACTAACAATGAAGCAACAGAAAGACAAATAAAGAAACTGATCCCATTCACAATTGCACCAAGAAGCATAAAATACCTAGGAATAAATCTAACCAAAGATGTAAAAGATCTGTATGCTGAAAACTATAGAAAGCTTATGCAGGTAATTGAAGAAGATTTAAAGAAATGGAAAGACATTCCCTGCTCATGGATTGGAAGAATAAATATTGTCAAAATGTCAATACTACCCAAAGCTATCTACACATTCAATGCAATCCCAATCAAAATTGCACCAGCATTCTTCTCGAAGCTTGAACAAGCAATCCTAAAATTTGTATGGAACCACAAAAGGCCCCGAATAGCCAAAGTAATTTTGAAGAAGAAGACCAAAGCAGGAGGCATCACAATCCCAGACTTTAGCCTCTACTACAAAGCTGTCATCATCAAGACAGCATGGTATTGGCACAAAAACAGACACATAGAGCAATGGCATAGAATAGAAACCCCAGAACTAGACCCACAAACGTATGGCCAACTCATCTTTGACAAAGCAGGAAAGAACATCCAATGGAAAAAAGACAGTCTCTTTAACAAATGGTGCTGGGAGAACTGGACAGCAACATGCAGAAGGTTGAAACTAGACCACTTTCTCACACCATTCACAAAAATAAACTCAAAATGGAGAAAGGACCTGAATGTGAGACAGGAAACCATCAAAACCTTAGAGGAGAAAGCAGGAAAAGACCTCTCTGACCTCAGCCGTAGCAATCTCGTACTCGACACATCCCCAAAGGCAAGGGAATTAAAAGCAAAAATGAATTACTGGGACCTTATGAAGATAAAAAGCTTCTGCACAGCAAAGGAAACAACCAACAAAACTAAAAGGCAACCAATGGAATGGGAAAAGATATTTGCAAATGACATATCGGACAAAGGGCTAGTATCCAAAATCTATAAAGAGCTCACCAAACTCCACACCCGAAAAGCAAATAACCCAGTGAAGAAATGGGCAGAAAACATGAATAGACACTTCTCTAAAGAAGACATCCGGATGGCCAACAGGTACATGAAAAGATGTTCAACGTCGCTCCTTATCAGAGAAATACAAATCAGAACCACACTCAGATATCACCTCACCACAGTCAGAGTGGCCAAAATGAACAAATCAAGAGACTATAGATGCTGGAGAGGATGTGGAGAAACAGGAACCCTCTTGCACTGTTGGTGGGAATGCAAATTGGTGCAGCCACTCTGGAAAACAGTGTGGAGGTTCCTCAGAAAATTAAAAATAGACCTACCCTATGACCCAGCAATAGCACTGCTAGGAATTTATCCAAGGGATACAGGAGTACTGATGCATAGGGGCACTTGTACCCCAATGTTTATAGCAGCACTCTCAACAATAGCCAAATTATGGAAAGAGCCTAAATGTCCATCAACTGATGAATGGATAAAGAAATTGTGGTTTATATACACAATGGAATGCTACGTGGCAATGAGAAAGAATGAAATATGGCCTTTTGTAGCATCGTGGATGGAACTGGAGAGTGTGATGCTAAGTGAAATAAGCCATACAGAGAAAGACAGAGACCATATGGTTTCACTCTTATGTGGATCCTGAGAAACTTAACAGAAACCCATGGGGGAGGGGAAGGAAAAAAAAAAGAGGTTAGAGTGGGAGAGAGCCAAAGCATAAGAGACTCTTAAAAACTGAGAACAAACTGAGGGTTGATGGGGGGTGGGAGGGAGGGGAGGGTGGGTGATGGGTATTGAGGAGGGCACCTTTTGGGATGAGCACTGGGTGTTGTATGGAAACCAATTTGACAATAAATTTCATATATTGGAAAAAAAAAAGGTGGAAAAACCAGGCAGGTGCCTGTTGCCCAACATTTCTGGAAATAAAGTTGGGTTGGGGTTCAAAAAAAATAAATAAATAAAAAGTAAATAAAAAATAAATAAAAATGCCACTTTCATCTTGATCAAGTTATACTCATTATTTCAAAACTCATTTTCAAGTCAATCCAGGAAGTATTCCCTGATTTTTCTACATGTTCCTGGTATTAATTCTTGAAAGTGATATTAAAAATAAAACCAGACTCTCTTACTTTCTTTGCAAGGTATTTAGTACATTTAAAAGGCATGGAATATTGGAATTATCTTGCCATTTTATGAATATTACAGACTAGCATGTGATGTCTATTATCTTGCCATTTTATGAATTATTACTGAATAGCATGTGAGTGAGGACTTCAACTGCAACGATTGTGCTTTTACCAACTGTTTGCTAGCCCAGAGAGTTCTTAGTTTATATAGGCTACAAACTCAGAGATTTTTGCTTAAAAATGATTTTATGGGAGCATATCAATTTTATTATTTTTTATTTTTTTAAATGTTTATTTTTGAGAGAGAGAGCGAGCATGGGAGAGTGGGGGGGGGGAGGGAGGAAAGAGAGAGGGACAGAGGATCTGCAGCAGGCTCGACGTGGGGCTCGACAGCAGTGAGCTCGACGTGGGGCTCGAGCTTACAAACTGTGAGATCATGACCTGAGCTGAAGTCGGACACTTAACCAACTGAGCCACCCAGGTGTCGCAGCAGAAGCATATCAATTTTAGAAGAGTATTTATAAGAAGGCTGCCAGAAAAAATACAGGATACCTGGCTAAAATGGTATTTCATAAATACAGTATAATCTATTTATGAAATAATTATTTAATAATTAATGAATAATATTTTAGTAAATGTATATATATCCCATGCAATATTTGAGACATATTTATACTAAAAATTATCTTTATATCTGAATTCAAATTTCATTTTGTGCTTGTATTTATTAAATCTGGCATATTTAGTTTATAAGACTTGTTTTCTTCTTACAGGATAATCAATCATATAGAAATTAAAATTAACATTATTGGTGTGAAAATAGAACATTATTTCAGTATTTTTCTTCTTCTCACATTTAAAATGCAATAGAATATATTGCGAAAAAAGTTAGAAATACCTTGAATTTTGTGCCCTAAGTTTTTAATCCAACTGTCTTTGTCTCGTTGCAACTCCCTAAATGAGCCAGTGGCTTCTTTCTCTTTTTTCTTAAACAGTGTTTATTTGTTTTCTTTAATCTTTAACATATTATGCAAACTTGATATACACCAGGCACTTGTTTAGATGCTGGTGATATAGCAGCAAATAAGATGAACAAAGCACCTGCTTTAAAGTAACAAACATGATAATATAAAAAGAAAATTAAAAAAAAATAATTTCAGAGAGCAAAAAAATGTTAGAAGAAAAACAAGCAGGTAGAGATGTAAGAGTTGTATGATCAGGGAAGTTTTGTGAATAAGGCCACAAGTGATCAGAAGCTTGAGTAGCAAAGAACCTTCCAGAGATGGCTGAAGCAAAACCCTAATTGAAGAACAAGATTAACATACCAGCCAAGGAATGTGACTGGACCTTACAGCAGTAGGGAAAGTGAGTGGTTACAGATGGGGAGGAACAGGTGAGTAGAGGACATCTCATGTAGGAACTTATTGGTCATGTTAAATATATTGGGTTCAATATTAAATATTTTAATGCCTGTTTAAAAAACATAGCTCTGAACATCACATGGAAAGTTAATTTTTGAAGGAAAGAGACAAGAGCAAAACTAGAGCAGCCGGTCAGGTGGCTCTTTTAGCAGCCCAGGAAAGACACACCACACTGGTGTTGAGAAGTGGAGATGGTGAATCAGAGATGAATTCAGGATTCATTTCAAGCTCACAAGTAACAAATTCTGTCAATAGAATACTGAAGGCAAGAGGATGATACAAGATAACTTTTGGGTTTTGATCTGGGTATCTGGATGAATGGGAAGATAGAAGGATCATGATTAGCAGGACTGAAATGATTCACAAGTTCAGGCGTGTTCCCCACTGTTACTAGGACAAGGGGGAAAAGCCCTTGCTGGTGATTATGAATCCTTTCTTATCTGTTTCAGGAAAAACATCATGGTTGGCAACCCTCACACAGGTACAATAGTGTATGTATTATCAGTGAGGGAGGAAATGTTTTAGGGACATTAACTTCAATTTAATATACATGCCAATATTTAGTCTGAACACAAGAGGCCAGTCTTATTATTTATATTTAGTATAAGTTCCTTATAACCTTTGTGTCAAGTGCTAGTAGATGCTAATTAATAACTTGCAGTTCAATGCCCAGGCTCCTCTCTGTGTATACCTATATCATATTAACTGAGTTCCCATTATTTTCTCTAATAAGCCTTAACTCTTTCTTTATTCTACACTCTTCCTCTCTAAACTCTGAATTGGCTTTGAGACCAAGAACACTAGTTAAAATATTTTTATGTTAAGAGATTTTCTCAGCACACTATTTAGTGGATAAAACATATTCATAAACACATGTTAAATAAAGAGATCCATACCTTAGGAAAATAAATCAAATTTGAAAATAATTGCAAAGACAAGTTTTTTTCCCAAGATGAGGTATATAATGGCTAAGGCCTTAATCTCAAAGTCAGATTTTGAGTCTGTATCTTATACTGATATCAGCATGTGAAACTCAGCAGGGACACTGCATTTTGAGCATTAAACCAGGTTAATCTGCAGTGCAAACACCTTAGCTCTCAAATCTAAGGCAGCTTTTTGACCCTTCATGTCATCTCTTTCTATAAACCATACAGTTCACATAAGGATTCTGTTCTTTCTGATTAAGAGAGGAAGGAAATTCTGTCAGCTAAATCAATATCTTACTACTGGAAAAAAAATAGAAAATTGTAAATAACAGTAGCAATTTCCTATGATTGGTGAAATGCCATGGCAAAGCAACCATGATTCTTTCCAGGGCTAGGAAATTCACTTTTTATCCTAGACATCTCATTCCAATAATTTAAAGGTTTACAAGAGGATGAAAACACCATGTTTTTATAGCATGTTTCTGCAATGGTATGTTAAGTTTCATGAGTAAAACTAACCACAATCACTAACATTTGACACTTCTACCTGTATTACCTATTTCATACTTAGAACGTCGTATGGAACATATTAATCACCATTTCAAGAATAAAGAAATAAATGCCACTGTATAATATATGCAGGTACATAATTTCTAAGATGTTTCTTTGCATGAAATAACAGGTGTCACTGTGCCCATGCAACTCAGTGACCCACATAGCCAGTGGTGTGCTAGCAAATGTTTAACAATCCACTGTCAAAAGATGAACAAGGCTTAATTCGTAATATTTGACAGATTCTATGGTATAAATACGCCAAATATGGATGATTTCAAGTTATTCATGTGATGTCATTGAATGGTGTAGCTTGAAGAAAATAAGAATATACAGTGTTCTTGAACTAGTGAGTTGTACTACATTTACAAGTTGATATTTGATGGTCACCATTGTTCTTATCACAAATCAAAAATCTTAAAAAAAAAAATAACAACCTTTCTAATTGAATATTTTGCAAGCATTTTGCCCAAAACTGGATGTCCCTCCTTTATTACATATTCTACGTGTGTTCAGTTCTACTCACTGGTTTTTATTCTAAGCTTTTTCCTGCACTAGCTTAGAGCTAAATGGGCAAATACGTGGTACACACACCATTATTGTTCCCCACAATATCTTTGTGGGTATCATATACATGACTACAGTCATTTCCTCTTCAGATTTAAATCCATCATCCTTCTCAACATAGCACTCCAGGAAGCCATTTCTAGTTAAATATTGTTTGACAAATTCTTGCAACTGCTTTACCAATCTCTCTACTTCTAGTTCTCATAATCTGTTCTTAGTATTAACAATAATGAAAATTTATGGAATCCCTTCCATCTGCCTAGTAGGATTCTAAATACTTTATATCTAATAACTCATTTAATCATTCTAATACTATTAAATAAGTTCTATTTTTAAATCTATTTATATAGATAATAAAATCAAGAGATGGAGGTTAAGTAAATTTTGCTAGTTTCATAAATAGAGAGCCTGGAATCAAAACCAGACATTTTGACACTCTCATTTCACTTTGAAATCAAGATTCTCATATTATTTCTTAAAAATTTATTTCTAGAGGCCTTAAATGTCCCCATTTCTCTGATTCTCCTGAAGTCCCGATCTTTTTGGCCTTCATCAAGCACATTTATTAAGATGATTATCACACTGCGTGTCTCATAAATTTGAGCAAAATTTAAAACTATATCATACTTTTATGCTATCAAATTCAAGGCTGTAAAATCATTTGTCTTCATCATTCACTCTGTTTTGAATTCTAAGCACTGAACTGAATTTTCCCTAAAATAATCACAGAAAGTCATAGACTGGCTACTGTTTGACCTGATTGAATTCCTCATATCTTCTAGGCATGATATAAATTAAGTACTACTTTTCTAACCCTTAATTGATGTTATTCCACATTTAAAAGGGGTATATGTGTATATTTTCATTCCTCTGTTTTTTATTATAATAATCATCTTTCCTTTATTGTAATTTAAATAAATATAATTTTATACTTAACAAGGTGTTTATGTACAAATATATAACATATAATTTATTTTTTTGAAGAATGTGATATCCACAGAATAGAAAAAAATTTTAAAAAGTAAAAACATGAGATAGCAGTGGTAATTAAAAAGCGTTCTATAGGTACAATAGCTGTAGATAATCTTGAATAATTTTTAGAGCATCTATTTCAATTCTTCTTTACTATTCATCATCCTAAAATTTAAGAATGTGTTAAGTACTCAAGGCACCTAAAACAGATGTTTTTGAGTATAATGTATAATATGTAAATATATAGACAGATATATATATATATATATATATATATATATAGAGAGAGAGAGAGAGAGAGAGAGAGAGAGAGAGAGAGAGATCCCTTGTCCTACAACCTCATCCTTGAATTCTTTTCCATCTCTGGTATAAAGCTTATTTACCATCTCTGGGAATTTTTTTTCTTGTATGGATTCTACTGGCATTATTGTGATATTAATAATCCATCTTATAAAATGATTCTTTTTTTGCAGTGGGCTCCATTTTTTAATTATCTGGATTGTTCCTTTTGAGGAAATCATTATAGACCATTTGGAGTCCTAAGGCATCATCTGAAAAAAGCCAAATGATCACCTCCCAGATATCTGCTCTATTGAAGGGCTCTCAAACCATCAGTGCACTTGTCCATCAGAAAGATTGGCTCCAGACTGCTCAGTCTACTCCTATGTAATTACAACATAAGTGGAATCATTTCACTGCTTGACTTATTTTCTTCGAAAAGTATAGAAAATTATTATTCTAAACATTGTTAATTTAAACACATTTTACTAAAAGATAAACATAATTAACTACTAAGAAGAAAACTGACTTTTACCCTAGTCACGGTATGGTATTTAATTCATTCATTCATTCATTCATTTTTTTAATTTTTTAATTTTATTTTTAATTATTTTATTTTATTTTTTTATTATTTAAAATTTAGCTAACATACAATGTAGCTAAAAAGTTAGCTAACATACAATGTAGGCTTGACTTCAGAGGCAGATTTCTGCGATTCATCATTCACATACAACACTCAGTGCTCATCTCAACAAGTGCCCTCCTCAATGCCCATCACCCATTTTTCCCATCCCCTCATTTGCCAACTCCCCACCCACTTCAAAATTCAGTTTTTTCTCTGTATTTTACAGTCTCTAATGGTTTGCCTCCCTCTCTATTTGTATCTTATTTTTCTTTCCCTTCCACTATGGCCAACTGTTAAGTTTCTCAAATTCCACATATGAGTGAAATCATATCATATCTGTCTTTCTCTGACTGACTTATTTCACTTAGCGTTATACCCTCCAGTTCCATCCACGTTGTTGCAAATGGCAAGATTTCATTCTTTTTTCATCACTGAGTAATATTCCATCGTGTATATATACCACATCTTCATTATCATTCATCAGTTGATGGTCATTTGGACTTTTTCCATAATTTAGCTACTTATAATAGTGTTGCTATAAACATTGGACTGATGTGCCCCTTTGAATCAGCACTCCTGTATCCCTTGGATGAATTTCTAGTAGTGCAATTGCTGTGTTATAGAGTAATTCTATTTTTAATTTTTTGAGGAACCTCAACACTGTTTTCCAGAGAGGCTATACCGGTTTGCATTCCCACCAGCAGTGTAAGAGGGTTCCCGTTTCCCCACATCCTCACTAACATCCGTTGTTTCCTGATTTGTTAATTTTAGCCACTCAGACTGGTGTGAGGTAATATCTCAATGTAGTTTTGATTTGCATTTCTCTGAAGATGAGGCTTTTGAGCATCTTTTTATGTCTGTTGGCCATGTGGATGTCTTCTTTGGAAAATGTCCATTCATGTCTTCTGCCCATTTCTTCACTGGTTTATTTGTTTTTCAGGTGTTGAGTTTGGCAAGCTTTTATGTATTTTGGATAGTAACCCTTTATCTGATATGTAATTTGCAAATATATTCTCCCATTTCATCAGTTGTCTTTTAGTTTTGTTGATTGTTTCCTTTGCTGTGCAGAAGATTTTTATCTTGATGAGGTCCCAATAGTTCATTTTTGCTTTTATTTCCCTTGCCTTCAGAGACATGTGAAGTAAGAAGTTTCTGTGGCTGAGGTCAAAGAGGTTTTTTCCTCTTTTCTTCTCTAGGATTTTGATGGTTTCCTATCTGATATTTAGGTTTTTCATCCACTTTAAATTTATTTTTGTCTATAGTGTAAGAAAGTGGTCCAGTTTCATTCTTCTGCATGTTGTTGTCCAGGTCTCTGAGCACCATTGCTAAAGAGACTGTCTTTTCTTCCATTGGATACTCTTTCCTGCTTTGTAGAAGATTAGTTGGCCATACATTTGTCAGTCTAATTCTGGGTTCTCTATTCTGTTCCATTGGTCTATGTCTCTGTTTTTTTTTTTGCCAATACCATACTGTCTTGATGATTACAGCTTTGTAGTAGAGGCTAAAGTCTGGGGTTGTGATGCCTCCCACTTTGGTTTTCTTTTCAACATTACTTTGGCTATATGGAGTCTTTTGTAGTTTCATACAAATTTTAGGATTGTTTGTTCTAGGTCTGTGAAGAATGCTGGTGGTATTTTGACTGGGAATTCTTTGCATGTGTAGATTGCTTTTGGGTAGCAATATTTGTTCTTCTAATCCATGAGCATGGAATAATTTTTCCATTTCTTTGTGTTTTCAATTTCTTTCATAAGCTTTCTATAGATTGAGAGTACAGATCTTTTACCTCTTTAAATAGGTTTATTCCTGGAATTTTATGGTTCTTAGTGTATTTGTAAACGGGATCTATTTCTTGATTTTTCTTCCTGTTGCTTCATTATTGGTGTAAGGAAATGCAACAGATTTCTGTACATTGATTTTATATCCTGTGACTTTGCTGAATTCATGTATTAGTTCTAGCCGATTTTGGTGGAGTCTGTTGGGTTTTCCATGTAGGGTATCATAACATCTGTGAAGAGTATTAGCTTGATTTCCTCATTGCCTATTTGGATGCATTTTATTTCATTTTGTTGTCTGATCGCTGAAGCTAGGACTTCCAACACTATGTTAAACAACAGTGTTGAGAGTGGACATCTCTGTCATGTTCCTGATCTCATCAGGAAAGCTCTCAGATTTTCCCCATTGAGGATGATGCTAGCTGTGAGTCTTTCATATATGGCCTTTATGACATTAATATATGTTGCTTCTATCCTTTCTTGAGTTTTTGTTAGGAAAGGATGCTAAGCATTTTGTCAAATGCTTTTTCTGCATCTTTTGACAGGATCATATGGTTCTTATCCTTTCTTTTATTAATGTGATGTGTCATATTCATTGATTTGCAAATATTGAAACAGCCCTGTAGCCCAGGAATTAATCTCACATGATCATGGTGAACAATTCTTTTAATATACTGTTGAATTTGATTTTCTAATGTCTTGTTGAGAATTTTTGCATCCATGTTCATCAGGAATATTGGCCTGTAATTTTCCTTTTTAGCGGGGTCTTTCTCTGGTTTGGAATAAAGGTAATGCTGGCTTAATAGAATGAGTCTGAAAGTTTCCCTTCCATTTCTCTTTTTTGGAACAGCTTGAGAAGGATAGGTATTAATTTTGTTTTAAATGTCTGTATAATTCCCTTGGGAGGACATCTAGCCCAGGACTCTTATTTGTTGGGAGGTTTTTGATAACTTATTCAATTTCTTTTGAATTGGGTTATGGTTATGGGTTGGTTCAAATTTTCTATTTCTTCCTGTTTGAGTTTTGGTAGTGTGTGGGTGTTGGGAATTTTTCCATTTCCTCCAGGCTGTATAGTTTGTTGGCATGTAATTTTTCATAGTATTCTCTAATAATTGTTTGTATTTCTGTGGTATTGGTTGTGATCTTCCCTCTTTCATTTTATCAACTATCTATTTCGGTCCTCTATCTTTTCTTTTTGAGAAGTCTGGCTAGGGTTTATCAATTTTGTTTATTTTTTTTTTCAAAAAACCAGCTCTAGATTTATTGATCTGTTCTCTCTTTCTCTTTTTTTTTAATTCTGTTAAAAATTCCCCTAAGTGTAAGGTTAGGCTATGTATTTGGGACCTTTCTTGCTTCTTGATATAGGCCTGAATTGCAATTATTTCCCTCTTAGGAGTGCCTTTGCTGCATCACAAAGAGTTTGGACTGTCATGTTTTCATTTTCATTTGCTTCCATATATTTTGTTAATTTCTTCTTTAATTTCCTGGTTGATCCATTCATTCCTTAATTGGATGTTCTTTAACCTCCATGTATTTGGGGTCTTTCCAAATTTTTTCTTGTGATTGATTTCAAGTTTCATAGTGTTGTGATCTGAAAATATGCATGGTATGATCTCAATATTTTTACTTGTTGAGGGTTTTTTTATGACCCACTGTGTGATCTATTTTGGAGAATGTTCCGTGTAACTTGAGAATAATGTGTCTTCTGCTGCTTTTGGATAAAAAGTTCTGAATATATCTATTAAGTCCATCTGATCCAGTGTGTCATTCAGAACCATTTTCCTTACAGAATTTTTGCCTCAATTATTTGTTCATTGTTGTAAGTGGAGTGTTAAAGTCCCCTACAATCATGGTATTATTATCTATACATTTATTTATGTTTGTGATTAATTTATATATTTGGGTCTCTGTTGGGGGCATAAGCATTGTTAGTTCTTCATGATGAGTAAACACCCTAATTATGATATAATGCTCTTCATCTCTTGTTACAGCCTTTAGTTTAAAATTTAGTTTGTCTAATGTAAATATGGTTACCTGGCTTTTATTTGCCATCCAGTAGCATGGTAGATATTTGTCCATCCCCTCACTTTGAATCTACAGGTGTCCTCAGGTCTAAAATGAGTCTATCGTAGGCAGCATATAGATAGATCATTTTTTTAATCCATTCTGATACCTTATGTGTTTTGATTGGGGAATTTAGTCCATTTACATTCAGAGTGATTATTGGAAGATGGAATTAGTTCATTGTGTTAACTGTAGGTTTCATGCTTGTTGTGATGTCTCTGGTCCTTTGTAGTCTTTGCTGCATTCCACTCACAGTCTCCCTTAGGATCTCCTGCAGGGTTGATTTAGTAGTCATGAACTCCTTCAGTATTTGTTAGTCTGGGAAAGCCTTTTCTTCTCCTACTATTCTGAATGATAGCTTTGTTGGGTAAAGGATTCTTGGCTGCATATATTTCTCAGTCATCACGTTGAATACCTCATGGTACTCCCTTCTGGCTTGCTCATTTTCTGTCCAGAGATCTGCTGCTAACCTGATTTGTCTTCCCTTGGTAGGTTAGGGTTTTCTTTTCCTTACTATTTTCAGGATTCTTTCCTTATCTCTGTATTTTAAAAATTGTACTACAATATTTCTTTGCATTGGCCTGCTTGTGTTGATTTTGTTCTCTGGTCTCCTGGATTTGGATGTCTGTTTCTTCCACCAGATTTGGGGATGTTTTCAGCTATAGTTTGCTCAAATAAGTCTTCTTCCCCTTTTCCCCTCTCCTCTTGGATTCCTATGATATGAATGTTATTATGCTTTATGGAGGTGCTGAGTTCCCTGAATCTACATATGTGATTCAGAATATTTCCTCCCCTCTTCTTTTCGGCTCTATTATTTTCCATTATTTTATACTCTACATCACTTATTCATTCCCCTATTTCTATTCTTGTGGTCATTACAATTAAACAGTTTTGCATCTCAGTTACAGCATGTTTTATTTGGGTCTGACTAGTTTTTATGTCTGTGATGTGGGACTCCATTGTCTTCTCTTTTTTTTTTTTTTTTTTAGTTCAGCTGCTATCTTTATGATTGTTGTTTTAAATTCTGATTTAGGCATATTACTTATATACGTTTTGATTTGACCCCTAGCTGTGACCTCATTGTTCTTTCTTTGGGATGAATTCCTCCATCTTGACATTTTGTCGAGGTCTTTGCTTCTGTGTGTTAGAAAAGCCTGTTATGTTTCCTACTCTTGAGAGTAAAGGGTGTATTAAGAAGAGGTCATATTGTGTCTAGGGCCTCATGTTTCAGGAAGTGTCTCTGGTGATGCTATGTGCACTCTTTTGTTGTGTTTTGTCTGCTCTATCTCTCAGATCAGTTCTCTGCAGAGTTTTTTCTTGCCTGCAGTGGGGAGTGTTTGGACCTTGTCCACTGTGTGGTGAATTTAATAATTGTGTTTTTTTGTATGCTTGTTAAAAAAGGCTAGATCTTATTTCCTGTAGAGCTGAAGCTTTTCAGCACTCTATGGTCAGTAGATTTGTTGGGTGTGGGGGGATTTGTGCTGGTCTTCTGGAGGAGGGGCCTGCTGCTGCTCTGACTCTCAGGCACACTTGCCATAGTAAAAAAGCACCCACAGAGCACAAAGGGGATGGGCTAGGTGTAAGGGCCTCAAGTCTCCACTGTGGGCTCTGTGATGCTCCCTGAACTCCATCTCTGCTAATGGGTGGGGGTAAAAATGGCATTATTCAGCTCTCTTGTCCCTGGAGAGGGGAGTTCGTACCCCTCACTGTTCAGGAAGTTCTCACAGAAGAATAAACAGTGTCCCCTCATTTGTCTCAGGGTTCCTTCAGATCCCTGCCTTTACCCTGTCTATATCTGTGTCATCTGCTCACCTGATAGCACAATACTCCTGTGATTTACCTTAGGTATGCCAGCTGGGTTTCAAAACTCCAAAATTTAGGGACTGGGCATGGCATGGACCCATGCTGATCCTCTGGAGAGTCTTGCCATGCTGTGGCTGATGCCAGTTTGTCCCAGAACACACAAACACACAGGTGCTTGGAGTTTATAGCAAAGCACAGCAAAAAGCTGGCATCGAGGTTAGCTGTCCTCAGTAGCTGCCCCTCTTCCTTTTGCTAATGAACAGGGCAGCTCAATGGCTCCTGCTGACTCTTTTGTCCCCATAGAGGCAGTGCCACCTCTCTCACATGAGCTCTAAGAAGGGGAACTGTCTTTCCCAGTGTGGCTCAGGGGATCTTTTAGAGCACGCTGTGTGCTTCCGGGCCTCTCCCCTCTTCCTCCACAGAAGTACCTCTATGCCCACCAGGCTCCACCCTACTATAGTGTGGAATTCTAAAACTTCAGACTTTGAGCTCTGTTCCTTGTGAAATTTGCAGTTATCAGCCATTCGCATGTTCCTTGTCAATGATTTTGGGGAAGTGTTTTTCCTGGCAAGTGCAATGCCTTGCATCCACCCTACTCTCTTGGACTCTCTCTTTCTTTCTTTCCTCTCTCCCTGATCATGGCTCCTGAGGATTCTTTTCTCCCCAAATCATATCTCTGCACCTCCTACTTTCCACCATGTGGCTTCTTTTCTACCTCTAGTTGTGCAATTTGTTCTCTCAGTCCGCAGAATGATTTCCTAGGTGTTCAGAATGATTTGACATTTATTTAGCTGTGTTTGAGGGATGAGTCAAGCATAAGGTCCTTCTACTACTCTGCCTTCTTAATTCCTCTCCTCTAAATATGCTCTTTTACCATCTCTAGTTTCATTGTTCTGGCAAATCATCTGCTGCATTGTTTTTCTTCCTTTATATACAACATGTCTTTTTTAATTAGCTGTTTCTAATTATCTTTTTTTTTCCCAGTTTTAAGCAATTTGATTATGATGTATATCAATGCAATATTCCTAAAGTCTCTTTTGCTTCGGGCTTACTAAGCTTCTTAGACTTGCAAGTTTATATTTTTTCATTAAGTTTTAAATATTTTCAGATATTTCTTAAAATAATTTTCCCTCCTTTATTGTCTTCTTTCAAGTGCTACAATTATACATGTAATAGGCCGGAACTTCTGATACTGTATTAAGTGTTGAGTTTTTATCCCTCTGCTTTAAATTTTAAATACTTTCTATTTCTATATTTTGTTTGTTTATTTATTTATTTAATTTGAGAGAGAGAGAGTGTGTGCAAATGAGGATAGAGGCAGAGGAAGAGAGAGAGAGAATCTTAGCAGTCTTCATGCTGAGTGTACCCAATAGTGAGTGATACCCAACAGTATAATTGCTTGATCATGGGGTAGTTCTATTTTTAAATTTTTTGAAGAAGCTGCATACTGTTTTCCAGAGTCGAAGCACCAGTTTGAATTCCCATCAACAGTGCAAGAGGGCTCCCTTTTCTCCACATCCTCACCAGCACCGTTGTTTCTTGTGTTGTTGTTTTCATCCATTCCGTAAGGTGTGAGATTATATCTCCTTGTAGTTTTGAGTTGAATTTCTCTGTTGATAAGTGATGATGAACACATTGTCGTGTATTTATTGGCCATCTGGATGTCTTTTTGGAGAAATATCTGTTCACATCTTCTGGCTCCCTTTATAGTGGATTATTTGTTTTTTTGGGTGTTAAGTTGTACAAGTAATTTATATATTTTTCATATTAACTCTTTATTTGATATGTCATTTGCAAAATATCCTCTGCCATTCTATAGGTTGCCTTTCAGTTGCATTATTTCCTTAGCAGTGCAGAAACTTTTTATTTGGATGTGATACCAATAGTTTGTTTTTGCTTTTATTTCCCTTGTCTCAGGGGACCTCTCTAGAAAATAATTGCTACAGCCAATGTCAAAGAAAGTACTGCCTGTGCTCTCTTTTAGGATTTTTATAGTCCCAAATCTCAGATTTAGGTCTTCATTTTAACTTTATTTTTGTGTATGGTATAATGAATTGGCCCAATTTCATTCTTTTGTATGTGACTTGCCTATAGTTGTGAGCTCGTTTCTGTCTTTTCTATTTGATTCTATTGATCTATGTGTCTATTTTTGTACCAGTACCATACTGTTTTGATCACTACAGCTTTGTAAAATATCTTGACATCTGGAATTGTGATGCCTCTAGCTTTGTTTTTCTTTTCCAAGAATGATTTGGCTGATCAGGGTCTTTTGTAGTTCCATTCAAATTTTAGGATAATTTGTTCTAATTCTGTGAAAAATGTTGTTGGTATTTTGATAGGAATTGCATTAAATGTGTAGATTGCCTTAGGTAGTTTAGATATTTTAACAATATTTGTTCTTCCAATCCATGAGCATGGAATATCTTGCCATTGCTTTATGTCAATTTCTTTCATCATTGTTTTATAGTTTTCAGAGTACATCTCTTTGATTAGGTTTATTCCTAGGTATTTTATTATTTTTGGTTCAATTATAATTTGGATTATTTTCTTAATTTTTAAAAATGTTCATTATTTTTGAAAGAGAAAAAGAGAGAGCACAAGCGGGGAAGGAGCAGAAAGAGAGGGAGACACAGAATCCTACCCAGGCTCCAGGCTCTGAGGTATCAGGACAGAACCCAATGTGGGGCTCAAACTCACAAACTGTGAGATCATGACCTGCACCAAAGCTGGATGCTCAATTGACTGAGCTACTCAGGTGCCCCAATGGAATTGTTTTCTTAATTTCTGTTTCTGTTACCTCATTACTCGTGTATAAAAATTCAACAGATGTCTCTACATTGATGTTGTATCCTGCAACATTACTGAATTAATTTATCAATTCTAGGAATTTTTGGTGGAGTTTTTCAGATTTTCTATATATAGTATCATGTCATCTACAAATAAGGAATGTTTTATTTATTCCTTACAGATTTAGATGCCTTTTATTCTGATTTCTGTGGCTAGGACTTGCAGTACCATGTTGAATAAAAGCGGTGAGAGTGGACATCATGTCTTGTTCCCGACCTGAAAGGAAAACCCCATAGCTTTTCCCCATTGAGGATGATATTAGTTGTGAGTTTTCCATATATAGCCTTTATTATATTGAGGTATGTTTATCTAAATCTACTTTGTCAAGGATTTTTATCATGAATGGATGTTGTATTTTGTCAAATACTTTTTTGGCATCTATTTAAATGATCATATGGATCTTATCCTTTCTTCTATTGATGTGATGTTTCAGGTTAATTGATGTGTGAATTCTGAACCACCCTTGCATCCTGGGAATAAATTTCATTTAATCATGGTGAATGATTTTTTAATGTATTTTTTTATTCATTGCTAATATTTTGTTGAGTACTTTCCATTTATGTTTATCAGAGATATTGGCCTGTAGTTCTTTTTTTTAGTAATTTCTTTAACTGGTTTGGTATCATGGTAATGCTGGCCTCATAGGATAAATTCAGAAGTTTTCTATTTTTTTAAATAGTTTGAGAAGAATAGGTACTAACTCTTATTTAAATATTTGGTAGAATTCACTTGTGAACTCATCTGGCTCTAGACTTTTTTGCTGTGACTTTTTGGTTGTTGGTTTAATTTTGTTGTTGGTAATTGGTCTTTTTTTATATTGCTGCTTTTATTTTTTTTTCTTTATCACTATATTTTGCCATTTTAATTATAATATATCTTAGTGTGGATCTGCTTTTGTTGATTTTGTTGGGGGCTCTTTGTGCCTTCTGGATTTGGATATCTGTTTTCTCCCCCACATTAGGGAAGTTTTTATCTATTATATCTTTAAATAAATTTTCTCCCCCCTTTTATCACTCTTCTTATAGGGCTTATATAATGGAAATATTATTACATTTGATAGAGTCACTGAGTTCCCTAAGTCTAGTCTCATTTTACATAATTATTTTGTCTCTCTTTCGTTCAGCTTGATTATGTTCCATTACTCTATCTTCTAGGTCATTATCTCATTCCTTTGCTTCTTCTAGCCTACTGTTCATTTCATTAAGTGTGTTTCTCATTTCATTTATTGAACATTTTGTCTCTGCTATTTTACTCCTTATCTCTGTGTTAAGAATCTTACTCATGCCTTCCACTCTTTTCTCAAGTCCAGTGAGTATCTTTATAATTATTACCTTAAATTCTCTATCAGACATTGTCCTTATATCTGTTTTGCTTAGATTTCTGGTCATGACCTTGAGGCCTTCTTTCACTTGGTACAATTTCCACTGTCTCTGTCTTCTCATTTTTCTCTAAGTCTCTGTTTCTGTGTGTTAAGAAAGTCAAGTATATCTCCTGTTCTTCAGGGTTATGACTTTATGAAGAAGAGCTCCTGTAGTGCCCTGCAGTGTAGTGTATCCTATTCCCCTAGGCTTGGTGTTTCAGGGAGTGTCTCGAGTGTGTGTTGCACATGCTCTACTATTGTATTCTGGCCACTGTATCCTTCAGGCCAGTCATTTCCAGAAGCTCTCTTTGCCTCTTGTGGGCAATGTCTGGTCCCTGGTCTTAATTGGTGCATTGTAACTAGATGTATTCTGATCTGCTTGTGAAACGAGATGTGTCTCCACCACCACTGGGACTAAGGCCCTGCAAAACTTTCAGGTCAGGTGATATGATGTCGGCCAGGGTTTGGCCCTGTCTTCTGGGAGAGGGAGCCCAGGGCACTGGGACTGAGGCAAGCCCACATAGCTGAAACATAACTGGGAAATGGTTTCACCAGAGGGTGAGGGACTGGGTCTTGGTGTAAGCAAGTTAGGTAGTGAATATTGCTGTGCTGGTTCTCACAAGTGGCTCTATATTTATATTGAGAGTCAGGGGAGGGAAATGGCACCTGCCAACTCTTTTTCTCTGGGAGGGGGTCTCTCCATGAATGCTACTTGTCTATGACAAGCTTCAAGCTTGGAGAAGAGCAAATAACCTCCCAGTGTGTGCCCCCTGCACTTTTCAGATCTCTGTTTCCATGCTGTATGTCCACAGGCTGTTTGCCCTGCCCTCTCTCCAAGAGCAACCCAAATGCCTCCAGGCTTCCCGTGATCCATGCCCACTGACCATTAAAACTCTAGGCTTTAAGCCCTCCTGATTGCCAGAACTCGTGGAGTTTGGCCCCTCTGGCTTTCCAAGCCAGTTTTTGGGAATTCATCTTCCCTGTGTGGGCTCCTCTGTGTGTTATTCTGTTGGAATATCAGAGCCCAGAATCATTTTATTTACAAATTGCTTCTTTCCTCTTACTTACTGATGTCATTCACATCAGCCTGTGGCAAATATTGGCTAAATACTCCCAATCCTGTTTACTTTTCCTGGGCACACACAATGTTATTTCCTAGGCCACCTATGTAGTCAGTTCCAGGTCATGGAAAGTCATTTAGCTAACTGATGTAACTAAGTGTGACATATAATAATTTGAGTTTTGGCCCTTATTATTTCCGGAGAAATGTTTAGATAATCCTCTTTTTCACACCCATGCTGCTGGAAATAAAGAATTTTGAGATGATGGTGTGCCATGATAAAGAAATTTGACACCTTCAGTCAACTGGTCAGAAGAGAGATGGACGTCCAAAAGGATTCATCTCAAATAAACAAGATCGTGACTGGAATGAGACATAAACTTTTATTGGGAAAAGCCTCTAATTTTTGTTGTTGTTAAAGCTGCCAGAACTGTTATCCTTACCAATGAAATGCCAAATCCATTTCTTGCTTCCTGTTGGTCCCTTGCAGAAGTTATACTCTTTGGGGATCCTTTTTTGCATTTATTTATTTGTCTGTCTTTGCTTTTAGACTATGAGCAATCTGAGAGCAGTGTCTAGGTTTCAATTCAGATAAATATATAATAAATATTATGAATAGAAATAAATACATATATATACACATATATACATATAAATATAATAAATATATATACAATATGTATGTATATACATATATATGTAACTCATATATATATATATAACTCATATATATATATATATAACTCATATATATATATATAACTCCATATATATATATATATATATATATATGAGTTTCTCTTTCATACACACACACTGATTAATTAACTTTGAATATACAGAACAAAATAGGTTTGTTTGTTTTGTTTTGGAAGATGGCAGAAGAGTAGGAGGACCCCAGGCTTGCCTGGCCCCACAAATACAACTAGCTACTATCAAATCATCCTAAATACCACAGAAGTTGACCGGAAGACTGGCATACAAAGACTCCACAACTAAAGGCAGAGACAAGGGCTACTGAAGAAGGTTGAAAGTGAAGAGACATGCTTGGGAGAGAACTAAATCATGGTCACCACAGTGGGGAGGGAGCAGTGGTCTTGGAGAAGGGTGAGAGACAGACTGGCACATAAGGGAGCCCACACTCTTTTAGTTAATTGAAAAGCAGTGGTAATTATGAAAGGTTAAAAAACTCATGCTAGAGGGGTGCCTGGGTGGCTCAGTTTAAAGCATCCAACTCTTGATTTCAGCTCAGATCATGATCTTGTGGTTTGCAAGATCAAGCCTCATGTTGGGCTCTGCACAGGCAGAGTGGAGCCTCGTTGGGATTCTCTCTCTCTCTCTCTCTGCCCCCCATTCTCTGTCTCTGAAAATAAATAAATAAACATTAAAAAATTCATGTTAGAGAAATATGTGAGGTAACCAAAGAAATATATTAATTAAGTGAGCAGAATTTTGTAAGTTTTGTTTTATTTGGTGGTACAAAGTGATTAAGTCATTAACCCAAGCATTTCACAAATGAAAAGTATGAAGGATGAGAATCAAAGTCAATTTCTAAGGAAAGAGACATAGAGCTTGGTGGTAAAAAATAGGATAAATAGAAGGGAGAATTTAAAAATAGCCAAAAGTCAACTTAATCAAAATCCTTATGGAGAACAGTGATCATGTACATATAGAATTCCCTGAGCAAACTTAAAAAAATTAGAGGATTATACCAAGTTTTATTGGTGATAGAAGTAATGATGTTATACATTTTTCCTCAAAGGCATATGAATAGAAGAGCAAGGGAACAAAAGGAGAAAAGTGTGTCATAGGTGAAATGAGTTTGTTCTCCCAGAATAGAAAAGAATTCCTTACATCATTTAAGGATTCTGTATCAGTAGTTTATAATATCCTTCTGGTATACTGTTATCATGTATTGAAAAGTTTCAAACTATAAAATCATTTAAGCTGCACAAAATTAGGAGTTAACATTCTGTATGTGACTAAGTAGTCACAGGAGTATTTAAAGAGAAGTGGAAATGTCAAGAACATAAATTAGCTTTTACTTCAGTGGAAGTCTTGACAAATGCGAGAACATAACTTTTGAATATGGGGCAAAAATTCCCTTTAGCTACCATTAACAGGTTATCAATGTCCTATCCTTAAACATGAGAGGGGTTTATCTGAATACAAAATATATTAGTATTAACCAAAATATCTTCCTGTTATTTACAACCACCAACCAATACACACACACACACACACACACACACACACACACACAGAGTGATGTGCAAAAAATGCATATGTATATAATCATGTGAACCTATGCTTGAAAATATTTATTTGATTAGAAGTTCCTGTGACCTACTTGTAAATAATAGCTGCTATTTTATTGAACACGACTTTATAAACACCTATTATATGTTTACACATAGTATTTCTTTTCATTTAATGAATACAACAGCACTTTATTTTACCACTGAGTTTACTGACATTTTGATAAAGATTAGGAAAAGTGTTTTGTTACTGGAATATTAAGCATTAACTTTTGAACATGAATTCAAACAACTTTCACAGGTATGTGAAGAAGACTTAATGGAGACAGGAGAAAATTGAAATGTCTATTGTTTGAAATCAGGACGGTTTTTCTAATAAAACTTAACTGATAATATATTCTTTCTCCTAAAAACAAATTAATCTTCCCTGTAGTTGAATAAGAAACAAAGAGAAAAACAGAGACCCAAGGTTTTTAGGTGAAAAAAAGATATGATTGGGGAATGAAGTTAGTATTGGTCTGGAATATTTATTTTGCTTATGTATATTACTATTGTGCAATACAGGTAAAGTGGCAAGCAAAACTATAAGAGACACAAGTGAGATCTTTGGTCCCATGGCCACTTGGCTGGTTTTAAGAATTATCAATGAGCCAGGTGGTTTTAGAGTTGCCATAAGACACTCATAATCAGGGAGGGAAAAAGCTTTGAAAAGGTGATTGCAGAAGGGAATATAAGAAAATTCAAGAAAGTGAAATTTATTGCTTATTGTAGCATTGAGCAAATTAATCATCATATATATTAATAGACTGTACTAAATACAATGTCTAAATCCAAGATAAAAATTATACAAATATTCTGAATTGGTAGAGATAAGTGTGTAGGATATAAAGAGATAAGAAAAGCATAACAGTGAACATATAATAGTAGCAATAAGAACAATAGTTATAGGTTTGCATATTGACATTTAGATTTTCTTAAAACTTTGTTTTTTTATGTAACTTTCCTGGAGAAACCTTCATACAGAAAAAAAAAAAAAAACAACTATTGGGGTAAGAATAAATGTAAGGCTGAAAATAAATGATCAGTCCAAGTGTTAGAAGTATGATCAAGACCAGGGCTGAAATTTACTTAATTACCATAAGACATTGAAACATTAGGCCTTATTATTATAACAATATTGTAGGGTATATTGGAGATATCACATAAAAATAAAATTATTTAATTATGTCAATACTCTAGACATTTATTACAGAGAATGAAAAATTAAGGTACTAAGCAGGTATTTCTGATTATTTTAACATCATTAATTTATATACCAAATAAATACTTCCAGCTCTTCAGAAAACTATGGCTAATGGCAGTGTAAGGTATGATAATATTATAAGTTCAAAGTCTGAAATAACAGGAAAATATTTTAAAAATATATTACCAACCTCATTTCAAGGAAAGAAATGTTTCCCTTTTAACAAGGAAAGACGGGGCACCTGAATGGCTCAGTCGGTTAAGTGTCCTGCTTTGGCTTAGGTTATGATCTCATGGTTGGTGAGTTCGAGCCTCACCTTGGGCTCTGTGCTGAAAGCTCAGAGCCTGGAGCCTGCTTTGGATTCTGTATCTCCCTGTCTCTCTGCCCCTCCCCTGCTTGTGCTCTGTCTCCCCCTGTCTCTCTCTGTCTCAAAAATAAACAAACATTGAAAAAGATTAAAAAAAAAACAGGAAAGACATAAGGATAATTTTAAAGCAGAAAAATAAATTATTTTAACAATTATTCATTCACCAGTGTTTCTTTTTATTCTGTCTGAAAACACATAGTTTGTAAGACTTATCAAGATGGAAGGAGATGCAGAATTTCAGTGAAACCAAAAATTTCACAGTAGTACTTTTTGTAACACCTAATAGGTTTAGAAACAGTCAGGCTGAAAATAAGTTTCAGTCATTTGAGTTAAAACTTGGTTAAATATGTTCCATACACTGATCTGACTAGGGGAACAATTTTCCCAGTTCCAGACAGATTGTGTGTCAGATGGAATGATTTATAATATAGGTCCCTTAGCTTTTCAGTTTATGCTTGGTATTATTTATTTCTACTTGACCCTTATAAGTGAAAAGTTGCTTAGCTTAATTTTGTTCTACTATACCTACATGACTTTTTGGAAGTACTAAACAACAGTTCTCTAACTTTATTTTTTTTCTAATAAACTTCTTTGTAAAAGTCTCTGAAAGGTCTAAACACATGATGGAAATATTATAAATGATGTCCAGTTTAAGATTGAAGAAAATGTCAAGTGGTTCTTCATATTAGAACTTGTTCAATGAGGTTTTCTAACCTATTCAGAAGTGAAAGTAAAGAAAATAAGATTTGTACATTCTACCCTTTCTAGCAGAGTAATAGGTGTTCCTGCAAAAAGATAACAGCAGAGAATCTTTCCTGTTGAGTAATATCAGTCAGAAAGTCAGATGATGGTTGGTACTATATGGTGTACAGGATGATGAAATGCATCAGGGTTTAAGGGCAGTGTTAGGAAAAATAGAAAATGGGAGTTGATCAATCATATGAACGTTGAAATGCCTCAGGCTGATTTCCAGTAGTCTTCTTTTCCAAGTACAGGCCAAATAAAGAAATTGTATTATTTAACTGTGAAGAAAAAAATACATCTGTTTGGTTTTGGTTTTGTTTTTCAGAAGATAGATTAACTGATACTTATAAGGGTAAGCTATTGGCTTAAAAAATGAAGTTATTGCTAATGATACACAATTTTTCCAATGATTGAATAATTAAATCTCACAGTTCAGATTATATACTAGATAATTTAAGAAATGCTTGGTAATTGCAAGAAAACTGATTGGTGGCATTGGTAGTTTATATAATATGGCAGAGAGCTTTCTTCTACAATATTCATTGTTTCTTTCTTTCCACAATAATGAGTGTTTAACCTGATTGTGGTCTATGAAAGAAAAGGCTATATTTAACAAGTTGCACCACATTTATGTGAGATCACATGACTATGTTCCTGGCCAATGGAATATTCTTAGAAACATGAAATATAAGTTTGTAGGAAATCTACTTCAGAGACATTTACTGTATGCATTTTGCTCCCTTTTTTACCCTGTTTCTTACATTTTGCTGCTTGGAGAGGACCAGGATTAACTTATTCCCAAGAAGATGCATGAAATGTGGGTTCTTGAGGACTCTGTGGATTCCAGTTCCATCCTTGCCCTGATCACTTAGCTCTATAATTTGTTTACAAAGAGAGAAAAAGGTTTTATATCTTGTTTCAAATACTCTTCTTTTCATCATTCAAATTTAATATAATTCTACCTGAAGCAGAATTGAGCATATGGAAATTGTGAGGGTTTTTTTTTTTTTTTTTGTGTGTGTGTGTGTGTGTATAACAAAGTCCCACAAATAAAGGAAAACTCAGGCTGGAAGCAGCTCATCTGAAAACAGAAGTGGAAAGGAGTATAGCTTTCCAAGGAAGAATTTGTCTGTCTGCTGCCTGAAATCTATACTGCTGAAGGGTGAGGCTACTTTGCAATCTTAGAGAATTTAAAATATTTGTTGCATCTGGATACCTAATTGAAGCATACACAAAAACAGTGACAAAGAAAAGCAATCCTTAACAGGACGTGACTATTGCCCCAAATTTTCTTGCAAGAAGTTTTAATGAATATCTCTCTCAAATAGAAAGACATAAGTAAAGTAGTAGCAAAGAACTGGCTAAAGCTGCCACCTTACCACTGATGCCAAAAGGAAGATAGCAAGAAATGTAAAACTTAAAACTACCTCTAAGCAAGATCTTTAACTGTGGTTACTTGCAAATATCTACTACGTTTTGGGTGGAATTATGTTGCCAAAGATAGGCCTGGTCAACGTAAGCTTGGATTTAAACCTCTAATTCAACCCTTCGAGCCTCCACTTTGCACCAGCAGAAAGGAGCTGGTTAAAGTTGTTGAGATTTCAGAAGTGAATACTCTTTAATGGTAACTTCAGTTTTGCCTGTAGAGGTCAAAGACATGGAGGGACTACTTAGAAATGAGAACCAGAAAATATAGCAAGAAATGAGCAAATTTATCTGCCCCCACAGAATAGGATCAGAAGCTTCTGGATGGATGTAAAAAATAAAATATATTACTAAAAAAACAGATATTTCTATTTGTGCACAGCAAGCTGTGATCATATTTGTAGACAATGAATGCCAGTTACTTATCCTCTTTTCCAGGTGGCAGGTTTTATTGATGTTACCTTATTTTTACCTTACCATCACCCATCACACACTGGGTGGGATGGGTGTAGGGGAAAGCAGGGGTTTTTTTGCCCCTTAGAGGTCTCTGGACCATGAGAAACCACATTCACACTAATAAAGAGAAATGGCTGATACCCCAAAACTCAGCTTTTAGTTGGAGGCAGAAACTGGATGAGACTTTATTGGTATTTCTCTCCTTTTAAAGTATATTGAGTATATGCTACAGTGTGTAAAAAAAATGCAGTTCACAAATATTGGAGAAGCCAAAACGTAGGATTCTGTAAAAAAAAAAAAAAAAAAAAGAAGAAGAAGTTGTACTGTTATACCTGTTTCTCATGTCTTCCATATTAATACAAAGTTCATCTGTTTATAGAACAGAAGTTCATCCATCTACATGCGACTATGGCCATGTGACTGTCTTGGCCAAATATCAGGTTTTATATTATGCAAAGATATCTATGAGACAGTAGTGCAGTTTTTTGGTTTTGTTTTTTGTTTTTAGGTTTAAAGATCAACTGATGCTTACCTTTACAAGCATCTCTATTTTTTCTTCTTGATTCTTGCAATATAATCATAATGGTAGGGACTTCATTTTGGACCATTAGGGTTAAGGCATATCCTAGAGATGGTGCAAAGCTACAATATGTCCCTATGAAGGATGTCCAGTGTTTAACTAGGGAACTGATAGAGCTTGAAACTTCTACCTCTGGGTGACAATTTTAATAGTTTCCCTATGCTCTGTTCCTTTACAAAAGCATTCAAAATCTATTATGTTTTATGAAAATCTTCCATCATAAACAGTATTAATATAATTGTAAAGTAATGTAAGCATATTATTTGCACCATAGTTCTTGAATTTCTAATTTAGTCCAATTAATTTTCATTCATTTTAAAAGATAAGGTGCTAGGTGTCAAAAACACAAACATAGTATTATCTGTAATACAAATACAAAAATACAAATATGGATTATCTATATAAAGACATATAGTGTAGTAAGAAATATAAATATGAGTAGAAAATTTCGATGAAATGAGTGCAGAGATAGAGAGACGCACATTCTGGAACAGAGATGGCAGGCCCATCCTAGGGAAGTTTAACTCTTTTTTTGCCCTCTGCCTCCACATTGAATTGATGACCAAGTCCTGGTAACTCTGCCACCTTAAAGTATTGATTATCTGCTCTTTCCTTACCTTGCTCACCAGTAATGCCATAGTTTCAGATTTCATCACCAGGGATTCACATGTTTCTGAGCAGTTGTCTCCTAGCTTCTCATTCTCCACAATGTTTCCTTCACTCCGTCATAAACAATAATAATCCATTATTATTTTCAATAATATTGATATTAATTGATTAATATTATCATTAAAATACTTCGTTATTTTTAAGATACACTCAATATTTTACTAACCAGAAGGCTTATTCTCTCTATTGAGCACAAATAGTTGACTATTTAAAGAGAAAAACCTGGAGAGTACCATTTACTTTTAACGATCACTTGATTTAAAAGGATATATTTCAGGGGTGCCTGGGTGACTCAGTCGGTTGAGCATCCGACTCTGGATTTCAGCGCAGGTCATGATCCTAGGGTCATGGGCTCAAACCCGTGTTGAGTATGGAGTCTACTTAAGATTCTCTCTGCTTCCGCCCCTCCCCCACTCACATGTGTGCACGTGCTTTCTCTCTCTCTAAAATTGATTAATTAATTAATTAATTATGTAATTAAAAAAATAAAAAAAATAAAGTGATGTATTTTTAATTCTAGAAAAGTATAAAATATAAATACTTCTCAAAAGTAACTACCATTTTAATTCATTTATGCAATATTAACTACTCATCAGACTTTACTTACATAGCTGTAGTTTCAGAGGCAGAAATGTGGTACATATTTTGTTGAAAATAAGTTAATATTTCTTAGCATTACAGACAAATTTCTCTAAAATAAAAACTCTAGATTGTTAATTAAATGGTCATTTATATGACTATTTTGAAAGGCAATTTGAAATGTGTACAAAATTGTTAACTTTTGAATAAAAACTTCTATGTCAACATTATTCTCTTACTGTGTGATTGGAAAATAAAGGAAAAACTGCAAAGATTTAGATTACATTCACTGAAGCATTTTTATTATAGTAAGAAATAGAAATATCAAAGCAGTTAATTGTTAAATAATTTAGGGTGCATTTATACATTGAAATACCAGACAGCCACTAAAAGTTATGATGAATAATAAAATTTATTATGCTATGCACTGTATATTCACATTACTCAAAGAGATGTAAAATGTATTTTTAAGTAAAAACAGTAGGTTATAAAACAGTATATATAGCATGACTCCAGGTTTATGAAATGTGTAGGTATATATATGTAGAGGTTAAACACAACTAATATATACTGAGGACTAACTCTGCAACTGATATTGAATTATGGGCTTTATAAACATCATTTTATTTATTTATGATATTAATGTTATTAAAATTTGAAGATAGACACAATGACTCTCAGAGACTAAATTTCATGTACAAAATCACAAGACTGCCCAGTTAGTGGTAGAGTTGACACTGAAACTAAAACTGACTTAATGAGAAAGTCCACGCTTTTAACAAACCGACATGTATGTATGCACATTATGACTACGGAATGTAAAAAGCAAGCCTCAGAGTATACGTAGAAAAATATTTCTGGAATAGTTTACCCAATAAAATGATCTCTACTAACTAGTGTAAAATCTGGAATTGTAGCTTATATCTCACACCCACTTCAACCTCATTTCCCAAGAAAGTTAACAGTGTCAAGAAAGATTAGACACAGCCATTAAAAAGTCAGTGCTGGATGAGGGGATGATGGGAGGTTACATCGGTGAACTTAGATTATGTCTGAGAAAATAGTTTATGTATTCACTCTGCTACATATGAATATGTCTGTAATGTTGTTTTGAAATCAGTGAAAACAAAAATTGCTTAAAAGCAAGTGTAGGCAGGGGCGCCTGGGTGGCCCAGTCAGTTAAGCATCCAACTGCGGTTCAGGTCATGATCTCACAATTTGTGAGTTTGAGCCCAGTGTTGAGCTCTGTGTTGATCGCTCTGAGCCTGGAGGCTGCTTCAGATTTGGTGTCTCCCTCTCTCTGCCTCTCCCCCACTCATGCTCTGCCTCTCTCTCTCAAAAATAAATGTTGAAAAAAATTAAAAATAAAAAGAAAGTGTACGAAATACAACAAATATTTAATTTGGTTTAAAACAGTGGCTCTGCTTAATTAGTTTCTCCTGTTTTAATTGTTCTGGTAAGATTTTGTCTAGTCCCACCCTTAGTCATAAAAAAAAAAAAAAAAAAAAAAAAAAAAAAAGGAATCTGAGAGAGGGCACCAGGTGTTCATCAGGACTTCAGTATGTTCCTGGCTCATTTCATTTACTATTCCATAGCAAATGAAAGCTCAGGCAGTCCAGCCCCATTTTGCAGAAATTAAACAGGAAGGGCTGACTTTAATTGCTTTGCAAGTCTGTTGTTATTGAATGACTTGCATAGATGGGTTTGAAATTTATTGGCAAGCGGCTTGATTGTCAGAGCTTAATCTCCAGTTAACAGTTCCCTCTGACTCTGTTCTGCATTCAGCAGGGCTCCCTCAGCTCAGATGGAAATGCACAGAAACCCCCGTTCTTTCAGGCTTTTCTAAGCAAAGAATGTCCCCAGTGCCAAGCCTATTTCGATATAATAGAAATGGCATTAAAAATCACTAAACTCATTTAACCCAGCACATTGTGTGTTTGTCTGTTCAGAATGATTTTTCAGTCACTTTTTACTCTATTTGGTATAAGAAAAGAGCATTGAAGCCCATATGTTCCCACAGTTGCATAGCTGAGATGAAGCTGCTGAAAAAAAGGTAACAAGCAGGGAAATGTTTTGTCGAAAACCATAATGCACTTCTGCGAATATTCCACAGAAATACACACCCAGGGATAAAAATTAGTACCCAGAATATTCCACTCCAGTTAACTGTTCAACCTATATATTGCTAAATTGTTCTGATATGAAATTTTAAAAATAAGAGAAGAAGAAAGAACTTCTATGAAGAAAGTGAATATAAAATATAGCTAGGAAATTGTAAGGACACAGAAAATTACATATGTATACATATATACGCATATATATGTGTGTATATGTATTTCTGACTATATATATATATATAGCCAGAAAAAAGTTTTTAATCTTTTTCAATGTTTACTTATTTTGAGAGAGAGAGAGACAGAGTATGAGTGGAGTAGGGGCAGAGAGAGAGGGAGACACAGAATCTGAAGCAGGCTCTAGGTTCTGAGCTATCAGCACAGAGCCTGATGTGGGGCTCGAACTCACAAACTGTGAGATCATGACCTGAGCCGAAATCAGATGTTTAACCAACTGAGCTACCCAGGTGTCCCTATAGTCAGAAAAATTTTTAAAAAACACCAGGAAACCCTTCCACATATTAAGAACCATTAAGTTGTAAATAAAAATACACAGTGAAGGAAAATACAAGCATTATATCCATAATAGTCTCTTGGATAGCTCCTTTCCTTTAGGTGGATACAGGTAATCAGTCATCTCATTTTAACTGTATCTTTCAAAGTTTCAAGGTAAAAAAATATATATATATAAATACAAATTATAATATATGTATTTATTTTAAAATACATTTATTTAAAATATATTTATTTTAAATATATTTATTATTAAATATATTATTTATATTTAATAATAAATAATATAAATTATTAAATATATTAAATATATTTATTTTAAAAATATGTATATTATCATTTGTATATTCTACCTATCTAATATCATGAAAATTACTAAGAATCTCTGAAATCTGCCATAGAAAATTTGGGTGACTCCAGAGTGTTATGGAATCTGGTCTAGCATAATTTAAGAAACCAGCAGGCAAGAAGGAACCAGATAACAAAAAAAATTTGGAAAGAAAGAAGAGAACCACACAGGTAAAAGCCCTAATTATGTAGCCAGTGGTCATATCCTGTTGTTTCATTTATTAATACTTGAATATTTTTTTTCTGCTGTCCCCTGGTAATTACCACTTATACCATTTGCCCTTTGCTAGTACAGGCAATACAACATTTATGTTAAAATATTTATTTATTTGAGCATACTTGACATACAATGTGACATTAGTTTCAAGTGTACAACATAGTAATTTGATAAGTTTATACATATATGCTATGTTCACCATAAATGGAGCTATATCTGTCACCAAACAACACTATTATACTATCATTGACATATTCTTTATGCTGTTCCTTTTATTCCCACGACTGATTTATTCCATAACTGGAAGCCTGTATCTTCTTCTCCCGTTCACCTACTTTGCCCATTCCCCTCACTCTGGCAACCATCAGTTTGTGCTCTGTATTTATAGGTCTGATTCTGTTTTTTGTTTGCTTATTCATTTTTTTTTTTATTCCACATATGAGTGAAATCACATGGTATTTATCTTTCTTGGTCTGACTCATTTCACTTAGCATAATATCTTCTAGTGGCACATCAAAATAATTACTTAACTTTAATGATCTATCAAAACTCAAGATCAAAGATAGATACCTCAAAGTAAGCACGTTGAGAGAGCTAACATTGTTTTAGATTATATTTTAAGCAACTAGTAATGGTTTCTGATTTTTGATATTACAAAATAAATGAGAAAGAGAGAGAGAGATAAGAAGGAATGGTAGGAGAAATGAAAAGGAGAGATGAAAATGTAAGAAAAGAAAAGGAAAGGGAAAGAAGAAAGAAAAGAAGAATGAAAGAAAGCAAAAGAAAATAAAAGAAAAAATGACAGACAGAAGGAAAAAAAATGAAAGAAGGAAGGAAAGGAAGTAAAAGTTGAAATGATATAGGTCATCCCTATTCACTGTAGGATTATTTGTAGTATTAAAGACTATTGTGACCCAAATATACATAAATAGAGTACTGGGTGAAAATGTTGTATTATTTCTGATACAGTGATATAGCATTATAAAAAAAAATAAATCAATCTTTCCTTAATTAAAAAAAATTATTTCCTTGTAACAAGTGACCTTCATATACTGTTGCATTAAAAAAAAAAAAAAAAGTTTTGTTCAGAGTATTTATCCCATACTGACATAAAAGAGGAAAGAATATGAACATATATGCATATATTTAATTTGTATTTATTTAAACATTTTTTTAATCTTTATTTATTTTTGAGAGGGAGACAGAGTGTGAGCAGGGGAGGAACAGAGAGGGAGACACAGAATCTGAAGCAGCCTCCAGGCTCCAGGCTGTCAGCCCAGAACCTGATGTGAGGCTCAAACTCACAAATCGTGAGATCATGACCTGAGCTGAAGTTGACCACTTAACCAACTGAGCCACCCAGGCACCCCCATATTTTTATATTTATTTAATTTTATATTTATTTATGTATATATTTAAATTAAAACTAAAAGATATATTTCTGATATAGATAAAGCATTAGGAAAGACATGGCAGAAATAACATAATGTGAATGTACACTTTTATATAGCTTGAATTTTATGATTTTGTAAATATATCAAATAATTAAAGAACAAGAATTATAAATAATAAAAAAATAACCAACTCTAAAAACTAATAGAAAAAAAATCACAAAATGAAATAATTTTAGCTACATATCAAATTGAAACCTAACTTCACAAATAATTACCTCAAACATTTTTAAAGGATAGTATTTTGATTGCACATTTATGGTGTGATAATTTAAGAATAATAAATAAGTTGTAAAGGTATAATAAACTGCACCTAGTAACTTTATTGTTTGTTTTAACACTGGTATTTCTATTTTGTAACTATAAGAGGTATATTGAAGGACAACATAAATATTTAATTATGTTAAATATTGTTCAGAACTGATCATTACTAGAGATTGATTTCAGGTGTAACAGTATGAAGAGTTCTGTTGACCTGCTTCCCAAGGAAATTAGTGAAAATGATTTTAAAAAAAGAATTCAAAGCCTCTGTAAGTGTTCCTAAGGACAAATAGTAAATGAAGGAATATATATGCAAGAAAATCTATAAAAATTCAGTAAGAAGTGTAAAAGTCTGTGGTATTGAACCAGTACTACTTCCCCATCCTCTCAGCTCATTGAGGTGGAGACTCCTCTCCAGATGCTGCAGCAAATAACACATCCAGTCTTCACTTCTCAGTTCCCAGCTATAAAGCGCTCTTCTTCAGGGGAACACGATTTCAGCACTTCTCATTGTGGCCTCATTAACCTGTTGCTGAGGCTATGCTCCTGACAAGTACAATTAAGAGGTGGGGGCTTCCTTCTAATTAACTCTCACTCTTCAGTGTCTCTACCTTGAACAAGACACATTGAGAATACTGGGATCCCAATGACACTTGCCTGACTCATGAGGGGGTGGTTCAATGCCAGGAGAGCCAAGGTCAAAGACCTTAGGCTTCTGCCCTCCTCTACCAAGTACTCAGCTCCAAGAGTCATTGAAGAGAAGTTCCCCATTATCCCCACCTTCAACTCCTAACCCCTGACTCAGAAATTTTTTGGCAAGAAGGGGACAAAAGAGAAGCAGGCCATAAAATGCAAAACTCCTAATTTCTTTCCAATGGAACTGATTTCATTTGCAGTAGAGCTTGGACATGTTTAAGCCTATGGGTACTGTTAAGAACAGTGGAGAATGTGAAAAGTAATTGGGAAAAAAAATCCATGACTCTAATAAAGACATGTCTTACAGTATAGGATGGATAGTCTGTAGGAGGGAAGTGGAACTGAGCTAGCTAGGAAGAAACCTTCTGGCATGGAACAAACATCAAAGAATGACCTCAGAAACAATTCCTTCAGAGAATCCACACTTTGATTGGATTAGCTTGTAGAAGAATTTATTTCCCAGGTCATTATTGAAAACAATGGAGCAGTCTGCTAGTAATTAGTGGAGTTTAACAGCTGGGTATGATAAGAGAAAGAGTGGAAAAGACCCCCACCAGTGTCAAAGTCACCCCAAGTTAACCTTGGCATACCTATGGCTGCTCCTCCATTATAGCAACATGAGACTTAACACTGTTGGAGAAGGAAGATAGACTTCAATAACAGAATCCAGCTATTCATTAGATAAGCAAACAAAAATGAAAATAAACACAAAAATAAGAGAATAATAAGCCTCATGGATAAGGGAACAACTGAGATTTACTCTAACATATTACATAGAATGTTTAGATTTCAATAACAAAATTAAGATATATATATAGATAGATAGATGTGTGTGTGTGTATGCATCTATATACACATATATACATAGGTATACATATATATATATATATATATATATATATCAGACAATAGAAAAAGTAATTGAAAATAAAAATATAATATAATAAAATATAAATAAAAATATAATATAAATAAAATATAATAAAAAATATATGAAAGAAACTCCCAAATAATTTGCAGAACAAATGTCAGATTTAATAGAAAAATATCTGAGTAGCCATTATGAATATGTTCATGGAACAGAAGGAAACCATGATTAGAAAATAAAGGAAGGTTTGATAGCCACAGTGCTTCAAGTAGAGACTATCAATAAAATAGAAGTTATAAAAAACTCAAAGGAAATTGTGGAGTTGAAAAGTAAACAGATAAAAATTCATTAGAGAGGCTCAATAGTAGATTTGAACTGGAAGAAGAAATAATTAGAAACTTGAGGATATATTGACAGAAATTATGCAAGTCAAAGAGCAGAAGATGAAAAATGAAGAAAAATTAACAAATACCCAGAGAAATGTAGGATACTATTAAAATACTGGTATACATGTAATGAGAGTACATTAGAAGAAAAGGAGACAAAGGAGAAGAAAAAAAATTCAAACAAAAATAATGGCTGAAAAAGTTTTCAAATTTATTAAAATTTGTTGAAAGAAATAACTTACATATGTAGGGAGTTCAAAAAACTCCAAATAGCATAAATGAAGAGGCCCACGAACCAACATATAATTAAAATGCTGAAAGTTAAAGACAAAACAAGCAAGTCTGGAAAGCAGTAAGAGAAAAATAATGTACCACTCAAAAGGGGAAATGCAATAACATTAAGAGCTAACTTTGCAGACAAGAAAAAAAAAAAAAAAAAAAAGAATGCCAGAGGGTCATGGGATATAATATTAAAAGTGCTCAGAGAACAACCAACCAACCAACCAAACAAACAAAAGACCTTTCTACCAATTCCTTCATCCAGTAAAGTTTATCAAAACTGAAGGGCGCCTGGGTGCCTCAGTCAGTTTAGTGTCTGACTTCAGTTCAGGTTATGGTCTCACAGTTTGTGGGTTTGGGCCCCACATGCGTCTTTGTGCTGACCGCACAGAGCCTGTTTCGGATTTTGTATCCCTCTCTCTCTCTGCCCCTCCCCTGCTCCCTCTCTCTCTCTCTCTATCACTCTCAAAATAAATAAACATTAAAAAAAAAATTAAACTGAAGGGAAAATACTTTTCCAGATAAACAGACACTATGTGAAATTGTTGCTAGTTGACCTGCTATACAAGAAATACTAAAAGAATTTCTTCTATATGAAGGAGAATGACCACAAACAGTAATACCAATCCACATGAAGAAACAAAAAGGGCCAGTAAAGTTAATTATGAAATTATAAAAGACACAAAAATGTCTGTTTTTTTTTTCTTTTCTTAACTCATTTAAAAATAATTGTAGGGGCATCTGGGTGGCTCAGTTGATTAAACATCTGACTCTTGATTTCAGCTCAGGTCATGATCTCATGGTTTGTGAGTTCGAGCCTCACATCAGATTCTGTGCTGACAGCATGGAGCCTGTTTAGGAATGTCTCTTTCCTTCTCCCTCCTTCCCTCCCTCCCCCCTCAAAATAAATAAATAAAATTAAAAAAAAAAAAGTCCACTCTAAAAAGGAATAATAATATTTGTATACGGACTTCTGGGGGAAGATGACAGAGTAAGAGGACCCTAAGCTCACCTCCCCTCGTTAATGCAAGTAGATAACACCCACATCAGTGTAAATAACCCAGAAAATGTGCAAAGATTGGGAGAACAGACTCTCCACAGAGAAATTTAGAGAAGACACATGGAAGAGGATAGGGAAGGTAGAGATGTGGACGGGAGCAAAACAAACTCATAGGACTGTCTGTGAGAGGGAGGAATACTGCAGGCATGGACAAGGGAGATGATCAGACCCTCATACCAAGCCCCAGGCATGGGGAAACCACATGAAACCAGTTGGGCATAATTTCAAGAGTTCTTAAATCAGTGGGACTTAACACTTGGAATTTTAAAAGTCACGGGCCCAGCTCTGGGAGAGCCAGGATAGTGAGAGGAAACTGAGTCCCCAACCTTAAAAAGACAGCATGAAAAACAACCCGTAGAGATACAGCACAGAAACAGCAGTGTGAAAAACACCTGGGATATACAGGAGGGAGATTTGTTTTTGTTTACTAATCTCAGCGCATGGGCTGAAGGGGCAGGTATCATTGGGACACATCTCCAGAAACAAAGGAGCTGGTGGGCACAACTTCTCTTCCCCACCCTCCAGCCTATATACACAGATACCCATGTAAACCAGTGCAGCACCAACACTGCCTACCTAATTTGTTAACAGTAAACCCCAACTCCACACACTTTGGCAGATCCACCCCCTCCAACCCAGATGGCATTGGCAGTTTTGGGTGGCTGCAAGACCCTCTCACAGCTGACTAATATGGACCTTGCTGGCAGTGAGCACCCCACTGCTGCATTCTCTGGTGGCCCTACACACTCATGCTTTGGAGGACTCACCTCCTCCAACCCTACAGTAGGAGTTTTAAAAAATGGTTCCAGGGGCGCCTGGGTGGCGCAGTCGGTTAAGCGTCCGACTTCAGCCAGGTCACGATCTCGCGGTCCGTGAGTTCGAGCCCCGCGTCGGGCTCTGGGCTGATGGCTCGGAGCCTGGAGCCTGTTTCCGATTCTGTATCTCCCTCTCTCTCTGCCCCTCCCCCGTTCATGCTCTGTCTCTCTCTGTCCCAAAAATAAATAAAAAAAAAAACAAAAAAAACGTTGAAAAAAAAAAAAAAAATGGTTCCAGATCCCATCCCACAGGTTACCTGAGCATATCTTGCTAACACCACATGTCCTGCCAATATGCCCTTGGCCAGAGCCCATCCAAAATTGTGCCACAGCCTTGCACTGTTCAAGCAGCCCAACAGCATCCAGCAGCACTCCAAGGTGACTTCTGACCCAGGGAGAGGGGACGATAACCACACACACCAATCCAACTGCAGTCCCAGCAATAGGCTGAGGGTAGACATCTGTTCTGACTGAAGTCTCCACCCACCAAAGAAAACTTCTCATGGAACAACACAGGGAAAGCACCCTCCAGTTTAGTGCTACTGTATCTCTGGTCAGACTCAATTCCTGGTCAGACTCAATTCAAGCACAAGGTGGCCCCTGACCAAATACCTGGTCAGACTCAATTCAAGCACAAGGTGGCCCCAGACTAGCTCACTAGCAACACAGGGACCAAATCTTGCCCACAACAGGCAAGGTGAATCATTGAATATGACTGAACTGAAGGCAAAAGCAGCTCAACCAGAACAGTAGGGAACATGCAACACACATAGGAGGCACCCTAAAGCACTAGGTTCTGGTGAACTGGGAACATGGCACTGCAGGGTGCCATAGGACCTCTCCTTCATAAAGCTACTACTTTCAAGAGCAGGAGACAGAGGTGAGTTTCTTAACATATAAAAGTAGACAGAGTTATACAAAATAAAAGAACAGAGAAATATGTCCCAAATGAAAGAAGGACCAAATCATGGCAAGAGATCTAAATGAAACAGAGCTAAGTAATATGCCTGATAGAGAATTTAAAGCAAGGTTGTAAAGATATGGAACTTGAGAAAAGAGTGGAGAACATAAAAAAGAAGCAATGAGAGATGAAAAACCCAATAACTGAAATTAAAAAGCACACTAAAGGGAATAACAGTAGACTAGAGGCAGCAGAACAGATCAGCAACCTGGAAGAGAGAGTAATGGAGAGAAATCAAGCTGAACAAGAGACAGAAAAATAAAAATTAAAAAATGAGAATAGGTTAAGGGAACTCAGTGACTCAACTAAGTATAATAACTAGGAGAAGAAAGAAAAGGGGGCAGAAAATTTATTTGAAGAAATAATAACTGAATACTTCCTGAATCTGAGGAAGTGAACACAAATCTAGATCTAGGAAGCACGGAGAGCTTCCCACAAAATCAACCCATGGGTGTCCACACTAAGATTCAGCAATCACAGAAGCAAAATGTACTGATAAAGAGAGAATTTTCAAAGCAACAAGAGAAAAAAACCCCAAAAGCCAAAAACCGAAAAACAGTTTCATACAGGGGAATCTCAATAAGGCTATCAGAAGATTTTTCAACAGAAACTTTGCAGGCCAGAAGGGAGTAGTGTGATATATTCAAAGTGCTGAAGGAGAAAAAACCCACAGCCTACTTACTCTATCCAGTAAGACTATCATTAATGATGGAAAGATAAAGACTTCCTCATTCAAACAAAAGTTAAAGAAATTCACAAAAGCCCTACAAGAAATGTTAAACCGTACTCTCTCAGTGGAAAGAGAAGAACATAAGAGTTTAAAAAGTAGGAAGCACAAAAGTAGTAAACACAACTGTATCTATAAAATTCAGTCAAGGGGTGCACCTGGGTGGCTCAGTTAGTTGGGTGTCTGACTTCAGCTCAGGTCATGATCTCCTGGTTCATGAGTTTGAGTCCCTCATCGAGCTCAGTGCTGGTAGTTCAGAGCCCAGAGCCTGCTTTGGATACTGTGTCTCCTTCTCTCTTTGCCCTTCCCCTGTTCATTCTCTCTCTCTCTCTCAAAAATAAATAAACCTTAAAAAAAAAAATCAGCCAAGAGATTCACTTAATAAAAGAATGTAAAGTATGTCACCATATACCAAAAACGTGGGGGGAAAGGAGTAAAGAATGGGCTCAAACTTGAATGACCATTAAATTAATATAGATGGCTATATGCATAAGATGTTATAACTTATACATCTTATATACAAACCTAATGGTAACCACAAATCAAAATTTCAGTAATAGATATGCAAAAAATAAAGAGAAAGAAATTCAAGTATATCACTAAGGAAAGTGAGCAAACTCAGAATAGACAGTAAGAAAAGAAGTGAAGAGAGAAAAACTACAAAAACAACCATAAAACAAGTAACAAAATGGCAATAAGTACATACCTAACAATAATTACTTTGAATGTAAATGGACTAAATGTTCACATCAAAAGGCATATGGTAGTGGAATGGATAAAAAGTCAAGACCCATCTAGAGTGCTGCCTACAAGAGACTCAATTCAGACCTAAAGACACATGCAGATTGAAAGTGAAGAGGTGGAAAGCACTTATCATGCAAATGCAAGTGAAAGAAAAACTGGGGTAACAATACTTTTATCAGACCAAACAAACTTTAAAATAAAAATTATAACAGGAGACAAAGAAGGATATTCTATACTCATAAAGGGAACGATCCTACAAAAAGATGTAATAATTGTAAATGTTTATGCATCCAACATTGAGACACCCAAATATATAAAGCAGCTGCTAACAAACAAAAAAGAAATAATCGATAGTAATATAATAATTTTTACACCCATAACTTTTACACATCTAACCCCCTAATACAGCAGAACACACATGCACTTTTCAAGTGCACATAGAACATTCTCCAGATTAGATCACATATTAGGCCACGAGACTAGTCTCAACAAATTCAAAAAGATTGAAGTCATACCATGCATTTTTTTCAACCACAATGCTATGAAACTAAAAATGAACCACAAGAAAAAATCTGAAAGAAACACAAATACATGGAGGTTAAATAATATGCTATTAAACAATGAATAGGTCAATCAAGTAATCCAAGAAGAAACAAACAACAACAAAATACATGGAAACAAGTGAAAATGAAAACATAACAGTCCAAAATCTTTGAGATACCTAAAAGCCATTTTAAAGGGGAGGTTTATAGCAGTACAGGCCCACCGTAAGCAAGAAAAATCTCAACTAACCACCCTAACCTTATATCTAAAGGAGCTAGAAAAATAAGAACAAACAACCCAAAAGAGTAAAAGAAAGGAAGTCATAAAGATTGAAGCAGAATAATCAAAATGGTAACTAAAAAATAATAGAACAGATCATATGAAATAAGGAGCTGGTTCTTTGAAGAAATCAGTAACATTGATAAACCTGCAGTCAGCTTCATAAATAGACAAATAAAAACAAGAGAGAAAGATGATGCAAATACACTAAATGAGATTAAATAATAACTGACACTACAGAAATGCAAAAGATTATGAGAAAATATTATGAAAAGTTATATGCCAACAAATTAGACAATGTAGAAGAAATGGATAAATTCATAGAAACACACAACCTCCCAAAACCGAATCATGAAGAAATGCAAAATTTGAACATATTGATTGCCAGCAATGAAATTGAGTCAGTGATCAAAAGATTCCAACAAACAAAAGCCCAGGATCCGCAGACTTCACAGGTGAATTCTATCAAACATTTAAAGGACTGTTAATATCTATTCTTCTCAAACTATTCCAAAAAAAATAGAAGAGGAAGTAAAGCTTCCAAATTAATTCTACAAAGCAGATATCAAAACCAAAACCAAATAAAGACACTACAAAAAAAGAGAACTACAAGCCAATACCTCTAATAAACATAGATGCAAGAATCATCAACAAAATATTAGCAATCCAAATCTGAAAATGCACTTAAAAAATTGCTATGGTCAAGTGAGATTTATTCTGGGAATGCAAGAGTGGTTCAATATTCACAAATCAATCAACATGATATCTCACATCAATACGAGAAAGAATAAAAACCATATGATCATTTCAATAGATGCAGAAAAAGTATTTGTTATGATAAGTGAAATAAAACATTTACAATATGCCATATATTTTATAATTCCATTTATATCAACATTCTAGAATGTATACTATTCCATTTACGTGAAATGTCCAGAATCCAAAAAAATAATATGTAGGGGGTGGTGTAGGGGGCAAGGAATAACTACTAACAGGTATGGAGTTTCTTTTGGAGGATATTAAAAACATAAAATTAGGTGACAGTCACAGTTGCACAACCTTGTGACTACCGCCCAAAATCCTTAATTGAATATTTTTAGTAAAGAATATTTTATGTGATTATATCTCAAAAAATTCTCAGGAAAAAGGTAATTGATGTTTTAAGCAATAATAGACTATTAAAGAATGCATTGTGGGTTTATAATATATGTAAAAGTAAAAGGCATGAAACCATAAAATCTAGGAGATGATAAATGGAAGTATACGATTGCAAGATTCTTAGTCTATATCTAAAGTGATATAAAATTGCTTGAGGCAGATTTTTAAATAAATAAGTCTAAACTTATACTATGGAACCTAACAGAACTACTATAATAGTAAAAGAAAGCGTTATAACAAATAATCTAATAGACAATGCTAAATCATTTAAAAATTGAGTAATCTAAAAATTATTCAATAAATCTGAAAGAAGGTAGGGAAAAAGGATAATGAAATAAAAATAGATGGGAGAAGAAGAAAACAAACACCAAATGACAGACTTAAACCTAATATTAATGATCACTTTAAATATATATTATTTAAGCACTGCAATTAAAAGACAGATTTTTTATTGGATCAAAGAGCCAGACCCAAATCTGTGCTGCCACAGGATATATATATGTTAAATATAATGACACAGATAGGGGAAAAATGGTAGGATGAGGAAAGATCTCACTGATTTATATAACTGGTGGACAAATTCAGCAATATACAGATGTCTTGAATAACACTATCAAACAATTTGATCTGATTGACATTTATAGACCATTGCACTTATGGATAGCAAAATACACCTTTTGGGGGGCATACAGAACATTTCTGAGTCATAAAATGTAATTGAATAAGTTTAAGCAGTTTAAAATCATAAAAAATATATTCTTAAGAGCATAATGAAATTAAATTAGAAACAATAACAAAGAGTTCTCTAAAAAGTCTCCCAATATTTGGAAACTAAATAATACACTTCAAAATAGCCCATAGATCAAAGAAGAAATAGAAAGGATTTTTTCTTAACTAAATGAAAATTAAAAGACAAAAACAAGAATCTCAAAATGTATTAAGACATATATGAAAATAAATTCAAGAATGAGCAGAAAAAAATGGGATGCACTGCAGTTGTATAAAGTAAACTCCTACCACATGAATGAACTTCTATATACACATGAAGTATTGTTCACAAATATGTAGCAAATTCCACTTTGAAAAGTGGAAATATAGGTCCTTAAAAGCAAAAATAACTTTTCATTACAGTAAAATCTTGATTTGCGAGCATGATTCTTTCTAGAAAAATGCTTGTAATCCAAAGCATTCATATATCAAAGTGAATTTCAGAAACCATTGGCTCAGTTTGGCATCACATGCTACTCATATTGCAAGACATCGTTCATTTATTAAGTTAAAATTTATTAGAAATGTTTGCTCATCTTGCAGAACTCTCACAGAACAAGTTACTCCCAATCCAGGGTTTTACTGTATTTACATTTCATATTCCACAGAAGTGTATCTGTTACTGCAATGTTTCATAGTGACTGGAAGTTTATTACTTTACTACTCAACAGCTTACATGTAACTGAGTACCCTAACTAATACTCATTTGATTTATTGATTTAATCTTTCAATGAATTCATCGTTGCATGTATATTTGTTTTAGAAAGAAAGGCAAACTATAAGCTATTTATCTTGAAATTGTAGGAATGACAAATCACATATCATTTGGAATTACAAATCAATATAAACATCAACGTAAACTTTCTTTTTTTTTTTTTTTTTTTTTTTTTTTACTGTGTTATGTATATATTTCTTTCGAGATCCTGTTTACATTTTCTTTTGATATACACCCAGAAATAGGATTACTGGATCATATGGCAATTCGGTGTTTAACTTTATGAGGAATTTCAATCCTGTTTTCCACAGTGGCTGTATATATTTACATTTTTTTCCCCAATATATGAAGTTTATTGTCAAATTTGTTTCCATACAACACCCAGTGCTCATCCCAAAAGGTGCCCTCCTCAATACCCATCACCCACCCTCTCCTCCCTCCCACCCCCATCAACCCTCAGTTTGTTCTCAATTTTTAACAGTCTCTTATGCTTTGGCTCTCTCCCACTCTAACCTCTTTTTTTTTTTTTTTCCCTTCCCCTCCCCCATGGGTTTCTGTTAAGTTTCTCAGGATCCACATAAGAGTGAAACCATATGGTATCTGTCTTTCTCTGTATGGCTTATTTCACTTAGCATCACACTCTCCAGTTCCATCGATGTTGCTACAAAAGGCCATATTTCATTCTTTCTCATTGCCACGTAGTACTCCATTGTGTATATAAACCACAATTTCTTTATCCATTCATCAGTTGATGGACATTTAGGCTCTTTCCATAATTTGGCTATTGTTGAGAGTGCTGCTATAAACATTGGGGTACAAGTGCCCTTATGCATCAGTACTCCTGTATCACTTGGGTAAATTCCTAGCAGTGCTATTGCTGGGTCATAGGGTAGATATATTTTTAATTTTTTGAGGGACCTCCACACTGTTTTCCAGAGTGGCTGCACCAATTTGCATTCCCACCAACAGTGCAAGAGGGTTCCCGTTTCTCCACATCCTCTCCAGCATCTATAGTCTCCTGATTCGTTCATTTTGGCCACTCTGACTGTCATGAGATGATATCTGAGTGTGGTTTTGATTTGTATTTCCCTGATGAGGAGTGATGAGCATGTTTTCATGTGCCTGTTGGCCATCTGGATGACTTCTTTAGAGAAGTGTCTATTCATGTTTTCTGCCCATTTCTTCACTGGAGTATTTGTTTTTCAGGTGTGGATTTTGGTGAGCTCTTTATAGATTTTGGATACTAGCCCTTTGTCTGATATGTCATTTGCAAATATCTTTTCCCATTCCGTTGGTTGCCTTTTAGTTTTGTTGGTTGTTTCCTTTGCTGTGCAGAAGCTTTTTATCTTCATAAGGTCCCAGTAGTTCATTTTTGTTTTTAATTCCCTTGCCTTTGGGGATGTGTCAAGTAAGAAATTGCTATGGCTGAGGTCAGAGAAGTCTTTTCCTGCTTTCTCCTCTAGGGTTTTGATGGTTTCCTGTCTCACATTCAGGTCCTTTCTCCATTTTGAGTTTGTTTTTGTGACTGGTGTGAGAAAGTGGTCTAGTTTCAACCTTCCGCATGTTGCTGTCCAGTTCTCCCAGCACCATTTGTTAAAGAGACTGTCTTTTTTCCATTGGATGTTCTTTCCTGCTTTGTCAAAGATGAGTTGGCCATACGTTTGTGGGTCTAGTTCTGGGGTTTCTATTCTATTCCATTGGTCTCTGTGTCTGTTTTTGTGCCAATACCATGCTGTCTTGATGATGACAGCTTTGTAGTAGAGGCTAAAGTCTGGGATTGTGATGCCTCCTGCTTTGGTCTTCTTCTTCAAAATGACTTTGGCTATTCGGGGCCTTTTGTCATTCCATATGAATTTTAGGATTGCTTGTTCGAACTTCGAGAAGAATGCTGGTGTAATTTTGATTGGGATTTTTTGAATGTGTAGTTAGCTTTGGGTAGTATTGACATTTTGACAATATTTATTCTTCCAATCCACAAGCACAGAATGTTTTTCTATTTCTTTATATCTTCTTCAATTTCCTTCATAAGCTTTCTATAGTTTTCAGCATACAGATCTTTTACATCTTTGGTTAGATTTATTCCTAGGTATTTTATGTTTCTTGGTGCAATTGTGAATGGGGTTAGCTTCTTTATTTGTCTTTCTGTGGCTTCATTATTAGTGTATAAAAATGCAACTGATTTCTGTACATTGATTTTGTATCCTGCAACTTTGCTGAATTCATGTACCAGTTCTAGCAGACTTTTGGTGGAGTCTATCGGATTTTCCATGTATAGCATCATGTCATCTGCAAAAAGTGAAAGCTTGACTTCATCTTTGCCAATTTTGATGCCTTTGATTTCCTTTTGTTGTCTGATTGCTGATGCTAGCACTTCCAACACTATGTTAAACAACAGCGGTGAGAGTGGGCATCCCTGTCGTGTTCCTGATCTCAGGGGAAAAGCTCTCAGTTTTTCCCCATTGAGGATGATGTTAGCTGTGGGCTTTTCATAAATGGCTTTTATGATCTTTAAGTATGTTCCTTCTATCCCGACTTTCTCGAGGGTTTTTATTAAGAAAGGGTGCTGGATTTTGTCAAAGGCCTTTTCTGCATCGATTGACAGGATCATATGGTTCTTATCTTTTCTTTTATTAATGTGAAGTATCACATTGATTGATTTGCGAATGTTGAACCAGCCCTGCAGCCCAGGAATGAATCCCACTTGATCATGGTGAATAATTCTTTTTATATGCTGTTGAATTCCATTTGCTAGTATCTTATTGAGAATTTTTGCATCCATATTCATCAGGGATATTGGTCTGTAGTTCTCTTTTTTTTGCTGGGTCTCTGTCTGGTTTAGGAATCAAAGTAATACTGGCTTCATAGAATGAGTCTGGAAGTTTTCCTTCTCTTTCTATTTCTTGGAATAGATTGAGAAGGATAGGTATTATCTCTGCTTTAAACATCTGGTAGAACTCCCCTGGGAAGCCATCTGGTCCTGGACTCTTATTTGTTGGGAGATTTTGGATAACTGATTCAATTTCTTCGCTGGTTATGGGTCTGTTCAAGCTTTCTATTTCCTCCTGATTGAGTTTTGGAAGGGTGTGGGTGTTTAGGAATTTATCCATTTCTTCCAGGTTGTCCAGTTTGTTGGCATATAATGTTTCATAGTATTCCCTGATAATTGCTTGTATCTCTGAGGGATTGGTTGTAATAATTCCATTTGCATTCATGATTTTATCTATTTGGGTCATTTCCCTTTTCTTTTTGAGAAGCCTGGCTAGAGGTTTATCAATTTTGTTTATTTTTTCAAAAAACCAACTCTTGGTATCCTTGATCTGCTCTACCGTTTTTTTAGATTCTATATTGTTTATTTCTGCTCTGATCTTTATGATTTCTCTTCTTCTGCTGGGTTTAGGCTGCCTTTGCTGTTTGCTTCTATTTCCTTTAGGTGTGCTGTTAGATTTTGTATTTGGGATTTTTCTTGTTTCTTGAGATAGGCCTGGATTGCAATGTATTTTCCTCTCAGGACTGCCTTTGCTGCGTCCCAAAGCGTTTGGATTGTTGTGTTTTCATTTTCGTTTGTTTCCATATATTTTTTTAATTTCTTCTCTAATTGCCTGGTTGACCCATTCATTCTTTAGTAGGGTGTTCTTTAACTTCCATGCTTTTGGAGGTTTCCAGACTTTTTCCTGTGGTTTATTTCAAGCTTCATAGCATTGTTGTCTGAAAGTATGCTTGGTATGATTTCAATTTTTGTATACTTATGAAGGGCTGTTTTGTGACCCAGTATGTGATCTATCTTGGAGAATGTTCCATGTGCACTCGAGAAGAAAGTATATTCTGTTGCTTTGGGATGCAGAGTTCTAAATATATCTGTCAAGTCCATCTGATACAATGTATCACTCAGGGCCCTTGTTTCTTTATTGACCGTATGTGTAGATGATCTATCCATTTCTGTAAGTGGAGTATTAAAGTCCCCTGCAATTACCACATTCTTATCAATAAGGTTGCTTATGTTTGTGAGTAATTGTTTTATGTATTTGGGGTCTCCCGTATTTGGCGCATAGACATATATAATTGTTAGCTATTCCTGATGGATAGACCCTGTGATTATTATATAATGCCCTTCTTCATCTCTTGTTACAGCCTTTAATTTAAAGTCTAGTTTGTCTGATATAAGTATGGCTACTCCAGCTTTATTTTGACTTCCTGTGGCATGATAAATAGTTCTCCATCCCCTCACTCTCATTCTGAAGGTGTCCTCAGGTCTAAAATGAGTCTCTTGTAGACAGCAAATAGATGGGTCTTGTTTTTTATCCATTCTGATACCCTATGTCTTTTGGTTGGCGCATTTAGTCCATTTACATTCAGGGTTATTGTAGAAAGAAATGGGTTTAGAGTCATTGTGATGTCCGTAGGTTTCATGCTGGTAGTGATGTCTCTGGTACTTTGTCTCACAGGATCCCCCTTAGGATCTCTTGTAGGGCTGGTTTAGTGGTGACAAATTTCTTCAGTTTTTGTTTGTTTGGGAAGACCTTTGTCTCTCCTTCTATTCTAAATGACAGACTTGCTGGATAAAGGATTCTCGGCTGCATATTTTTTCTGTTCATCACATTGAAGATCTCCTGCCGTTCCTTTCTGACCTGCCAAGTTTCAGTAGAGAGATCAGTCACGAGTCTTATAGGTGTCCCTTTATATGTTAGAGCACGTTTATTTCTAGCTGCTTTCAGAATTTTCTCTTTATCCTTGTATTTTGCCAGTTTCACTATGATATGTTGTGCAGAAGATCTATTCAAGTTACGTCTGAAGGGAGTTCTCTGTGCCTCTTGGATTTCAATGCCTTTTTCCTTCCCCAGATCACGGAAGTTCTCAGCTATTATTTCTTCAAGTACCCCTTCAGCACCTTTCCCTCTCTCTTCCTCCTCTGGAATACCAATTATGCATATATTATTTCTCATTAGTGCATCACTTAGTTCTCTAATTTTCTCCTCATACTCCTGGATTTTTTTATCTCTCTTTTTCTCAGCTTCTTCTTTTTCCATAATTTGATCTTCTAGTTCACCTATTCTCTCCTCTGCCTCTTCAATCTGAGCCATAGTTGTCTCCATTTTATTTTGCAGTTCATTGATTTAACTCCTCCTGGCTGTTCTTTAGTCCCTTGATCTCTGTAGCAAGAGATTCTCTGCTGTCCTGTATACTGTTTTCAAGCCCAGTGATGAATTTAATGACTATTATTCTAAATTCACTTTCTGTTATATTGTTTAAATCATTTTTGATCAGTTCGTTAGCTGTTGTTATTTCCTGGATGTTTTTCTGAGGGGAATTCTTCGGTTTGGTCATTTTGGATAGTCCCTGGAGGGGTGCGGGACTGCGAGGCACTTCCCCTGTGCTGTCTTGAATAACTTGCTTTGGTGGGCAGGGCCACATTCAGACCTGATGTCTGCCCCCAGCCCACTGCTGGGGCCACAGTCAGACTGGTGTGTACCTTCTCTTCCCCTCTCCTAGGGGTGGGATTCACTGTGGGATGGCATGGCCCGTCTGGGCTACTTGCACACTGCCAGGCTTGTGGTGCTGGGGATCTGGCCTATTAGCTGGGGTGGATCGGCAAGGTGCACAGGGGCGGGAGGGGCAGGTGCAGCTCGCTTTTCCTTCGGAGATCCGCTTCGGGAGGGGCCCTGCAGCACAGGGAGGGAGTCAGACCCTGGAGGGATGGATCTGCAGAAGCACAGCATTGGGTGTTTGCACGGTGGAAGCAAGTTCCCTGGCAGGAACTGGTTCCCTTTGGGATTTTGGCTGGGGGATGGGCAAGGGAGATGGCGCTGGCGAGCGCCTTTGTTCCCTGCCACGTTGAGCTCTGTCGTCTGGGGCTCAACAACTCTCCCTTCTGTTGTCCTACAGCCCTCCCGTTCTCCAAGCATAGCTGTTAGCTTATAACCTTCCAGATGTCAAGTCCCGCTTGCTGCGGGAACACACTCCGTCTGGCCCCTCCGCTTTTGCAAGCCAGACTCAGGGGCTCTGCTTGGCCGGCAGACCGCCCCTCTGCCCCAGCTCCCTCCCACCAGTCTGTGGAGCGGGCACTGCCTTGCCGCCCTTCCTACCTTCTTCTGTGGGCCTCTCGTCTGCACTTGGCTCCAGAGACTCCATTCTCCTAGCCTTCTGGAGGTTTTCTGGGTTATTTAGGCAGGTGTAGGTGGAATCTAAGTGATCAGCAGGATGCGCGGTGAGCCCAGAGTCCTCCTACAACGCCATTTCCCAGGACCTTTAAACTTTATTTTCAAAAGAAAGATATGGCCAAACAATTTTAGGTATGTACTCTGTCCAAATTTATGTTTTTAAAATGTCTTTCTCAATAAGACTTTATGGACTATAAATCAAAATTTTATTGTGATCTTGTCCAATAAGTGTTGTTTCTTCTAGTGCATTTGTACCACAAGAATTGTTTAAGAATTTAAAAATGATATAATAAAAATCACAATTCTTCTATTCAAATATATGAGTAGGCAGACATAGTGTTGTGACATATGACATGAACATATCACTAAATTATAGGTTTTAACTTTAAACCATTTACTAAATATATTGAAAAAGTGAGGCTAAGGACAGAGGCACACTGAAAACATTTCCCCTACTAAGAGTTAATCAACCCCTCTCATTTTACCAACTTTCAGTTTTTTTCAAAATTTATTGCTTCCCAGACTAATTAATGACCCTTTTAACAATGCTCCAGATTAGAATGTTCTTTTCCAAATTACTTGAATTCTTTTCCCACTCAACTAGAAATCCTATTGCAAATGCCTTTGGGTGAGCAGCTGTGACCTACCAAGCCTTGGCTCAGTATGTGTTAATACTGTATGTATTTTGTTTTTGTAATCAGGATTAGAATGCCTACAGCATTCTTTTAACTTATCAAACAGTGCCTAATTTTAAAACGAAATGGGTTGATGATTTTATATATTAAGCACACAATCTTATCTCTACAGCTAGATTTATTTCATGGAGATCACACACATTTAAACAATACCCTGACTGGAAAAAAAAAAAAAAAAAAAAAAAAAAGAGGGTTACCTGGTTGGCTTAGTCAGTTAAGCATCTGATTCTAGAAATATTGCACAGGTCATGATCTCATAGATGTGGAATCAAGCCCTGCATCTGGCTCCCTGCTCAGCATGGACCCTGTTTAGATTCTCTGTCTCCCTCTCTCTGGGCTGTTCCCTCTTCCTCTCTCCCAAAATAAATAAATAAACTTAAAAAAATATTAATAAAAAGAATATTACCAACACCTTAGAAGTTTCCTCTCATGCTCAGATATTACCTCCCCAAAAGTAACCATTACACTAACCTCTATAATGAGGAATTAACTTTGTTCTCAAATTTTATATAAATTGAATTATGTAGAACATATATACTAGTTAAAATATGTTTTTCATCCACAAGTACTGGCATAAAATAGAAGACATCATTGTCTTTTTTTAAATTTTCTTGTGTCAGAGACAGGTGGCTGAACATCAAACATTGATGATGGTCTTTCATATTGTAGGGTTGTTATAGGGTTGTTGCTCAAAAACAGCTGTCTAGCTAAGGACTGCATTAGTCAATCCCAGTTGCTTTTAAGTGGGTCCATAGAAGTTTTCATAAATAGTAGGTGAACAAAAGTGTTGTACATCTCCTTTTTTACGGAGGCATTTTCTTCTTATCTTCCAATTAGACACTAGCACCCAAGGCAACTATGAGGACCACTGGTGCAACCAAAAGATAGAAGCAGGCTGGATCCTTGAATCACCTCTTAGAAAGAGCTTCCTATTGATATGAAACCTATTTGAACGTCAACAGAGTGAAGAATAAAATCTATATGTTTTAATTACTGCACACTTTTGGTATTTTTTGGTAGACTAGCTGGTCTTTTTCCCTTCCAATCAAAAACATGTTCTAACAATTCTTCTACCAAAAAAAGCCCTGAACATTAGTAAATGCGAATAGTTGTGTGGAGAAATCTAGGGAGGGATATTATAAACCTGTGATTAAAACTATTATCATAAAGTCTGTTCTTAACAGCAAAACTTAAACAGTTAAATAATTACCTAAGGCCATTTGATTGGTAAAGTGAAAAGTAAGGATTCAATCAGCTTAAAAGCACATTCTCTAGCATGCCTGGGTGGCTCAGTCAGTTAAATATCTGACTCTTGGTTTAAGCTCAGGTCGTGATCTCACAGTTCATGAGTTCGAACCCTACATTGGTCTCCTTGCTGACAGTGGGAAGCCTGCTTGGGATTATCTCTCTCCCTTTCTTTCTGCCCTCCCCCACTCATGCTGTCTCTGTCTCCTTCAAAATAAATAAATAAACTTAAAAAAAAAATTTAATCCTTTAAAAAAAAAAGCACATGCGCTTAACTACCACAAAGTATTACCTGATTTACTCCAATTCTTTGCAATTCCTGAGTGTGGGAGATAAGCTTAGGAATCCATTGGCTTACACCAATGGGTTAACAAGGCCTAAAGAAATACAAAGCCATAAAATGCTCACACCTGAGTCTGGGTAAATCAGATTGACATCCCAAGAATAGGAGGTGCAAAGACACCCCAAGAATAGGGAGGGCAAAGGTGCCAGCAATATGGAGGTGCAAAGGCACCCCCCAAAAAGAGAGGGGATGAGGAGCCTCCAAAATGGAGAGGGAGAGGCAAAGGCCTGCTATAGAAACAGTGCAAAGGTGCCTAATACATAGGTATATGAAATGAACAAGATTAGATATTCAGTGAGGAAGTCCCCCAATTTAGTACTGTAGCAGAAAAGCTGCTTTCACAGGAGACTAGGGCCAGGTTAGGTAAATTGGTGGACCCCGGTGCTGCAGGCAAAGCAGCCCAGAGCAGAGACGGTTGACAAAAGAAAACGTGCTTTGTTAACCCTGAGGTTATTCCCCTGTCTCTCTCATCCCCTAGGCTAGCAAAGATAAACAGGCATGGTGCCTCCTGTCTGCTGTTAACAACCATCTACCCATGTGCCCGGCTCCTGAATTTTGTTTTATATTGACCCAAGCCCAGTGTATTTTTTCAACCCCCCCTTTTCCTCATGTCCCCAAGTTAATGTTCGTAGTTTCTTTGTCTCTTTGTACATGCCCATCACGTTTGCAAGCCTTTTGATCTGAATAAATATGGGGCAAGGACCCTTACTTAGGGCTCTTGTCTTTTCCTGAACATTAGCCATCTCTTGCTTTAATCCTGCTTCCACTGTTTTGGTGGCCAAAAGAGAACTTTAGGCTTAGAGTCTATGATGCCTGAGGAAGAACTTTTTCATAAAAAGACATAAAAAAAAAAAAAAAAAACACCAAAAACATCTATTGATCTATTGATTTAAATTAAGCAGCTTTAGGTGATAGTATTTTATTTTACTTTTAACTTAACATAAAAGGCCTGGATAATCTTCATCAGCATTCTTTGCTTCCAGAGCACAGCTTTGGTTTATCATTTGAAAGCTGTATTGGAGAATGGGTAATGAAGCATAATACATTTGACATCATTAAAATTGTTATTCAAGTTGGCAGTGCAGGATATGAACACTCACAGATTTCCTATGGTATTCTACCACTTGGAAAGTTTTGACTACCACTCACACCTAAGATGGAAAAATGAATTTCATCCTTCTGTTTGAGAAATAAGATAGTATGGATTATCTGGAATTAAATTTTATTCATGGTTCATGCAGAAGGAGTGCTGGGCAGAAGTAAAAGTAGTTCGGATAGGAGTAAGTGGAGTCATAATTGTATGGTGAATAGTGTTAGGGTCTTGACATTTCAAAAGTCATTACAAAATTGCAAGTATAAAGAAGCACAATATTACAAATATGCAAGATGGGTTAATTAATATCAAAACACCTTCACCTTTTACCCAGACCTAACCAAAATTTTATTCCTCTTTCACATTAACAAATGAAAGATGACTATAAATAATAAGATAGCTACTATTTTATGTAAAACTGAAAAAAAGTGTTCATACGGATGAATTTTTTGTACTCTCTAAAATAATTACATACAAAGGGAAACAAAAATAATTTGATGAGATTTATGAGAAACATTCCCTACTCCTGACCCATAATTTCACAATAGGTATTTGAATTTGTCTGAGGCTATTTAACATAGAAAAATTTTATAAAAACTTTCAAATCAACATTAGAACTAATAGCACATTCATTTAAATTTCTTTTTATTATGGGGGTACCTCAGTGGCTCAGTTGGTTAAGTGTCAAAATTTTGGCCATGATCTCAGGGTTCACGTGTTTGAGTCCTAGGTCGGGCTCCACACTGTAAGTGTGGGATTGTCTCTCTTTCTCTCTCTCTGCCCCTCTCCCACTTGCTCACTCTGTCTCTCTCTCAAAATAAATAAATAAACTTATTTTTTTAAATTTTTTATTAGGGAAAATTTTAAACATACCCAAAGAGATATTTTAATGAACTTTGCTAAACTCATTGCCTGGCATCAAATATTAATATTATCAATCATATTTTACCTAAGCTCTGCCCAAACTTGTGTGTGTGCACAAACATAATTGCATCTATATACATATACACATATATATTCAGATAGATGCACATTTTATATAATATTTATATGTATATGTATACAATATTTATTTATGTTTATATTTAATTTATTTACTAACATTTTAATTTATTTATATGTATTATTTTGTTTTAAATATTTGTAAATATTTTAAATATTTAATATAAAATTTTTTAAATATTTTATTTTTAATATTATTTTATTTATATTATAAAATATTTTCTATATTTATTATTTTTTAATTTATATTCTTTAGTTTTTATTCATATTTATTTTTATTTATGCAATTTTTATATTTATATTTCTCCATAACACCTAAAAAAGTAATAAATATTTCTGAATATCACTTAATTCATATTCAATTTTCCCTGTTGTCTTAAAACTGTCTTTTTTTAAAATTATTAAACTGTTGTTTGTATCTGGATCAAAGAATTCTATAGGTTGTGTTCACTAGTAATGTCCCTTTGTTCTGTAACACTTCTTGACCTTTTCATTTTAGACCTTTTCAGTGAGTAAAGAATACATAGTATTAAGAGAAAACAGAAAAAGTTCATACTGATAGTTCTAATTAAAATACAAAATTGAAGATTGTTCGAATTGAAACTATTGTTTCCTATCTATATACGTGTTTGGCATAGACACCTTAACCTATTGTTAGACAAGCTATCTTATAGCCATAGGGCTTCCTTTCGTTTCCTGTGTTATACATATTTCTGCTAAGAGGGATGTTTGGCATTAGAGGTTGAGTAAATGGCCTTTGTAGGAAAGCTCTGGATTCAAAACAGCTAAACGGTATAAATTAGGGAAATAATTACTTTATTTTTAACAACTTTATTGAGATATAATTCACATACTAGACACTTTACACAATTAAAATCTGTAATTCAATGATTTTTAGTAAATTTATAGATTTGTGCAATTATCATATCAATTTCAGAACGTTTTATTACTTAAAAAATAAACCCTGCACCTTTTAGTTATCACCACCCATTCCCTCATTCCACTCCCCAAACCCTAAGCAAGGACAAAACTTGCTAGAATACACTTCCCTCGTCTGGACTTTTATATGAGTGAAATCATACAAAATGAAATCATACAAAATGAAATCTTATATGTCTGGTTTCTTTCATTTACTAGATTTCAAAATGTATCCATGTTGTAGCATATGTAATTACTTCCATTTTATGGCCAAATAATATTCCCTTGAATGGATACACCACTTTTCATTTATCCATTCATCTGTCAATGCACATTTAGGCTTACTCTACTTTGTCCATTACAAATCATGACGCTATAAAATTAATGTAGAAGTTATTGCATATATATTCGTTTTTATTATTGTTGTATATATATCTAGCTAGGAGTAGAATTGATGGGTCATATGTTAACCCTATGTTTAATAGTTGAGAAACTGTTAAGGTGTTTTCCAAAGCAGCTGCACCATTTTATATTTCCACTACAATGTATGCATGTTTCAATATCTCTACATTCTTATCAACATTTATTTGACATTTTGATTCTTCATATCCTAATGGGTTTGAAGTGGTATTACACTGTAGTTTTGATTTACATTTCCTTAACAACTAATGATGTCAAGTGTCTTTTCATGTTTTTATTGCCCTTTTGTATACCATCCTTGGAGAAATGTATACTTAGTTTATTCTTCATATTTTAATGGGGTCATTTGTCTTTTATTATTGAGTTGAAAGGATTATTTACATCTTCTACATACAGGCTTCTTGTCAGACTTATGATTTTAAAATAGTTTCTTCCATTGCATGGGTTGTCTTTTCACTTTCATGATGGTGTATGTTTTAAAATTTTTACATTTGTAAATTTTCCAGTTTCCTTCTATTATTCATGTATAATTTCATTTCATTGTAGTCAAAGGACATATAGTAAAACCTTGTTTTGAGAGCATAATTAGCTCTGGAAACATGCTTGTAATCCAAAGTATTTGTGAATCCAAAGTGAATTTCAAGAACTATTAACTCAGTTGTGAACATGTGACATTTGGCACCACATACTACTTGTATTGCAAGACATCACTTGTTTATCAAGTTAAATTTATTAGAAATGTCTGCTCATCTTGCAGAACACTTGCAGTACAAGTTACGTGCAATCCAAGGTTTTACTGTATAAGATTTAAATCCATTAAAGTTTATGATACTTGTTTTATGATCTAGTATAGAGTGTATCTTCAAGAACGTTTCCTGTGTACTTGAGAAGAATATGCATTTTGCTGTTCAGTATTCTATAGATGTTCATTAGGTCTAGTTGATTTGCAGTGTTGTGCAAGTCTTCTATTTCCTTGTTGAACTTTTGTCTACTTATTCTGTTCAGTATTAACGGTAGGGTATTGAAATTTCCAAATTCTAATTCCAAAGTATCTATTTTTCTTTATTTATATTCCTTTTTTTGTTATGTATTTTGGGTCTGTGTTGTTAGGTGCATACATATTTATAATTGCTATCTCTGTCTCATTGGCTGACACTTTATCATTATAATATTTGTCTATTTATTTCTTCAACATTTATTCACTTTAAAATCTATTTGTGTGGATATTTTCAGTATAATTATCCCAGGTCATTTATGATTATTGTTTTCAAGATATATTTTTTCTATCTTTTACTTTCTCTGGTATCCTATGTTTAGTCTTAAGAAAAATGTTTCCTGTTGTTTTTCTTTTCTTTTTTATTTCTTATTTATTTTTCTTTATAAAAGCCTAAGACGAAGCTTAAATTTTTCTGGGACTTATCTAATCACTCATATTATCACTAGTATTATTTTCATTGTTGTTTGTCACTGTAGTTTCATTACTTCTGTGGACTATATCAATGCATGATTATACCTCTATTATACTTTCAATGTATTTGAGTGGTTTTCAAGTTTTCGCCAGATGAAACAGTGCTTCTGTGAAATATGTGTACATGCTTTCAACTACATGTGTTTAAAAGATTTTTTGGATTAATACACATTAAGATTGGAGTATTTATGCCAAAATATATGTGATGGTTGACACCAATATAATGCTAAACTCTTTTCCAAAGAGATTGTACCAATGAATACTCATATCAGCAATCTATATGAGGTTCTGTTAATCACATTTGGATATTTTTTGATTTATCATTTTCTCCCCTCAAATAGATGTAATGGTTTTATTTCATGATGGTCCTATGAAGGACTCTATTGTCCCAAGATAAAAGATGTTCTTGCTTTCTTTCTAATGTATTATTATTTCATATCTTGATTGGTGACTAACTGGGGTCCCAATATTGCTGTATCTCTACCTTCTAGGTATAGGTTGGCCTTGCCTTCCTGCATAGCTTCCACCAGTTTCACATCCAAGTACTATAATCTTATCCAATCAAAAATAAATCCCACAAAATAATGTCAAAGTAAGTACTACAATGGGCTATGGAATGCACAATTTACATAATTCTACCATGTGCTTTTCACAGAGGCATGTAGTCTTCAGGTAAAGCACTGATTCAGAGATAACATTTTGCTGGGTTTGGATACTCTTCTTCAGGATGCACTATTTGCACAGAAGCAAAAACAGATTTTGAAAATAACTGTTTGAAATAAATGTAACAGAAAATTTCTTTTCCTTCTATCTTTAAAAAAGAGTTAAGAAAAAAAAATTTATGTCAAAATACAAGCACAGGACTGATAACTAAATCTTGGAATTCAAGAGACTAACAGAATAAAAAAATGTGGGCTAAAATTGCATTAATTGGCTTAAAAATACATATTACCAAACACCTAATTTCCATGGCAAACTGTCTTCTTCTGAGGATATAAATTTTAATTAAAAATATTCTTCTAGAAGTTTAATTATAAGAGATCCATGAATTTTGTCTTATATAGTGATGTTCACTGGAAGAGCAAAGAACTTTTATCTAAGTTGGTTTATGTGGGTTTTTCCTTTGTATATGTCAGTAAAGAATCAGGTGAGATTATCTTTACTTTCAGCATTAAATATTCTCAACTTTTATTAGCAGGAAAATTTGTAAACACAATTTTGCCTTCTCATGAGATTTCATGTTTTCCCAGAATATTTCTCAGGCTGAGAGTTATTTGCATTACATGTTTTTCAACATAAGAAACTAGAATAGCCTTCAGGTATTTGTATTTGTATTCTTTTTATTCCAGTCCATCTATAAAATTTATATTTCAAGTTGCACACCTGGGATCAGCACTGATCAAAGAAAGATATTTCACTTGAATGTACTAATCTTATTAACTAAATTATTGTGTCATTTGGATTTCAGATCTTTTCCTGTACACTTTCTCTCTGTCTATCTGTCTGTCTGCCTCTCTCTCTCTCTCTCTCTCTCTCTCACACACACACACACACACATACATACATACATAAACACACACCCTCACACTCTAGATTAAGGTCAAGATTGTTGGGACCAAAATGTAATAAAAATATTGCATCATCCATATAGAGGTGAAGTTGCCTTAAATAATGGCAGGGAGATTCAGGCAAGATGGCAGAGAAGTATGGAAATTCTCAGCTTGTCTTGTCCCTGAAATGCAGCTAGATCAGCATCAAACTGTTTTGCACATCTAGGAAATTGATCTGAGGATTAACACAACAATCTGCATAACTTGAGCCACAGATCTCTGCAGGTATATGGTGTGGAGAGGTGAGCTGGAGGAGAGAAAAGCCAAGGAGGGTAGGGAGCTGTTTTTGTGGAGAGGGAACAGAGAAAAAGTGTGGGGAGAGTGCAACACACCAGCATAGTGCAAGAAAAGCATTCCCCAAAAGTAGCTGGAGAGAAAGAGAAAGAGTGAAAACACTCACAAAGGACTGAACAAGAAATCTGTTCCCAAAACCACTGATGAGGAGAGAGGAGAGGGTTTCAATACTATTAGGATTCTATAAACAGTGATGAACAGAGTGGTGAACATATTCTGAAGCTCAGTACCTGGCGGCATTCTAGTAAGAAAAAAGGCGAACTCCCCAGGCACAGGCAGCAGGGTCTGAATGGTCCATGTGCCACACAGGAAGAAGTGGTTCCCCTGCTTGGAGAACAATTTGGTAGAGGCCATATGGCCCCCCAAGAGGCAAAGTTCCCAGTGGACTCTGGAGCAGACACATGTGCTGGCATTGGGACAAAGATGCCAGAATGGGGTGAAACCTGGCACCAGATATGTTGTGATTTGCCATAATCTGTGAACTTCTGCTGCTGTGTAATCAAAGAAATGTTTTCTGTGGCAAGCAGGCACCTGGCCACTGCTCAGCAAGACCCTTCCCTGAAGAATTTGTGTGGGTCCAAGTCAGGATTCTCTGAAGTGAGGGGTTTTGAAACACAGCCCCATCTGAGATAAAACTCTGGAGGAGGTGATGCCTGGAAGGCTGATGACTTGGACATGGACAGGGTAGATGCGGGGTGTAGATGGAAGCCTGAGACAAAGGAGGAGTGCTTGACTGCAGGTTGGTGAGAGCAAAAAGGTCCTGTGCCAGAGACTAGGAAGCTGGGTGAAGCCATTTCCATCTCTCCTGCACACACACATAGAGGTGCACATGCATATGCATCAAGCCCCACCCAATGGTGCTCTCTAAGCACATCCCCTAGAAGTCCAATGCTTCATAGTTGACTTCTGAGGGAAACTGGATGTAGCTGAATTTGGTTTTCATTCTGTTTGTTGGTTCATCTACTCCCTTTTTTGTTTTTTATTTATTTTTTTTTGCTTATGTCTGTGTTTTTTTTTCTTTTTTCCCCTTCTTACTTGTCTTTTTCTTAGATACAGAAAGAGAAAAACTTATTTTTATTTTTCCTTTAATTTTTAAAACTTTTTACTAATTAAAAATTTTTACTATGGTTTTAATTTTTCTGTAAATTTTTTCTTTCACTTTATTTTATTCCATTTTATTATATACACTTTTTAAATTCTTAAATTATTTAGTAATTTTTTCTTTTCTTTTCTTTCCCTTTTTTCTTCTTTCAAAAAGCAACCCAAACCTTAGATAAGCTACGTTGAAAACAGCTAAGATATAGCTTTATTTATTTGATTTTTTGTGCTTTTAATTTTTAATTTTATTTTTTTGATTTTATTAATTTTTTTCTTCCTCCAAAATGAAAAAATGAAGGAATTCAAAAGAAAGAACAGGAAGAAATGACAACCAGGGATTTAATCAACACAGATATAAGCAAGATGTCTGAATTATAACTTAGAACCACGACAATAAGAATACTGGCTGGGGTTGAAAAAGCACAGAATCCCTTTCTGTGAAGATAAAAGCAATAAAATCCAGACAGGATGAAATTAAAAATGCTATAACCGAGATGAAATATTGAATGAATGCCACGGTGGCAAGGATGGATGAAGCAGAGAAGCAAATCGGTGATACAGAAGACAAAATTATGGAGAATAATGAAGCAGAAAAAAGAGGGAAACTAAAGCAAAGGAAAACATACAAGATTTAGAAAGCTCAGTAATTTATTAAAAAGATTAATGACAGAATCATAGGAGTCCCAGAAGATGAAGAGAGAGAAAAAGGGGCAAAAGCTTTATGTGAGTGAATTATAGAGGAAAACTTCACTAATCTGGAGAAGGACAAAAACATCAAAATCCAAAAAGCACAGGGAACTCCCATTAGATTAAACAAAAACCAACCATCGCCAAGGATATCATGGTCAAATTCACAAAATACGCAGCGGGGGGGGGGGGGCACCTGGGTGACTCCGTGGGTTGAGTGTCCCACTTAGGCTCAGGTCATGATTTCATGGTTTGTGATTTCAAGCCCTTCATCAGACTCTGTGCTGACAGTTTGGAGCCTAAAACCTGCTTCAGATTCTGTGTCTCCCTCTCTCTCTGCCCCTCCCCCATTCATGCTCTGTCTCTCCCTCTCTAAAAAAAAAAATACACAGACAAGTAAAGAATTATGAAAGCAGGAAGGGAAAAAAGTCCTCAACCTGTAAGGGAAGACAGATATGGTTCACAGCAGACCTATCCACAGAAACTTGGCAGGCTACGAACGAGTGGCAGAATATATTCAGCATGCTGAATCAGAAAAGTATGCAGCAAGACTTCTTTATCCAGCAAGGCTGTCATTCAAAATAGAAGGAGAGATAAAGAGTTTCCCAGACAAAAAATAAAGGAGTCATGACCACTAAACTAGCCCTGCAAGAAATTTTAACGGGGACCCTTTGAATGGAGAAAAGATGAAACAAAACAATAAAGACCAAAAACAACAAAGACTAGAAAGAACCAGAGAACATCACCAGACACTCCAACTCTACAGGCAACAAAATGGCATTAAATTCATATCTTTCAGTACTCACTCTAAATGTCAATGGACTAAACCCTCCAATCAAAAGACATAGGGTATCAGGATGGATAAGAAAACAAAAACCCATCTATGTGCTGCTTATAAGAGATCCATTTTAGACCTAAAGTCTTACAGCTTGAAAGTAAGGGGACAGAGAATCATTTATTGTGCTAATGGTTGCAAAAGAAAGGTGGTGTAGCCATTCATATATCAGACAAACTAGATTTTAAAATAAAGACTGTAACAAAAGAAGAAGAAGGACAATATATCATAATTAAGGGGTCTAGACACCAAGAAGATGTAACAATTATAAATATTTATGCCCCCAATATAAAACACCCAAACATATAAATCAGTTAATAAAAAACAAAAACTCATTGATAATAACACCATAGCAGTAGGGGACTTCAACACCTCCTTTACAACAATGGAAAGATCATCTAAGCAGAAAATTAACAAGGAAACAATGGCTTTGAATGACACACTGGACTATATGGACTTAATAGATATATTCAGACCATTTCATTCTAAATCAGCAGAATATACATTCTTCTGGAGTGCACATGGAACATTTTCCAGAATAGATCAAATATTGGGACATAAATCAGCCCTCAAAAAGTACAAAAAGATCGAGATCATACCTTGCATATTTTCAGACCACAACACAATAACACCCAAAATCAACCACAAGAAACAATTTGGAAAGACCATGAATACTTGCAGACTAAAGAACACACTACTACAGAATGAATGTGTTAACCAGGAAATTAAAGAGGAAATTAAAAGTACAAGGAAGGTAATGAAAATGAAAACATGACAGCCCAAAACCTCTGGGATGCAGCAAAGGCAGTCATAAGAGGGACGTATATAGCAATCCAGGCATTTTAAAGAAGGAAGAAATAATGTCAATGGACTAAAAAAACTAACCTTACACCTTAAAGAGCTGGAAAAACAACAGCAAAGAAAGCTTAAAAACAGCAAAAGACAGGAAATAAAGATTAGAACAGAAATCAATGATATCGAAATGAAAAACAAACAAACAAAAAACACAGTAGAACATTATCAGTGAAACCATAAGCTGGATCTTTGAAAGAATTAACAAAATTGATAAACCTGTAGCCAGACTGATCAAAAATAAAAACGAAAGGATCTAAATAAATAAAGTTGTGATTGAAAGAAGAGAGATCACATCCAACAATGCAGAAATACAAACAATAATAGAATAATTATGAGTAATCATATGCCAATAAATTGGGCAACCCAAAAGAAATGGACAAATTCCTAGAAACATATCAATTACCAAAACTGAAACAGGAAAAAATAGAAAATTTGAACTGACCAGTAGAGAAATTGAATCAGTTATCAAAATTTTCGCAACAAACAAGAGTCCAGGGCTGGATGGCTTTCCAGGAAAATTCTACCAAATATTTAAAGAAGAGTTAACACCTATTCTTCTGAAGCTGTTCCAGAAAAATAGAAAAAGGAAAACTTCTAAACTCATTCTACAAGGCCAGAATTACCTTGATTCCAAAACCAGACAAATACCCCACTGAAAAGGAGAACTACAAAATTTCCCTATGAACATGGACGCAAAAATTCTCAACAAGATACTAGCCAACAGGATCCAACAATATATTAAAATAATTGCTCACCATGATCAAATGGGATTTATTCTTGGGATGCAGGACTGGTTCAACATCTGCGAATCAATCAGTGTGATCCATCACATTAATAAAAGAAAGGATAAGAACCACATGATCCTCTCAATAGATGAAGAGAAAACATTTGACAAAATACAGCATCCTTCTTGATAAAAACCCTCAAGAACGTAAGAATAGAAGAATCATACCTCACAATCACAAAAACCATATATAAAAGACCCATTGCTAATATAATTCTCAATGGGGAAAAACTGAGAGCTTTCTTGATTAAATCATGAACGTGACAAGGATTTCCACTCTCACCACTGTTATTCAGCATAGTGTTGGAAATCCTACCCTCAGTAATCAGAAAACACAAAGAAATAAAAGGTATCCAAATCGACAAGGCAGAAGTCAAACCTTCACTCTTCACAGATGACATGATACTCTATGTGAAAACCCAAAAGACTCCACCTAAAAACTGCTAGAACTGTTCCATGGATTCAGCAAATTCACAGGACATAAAATAAATGTACACAAGTCAGTTGCATTTCTATACACCAATCATGAAGCAGCAGAAAAAGAAATCAAGTCATCAATACCATTTAAAATTGCACCAAAACCCATAAAATACCTAAGAATAAACCTAACCAAAGAAATGAAAAATCTATGCACTGAAAACTATAGAAAGCTTATGAAAGAAATTGAAGAAGAAATTAAAAAAATGGAAAAACATTCCATGCTCATGGATTGGAAGAACAAATATTGTTAAAATGTTCATACTACCCAAAGAAATCTACATACTCAATGCAATCCCTATCAAAATAACACCAGTATTCTTCACAGAGCTTGAACAAACAACCTTAAAGTTTGCATGGAACCAGAAAAAAACCCTGAATAGCCAAAGCAATCCTGAAAAAGAAAACCAAACCTGAAGGCATCACAATTCCATACTTCAAGTTGTATTACAAAGCTGTAATCATCAAGACAGTATGGTACTGGCACAAGAACAGACCAATGGAACAGATCAATGGAACAGAATAGAGAATAAACTTATAGCCAACTAATCTTTGACAAAGCAGGAAAGAATATTCAATGGAAAAAAGACAGTCTCTTCAGCAAATGGTGTTGGGAAACCTGGACATGCAGAAGAATGAACCTGCACCTCTTTCTTATACCATACACAAAAATAAACTCAAAATGGATGAAACACCTAAACACAAGATAGAAAGCCATTAAATCCTAGAGGAGAAAACAGGCAACAACCTCTTTGACCTCGGACACAGCAACTTATTACTTGACATGTCTCCAGAGGCAAGGGAAACGAAAGTAAAAATGAACTTTTGGGACCTCATCAAGATAAAAACTTCTGCAAAATGAGGGAAACAATCAGCAAAACTAAAAGGCAACTGACAGAATGGGAAAAGATATTTGCAAATGCCATATCACATAAAGGGTTAATATCCAAAATCTGTAAAGAACTTATCAAACTCAATACCCCAAAAAACAAATAATCCAGTGAAGAAATGGGCAAAAGCCATGAACAGACACTATTCCAAAGAAGACATACAGATGGCTAACAGACCCATGAAAAAATGCTCAACATCACTCATCATCAGGGAAATACAAATCAAAACCACAATGAGATATCACCTCACACCTGTCAGAATGGCTAAAATTGACAACTCAGGAAACAACAGATCTTGGTGAGGATCCAGAGAAAGAGGAATCCTTTTACACTGCTGGTGGGAATGCAAACTGGTGCAGCCACTCTGGAAAACAGTGTGGAAGTTCTTCAAAAAAAATTAAAAATACAACTACCCCACAAACCCAGCAATTGCACTACTAGGCATTTATCCAAAGAATATAGGTATGCTGCTTTGAATAGGCACATGCCCTAATGTTTGTAGCAGCACTATTGACAATAATCAAAGTATGGAAAGAGCCCAAATGTCTATCAACTGATGAATGGATAAAAATGTAATACATGTATACAATAGAATATTACTTGGCAATCAAAAAGAATGAAATTTTGGGTTTTTTTTTGCAAAAATGTGGATGGAACTAGATTGTATTATGCTAAGGGAAATAAATCAGTCAGAGAAAGACGAGTATCATTTGACTTTACTCCTTTGTGGAATGTAAAATACAAAACCAATGAAAAAAAGGAAGGGAAGCAAAAATAATATGAAAACAGGGAGGGAGACAAACCATAGGAGACTTGTAAATACCGAGAACAAACTGATGGTTGCTGGAGGGGTTTTGGGTGGAGGGGGTGGATGGGATAAATGGGCAAGGGACATTAAGCAGAACACTTGTTGGGATGAACATTGGGTGTTTTATGTAAATGAGGAATCAGTAAATTCTATTCCTGACATCATTATTACACTATGTGTTAACTAACTTGGATCTAAATAAAATAATAATAATAGCAGGAATTGTGGAGGAGAGGAATACTGTGATCCAGGTACCAAAATTCTTTTTTTTAAGTTTATTTATTTATTTTGAGAAAGAGAGAGAGAGAGTGCAGGTTGGGGCAGAGAGAGTGGGAGAGAGAAAATACCAACCATGCTCCCTGCTATCTGCTATCAGTGTGGATCTCTACACAGGGCTTGATCCTACCAACCTTGAGACAATGACCTGAGCTGAAATCAAGAGTTGGACACTTAACCAACTGAGGCACCCAGGTGCCATCAGGTACCAAAATTCTAAAAACTAAGTACAAGGAGAGGGAAAAAATAGTTCTCTGAATCCCAGTCGTAAAGATTTGGGAAAATGTTAATTTCAATAAGGTACTAGCAACAAGAATGATGATTGACTCCAGTAACTAGCAAGGCAGTATTTTTAAAGGCACACAGGCAAAAATTTATCATCATGTGTTTACTATCAAATATGTGATCATTGGGCACTGTGGATGGAAATGTAAACTTGTGTAGCCACAATGGAAAACAGTATGGTGATTTCCCAAAAAAAAAAATAAAAATAAAAATATAATTACATATGATCTAGCAGCTCCTCTTGTGGGTATATCTAAAAGAATTGAAAATAGGGTCGCAAAGAGATACCTGGACCCTCATACATATAGCAGCTTTGTTTATAGTAGCCCAAAGGTGAAGATCCCAAGAATCCATCAACAGATGAATAAATAAGCAAAATGTGGTCTTTATATACAATGGGATATTATTCAGTCTTAAAAAGGAAAGAAATACTGACATATGCTACAGTATGGATGAATCTTGAAGAAATTTTTCTAAGTAAAATAAGCCAGTCACAAAAATACAGATACTATTTATCCCACTTGTTTGAGGTGTCTAGCATAGTCAAATTCATAAAAACAGAAAGTAGAATGGTGGTTACCAGGAGTTGAAGAAAGGGAAATAAGAAACAGAAAAGGGAAATACATATATATAATTCCAGTTAAAAAAAAAACGAAGAAATGTGTCACCAGTAGCACGTATTGGAAAGAATAAGATGAGAGTGGTTATTTGGGCGGGGGGGAGGGGATAAGAAATAGAAAAAGAAGCATAACAATAATGGGGTGTGAAGAGGGTAGCTGTTGTTAACAAAGATTCCAGATTGTGAGTTGTGCCTGCAAGTTCCTGACAGAAAAGGCAGGAATCAGTTCTAGCCTCAAAATTCCTGAGTAGTACTTGAAAATTCCTTAGTCTTGGCATATGTATCCAAATAGCTTTGAGGTTCTGATGTGTATTTCAGCACTTGTTATATAAGACTGGCACTGATATGTGAGCTATGAGTTTTCAGTCTAAGCAATATTTCCTCACTGGATTTGATGTGTTCAAGTAAGTAAAATTGGGAGCCTGAACTGTTAACAACATTAAAAGGAAAAAATAAAAGTTTGTGTGAAATACTCAGAACAGTTTTTCTTTGTTGTCATAATTTATATTTTTCTTTACCCTTTGTTCTTATGGTTTTGTACAGTGTTAGCTTATTTGTGTCTATTTTGAATGCAGTGACACTTTTCACACTTTCTTTATACTATCATTATAACATTCTGTTGTATGTTTTTTGACTTAATGACTGTCATTCTGCTTTATTCTCATAGGGCATGGTTCTACTTTTATGCCTTATTTCCCAGAATTAAATGATTTAATTTTAAGTATTTAAATTCCTTTCAATGTCCAAATAAAATGATATATGGTAAATATGTCTGAGTATAATAAAAAGAATTGGATAAATTATACAAGTCTTTAAAGAAAGAAATGCTGCGTTAGAATACCAATTTCACAATAAACTTGCTTAGTGAATATACAGTAGTCACCAAATCTCTGGGCCTAGATTCTTCCCATTAGGATAGAAATAACAATACTTAACTCTGAAATTACTTATAGAGTGTAAATAAGCAGGTATATACAAAGCAGTATATTTGAGGAAGGTTCAAAACAATGATGAGGATAATGACAAAATAGACTTCAAACATAATTTTTATTTGTTTTTTAGAGTCAATCACCCAGCTTATGTTAAAATTTTAGAATATATGAAACATACAAAGAATTGCATAAAATTAGGTGTATAATTTAAGGTATTCTAGAGTGAATATTTCTAGAACTCAGCAACTTTTCTAAGTCCCTTTTCCTAATTACAAGTGCCTCTAAATTTGCTTAGAGTTAACAGTTATCCTGGTTTTTGTTTATCACACTAAGTTTGGGAGAAAATATTTGCAAAACACATATCTGATTAAAGACAGTTATCCAAAATACACAGAGACCTCTTAAAACACAACAATAAAACATTAAAAAAAAATTTAAAAATAGGCCAAAGACCTTAACTGAGACCTCACCAAAGAAGATTGTAGATGATAAATAAGCAAATGAAAAGACACTACACATCATATGTCATCAGGAAAATGTAAATTAAATCAATAAGACACTACTGCATCCTGGAACTCTAACAATATCAGTTTTTGTTGAGGATGTGGAGCAACAGGAACTCTCATTAATTGCTAGTAGGAATGCAAAATAGTACAGCCATTTTGGAACAGTTTGGTAGTTTCTCATAAAACTCATCATTTGCTTAAACATGCTCTTAACATATGATCCATTAAACATGCTCCTTGGTATTTACCTCAAGGAACTGAAAACTTATGTTCACACACACACAAAAAACTTCACATAGATGTTTATAGCATTTTACTTACAATTGTCAAAACCTGGAAACTACAAAATTGTCCTTCATTAAGAAAATGGGTAAATAAACTGTGGAACATCCAGACAATCAGCACTAAAATAAAATGAACTATCAAACCATAAAAAGAATATGGAAGAAACTTAAATGCATATTACTAAGTGAAAGAAACTATTCTGAACTGGTTAGTTGCTGTATGAATCCAACTATATATAACATTCTAGGAAAGGCAAAACTATGGAGACGGTATTAAAAAAAAATCAGTGGTTGCCAGGGGTTGGGAGTGTGGGGAGGCATGATTAGGCAGAGTAAATAATGTTTCTAGGGTAGTAAAAAATACTCGGTATGATACTGTAATGATTAGATACACTTTAAATTTGTCAGACCCTTATAAGGGTCCGTATGAGTGAACCCTAAGGTAAAACTATGAACTTGGGGTGATTAGATGTATCCATGTAGGTTTATCTTTTGAACAAATGTATCACTCTTTTTGGGGGTTATTGATAATGAAAGAGACTATGTATGCATGTGTGGTTTATGGGGAGTATGGAAAAATCCATAACTTCCTCTCAAGTTTGCTGTGAACCTAAAACTGTTCTAAAAATTAAGCTTTGGGGTGCTTAGGTGGCTCAGTCGGTTGAGCGTCTGCCTTCTCGCAGTTCATGAGTTTTAGCCCTACGTCGGATTCTGTGCTGACAGATCAGAGCCTGGAGCCTGCTTCAGATTCTGTGTCTCCCTCTCTCTCAAACCCTCCCCCACTCGCACTTTGTCTCTCTCTCTCTGAAAAATAAACATTAAAACAATTTTTTTAAAAACCTTAAAAATTTTAATTTTTTTTAAATGATTGAACCCAAATTCCTTTCTGACAGTAATATATATCCATGATTTCCCATTTCTACACATACCAACCAGAAATTGGATTTTCAAACTTTTAAATTTAGATAATTATGAGAGGGGCTTTTTTGCAGTCAAATTATGTCAGTTTGACTTTAGTCTGTATTTTCACAATTATTATTGATTATGAACACTCTTAAATGTTTCTTACGCTTTTAAATTTCTTTGTTAATGAAGTTCCTTTCAATTTTTATTATGTTTTTCTATTGAGTTGTCTCTTTTTGTTGTTCTATGGGAATTCAATATGTTTTCAGAATATGCATCTCACAGTAGTTATATGTACAGCAAATATTTTCTCCCTTTTTATTGTTGATGTGCCCATTGTGTTAATGGTGTCTTTGGATGAAATGAAATCATTTCTTAAAAGGGTTTATTTATTTATTTTGAGAGAGAGACAGAGAGACAGAGACAGAGAGAATCGCAAGCAGGCTTTATGCCCAGCATGGAGCCTGATACGGGGCTCCATCTCATGACTGCAAGATCATGATCTGAGTCAAATCAAGAATCTGATGCTTAACTGACTGAGCCACCCAGATGCCCCTGATGAAATGAAATTCTTAATTTGGATGCCATCCACTTTATTAAGCTATATTTTATTTATGATTACTGTTTTGGGTGCTATTGAAGGAAACTCTAGTTACAACTGGGTGGTGAATATAATCTCTTATATTATTTGTAAAATATTATATTGTTCATTTTACATTTAGCTGTAAAATCCAGCTACAACTGATGTTTGTGCACAGTTTGAATTTGGATTCAGTTTCACTCCCCTTTCATAGAGACACACAGTTTTTTCATGATTAATTGAAGCACTTATTCTTTTCCCATCACTTTGCTGAGCCAGTGCCATAGAATGAATTTTGTCTCCTCTCACAATTCATATGTTGAACCTAATCCTCCAAGTTGAACTTAATCCGCAAAGTGATGGTACTTGGAGGTGGGGCTTGGGGAAGTTGACTAGGTCATCAGGGCAGAGGCCTCACCAATGGGATTAATTACTAAAGCAGCCTCCAGAGAGCTTCTTTGCCCCTTCCACCAGGTGAGGACACAGCCACCAGATAAGCCATCTACAAACCAGGCTGTCACTGGACACTGACTGTATCCTGGACTTCTGGACTTCCCAGCCTCTAGAACTGTAAGAAGTAAATTCTTCTTGCTTAAAATCCCCAATATCTATCTATCTATCTATCTATCTATCTATCTATCTATCTATCTACCTAATCTCTATGTATCTATGTATCTATCTATCTATCTATCTATCTATCCATCCAGATGTAATAGGGCAGGAATGAAAACAAAAGATGAGTGGTTGACAAGATATAAAGGTAAGGAAGTGGTTGGTTAGAAATGAACCTTCAGGAAATCTTTTAGAGTGAAGGAACTGCTGTTTTTTGTACTAGGGGTAAGGATACATAATTATGAATTTTTCAAAAACCATAAAACTTAATAACAAAGAGTAAGCTTTAATGCATACCAAACTAAAATAAAGCAAAAAATAACAACAACAAACCAGGACATCAGGGGATCCTGATATGAGATATGGATGGTGACAAATGAATGGAACTATATTATAAGTGTATAATACAACGTCACTTGAGAGGGTGGGGAAAAAAAAGAAATGATCTAAGTAATTTTGGAAAATTGTGTTTTGACTGCAAACTACAGGTCTAAGGTTAAAGATAAAAGGAACTATTTTCTGTATGTAAATACCTTACTGTAACTGATAAATTTGTTTCTCATGGGATATAGGTTTAAACTTCTGAATCTGCTTTACATATTTACTAGATTGAAAAAATAAACAAATTGATGGTACTTGCAGTATTTTAAATTTTAGCCACTCTAGTGTTTCTTTAATAATAGTTAAGATTTTAATTTATATTTTCCTTATTACTAATGGTGTTGAGCAAAGTTATATATGCTAATTAACCAATTTAAGAATCCTTTACATATTCTAGAGGTAAGATCTTCAACAGATGAATGCTTTCCATACATTGTTTCCCAGTCTGTGATTTTGCTTTTTAACTTTCCTAATAGTGTATTTTAAATGATAAATGTTTTTAATTTTGATGAAGACAAGTTACTCAAATTTTTATTCTCTTTCTCTTCTATTTCATAAATGGATTAATCTACACTAACTAACATTTTCTCTCTTTTTAAAAAAATATGTTTTGGGCTCCAGGATGGCTCAGTCAGTTGAACATCCAACTATTGATTTTGTCTCAGGTCATGATCCCAGAGTTGTGGGATAGAGCCCCGCATCAGGGTCTGTCCTGAGTGTGGGGCCTGTTTAGGATTATATCTCTCTCCTCTGCCCCTTTCCTCCACTTGTGCTCTCTGTCTCTCTGTCTCTCTAAAATAAATTTAAAAAAAAACTTAAAGAATAAATAAAATCTTTGTTTTGTAGTGTCACATTTTATATTGACTATAATAGATTATAAATTAATTTTTATATTATGTAATATAGGTGTCAAATTATTATTTTTTGCACAGAAATACACAATCGTTCCAGTCCTTTTGTTGAAAAATATTTTCTCATACATTAAATTGATACATTTTTAAAAAATCGGTTACTGTGTTTTCTTTGTTTACATTGCTTTTCATAAATGCATATACCTATATTTATGACAATGACTAACTGAAATGATCACTGTAGTTTTATACTTAAGTGTTAGAAGTAGATACAATAAAATCCAACTTAGTTTTTCTTTCTTAAACTTATTTGGCTGTTCTGGTCTTTTGCATTTGTGTATAATTTTAGAATCAACTTGACCTTTTGTACCAAAACCTATCAGGAGTTTGATTGAAATTTTCTTAAATATATAAATTAACTTGAAGAATATTATCATCATAATGATAACTAGTCTATTTATTAGCAGAGTATATAACATTTAAATTTTTAATTTTTCTCAGCTAGGTTTTATAGTTTTAAGCTTTGTTTATCATTTTAAAAAGTCTCTCTAAATATTTTGTTTTTTCTATCAGAGGTGGTGCTATTTATTTAGCTTACTAATTTTATTTTTTTGGTAAATAGAAATATCATTCATTTTTGTATGTTGACCTTATATTCTGCAACCATGTTAAACTCACTTATCAGTTTCAGTGGTTTTTTGTAAATTTAATGTGAATATTTATATAAATGATCATGTGTCTATAAACAGAAGCATTTTTACTTCATATAAAGTACTTTATTTCTTTTGCTTCTTATTGAATTTTCTAGGTACCTCAATACAATGTTGAATTGAAATGGTGACTATATGTGAAAAAAGAGATATTTGAAGTTATAGTGCTCCTAAAGTTCTTATATTTTCTAGGATAAAAATGCAGGTAACAATTAATATGACACTTGGATAATTTTATGACACTACATTGCAATTTCAAGACAAGTCATTAAAAAAGAAAAAATGATGTATACAATGATAAAATTTTAAAAATGAAATAAAATAAGTTCAAATAATCAAAAACTCATGGAGTATAGATGAAAATGAATAGAATAATTGAAGTAACTTGAAAACACATAAGATGAAACATTTAAATTAGGAAATTAATAATATAAACACCTACATCATGAAAGAAATAAGTACTCTATTTAACAGACAAAAATCGTTAGGCTTAAAAGGTATAGAAAAATATCTTTCATTAAGATATATGTACAATTCCTGAGAAAAATGTTAGCAATATAAATTAAGCAAAACAAGAGCATCAATCATCAATTTGATTTTCTAACAAGAATACAAGTTTACTTAAATACAAGTTTACTTAATACAAGTTTAATTAAAAACTATTTTAACTATATTAATACATTAAAGATGAACATATGTGCATCTCATATGTATATCTGTATTTTAATTGATACAGAAAGTTTATTTGATTAAAAAATCACCAGTATTTCTTTATGAAAGCCCACAAAAAAACTCAAATATAAAATGAAACTTCCTTAATTTGATTTTTAAAATTGCCTACTAAAAAAGATATTCCTAAATCATCTATACTAAATTATAAAATTTTGGAAGGCTATTCCTAAGAGTAATGAACCAATTAAGCTTTCTTGGTTCACTTCTATTATATACTATACTGAAGTATGTAACCCATGTATTAAAGAACAAAAATGTAGTGGAAAGTATTAGGATTGAAAACCAAGATAAATTAATAATTCATTGATAAATGTAGGATTCATAGGAAATCTAAATTGGTTTTCAAATAAATTGTTATAATTAATAATTTAGATATATTACTGGGTAAAATTTAATAAACAAAAATCAATTTTATGTTTATATAAAGCAACAACATACAAGAGGAAAAAGTTAAATATCATAAAAGCATTGTATACCTAGGAATATTTCTGACAATAACAACAAAAATTTCAGACCTCTAATTCAACACAATAAACAATAACATATTTAGGTAAATAAAGGGAAATATAAATACATAAAGGTAAGTACAATATATGTAGCTTTGAGTACTCAATATTTTAAAGAAGACAGTTCTTGTCAAATAGATCTTTAGATTCAAATCAATTTTAGCAGAATGTAACATTGTAAAGATCTTGAAACTCATGAAATTTAAATGAAATTCAAAAGAAGAAGAATAGCCAGAATCACAGTAAGAAATAGTAGGAGGGGACATCTCCACTAAGTGTGGACATTTGCTATAATTACATATTATTATCAAGTTATAGTGCTATTAGTATAATTAGCAAAATAGAGGCCAGATGTAAATTCAGATTCATCCATAGGTGATTGTCTTATTCCATTTGATCTGCTATAACAAAAAATATTCTAGATTGGGTGGCTTAAACAACAATTTTTTTTTTTTTTTTCTTATAGTCCTCACTATTCCTTACTTGGTGGAAGAGACCCGGAAGCTATCTTAAGTATGTTTTATAAAGGCACTGATCTCATTAACCAAGGCCTTGTTCTCATGAACTAATTACCTCCCAAAGGCTCCACCTCAATTTATCACTGCTTTGGGGATGAAGTTTCAACAAAAGAATTTTGGGGAGACACAAAAATTCAGTCAAGAGCAATCCTTATAATTTTGCCTTTCCAAAACATCTTAAGAATGCATTCCTACAGTATGTAATTTTTTATCTGGCTTCTTTCTCTTAAGATTTATCTAAATTGCACTTAAGATTTATCTAAATTGATGGGGATTAAGAAATACGCTTTTGATGAGCACTGGGTGTTGTGTGATGCATTGAATCACTACATTGTACACCTGAAACTATTATTACACTGCATATTAACTTACTGGAATTTAAATAAAAACTTTAAAAAAAAATAGTTGTATAATTTCAAAACAAAAGTAGATCCTTAGGTTCTGTGTAAAATGAAAGTTGTTTAAAACAAATGTCTTGTGGTCAACAAGTTCACAGTGTCCCTGGAAGAAATAAAGGTCTCAGTCCAATTTCTTCAAACTCTGTGAAATAACTGCCTTAACTTAAATGCTTCTATTTTCATTTTACACTTGCTGAAGATTAGGCATTTCAAAGTAACACAGAAATATTATTTTCCTCACTAAATAGACAATTTAACAACAACAAAAAAGGTACATCATAGCCAAAATGATAGAAACAAAGGTAAGAGTAAATATATTTTTTAAAATTAGAAAAAAAAGGGGGGGGGGGCACCTGGGTGGCTCCGTTGGTTAGGCGACAGACTTCAACTCAGGACATCATCTCTCAGTTTGTGAGTTTGAGCCCCATGTCGGGCTCTGTGCTGACAGTTCAGAGCCTGGAGCCTACTTCAGATTTTGTGTCTCCCCTTCTCATTACCTCTCCCCTGCTCACACTCTGTGTCTCTCTGTCTCTCAATAAATAAACGTTAAAAAAATAAAAAAATTAGAAAAAAAAGACATATTAGAAAAAAAAAAGACACCATATATATATATATATATATATATATATATATATATATATATGAATGATGTTTGAATTTTCTACAGGAAGTAGAGGCCAGAGGAAAAGAAAATTAGTTTTTAAAGTACTGGAACTCAAAACAAACAAACAAAAACTATTAACATAGAATTCTACATCCAGAAAAAAATATCTTACAAATGAAAAGGTAAAATGTGTTGACTTTGTGGGAAGTACAAATTGAGAGGATACATTGCCAGCAAACCCACAATACAAGAAATATAAAGTCTTCAGCTGGGGTAGAGTGATTCTACACCCCAAAGTCAGCAACTTTGATATACTGAAAATTAAAAAAAGGTCACAAGAATGGATAAATATGACAGTAAATATAAAATATCTCTTTAATATGATATAATGTATTATGTTCTAAAAAGACATGGGGCTCAAACTCAAGAACTGTGAGATCATGACCTGAGCTGAAGTTGGCCGCTTAAATGACTGAGTCAACCAGGTGCCCCCAAAATAAGTTCGTTTAAATCCCCTACCTTTTATGATATTTTTAAAAATTTTACTTCTACATATATGATAGACTCTTTAATGCAGTTATTAGTTTTGCCTTATGTAATCATGAAGAACATATGTTCATATGTAATCATAAAGAACATATTATTATGTTTATAGAACATAATACATGTATATCATGTGCTAACAGCTCAGAGCCTGGAGCCTGCCTCAGATTCTGTACCTCCCTCTCTCTGCCCCTTCCTTGCTCATGCTCTCTCTCTTTCTCTCTCTGTCTCTCAAGAATAAATAATAAACATTAAAAAGTTGTTTACAAAATAAGTTCACTTATTTTCTAAATTAAACTTTTTATTTTGAAATAATTGTAGATTAACATGTTTTCTAAGAAATAATACAGATAGGATCCTTGTACCTAACACCCAGTTTCTACCAGTGGGTAACATCTTGCAACACTATAGCACAATAGTACAACCAGGGTATCCTTATTAATATAGTAAAATCATAGAACATTTCCACCACACCAGAGATCCTTCATATTTTGCATTGATAGCCGCACCCACTTTCCTCCTACCAATTCCCCCTCCTTAACTTCTGATGATCACTAATCTGTTCTCCATTTCTACAATTTTGTCACTTCACTATCTTATATAAATAAAATCCTACATTATTTGACCTTATGGGATTGGTGTTTTTAACTCAGCATAATTCTCTAGAGATTCATTTGGGTTGTTCTGTGTATCAATAGTTTTCTGTTACTGAGTAGTATTACACGCTATGGATGTACCACACTTTGTTAAAATCTGTCTTCATGAACATATGACAGAATAATTTATGTAAAAATCTTAAATATTTCATTTTTAAAACTACTAGAATTTCTAAGTAAATTGAGCAAGTTATAAGATACTAACTTAATATGAAAATCATTTGAATTTCTATATAATAACAACTTATTGTGGATTCATTCTGAGGTTATTATAATAATTACCACAAACTTGGTGACTGAAAACAACAGGGATTTATCCTCCCACAGTTCTGAAAATGAGAAGTTCAAAACCAAGGTATCAGCAAGGAAATCCTTTCTGGCCCCTTTCCTATTCTGGTGGCTTGTGGCATTTTTTGGCTTGTTTTATTTTATATTGAAATAAAAAAAATCGTACCTTTTAATGCCCTTTACCTGTTTGCCCATGTGTCCCCTTTCCCTCTCTCTGGTAATTATCAGTTTGTTCTCTGTATCTATGAGTCTGTTTCTGTTTTGCCTTATTTGCTTACTTGTGTTGTTTTTTTATGTGACACATATGAGTGAAACTAAATGGCATTTGTCTTTCTCTGACAGATTTATTTCACTTGACATCATACATTCAAGACCCATCCATGATGTCACAAATTGCAAGATTTTATTCTTTTTGATGGCTGAGTAATATTCCATTATATGTATATTACACATTATATATCTATAACTAATATCTATATTTATACCACACCTTCTTTATTCATTCACTTATTAGTGGACATTTAGGTTGTTTCCATACTTTAGCTATTGTAAATAATGCTATTATAAACATAGGGGTGCATATGTCTTTTAAAATTGCTGGGTTTTATTTGTTTGTTTTTAGATAAATATCTAGAAGTGGAATTGCTGGATTGTCTGGTAGTTCTATTTTAAAATTTTAACACCATTCTTGCCAACATTTGTTATTTCTTGTCTCTTTGATAATAGCTATTCTGATAGGTGTGAAGTAATATCCCATTCGTTGTGGTTTTGATTTGCACTTCCCTAATGGTTCGCGGTAATGAGTATCTTTTTATTTTCCTGTTGGCCATTTGCGTCTTCTTTTTTTTATCCATTCAGATCCACTGCCCATTTTTTAAATTGGATTGTTTGCTTTTTTGATACTGAGTTGTATCTTTACATATTTTTAATGTTTATATATTTTTATGTTTATATATATTATATATATATAGTATTTATATTCATATTATATTTATATTATATAACATATTATTTGTATATAAATATAATTTTATATTTATATATTTTATATATTTATATATAAATTATATATTTATACAAATTTATATAATTTATACTTATATAAGTATATCATTATATATTATATAAATTATATATAATTATAATTTATATAATATACAAATATATATTATGTAAAATATATGTATATATTTATATATAAATTATATATATTTATAAATATAATATAATATAAATATTTATATAATATTTACATAATATATATTTATGTATATATTTTAATATTTATATATTTTTAATTTTTAACCCCTAATTCATTATATTATTTGCAAATATCTTCTCCTATTCTGTAGGTTGCCTTTTTACTTTGTCAATGGTCTTTCACTGTGCAAAAGGTTTTTAGTTTGATGTAGTCCCATTTGTTTATTTTTGCTCTTGCTGTCTGTGCATGAGGAGATGGATCCAAACAAAAGTATTCCTAATACTGATGTCAAAGAGCTGACCACGTACGTTTTCTTTTAGGAGATCTATGGTTTTAGGTCTTATATTTAAATCTTCATGGGGCACATGTGTGGCTCAGTCAGTTGAGCATCTGACTCTTGATTTTGGCTCAGGTCATGATCCCAGGGTCATGGGATCAAGCCCCACATCGGGCCCCATGCTGAGCTTGCTTAAGATTCTCTCTTTCCCCCTGCCCCTCTCCCTCACTCACATGCTCTCTCTCTAAAATAAAAATAATAAATAAATCTTGAATCCATTTTGAGTTTATTTTTGAATATTGTGTAAGAACTGTCCAGTTTTCCCAATACCATTTATTGAAGGGACTGTCTTTTTTCCATTGTATATTTTTGCCTCCTTTTTCATAGATTAATTAGCCATGTAAGCATAGGCAATTTCTGGGCTTCTCTTCTGTTCTGTTGATCTATGTGTCTATTTTTATGCTAGTATGATACTGCTTTGATTGCTATAGTTCTGCCTAAATATTCTCATGTTGCATAAATCTCTCTCTCTCTCTCTCTCTCTCTCTCTTTTTTTAGAGAGAGCAAGCACCCATGAGTGAGGGAGAGGAGCAAAGGGAGAGAGAGAGAGAATCTAAGTACTGAGCATGGAGTCTGACACAGGGCTCGATCCCACAATCCTGGGATCATGACTTAAGCTGAAATCAAGAGTTGGACACTTAACCAACTGAGCCACCCAGGCATCCCATTCTTTCTTTTGTTCAGTTTCATTATTTTCCATTATTTTGTCTTCTCTGTCACTAATTCATTCTTCTGCTTCTTCCAGTCTCCTGTTCATTTCACTGAGCCTGTTTTCAATCTTGTTTATTGCATTCTTCATCTCTGATTCATTTTTTTTTTAAAACTTTTATCTCTGTGGTATGGGTCTGATGTCTTTTGTTCATTTCTCAAACCCAGCAGCTATCCTTTAACTGGTGCTTTAAATTATCAATCAGGCATGTTAGTTATATCTGTTTTGTGTAGGTCTCTAGCCATGGTCTTATTCTGTTCTTTCATTTGGGGTAAATTCCTCTGTCTTGACATTTTGTTTAAATTCTTGCCTTCTTCTCTATGGTAGAAAAGCCAGTTATGTCTCCTGCTCCTGAAAGTAATGATCTCATGAAGAAGAGGTCATGTAGTGCCCACGGCCTGGTGCTTCAGGGAGGGTATCTGGTGTGGGCTTCATGTACCCTGCTGGTTTTTGTTGTTGTGGTTGTTGTTGTTGTTGTTTTGTTTGTTTGTTTTTGGCTGCTTTGCCCTCAGGTCAGTGATCTGCAGATGTTTTCCTTGCCTGCAGTGGGCAGTGTTTTGTCCCTGACCTGAATGTGGATAGTTTTAGGTAGGTGTGGTCTGCTCTTCTTGTGAAATGAGACATGACACCACCTCCACCAGAACTTAGTTACTGCAGAACTCTAGTCAGGAGATGTGGTGTGGGTGGGGGTTTGTGTTGCTCTTCTGTGAGAGGGTCCCTCCACACTGGGAATAAAGCAAGCATGACTGAGAAGGACAGTTTCACTGGAGTACAAGGGAGGCAATTTGTACAAGCAAGGTAGGCAGCCAGTGTCCATGCTGAGCTGTTTCCCACAGGTGGCTCTGTGCTTATGCTGTCAGATTGGGGAAAGAAATGGTGCCACCCAGTTACTTTGTTCCCAGAGAAATGTCTCCATGACACTCCAGCTCAGCAATGCAGTCTAAAAAGAACAAATATCTCCCCATTCTGTGCCCAATGTGCTCTTCAGATTGCTGTTTCCAAGCTGTTTTCCCCCAGGTCATTTCCCTGCCTTCTCTTCAAGAGCAGCTCAGTTCCCACTGGCTCTATCATAGTCCAGCTTGCTGACTTTTAAAATTCCAGACTTTAAGCTCCACCCCACTGATTGCAAGAACTCATAAAACTTAGCCCCTCTCATTTTACAAGTCAATGATTTTGGGAAAACATTCTTGTCTATTCTCCTGTGTGTTCCTCTATCTCTCACCCTTTTCCAAGACCACAGTTCTCTCTGTTCTGCAGCACCCACAACCTGTTTCTCCACTAAGATCAGTTTCCACACTTCCTACATTCTTTGATATGGCCTCTTATTTCCCTTTACTTGTAGAGTTTGTTCTGTCAGTCTTCAGGTTGATCTCTGGAGTATTTAAGGTGGTTTGATAGTTATCTAGTCATGTTCATGGGAGGAGAAAAGCCTAAGGTTCTCCTACTCTGCCTCCATCTTCCTCCTCCCCAGAAACATGTCTTCTTTTCTGGATTTAAAGAAACCTTTTTTCCTTAACATATCTATGACTAACATAAATTTGGTAAAATGTTCCTCTGTGAGCAAATTGAAACATCTTTTTCTCCCTACCCAATCGTTCTAGAATTCAGGAACTCAGTGAATATTTTTTTCTTCCATGGCAATTATAGTTATTTGCATAAATTCAACAATAATCTGTTCTTTTTGAAACAGGATCTTATTGGAAAGTTGGTTATATTACCAGGGCTTTGGCTTGAACATCATATTGGAGAGAGAGAGAGAGAGAGAGAGAGAGAGAGAGAGACATGTATAGACTCATGTATGACTAGACAGCTTTGGGGAACTAAGGTTGAGTTCATGCAACTAATAAAGCCCTTTGGAAAAATTAGCCTGGTACATTGCTTACAGGGTTCCTAAGGGTTTTACCATGTGTGTAAGGAAGGTCACCTCCTGGGAGGCTCAGGAACCTCAGGATATTTAGGGAATCTTGAGAAGAGTGAAAGTAACCCAAATCTATAGGTGAGTCTGATGGTAACTATTTGGCTTGACTCTTACCCTGGAAAGGATGTTAAAAGTTCAATTTGAGATTTCTTATGAAATGTTTCAGCAAAGCAGATTTAAAAGAACCTATATGGTCAGTGACTATTCTTAGGGAACTTATGTAAATAATTAGGCAAAATTTGTTACAAACAACTTACCTTAATTTGCTATCTGTGATGGAAATGAGGGTAGTTTTAAAGAGAAAAAAATATGTTTTAGTAACACATCTTTATGGATGATTTTGTTAGATTCTAGTTTGAATTAATTGTCCTTGAATGAATGTCTTCTATCTTTAAAACTGGTCTATATCCTGAATTCATCTTGTTTTCTTAAGTATCTGGATAATTTTCTACCTGATTTCTTGCAAAGTGTAGGACTTATTTTGAAAGCCTATTTGTAGGACCATGTCCTGACATGAAACAATTGTTTTACTGAATTTACCTAATTTATCTTGTCATGAGATATGCAATAAGATGCTGCCTGAGACTATGCATGAGAGTTCCAAAATAATGGTTCCACAAAGGATGAGGCTCAACCTTGTACCAGTGAATATCTGCAGCTGGATATTCATTATAAGGTAGTTTCATTTCTCAAATTCTGATCTACAGTCTTTTTCAGCATGAAGTAACTAGAATTGGCCCTATCCATCAAGAATTAGGAATGATCAAAAGTCAGGAGTGGTATTGGCTCATGGGAACTACACAGCTACTGTGTCATTGATGAATGAAGATTTTCCATGTCTATTGCATGTAAAACATTTGTCTTTTCACCCATAGCCTCACACCTCACACAGCTGAGGCTCCCATCCCATCCCCATTGCCTCAGGAAGTGTCTCCTTCATGGGCCACCACATCGGCTGAAAATCACAACTGCTTTCACTGCTGGGTCTGTGAAAAGAGTCTCTTTTGCTGATGCCTTCACTAGATGGTTCACCTCTTTACTGGATTTTCTTCTTTGTGTGTATTACAGGTGTATTAATCACATGTTGCTGTTTATATTGCTGCTGTGACATAGTGATGCAAGTCATTTTCCAATATCTGGCTGTAGAGTCATTTGGAAGAGTGATGTGTAAAGGCTGTAAGGTCTATAAAGATGTTGGGGGTGAAGTGTAGAAGTGCTGACAATACTGACTCCATCTTTGGCCCTCCATCTTGTTCATGTATGCAAGATGATCTTCTTTTTGGTTATGTTTTCCAGACCCTTGGAGACTAATGTTCCAGATTCTGTCCTGAATGCAATATTCCTTGTTCTGATCTTCCCTAAATTTGTTTAGATAACTGATAGAGATAACATATTTTTCCCCCCTCCCTTTCTGGTGCACAGGTGTGCCATGAGGCCTGTTAAATGTTAGACCCTTTGACTTCACCACAATACACTCTGCACGTTGCTTTACTCTATAAAATTTGTGAACTAAGTTCTGGACTTTGTGGAGTATAGCTGTGAAATGCCTGTAATATCACCTACCCAATGCCCCCACCAGTAAGTTACCCTGAATAAAACTATGAAAACTGTATTGCATTGCCTCCTTCATGTTCTGGTCTCAAAGTGTCTTCTCAGTTTGAAGGATACTGTACTGTCTCTCTTCCATCTTCTAACATATAGGTTTTTGGTTACCATAAGTTCATATACAAAAACTTTTGTATACAGCAGTCTATTTTAAGTTAGGTATTGCTTAAGCCAAACAAATTCAAAAAGCACTACACTTTTACTGTCATCCCCCATGTTTTATGCTTTTGATGTTATATTTTATATGCTTTTATTTTGTGTACCTCTTAACTAATTATTGTAGATATAGTTGGTTTATTGCTTTTGTTTTTTTAATCTTCATACTAGCTTTATGAATGATTGACCCACTGCATTTACTATATATTTCCTTCATCAGTGAGATTTTTTCTTTCATATATTTTCTTATTTCTAGTTATGGTTTTTACTTTTTTTTTCTTACAGAAATCCCCTAATATTTCTTGTAAATCTGGTTTACTAGTGATGAACTCTTTTAGGTTTTGCCTGTCTGGGAATTCTTTAAATCCCCTCCAATTCTGAATGCTTACCTTGCTGGGTAGAGTATTCTTGGTTCTATGTCTTTTTTCTTTCAACAACTTGAACATATTCTTCTACTCACTCTTGTTTGAAAAGTTTCTGTCAAACATAAGCTTATAGTCTTATGTAGGTTACCTTATATGAAATTAATTGATTTTCTCTTGCTGTTCTTATGATTCTCCCTTTATCTTTAGTTTTTGAAATTTTAAAAAATATTTATTTATCTTTGAGAAAGAGGGAAACAGAAAGAAAGAGCAGGGGAGGGGAAGAAAGAGAGACAGAATCTGAAGCAGGCTCCCCACTGTCAGTGCAGAGCCTAGTGTAGGACTTGACCCACAAACATGAGCTAATGACCTTTGCCAAAGTCAGGTGCTTAACTGACTGAGCCCTGACATTTTAATTATAATATAGCTTGATATGGTACTTTGAGTTCATCTTTTTGGGAACCTCTGTGTTTCCTGGATCTGTATGTATGTTTCCTTCCCCAATTTAGGCACATTTTCAACTATTATTTTTTCAAATATGTTTCTGCTTTAACTCTCTCTTCTCCTTTTGGGACCACTATAATATGAATGTGAGTATTCCTTCTGTTATCACAAAGGTTCCTTAATTTTTTTCTCATTTTTATTACCTTTTTTTTTCTTTTTGCTACTTAATTTGGGTAATTTTCACTACAGTGTCTTTTAAATTCCTTATTTGCTCTGTATTATCTCTTCTACTGTTTATTGTTTCTAGTGTCTATTTAATTTCTGTTATTGTATTCTTAGACTCTAACTGGTACTTTTTAATATTTTCTATCTTCTTGCTGTATCTTTCACTTTGTTCATTCATTCTTCTCCTGAGTTCAGTAAATATCCTAGTGACCATTACTTTGAACTTTTTGTCTGACAGACTGCTTATCTCCATATGGTTTAGTTTTTTGTTTTCGTTTTTGTTTTTTAAGGTTTTGTCTTGTTCTTTCTTTTGGACCATATTCATCTGTCTCCTCATTTTACCTAACTGTCTGTTTCTATGTATTATATATTTCAGCTACATTTCCTAGTCTTGAAAGAGTAGATGTCCTGCGGGACTCAGAAGCACAATTCCTTGGTCACTAGGGCTAGATGCTCCAAGGTTGTCCTCTGTGTGAGCTACATGTGCCCTTCTCATGTAGCTGCCATTCTCATGACTTCTGCAGACATACTGGTTGGTGTGGCTGCCTGCCAACCTAGCTAGCTGTGAGGCTGGGCCATGAATGGTGTGGGTGTTCCAGTGGCCTGCAGCCTCACTGGTAGCAGAGACTTTCCCTTGACATAGTTGACCAGGAGGGCTGCCACAGCCATTGTGGGCATGTTGGGAGGTAGGTGGCTTTACCCTACCATGGGCTGTGAGGTCCAGCCTAGATGCATGGTTTTGTGGGGCTCTCGGTGGTACCCACTCTTAGTAGTTTGGTGAGAGAATTCCAAAATGAAACTCACTAGTGCAATAATTAGCATGAATGAATAAATAGCAAAAATGTCTACAGCCAGTGTCTCTTCCTAGGAAGAGGCCCAGCTGCTTCCTGCCTTTCCGGCAGGGACTTCAAGATTACTTAGTGGGTCTCCTTTAACCATAGCCATATATTTTTCCAATATGATGTTTTTCTCTGGTTTCCAGGTTAAATGAGTCTGCACTTGAGCCTTTTAAGGGCAAGTCTTCCTTTCCTTACATTTCTACAGTTTTCCTGGACATATTCCCTGTTGGTTTTTATAGCTATGTATTTTGGTGGCTCATTTCTCTTGTGCAGAACCTAAGGTTTGGGGTGCCTGATATAGAGCTTAAGTCTCTTGCTCCTCAGGGAGACGTATCCTCAGAGATACATTTGAGATCCCTCCTGACCATGGAAAGCCCTGCCTGGGGTGCTATTTTTCATTTCAGTGAGACCATGCCTCTCCCTCTTCTACCCATACTGGTGCTCTCTCTTCTTGTGGAGGCTCTGTTTATCTAGTTTCTAGGTTCCCTTCAGAAGGAAATATTATATTGTAGTTGTCAATTTGTTGTGTCATTGGGAAGAGGTGAGCTCAGGAGCTTCCTACACCTCCAGCTTGAATTCTCCCCACATATTCTATTATTATAGTTCTGGGTTCTGTTTATGTTAGTGAGCCATTGCATCAAGATAGTCAATCTTTGTTGTTTTTTGTTTGTTTTAAGGACAATCAACAATTTGCTTGAATAGCTATGCCCCAGAAGTTTACTGAAGCCCTTCTTATTCTTCACATATCCACAATCATAAACATAAGTTAAACTTTCCTATGAATTTACACTTATCCAATAATTAGGCCTATAACTTTGGCTATGTTGTAAAGATGAGATAAGGCTTAAATATGATTCCATTTATCTACTTAACATTCTAGCTTAGAAGGAAGATACCATTTCTAAAGAAGAGTTATGATTGTGTCAAAACTAACTTCATTAAGTAAAAATTTATCTCATAGAAATAAATACCTCTTCTGTATTGTTTAATAAGAAACAATTATGAAATTTTCCTAGTATCACTGGCTACTTCAGATAATGAGTTTCCCACTATTCTGAAATAGTCACATATTACTTAACTAAGTCATGGTAACCAAAAGCTTATCTTGGTACTAATATATGAATGGGAATGTTATGATTTAACATTGGCTTTTCACTACTCCCTCTTCTAAAACTTCATAATTAGCAAAAACATTCAAGTTTCATTTTGACAGTTTGTTTCCCCATCTCCAGAAAAAGTGATCATGAGATAATTTGATTTTTGCAGGAAAAAGTATAAGCCTTAATTTGAGATTTGAAACAGTGAAGACTTAAGGTGAATTTTGGGTGGCCTATTTCTATATCATGCTTTCCATGAGGCAAGGAGAATAGGTAAAAGCAAGCATTCAAAGATTGTCATAGATACACAATGTCAGTAAGCCCATAGAAATTCTCACTCAAAGAGTTTGTAAAACAAAGAAAGTATTATTTCAAAATAAAGCTGCCCTAGACATAATATTACCTTTCAAGTACGTTTATTTTTATTAATTTTTTAATGTTTATTCATTTTTGACACATACAGAGTGAGAGCAGGGAGGGGCAGAGAGGGAGGGAGACATAGAATCTGAAACAGGCTCCAGGCTCTGAGCTGTCAGCACAAAGCCCAACGCGGGGCTCAAACCCATGAACGTGAGATCATGACCTGAGCTGAAGTCAGATGCTCAGACGACTGAGCCACCCAGGCACCCCTCAAGTCTGTTTATTTTAAAGAAGAACATTGTATTTATATTTCTGCTTACATCGGAGATTATTAATATTGTTAATAACTAGGACAAACAAAATTATAAAAATTGAATCTTTGGCTATTATTCCTATATGGTATTCTGTCAACTTTTTGGATTGAAAATAAAATCTGTAGCTTTGATTTAATTGATGCTGTCTTGTCTTCTATTTGAAATAGACTAAAAGCTCTTATGTTAATCCTTTTCTTAGAATGTATCTGCATTTTAGTATTTTAATGTTCAGTCTTAAGTGTTATTTACACCTATTGTTCAATTAAATACCCCAACATGGAAATATTCAACAAAAGCAAATAAATTATATATATATATATATGTGTGTGTGTGTGTGTGTGTGTATATATATATATATATATATATATATATATATATATAAAACAACCACCACTGGAATCCTGATGTATATTCGTGGTGTGGATTTGACTCATCACTTTCCCAGGCTAATTCCAGCTTGGGCTATTAATGACTAAATTAGAACTGAAAATTGACTTGATATGTTAACATGGCTTTTATGACCTATATCAACATGACTTACTTGTGCTTTTCAAGAAAATTTTCTCTGAGAGAGATAAGACCATAAACCAGTAAATAACTTTACTATTTTTAAAGAAAATTCTCACATATAGATTCATCAGATAAAGTAGTCTACTCAGTTGGACAACTTGTCCACTACTTGCCAAGTGTAGCTTGCTTATCAAGACTAACTTTAAGAGGGTTACTTCATGTATCTGTCAATCATAAACAATTAAAAACACACACACAAACTTTGTCCAATCCTAATAAGTTCTCTACCTTGAATCTTTAATCACATGGACCCAAATTGAAAAGTGTGATAAATATTCCACTTCTTTCTTTGCTTTTTGAGACACTGTCAAGATGTTAAGATAGTGTGCTTCCTTACTGAAATTAAGTCCTGATAAATTTACTTTTACTTTATTAACAGGTCTCCTGGTGATATTTTGAGTGAACTCAACAGTTTTCATCCATAAGTGATTCTTGGGAGACAGCATGGAATAGGAAATTATGAAACATAAATTTTATTACTAACTTTTTTTTTTATTTATTACCATTCTGTGCCTCAATTTTCTCATTTCTAGAGGAAGAGACAGTGAAGATATTTTATATTTCTTTTTATTAAATTTTAATGAATCAATGACTTAATATAAGGAATTTTTATAATCAGATATTTATTTAATTGATTTTGTGAGTGATTTCTAACATTTAATGTTTTTCTTCTTACATTAATCATTTCATTTAATTTTTAATTTTTAATTATTTTTTAAATGTTTATTTGAAGGGGAGAGAGAGAGAGAAAGAGAGAGAGAGAGTGAGGGAGGGGCAGAGAGAGAGGGAGACACAGAATCCAAAGTAGGCTCCAGGCTCTGAACTGTCAGCACAGAGCCCAACACGAGGCCCTACCTCATGAGCTGTGAGATCATGAGCAGAGCAGAAGACAGAGGCTTAACTGACTGAGACACCCTACATTAATTATTAGAGTACCAAGGTGTATGTATGCATGTATGTATGTATGTGTGTATATGAATTTACTAGATACCCATAGATTCAGTACACCTATTATATTCAGTGGTTGATACCTCACATTACATTTCCATTTCATTTATAACTGGATTCTATTTTTAAGGCCAACTGTTCAGTTCTTAACCATGATATTTTATTTACTGGGTTTATATACTACTTTTTGCATTCCTGATTGAGTATAACAGAAGGCTCATATAGTAAACAAATGTACACAATTCATTTCCTTAACTGCTCCTTACCCACGGGAAAAATCTTTTGCTTTAAAAAAACTTCAAAACATTTTTTTTGGTAAATAATAAAATTTGACATCACCTACAGAAAACAATAAGGGCTGAGTGTAACTTGCATTGAATTTCTCCAGGCAAAGTCAAACTTTGAAGAATGTTTTGAGACTCCTGATGTCCCTGAATCCTTGGGTATTATGGACTTCTCAGGATCACAGATAAAATTTGTGCTGCTAGAAGCATTCTGTGAAAATGCCCTTTAAGTATTTTTCCCTGTAGACTCAGATTTCATTATTCTTTTCTTCAGGCAATAGGAAATTTGAATATGTGCTTTTTTATCACTTTGTGTTTGGGAATAATTTACTTGAATATGTAAATATTGGCAAAAATGGTCATTATCCTATCCAAACTATAATTACCTTGTTAATCAACTAAATATGCAGATACAGTTTATGGGTAATTTTCTAAAGAGACAAACAAGTAAATTTCAAAGAAACACTTCAAAAAGGTAACCACCAAGCTGGGAGGAATAGGTATATAAATGAGTGAATGAATGAATAAATGAATGTTTTTTTTTAAATGATGATCATACAATAACCATAATAGTATATGACATTTTTAAAAGATATGTTAGTCAAATTGAAAGGTAGGTAAATTCCAGAGCTGCAGATTAAACTGGTTAATGAAAATTCATTTAAAAAAAATGTGTGGTGAAAGATTAGGCAGATTTTGAATAGACAAAGAAGAAAAGTTCAGGCAGCGTTAGGAGCCTACAAAGACCCACAATTGTGAGTATAGTGGAAGTATCTTTGGAAGCAGTGGATAAGTTAAATTTACTGTATAAGATGATATGGGAAAAAGTGACTTATGAAAATAAACACATTATTTTTTTCATTAGAGTAATATAGTGTTTATAAGCCACCAGTTAGTTTTACATTACTAAACATAGTTTTTCTGTGCACATATATAAATCAGAAAACATAGCTTCCTAGACATCACTGACAAAGATACCTACTATTAACTCTGGTGTGTATAGTATGCTAATATGATAGATATTTTTCTAGATGGACTTGCTTATATATGTGAGGGTTTTTATTATTTACGTTTTTGTTAATATTAAATGTTAATAATCTAAAATTAATTTTTCTCACCACACCTTGGTGTGAGTTTTTCCAGTTTTTGCATTTAAACACACAAATATTTACTGGATGGGGTCATACTGTTCTGTACATCCCTTCATTCACAAAATTGATGTAGACTTTTTCTTTGTCATCTTTACATCAACTTCAAGCTATTTAAAACAGGACTTTTGAAACAATTTTCTATTGTGAAAATTTAGTTGTTTTCCAATAGTTCAATATTGTCAGTAATGCATTTTTTTTTATTTTCACAGGCTTGTGTGAATATTTCTATGAGATAAATTTCTGTAAGTAGAATAGCTAATTTAAAGATTACCTGCATTTGAAATTTTGATTTCTGCAAACAATATAGTAGTGTATCTGTTTCAACTCTCTGAAGAATACAGTGTGGCGTTATTGTCTTTAATACCTGTTGGTTATAATTAATTGCTGCTGTTTATTAGATGTTTATTATAAAAGAGGTGTTGTTTTAAATGTTTAACATGAATTAACTCATACAATACTCATACAAATTCTATAGCATGTCATCTTTTTCAGCTGAGAAACCTGAGGAACAGGGATAGTAATAATTGTTATGGTCATACAGGCAGTTCATGGCAGGCATAATTTGAAGTCTAGTCTGTATCTGCTACCTTTCTCTTAACTACAATTCCAATATGCTGCTCACATGAAAATTCACTTTGAAGACAAAGAAAAGGGGCACCTGGGTGGCTCAGTTAGGTAAGCATCTAGCTCTTGGCTTTGGCTCAGGTCATGATCTCGGGGTTCATGAGTTTGAACCCAACGTCAGACTGTGGAGCCTGCCTGAGATTCTCTCTTCTCTTTCTCCTCTTCCCTTAGTGTCTCTCTCTCTCTCTCTCTCTCTCTCTCTCTCTGTCTCTCAAAATAAATAAATTAAAAAGAAAGTAAAAGTAAAGACAAAGAAACGTACATCAAAATTAAATAATATATCTAAGTACATACAGTGGATACAGAACCTGAAAATTTCTTCCCCAGTCAACAGTGGATTAGTTAAAATATAATTTACTACAAACTATTTTTAAAAGTAATAATTGTATGGAATAAAAATCAACACCATCAGCCAAGACTATTAAAAAGAAACCTACCCAGAAAGTCATCAATAAAAAGCAAACCTAAGGACAATCTTTAAGGTTACAGTTATCTTCTAAATTTAATGTAAACAATTCTATAACACCAGAAATGTATTAAGTGCAGATATGCTACTTATGAATGTATTAAATTATATTATGGTTTGGGTTAGCTCAATTATTCATAGATCCATTTCTGTGATCATGCTTTAAGAAGTGTGATACTAAAATGTCACCACAGATTCGTGCCCCAGGAAAATGTGCAAATGTGATTTTGAAAATGCAAACGAAGCTCTAAAATCTATGCCCATCCATAAAGGAAGCTTGACTGTGCCTCTTTTATGCAACATTTTTGCTTGTTTTCCCTATAATGTAAGACAATATTTGAGTAGCTGAGAACTGGTACTTAGGCTTCTAAGGAAGTGAATATGTTAAAGAGCAGAAGGTGACATTAAAAAGTAAGGCTGAGAAATTTTCCTCTTAAATAAGCATATGGCTGTGTGTGTGTATATATACGTATATTAAAGTCTTTATATACATATATACATATCTTTATGTATGTATAGAAAATATTTACATATGGAGAGAGAGCTCACATATACAATACATAAGTAAAAGTTTATAATGGGTTAAAAAATTTGTTCTTTGCTTCTTAATTTTGAAGGCATTGATAGAGTATGTATTTCTAAATATTATATTCTTATATTCCATATATTGTGATATGTGTACCAATATGTAAATATTCACATATAAACAATATAAATGTATAAGAACATATAAACTGTGATATACTTAGTGTTCTGAGGATACTTGAAAATGGAATGTCGTTGTTTCATTTGGGGGATTATTGTGCTCTAAGAATGAAATTTATACATTTGTAGAAACATGGCAGGAAAATACCAAGAAACTTTAAAACTTAAAAGGATAACATTGAGTCTCGTTATGCAATTTGATATCTTTTAGCATTTTCACACAGCAAATATATACATTTAAAAATACTGTGAAAAGTGGAAAATAAAAACACCATGGCATGAGGATTTGTGATCACTAATAGTCTTGGCCAGTTTCTCATAGCAGTGTGTTATACAACAAGGACACTTGTTTCCTGGAGCGGCTGCACGTTTGAGTGAAACAACTATAACATAATTAGTAACAACCACCTGTTGAAAATAGGCCTTTGTGAGCCTTCTACATTGCTTATTTATAATATATTTTTACCTAAAAGTACTTTATATTTTACACGAAAGTATTTTGCATTCTATATTTTTGTGAACTCATATCTGATTTCTGAATTCTGCAGAAAACTAAGGGAACTGTTTATAGATTCACAGGGATTGTTGACTTCTTTGCTTGGTAATTGACTTAACCAACAAGGAAATGTATTTAAAGCATTATTCTACTGTGGTATTATATGGCTATGAAATTATGATGACTAAACTCATAGAGACCTTTATTTTAATGATGCTTATCTATTTAATTATTCATTTTATATTTTTAGACAGTCTTTCAATTAGCTAATATTTTACTCCAATGACTATATAGATAGCTGAGACTATTATGTATTATTTACAAACCTGTATTCTGCTATAATTCAAATTTATTTTAAAAGTTACAAGATAAAAACTAAAGCCAACAAAATTTCCAGTCCCTGTGTTAATACTGAAATCAAGCAAAAATGTCTTAGGTGCTTCTTCAGGACCTATCTCCTCCAAGGAGATAAGAGTGAACCTTTGAAACAGATTACTTATCAAGACAAATAACTTGCTCATGAAGAACTATAACAAGACTTTCTTTTTTTGCTATGTTCTCCAATTCAGTGGCATTTCATTATCAATTCTTCCCAATCCTAATCAGCTTCCCATCTGGCAAGACTTGTCTTTTCTGTCTTTTTATCCTCCTTATTCACCCATTTTGAGACACTACTAAGACTTGGTCACAGTGATGTTTTCCCTTACAGAAGGAGGTCTAATAAATGTAGCAATACCTGATCAAGAGAAATTCCTGGTGGTTTTTGGGGTCTTTATTTTTCCTGTAACTTTCACCCAGTTTCACCACTTGTGAACATTTGCTACATTTACTTTACGAATCTCTCTCTTTTGACCTTTTTTTCTGACCATTTGCAGTAAATTCTAGACATCATGATGCTTTAGTTCTTTTGTTTTTAATGTTTATTTATTTTTGAGAGAAGGAGAGAGAGGTAAGGGCAGAGAGAGAGAGGGACAGAAAATCTGAAGCAGCCTTTGTACTGACGGTGGAGAGCCTGATGCAGAGTTCAAACTCATAACCTGTGAGATCATGACCAGAACCGAAGTCAAGGGCTTAACTGATGGAGACACCCAGGCATCCTCCCCTTTAGCTACTAATGCCTCAGTGTATATTTTCTAAGACAGGACAGTCACTAACATAACAATAGCACATTTTTCAAAGTCAGTAAAATTGACATCATAGAATACTATGATTTAATGTACACACCATAGTATAAATCTGTCTAAAGCAAATACATTTTTTCCTTTCTTTCTCTTTCTTTCTTTCTTTCTTTCTTTCTTTCTTTCTTTCTTTCTTTCTTTCTTTCTAATATAATTTATTGTCAAATTGGCTAACATACAGTGTATAGAGTGTGCTCTTCGTTTCGGGGATTCTCATGATTCCATGTTTACATACAAAACCCAATGCTCATCCCAACCAGTGCCATCCTCAATGCCCATGCCCTATTTTACTCTCTCCTCCGTGCTGGTCCCCCCACCCCCTCAACCCTCAGTTTGTTCTGTACATTTAAGAGTCTTTTATGGTTGACCTCCCTCACTTTCTGTTTGAAACTACTTTTCCCCTTTCCCTTCTCCCATGGTCTTCTGTTAAGTTTCTCAAGTCCCACATATGAGTGAAAACATATGATATCTGTCCTTCTCTGAATGACTTATTTCACTTAGCATAATACACTCCAATTCCATCCACATTGCTGCAAATGGCAGGAATTCATTATTTCTCATTGCCAAGTAGTATTCTGTTGTATTCTGTGGTTTATACAAACCACACCTTTACCCATTCATCAGTTGATAGACACGTAGGCTCTTTCCATAACTTGGCTATAGTTGAAAGTGTTGCTATAAACATTGGGGTACATGTGCCCTTATGCATCAGCACTCCTGTATCCCTTGGGTAAGTTCCTAGCAGTGCTATTGCTGGGTCATAAGGTAGTTCTAGTTTTAATTTTTTGAGAACCTCCACTCCGTTTTCTGGAGCGGCTGCACCAGTTTGCATTCCCATCAACAGTGTAAGAGGATTCCCCTTTCTCCACATCCTCACCAGCGTCTGCTGTTTCCTGAGTTGTTAATTTTAGCCACTTTGTTGTGTGTGAGGTGGTATACCAATGTGGTTTTGATTTGTATTTCCCTGGTGTATAGTGATGTTGAGCATCTTTTCATGTGTCCGTTGGCCATCTGGATATCTTCTTTGCAAAAGTGTCTATTCATGTCTTCATCTGATTTTTTTTTTTCAGGTGTTGAGTTTGGTAAGTTCTTTATAGATTTTGGATACTAACCCTTTATCCAATATGTCATTTGCAACTATCTTTTCCCATTTCTTTGGTTGACTTTTACTTTTGTTGATTGTTTCCTTTGCAGTGCAGAAGCTTTTTATCTTGATGAGGTCTCAATAGTTCATTTTTGCTTTTATTTCTCTTACCTTTGGAGACGTGTTGAGCAAGAAATTGCTGTGGCTGTTTTCTCCTCTAGGGTTTGATGGTTTCCTGTCTCAGACTTAGGTCTTTCATCCATTTTGAGTTTATTTTTTTGTATGGTGTAAGAAAGTGGTCCAGTTTCATTCTTCTGCATGTTTCTGTCCAGTTCTCCCACACCATTTGCTAAAGAGACTGTTCCCCCCCCCATTGGATACTCTTTCCTGCTTTCTAAAAGATGAGTTGGCCATATATTTGTGGGTCAAAATCTGGGTTCTCTATTCTATTCTATTGGTCTATGTGTCTGTTTTTGTGCCAATACCATACTGTCTTTGTGATTACAGCTTTCTAGTAATGGCTAAAATCTGGGATTGTGATTCTCCCACTTTGGTTTTCTTTTTCAACATTACTTTGGCCATTCAGGTCTTTTGTGGTTCCATACAAGTTTTATGATTGTTTTTTCTAGCCTTGAGAAGAATGCCAGTGCAATTTCAATTGGGATTGCACTGAATGTGCAGATTGCTTTGGGTAGTATTAACATTCTAATAATATTTGTTCTTCCGATCCATGAGCATGGAATAGTTTTCCATTTCTTTGTGTCTTCTTCAATTTCTTTCATAAGTTTTCTATAATTTCATCATACAGAAATTTTTCATCTTTGGTTAGGTTGATTCCTAGGTATTTTAATGTTCTTGGTGCAACTGTAAATGGGATAAATTTCTTGATTTCTCTTTCTGTTGCCTCATTATTGGTGTATAGAAATGCAACCGACTTCTGTACATTGATTTTGTATCCAGTGACTTTGCTGAATTCATGTATCAGTTCTAGAAGCTTTTTGGTGGAGTCTTTCAGGTTTTCCATGTAGAGTATCATGCCATCTTCGAAAAGTGAAAGTTTGACTTCTTTGCCAGTTTGGATGCCTTTTGTTTGATTTTGTTGTCTGATTTCAGAGGTTAGGACTTCCACCACTATGTTAAACAACAGTGGTGAGAGTGGACATCCCTGTCGTGTTCCTGATCTCACGGGGAAAGCTCTCAGTTTTTCACCATTGAGGATGATATTAACTCTGGCTTTTCGTATATGGCTTTTATGATGTTAAGATATGTTCCTTCTATCTCAACTTTCTTGAGTGTTTTTATTAAGAAAAGATGTATTTTGTCAAATGTTTTTTCTGCATCTATTGACAGGATCATATGGTTCTTATCCTTTCTTTTCTTAATGTGATGTATCACATTGATTGATTTGTGAATATTGAACCAACCCTGCAGCCCAGGAATGAATCCCACTTGATCGCAGTGAATAATTGGTTTTACACGCTGTTGAGTTTGATTTGTTAGTATCTTGTTGAGAACTTTTACATCCATGTTCATCAGGGATATTGACCTGCAATTCTCCTTTTTAGTGGGGTCTCTGTCTGGTTTGGGAATCAAAGTAATGCTAGCTTCATAGAATGAGTCTGGAAGATTTTCTTCCATTTCTATTTTTTTGGAACACCTTGAAAAGGATAGGTATTAACTATGCTTTAAATGTCTGATAAAATTCCCCAGGGAAGCCACCTGGCCCAGGACTCTTATCTGTTGGGAGATTTTTGATAACTGAATTAAAAAACTGATTTCTTAGCTAGTTATAGGTCTGTTCAAATTTTCTATTTCTTCCTGTTTGAGTTTTGGTAGGGTGAGGATGTCTAGGAATTTGTCCATTTCTTCCACCTTGTCCAGTTTGTTAACATATAATTTGTCATAGAATTCTCTGATCATTGTTTGTATTTCTGTGGTGTTGGTTGTTATCTGTCTTTTTTCATTCATGATTTTATCTATTTGGGTCCTGTGTCTTTCTTTTTGAGGAGTCTAGCTGGGGTTTATCAATTTTGTTTATTTTTTCAAAAAACCAGCTTTTAGATTCATTGATCTGATCTACTGTTTATTATTATTATTATTATTATTATTATTCTATATTGTTTATTTCTGCTCTAACCTTTATTATTTCTCTTTTTCTGCTGGTCTGGTGTTTGTTTGTTTGTTTGTTTGTTTGTTTGTTTTTTTCTGTTCTGCTTCTAGTTCCTTTAGGTATGCTGTTAGATTTTGTATTTGAGATTTTTCTTCTTGAGTGAGGCCTGGATTGCAATGTATTTCCTCTTAGGACTGCCTTTGCTGCATCCCAAAGGGTTTGGACTATCATGTTTTCATTTTCATTTGCTTCCATATATTTTTTAAATTTCTTCTTTAATTGCCTGGTTGACCCATTTCTTCTTTAGTAAGAAGCTCTTTAACCTCCATGCATTTGAAGGTTTTCCAAAACTTTTCTTGTGGTTAATTTCAAGATTCATAGCATTGTGATCTGAAAATATGCATGGTATGATTTCAAATATTTTTTTTTATTTATTAAGGGCTGTTTTGTGACCCAGTATGTGAACTACCTTTGAGAATGTCCCATGTGCACTTGAGAAGAATGTGTATTTTTCTGCTTTTGGATGAAAAGTTCTGAATATACCTGTCAAGTCCATCTGGTCCAGTGTATCATTCAGGGCCATTGTTTCTTTATTGATTTTCTGCCTAGATAATCTGTCCATTGCTATAAGTGTTTGTTAAAGTCCCCTGCAATTACCACATTCTTATCAATAAGATTGCTTATGTTTGTGATTAATTGATTTATATATTTGGCTTCTTACAAAATGGGGCCATAAACATTTAAAATTGTTAGCTTTTCTTGATGGATAGACCCTGTAATTATGATATAATGCCCTCCATCATCCTTGTTACATTCTCTAGTTTAAAATCTTGTTTTTTTTATATAAGTATGGCTATCCAGCTTTCTTTTCACTTCCAGTAGCATGATAGATGGTTCTTCATCCCCTTGCTTTCAATCCGTGTGTGTCCTCAGGTCTAAAATGGGTCTCTTGTTGACAGCATATAGATGGATCTTGTTTTGTTGTTGTTGTTGTTGTTGTTGTTGTTTTAATCCATTATGATACCCTATGTCTTTTGATTGGGGAATTTAGTCCACTTGCATTTAGCATTATTATTGAAAGATACGGATTTAGTGTCATTGTGTTATCTGTAGGTTTCATGCTTGTGGTGACATCTCTGGTCCTTTGTACTCTGTGCTGCATTCCACTTACAAAGTCCCCCTTAGGATCTCTTGCAAGGCTAGTTTAATTCTCATGAACTCCTTCAGTTTTTGTCTGTCTGAGAAAGCCTTCATCTCTCCTTCTATTCTTAATGACAACCTTGCTGGATAAAGTATTCTCGGCTGCATATTTTTCCTATTCAGCACATTGAATATTTCCTGCTACTCCCTTCTGGCCTGCCAATTTTCAGTGGACGGGTCTGCTACTATCCTTATGTGTCTAAAGCAAATTTAAACTTGCATCAGTACTATAGACAATGTAAAAGACATTTGTTAAATTAGAAGAGCCTGAGTTTCTATTGTACTTATGAACTAACAAGTTAGCTTGCTGCTATGTGTATAAATCTATATCCATCTATCATTTCTATCTCTATATCCATATCCAAATCGATATCTACATACTGTATATATAAACATATACTATATTTGCGTGTATGGTGTGTGTGTGTGTGTGTGTGTGTGTGTGTGTGTGCATGTGTGTAGGTTTTAAAGGTTGCCTGCCTCAGGGAGCCTGGGTGGCTCAGTTGGTTAAGCGTCTGACTTCGGCTCAGGTCATGATTTCACGGTTTGTGAGTTCAAGCCCCACATGGGGCTGTGTGCTGACAGCTCCGAGCCTGGAGCCTGCTTCAGATTCTGTGTCTCCCTCTCTCTCTGCTCCTCCCCTGCTCATGCTCTGTCTCTCTCTCTCCTTTAAAAATAAATTGAAACATTAAAAAAAATTAAAGGGTGCCTGCCTTGGAATCAGAAACAAAGACATTTTATTTCTCGTTGCAAAATCAGCAGCTAGAGCAACAGCATGTATCAGTTCCCCAAGCCCCAGTGTTGACAGAATAACATGGTAAGGGACAGATTGTACCTGTATGTGCTGTGAGATCCATTACAGAAAGTGATCCCCCCAAATTAGGAAGCCTTTTGCCTACATCCTCCCCTCCAGAGAAAGAGAGAGAGAGAAGCTTCATCATTATTCTGAAATCTATTTGGATAAATAAAGATCTATATCTTTCAGTCTTATAATAGTGAAGGCATAAGTTAGATTGTTTGCAGGGTAAAAAATTGCTTTTTAAAGTGAATATATCTCGCCTCTTCCTAGATATTTCCAGAAGAATGCCTTATTTTTGACAAAAAGCTATGAAAAACAGCAGTGGAACTTCAGAGTTTCTGTATCCAAGGAATGTAGGAATAGTAATGTTGTGAGAAAGGAGGCTAAGATGCTTGTCTGGATAAGACATGTTTCTAAAACACTACTACACGTACTCAGATTGTAAGTAAGGCCTTGTGGTCTAATACAATTTATAGAGGGCATGCCTTCTCCTACCTTGCACAACCCATAAATGAGAGCAAACTAACAGCTTAGTTTAAATTTAAGCAAAAGGAATTTATTAAACTACTACAAAATTTATAGGCCTCGATGACAAATCAACAGCAAGTTATTTTAATCAACTTTCTCAGTTCTCTAAACATTGCTCTAAATCAACTAAAGTGAACAATGTGGCAGTTTATTATTAAAATTCATTTTTAAACATCTCAGTTGAAAAAAGTCAAGGCTTCAAATGTAAATAACAAGCTTCTCCGAACTATAACTCACTGAGTAAACCCAGTACTGATTCCTGGTAGCTGTAAGCTATCTTCCCCAAATATGTAAAATAGAACCCTTTTTAGAATAAACATGCTAGAACTTCCCATATCCTTAACAAATATATATGTATATATGCATGTATGTGTGTGTGTGTATATATATATATATATATATATATATATATATATACACACACACATATATATATATATATTGTTGCTGTAGTTGTTAGAGTAGAGGAAGCCAAAATAATAAAGGGTGTTTTTTAGAGTGTTGATTCAATGAATATTTAAATAAATTAAGAATAGACTTTTGGGAAATGAGAAAACATATCCAAAAGTGAGAGGTAATTAAGTATGAACAGATTAGGGACACCTGAGTGGCTCAGTCGGTTAAACATCCAACTCTTGGTTTGGGCTTAGGTCATTCTCTCATGGATCATGAGTTCAAGCCCTGCATTGGGCTCTGTGCTGTCAGTATGGAGCCTGCTTGGGATTCTCTCTCTCTCTCTCTCTCTCTCTCTCTCTCTCTGCCCCTCCCCTACTTGTGTTCTCTCTCTCTCATCTCTAATAAATAAACTTAAAAAAATTAACATGACAACATTAAATGAAGATTTTAATAAAAAGAAAATATTGGAATCTTTTTAGAAAATCAGAAAACATAAAAAGAGACTTGATGCTCTAGGAATAAATAAGCCAGGAAAAAAGACAAAAACAAAAGCAAAAAAAGTTATGGAGGTTTTGAAACAAACTAAACTTTTTCATGAGCAGTGTCTTAGGGGGCCAGAGGCAGGTCAGCTCCAAGATTGAAATACAAAAGATTAGCTTTATATCTCCAACCAGGAGAAGGTTGGCTAGGGAGTGTGATTGTGTGCGTGTGTGTGTCTGTGTCTGTGTGGTGTATTACTCTCCAAGGGCAACCATAACAACCCACCACAATAACAAGATGTTGCAAAACAGCAGAAATTTATTGTCTCACAGTTCTGGAGGCTAAAAGTCCAAAATTAAGAAGTCTGCAAATTCATGTTCTCTCTAAAACATGTATGGGAGAATTCTTCCTTGGATCTTCATAATTTCTGATGGTTTGCATGCAATCTTGGATGTTCCTTGGTTTGTAGCTGCATAATTTCAATCTATGCCTTCATCATTATATTCTCCCCTTATGTGTCTGTTTCTCCTTCCTCTCTGCTTATAAGAACGGTAGTCATATTGTGTTAAGCACCGACTCTGGTCAGGTGTGACTTCATCTTTATTTCTTCAACAACCTTATTTTTTAAATTTTTTATTATGTTTATTTTTGAGACAGAGACAGAGTGTGAGTGGGGGAGAGACAAAATTCAAAATAAATGTTTGGTGATTAAAATACATAATTTATTTGGTTCAACTGGTGAGTTCATTGATTTAACCCTACCTAGCTAGATTTTAAAACTTTAGACTGATCTAGATGTTTCAGGTTGTCATTTATTGTACTTCTGATGAAGTTTGTCACTTACCACAGGAAAAAAGCCAATTGTAGCCTATTATGCTTGAATTGGTTGAAGGTGTTTGTTTAATAACCAGTTGTCTGGAAAATTTCAGAAAATTAATGACTTCCTAAATGAAAAACTGTCTGAGGCATAGTTATGGCTCAATGGTCTGGATATGATCTTCACAAAAAAAATGAAGAAAATGTTTGCCTTCTCTTTTATAAAATATATACACCCTACAGATCTATCATTCAAATCACTAGACAGATACATTAAATTTGGTTGTATGCATATATTGAGAGCATATTTTTATTATAACTGAAATTAAACAATAAATATAAATCCAGCCTATATCTATCTGCATCATATATATCTAGATATAGTTTATTCATTCAAAAAATTTATTGAAAGTATTGATGAGCATAAAATAAAGTAGTGCTAATATGAAAAGTAACAGTCTTTTGTCTCATTCTTGCTTACTTGTAAGTTTATTCCCTAGACAAAACCATTTTTAATTTTCTAGATATATTTTCACGCATTTCCTTTTTTTTCCTGTTATTTACTACCTATTTTATTTTCTATTTAGATTTTAGACATTAGTCACTGAGTTCTTATTATGTATGGTAATTGAGGATTTTGGCTTACTTACTTACTTACTTTATTTATTTACTATTTTAATTTAATTTATTATTATTTTTTTAATTTACACCCAAGTTAGTTAGCATATAGTGCAACAATTATTTCAGGAGTAGATTCCTTAATGCCCCTTACCCATTCAGCCCATTCCTCCCTCCCATATCCCCTCCAGTAATCCTCTGTTTGTTCTCCATATTTAAGAGTTTCTTATGTTTTTGTCCCCTTCCCTGTTTTTATATTAATTTTGCTTCCCTTCCCTTATGTTCATCTGTTTTGTATCATGGAGTCCTCATATGACTGAAGTCATATGATATTTGTTGTTCTCTGACTGACTAATTTCGCTTAGCATAATACCCTCTAGTTCCATTCACATAGTTGCGAATGGCAAGATTTCACTTTTTCTGATTGCCGAGTCATACTTCATTGTATATATATACCACATCTTCTTTATCCATTTATCTATCAATGGACATTTGAGCTCTTTCCATACTTTGGCTATTGTTGATAGTGCTGCTATAAAGATTGGGGTGCATGCTTCAAAACGGCATACCTGTATCCTTTGGATAAATACCTAGTAGTGACATTGGTGGGTTGTAGGGTAGTTCTATTTTTAATTTTTGGAGGAAACTCCATACTGTTTTACAAACTGGCTGCATCAGTTTGCATTTCCACCAGCAGTGCAAAAGAGATCCTCTTTCTCTGCATCCTTGTCAAGTTCTGTTGTTGCCCAGGTGGCTAATAATGATAGCCATTATGACAGGTATGAGGTGGTATCTCATTGTGGTTTTGGTTTGCATTTCCCTGATGATGAGTGATGTTAAGCATTTTTTCATGGGTTGGTTGGCCATCTGGCTGTCTTCTTTGCAGAAGTGTCTATTCATGTCTTTTGCCCATTTCTTCACTGGGTTATTTGTTTTTTGGGTATTGAGTTTAATAAGTTCTTTATACATTTTGGATACTAACCCTTTATGTGATATGTCGCTTGCAAATATCTTCTCCCATTCCATTGGTTGCCTTTTGGTTTTGCTGATTGTTTCCTTCACTGTGCAGAAGCTTTTTATTTTCATGAATTCCCAATAGTTCATTTTTGCCTTTGTTTCTCTTGCATCTGGAGACATATTGAGTAAGAAGTTTCTGTGGCCAAGGTCAAAGAGGTTTTTGCCTGTTTTCTCCTAGAGGATTTTGATAGCTTCCTGTCTTACATTTAGTTCTTTCATCCATTTTGAGTTTATTTTTGTGCATGGTGTAAGAAAGTGGTCCACGTTCATTTTTCTGCATGTCACTGTCCAGTTTTCCCAGCACCACTTGCTGAAGAGACTGTCTTTATTCCATTGTATATTCTTTTCTGCTTTGTCGAAGATTAGTTGGACATCCATTTGTCGGTTCATTTCTGGGTTCTCTATTCTGTTCCATTGATCCAAGTGTCCTTGTGCCAGTACCATACTGTGTTGATTACAACTTTGTTATACAGCTTAAGGTCTGGGATTGTGTTGCCTCCTGATTAGGTTTTCATTTTGAAAATTGCTTTGGCTATTTGTTTTTTTTTTTTTTTTTCTGGTTCCATACAAATTATAGGATTGTTTATTCTAGCTCGGTGAAGAATGCTAATGTTATTTTGATAGGTATTGCATTGAATATATAGATTGCTTTGGGTAGTATTGACATTTTAACAATATTTTTTTCTTCCTATCCAGAAGCATGGAATATTTTTCCATATTTTTGTGTCGTCTTCAATTTCTTTCATAAGCTTTCTATAGATTTCAGTGCATAGATTTTTCACCTCTTTGGTTACATTTATTCCTAGGTATTTTATGGGTTTTGGTGCAACAGTAAATGGGATAGATGCTTTGATTTCTCTTTCTGTTGCTTCATTCTTGGTGTATAGGAATGCAAATTATTTCTGTGCATTGATTTTATATCCTGACACTTTGCTAATTAATGGATCAGTTCTAACAGTTTTTTGGTGGAATCTTTTGGGTTTTCCATACAGAGTATAATGTCATCTGAGAAGAGTGAAAGTTTGACCACCTCTTGGTGGTCTGATTTGGATGCCTTTTATTTCTTTGTTTTGTCTGATTACTGAGGCTCAGACTTCCAATACTGTGTTGAATAACAGTGGAGAGAGTGGACACCCCTCTCTTGTTCCTGACCTTAGGGGGAAAGCTCTCAGTTCTTCCCCATCAAGGATGATATTAGCGTTGGGTCTTTCATACATGGCTTTTATGATCTTGAGGTATTTTCCTTCTATCCCTACTTTCTTCATGGTTTTTATCAAGAAAGGATGCTTTATTTTGTCAAATGCTTTCTCTGCATCTATTGAGAGGATCATGTGGTTCTTGTCCTTTCTTTTATTGATGCGATGAATCACATTGATTGTTTTGTGGATATTGAACCAGCCTTGCAATTCAGGTATAAATCCCACTTAGTCGTGGTGAATAATTTTTTAATGTATTGTTGGATCTGGTTGGCTAATATCTGGTTGAAGATTTTTGCATCCATGTTCATCAGGGAAATTAGTCTATAGTTCTCCTTTTTAGTGGGGCCTTTCTCTGCTTTTGGATACAAAGTAATGCTGGCTTCATAGAAAGAGTTTGGAAGTTTCCTTCCACTTCTATTTTTTGAAATAGCTTCAGGAGATTAGGTGTTAACTCTTCTTTAAATGTTTGATAGAATTCCCCTAGAAAGCCATCTGGTCCTTGAACCTTGTTTTGGGGGGAGATTTTTGATTACTAATTCAATTTCTTTACTGGTTATGGGTCTGTTCAAATTTTCTATTTTTTCCTGTTTTAGTTTTGCTAGTTCATATGTTTCCAGGAATTTGTCCATTTCTTTGAGAATGCCCATTTTATTGGTGTATAATTGTTCACAATATTCTCTTATTATTGTTTGTATTTCTGTTGTGTTTTTTGTGATCTCTTTCATTCTTGATTTTATTTATTTGGGTCCTTTTGCTTTTTTTTTTTTTTTTAACCAAACTGACTAGAATTTTATCAACTTTGTTAATTCTTTCACAGAACCAGCTTCTGGTTTCATTGATCTGTTCTGTTTTGTTTTTGTGTGTGTGTGTGTGTTTTTGTTTTGTTTTTTTTGTTTTTTTTTTTTTTTTTGGTTTTGATAGCATTGATTTCTGCTCTAATCTTTATTATTTCCTGTCTTCTGCTGTTTTGGGGTTTTATATGCTGTTCTTTTCTAGCTCTTTAAGGTGTAAGGTTAGGTTGTGTATCTGAGACTTTTCTTCCTTCCTTAGTAAGGCCTGGATTTCTATATACTTCATCTTGTGACTCCCTTTAGTGTGTTCCAGAGGTTTTGGGCTGTGGTGTTATCATTTTCATCGGCTTCCATGTACTTTTTAATTTTCTCTTTAACTTCCTGGTTAGTCCATTCATTCTTTAGTCTCCAAGTATTTGTTCTATTTCCAATTTTTATATGGTGGCTGATTTCGAGTTTCATAGTGTTATGGTCTGAAAATATGCACAGTATGATCTCAATCTTTTTGTATGAGTTAAGGGCCGATTTGTGTCCCAGTATGTGATCTATTCTGCAGAATGTTCCATGTGCACTGGAGAAGAATATATATTCCTCTGCTTTAGGATGAAATATTCTGGATACATCTGTTAACTGCATCTAGTCTAGTGTGTGATTCAAAGACATTGTTTCCTTGTTTATTTTCTGTTTAGATGATCTGTCCATTGTTATAAGTGGGGTGTTGAAGTCCCTACTATTATGGTATTTTTATCAACGAGTTTAGGTTTGTGATTAATTGATTTATATATTTGTGAACCTCCACATTTGGAACATAAATGTTTACAATTGTTAGATCTTCTTGGTGGATAGACCACTTAATTATGATATAATGCCCTTCCTCATCTCTTGTTACAGTTTTCATTTTAAAGTCTAGATTGTCTGATATAAGTATGGCTACTCTGGCTTTCTTTTGGTGACCATTAGCATGATAGATGGTTCTCCATCTCCTTTGTTTCAATCTGAAGGTGTCTTTAGGTCTAACATGGGTCTATTGTAAACAGAATATAGATGGATCTTATTTTCTTATCCATTCTGTTACCCTATGTCTTTTGATTGGAGCATTTGGTCCATTGACGTTTAGAGTGATTACTAGAAGATATCAGTTTATTGCCATTATGTTGCTTATAGAGTTGGAGTTTCTGATGGTGTTCTCTGGTCCTTTCTAGTCTTTGTTGCTTTTGGTCTTTTTTTTTTTTTTTCATCTTTTCTCTCCTCAGAGAGTGACCCTTAAAATTTCTCTCAGGGCTGGTTTAGTGATCATGAACTCCTTTAATTTTTGTTTGTCTGGGAAAGTTTTAATCTCTCCTTATATTTTGAATGACAGCTTTGCTGGATAAAAAATTCTTGCCTGCATAGTTTTCCGATTCAGCACATAGAATATATCCTGCACTCCTTTTTGGCCTGCCAAGTTTCTGTGGATAGGTCTGCTGAAAACCTGATCTGTCTTCCCTTATAGGTTAAGGAATTTTTTTTCCCCTTGCTATTTTCATGATTCTTTCTTTGCCTGAGTCCTTTGTGAATTTTCCTATGCTATGCCTTGTTGGTTGATTTTTGTTGAATCTTATGGGAGTTCTCTGTGCTTTCTGGATTTTGATATCTGTGTCTTTCCTCAGATTAGAAGTTTTCTGCTCTGATTTACTCACATAACCCTTCTACCCCTTTTTCTCTCCTTCATCTTCTGGGACTCCTATGATTCTGTTGTTCCTTTTCGATGAGTCACTGATTTCTGTAATTCTTAAATCGTACTCTTTTCCCTTAGTCTCCCTCTTTTTTTCTGCTTTATTATTCTCCATAAATTTTTCCTCTATATTGCTGGTTTACTGTTCTTCCTCATCCATCTTTGCTGCCGTGGCAGCCGTTCAAGATTGCAGCTCAGTTGTAGCTTTTTTTATATATCGTCCTGACTAGCTTTTACTTCTTTTATCTCTGCAGAGAGGGATTCTAATCTATTTTCGACCCCAGCTAGTATTCTTATTATTGTGATTATAATTTCTTGTTCAGACATCTTGCTTGTATTTGTGTTGATTAAGTCCCTGACTATCATTTCTTCATGATCTTTCTTTTGGGATGAATTCCTTTGTTTCATAATTTTGAATGAAGAAAAGAAATTAATAAGGAAAAAATTAAAATTAAAAAATTAAAAACAACACACACACACACACAAATCAAAAATGATGCTAGATCCTACGTGTGTTTTGGTCTGGTTATTGAAAGGAGCTTAATATATTACAATTAAAAAGGAAAAGAAACATGTTTGAAAATTTGAGAAAATGAATACAATGAAATAGAATAAAATGAAATGATGGAAGTAAAATAGACTTTGAAACATTTACAAAAAAATAAAAATATAGTAGAAAAATATAAAGAAAAATATTTTTTTTTCTCTTTCTGAATTCAAGTAAAAGAAAAGAAAATAGAAAGAAAATAAAAATTCAATAGATGGATCAACAAACAGACTGAAATATGATTGAAATTACATTGTTTCCCCTTGAAGTCAAACTATGAATCACTCTATAGTCTGTAAACTAAGCAGGCAGAGAGATTTGTGGTGTCCCTGAAGAGAGAGGTTGGCCCAGTTGGGCAGGGATGAGTGTAATGGCTCCATTCTCCACTAGAATGCACTGCTTAGCTTACTGGGGTGGATTGTTGTGGTGCTTGCAGGTGTGTATGCAAATGCACGGGAGGAGTGAAAATGGCATCACCTAGCTACCCAGTCTCTAGTACACAGCCAGACACAGGGCTTGAACCCATGAGCCAGGACATCTTGACTGACACTGCAATCAGGTGCTTAACCAACTGAGCCACCCAGAAGCCCCAATATCTATATTATTATGATTATGCAATAATATTTTCTTCTTAGTTAAAGCATATATTATGAAAATGTCTTTTTGTACTTACTTCCAAGAATTAATAACTCTCATTTTTTAATATTCCTAAATTTATTTTTACAATTTAATAATTTTCCCAAATGTTCCAATGTCCATTAATTTTTTTTTTTCAAAGTGCTTACATATGTCAGATAATATGAGGTCCATTTTTTTAATGGCCTTCCTACTTTAGCCACCCATTGTCCTACCTAAAATGGGCAAGTTCTCTCAGGTCTGGTATTGACCACATCCTAGAATCAGGTACTCTAAGCAATAGGCTTTGACTGTTCGATCTTCTGTCTTCATCTGTGAAGATGTCTTTCTTTTTTACTTTGGTAAAAACTTGAGAAAGCGTGTGTACCAAGTAATTTATTTTCTTTTCAGACTAGTTCTTCAAGAGAAATTTTTACTCTCTCTAGCTACTTTTAAGTTCTTAATATTCAGTGTCATGAAACATTATGGTAATATGACTTGACAAGTGTCTTTTTTCATATATGCATTTGGCTCATCTTGGGCTATTATTATTATTATTAATTTTGATGATTACTTTTCTATTTTTTGCTGTCCTCATCTGAGAACTCCTTTTGGTCAGATTTTAGATCTGTTTTGATTCTTTAATTTTATAAAGTAGTTTTAACCTACTTTATATTAAAATTCTTCTATAATAACGAGGATGACCATTAGTGTGTAAACAAGCACCAAATTTCAGTGCCTTAACACCATAAAGGGTTATTTTTTACACTGGTTAAGATGTAACCAGTATTTGTTCACCAGCTTCTTTGGATAAGTGCTATCATCAGGAAACTAGGGAGAGATTTCTTACACTTTTGTGTCAGTGCTAACTTATAGGTCCTCAAACATTTAGGCATACCAAAAAGATAATAGTATATGACACATTATGTGAACAGAATTGGATGTTTCTTGTATCATTTCCATCTTTGTCCAGAACATATCCACATTATTTCTAGTTTGAATCAAGAGGATTTGTGAAATGTAGTTTAGCTGAGTGCTCGCAAAACTGAGAGTCAAAAGGTGATAATGTAAGTAATCTCTACATCATAGCAATAGTTATCATGTTGATATGTGTTTCTTAGCCAAACTAACCTGGAAGTCAAACTACATTCACCAATCTGGATGCAATTACAATGCCACTTATGAAGTGATATTTCTTTCTCTGTATCTCCTTAATATTATAGGTCTTCCAGCCTCCATTCAAACAGACCTCTAAATACTTAAGTGTTTTATACATTTAAATGAGTTTTTTCAAATGTGCTCACAAGCATGGTCTTTTCAGCCACCACGTCATATCTACTACAGTCTCTTATTTCTGTTCTTCTGTTCTTACTCCATTCAGTGATGTCTAATTTCTGAGCATTCTTTTTTCTTTTTTTTTATAAAAAGAGAAAGAGAGAGCAGTAGAGAGAGAGAATCTTAAGCAGGCCCCATGTTCAGCATGGACACTGACACAGAGCTAGATCCCACAATCCTGGGGTCATGACCTGAGTCAAAATCAAGAGTGGGATGCTTAACTGACTGAACCACCCAAGTCCCTCTTTTTTCTTTCCTTCTCTTTCCTTTCCTTTCTTTTCTTTTTCTTTCCTTTCCTTCCCCTTTCTTTCTTTCTTTCTTTTTCTTCTTCTTCTTCTTCTTCTTCTTCTTCTTCTTCTTCTTTTTAATTTCTGAACATTCTTAAATCACTTGTGCCAGTATTTGGTTTGCTAGTAAAACTGCTAAAGGAACTATTATACCATTTTAGTAGGGTGGCACAAGAAAGCCACTTCACTGGAATGGCAATGCTTATACAAGCAAATGTAAGTATCAATTAATAGCCAGACCTTCTATTTGATATTTTCATTTCTATTAGTATCTCCCTGACTATACTGAGAAACTATTTAAAAAGCAGGCATCTTGGGACGCCTGGGTGGCTCAGTCAGTCAAGCATCCAACTTCAGCTCAGGTCATGATCTCACGGCTTGTGAGTTCAAGCCCCGCATCGGGCTCTGTGCTGACAGCTCAGAGCCTGGAGCCTCTTCAGATTCTGTGTCTTTCTCTCTGTCTCTCTTTCTCTGCCTCTCCCCTGCTCATACTCTGTCTCTCAAAGATAAATAAAAACATTTAAAAATTTTTAAAAAGCAGGCATCCTTTACTATTTAAATCTTTCTTCTCGCCTAATTCTACTTTATCCATTTGATTCCAGCAGAAACCAACTATGTTTTTACAATTTCATGCATATATTCTGGCCCCATGAGACTGGTCAATCATTTGAACAAAAATTGGTCAATAATTGTCTATGAACCGTGAGGTTGACACTGAAGAAAGGAACATTTAGCCTAAGTTCAAATATATCTGTGAATATATACAATTGACAACTAACCTCTTTTTAAACAAGAATTCTTCCACCCATGTGAACTTGTAAGTCAATAGACACTCTAGAGTTGAAGAAAAATACAGAGTGAACCATATGTAATATAAAGTTTATTGGCCTCTTGTCGACCTCTTCACAGTGCTTTAGGACTTGATTTCAATGCATTTGGAATCTCAGCAATACTCCCATTCTTATTTATGAGATGTCTTAGAAGATTTCATCCCACTAATGAAATCCATTTTCTTACACAAGCTCTACTGGGTTCAAATATTTAAGATCATAGGCATAATTCCCATTTTCAGAAGTCCAAACCCAGGTTGAGAAACATAAGTTTAATTTTCAAAAATTACATAGCTTATGAATTGAGAGGCAATAATACAAGCTCAGTCATTTTGGATCCAGAGTTCTTGCTCCTTGTATCACATAATACTGCATTGAGAAATATTTGATGTTCACAAAACGCTTAGAACATCTGAGATGAAAAAAAGTACAGGGAATGTATTATAAATCATCATGAGTATATGTATGAGTATTTAGGCAAAATGTGAATATCAGAAGATTAATGTATATTTCTTTTGATTAAGTCATACAATAAGGAACAGCGATGCCTGTGGGGAATGTCATTAACTGCATATTTCATTAGAAAACAACAAACTGTGTTCCTCTGAGAGTTGAGTATTTGAGAAGTTTTCCCAAGAATATTCGTCATCTTTGTTAAACTTTAAGACTAGAGACAGCTGATTTTTAAAGAATTTAACACATTAACAATGGGATGTCATAACACATCTTTTAAAACGTTATAGAAAAGAATAATTCTTGGTAGGTTAATCCATTATAAAATGAATATCATTTTAAGAAAATATGTATATAAACACCATCAAAATTAATCATGAATATATAGAAAATGTTTTTTTCATGATACAGTAATTATTTCTCTACAAAATATCTTCTGAAAAATAAGAAATGATGAGGCCAATTTAACATCACTAAATGTCACAGAGTATCTTTATTTAACATTATCTTTATTTAACATCACTAAATGTGACAGTTTCAAAATTCAGTACTGAAATTTGGGTGACAATTATTTTTCTTCTTGTTTTCCTAAGTTTCTACACAAGAAATTCTTTTTTTTTATGTTTATTATTTTAATTTTTTTAACGTTTATTTATTTTTGGGACAGAGAGAGACAGAGCATGAACAGGGGAGGGGCAGAGAGAGAGGGAGACACAGAATTGGAAGCAAGCTCCAGGCTCTGAGCCATCAGCGCAGAGCCCGACGCAGGGCTGGAACTCACTAAACGCGAGATGGTGACCTGAGCTGAAGTCGGACCCTTAACCGACTGAGCCACCCAGGCACCCCAATGTTTATTATTTTAGAGGAGGGAGAGAGAGAGTAGGACAGAAAGAGAGGTGGACCAAGGAGTTGAAGCAGGCTCTGCGCTGACAGCAGAGAGCTCAATGTGGGGCTTGAACTCATGTACCATGAAATCATGACCTTAGTCAGACACTTAACAGACTGAGCTACCCAGGCTATCCAAGGAATTCTTTTTTAACCTAAAAGAATGGCCAGGTAAACAAAATTAAGTAAATGGCATGGCTTCTGTTCTTTTATCTGAACTAAGCATTCTTGCAGTCCTTCAGGGAGAGAGAAGAGGTAGATAAAAGCAGAGGAACTCAATTTAAGAGACTTTGTACACTGCCACCCACTTAAGTGAACAATTATGACATACTTCTGGTATAGAAAAGTTTATTTACTGACATAAGTGAGTTTTTCAGCTTTAGGGAACCACAGGAAAAAAAGTACAGTTTTCTTAGAAGGCATCAGCAATAATTGATGTTAGTCCCTTAAGTGGTTTTTAGACTAGAGAACCTGGACAAATGTGAGGCATGATGAGGATTTTAATAAATAATCTGAAGGAATTTTTTAAAAGTACCTGGTGTCCTAACTCCCTCAAATATACATGAAGAGGTACCATGACTATTGGTATTATTTTTAATAAATCCTCAAACTTTATACATCTGAAGGCATTTGAGATATAAGATCAAATTGAAACACAAGGCAATCATTTATTAGGTTTGGTCACTTTCTTCTTTTTTTTTTTTAATTTATTTTTGAGAGAGTGAGCAAGCATGAGGAGGGGAAGAGCAGAGAGAGGAAGACAGAGGATCTGAAGAGGGCTCCACATTGACATCAGCGAGCCCCATGCAGGGTGCAAACCTCTGAACTGCCAGATCATGACCTGAGCCAAAGTTGGATGCTCAACTGCCTCAACCACCTGGTACCCCTAGATTTGGTCACTTTTAAAATCCTACCTAGGAAATTTCATTTCCTGGTGGCATGTTGGACTAAATACCTGTGTTGACATATTCCCATCCCTCAATCTTCTCACTTGTAACAATGAAATATTCTGACAAATTTTTTAATGTAACATCTTTTTAAATATGTCCATGAGTTGGTACTAAAGTCAGTCATAGTCAGTTAAGCAAGCATCGGGTATATTTGCAAAACCTCATAAATTTGAACATAAGAATTTCAGATGTGTGATTTGGGAGATATAAAACAAAATCCAGACAAGCTTATGCAAAGTTTAAAGTTTAATAACCACCACTTTATAAAACGCAATACCAAATGGATTAGATTTTTTAAAAAAAGGTATCAATGCAAAAATACCCCTCCACATGGAGCTTATATTCTGATTAGAGGAACACAATGAATAAATAAAATATAGTTTATCAGATGGTGACAAATGCTATGGAGGAAGCATGAAGCAGCAAGAGGGACAGGATGTATTATTACATTGGCATGCTAAACAGCTCAGTCTGAGAGGGTTGTTATAAAGGGTGACATTTAAGAAAATATCTGAAATAGATAAAGGAATGACTCGTAGTATCTTGGAGATGTGTGTTTTAGGCACATTTTAGAAAATGTGCGAGTGTCCTTTGCATTTTGGAGAAAATGCAAGGAGGCCAGTAAGGCCATAGCAGAGTGATTACAGGATTAATAGAAGGAGATGAAGTTAAAAGGTAACAGGGGACTAGATTATATGATACCTTTGGAGTAGGATGGCCATATGCTCAGGTTTGTCCAACAGAACTTTAGTTCACATCTATTGGTTAGTGTAATTATGACTAAAGCTCCTATTCATTTTCAGAAATGCGTCTGTTTGGATGATAGATTATACAGTGACCTTATTTGTAAAGCATTATATGGAATTTAGTTTCTCATCTGAATCGTATGTAAAGCCATGGAAGTATGATCTGATAAACCATCTGTTTTGACACATATTTTAATATGGCCGCTCTCATATATTTGAAAACAAATAGAGGGAAGCAGGGCAAGGGTAGACTTTGTTAGACCAGTGAAGGCCATTGTGATTATCTGGGCTAAAATCAATCAAAGTTCAGATTAGATTGGGTGTGACATAGATCAAAAGAAAAAAAAAAAAAAAAGACCTGATTCTAGATATGTTTTGAAGATTAAAAAAATGTTTTTTAATTTAGTAATGTATTGGATGTACAGTTTGAAAGAAAGAGTGAAGCCAACGTTAAGGCAAATTTTGCCTGAAACAGAACAAGTAGTATTTCCATTCACTGAAACTGGGAAGAGAGCAAAATTTGGAGGAGTGGATCAGAAGTTTAGTTTTGGACAAGATATGTTTGTGATGACTAGAACTAAGTTGTTAGATATTTAAGTATGCAGTTCAGGTGAGAGGACTAAGCTAGAGACAAATTGTGAGATATCATCCTCTGGTTAATATTTGAAGTCATGAAATTAGAAATTTCCAAACAAGGGAAGGTAGATAGGGAATATAGGTGGACAAATGACCAAGACCAGCATAGGCCAAAATTCATCACAGAGTGAAGAAGTTACAGTAGAAAAGAAATATTTGATGTTTCAGATGAAAGTGAGGATAGGAACTGCTGATACTATATTGTTGAGTAAGCAGGAATACGTGACATTAGAAGAAAAGTGAAGTAGTCACCTAGTGTTCATTTCTATCAACAGGTGATAAGTCAAGGTAAAATCCATGATAACAATGACATGAAGTCAAAAGTCTGTGTTTGATACTTTGGTATGAAGAATACGGTACCGGCATTGGTAGAACTATTTCATGAGTACTTAAAAAACTGCCTACAGTTTTAACCCCAATTCTTTTGGCTATTTGCATTTAGCTTTAAAGTTTCCTGGCTAGATATTTACAGATCAAGTAGAGTAATTTTCTAAAAAAAAAAAAAGAAAAAAGAAAAGCCAAAATGTATCTTTACTGAACATTGAAATGTTTTTCCACTAATTTTTTAATCCTCCTCAGTCACTTTATTTTGAGAGATGTTTTCCAAAGCCAGGCTTCCTGTTCTCTATGCCAGATTTCACCCTATCAGTTATTTGCAGCTTTCCTCTGTAGTTCACTCTTCCTTTAATAAATCTATTAACATCAAAGAGACAGAAGAATTTATATACTCTATGTGTGTATATATGTATGTGCATGTGTATGTGTATGTATATGTGTGTATATGTATATGTATGTATATATGTATGTATAAGTAAATTATTTGTTACATTAATTTATTCAGTAATTAAATGGGTGTATAATTCAGTTTTTTTCAGTTTCCAGACTATAAAAGAGGGCATGGAAAATATTGATACTAAAAATGGAGATTTAGGGATAAAAATATGAGATCAGACCTATGCAGTGACTGAAGGAGTAGGCAAGTGATCTAATTAGGGCTATGTATGTATAAGAAGTGATTTAAAGTTTGAATTAGCTTGGTTGGCAGATTTTTTTTCTATTTTAATTTTCATCTCAAAATATGCAAATAAATGCCATTGGACAGATTTATAAATAAGTCTATCCTAATGGTTCTGTAATAATGTAATTGTAGTTTTCCACTGAAAAAAATTTTGTGTTCATAATTTTTAGAGACAACCCAAATATGCTATTTTTTTCTCTAGTGATCTTTACATGACAGTCAATTTTCTGAATTTTTTTTTATTTTGACTTTTTCTTTTTGGTAAAGATGAACAAGTATCAAACATTATCTCATTTACCAACTCAAACTAGAGCATTTATTCTAGTATTTCTTTAAATCTAAAACAAAACAAAATTAGGTGATCATGTGAATGACAAACAAGACCAATGGTACCAAAACCAATCTCTTTAGCTTTATTATCAAGATATGAAATGATGACATTCACTGAAGTGCATTATCTGGTTAATTATGCTGAAGGCATCAGTTAAATTAGATCTAGTCAAATAAAGCCAGACATAGAGTCACCCAATTTAGCTATTAAAACATTGTTAAGTACATTTAGTAACGTTATTTTGTTTGAGGAACCAGCTCCCCATTTAGATAAAGTCCAGAATTTGTTTCCATTCATTCCTCAAAATGACACAATGACCAGTAATAGTCAAGAAAACAAAAGCTTACAAAAACAGAAACCATTTAAACAGAAGCAACTGCCTTTGAAAAAAAGGAACCATCAAATGTGATTACAGGTTGCCTTTCTTCTCAGCAGCCTGGATGAGACAAGTTCTGTCACATTGGTTTATTGATGCCAGTTTGCTAAGCTTTTTAATATTTTATTCTATTTTAATGTTTATTTTATTATGTTTTTAACTGTAGTGTATTTTTAATGTGAGACTCAAAAGGAGGTCATATATGAATTTAATTATTAATTATAATAAAGTAATGAGGAAATAGTCCATAATGAAGGATAAATTAAGAATTTATAGTAGGAAAAAATTTAAGGCATTCTATTGATCTTATGAACAGATAAAGTACATTATTTAGAAAGAAAAGGAGATTTGAATAGTACAAGGGACCAAGAATATTTAAAAATTAAAACATTAAGAATATCAAGATTAGCTACTATAGATAGTGTGGGAAATAGAATTAGAAATTCCCTGGGCTTCCACCAATGGGTTAACAAGCCATAAAGAATTACAAAGCCATAGGGTGGTCCCACCCAAGTTTGGGCAAACAAGATAAGAGTAGAGGGGCCAAGGCCCCCAATACAAAAGTATATGAGGTAAGCAAGATTAGGAATTCAGGGCAAAATTGCACCCCAATTTAGTACTAGAGCAGAAAGCTGCTTTCACAGGGAGGAAGGACCAAATTAAGTGAACAGGTATACAGGGCTATAGACCCCCATGATGCAGGTGAAGCTGCCCAGAGTGAGCTAATTAGCAAAAGAAAAGGTGTCTTGTTAACCCTGAGGTTATTTGCCCTTTCTGTCTTATCCTTTAGGCTAGCTAAGATAAACAGATTTGGCGCTTCCTGTCTGCTATTAACAACCATCTGCCCAGCTCCAGGATTTTGCTTTCTATTGACCCAAACCCCAAACAACATATATCTTCAAAACCCCCTTTTCCCTCATGCCCATGAGTTAATATTCACAGATACATTGTCTCTTTGTGCATGCCCATCACGTTTGTAAGCCTTCTGATCTTAATAAATACAGGCAAAGGACCCTTATTGGGGGCTCTTGTCTTTTCTTGGACATTAGCCACCTCTCGCATTTTAATCCTGCATCCCACTTTCTTGTTGGCCAAGAAAGAATTTTAGACTTAGAGTCTGTGACAAGATAGCATTTCTAAAATCAATACTTTAAATACAAAACTGTTGTTTTATAGGGAAAAACAAATTAGTCAAAATTAAGTATCCATTGCTAGCACTGATTATTACACATCTTTTTTTTTCTATCCCTAATATATAAAAAATATATATATATATTTTTCTATCCCTAATATATAAAAAATATATATATATATAAAAAATATATAAGTAGCCAACTATCTGTACTCCCATTTGGCCTACACTCCAATTTAGGATCATAAACATAATATTGTTAGTATAGATCAGGCGATAAAAGAACAGCAACTCTGTGAGCTAACCATTACATCATCTAGAAATTATATACTTTTTAAAAATTATTATTTAACGTCAAAAAGAGTGAAATATTTTGTGATATTTGTGAACGGGAGATGTATGAGGGCTATCTTTGGTTACGAGTAGTGACAGCTAGACTGGGGATAGCTACATCAAGCTTAAGCATCAGTAAAACCAAAAGAAGCCCTGAGAAGCCAGTTTGGATACACGTGTATAGTGAAGATCACAGCAGGAAGTGCAACAGACATTAGGGAGAGTGATAATACAAGATTGAGAGAAATTTGTGAGTGCAATACATGCAGACTATCCAAGCAGGAAACAAGGAAGAAACATGAGATCTGGAGGAAGGAAAAGCCAGATAAAGTGATGGGGCAGTGATTAACATGCACAAGGGGGTAAGAAAGTATTCTGTGTTAAGCTAACATTTGTTCAACATAGTATCAGTTACAATGCTTTTTGAGTCCAAAGGTCAGAAAATCACCAAATTAAAACAGTTTAAAAATAAGCTATGAAGCAGAGTTATAAAATGTACCACTTTAGCAAAGCATCTAAACTCGTGTCGCTATAAATACAGACATAATATACATACATATATAACATAAAGTCTTATGTTGTCATTACATATATTATATGTTATCTATCTATATGTTATCTAATATATATAACATATATTATATGTTATAATCTATCCAGGGACTTGAAACAATATTTCAACAAAGGTTGCCAATGTTACAGGCCAGGGGATCAAGTGGACCCAGCTTAAACTGGGAAGACATGCTGAGTGTCCTCACTTTTGCTAGTGCTGAAGATCCTTGTAAATAGAAGGCAAAGGGAGTTTGAAATGAACACATCACCCAATAGTTTTCAAAGGCATCGACTAGTTATCTTTTGCCAGGAGGGACAGAAAAACTATTGATTGGTTTGATTTTTTTGAAGTTTTATTAAAAGATAATTTCAGAGCTATAAGTTTACCTGAGATTAAAACAGCTAATATGTTCTGTAATTTTAGGGTTCTGCCTGGGAAAATAAGGTTCATATCTCAGCTTATTTTTATCATCGTGCTGCTGACAATCTCACTTCATTCAGCTTACAAAAGAGGGGGTCATTCCAAATACAAAATGTTATTATTTTATGAGAAATTTCGATTCACTATGCAAGAATTATATTAGGTTTTCAATTGTGTTATGCTATCAAAGATGCTTTTTTTTGACTCTGAGGATTATGTTCAAAATAAGATATTTAAGAAAGATTGATGGAAACAAAGGGAAGAAAAGGGAAGAGAATGCACTCCACACTTGTTATAATTAGAGGGTCAAGATTCTTTCATCAGACCAAATTCTTTGTCATCAGGGTCAAGTCTTTCTTTCTCCCTATTCTGCGGTTGCTTGTGTTGGCTTCATTCTATTGCTGTTCTTGTTGTAGTCTGCCTAGGGGCGCTTGGGTGACTCAGTCAGCTGAGAGTCTGGTTGAGTGTCTGACTCCTGATTTCAGCTCAGGTCATGATCTCATGGTTTGTGGATTTGAGACCCACACTTGGGATTCTTCTCTCTCTCTCTCTCTCTCTCTCTCTCTCTCTCTCTCCTTCTCTCTTTGCCCCTCCTCTGCTCTCTCTCTCTTTCTCTTTCTCAAAATAAATAAATAAACTTAAAAAAAAAAGAAAGTGACAACTCCAGTTGTCATAGGCAGGTATTTTTTTAAGTTTATTAATTTTTTTCTTTTTTTTAATTTTATTTTTTTATTTTTAAAATTTATATCCAAGTTAGTTAGCATGTAGTGAAACAATGATTTCAGGAATAGATTCCTTAATGCCCCTTACCCATTTAGCCCATCCCCCCTCCCACAACCATTCCAGCAACCCTCAGTTTGTTCTCCATATTTATAAGTCTCTTCTGTTTTGTCCCCATCTCTGTTTTTATATTATTTTTGGTTCCCTTCACTTATGTTCATCTGTTTTGTCTCTTAAAGTCCTCATATGAGTGAAGTCATATGATTTTTGTCTTTCTCTGACTGACTAATTTCACTTAGCATAATACCCTCCAGTTCCATCCATGTAGTTGTAAATGGCAAGATTTCATTCTTTCTGATTGCTGAGTAATACTCCTTTGTATATATATACCACATCTTCTTTATCCATTCATCCATCGATGGACATTTGGGCTCTTTCCATACTTTGGCTATTGTTGATACTGCTGCTATAAACATGGGGGTGCATGTGTCCCTTTGAAACAGCACACCTTTATCCCATGGATAAATGCCTAGTAGTGCAATTGCTGGGTTGTAGGGTAGTTCTATTTTTAGTTTTTTGAGGAACCTCCATACTGTTTTCCAGAGTGGCTGCACCAGCTTCCATTGCCACCAACAATGCAAAAGAGATCCTCTTTCTCTGCATCCTTGCCAACATCTGTTGTTGCCTGAGTTGTTAATGTTAGCCATTCTGACAGGTGTGAGGTGGTATCTCATTGTGGTTTTGATTTGTATTTCCCTGATAAGGAGCGATGTTGAACATCGTTTCATGTGTCAGTTGGCCATCTGGATGTCTTCTTTGGAGAAGTGTCTATTCATGTCTTTTGCCCATTTCTTCACTGGATTATTTGTTTTTTGGGTGTTGAATTTAATAAGTTCTTTATAGATTTTGGATACTAACCTTTTATCTGATATGTCATTTGCAAATATCTTCTCCCATACTGTCGGTTGCCTTTTGGTTTTGCTGATTGTTTCCTTCGCTGTGCAGAAGCTTTTTATTTTGATGTTTCCCTTGTCTCTGGAGATGTGTTGAGTAAGAAGTTTCTGCAGCCAAGATCAAAGAGTTTTTTGCCTACTTTCTCCTCAAGGATTTTGATGGCTTCCTGTCTTACATTGAGGTCTTTCATCCATTTTGAGTTTATTTTTGTGTATGGTGTAAGAAAGTGGTCCAGGTTCATTCTTCTGCATGTCACTGTCCAGTTTTCCCAGCACCACTTAATGAAAAGACTGTCTTTATTCCATTTGATATTCTTTCCTGCTTTGTCAAAGATTAGTTGGCAAGTTTATTTATTAATTTTGAGAGAAAGAGAGAGAAAGAGTGTGAGCAGGAGAAGGGCAGAGAGATGGGGAAGAGAGAGAGAATATCTGAAGCAGGCTTCACACTGTCAGCCTAGAGCCAGGCTCAGGGCTTGAATTCATGAACCATGAGATCATGACCTGAACTGAAACCAAGAGTTGGATGCTTAACTAACTGAGCAACTCAGGTGCCCCTGTCATTTTCTTTTGTCACCTTCAGGAAAGAGAGAGAAATAGTATTCTCTTAAATATGTGACGACAACAACAACAAAAACAATAGCAACAAAAATTATTCCCTAGCATAAGATTGGTCCAATTTAGCTCAAGGGACCAAATATAAACCAATAACTTGTTTGGAAATATCATTCATTCATTGGCTTGGAACTTATTAGAATGCCCCCCCCCCCCGCCCTGCCGAATATGGAAGTGAGAGTGATAACTGAAGAAAATTTTTGCTTTGGGAACAAAGGGGAAAGGGGGAAATGGTTAGGTGGTCTGCTTAATATAAAAAATTGACTTGTTTGGTTAAGAATAGGAGCAAGTCCTTCCTTAGAAATTGGAGCAGAATGGGGGTGCCTGGGTGGCTCAGTCGGTTAAGTGTCCGACTTCAGCTCAGGTCATGATCTCACACTTTGTGAGTTTGAGCCCCATGTCGAGCTCTGTGCTGACAGCTCAGAGCCTGGAGCCCACTTCAGATTTTGTGTCTCCCTCTCTCTCTACCCCTCCCCTGCTCATACTCTATCCCTCTCTGTCACAAAAATAAATAAAAACATTTAAAAAAATTTAAAAAGAAAAGTTCCTGGGGCGCCTGGGTGGCTCAGTCGGGTAAGCATCTGACTCTTGATTTCAGCTCAGGTGATGATCCCAGGGTCATGAGATTGAGCTCCGTGTCAGGCTCTACAAGGGGCATGTGGAATCTGCCTAAGATTCTCTCTCTCCCTCTCTCTCCCTCTCTGTCCCTCCCATACTCATATTCTCTCTCTCTCTCTCTCTCTCTCTCTCTCTCTCTCTCACACACACACACACACACACACACACACACACAGAATACTTCCTAAATAATTCCTCATAGTAGTATTTGAGAATAGCATGATGAGAACAGGAGGTCTAATGAATGGGTATGGTAAAGAGGTCAAAGACTAAGCAGGACAAAAATGTTCTGTGAAAGATTACTAGCACATATTTGCTCCTTGTTGCTGGGCACATGTAAGATACCATTTCCAAAATGCCACATCAGGCTCACTATGTGTTTAGTATCACATTTAATGTACAAAACATTTATTATAATTTAACTTAGTTTCCTAGTAACTGCAAATTCATTTTTTATTTGATTCCATGATTGTTTCACTGGGGAAAAATCATTGACGAATAGAGACTTGGGCATTAATAAAAATTTCTCTACTGGGAAAATAGTGTATTTGGAAACACTAACTAAATTACAAGTATTTCCTAAAACCTTAGGAAACTGGTGATTATTTCACAACCAGCAATGATTTCACACAGCAACACTAACAAAATATGTGTTTAATTTACATGATGCAACTTGTTCTTAACTCAGTGACTGGTCCTGAGGGGGCAGGAAATTGTGCTATAGTAAAGGAACCAGAGGATACATCCTGGCTAGAAAGCTTAAATTTTACAGCTACATTTCTCAGGCCAAAGTAATTGTCAGAACACTTGAAATAACAGGACAAAAAGCATAATAACATTACATGGGGAGCCTGAGTGGTTCTGTCAGTTAAGTGTTCAACTCTTGATTTTGACTCAGGTCATGATCTGACAGTTTGTGGGTTCAAGCCCTACATCAGGTTCTGTGAAGACAGCTTGGAGACTGCTTGGGATCCTCTCTCTCTTCTCCCTGCCCCTCCCCCACTCATGCTTGTGCTCTCTCTCTCTCAAAATAAATAAATAAACTTAAGAAAAAAGGATAATATTACAGTGATAATTCCTGTGAAAATTAAGGACATATGCCTAGAAAGGGGTCTAAAATAAGAGAAGAATTTACTTTGTAATTATTTTATGAGATGGAGAAAATCTGAAGTAAAAGGGCAGCAATAATTTCAAAGATAATTACAGATATATACCCTAGTCACAACCCATGCTTTTCCTTATTTCTAGTATTTGGCAACTGGTAATATTCACCAATTTATTATGGTAGAGTTTAATTGAACTGTACAGAAAACTTTATATTCACAGATGATATATTTAAAAGCTATATATAGCTCTATAGTTCATTTAATCCAAAAAGCTTCCAAATGATTCAAACTTGAAAGATGCCATACAGATTTCAACCTCCTACTGCTTTCAGTGAGTCTGTATTTTACTATGCTCCTATTTTTAAGCCATTTTTTATATAATGTCCACATGTCTCCAGAATGTAGAGGATGTTTCTAAGAAAAGCCACAGTAGAGGAATCATTTTATTTCTCTCATTTTAATGGGCAGAACGATTGCAGTGCAGCAACAGAATGTCAAAAGTTCTTCTATGAGCCAGGACCCAAAGAATGTATCACAGCTTGTCTAGACCTCTGGAAGCAATTGCTTGTGCCAGTTTCCTATTATAATAGCAACAAAGCCTCTGGAAGGTCTCATGATCAAAATTATTGATTTATTCTTGTCACAGGCCTTCAGTCTTCTTGTAGCTTCTAATTAAATCATACTGATATTGTTCTCTTTCGTGTACCCCTCTTGTTATACATAAGATAGAGCCAGTGCTGAACTTACTCTCCATGAGTACATGGCTATGCTTCTACTATAGGAAAGAGGGGCTGTGGAGTATTTGGCCACAGCTGATTTTCAACTCAACTAGTTGTTAAATATTTAAATAAAACTCACTTAAAATGTGGATACCAACAACAAATCTTTGTTCATAATATGACTTTAACTTTGCTTATTATATTTTAACTCTATGTAGACTTATTTATATAGTTCTTCAAAGTAGAATATGTGTTAACTTTATCACTTATCACTTTATGATGTACCTGAGACATTATACTTCAAGAAGATATAATTTCATTTAAATACAATGAATAAATGACCGTGTGGTAAGAAAAAAAAGTGTCATAGTTGAACATGGATTCTAAAGAGAGAATTTATTCACTGTGTACGTAACATAGGCTATTTATGGAACATTTCTAAGCTTTCCTTATGTATAAATGGAAATATACATATAAAACATAAATATATATATATATATACACACACACATAAATGTATCTTGTAGAGTTGCTGTAAAAAATTTATACAATGTGTTTAGCATTCAATAAATGATCATATCAATTAAGTATTACTGTTATTGTTATAATTATTATACTTAAAAGATTTTCAACTATTTTTGTAGGCTTTTATCAGCAAATAGTTTTAGATTTGCTTTCTTTAACTTATTTAACATCCATTTCTCCTTGTCACACTTTATCCATGATATAATTCTATAATCAACTTAATAAATACCACCCTCATCCAAATGTAATCAGTAGACTATAGATGCCATATGAAATATTTCATGTAATCAATTTAAAATAAATGCAGACACTATTTGATTATCTCTATCCCTCTCTATTATCATGGATACTTGGAACTTTCTAGGTATTTATCAATAAGACAACACATTCAAATATATCTGAATAAGCATAAGCAACAGTTTATCATGAATACTATACTAGATTTTTATAACATTAGTATGATTAAATATATATGAAATAAATTTACAGCCATGGATTCCATGTAAGTTAAAAGGATTGACTACCTCATCTGGGAGCCCAAAGCTCCCAGAAAGACTCTAACATATTTTTTGTCCTTTCTTCCTCGTTATGTGTCTATCTCAAAGCTTCAACTAAAGTAATATAATTCCATTAAAAATTTTAGATGTCACAGTCTAAATTACGTTTCCAAAGATAGAAGTTTATGGATTGAAGGTCTGAAATATCTTGATGTGAATATCTTAACATAAAGATCATAGGACTTACAAGTTTCTTGCCATATACATTTAACCCACACACATTGTTTACACATGCAGCACAATTCCTGATTTAGGCTTCATTATCAGGACTTGTCATATTACAAATGCTAAATGCATTCAGAATGCTGCCCTAAGTTTAATTTTAAATCTGTGCCCTTATTACTCCTTCTCTGGATTGTTGCAGCATTTGTGAAATGAAAAATTACAGAAAACTAAGAGTAATGTTGGCACTATATAGTTAGAAGTGAAAATTTGAACTTTTTACAGCCCTTTTAGTCCATCAAACTCCCCATAGACAAGTGGGGCTACAAATTTATAATGTGACTATTTAGTATGTCAGCTGTTGACCATGATCCTTTCCAGTTACGATACGAAAGGCAATCTGATAAAATAGAATCTTATATAATTAATTTGTAAATGTTAGCATGGTTGTTGAAGTCAAAGAGATGGAACCATAACTGATAGATTCTTGTCCTATACTCTTTCACTTATTCTTCTATTCATGCATTCCACTATTAATAAATATTGCACTTGGGACACTAGCCTGTGACTTCTCACTCCAAGGACAAGACAAACATTTTGCTAGGATATTACAGTTACAAAGTACAGCACCTAATAATTGTGTTGTTAAATATTCTAAGATTTGGTTTCCTTCCTATAAATACAGTTAATTATACCTCTTAAAAGTTAACTTGAAAATTTTCATAATTAATATGTGAAAAAAATGGTCTCATTAAATATAAAGTTATTCACACATGAAAAGTATCACTTTTTTCTAGGATATTATTTATACAATGAGATTTTTATTGATAAACATAAAATACACTGTGGTATAAAATTTCAAGCACCAAGAAAGGAAATGCTGGAGAAGCAGTAGAAAACAATTTGAAATAGTATTAATTTTATTCTTTTCAAGTTCTTAAAATGATATCCTCTCTTTTTTAGATGGGTATATATCTGACATTCTGTTAGGCTTTTTCATGCAACTTCTTTGAAGTCAGATTATGTATTCCTTATTTGAAACTCCCGTGCTTTTGTTAAGATGAAACATAGTTTCTTTTGAGGGTAAAAAAAAAAAAAAAAATATATATATATATATATATATATATATATATATATATATATGGAACACAGTGCTAGGTATTTTATTGTTAAAGCTCTTTTCTCCTCATAGGGAAGTTCACTGTAACTGTCACACAAACTCAAGATGTGAAGATATAAATTTTGTGATAAACATGGACAAAGACAGAAATGTCACTAAAATGGTCCATTTCAAATTCAGTGATTCTGTGTTATTTAAGGGGACAACATGGCTGTGTGATATCAACCCGTGGCTCATCCACATGAATTTCAGTCTAGTCTGTCACTGATTAATGCGTAGGTTAAAAATCTCTCTTCCACCTTCATTTATCTTCATACCTTCCCTATAATAATAAAAACTGCAAAACAACATAGGAAAGAAAGTCATTACAAAGTACATATGAAAGGCATCCAGTTAAGTGTATGCACAAAGTCTACTAACAAATAATAAAATTTTAACAAAAAGTTTTCAAGGTGCATGGGTGGCTCAGTCAGTAGAGAGCCAGAATCTTGATTTTGGCTCAGGTTGTAATCTCATGGTTTGTGGGTTCCAGCCCCACATCAGGCTCTGTGTTGACAGTGTGGAACCTGCTTGGGATTCTCTCTTTTTCCCTCTCTCTCTGCCCCTCCCTTGCTTGCACTCTTTCTCAAAACAAATAAATAAACATTTAAAAAAATTAATAAACCTTCTTGTGTTACTTGGCAAATATAACAGATGTCATCTATCAAGCCCAAAACTAACAAATATTTAGCATTTTTCCATGTTACACTAAAAGCCAAAACATTAAAAGACAATAACAATAAGTGAAGAGTCACAAAGACTAGTGATACAACACAAAATTTTTTTTGCCACTCTAATCACAGTTGTTTTACATACTTTGTAAACTATAATAAAATATCCCAATTATATTCATGCATTTATTTGCTTGCTTTTATTTATTATCATTAAATGATGTTTGACTTAGGAAGTCTGTCTGTATGGTAAGCATGCTCCTGAAATCCTAGCACAAAACAGGATTGGATATGTGACTGTTATGCTTTCTCTGTTGAATTGGCAAGGCAGCTATTCTCTAACAACCATGTTACACTGGCTTTTGTCTCAGACCTCTTACTCACATGACAGAATAGAAGAGTTAAGCTTCTCTCTATAACACACCTGACTACCTGAATTCTCCCAATTAAGCAACAGAAAAAAAGGGAAAGTTATTATTCTTAAAAGTTTCTTCCCTTGAAGCCGATAATGTCCATGTCTTTCAGTGTGTGTGTGAGTGTGTGTGTGTGTGTGTGCGTGCGTGCGTGTCTGATCCATGGTCATGATTTGCCAACATGTGGGCTGTTAAGAGTTGCTGAGTTAAATAAGGAAATATGCTCTAGTCAGAGAAGTTGGGGAAAATGCTGGAATTACTGGAAACAAAACATTTAAAATGATTCAGAGTACACGCTCTGGCATCATTCTATTTGAACTCTGGGGCCAAGTTCTGAGTGACTTTACAAAAGCTACTCTTCACTTTGCTCCCTTATAAAATTGGTAAATTGCTATTTTAGAGGACTGGTATCAGGATTATACAAGTTAATATTATAAAGTACATAGAACACTGATACATGGTAAGCTGTCACTTGTTAGTTTGTGTCATGGTACGAACAGTTATGAACTGAAAGCTGTGTTAGTCTCATGATTTCATTCTCCTGAGACAATATTCTTAAAGGAACGGTGACCGGCACCCAAACTGATGATAGAGGATACTTTATTTGAACCAGTTGATCTTAATAAATTGGGAGTCATAATTCCCTTTGACAATCTAATGTTAATATTGGACCATACCCTGTGGAAAAAAAATGTATGAATACTTGACAAAATGCTATTCGGGAGAAAATCTTCCTGACTAGTTTTATCAAATAATATTTACGCAGGATATAAAATTAAAAATTAATCATTTGGACTTCATGAAAGTTAAAAATTTCTAGCCTAACAAATACTGTGGGAAAAAAATACTCTGTTATGACAAGTTTTAATAAGTTATGTCATAAATTGGGATATATTAGCACATATATACGAAAAAGTTCTTTCGTCTGGAACATATAAAAAAACCCCTTACACTCCTCCATCTCCTTAATAAAAAACAATACTGAATAATGCCCAAGATCTAGTGTTAGTAAAGCTTTCATGCATTTTCATGACAGTGTAAAATGGTACACTCACATTGGAAAGAGTGTGGCAGTTTCTTAAAATACACATTCATTGTGCCCCGGGAAATCCATTCCTAGTAATACAGAAGAGAAATAAGAACTTATGTGCATTTTTTGCATAAATATTCAATGTAGCTTTGTTTATAGCACTCTCAAACTTAAAAAAAAAGTCTCAAAAGTCCAGATACCACAAACTGTTTATTCCTGGCCTTCCACAAATGAATCGACTACTTAGCAATATGAAAGAAATACTAATACATTATAGAACCTAGATGTATCCAAAAAACATGCTTAAAGAAAGAAGCCAGGCATTGAAGAGTATGTGCCGTATAATTCCATTTATATTACTCTCTATTGACAGAAATTAGATCAGTGGTTACTTGGGACAGCATATGTGTGGAGAGAGATATGATTGCAAAGAGGCAAAAAAAAAAAATGCATTTGGTGTGATGGAATTGTCTACTTCCAGATAAAGTTACAGGGGTTACATATTTGCATACATATAGCTACAGGTACGTACACATTTGCCAAAGTTCTTCAAACTGTAAATTTAAAATTTGTGCATGTAACTGTATATAAATTGTACTTCAATAAAATTGAAGAATAAAAATCAAAACAAAAACAAAAAGTGGCAGATTTTTAAAAGTAGCTAGAAATTAAAAACGCTTATTTGTATTGAACTTTGAAATAAAATTTTAAAAATTAAATTTTTTTATATATAAGTAGTATTTTGAAAATAACATCAATAGTATATCAAACAAATACACATTGAAAAGAACAATTATAAAGAATTAGAGCAACTTGCTATTTGGACAAGTTTTTTGTTTTTTGTTTTTTGTTTTGCTTTATTTTTTAGAATTAAACAATATAAAGTTATGCCAGGTTTTGAGGATTTACATGAATGAAATCATACCATACATTCCCTTTTGTGCCTTCTCAATAGTATTTCACTATATTAATATACTATAATTTCTTTATCCCTTCTGCTGCTTCCACTAGATTTTTTTCCCCTATTTTGAGGCTACTATAAACAGTTCTTCAGGCACTTTGTGTATACAAATTTGAGATAAGGTTTTATAGGAAAATCCTAAGAGTGGAATACCTGGGTCAAAAGTTACACATTTCACTTTATTCAGATGTCAAAAATCTGTGTGTATGTGTGTGTGTGTGCACATTCCAAAAGATAAATGAATTCTATCAATTGCTTTGCTTATTACTTAAGAACATGTACCTGTGTCATTATGATATGCTTAGATGTATGACTTAGGCACTCATATCACTTAAATAATACCACTTTTTAAAGTTTTGCATCAGCCTTTCCTGGCTTAAAATTCATTTATTTTTCCTTGCGTTCTCCCTTTTTATTGGTTTGTAGCCTTAGAAAAATACTTATGCTACTGGTCTTTTCAATGTTTTTGTTGTTGTTGTTATTGAATGTTATCTTTCCTGAACCTGTTAATGCGCATTAAGGAGGCAGAGTATAATGAGATTTCTCTCTAAAACAGTCCACAGGTTTACCCACAAGATATATAGAAGTGGAAAGAAGATGTACTGTTTTTGCTTTATTTTGTATTATCTATTAAAAATGCCATATTCCAAAATAAAACCTTGCTAATTTAAATCAGTGTTTAGACATGGATTATCATCTTTTATAATCGTCATGCTCTGTACCATGTTTTATTGTTAGAATTGAGAGGCACTATCATCCTGTCAAAGTTTCAGCTCCAATATCATTTTTTTTTTTAAATTTTTTTTTTTCAACGTTTTTTATTTATTTTTGGGACAGAGAGAGACAGAGCATGAACGGGGGAGGGGCAGAGAGAGAGGGAGTCACAGAATCGGAAACAGGCTCCAGGCTCCGAGCCATCAGCCCAGAGCCTGACGCGGGGCTCGAACTCACGGACCGCGAGATCGTGACCTGGCTGAAGTCGGACGCTTAACCGACTGCGCCACCCAGGCGCCCCAGCTCCAATATCATTTTGATTTTTCATTCAATAGGTTTCAAAGCTTAAAAGAACAGAGAAATTTGTTTTTGAACAGGAACAACCATAATAATGTTTTTATACTGGCTGCAGTTGAATAGAATCAAATTCACCTGAAGCCATATTACTGTGAAAGACAAACAACTTATGGAGATTACTCTTAAGGAAATTCAACCATGGTGTATCAGCCAAGGCCTACTCCAGAAAAATAAAAATCACAAGAGGTATATTTAACAGATAAAACTTATTATTAAAAATGTCCAAACATGTATTAGTTGCAAAGCTAGAGCAGTGAGGTATCACAGGAAATAAAAGGAATAAGGATCTTGGAGCAGGGTCCCTTGGGCTGGGACCAAGATCTCTGAAGAATATATCGCCACTGGCTTGTTAGATTGGAGGAGAAACCAGCTAGATCTAGGGCATAGATTTTCGAGAAGCCGGCACTGTTTGGCTAATGCTGGTAATTTAAGAGGCACAACAAGACTGTTCTGCTGGTCTGAAAATAAAAACAAAGCAAATACTGGAAACTGAAATCAACTGCTGTTACTGGAATGAACAGCTACTGCCTTGGTGCATAGATACTACTTCTGTGAAGGATTAGGAACCAGGAATCAAACAGAAAGGAACAAGTCTGTTTTCCCTCCTCAAGCCCATTAATATTTCCTGGAGCCCCTGAAGCTGGCAGCGTATAACAGGAATCCAGCCAGTGGAGGAGGAGAAATGTGTTTTGCCAAGTCCCTGCCCTTGTATCACAAAGCACCTTAAGGAGAGCAGGTTTGAAGCTAAGAGATAACACCTTAAAAACTGGCACACATGGAATTTTATAAAGTCTTTCATACCTTAACTAATAAAAAGTGTATAACAACTATCACTTGATGAATGAACTTCAATTTTGAAGCATAAAAAGATTATGTTTGTGTGTGTGTATGTGTGTGTGTTTGTTATTAGCTCTAAGAATATCTCTTCTTCTGAATGATTAAAAGACTCTTTTCCACTAAAAAGAAGCAATGAATTAGATATGGAATTCAATATTTTTACTGATCTGAAAGAAAATATATTTTTATTTTACACACATATACACAGTCCTTGAAAATCAGTTATATGTTTAATCAGAAATATAGGTGGTTAAATAATGAAAAGTAAGAATGGAAAAAAACAACACAGAATCATTTAGTTTTTGAAATAAGACAAACTTCTTAAGTTAATGATATATAGGTTGTTTCTATATTCATTATATCTGGATTTACATTGAAATTATTTTATTACCAAGATGACTAAGTGGAATTGAAAGAGTAGTGAATTGTGCAGTATTGTTTAATGCATCATCAAGAAAATAATTTTGTTTAAAGTGATAAATTTTATCTACCAAAAGTTTTCTTTTTAAATATTTACTTACCACTTTTGAGAGAGAGTGCAAGTAAGCGAAGGGCAGAGAGAGAAAGAGGGAGACAGAGGATCCAAAGCTGGCTCCGTGATGACAGCAGCTGGTCTGATGTGGGGCTTGAATTCATGAACGGTGAGATCATGACCTGAACCAAAGTTGGACGCTAAACCGACTGAGCCACCCATGCGCTCCATCTGCCCAAAGTTTTTTACTGTGAAGTATAAACCCCATGAAATAAAAGTATTATTCTATGTGGCAACATTGTTTTTAAAGGATATGGGCATTAAAACAAAATTCACTACAATTTTTTCTGTATGGAAGACATACAATTTGTATTAGGTACATTGTGATACTCATAGTTATTGTAATGTTTTATATCTTAAGCTTGGTTATGGATACATGGATTGTTATTTTATTACTACTATTATCTAATATATTCATTCATATTTATATGTATGTATGATACAGTCATAATAAAAGTTTTAAACTATTTTGTGGATTTATTTATCCATTTGAAAATTAAATTTGGGCCTTCAGAAAGCAAAAATACTTATGTCCTTTGCCTGGAATGAAAATATGAAAACGGTGGCACAATTTAAGCAAGTTTAATACTAATGACTCCACAGTAAATAAAAGAATTGCTGGGGTGCCTGGATGGCTCATTCGGTTAGAGCATACGACTTCAGCTCAGGTCAGGATCTCATGCATGGTTTGTGAGTTTGAGCCCCGGGTAGGGCTCTGTGCGGATAGCTGAAAGCCTGGAGCCTGTTTCAGATTCTGTGTCTCCCCCTCTCACTGCCCCTCCCCCTCTCACTGCCCCTCCTCCTGCTCGCACTCTATCTCTCTCTCTCTCAAAAATAAATAAACATAAAAAAAATTTAATGAAAAAAGAATTGCTCATACAGAATTAACTGTTTAGAATTAACCGTTGGTTTCAGCCATGTGGGATGGCATGGTAAATTCTGAGAAATGGAATCGTCAAAGTAAATTTACAATTTTCGTCCAGGAATATCCAAAAAAGGTGAATCAATGATGCTTGGTAAAACATTGCTAGATTTTCCTTCATCGGCTTAAGCAAAACACCTTAATTTCAAAGGTAACGGTCCAACGCTGCAAATCCTTGTTATTCCAAAGAAACCACTTTGCTGGTTTGACTCGGGCCACATCTATACTCCTGTTTTCCCTGAGGCTTTTCCTCTTCTGCTGTGTGACTCAACTGGTAGTGAGCAGCTAGCTGAGCAGATGTTGTTCACCAACAAGGACGTGATTATTTTCTTCTAAGGGTAAATGTTCCCATGTGTGTACCTTCCAGTTCTCATTAGCTTCTCTGTTACATAAACAACAGATTGAGTTGTGTTCCTAGAATATAGATTTTTAAGAGATCTCCATTATAGGCATATATTTTTCTAAAAACTTTCAGTAATTAAGACACACTTCACTTCATTCTTCTTCAATGTTCTCATTCTGTCTTTTAAATTAACCCTAAAGAAATTATTTAGCCTTTTCAATGTTGTTTTCGCATAAATTCTGTTTAATTACATTATCCAATTTCATTATACTTATTCTCATTTTCATTTATTTAATCCACAGTATAAATATATTAATTTTCCCCCCACATTTGCGGATGTTAGCATATTTTTTCTTAATTTTATTGAGATGATAGAAAAGCATCAGACCAGGAATGAATTTTGAATTCACTCATATTCCTTTCCATGTGTTACTATGTTTTGTTTATATTTTCTTCAACTCTTAAGCTGTCAATTCTATCCACTAAGAAGACTGGAAATTGACATTCAGAGATTTCATCCAACGGTCTCCTAGTTTAGAAGTTTATTGGAACACGATATTGATTCCGCAATTTTTTACTACTTCTTCCTAGATAAGTAAAAGGATGCTCCACCTCTCAACCTCTACTCCCAAGTAATCAGAATAAAAAAGAATAAAACTTAAGTTTCCTCTTAAAACTAAGGAGAAAGGATAGTGCATGTATCACTTCATGGAATCACGTGAACCACATCACCACCCATCCAGAGAGTGAACATCAATAACATATGAATCACTGAAGTATAGTTTTAAAAGAAATCTTGCTCTTTTTTACTTATTTTACAAATAGCAAGATCATATTCTAGAGAGGAAATTATGCTTTTTCATAGTTACACATTAACAGCAGAATATTCGGTATAACCTAGACTTTATTAAATTTATTATGTTTTTGTGTTTACCGTTTAACTCAATAAAAATTCAAAAAGTCTGAGTCAAAACTCTCTATGTTGAAGTGTACTTTTTTTTTTTTTTCTGACAATTTGCTCAAAGACTGGTTTCAGAATATAACCTGTAGGTAGCGCTATGCATGGGTGATAGGACATTCCCAAACTCATTATGTTTGCATGTATGAGGATATAGGTTGCAGATGCAGTCATCTGCCTATCAGTTGTTGAGTGATTACAAGCCACCTAAACAGATGGGTACAGTGACTACTATTCTCCTCCTTGGTAGGATTTTAAACATGTTGGAAGGTAAATTAATTCCCCTCTTCTCAAATAATACTTGGTGTTTGGTTTTGGGTACTCCTGTGTCTATAATTATCAATTTCTTTAGTTATAAACTTGACTTTATTGGAAATGTAATTATCCTTTCAAGGGATATGATGTTACGAGAATGAGTATTGATAGAATTACATTGTAAAACAGCTTTCTTTCTTAGGGATGAGATTTCACAGTTGGAGAATTCAGACTGACTCTGGTCTTTAAATAAGTGTAATAGAAGAATAGAATTTGCTTCTATTTACCCAAGAAGTGAAAGTTAGTATTTGAGAGAAACTGATTTCTTTGCAGCTTTTTGTTTTTACTTTGTTTGTTATTTATTTTCTTTGATTTTGCTTTTTACATTTTGGCAATCGAAACCACAGGAATACACTTAATAGCCAAAGTTCAGGAAACTGAATTGACTTGTATCTGATCACATTCCTCTCAAATTTCATTTTGCAAGACAGTCTCACAAACCACAAACTGCATTTATTGTTTCTTAAGTGTGTGTGTGTCGTTTATACTTTGTTTTGTGACGACTGTCCAAAATAAATTCAAACACAAGACTAATATGGCCTTGAAAACTTGTGTTAACTAAATATAACCTAAGAAGTGAGTATACATGTATCCAAGAGGCCAATTTATTGTCTAAGATGGCTTAAATCATTAGATCATTTGCCCTGTAAGAAAATACTGGAACATATGCTGTCTAAAGTACCTTTCAATTTCCGTGGACTGACTCTTTTCATTCAAAGTGGTGCTCCAACTGTGTAAGTGATAAGGAAACAAATTTATGCTCTCTGTCTAGGTGTCATCTCAACATAATTTCCACGTACTTCACACATGCAAGGATTGTACTAAGTGTTGGAGATACGATAATGTGTTAAACAGCTAAAGTCCCCTCTCAAGTAAATTACATTTTCAGCTATTGAAATTCTCATGTTGCTCCCCAGAATCAATCAATTACTGATAGCCACATTTATTTTGACAAAAGACATGAAACAGAAAAATCTCTAGAAAAATGCACATTTATATCCTAACCAAAGGATGTTACCTTCTATGATCTACTGAGAGGAAGTTTCACGTAGTAAATTACTTAGCACAAGCTCTAAGATAGACACCAGTTTAAAGTCCAAGTATACTCTATAATATTTGTATAATCATGAGCAAGTCAGTCAAAATTTTTAAAGTTGTTTTGGCAATTATAAATAAGATATTTATAATTCACATATTGTTATTATAAGGATTTGAATGGCAATGTATATACACAGTGCCTGGCATGTAGTAAGGTACCAATGGCAGCTGTAATGATTTAAATTTTCCTCACTGAATTTCTAGTCATGTAAACTAAGTTGGACTTCAGAAGAATCCCAGAAAGAAGCCAACCATAAAGCCTAAACTCATGCCAGTTCATTCTTGTCTCTCTTTCTTTGACTCATTTTTATTATATTTAATTTATTTTCTGAAGTTTTCTCCAAGCTGTACAATAATAATAGTTGTTGTTGTTGTTAAACAGCAGTGACAGCAACAACCATAATAATATCCAGTCTGACTTTTATCACCAGAGATAGATGAAAGAAACTTGCAGGAAAAGAATATAAGGAAGTGATATTCTTTACTTCAATATTTGCCAGAACAAAGGATCTCTCAGTATTCTACAGTGCTTCAGTGTTCATTTTGGTTATTAATAGATATTAAGCTTGTTTCAAAATTTCTAATAAAAAATTAACAAGCAGAAGTATCAAACAGATCAATTCTCTAATATTCTTAGCTTTTGCTTGAATTGGAATCCTGGTTCCCAAAATTATATGAAATGAAGAGCTAGAAATGTTTATTAACATTTTTGAGATTGTTATCTTCTTTACTTTTTTAATGTTTATTTACTTTTGAGAGAGAGAGAGAGAGAGACAGAGCATGAGCAGGGGAGGGGGAGAGAGAGGGGGAGACACCGAATCTGAAGCCAGCTCCAGGCTCCGAGATGTCAACACAGAGCCCGACGTGGGGCTGGAACTCACAAACTGTGAGATCATGATCTGAATTGAAGTTGGATGTTGAGATTAAATAATACAGCGTATAGGAAAAGTCAAGCACACTACTTAGTACGTAAAAAGTTTTTATACCAATACACTTTATTGGGAAATAATTTACATATATTCAAATGCACACATTCTAAGTTTGCAGTTTTTGAGTTTTGACAAATGTTTACACCTGTGTAGCCATCACCCCAATAAAAATAGAATATGTCCATCATTCCATAAGATTTCTTTGTGATCTGACATAACAAATAACCTACTAATCCCAACAACAGATGTCCTCTAATCTGCTTTCTGTCACTATCAATTCATTTTATTTTCTAGAATTTAAATATATAGTATAAATATGTATATGTATGTGTATATATGTACATGTATATATGTATACATACATGTACATATATATGTATATGTATGTGTATATATACATATGTATATATGTATACATATATATGTACATATGTATACATATATATATATACACATACATATACACAAGTATAATTGTTATGGATATCTGAGTTCTTTAATTCAGAATAATATTTTTAATTGATCTAAAAATAAACAAGAAGTGCCTGGGTGGCTCAGTAAATTAAGCATCCTACTTTGCTCAGGTCATGATCTCACAAGCCCCAGGTCAGGCTCTGTACTGACAGCTCAGAGCCTGGAGTCTGCTTTGGATTCTGTGTCTCCCTCTCTCTCTACCCCTGTCCCACTCACACTCTGTCTTTGTCTCTCTCTTTCAAAAATAAATATTAAAAAAATTAAAAACAAACAAATATGGTCACATCTTATTGCTGAGTGATATGTTTTTATATAAGATTTTTACATTTTGTTTATTCATTTATATATGGGTAAATATTTGGTGTTTCCGGTTTTGAGTATGTGTCTGTGTGTGTATGTATGTATATGCACACATCTTATTTCTTTAGATAGATATATTTACTGCCATTTTGATAATATATATTAAATATATAAATATATACACATAGATACATACATGTAGCATATATATCATATATAAAAATAGCATATTATATTCCTTACAAAGAATCAGTTTAATTGCTTTTTCTGTATTGTTTTTTAGCTTTTATTTTATAAATTTCTTTCATATTTATTATTATTTTCTTTCTACTTTGACTTTAATTTCATTTATTTTCTAGCTTTTTAAGGTAGAAATGTAATAATTAATGACAGTCCTTTTTATCTTTGAATATCAGCAGTTAAAGCTATACATTTTTTCTAAGTATTATTTTAGTCTCACAACACATTTTGATATGCTGTGTTTTATTATATTCTTGTTAAAATGCTACCAAATTTCCTTTGCTATTTCTTCTTTGAATCATACATTCCTTACACATGTGTTTAGTTTTTTTTTAAGTATTTGGGACACTTTCAAGTTTTCATTACTTATGTCTAATTCCATGTGTTTATGAAATATCTCTTTAAAATGTTAGATCTTTTCAATTTTTGAGTTATTTTATAATCTGACATACAGTCAGTTTCAGTGCATATCATATATGCACTTGGAAAAAATACATATTGTTATTTTTTAGTAGAGAGCTGTACAAATGTGATTTAAGCTAGTATGTTCAATGATATTATACTAGCATTTTCTATCCTCATTGATTTTCTGCTTACTTATTCTACCCTTTAATAAGAAAAGTAGTCCATGCCTTTTAAATTTAGCATTTAGTCTACTTAAAATAAATGTCAGCAGGATTAGGTTTCATTCTATCATCTATTTATTCTTTGTTCTTTCTCTTTCTTTCTTTCTTTTTTTTTTTTTTTTTAGCAAGAAAAGTGCGAGGTGGGGCAGAAAGAGAGAGGGAGAGAGAGAATCCCAAGCAGGCTCCATGTGCAGGGAATAGCCTGACATAAGGCTTGATCTCACAACCCTGGAATCATGACCTGAGCTGAAGTCAAGAGTTGGACATTTAACTGACTGAGACACTCAGGCGCCCTTATTTATTCCTATTTGTTATTTGTCCCAATTTCCCTCATATCTTTCCTTCTTTAAAAAAAAAATAATGTTTTTATTTATTTTGGAGACAGAGAGAGACAGAGCATGAATGGGGAAGGGTCAGAGAGAGGGAGACACAGAATCTGAAACAGGCTCCAGGCTCTGAGCTGTCAGCACAGAGCCCGATGCGGGGCTCGAACTCACGACCGCGAGATCACGACCTGAGGTGAAGTCGGAGGCTTAACGGACTGAGCCACCCAGGCACCCCATCTTTCCTTCCTTTTAATGAATATTGTATTGATAGTATTCCATTTAATCTCTACTCTTGGTATTTTACCTCTGCTTTTTTGCTTTGTTTTTAGCTGTTGCTCTAGGCTTTACAATATACATTTTTAAATTTTTCTTTCTACGATGATATATTACTTCACATATAATTTTAAAGTCTATAAGACTACGCCTCCAGGGGAGCTTGGGTGGCTCAGTCAGTTGAGCCTCCAGCTGCAGCTGAGGTTATGATCTCACGGTTCACCAGTTCCAGTCCTACATTGGGCTCTGTGCTGACAGCTTAGAACCTGGAGCCTGCTTTGGATTCTGTGCCTCCCTCTCTCTCTGCCCCTCTTCTGCTCACACTCTTTCTCTCTCTCTCTCTCTCAAAAATAAATAAACATTAAAAAAAAGAATATGCCTCCATTTTTACTTCTTCTTTCAGGTAATATGATTATGGATCTTCTGCATATTTTATAAAATCATAAAATATTCTCATTACTTTTGTTTTAAAATTAATTATTACAAATCAAATCAATTATTGTGTTAGGTCATTAAAAAAGACCCTACCTCCCCCTCCTCAAAAACCTGTTTTTATATATTATAAATAAATGTGTATAAATATATATATATATATATATATATGTATATAACTTTCCATTTCTGTATTTCTTTTGTAGCTCATTTTTCTATCTAACATAATTTTCCTTCCTTATGACAGAGTTCCTTTAAGAACTTTGGGTACCAGTTAGCTGAGAATAAATTATTTTAGTTAAGTAGGTCAGATCAACCTGGTTTTGCCTTTTTATATGAATGGGGAGAATATTTTTAATGGATATAGAATTTTAGGTTGATTTTTTTTACTTTCATTGTCTTTAGTTTTGCAGTTTCTGATGAGAAGTCTGACACCACTATTATTGGTTATTCTGAATGTATTCATTCATTTTTCCTTTTTTTTCTGGCTGACTATAAGTTTTGTTTTATTGATCTCAGCAATTTAATTGAGATATGCTTCAGTGTGCTTGTATGTATGATTATCCAGCTTGGCTTTATTTTAGTCAATTGGATCTATGGATTTAGAATTCTCATCAAATTTGGGGGAAAAGTCATCAATTATGTTATTAAATATTCTCCTCTCTCTCAGAAAGTAATTATATTAATGTCATTCAACTTTATATCCCACAGTTTATTGAAGCTCTCTTTTTAAAAATTGGTTTGTTTTGTCACTTTTTTGCTCTGTGCTTTAGTTTGGATAGATGCTATTGTCTTCAAATCTTCACATTTATTTATCTTTTCTTCAGTTGTTTCTCTTGATGTATCCTGGTGAATCTAGACTGTTCTTGTGAGCATAAAGTGCTTCCACTTTCAGAAGTTGTAGCTACAGCTTGTCATTTTGTCTCCTAAAATGTTTCAGGTTGATTTCCAAATTACAAGTTATGTACAGACAGCCTTTGCAGTTACTTTTAGACTATCTAAATGTTTCATAAAGCATGAGTTTCAAAATTTAAAATCTCCCTCCATAAATTGCTAGACATACTCAGATTTTGTCTTTCGTTATGCACTTTTAATTCTGGAACAACTCTGTTCAACTCTGAACAATTTGTGCAGAATTTTGTTCAGGAAAAAAATGATTCTGCATTTTGCCCAGAATATTTTTCAGAACAAAATCATTCTGCTTTTTCTAGAACACAACAAAAATTTATACCATTACCTATCATATACTAATCCAAAAGATTGAAATAAGAAAGTAATTATAATTGTAACAAAGCAATTAACATATTTACTTAGAACACTGAGTTGTAATTGTATACTGACTGCAATACACAGAATAATTTAAGCAGAAAGCAAAGCTTATGAATAAAAACAATGCAATTTTTACAACTATTCACAGTCCTTTTCACCATTTAATGCTGGCAAAAATTAACATGTAAATGAATATACATTTACATATAACCTAAAATTAAGAAACAAAGTATGTAAAATTAAAATTTTGTTTAGTAATAAATCTTAAATATTTTATTTTACTTAGAAATTACTTAGCTAACCAAAGCTTATCTGTTAATTAACCTGATAAAATATTATCCCAAAGTTTTATCATTTAAGTTACCAAAATGAAGTCCAAGTTTACAAAACAGGAAACAATTACTGCTGTACATTTTCTTATAAAAATATAATTCAAGGGCTCCTGGCTGGCTCATTCAGTTGAGCATTGACATTGGCTCAGGTCATGATATCCCAGTTCATGGGTTCGAGCCCTGTGTCGGGCTCTGTGCTGACAGCTCGGAGCCTGGAGCCTGCTTCAGATTCTGTGTCTCCCTCACTCTCTGCCCCTCCCCTTCTCATACTCTGTCTGTCTTTATCTCATAAATAAATAAATGTTAAAAAAATAATAAAAAAAAATATACAATTCATTGCAGTTTATTAGAAATTTATTACTTTTATATTATTAAATGTTAAGTGGGTATACCCTTAGCTTATTTTATCAGTAAACTAATTTGAGGTGTTTAACAGGTTCAAATTAGTTAGGCAAACAGCAAACTTTTATTGGATTTGTCAGGTTACTCCATGTTGGCATCTGGTTGAACTATCAAAATATAATTTTCAGCAAATAAAATTACAATACTTTTAAAATCTAAAATTCCATTTTTCAAATATTCTATTCAACACATTATTTAATAAAGAAAAAAGTAAAATGCTAAGACTGATTCAAATAACATTTGAAGGCTTAGATATTTATAGAAATTTTAACCATGGTTAGTTATGATACGATTGTTGGATTAATTTCAAAACTGACTAATATCCTGCTGAGCAACATTCCTTAACATTTAGAGTTATCTTTTCTACTAGAAATAAATTATTTGCATTTTAATCTGGTAAACTCTGTGTTTACACGTAACTTCACTAAGTCTTGGAACTACAATCAATAGTAAACAGTGAATCAAATAATACATTCCCCTAGAAAATTCCTAGGTGGGCCTTAGCCCATATATAATATTATGAATACATCACTCAGCTTTTTGCTTTATTTTTATGACTTGGATAATTTTTCCAAAAATTTTCACAAAATTAAGCACTCTGAAGAGTAGGCAGAATATTTTTTTAAAATTACAAAGATATCTATTTTGAAAGTGTTTTTAAAATAAAAAGAAATGGTACTAATAGCCCATTTCTTATTCTCATATTAATGTCCCACATAAAATTATTTATGAGTAAGATATTCTCTTTCTTAGAAGGACATGGCTGACTACTTATATAATGGTAATATTTTCTATTTGATTATTAGTCTTTGTGGATATTTTCTTTATCTCTTAAGAAAAGTAAATTTATGGGGCACCTGGATGGCTCAGTCAGTTAAGCATCTGACATTTCTTTTCAGCTCAGTCATGGTCTCAAGGTCGGAGAGATAAGTCCTGTGACAGGCTCTGTGCTGACAGTGTAGAGCTTCTTTGGGATCCTCTCTCCCTCTCTCTATGCTCCTCCCCCCACTCATGCTCTCTCTCTCTCTCTCTCTCTCTCTCTCTGTCTCAAAATAAATAAACACTTTTTAAAAATTCAATTTATTTAAACTTAAAAAAAAACACCATTCACCCAATATAAAGGATGCTTCCTTTATATTCATATTCAGAGAGTTATGAAACTAGAGTTGACTTTAAGAGTATGATTCAAAAATCACTCAGCTTTTTGCTTTATTTTTATGACTTGGATAATTTTTCCAAAAATTTTCACAAAATTAAGCCAGGGATTCCTGGGTGGCTCAGTTGGTTAAGCTTCCTGCTCTCCATTTCCATGAAGGGCTTGATGTCACAGTCTTGGGACCCAGTCCCACATCAGAATCCAAGCCAAGTATGGACCTTGCTTGAGAGTCTTTCTCTCCCTCTCCTTCTGCCCCTCCTCTACTCAGTCACTCTCTCTCCCAATTAAATTTTTTTTTTCAAAAAGGAAATTATTGTGCCTACAAGGGAAACCTCAGACTGAAGACAGGCTTCCCCTAAGGCTCTGTCCATCAGAGCATAATACTCTGGCCAGTCGTCTCCAAGATTCCAGCTCAGAAGCAGTTGGGTTTTTTTCCTCCACTGCAACAATTTACTTAGGATTGATTGGTCTTCTTGGTAACACATATAGCATATGGAGAAGCATTAAGATACCTAAAGTTTATTATATATTGTAGGTCAGATTGTACTTATTACCTAAATTTTATATTTGCCTTATATACATGACTTTCATTTTTTCAATTGCAATTATTTAATAATTATTAAAGAAATTTATGATCAAATAAAAATGGTACATATTTATAAGTAACTAAAGCTAGAGAAAATATAATTAGATAAAATATTCTAAGCAATAGAAACAATAAACTGAAATTGATTAATAAATGTCAAATAAATTAAAAAGGAAACTACAAAAAAATGAAAAAAGTAAAGATTAGAAGAATAAAGCTGAACTTATTTATAAATAAATTTATCACAAGTGAATAAAATCCACAAATTAAATGACAAAATTCACAAATTGTGTAAGCAAAGTAAATGCAGACAAACTAAACATAAGTGATGAGTTAATATTAAATACCACAGTTGAAAATAACAGAATAGATCAGGATAAGCACAAAAAATGCAAGCAAACAAAAAGCAGAAAAGGAACGATAACATTTATGGATAGATTATCTCAGGAAAAAAAACTTGGGAAGGTAAAAAAAAATGTATTGAAAAACTGCACCATAACAAGAAGATAAAAATATCTAATATATAAAATGCTGCATTAAATTAACTTATGGTAGAAATATGGGGATTTTGACAAAATCAAAATCTTAATGAAAAACTCACTCTTTACCGAATCAAGAGATGAATTCACATTGTCTTTATCTATTCATTAGTGGATGGACACTTGGGCTGTCTCCACAATTTGGCTATTAACTTTAGAAGATGGTAACATTATCTAGTAGCAGAAAAACTCCCAATTAATAGCTCTAACATCTTCTTTTACAATAGCTGATAACCATAAACATGACTTGAAGAAATAGCTTGCATTTTGTTAAATATTGTTTATCTTATAAAATAGTTACTAATAGGCTAGCAATGCAACCAAATAAATAATATGTCGTTACGGAAACAATAATAATATCCCATATGGTAACACTTTTTACAAGTTAAAAACTATCTCTAAACATATTGTCAAATTTTATTAAGAAAATTCTACAAGGTAAGTGAAATAGGTATTACTAACCCAATTTAACTTATAAGAATGCAGTAAAAAGGAAAAATCTGAATTTTAAATCCAGAGATTCTGTTTCTAAGCTAGGTTTTAGCCAGTCTTTAAAACTTAGAAGGTGTAATTCATAATGAATTCAGATTAATTTTACAAAATATGTGTGGAATCAGTTGCATTTAGATTACATTTTATAATAATGTGTGAAAAATGAAACACAGTCTCATACAATTTTACTATTTATGTTATATTCCCCAACTAAAAACTAAGCAATAGAGTTCTAAACAAAAATTAATAGTGGCATAGATTTTGAATTTGGAAGTGGGATTGTCATGGATAGGAAGTGCAGCTCTTTATCATATAATAATATTATAGATATATTGAAACTTTTAATATACTTTTTTTTGTTTATTTATTTTTGAGAGAGAGAGCATATGAGTGGGGGAGGGAAAGAGAGAGAGGGAGAGACAGAGGAGAAGAGAGAGAGAGTTCCAAGCAGGCTCCAGGCTGCCAGAACAGAGTCCCACATGGGGTTCAAACCCATTAACCGTGATCATGACCTGAGCAGAAACCAAGTCAGACACTTAACCAACTGAGTCACCCAGGTAGCCCTTTAATGTAATTTTAATTGGACCATTTCACTATACTTCAGAGTTCTAAAGAAAGAAGTCAACAAATTACACAACTGAAGAGTCAGTTCTGACTATGACATATTACCTTGTAAATAAGGTTTTACTGAAACACAACCATCTGTTTACATATTGGTTATGGATTCTTCTCACTCCAATGATGAAAATCCATGAAGCTAACAAAGCCAAACATACTTGCTATCTGTCACTTTACTGGAAAAATTTGTTAGTAGATTTTTGGGAAAAAAATATGGGTGTTTTTATTATTTTATATATTTATTAATATATACATAATAGGCAAAAATTCTGAATTAAAAAATGTGATTTTCAGTACATTTTATGTTTGTTGTACATGCTGTCTTATATTTAGCCTAAATCTTTCAGAATACACGTTTTCATCATCTACTCGGTCATCGATGTATCTAATTATAAAAATTGTATAAATCCTAGCATATATTGACATTTTTGCACCATATAGCTGATGAATGATTATTTGCATAAACATATGACACTCTAATATGCTTAGTTTTAGTCACCTAGTCAGGGTAAAGTTGTTGTTTGCTTTACGTTACATAGGGAGCTCAAATTAGATAAGAAGTCTTTGTGATCCATGAGTAAGCAATAAAGAAAATCATGCTATTATTTGTATCTTCTCCACAAAAACTGCCTCAGTAGTGCTCACTTCGGCAGCACATACACTAACATTGGAACAATACAGAAAAGATTGGCATGGCCTCTGCACAGGGCTGACATGCAAATTCGTGAAGCATGCCATATATTTTTTTACTTGCCTTGATAATAGAAACTTTCTAGACATAAACAGACCAAACAAGGGCAATCTTTGCAGAACCAAATCAGAAGCACACTTTTCCTACATTTCACTTTCTGGAACTGCTCCAGGGTTTAAATTGTGCCTGTACCTAGAGCAGCCGTGTAGCAAGGTTGCATACTTTGACAATATTATGAAACATAACCTATAATTAATCTATAACACATATATTCTTTACAAGAAAAAGAGAAATCCAAAATTAATGTCAATATTGACATTAGGGTGCAAAGAGTAAACACTGAAAAAAAAGTTAAAATATAACTACCAGTTATGATGACAAAATCATGAAAAAAGTTACAATGTACCTTTTACAATCTAAAAACAATATTGAGAATAAGAGCCTCTAGAATTTTGCAATGGAGTTGCAAGTAAAGGTTTGTTTTTCATCTGGCACAAAGCATTCAAGAAAACTAATTAAATTGATAAAATGGCACAATTTCTTCTGAGTACAAGTTCCTATTCATTTAGTGTACTCTGGAAATGAATGATCTTGGTGCTAATAAACTATAATGATTTCTTCCTATCTGCTCTATCTAAATTACTGGTGATGGAATTTGCCTAAGTTGACCTGTAATTAGAGCTAATTATTACAGCCAGCTTATCTTAACATACATAAAAAGCATGTTTCTCATTGAAAGCAAAAGACTGGTAAAATCCTAGTTCTGTACTATAAGCCATAACAATGTCTACCATGAAAATGACACCAATAAATGCCATGGTATGGTATGGATAAAGTATGTCTTTTTTTTTTTTTTTTAATTTTTAATGTTTATTCATTTTTAAGAGAGACAGAGAGACAGAGTGCGAGCAGGGGAGGAGCAGAGAGAGAGACACATAGAATCCAAAGCAGGCTCCAGGCTCTGAGCTGTCAGCACAGAGCCCAATGCAGGGCTCCAACCCATGAATGGGAGATCATGATCTGAGCCGAAGTTGGATGCTTAACTGACTGAGCCACCCAAGCGCCCTAATATGTCTTTAATCTAAAAAAAAGTCTTTCATAAGATAATACAGATGTTTTCTTTCCACATAGCTTGTATGGCTATGATTTCCATGATTCTTTCCTGATATATTATGAGTAAATCTAAATGATCAGTGAGGTGGAAATATAACACCAAATGATGGTTGTATAATTATTGTCTCCAGGTAGTCACTTTCAGGTTAACCTGAGATTACTATATAGCTATAATTTGTAACTAAATGAAAAGGAGTAAGACTTCTCTAGGTTTCCTTAATTTTTATTTTATTATTAAAAATTCATATTTAATTAAATGGAGGAAAAAGAACAGATGATTCATTATTGCTTTTATAACATTTATTCTATTAGTTGTTTACCTTGTAAATAATTTAATTCAAACTAAATACATAAATTCTACTTTAATTTATGAAGTTTATCAAGTGACTTACAATTCTGATTGTACACAGTCTTCTATCAGTCATTATTCTGTTTTAAAAAAATGCAAAGATATTTAATGTTATGGTTATCAATATTTATATGTATGAATTATTTTTTTAAAAAGGTTTTTAGGTCAAAATATAAATTTAAAATGGAAAAATTAAAGAACCTGTAAAATATGGGAATTAATAGAAAGGCAAACAGTAAAACAGATGCAAATAATAAAAATGTATTTTTTAAGATGGATATATATTTAAATTAATGCGCCAGTATTTTTGTATCATTTGGGTAAACCCTGAATAGTACAATTGTTGGGTTGGAGAGTACTTCTATTTTTAACATTTTGAGGAACCTGCATACTTTTTTCCAGAGTGGGTGAACCAGTTTGCATTCCCACCAACAGTGTACGAGGATTCCCCTTTCTCCACATCATCACCAACATTTATTGTTTCCTGTTATTAATTTGAGCCATTCTTACAGGTATGAGGTAGTATCTCATTGTGGCTTTGATTTATGTTTCCTTAATGAAGTGGTATATATACATAACGGAATATTATTCAGCCCTCAAAAACAATGATACCTTGCCATTTGCAAGGACATAGATGGAACCAGAATGTATTTTGCTAAGCAAAATAAGTCAGTCAGAGAAAGACAAATACTATATAATTTCACTCATATGTGCAATTTAAGAAAAAAAAATGGATAAACTTAGGGAAAGGGGAAAAAACAGAAAAATAGTGAAAACTATAAGAGAACAAATTGAGAATTGATGGAGAAGAGGTGGGTGGGGAATGGGCTAAATGGGTGATAAGTATTAAGGAGGGCACTTGTGATGAGCATTGGGTATTATACGTAAGTGATGAATCACTAAATTCTACTCCTGAAAGCAATATTGCACTATATGTTAACTAGGAAGTAAACAAAAATTTGAAACAAACAAAAAATTAAGGGGCATTTGCCCTTGCCTCTCTTTGTGAAAGAGAAATGTGTGTGGATAATATAATAATGTTATGTTTTTTATAATTCTGATGTTTTAAATTAAACTTGAACTTTATAACATAGCAAGTATCTTCACAGGAAAAATATTTCAAATGTTTGTTGTGGTGTACAACTCAGAGGAAAAATCCTAAATGCATTATGAAATTACCATTAGTAATATAGCGACTATTTATGCATGGTATATCATGGATGACATTTTATAAAATAAACCAAATTTCTGTTCATAGAGTAAATGTGCCAAATTCAAAACATGTAACCAATACTAGCTCCTCAGATGTCTCTCATAATACTATCAAAACTAATTCAACTTCCCAACTAACCCAATCTCCTAATTTTTAATACTATGGAATAATTTAAATGTCTTTAAACTTTATAAAAAAAATATAGAGTATGTGTTCTTTCAAGGCTGGCTTCTTTGTCATAGTATTTTGTTTGTGAAATTTATCTATTTGTGTGTGTGTGTGTGTGTGTGGGTGTAGTTGATTTGTTTTACTTTTGTGTTGTATTCTGTTTTGTTAGTGTATCAAAATGTATTCGTTTAGCAGCTAATGGTGATCTCACTGTTTATAATCTTGGTTATTTTAAATTGTGCTGCTATGTATATTCATATTCATATCTTTTTGTGAACATATATGCACATAGTTTTGAGTAGATATCAAATCTGAGACACAGAATTGATGGATCAAAGTTATACATTTGTTCAATTGTAGTAGAAAACTTCTGGTTAGTTTTCAAAAAGATTGATAGAATTTTTATATCATCCAGGAGTTACAACTGTGGAATTGGTTTTACATCCTTGTAAAACTTATTATATTCAGTTTTGTTTTTGTTTTTCTATTTAACCATTCTCTGGCATACAGAATGATATTGTATTATGGTTTTCATTTGAAAGCCTTTGTAGACTAATAAATATGAGGACCTCTCCCTATGTTTAGTGGCAATTTAGATATCTTCTTCTGTGAAATGCCTGTTCAAATTTTAGCCTACTTATCTATTAAATTATCTGCCTACTATATATTGATTTATATGACTTTTTTTCTATTAGCTATTTATAGTTTCTAGATAAAATGCTTTGTAATATAAATTAATGTATTTCAAATAGGTTCTCTCACTCTGCATCTTGACTTTCTTCAGTCTTAATGGTGTCCATTGATAAATAGAAGTTAATTATTTCTTGAAAAGACAAACGTATATGATTAGATGTAGTGTTTTTTGCATCCTATATAAGAAATTCTAGTCAACTCTAAATTACAAAGATATTTACGTATTAAAAAATTGTTTAATCCTCTTAATAATTCTACATTTTTTCTAGAATTAGCATACAAAAATAAATGTACCTCTTTTTTTCAATCTATGTGAATATCTAAGTATTTAAGCACCATCATTTATGAAGATCAATATTTTCCTTGCTGTACTGAACTGTCTTAAATGTCATGTATTAAATGATCCTTTAGATGTATTTGTTTCTAGACTAATGTTTTTTCTGTTGTACAATTTGTCTACTCTTGGATCAAAGGAGCACTGGAAATTCCTGCTCTAATAAAGCCTATATTATAGTGGGCAATAAAGTATTTTAAAAAAGAAAAAGAAAATTGAAGAGTAGTAAGTACTATGAAGAAAGTACAGAAGTAAAAGTGATAGAGAGTACTGGTGGTTGGATGATGAGGTGACTTGTTGAGAAGGCCACATGAGTGAGTCTTAATAGAAGGGGTAGTCCATGAGAAATGTGAGATGAAAGAATTCTAGACAGAGGGAATAGCTGAAGCAGTAGTCTTAATTCAGGCATTACTTTGATGCATTTGAAGATCTGAAGGAGATTCATTGTAAATAGAGTATAAAAGGCCAAGGAATAAGTATTTAAGGTAATATGGAAGATGTGGGTAGACACCAACCATGTAGGACATTATTGCCCATGTTAAAGATACCCATTTTTAGTTTAAAGAAAAGATTTGGGGGAGAGTTAAACTGGGGATATGTAAAATGATCTAATTTTTTTTAAAGATTACTCGGCCGTATGAAAAATTAATTGTAGGTGTTCAAGAGTAAAAATAAAACAAGCAATGTAATAGCTGTTAAGGCGATTTTAGTTCCTGACCAGAAACAATAATGGTATGTACTTAGGTATTAGTATGGGAGTGGGTGAGACATGGTCATCTGAATACCATGGGAATCAAGCTAAGGTGATTCTCTGACGGGATGAAGGAAGAAAAGGAGGGATCAAGGAAGATTTCCAGGAGATAAACTATATGATTTAGAAAAAAATTATGGTTCCGTTAACTGAATATGGGAAGACAAACAAAGGGGTATGATTAGCAGGATTAGTAGAGAATCTTGAATTCAAACTTCATGATTGATAATAATTTCTTTGTTGGATTGTTTTTATTTATTTTTCTTTCCTACTAGAGTATGAGGCATTTTTGCAGCTTTACTAGTGTATTATTTATGTGCATATAGGTAAAATGTACAACTTGAAGAATTTTGACATATAAGTATATGTACACATATATCTATGTGAAACCAGCACTAAAATTAAAATACAGAATATACTCATTATCCCCTCAGTTCCTGTCATGTACATTTGTAATCCATCATTCTGTCCCAATTCTCCTTCATATCTAGGCAACCATTGCTCTGCTTTATGTCAAAATAGGTTAGATTGCATTTTTTAGAAATATATAAAGAGAATTATGCAGTATATGTTCTTTGTGGACTAAGTTCTTTCACTCAACATAATTATTTTGATATATGTTCATGTGGTATGAAATTAACAAAGCAAATATATTTCACTTTTAACAACTAAGTATTATTTATTGCATGTATATATCACAGTTTATCCATTCACCTGTTGATTTAACTTTTGGCTATTATAAATAAGGCTGATATGAACAGATATATATGAACAGATATATACAGTCTCTGTGCAGACTTAAGCCTTTATTTCTTATGGATAAATACCATAAAAAATAATGGCTGGAACATATGGCAGAAGTGTGTTCAATTTTGAAAGAAACTTTCAAAAATTTTCCAAAATATTTTTAAATTTTCATCAGAGTGTATAAGAGATTGAATTACTCTACATCCTTATCAACACTTGGCATTATCAGGCTTTATAATTTTAGCGATTCTGGTGGGTCTATAATGTTTTTCATTGTGGTTTTGTTTCATTTCCTTTGCAACTAATGATATTTAACATCCTTTCATGTGTTTATTTGCCATCTTTGGTGTAGTGTCTGTTCAAGTATCTTGTCCATGTTTAAAATAAGATTGTTTATCTTCTTACTGAGGTATAACTATTCTTTATAAATTCTAGATCTGTGTTGTTCTATACAGTAATCACTATCTATGTAGGAGCTATTTAAATTTAAACTAATTGAAATTAAATACAATTTAAAATTTAGTTTCCAAATTGTGCTAACAACATTTCAAGTGCTTACTAGCTACATGTTATTAATGAATATCATTTGGGAAAGCACAATCATAAGAAAAAAATGTTGATCACCCCAAGAAATTGTTTTGAAAAACACTATTTTAGTTAAAAGCCCTCTATTGGATATATGTTTTATAAATATATTTTCCTAGACTATGAATGCCCTTTTCATTATTTTAAGTACCTTTTAAAAAGATAGATTTTTAATTTTGTTCAAGAGTGACTTACTGATTTTTTTGTTTGTTTTACAGTTTCTGAAGTCCTTTACAAATTAAGTCACTAAGATTTTCTCCTAAATTTTCTTTTTAAAATATTATAGTTTTAATCATTATATTTTAAGCTATGATCCATTTCAGGTTAATTTTTATATGAAATAAGGTAAGGATCAATGATTTTTTTTAATGTGTCTACACAATGGTTCTGCTGAACCATCTGCTAAAAAATATATCATTCTTCACTGAATTGTCAAAATTCAAAAACACCGTTGTCAAATTCAATTACATTTGTGGGACTATTTCAAGATTTTCTCTAATTTTTAAATTGACCTATAAACCTACCTTTATACCAATATTTCATGATCTTAGGCAGTGTAATATGCAACGTTGGTTTTGTCTTTCAAAATTATTCTGGCTATTTTAGGTCCATGTATTTCCATATGAATTTTAAAATCACCTTGTCAATTTCCACAAAAGATGGGGGTAATTAGCATCTTGATTGGTATTTCATTGACTCTCTACATTGGTATTAATTAACATCTTAACAATATTGTGTGGTTTTATATATGAATGTGATATATCATCCCTTTTATTTAGATTTTCTTTAATTTGTTGCAGCAATGCTTATAGTTGTTCTTGTACAGGCCTTACTCATTTTCTGTAAAATATTTCCCTAAGTGTTTCATATTTGTAACATTATTGAAAATGATAGTGTGTTCTAATCTTAAAAATTTTATTGATATCACATAGAAATATATCTAATAATTTTACTGACTTTTTATTTTGCTGACATTAATTTGCTGAAATTAATACTTTTGTAGTTTCATGTTTTCTACATAGATGATAAACAGAAATTTATGTGAATAAAGAGAATTTTATTCATTTTTCTTCAAACGTTGATGTCTTTGATTTAATTTTCTTGTCTTACTGCAATGGCCAGAACCTCCTGTATAATATTGAACAGTAGTATAACAGATAGACTTTATTTGTTCCTGATTTAGTGGTAAACACACAGTTTTCACCATTAAGTATGATGTCAGTTGTAGGGATTTTGTTTTTGTGTTTGTTTTTTATTATGTGTTTCTTTGTAAATAATATCCTTGTATTAGACTGAGGAAGTACTTATACAGTCCCAAATTAGTCAGAGTTTTTATTCTAAAATGGACGTTTTATTTTGTGAAGTGTCTTTTTCTGTATATATATGGATCACAGATTTCTTTTTTAAAATTTAAAAATGGTAAATTATATTAATTTGTGAATGCAAATAAACTTGCATTCCTGGGCTGAAGTATACTTGGTCATTATGTATTTTCTTTTTAAAATATTTTTGGGTTTAATTTTCTGAAACTTTGTAATTGATTTTTTTATTACATTGGTAAGGGATAATGATCTGTAGTTTTCAATTCTCATATTTTTTGGTAATTATTAATGAAATATCCACAAGCTATTATGCATTTAAGTCTTCCTTTAGTTATACTATTTTTAGTTTTGTATATTTTCAAGCTGAAGTATATTATATATATAAAAATTAGAATTGTTGTGTCTTCTTGAGAAATTATACCAGGCTTCTTTCTACCCATGGCTAAATTATGCTCTGAAACTACTCCATTTTATATTAATATAGCCATTCCAAGTCTCTTTGGATTAGTATTGTCAAGCTATACTTTTCCCTATCCTATTTTTAAACTTATTTGTGTCTTAATAAAGGGTGTTTTTTTTTTGATAGATGGCATAGATTTATTCTTGTCTGTTTTGTTTTGTGTTATTTATTTATTTGTTTGTTTACATTAAGACTATTTTTAGAGCAGCTTTAAATTCACAGAAAAAAATTAAAGAGAAAGTATAAAAATTTCCTATATATTTCTTGCTACAAAATATTTATCCTCTGTCTTTTTATCAACATCTACATCAGCATGGTGCATTTCTCACAGTTAGTGAACCTACATCAACACATCATAATCATCCAAAGACCATAGATTTCACATTATGATTCTCTCTTGGTGTTGTAAATTATATAGGTTTGGACAAATGTATAACGAAATGTATACATTACTATGGTATGATACAAAGTATTTTCACTGATTTATAAAATATCTGTGCTTTGCCTATTCATCTTTCCTCTCCTCTTAACCCCTGGCAACCACTGATCTTATACTGTTTCCTTAGCTTTTCCTTTCCCAGAATTTCATATAGTTAGTATTATATAGTATTTAGTCTTTTATTTCTTTTTAAAACTTTTTAAAATCTTTCTTTATTTTTGAGAAAGAGAGAGAGAGAGAGAGAGAGAGAGAGAGAGGAGAGAACACAAGCAGGGAAAGAACAGAGAGAGAGGGAGACACGGAATACAAAGGAGGCTCAAGACTCCGAGCTATCATCACAGAGCCTGATGTGGGGCTTGAACTCACAGACCACAAGATCATGATCTGAGTCAAAGTCAGACGCCCAACTGACTGAGCCACCCAGACACCCCATATTTAGTCTTTTCATATTGGCTTTTTTCACTTAGTAATATTCATTTAAGTTCATTTATGCCTTTTCATGGATTTATAGCTTATTTCTTTTTAGTGCTTTTAGCTTATTTCTTTTTAGCTCTGAATAGTATTCCATTGTTTGGATGTACCACAGTTTATTTCCTCATTCACCTACTGAAGGACATCTTGGTTCTTTCCAATTTGGGACAATTATAAATAAAGACTCTAAACACATCCATGTGCAGGGGTTTGTGTGGGTTAAAGATTTCAGATCCTTTGAGGAAATACCAAGGAAGATACATATACATATATATGTGTGTGTGCACATGTGTGTGTATAATGATCAATTGATTGATCGATTGATTGATAGAATAGATAAACTGCCTGTTGAGATCTTTGACCCATGTCTTAACTGGGTTTTTTGATTTGTTTTGTTTTCTGAGTTTTAAAGGTGTTTTTTTTTTTTTGGTTTTTTTTTTTTTTTTTGAAGAACAATCTTTTGGCACATTTTTTTTTTCTAAATATTTTCTCCTAGTCTGTGGCTTCTCTTCACACTGTCTTTTTCAGGGCAGGTAGTTTTCATTTTTATGAAGTCCAATTTATGAATTCTTTCTTTTATGGGTTGTGCTTTTGGTATTGTATCTAAAAAGTTATTTTCACACCGAAGGTCATATAGCTTTTTTCCTATGCTATCTTCTAAAAGTTTTATAATTTTGTATTTTACATTCAGGTCTGTGATCTGTTTTGAGTTAATGGGTGTAAAGAGAGCAAGATCTGTGTCTAGATTCATCTTTTTGCATGTGGATAGCCACTTGTTCAAGCATCATTTGTTGAAAAGAATATTGTTGTTCCATTGTATAGCCTTTTCTCCTTTGTCAAAGACCATTTGACTATATTTATGTACATTTATTTATGACTTCTCTATTCTGTTCCACTCACATATTTGCTTATTCTATCACTGATGCCATCTTTCCTGTTTACTGCAGCTTTGTAGAGGTCTTGAAGTTGGTTAGTATCCGTCTGTGAAACTTATTCTTCTCCTTCAATATTATATTGGCCATTATGGGACTTTTACATTTCCATATAAACTTTATAATTAGTTTGTGATATACAAACTAATTTCTGGATTTTGACTGGTATTTCACTGAATCTACAGGTCAAATTGAGAAGAACTGGCATCTTGTCAATATTGAGTCTTTGTATCCATGAACAGAGAAAACTGCATTTATTTAGTTCTTCTTTGATTTCCTGTATCAGAGTTTTGTACTTTTCTTCATATAGATATTGTGCATACTTTGTTAGATTTATACCTAAGTATTTCAGGGTTTTTTAGGTGTTTTTATAGGTGGCACTGTGCTTTCAATTTAAAATTTTATTTGTTTATTGCCGCTATTTAAAAAAGCAATTGCGTTTTGTATATTAACATTTTATCCTGCAACCTTGCTTAATTACTTATTAGTTCCAGATTATTGTCTTGATTATTTCAGATTTTTCTACACAGAATCATGTCACCTGTGAATAATGATAGTTTTATTTCTTCTTTTCTAATTTGTATACTTCTTATTTCCTTTTCATGTCTTATTGCATTAGACAGAGTTAGACACTATGATGTTGAAAAGGAGTTGTGAGAGGGTGTATTTTTGCCGATGCTCTGCAATTTCAGAGAAAATTATCTAGTAAAAAAGTATAGAAATGATTCCTCTAAGTATAGTCTTTGACCCTGATTTTTTAAATCTGAATCAATATTCACCTACTTTCATTTGAGCTTTTTAGTCTATTCATATTGAATATAAATGTATCATTAAATTGAAATCTACTGTCCAGCTATTTGTTTTTTTTTATTTTTCTTTCTTTTTTTTTTTTTTTTTAATATATGAAATTTACTGTCAAATTGGTTTCCATACAACACCCAGTGCTCATCCCAAAAGGTGCCCTCCTCAATACCCATCACCCACCCTCCCCTCCCTCCCACCCCCCATCAACCCTCAGTTTGTTCTCAGTTTTTAAGAGTCTCTTATGTTTTGGCTCTCTCCCACTCTAACCTCTTTTTTTTTTTTTCCTTCCCTTCCCCCATGGGTTTCTGTTAAGTTTCTTAGGATCCACATAAGAGTGAAACCATATGGTCTCTGTCTTTCTCTGTATGGCTTATTTCACTTAGCATCACACTCTCCAGTTCCATCCATGTTGCTACAAAAGGCCATATTTCATTCTTTCTCATTGCCACGTAGTATTCCATTGTGTATATAAACCACAATTTCTTTATCCATTCATCAGTTGATGGACATTTAGGCTCTTTCCATAATTTGGCTATTGTAGAGAGTGCTGCTATAAACATTGGGGTACAAGTGCCCCTATGCATCAGTACTCCTGTATCCCTTGGGTAAATTCCTAGCAGTGTTACTGCTGGGGAATAGGGTAGGTCTATTTTTAATTTTCTGAGGAACCTCCACACTGCTTTCCAGAGTGGCTGCACCAATTTGCATTCCCACCAACAGTGCAAGAGGGTTCCCGTTTCTCCACATCCTCTCCAGCATCTATAGTCTCCTGATTTGTTCATTCTGGCCACTCTGACTGGTGTGAGGTGATATCTGAGTGTGGTTTTGATTTGTATTTCCCTGATAAGGAGCGACGTTGAACATCGTTTCATGTGCCTGTTGGCCATCCGGATGTCTTCTTTAGAGAAGTGTCTATTCATGTTTTCTGCCCATCTCTTCACTGGGTTATTTGTTTTTCGGGTGTGGAGTTTGGTGAGCTCTTTATAGATTTTGGATACTAGCCCTTTGTCCGATATGCCATTTGCAAATATCTTTTCCCATTCCGTTGGTTGCCTTTTAGTTTTGTTGGTTGTTTCCTTTGCTGTGCAGAAGCTTTTTACCTTCATAAGGTCCCAGTAAGTCACTTTTGCTTTTAACTCCCTTGCCTTTGGGGATGTGTCGAGTAAGAGATTGCTGTGGCTGAGGTCAGAGAGGTCTTTTCCTGCTTTCTCCTCTAAGGTTTTGATGGTTTCCTGTCTCACATTCAGGTCCTTTATCCATTTTGAGTTTATTTTTGTGAATGATGTGAGAAAGTGGTCTAGTTTCAACCTTCTGCATGTTGCTGTCCAGTTCTCCCAGCACCATTTGTTAAAGAGACTGTCTTTTTCCATTGGATGTTCTTTCCTGCTTTGTCAAAGATGAGTTGGCCATACGTTTGTGGGTCTAGTTCTGGGGTTTCTATTCTATTCCATTGGTCTCTGTGTCTGTTTTTGTGCCAATACCATGCTGTCTTGATGATGACAGCTTTGTAGTAGAGGCTAAAGTCTGGGATTGTGATGCCTCCTGCTTTGGTCTTCTTTCAAAATTACTTTGGCTATTCGGGGCCTTTAGTGGTTCCATATGAATTTTAGGATTGCTTGTTCTAGTTTCGAGAAGAATGCTGGTGCAATTTTGATTGGGATTGCATTGAATGTGTAGATAGCTTTGGGTAGTATTGACATTTTGACAATATTTATTCTTCCAATCCATGAGCAGGGAATGTCTTTCCATTTCTTTCTATCTTCTTCAATTACCTTCATAAGCTTTCTATAGTTTTCAGCATACAGATCTTTTACATCTTTGGTTAGATTTATTCCTAGGTATTTTATGCTTCTTGGTGCAATTGTGAATGGGATCAGTTTCTTTATTTGTCTTTCTGTTGCTTCATTGTTAGTGTATAAGAATGCAACTGATTTCTGTACATTGATTTTGTATCCTGCAACTTTGCTGAATTCATGTATCAGTTCTAGCAGACTTTTGGTGGAGTCTGTCGGATTTTCCATGTATAATATCATGTCATCTGCAAAAAGCGAAAGCTTGACTTCATCTTTGCCAATTTTGATGCCTTTGATTTCCTTTTGTTGTCTGATTGCTGATGCTAGAACTTCCAACACTATGTTAAACAACAGCGGTGAGAGTGGGCATCCCTGTCCTGTTCCTGATCTCAGGGAAAAAGCTCTCAGTTTTTCCCCATTGAGGATGATGTTAGCTGTGGGCTTTGCATAAATGGCTTTTATGATCTTTAAGTATGTTCTTTCTATCCCGACTTTCTCAAGGGTTTTTATTAAGAAACGGTGCTGGATTTTGTCAAAGGCCTTTTCCGAATCGATTGACAGGATCATATGGTTCTTCTCTTTTTTTTTGTTAATGTGATGTATCACATTGATTGATTTGCGAATGTTGAACCAGCCCTGCATCCCAGGAATGAATCCCACTTGATCATGGTGAATAATTCTCTTTATATGGCGTAGAATTTGATTTGCTAGTATCTTATTGAGAATTTTTGCATCCATATTCATCAGGGATATTGGCCTGTAGTTCTCTTTTTTTACTGGGTCTCTGTCTGGTTTAATAATAAAAGTAATACTGGCTTCATAGAATGAGTCTGGAAGTTTTACTTCCCTTCTATTTCTTGGAATAGCTTGAGAAGGATAGGTATTATCTCTGCTTTAAACGTCTGGTAGAACTCCCCTGGGAAGCCATCTGGTCCTGGACTCTTATTTGTTGGGAGATTTTTGATAACCGATTCAATTTCTTCACTGGTTATGGGTCTGTTCAAGCTTTCTATCTCTTCCTGATTGAGTTTTGGAAGAGTGTTGGTGTTTAGGAATTTGTCCATTTCTTCCAGGTTGTCCAATTTGTTGGCATATAATTTTTCATAGTATTCCCTGATAATTGTTTGTATCTCTGAGGGATTGGTTGTCATAATTCCATTTTCATTCATGATTTTATCTATTTGGGTCATCTCCCTTTTCTTTTTGAGAAGCCTGGCTAGAGGTTTGCAATTTTGTTTATTTTTTCAAAAAACCAACTCTTGGTTTTGTTGATCTGCTCCACAGTTTTTTTAGATTCTATATTTTTTATTTCTGCTCTGATCTTTATTATTTCTCTTCTTCTGCTGGGTTTAGGCTGCCTTTGCTGTTCTGCTTCTATTTCCTTTAGGTGTGCTGTTAGATTTTGTATTTGGGATTTTTCTTGTTTCTTGAGATAGGCCTGGATTGCGATGTATTTTCCTCTCAGGAATGCCTTCGCTGCATCCCAAAGCGTTTGGATTGTTGTATTTTCATTTTCGTTTGTTTCCATATATTTTTTAATTTCTTCTCTAATTGCCTGGTTGACCCACTCATTCGTTAGTAGGGTGTTCTTTAACCTCCATGCGTTTGGAGGTTTTCCAGACTTTTTCCTGTGGTTGATTTCAAGCTTCATAGCATTGTGGTCTGAAAGAATGCATGGTATAATTTCAATTCTTGTATACTTATGAAGGGCTGTTTTGTGACCCAGTATATGATCTATCTTGGAGAATGTTCCATTTGCACTCGAGGACAAAGTATATTCTGTTGCTTTGGGATGCAGAGTTCTAAATAGATCTGTCAAGTCCATCTGATCCAATGTGTCATTCAGGGTCCTTGTTTCTTTATTGACCATGTGTCTAGATGATCTATCCATTTCTGTAAGTGGGGTGTTAAAGTCCCCTTCAATTACCACATTCTTATCAATAAGGTTGCTTATGTTTATGAGTAATTGTTTTATATATTTGGGGGCTCCGGTATTCGGCGCATAGACATTTATAATTGTTAGCTCTTCCTGATGGATAGACCCTGTGATGATTATATAATGCCCTTCTTCATCTCTTGTTACAGCCTTTAATTTAAAGTCTAGTTTGTCTGATATAAGTATGGCTACTCCAGCTTTCTTTTGGCTTCCAGTAGCATGATAAATAGTTCTCCATGCCCTCACTCTCAATCTAAAGGTGTCCTCAGATCGAAAATGAGTCTCTTGTAGACAGCTAATAGATGGGTCTTGTTTTTTTATCCATTCTGATACCCTATGTCTTTTGGTTGGTGCATTTAATCCATTTACATTCAGTGTTATTATAGAAAGATACGGTTTTAGAGTCATTGTGATGTCTGTATGTTTTATGCTTGTAGTGATGTCTCTGGTACTTTGTCTCACAGGATCCCCCTTAGGATCTCTTGTAGGGCTGGTTTAGTGGTGACAAATTCCTTCAGTTTTTGTTTGTTTGGGAAGACCTTTATCTCTCCTATTCTAAATGACAGACTTGCTGGATAAAGGATTCTCGGCTGCATATTTTTCCTGTTTAGCACACTGAAAATATCGTGCCAATCCTTTCTGGCCTGCCAAGTTTCAAAAGAGAGATCAGTCACAAGTCTTATAGGTCTCCCTTTATATGTGAGGGCACGTTTATCCCTTGCTGCTTTCAAAATTTTCTCTTTATCCTTGTATTTTGCCAGTTTCACTATGATATGTCATGCAGAAGATTGATTCAAGTTATGTCTGAAGGGAGTTCTCTGTGCCTCTTGGATTTCAATGCCCTTTTCCTTCCCCAGTTCAGGGAAGTTCTCAGCTATAATTTCTTCAAGTACCCCTTCAGCACCTTTCCCTCTCTCTTCCTCTTCTGGGATACCAATTATGCGTATATTATTTATTTTTAGTGTATCACTTAGTTCTCTAATTTTCCCCTCATACTCCTGGATTTTTTTATCCAGGAAAAAGAGCTTCCTCTTTTTTCCATAACTTTATCTTCTAGTTCACCTATTCTCTCCTCTGCCTCTTCAATCCGAGCTGTCGTTGTTTCCATTTTTTTTTTTTTTTGTATTTCGTTTAGAGCGCTTTTCAGCTCCTTGTGACTGTTCCTTAGTCCCTTGATCTCTGTAGCAAGAGATTCTCTGCTGTCCTCTATACTGTTTTCAAGCCCAGCGATTAATTTTATGACTATTACTCTAAATTCACTTTCTGTTATATTATTTAAATCCTTTTTGATCAGTTCATTAGCTGTTGTTATTTCCTGGAGATTCTTCTGAGGGGAATTCTTCTGTTTGGTCATTTTGGATAGTCCCTGGAGTGGTGAGGGCCTGCAGGGCACTTCCCCTGTGCTGTGGTGTATAACTGGAGTTGGTGGGTGGGGCCACAGTCAGACCTGATGTCTGCCCCCTGCCCACCCCTGGGGCCACAGTCAGACTGGTGTGTGCCTTCTCTTCCCCTCTCTTAGGGGTGGGATTCACTGTGGGGTGGGGTGGCCCGTCTGGGCTACTTGTACACTGCCAGGCTTGTGGTGCTGGTGATCTGGTGTATTAGCTGGGGTGGGTAGGCAAGGTGCACGGGGGCAGGAGGGGCAGGCTTAGCTCGCTTCTCCTTAGGTGATCCACTTCAGGAGGGGCCCTGTGGCAGCGGGAGGGAGTCAGATCCGCTGCCGGAGGTTTGGTTCCGCAGAAGCACAGAGTTGGGTGTTTGCGCAGAGTGAGCAAGTTCCCTGGCAGGAACTGGTTCCCTTTGGGATTTTGGCTGGGGGATGGGCGGGGGAGATGGCGCTGGCGAGCGCCTTTGTTTCCCGCCAAGCTGAGCTCTGTCGTCCGGGGGCTCAGCAGCTCTCCCTCCTTTTGTCCTCCAGCCTTCCTGCTTTCTGAGCAGAGCTGTTAGCTTATGACCTCCCAGATACTAAGTCGCGCTTCCTTTCAGAACACACTCCATCCGCCCCCTCTGCTTTTGCAAGCCAGACTCGGGGGCTCTGCTTGGCCGGCAAGCCGCCCCTCTGCCCCGGCTCCCTCCCGCCAGTCCGTGGAGTGCGCACCGCCTCGCCGCCCTTCCTACCCTCTTCCGTGGGCCTCTCGTCTGCGCTTGGCTCCGGAGACTCCGTTCTGCTAATCCTCTGGCGGTTTTCTCGGTTATTTAGGCAGGTGTAGGTGGAATCTAAGTGATCAGCAGGACGCGCGGTGAGCCCAGCGTCCTCCTACGCCGCCATCTCAGCTATTTGTTTTCTATAGGTCTCTTCTGTGATGACCTTTTTTCTCTTTTTCTACTTTCTTTTGTATTATTTTAATGATTCTACTTTATCTCCTTCTTAAGTTTAACTTTTATTTTATTTTTGATACTTTAGTGACTATATTAACAGAGTCTTGAATATTGTTTTTGTAATGTTATCATCTAAGTGTATTTGTATTATATCACCTATATTATAAAAACTTATACAGTAAACTTTTTTTCTCTCCCAGTCTCTTTTCTATTCTTGTCACACATATTACTTCCACATATGTTAAAAAAACACACACATTACTATTACATTGTTATTATTATCCTTATTTTCATTTTTATTATTTTCCTTAAACTGTCATTTACCTTTTATAGGCATTTAAAAAACAATAAAAAATGGGGCACCTGGGTGGCTCAGTTGATTAAGTGTCCAATTCTTTTTATTATTATTTTGTTTTAAGTTTATTTATTTTTGAGAGAGAGAGAGCACAAATGGGGGAGGGACAGAAAGAAGGAGAGACAGAATCCTAACAGGCTCTGTGTTATCAGCCCAGAGCCTGATGTGCGGTTCAAAGTCACGAATTATGAGATCATGACCTGAGCCAAAACTGAGAGTCAAAAGCTCAACCGACTGCACCATCCAGGCCCCCCTTAAGTGTCCAACTCTTGATCATTTTGGCTGAGGTCATGATCCCATGGTTCATGGGTTTGAGCCCCACATTGGGCTCTATGCTAGGAGTATGGAGCCTGTTTGGGATTCTCTCTCACCTTCTCTCTCTGCCATACCCTACTTGTGCATGCTCTCTCACCTTCAGAATAAATAAATAAACATTCAAAAAAAACAGTGAAAAAATTTTATTTATGAGGTGCCTGAGTGGCTCAGTCAGTTAAGCCTCTGACTCTTGGTTTCAGCTCAGGTCATGACCTCACGGATGGTGATTGAGAACCCTGAGTCAGGCTCCATGCTGTTGGTGCAGAGCCTACTTGGGATTCTCTCTCTCCCTTTCCCAGACCCTTCCTCACTTGCTCTTTCTGTCTCTCTCTCAAAAATAAACAAACTTAAAAAAATAAAAAAATATATTACATATTTATGTGTATGCTACCACATATTTAATTATTTTAAAATTAATATTCTATTTCATATTCATAATGAAAATTATTTTTAAATTCATAACCAATTCATCTCTTTGGTTCTTTTAATATCCTTTTAAATAAATGGTATTTTGATTTCTTTGGCTATGATGAATTAGTTTCAACCATGATACCAGGATCCTAGTTGTTATATCAAAAAAGTAACAGAAACACATGTAGTCTGATTATCTTCATTTGCATAATTATACATTATGCTAACAATCTGCTAATTCATACACACACACACACACACAACACACATGTATAGATACACACACACTTGCACATATTAAAGATAGTATATGTGAAGAAAAATACAAAATCTATGAAATTACTTTTGTGAGCTGTGTGTCTTTGTGAGTTGGTTTTCAGGAGTAAAATAAGTTTTATTCAACTGTCATTATAATTTTAATAATGTTAGTAATGTCTTCTTACACATATCATACTGAAACAAAAATAATATGATAGCATATAATACATAAATAGCATTATTTCTCTTTACTATCTGGAAAAATAATTCCTTTTGAATTTTGCAATTGAAAGCCAATAAAAGGGGAAATTACTGATTGTATGGCTACATAGCAATGTCTCTACAAACATTTGAAAATGACAAAAATTATATAATAATATTGTGAAAATAACATATTTCAACTAAGCATTTTTATGATGAGCAATAAACAATTAAGTTCTACTTAAGATTCCAATCAATGCCCTTATATCTTTTTTATTTAGACTAAAAAAAGCAGCACAAATTTTCATACATCATAATATCAAATTCATTCTGTGTGATGAAGCTAGAAGTGTGTATGGAATAATTAGGAAGCATAAAGGGAAAAAAATCTTTATCTTATATAAATGTTTTAATATAATAATATTAACAAAATGTCAGATATGAAAAGACCAAATAAAATATATTATAACTAATGATTCTACACTTTATAATCATGCCCTAAAATACAAATTGTAAATTCAGTAAGAAATTATAAACATAATATGTAGTATTTTAAATAATATATCTTATCTTTAAACAAGAAAATTAACAGTGTTAATTCAATGCTAGATAACAGTAGACACTATCTTTGGAGTAAAACCCTGTATATATGTGACTTCCCATTACTAAATCTCACTGGTTGATTTTACAGCCCATATATTTACAAAATATAAATATTACTATTCTCTCTTCGATCTAAAATTTACCTACAAAATATATTATACGTATCTGACAGTTTTAGAGAAAACTTTATTTTGTGGTTATTTCTTTGCTTTTATTCTGTCTGCTCTATCTTACATCTTAAGTTAGGTAAATTTTAAGCATACATGTATTTCTCATGAGTACCACCCACATATTTGGTTTTTGCTTTATAAACATGTAGTGTAGCCAAGAAATCAGCTTGCGTATTAAGCTTTTGTACTTCTTTATGGTTATCTGATTTTTCAAGTTTTGAGTGATTAAGTCTGCTAAAGCCCTGATTCCCAACTTTTTCTGGAATGGGGATGACCAATTATCTGTAGACATTGCAAGTTTACTACTGTCATCTGACTTGGAAACAAAAATCTAGGAAAACTAAAATCAAGATGCTCTCCTTGCTTTTCTTCTTATTTATGGAGAAAATATTGACACTTCAAATATATAATTTAGCTAAAAATCATTTATCACTTTCTCTGTTATGCTTAAGATCATAACTGCAAAATTATTAGTTAAAGGGAGCATAGAGGAATAATTTCTAAATATGTGGTTAAATTATGTTCCATGTTTGTGCCATCATAAATTTGACAGCTTACTTTCCTCTAAGAATTGTTGAAGAACTAAATCAAATAATTGATATAAACTGCCAGATAACATGTTAAACATTCATGTTGGTTTCCTATGCTACCCATCTTCTATCATTTATTATTTTTCTATCAATGTTCCCTTTTATGTAAACTAATTGAAGAACTGATGATGTTCATGACACAGTATTAGGTGCAAGGATGACTGCATTATTTATTTTAAAAATTGAAAAAATAGTAACATATTGCATAAATTCTTATGGCTATTGTAACAAATTACCACAAATTTGGTGGTCACAAACAACATACATTTATTGTCTATGTTATTTACTATATTATAGTTCTATAGGTCAGAGGTCTGGACTGAGTTTTACAAGGTGCAAACATAATGTATTCCTTTTTGTTCTATGGGAAAAGTCACATTTTTCTCTTTTTAACATGAGTTATAGAGTCATTCCTTGGCTTCCCATTCCTTCATCCTCAAAATCATTAATGATGTGCTCTTCCTTTTTCACATCACATTCCTCTGACACTATTTATTTCTTTAATGCCATGCTTAAGCACACAGGTTTTATTTTTTTTCTAAAAAAATTATTTAAATTCTCGTAGTTAACATATGGTGAATATTGGTTTCAAGAGTAGAATTTAGTGATTTATCACTTACATATAATAACCAGTGCTCAACAAGTGCCCTCCTTAACACCAATTATCCATTTAGGCCATCTGCCCCACCTCCCTTCATCAACCCTTAGTTTGTACTCTACAGTCAAGAGTCTCTCCTTACTTGTTTTTTTTTTTTCTTCTTTCCCTTATGTTCCTCTGTTTTATTTCTTAAATTCCACATATGAATTAAATCATTTGGTATTTGTATTTTTCTGACTTATTTCACTTAACATAATGCACTCTAGTTCCCTTCATCTCTTTGTAAATGGCAAGATTTTATTATTTTTGGTGGCTGAGTAATATTCCATTGTGAATATATACATCTTCTTTATTTATTTATTGGTAAGTAGACATTTGGGCTCCTTCCGTAATCTGGCTATTGTCGATAATACTGCTATAAACATCAGGGTGCATGTGTCCCTTCGAATCAGTATATAGGCATCATTTGGGTAAACATCTACTAGTGCAATTGCTGGGCTGTAGGGTATTTCTATTTTTAACTTTTTAATATGCATACTGTTTTCCAGAATGGCTGAACAATTTTGCACTCCCACAAATAGTACAAGACAGTTCCTCTTTCTCCACATCTTTGCCAACACTGGTTGTTTTTTGTATTGTTAATTTTAGCCATTTTGACAGAAGTGAGGTGGCATCTCACTGTGGTTTGGTTTGCATTTCTCTGATGATGAGTGATGTTGAGTATCTTTTCATGTGTCTGTTAGCTATCTGGATGTCTTCTTTGGATTCACTGGATTATTTGTTTTTTGTTTGTTTTGTTTTGTTTTGTTTGTTTTTGGATATTGAGTTTGATGAATTCTTTATAGATTTTAGGTACTTTTTATCAGATATGTCATTTGCAAATATCTTCTCTCAGTCCATAGGTTACCTTTTAGTTTTGTTGACTGCTTCTTTCACTGTGTATGAAGTTTTCTATCTTGATGAAGTCCCAGGAGTTCACTTTTACTTTTGTTTCCCTTCCCATGGGAGATGGGTCTAATAAGAAGTTGCTATGGCCAAGGTCAAAGATATTGCTGCCTGTGTTCTCCTCTGGGATTTTTATGGTTTCCTGTCTCACATTGAGGTTTTCCATCCATTTAGACTAATTTTTGTGTATGATTTAAGAAAGTGGTCCAGTTTCATTCTTCTGTAGGTTGTTGTCCAGTTTTCCCAACACCATTTGCTGAAGAGACTTTTTTTTTCCCATTGGATATTCTGCCCTACTTTGCGGGAGATTAGTTGGTCATAGAGTTGAGGATCCATTTCTGGTTTTTCTATTCTGTTCCATTGATTTGTATGTCTGATTTTGTGTCTGTGCCATACCGTTTTGATGACTACAGTTTTGTAACATAGCTTGAGGTCAGGAATTGTGATGCCTCCTGCTTTGGTTTTCTTTTTCAAGATTATTATGTTGGCTATTCAGGGTCTTTTGTGGTTTTATACAAATATTAAGACTGCTTTTCCTAGCTGTGTGAAAAATGCTGGTAGAATTTTGATAGGGATGGCATTACATGCGTAGGTTTTTTTGGGTAGCATAGACATTTTCACAAAATTTGTTCTTCCAATCCATGAGCATGGACATTTTTCCAATTCCCTTGATTCTTCTTTGATTTCTTTCATAAGTGTTCTAAAATTAGAGTACAGATCTTTTACCTCTTTGGTTAGGTTTATTCCTAGGTATCTTATGGTTTTTGGTGCAATTGTAAATGGGATCAATTCCTTGATTTCTCTTTTTGCTGCTTCATTACTGGTGTATAGAAATACAACAGGTTTCTGTACATTGGTTTTATATCCTGCCACTTTCCTAAATTCATGTATCAGTTCCAGCAATTTTTTGGTGGAATATTTTGTTTTCTACTTTTGGTATCAGGTTGTCTGTGAATATTGAAAGTTTGATTTCTTTCTTGCTGATCTGGTTTGGATATCTTTTATTTCATTTTGTTGTCTGGTTGTTGAGGCTAGGACTTCCAGTACCATGTTAAATAACAATGGTAAGAGTGGACACACCTGTCTTGTTCCTAAACATAGACGAACAGCTTTTAGTTCCTCCCCATTGAGGATATTAGCTGTGATGTGTTCATATACAGCCTTTATGTTGTTGAGGTATGTTCGTTCTATCCCTACTTTGTGGAGAGTTTTTACCAAAAATTAAATGCTGTATTTTGTCACATGCTTTTACTGCAACCATCAACAGGATCATGTGGTTCTTATCATTTCTTTTATTACTGTGGTTTATCACATTGATTGATTTGTAAATATTAAACCACCCCTCTAGCCTAGGAATAAATCCCACTTGACCATGGGGAATATTTCTTTTAATGTACTGTTGGATTTGACTTGTTAGTATCTTGTTGAGAATTTTTGTATGTATGTTCATCAGGGATGTTGGTCTGTAATTCTTTTTTTTTTTTAGTGATGTCTTTGTCCAGTTTTGAAATCAAGGTAATGCTGGACTTATAGAAGGAGTTTTCAAGTTTTCCTTCCATTTCTATTTTTTGGAAGAGTTTGAGAGTAGGTATCAATATTTAAATAACTGTTAGAATTCTACTGGGAAGTCATGTGTCCCTGAACTTCTGTTTGTTGGGAAAGTTTTGATTACTGACTCAATTCTTTTGCTTGTTATGGGTATTTTAAACTTTCTATTTCTTCCTTTTTAATTTTGGTAGTTTGTATATTTCTACGAATTTATCCATTTCTTTCAGATTTCCCAGTTTGTTGCATAACTTTCATATTTTCTCTTGTAATTGTATTTCTCTGGTGTTGGTTGTGATCTCTCCTCTTTCATTCATGGTATTATTCATTTGAGTACTTTCTCTTTTCTTTTTGATAAGTCTGGCTAGGGGTTTGTCAATTTTATTAATTCTTTCAAAGAATTGGCTCTTGATTTTGTTGGTCTGGTCTACTGTTTGTTTCTGTGTAATTTATTTCTGCTCTAATCTTTATTATTTCTCTTCTTCTGTTGAGTTTAGGCTTTATTTGCTGTTCTTTTTCTAGCTCTGTTAGGTGTAGGTAAGGTTGTGCATTTGAGACCTTTTTTGTTTCTTGATAAAGGCCTGTACTGCTATATAATTCCCTCTTATGTCTGCCTTTGCTGCATCCCAAAAGTTTTGGAGTGTTGTGTTATCCTTTTCACTTGTTTCCATGTATTATTTTATTCCTTCTTTAATTTCCTGGTTAACCCATTCATTCCTTAGTAGGATGTGTTTTAACCTCCAAGTATTTGTGATCTTTCTTTTTTTTTTTTTTTTTTTTTTTTGTTAAATCTTCTTTATCAACTTTGAGTCACACTTCTGCTTTTCCTTTTCCCTTTTAAAGACTCCTGTGATTACATTGGGTCCACCTAGATACCCAAAATAATGTCTCTTAAAATCAGCTGTTTAGCAACCATAGTTTCCTGTAACCTCAATTTCTTCTTGCTATATAACATGATATAATCATACATTCCTTGAGGTGTCAGTATTTTGCCTACTACACACAAGTTAAATATTGTTCTACATGTAAAAAATTTCAGGATTAAAACAACAGACACTTCTTGTTAAAATTTTAAGGAGAAAGCAAATTTATACCATTTTTTTCACTTCAATCTCAACCTTCAAAAAATGACTAAAACTCCAACTATATTTACATGTAGTGTATATACACGAAGACTACTAAATCATTTAAGTTTTAATTCACATAAGGGAAGATATTGATTCCAAAATAGAATACCTTCAGTCTATAGCTTAGTACAAATTTCTTTAACAATAATTTTTATAAGCTAGAAAAGTATATTTTTTCTTTAATTTTCAAGGATGGAAATTGAGATTTGGGGGAGAAGTAGTCACATAGAAACTAGGAGAAATCATGTGATGTTTGTGTGCACAAAAAGTTATACTAGGTGCATAAAAATAGCATTCTTGCTGAAGAAAGAAAGCATCCTGTCATTTTTATTAAATATACCCTATCTTTCAACTGTGGGGCCTGTCTTGAGGGTAAGTTATCATGGAAAGAGTAAAAGCATCAATCTCTTTCATAGCTGTTACACTGTGATAGATGAGCAGAGCTAGATTCCAAGTCTTATACAAACAAGACAATTACAATTCAAGAAAAACGCTGAAGGCCAATGCCATTCAAATATACATATAATATTTAAGCAATCAAAATTGAGTTATATCTTCAATAGTAATATTAATTTGTCATGACCATGCTAAGTTCATTTCATTATGTTAATTATTCCATAACAGATGAAATGTAAAATATATGATTCTTTTAATAGTTATGGAAGAATCATTTAAAAATATTCAGCAACGATTTTTTAAAAAATCCTAGCAAACTAGGAATATAAAGGGACTTCTTTAACTTGGTAAAATTTACTTACAAAAATCATTATCTCAAAATTTAGAAATTAAAATTACTGATAGAATGTAATTTGTATTCCCTCAAAATTATGACTAAGTCATTTGTATTACATTATCACCAATTTCATTTAGTGTTTTACTTTAAGTCTAGCCAGTTCAATGGAAAAACTAAAGATATATAGACATTTTAAGACACTTTATTTTAATGTAATTTTATACTTACATAAGTGTTACAGAGATGGAACAAAAAATTCCCATGTACTTTTCACCCCCTCCATCCACTAAAGTTACAACTGAAAATAATCATAGTGCATTTTTCAAAATGAAACTAAAAGTATTAGAATATAATTAACTAACTTACAAATTTTATTCATATTTCACCAGTATTCCTGCTAATGTCATTTTTGTGTCCCAGGATTCAAACTAGGATACCGTATTGTATTTAATCATTATATCTCTTTAGTCTTTATTATTTATTCCTTTTCACATTGTGTTTTTTAGAGGCAAGACACTAAGTCCAGCTTACGGACAGGGAAAGGGAGATTAAATCCTATTTCCTGGAAGGAAGACCATAAAGGTATGTATAGGCATATATAAAAGAGTAATTAGTGAGTGTTTTTTGGGGAAAATACTTAGTAGTTATAAAACCATTTTATTTATCATTAAAGTTCTGCCTGGTAATTTTAGCAATCATTATTATATTTTGCCTGAGAACTTTTTCAGTGTACTAATGCTGATTTTCTACTTTCTTTAATATTTCTAAAAGTATTATTTGGAATTATTCTATAAAGAATGTTTGTCCTTTTGTGTTTCTATTTTGTATTGAATCTATTTTATTTATTTAGTTTCTGAAGTATTTAGCAGAATGCATTCAAGATAGATCTATGTTGTTGCATGAATCAAGAATGCATTTACTTTGAATCTTGAGTAGTATTTTATTATATGTGTGTATTATAAATAGTTTATCTATTAATCTATTAAGGAAATTGCTGTATAAAAGATTAAGATCTACCTTATTTTTATTCTTTATTTTTTATTTAAACATGAAATTTATTGTCAAATTGGTTTCCATTTAACACCCAGTGCTCATCCCAACAGGTGCCCTCCTCAATACCCATCCCCCACCCTCCCTTCCCGCCCACCCACCATCAACACTCAGTTTGTCCTCAGTTTTTAAGAGTCTCTTATGTTTTGGCTCCCTCCCTCTCTAACCTTTTTTTTTCCTTCCACTCCCCCCGTGGTCTTCTGTTATGTTTCTCAGGGTCCACATAAAAGTGAAAACATATGGTATCTGTCATTCTCTGCCTGACTTATTTCACTTAGCATAACACTCCCCAGTTCCATCCACGTTGCTACAAAAGGCCATATTTCATTCTTTCTTATTGTCATGTAGTATTCCATTGTGTATATAAACCACAATTTCTTTATCCATTCATCAGTTGATGTACATTTAGGCTCTTTCCATAATTTGGCTATTGTTGAGAGTGCTGCTATAAACATTGGGGTACAAGTGCCCCTATGCATCAGTACTCCTGTATCCCTTGGATAAATTCCTAGCAGTGCTATTGCTGGGTCATAGGGTAGGTCTATTTTTAATTTTCTGAGGAACTTCCACACTGTTTTCCAGAGTGGCTGCACCAATTTGCATTCCCACCAACAGTGCAAGAGGGTTCCCGTTTCTTCACATCCTTGTCAGCATCTATAGTCTCCTGATTTGTTCATTTTGGCCACTCTGACTGGCGTGAGGTGATATCTGAGTGTCTTTTTAATTTGTATTTCCCTCATGAGGAACGACGTTGAGCATCTATTCATTTGCCTGTTGGCGATCAGGATGTCTTCTTTAGAGAAGTGTCTATTCATGTTTTCTGTACATTTCTTCACTGGATTATTTGTTTTTCAGGTGTGGAGTTTGGTGAGCTCTTTACAGATTTTGGATACTAGCCCTTTGTCTGATATGTCACTTGCAAATATCTTTTCCCATTCCATTGGTTGCCTTTTAGTTTGTTGATTGTTTCCTTTGCTGTGCAGAAGCTTTTTATCTTCATAAGGTCCCAGTAATTCATTTTTGCTTTTAATTCCCTTGCCTTTGGGGATGTCTCAAGTAAGAAATTGCTGTGGTTGAGGTCAGAGAGGTTTTGTCCTGCTTTCTCCTCTAGGGTTTTAATGGTTTCCTGTCTCATATTTAGGTCCTTCATCCATCTTGAGTTTATTTTTGTGAATGGTGTAAAAAAGTGGTTTAGTTTCATCCTTCTGCATGCTGCTGTCCAGTTCTCCCAGCACCATTTGTTAAAGAGACTGTCTTTTTTCCATTGGATGTTCTTTCCTGCTTTGTCAAAGATGAGTTGGCCATACGTTTGTGGGTCTAGTTCTGGGGTTTCTATTCTATTCCATTGGTCTATGTGTCTGTTTCTGTACCAATACCATGCTGTCTTGTTGATTAGAGCTTTGTAGTAGAGGCTAAAGTCTGGGATTGTGATGCCTCCTGCTTTGGTCTTCTTCTTCAAAATTACTTTGGCTATTTGGGGCCTTTTGTGGTTCCATACAAATTTTAGGATTGCTTGTTCTAGTTTCGAGAAGAATGCTGGTGCAATTTTGATTGGGATTGCATTGAATGTGTAGATAGCTTTGGGTAGTATTGACATTTTGACAATATTTATTCTTCCAATCCGTGAGCACGGAATGCTTTTCCATTTCTTTATATCTTCTTCAATTTCCTTCATAAGCTTTCTATAGTTTTCAGCATACAGATCTTTTACATCTTTGGTTAGATTTATTCCTAGGTATTTTATGCTTCTTGGTGCAATTGTGAATGGGATCAGTTTCTTTATTTGTCTTTCTGTGGCTTCATTATTAGTGTATAAGAATGCAACTGATTTCCGTACATTGATTTTGTATCCCGCGACTTTGCTGAATTCATGTATCAGTTCTAGCAGGCTTTTGGTGGAGTCTGTCGGGTTTTCTATGTATAATATCATGTCATCTGCAAAAAGTGAAAGCTTGACTTCATCCTTGCGAATTTTGATGCCTTGATTTCCCTTTGTTGTCTGATTGCTGATGCTAGCACTTCCAACACTATGTTAAACAACAGTGGTGAGAGGGGACATCCCTGTCATGTTCCTGATCTCAGGGAGAATGCTCTCAGTTTTTCCTCATTGAGGATGATATTAGCTGTGGGGTTTTCATAAATGGCTTTTATGATCTTTAAGTATGTTCCTTCTATCCCGACTTTCTCAAGGGTTTTTATTAAGAAAGATGCTGAATTTTGTCAAATGCTTTTTCTGCATCGAATGACAGGATCAAATGGTTCTTATATTTTCTTTTATTAATGTGATGTATCACATTGATTTATTTGCGAATGTTGAACCAGCCCTGCAGACCAGGAATGAATCCCCCTTGACAATGGTGAATAATTCTTTTTATATGCTGTTGAATTCCATTTGCTAGTATCTTCCTGAGAATTTTTGCATCCATATTCACCAACAGGAATATAGGCCTGTAGTTCTCTTTTTTTGCAGGGTCTTTGTTTGGTTTGGGAATCAAAGTAATGCTGGCTTCATAGAATGAGTCTGGAAGTTTTCCTTCCCTTTCTATATTTTTGGAATAGCTTGAAAAGGATAGGTATTATCTGTGCTTTAAATGTCTGGTAGAATTCCCCAGGGAAGTATTCTGGTCCTGGACTCTTATTTATTGGGAGAAGTTTGATAATTGATTCAATTTCTTCGCTGGTTATGTGTCTGTTCAAGTTTTCTATTTCTTCCTGTTTGAGTTTTAGAAATGTGTGGGTGCTTAGGAATTTGTCCAATTCTTCCAAGTTGTCCAGTTTGTTGGCATATAATTTTTCATAGTATTCCCTGATAATTGCTTGTATTTCTGAGGGATTGGTTGTAACAATTCCATTTTCATTCATGATTTTATCTATTTGGGTCATCTCCCTTTTCTTTTTGAGAAGTCTGGTTATGGGATTATCAATTTTGTTTATTTTTTCAAAAAACCAACTCTTGGTTTCATTCATCTGCTCTACAGTTTTTTTAGATTCTATATTTTTTATTTCTGCTCTGATCTTTATTATTTCTCTTCTTCTGCTGGGTTTGGGGTGTCTTTGCTGTTATACTTTATTTCCTTTAGGTGTGCTGTTAGTTTTTGTATTTGGGATTTTTCTTGTTTCTTGAGATAGGCCTGGATGGCAATGTATTTTCCTCTCAGGACTACCTTCGTTGCATCCCAAAGCATTTGGATTGTTGTATTTTCATTTTCATTTCTTTCCATGTATTTTTTAATTTCTTCTCTAATTGCCTGGTTGACCCATTCATTCTTTAGTAGGGTGTTCTTTAACCTCCATGCTTTTGGAGGTTTTGCAGACCTTTTTCTGTGGCTGATTTCAAGCTTCATCGCATTGTGGTCTGAAAGTATGCATGGTATGATCTCAATTCTTTTATACTTATAAAGGGCTGTTTTGTGACCCAGTATGTGATCTATCTTGGAGAATGTTCCATGTGCACTCGAGAAGAAAGTATATTCTGTTGCTTTGGGATGCAGAGTTCTAAATAGATCTGTCAAGTCCATCTGATCCAATGTGTCATTCAGGACCCTTGTTTCTTTATTGACCATGTGTCTAGATGATCTATCCATTGTTGTAAGTGGAGTATTAAAGTCCCCTTCAATTACCACATTCTTATCAATAAGGTTGCGTATCTTTGTGATTGTTTTATATATTTGGGGGCTTCCATATTCGGCGCATAGACATTTATAATTGTTAGCTCTTCCTGATGGATAGATCCTGTAATTATTATATAATGCCCTTCTTCATCACTTGTTACAGCCTTCAATTTAAAGTCTAGTTTGTCTGATATAAGTATGGCTACTCCAGCTTTCTTTTGAGTTCCAGTAACATGATAGATAGTTCTCCATCCCCTCACTTTCAATCAGAAGGTGTCCTCAGGTCTAAAATGAGTCTCTTGTAGACAGCAAATAGATGGGTCTTGTTTTTTTATCCATTCTGATACCCTATGTCTTTTGGCTGGAGCATTTAATCCATTTACATTCAGTGTTATTATAGAAAGACATGGGTTTAGGGTCATTGTGATGTCTGTAGGTTTCATGCTTGTAATAATGTCTCTGGTACTTTGTGGTCCTTGCAACATTTCACTCACAGAATCCCCTTTAGGATCTCTTGTAGGGCTGGTTTAGTGGTGATGAATTCCTTCAGTTTTTGTTTGTTTGGGGAGACCTTTATCTCTCCTTCTATTCTGAATGACAGACTTGCTGGATAAAGGATTCTCGGCTGCATATTTTTTTTGTTGTTGTTCATCACATTGAAGATTTCCTGCCATTCCTTTCTGGCTTGCCAAGTTTCAGTAGATAGGTCTGTCACTAGTCTTATCGGTGTCCCTTTATATGTTACAGCGTGTTTATCCCTAGCTGCTTTCAGAATTTTCTCTTTATCCTTGTATTTTGCCATTTTCACCATGATATGTCGTGCAGAAGATCGATTCAAGTTATGTCTGAAGGGAGTTCTCTGTGCCTCTTGGATTTCAATGCCTTTTTCCTTCCCCAGATCAGGGAATTTCTCAGCTATGATTTGTTCAAGTACACCTTCAGCCCCTCTCTCTCTCTTTTCCTCTTCTGGAATTCCTATTATACAGATACTGTTCTGTTTTTTTGCATAACTTATTTCTCTAATTCTCCCCTCATACTCCTGGATTTTTTTATCTCTTTTTCTCAGCTTCCTCTTTTTCTATAATTTTATCTTCTAATTCACCTATTCTCTCCTCTGCCTCTTCAATCCGTGCTGTGGTCATCTCCATTTTACTTTGCACCTCATTTATAGCATTTTTTCGCTCCTGATGACTGTTTCTTGGTCCCTTGATCTCTGTAGCAACAGAGTCTCTGCTGTCCTCTATACTTTTTTCAAGCCCAGGGATTAATTTTATGACTATTATTTTAAATTCATGTTCCGTTATATTGCTTAAATCATTTTTGATCAATTCATTAGCTGTTGCTACTTCCTGGAGTTTCTTTTGAGGAGAATTCTTCCATTTCATCATTTTGGATAGTCCCTGGAGTGGTGCAGAACTGCAGGGCACTTCCCCTGTGCTGTCTGGAGTAACTTGTGTTGGTGAGTGAGGCCGCAGTCAGACCTGATGTCTGCCCCCAGCCCACTGCTGGGGCCACAGTCAGACTGGTGTGTACCTTATCTTCCCTCTTTCAGGGGCAGGGCTCACTGTGGAGTGGTGTGGCCCCTGTCTGGGCTACTTGCAACTGCCAGGCTTGTGGTGCTGCTTCAATGGGATCTGGCATATTAGTCGGGATGGATCCGCAAGGTGCACAGTGTTGGGAAGGGTAGGCTCAGCTCGTTTTGCCATTGGCTCCCCTGTGGGTGGGGCCCTGCAGCACCTGGAGGGAGGCCGACCCATCAGAAGGATGGGTCCACAGAAGCACAGCGTTGGGTGTTTGCGTGGTGCAAGCAAGTTCGGTGATGGGAACTGGTTCCCTTTGGGATTTTGGCTGGAGGATGGGCAAGGGAGATGGCACTGGCGAGCACCTTTGTTCCCTGCCAAGCTGAGCTCTGTCCTTTGGGGCTCAACAACTCTCCTTCCTGTTGTCCTCTAGCCCTTCCACTCTCTAAGCAGAGTTGTTGAGTTGTAACATTCCAGATGTTAAATCCCACTGGCTGTCAGAACACACTCTGCCCGGCCCCTCCGCTTTTGCAAACCAGACTTGGCTCTGCCTCATTGGGGGGCTGTCCCTGCACCGACCCACCTCCCTCCCACCAGTCTATGTAGCGTGCACCGCCTCTGTGCCCTTCCTACTCTCTTCTGTGGGCCTCTTGTCTATGCCTGGCTCCAGAGAGTCCATTCTGCTAGTCTTCTGGCAATTTTCTGGGTTATTTAGGCAGATGTGGGTGGAATCTAAGTGATCAGCAGAATGCAATGAGACCAGCTTCCTCTTTCCCCACCATCTTCCAAGTTTGCAGTGTTAAGATCTATCTTAAATGAAGGCATTGGATTGTTATGGCCAATATGTGGTTTTAACAAATACTACACTGACAATTTTTTTATGTTTATTAATTTACTTTTGAGAGAAGGAGTACAAGTAGGGGAGGGGCAGAGAGAGGTGGGCAGATAGAGAATTCAAAGCAGGCTCCAGGCTCTGAGCTGTCAGTGCAGAGCCCAATGAAGGGCTTGAACTCACAAACTGTGAGATCATGACCTGAGATAAAGTCAGATGCTCAACTGACTGAGCCACCCAGGCCCCTCTAAACTCATCTGCTTTTTTATTTTCCTTTCCTTTACCCTCCTAGATGGCTTTTAACAATTTTCCCCAGTTGGGCATTCCACATAAAGATAATAATGGGTAAATTATGGTACCTGCTAAAGCCATTTAATTCAAAACTGGACTTGCTGGAGGCTAACTATTTCTAGGTATTCTTTATCATACTGTTTTTGTTACTTCCTTTATAATACATAATGGAATCTCAAATTATCACATTCATGTTTTCTTTATTTTCTGTCTTACTCTATATTACTATATATGCTCTTTAAATACAAGGGACTAAGTATGCTAACAGCTGGGAGCCATAATTCTTTATTTCCATTTTTTTCTTTCTTTTATTTTTTGGAAGGGGGCAGTGGTAGTGGTGATACAACAAATGGAAGAAACAAGCAAAATATTTATTGCCTGACTGATACACTACTTTTCCTTCTAGTGAATTGTGTTTTCTTTGACATTAACTGACAATTAAAGATTATATAAGAACAACAGTTACTAAACCTTAAGTGTACCTCTACACTGAAGTGGGATTTGTGAAAACTCATTTCACTGCCTAATTTTCAATAGAAGTAGAAGAACCTTCCATTTATACTTTTTAAGGAGTACAGTGGTAGAGTACCGCGGAATCCCGAATCATTTAAAGTGAAAAATTAATTATTAATTTGCCACTCGTACTGAAAATATTTGGTGATTTTGTTATTTTATTTTAGATAAGTGGATCATAAGTTATGTATTTTTTCATAAAAAATTTTTTGTTGCTTACAATGTAGAATATAAACATGAAGTTAATGTAATAATGTCTTTAAAATCAACTTTAGTAATACTAATGCTTTTAACCATCAATTATTTGGATTACTTCAAGTCTTATTACATTATGGAAAATGATTTTATTCCTTACACTAATGTTGTAAACTGGATTTGGGTTTCTTTGGTATATTGCTCAACTGATGCTCTATTGCTCAACTACAAGGAAATATGTTTCACCTCACTATCATCTTATGGAGTAATTTGCATTCCTTCTTTTTGCAGCAATAAGTATAAAGGCATTTTCTTATTTCTTGACCTTGAGAAGAGGAGAAACATTCTCACAATTAGTGCTGCAACATTTCCAAGAACAAAGTTAATTTAGATGGGTGCATGTGCAAGGAGATTGCCCAATATGTAATTGTATAATATTACTGAAATTAGTATGTACATAAAAGTCCCTATTCATTACATTTAAAGTATCAGATTTACTTAAGCTGCACATAAATGTGATTTCTACTCCAGTTTTCAACCATTAGTTCCTTTTTTCCTTAATTATACAATAAACTGGCATTAAATTATGGGATTGTAAAAAAAAAAGTTCTAAGGGCCAAGATTATTACATGAACTATTTTCATCAATATTTATCATGCCTAAAGTGACTGCATAACCCTACAAGAGTTTGACAAATAGAATGTGAAAGATATGTAGTAACAGGTAACATTGTATTCAATATCCCAGTAGTCTAGTATTAATTTCCAATAAATATTGACAAAAGTAATAAATATTTCCCAAATAGAAATATTTAGATTCTCCATAAGATCATCTCATGAAGACCAGCTGTGATTATTAATAGTATAAAATATTTTATTAATACTCTTTAAATTCCAATTATATTATTTTAGGTAAAATAATTGTGGAGGCAGATCAATTTAGTAAGTCCTAAATAATACCATAAGCCAGCTTCTCTGGCTGTAGGATTTTCTATTTCTGTTACTTTTCTGTTGTGCTACAAATCCTTAACATGTGCATCTCCTTTTGATTCTTCATTCTTCTTTAATATCTAGTCGAATATCAAGGACAAATTATTTCTCCTTCTTTCTATTCCACTCCCAAGTTGATGCATATATTTGTTCTGATAGGGAAAATATAGGGTAAAATAGAAAGAGAGGGAAAGTTTAGGACCTGAGGTCCCTGTGAGGAAAAAACACATATTTTGGAACAATGCTTGGAGCATTTGACCACAGCCTTGGGCATAAACTCCCCCTAAATATGTAACAGACACCACCTATGCCTCTTCAGGTTCCTCTCAGGAATTTGACAATCATCAACCACAGGATGGTTCTCACTGCCTGGCCCTAATGAAAATACCTAACTAAAATAAGTAAACCATAAAACTTATGTTATACAAGGGACTGAGGGACTGTATGACCATAGTTTAAATTCCTCTTACAATGACCATAGTCTAACTCCTCACACAATGGAATTGAGCCAATCCAGAATGGACAACCCAGCACCCAGATTTATCAAGCCACTAAGGGTAGAACCTGAGAAGGAACAAGGGGGAAGGGAAGGTGACCAAAACCCTATAAAACAAAGTCCCTTGCCTATAGCCCACCAGCATTCACTTCCGAATGCTCCCTTTCTGCAAAGAGAGCTTTCATACTATTCTTAATTTCTAAATTTATACTCTAATACTTTTGCCTGCTGCTCATTTTATTCTGAGTCCACCTCCTCATTCTCCAAAGTGGTGTGACAAAAAACTTGGATATTGAGGTAAAGAATCCTCGGGGCGCCTGGGTGGCTCAGTCAGTTAAGTGTCTGACTTCAGCTCAGGTCATGATCTCACGGTCTGTGAGTTCGAGCCCTGGGTCGAGCTCTGTGCTGACAGCTCAGAGCCTGGAGCCTGTTTTGGATTCTGTGTCTCCTTCTCTCTCTGACCCTCCCCCATTCATGCTCTGTCTCTCTCTGTCTCAAAAATAAATAAACGTTAAAAAAAAATTTAAATTTTCTTACTGACCTCATCTGTATTATCTCCTATTTCCCATCCATCCCAGTCTATATACTATGAGACATTAATATTCCCAAATCATGGCCCTGTTCCAATTATTCCTTTATTTTAAAACTGTAAATGGTTTCCCATTAGATAATGAAAAAATCAAAAGTATTTATGTTTATTGTATTACACTACCACAATCATATACCAAAGCGTATTAAACAATAATACAATATTTACATATATTTTCTTTAGCTGCAGTGCAATTCTAACACAAACTGCCCAGAGTTAGGCTAAACTTTACAAGGCACTGTTCTCCACAAGACTGCCCTCACTTCAGACACCTGCCACAAGTGTCCTAGGGTACCCATGTTTCTGACCAACTGGCTATAAATTCATAGGTTCCCACTATCCCTCAGGTTTAATAGTTCACTAGAATGATCCACAGAACTCAGTGTAAGTCCTACACTTAGGATTAGAATTTTTATTAGAGCACAAAGGATATAAATCAGAACCAGCCAAAAGATGAGATGCATAAGGTAAGGAATGGGTGATTTCCAAAGGCAAAGCATCCATGTCTTCTCCCTGGCATACTACCATCACAGCACATTGATTGTTCTAATACATGAAGAGTGTTGTTACCTAGGGAAGCTCACCTGAGCTTTCAACTTAGGTGTTTATACTTTTTATTGGGATTTCATTACATAGGCATGGTTGAATAAATCATCACTCACCTGGCTCAATTTCTGGTCCCCCTCCCCTCCCCAGAAGTCAGGCTGATACATGGTTCAAAACCCCAAATCTCTAGTCATGTGGTTAGACTTTCTCACCTGACTGGCCCTCATCCTGGGTAACCTTGTTAGCATAAATTCAGATGTGGTCTCATGGGACCACCATGAATAACAAAAACATCCCAATCTCTTTGGAAATTCAAAATATTTAGAGATCCCCACCCAGAAGCCAGGGGAAAAACCAGCCAAAGTCTTTTTTTATTATTGTTTTTTCCTAGTTTTATTGAGAAATAATTGATATGTACTTTTCTAGAAGTTTCAACACAGTATGATGCTTTGATTTACATATATTGTGAAATGTTCATTACAATAGATTCAGTTAATATCCACCATCTCATATAGATACAATAAAAGGAAAGGAACGAAGAAAAGAAAAAAAAATCTCCTCGTGATGATAACTCTTAGGATCTACTTTAACAAGTTTCTTATACATCATATAACAGTGTTAACTATGGCTATCATGGTATTCATTACATCCCCAGTACTTTATTATCTTATAAAAATAAGTAGTTGCCTGGGGTGCTTGGGTGACTCAGTTGGTTAAGCGTCAGACTTCGGCTCAGGTCATGATCTCACAGTTGGTGGTTTCGAGCCTTGCATCAGGCTTTGTGCTGACAGCTCAGAGCCTGCAATCTGCTTTGGATTCTGTGTCTCCCTCTCTGCCCCTTCCCCCACTCATGCTCTGACCCCACCCCTCTGAAAAATAAACATTAAAAATTTTTAAAAATAAATAGTAGACCATAAAACATATGATACACAGGAAAGATATGGCCATAGACCACCCCTCAAACAATGGAAACAAGCCAATCAGGAATGGGCAACCCAGCACCTAGTTATGAAGCCAATAAGGGTAGGACCTGAAAAGGAATGAGGGGGAAGGGAAGGGAAGGCTAACCAGAACCTTTAAAACAAAGACACTTGCCTAAAGTGGTGGGTATGTACTTTCAAATATCCCCTCTTTGTAAAGAAAGCTTTCATAATATTCTTCCTTTCTGATCTTATACTCTAATAAACTTGCCTGCTGCTCATTTTGTGTCCACCTCTTCATTCTCTGAAGCAGCGAGACAAAGAACCCTGGATATTGAAGTGAAATATCCTGCAACAGAAATGAAACTATTCTTTCAAGCTCATCACAAACACTGCTTCTGGGGGAGTAATTTCTTGGTTATTCCAACTGTATGTATTTCTAACTCTACTAGCTCTTGCTTTGCAACTGTTATTATACTTTTTGCACACAAATAAATATTAAAATTATACCACGTACTAAATTGTAGATTACTTGTGAGCAGTATAACATTCATGTTTCAATAATATTCAGCAAAGGATTTTTCACACAATACCTGCTCAGATATTTAACAAAATTACTCATTTTGATTGTATTATTACTTTGTGCTTGGCACTAAGATAAGTAAAGTGAATAGAAAAAAAAAAAATAACCATGCATAACAATATTGATACCTCACTCCCAGATGCTTCTACTCTAGAAAAGAGATAAATCTTGTTGGGAAAGGATAACAATTGGATCATAGCTCGATAAAGAAAGCTTACATATGGAAGAAAAGAGGTTAAAATACTTCTTGGAGATATGATTTGTAGTCTGAGTTGTTTGTAGACCTTTCTCATTGGAAACTGTCTCCTTCATAGCTTATGCAGTAATAGAAAAATATCATTTTAAATGTCAGAAAATAAGAAAATCTCCTTATTTGCCTCTGAAGGACCTAATAAAATGAAGTTAGCTGGCTGTTTGGCATAGCTAATACCTGACATAATTAAGAGGACCATGGAGAATTTAAACATGCTTGTTATTTTGTAAGTATCCGCTTGTTTATTTTATTGGATTCTGTGGGAAATATGACCAGTGAAGCCTTTCAGTTTGTTCTAGTGGAGAGTTAAAGTATTATATTAAATATGCTTTTTCTCAGTTAGTGAAATAATCTAAACTATTTTGTTTGTACTATCCCTAAATTTGTCTTTTGTGTTAAATGTAATTGTTTTCATACTGGTAGATACTGACAATAGCATTAACTTACAGCTTTTAATGCCTATGTGAGAATTGGTATCTGTAGGATGAATAAATTTCTTAAGCCTTAGCCAATTTTCTTATTTATAAACAGACATGATGAATAAATCCTTCTATAAAGTTTTGGTGTGAGTATACAATGTGTATAAAAGACACCCAGTGAGTTGCAAATATATAGTATATAACCAAAGCATCTAGCTCTCTTCACCATAATGTCTTGAAAACATAGATGTTGAATACTGATTTTTTTTCTACATTCTAACAGATCATTCCCATATCAACACAGATTTTAAGAAAATATAAAATTGCACACATATAGATAATAAAATTAATTGTTATCTAATTATCTTTTTTCAGAAAAATGTACTCTAGGTATTCACAGGACTATGTATCATGCCCACATAAAAAGGACCTGATGTGGATGAATTGTTACCTTAGAACTGAAAATAAAATATCTTTACAGAGGAAATGTTTGCATTCAGCAAGCTGTTCACGGAAACTAATGGGGGTGGAATTCAGAGGAAAAGACATAAGTTTAAAAATATCTTTCTATAAAAAAGGAAGAAGGGAGAGAATAGAAAAATTCCCTAGGGATGCGACTTGCAATAAATTTGAGCCTGATAGTGAAGAAAGCTATGGAAATCAGTGAATAGCAAAAGGTCTCTGATTAATGGTGTCCATATGGCTTCTGTAGACCCATTTGACATTTTTCTGTGTAGAGCATCCAATTTGGAATCAGGTTGGAACCATAATCTATACAGTTGTGTGGTTCTTTTACTTTCTTATTTCCATTCAATGGCATAGATAAATTTCAGAAAAGGCTGTATGAAATAGAGGAAAAAAAAGCACTAAGTAACTGTAAGTCATTTTCAAGAACAGTGTCAAAAGCTCAGCTACAGGAAAAGAAAGAAAGAAAGACACAGGATTCATTTTTTTAAAACCCCGAATTTTTCTATGAATAGTTATTTTGACATTATATATATATCAAGAATTTGCCTGAAGAAAATTTAGAGAACAGTATTATTTATTCTGTCATTTCAATCACAGTAAAATTATTCTCATAGTTTTAATTTTACTAAGAAAATAATTTATAAATGTTTGCTATAAGAGGAGAAAAATTCCAGCTTTCAAGTGTATATAGTGGGTAAAATTGGCAGCTTGTGTCTAGTCTCAATGGTACTTATAATTTAACATCTTGCCTAATATTCAACTTTTTAAAAAAATCTAAATTTTAAAAAATAACAGCCTAATATAATACTGTTATTGAGCCAATCCAAACCATTGTTTCCATTAACATTTATTATTAGGAATTTGAGGTCCCCATTCAGGTCTTAGTAGGCAGATGGTGTCATATTGCAGAGACATCCTGTCAGTACTACTTTGTGACTTTCTAATCATATCTGAAGAGGAAATTATAAACAAGATAGAAACTGATAACATATTCCCAAAATGCACTGGAAACATTTAATTTTTTTAGTAATTGAGATGTTTTCAAATTTCCTACATTATTTACATTAATTTTTAAAATATTTACTAATTTTTTAATGTTTATTTATTTATTTTGAGAACGAGACAGAGTGTGCAAGTAGGAGAGGGGCAGAAAGAGAGAGCAAGAGAATGCCAAGCAGGTTCTGCATGGTGAGTGCAGAGGCAAATGTAGGGTTCGAGCCCACCAACTGCAAGATCATGACCTGAGCTGAAATCAAGACTCAGAACCTTCACTGAAAGAGTCACCCATGCGTCCCTTTACTAAATTTTTATTTATGTTTTAATTATGCAATTCAGGCATAGAGCTTTATAATTTGACATCTATATACACTTCACAGTGATCACTACTACAAGTCTAATTACCATGCATCTGATCATATAATTGACACCCTATATCCATTTTTCCCACTCTTCTACCCCCCTTTCCCTCTGGTAACTATTAGTCTGTTCTCTGTGAATTTGTTTTTGTTTAATTTTATTTGTTCATTTATTTTTTTAGATTCCATATTTGAGTAAAATCACATAGTCTTTCTCTTTCTCTGATTTATTTTGCTGAGCACAATACCATGTTGTTGCAAATGGCAATATTAATTTTTTTGATAAAAGTTCCAAGCATTAATCAATTTCTATATAATTATTTAAATGATTCATAAAGACATTTCTTATATAAGAAAGCACTGTGGATAACTTCACATATATTCTTCAGATGTACTTGTTTCAGATGCTAAAGCATCATGAAACTAGATGGAAAGTTGATGATTATATAATAAAAATGGCAATTGAGAATTATATATTTGTACTGTTTGCAAAATGAGTAATATATAGAAAATAAAATGGTCAACTATGTTTTAATTTGTATAATATATGTAATTTTCCACAAATGTCAATTTATTTGAGATTAATTCTAGAAAATATAATTTATTTTGATAAAGATATGTTGACTATTACAAAAGTAATAAAGTATTCTTGAGTAGTTACTTTCATATGTCCTTAAATTTAGCACAGGTACAGTATACACACTTTTCAAACAGTAATAGTAAAATATTACAGCCATGACTTGGTTTATTATCTTTGTGGCATATATATCTATGTGTTGTTAGTGGTGGAGGGCGTATTGAATGGAAGACATGAAAGCCTTAGGGACTTATGTATAGTACTTATGCAGTTTTGGAGTGATGTTGGTCTGGAGCCTACAGCCAAGACGGAATTCTTGAAATATCTGGTGATTTTATTAAAGCACAGGGACAGGATCCCTGGACAGGAAGAGCTACCCCTGGACCTTGAGGAGAGACTGATGATATACTTGGGAGTTGGGGGAAGTAAAGTCCAGAGGAAGTTTCCAGTGATATTTTCATACGCTAAAAAAGATTTACAAGGTACTGGAGGCCTAGGTTTGTCAAAATAAGATTTGTTTTCTTTCTAGCAAAGCATTAAAATTAAGACAGTAGGGAGTTCCTGGGGAAATGTTCTATTCTGCTGCCTCAAGTATTTGCCAATGGGCTACAGGTTATAAGGAAATTTAATTTTATTTGCCATTTTCTTCTACCTTTGTTTCCCACATCAGTATGACAAATTCTGTAGAAGTATTTTGATAATTTTTCTATTGTTTCTTTTTAAACAAGATTGAAAGCCACATACAATTACTTTTCAGTACTTTATATTTTGTAGTATAGAGATATTGATATGCTTTTTTTTTGTAAGAGAACCAAAAAAACATATCAGTCATATGTTCAGTCCTAGAATAATACCATGTCAGAATAATACCATCCATTCCATTGGAATGGATAATGTTAGAAGCTTATTATTCTGATGACTTCTGTGCTTTGTCTGGTGTTGGTACAATTGTGTCAGTGGGCCTCATAGATTCCTCTCTAATTATGGGTCAGATATTGCTAGAGGAGATATGGGATAGTGTTGACCGTTTGGGGAGTTGACTGTTCTGAGGCTATACGTAAATGCATTTTGCTAGCAGAATTATACAACAAATTGGATTCACAGCTTGCAATTTCTTTTATGTTAAATTCAAGGCAATGTTTTCTAAGAATGGGACTTAGAGCTGAGTTGGGGACACATGGACAGATACATATGAAGATGAAAATGTTAAACTCTGAATTTTTCCTGAGACTCTTTTGCACTAGAGTGGTCTTAGTACCCACTAGAGACAGTGCCCTTCCTGGTTTAAGTAGGTGAATTTTTATTTCCTTGAAAAATCTATGACCAATCATGAGGTATTTGCTTTATAGGAGATGTTAATCCTCCTTAAAATTTATCCTTACTATTTCTCATTGCTTTAATACATGTAATCATTCTAAGAAGGCTATCCACCCATCTCCAAGAGGTGTTTTTCACTTGTGTTTTCACCAAGCCCCTGGCCATACACACTGCCTTAAATTCCATCTATGAGAAGGATTTCACTTCAACCATGTCTGTAATACAAACCCTGAACAGGGTTGTAAACTACCTCTGTCTGTTGTTGGGTCATGTCAGCAATTATGCAGAACCTTTGTAAATCAGACCCGTTTTTTTTCCTCAATCAGGTGTTCACAGTGAACACTTCAGGAGACCACAGATGTGGGCTGAGATACAGATGTCAGTATTATAAGAGAAAGAATCATATGAATTGCAGTCATTTGTTCATGCAATTTAAGTGTGCCTTCAAGAAGAACTCAAGCCAGTCTTGTGTATGTGATTGCCACTCAATAACAGAGTGATATTTTGTATATCCAACCTAATGGCCTCATATACCAGAGTACATCAAACTCATGATGAGTAGCTCAGATTACTTGAAACTTAGTGGTCTCCAGCCAAGTATTCAGTGCTGAATTTGCTAGACTCCAATAGCAGATCAAAGATATTCTTAGAAAGATAGCAGTTATCTGCAAAGGATGGGATCGCTTTGCCCCAAATTCCAAAGGTCTGCACAATTATTTATTTATAGCATCCTGTCAATAGTTCCTACAACATCCCTTTCTCTAATTAGACCTGCTGAATCATGTGGTTCAAGTAGCCAAGCAACTTGCATGACAACCATGTTCTATTGCAAGTCTTCTGTTTCATTAAAAACAAACAAACAAACAAACATACATACATACATACATACATCTTTTTCTATGGCATTAAATTAAGAAGAAAGGCACTACTTCACTTCCTGGGGTGATGAATTTGAAATCAAAGGGGAATGGGTTGTTACTGCATCATGGAAACAAAGGTATGTGTCAGAAACCCAAGAGACCCTTTGAAGATCTATTTAGCATTTTCATGTCCTGTGTGAAAGCTAAATAGAGAAAAATACTCACTTCAGGCAAAACTAAAAATGTTTCAGGATAAGTAAAAGTTAATAGTCGAGATTCTCCTAAGAAACAAAACCACTAGGATATATATATACATTATATATCACATTTATTTTATCTATTTCCTATTTTTTAATTTAAATTTTAAATTTAAAATGCAGTGCAATATTCAGGAGTAGAAATCAGTGATTAATCACTTACATACAACACCCAGTGCTCTTCACATCAAGTGCCCTCCTTAGTACCCATCACCTATATAGCCCATTTCCCACTCACCTCCCTCCATTGACCTGTAGTTTGTTCTCTATCATTAAGAATCTCTCTTGGTTTGTTTCTCCACTTCTCTTCCTCCTCTTCCCATATGTTACTCTTTTTTGTTCCTTAAATTCCACATGTGATTGAAATCATATGATATTTGTCTTTCTCTGATTGACTTATTTCGCTTAGTGTAATACATTCTAACTCCATCCATGTCATTGCAAATGGCAAGATTTGATTCTTTTTGATGGCTGAGTAATATTCATATCTATATATCTCTATCTCTATCTCTATCTCTATCTCTATCTCTATCTCTATCTCTATCTATCTACCACATCTTCTTTATCCATTCATCAGTCAATGGACATTTGGGCTCTCTCCATGTTTGGCTATTGTTGATAATGCTGATATAAATATTGGGGTGCATGTACCCCTTCAGATCAGTATTTTTTTATACTTTGAGTAATTACCTAATAGTACAATTGCTGGATAGTAGGGTAGTTCTAGTTTTAGTTTCTTGAAGAACCTCCATATTGTTCTCCAGAGTGTCCTCCACCAGTGTGCATTCCCACCAATAGTACAAAGGTGTCCCCCTTTTTCCACATCCCTGCCAACACCTGTTGTTTCTTTTGTTGTTAATTTTAGCCACTCTGACAGGTGTGAGGTGGTATCTCATTGTGGTTTTGATTTGTATTTCCCTGATGAGGAGTGATATTGAGGAGCTTTTCATGTCTCTGTTAGCCATCTGGATGTCTTCTTTGCAAAAGTGTCTATTCATGTCTTCTTACTATTTCTTAACTGGGTTGTTTGTTTTTCAGTGTTCAGTTTGATAAGTTCTTTGTAAATTTTGGATACTAACCCTTTATTATATATATCACTTGCAAATACCCTCTCCCACTCCATAAACATAAACTATTAGAACTTCATCAAGATAAAAAGCTTCTGCACAGCAAAGCAAACAATCAACAAAACTAAAAGGCAGCCTATGGAATGGGAGATGACATTTGTATCCCATTTATAAAGATATTAGAAGGAATTGACAATTTTATATTTTTTAGTGTTTATTTATTTTGAGAGAGAGACAGAGAGAGCACTTGTGAACAGGGGAGGGAGGGAGAGAGAGAGAGAGAGGATCCCAAGCCGGCTCCACACTGTCAGTGCAAAGCCTGCTGAAGGGCTCAACTCCAAGAACCATGAGATCATGACCTGAGCCGAAATCAAGTGCCAGGTGCTTAACTGACTGAGCCACCCAGGCACCCCAGGAATTGACAGTTATAAAATTGAGAAGTCCAATAACCTGCCAGCTGAAGCTGGTGACCCAGAAAGACATACTTTTGGAAGTGACAGATAAGTTTATGGCCTTGACAAGGGTGATGGTTTAATGGGTATCTCCAAACACATCAAGTTGTATATATTAAATATGTGGATCTTTTTGTATGTTAATCATACCTCCATAGAATGACTAAAAAAACCAAATTTCAGTCTAAGGACAAAGGCCTGAGAACCAGGCACACTGATGGTATAATTCCCAGCACTGGGGCAGAAGAGTACTGATGTTTCAGCTCAAGGAGTCAGGCAGAGAGAGAAAATTCAACTTTCCTCTACTCTTTTGTTTTATTTGCATCCTTAATGGGTTGAATAATGTCCAACCTCGTTAAGAAGAGCAATTGGCTTTACTCAGTCCGTCAATTTAAATTCTAATATCTTCTAGAAACACTCTCACAGACACAACCAGAAATAACGTTTAACCCAATATCTAGGCATTACAGCTCAGTCAAGTAGACACAAAATTATCCTTCACCAAAGGGTTGGGTCACCCCAGCAGTGTAGAGACCACAAACTATCTGAAGTGCTTGCTGAACAGGCAAAGGGAATACAGAGTAGGCTGTACAGAATAGAAATGAGGAATGGAGGCTATGACCATATATAGTAGGCATAATTTTAATATAGCCACATGGTCCCATTCACTGCCTTCTCCTTTCAGCATGAGAAACACTGTGAATATGATGAATTTCAGTCCATGATCAAATCATATTACAAATGTGAGAGGATTTTTAGATGTAACTAAGGTTCCATTCAGTGGTGTATGTGTTACTCTAAAAAGATACCGTGGATGATCCTGATTTAATAGGAGAAAGCTCTTAAAAGCGAAACTGGGCTCTTCCCTGAGAGATTCTTCTGGCTTTGTAGAAGTGAGGTGCTGCATTATACAGAGGCAAGGTTAGTAAGATGTGTGGGTGGCATCTAAAAACTGAGAGTGATCTTCTAGACAATAGTCAACAAGAAAGTAGAGACCTTGGTACTATAATCACATGGAATAAATACTGCCATCATCCACATATGTTTGGCACAGGATCCAGAACTCCAGAAAAGAATGCAGTTTGTCTCACATTTTGTTTTCTGTCTTGTGAAACCCTGGGCAGAGAACCCAGTTATGCTATGCCCAATATCTGAAAGACAGCATGGTGAGATATAAATGAGCATTGTTTTTCAGCACCCCCCCCCATTTGTGGTAATTTGTCATTGAGTAACAGAAAATTAATACCCAATATGACCAGTTACAGAAATGAAAACAGTAGTATTTGCATGTCTTCCTTGTATTTATATGAATATATTTGTATGTGTGTGTATATCATTTTCCCCCTTAATCTTATTTTATAACATTTTGATATTCTTTCTATTCAGGTGCCAGTTATCAAAGGCAGAATGAATCAGACTGAGGAAGAATAAACATTATCGCACAGGGACTAAAGTAACATTATGGGTCATATAGATTCTTTGGGGAAAGTGTTAACACGTATTTAGTTATGCAAGGTATAGTAAAGTTCTAGTAGAAGGAGAAAATATTTTATATTCTTTTATTTGACAAATACGGCTAGTAAATGATTCATGTATGAATGACAAAGTGATAGACCATAATGGATATTACTAATCAATGTAGTTGGATCTGGCGACTACATTTCTCACAATCCCCTTCCCTTTAAGGGTAGAGTGGCTACAAGAGGAACTTGAGTAATGTATGGAAAGTAGAAATGAGGAGTAGCCACTACTATTCAAAAGTTAAAATGGTAAGATGTGACTTGAACAGATGCAGATTTACCCAGCTAATCCCAGTTCATCCTTTCTTCTGTGCTATTCATCCAGTTTATCTTCTCAACTGCTGTCCCTGCTGATTAACAGCATCCCAAGGACCACTACCAGGTACTTAGGTATAGATCACAGACTTTTTGTCTTCCACGTCTTCAACAACTTCCATATTCCTTTAAGACCTAATTAGTATAAGAAATCTCTTATTTTCATCACAATCATAGGAGCTCTTCTTCTCTGTCTAAACCTGACATAGAATGTCATTAGAAGGGGCTTATTTAAATATTTGCACTATCTCACAATGGAGGAAACAATGGGATTTTAAGTTAACCAGTGGCAACAGGTCAAAAAAGGAAATTAAAGAGATAATATTTTAAATAGTACAAAGTCTGCCCTGTACTATAAACGCCCTTAATTCATTGCTTAATCCTTTAGTAAATGTTGCCTCCCTTTGTTTGTGGTCACTTAAGGGAATAAAAGAATTATAGTTTTAGCTACAGAGAAATATGCCGAAAGGAAAAAAAATGTGCAATAGAGGAAAGTAATACAGAGGTTCTGCAGAAATATTAGCCTCAAGCCAGAAGAAACTGGGAGAAACATTAGCACCCTCTACTCTTCAAGTCAACCACAAATATTTCATGATAACCTTACTACATTTTACTTTGTAGTACAGTTAATCATAAATATCCCATATCTTTCTAACTAAATTATCAGCTCTTATATGCCTCAAAGAAAGAATATTCCACACATATATTTCTATTGGTTCACTGCCCCCTTTCCCCTCTGACACCAAGTATCTAAGGCAGTATCTTGCACAGAGTAGCTCTAGTGAACATAAACTGCTTTTGTCTGATAACATACTTCTGTGGATGACTTATCCTCTTATATTCTATAGAATCCTCCTGGATCTATCAATCACTAGATCCCCCTTTCTTAAATGGGCTGTGTGTGTATATGAGCATGTGCATATGTGAGTGAGTGAGAAAGAGAGAGAGCATGCACCAAGAAAACCCATTAATAGAAAGTTTTATGTATGGCTTTAAAAATTGATTTAATAAAAGGAATATGGGATTCCTGGGTGGGTCAGTGGGTTACGTGTCCAACTCTTGGTTTCAGCTCAAGTTTGTGAATTCGCGGCCTGCATCAGGCTCAGTGCTGATAGTGTGGAGCCTGCTTGAGATTCTCTCTCTCCTCTCTGCTCCTCCCCTGCTTACATGCTCTGTCTATCTCTCTCTCTCTCCCTTAAAATAAATGAGTAAACTTAAAAAAAATATGACCCAGGCAAGGCTAACCAAAATCCTTCTATAGCATTGATACATGGTCAATTTTTTTTAATTTATTTTTTTAATTTTTTAATGCTTATTTATTTTTGAGAGAGAGAGAAAAAGAGAGAGAGTGCAAGCAGGAGAAGCGCAGAGAGAGAGGGACACAAAATCTGAAGCAGGGTCCAGGCTCTGATCTGTCAGCACAGAGCCTGACGTGGGGCTCAAACCCACAAACCGTGAGATCATGACTTAAGCCAAAGTTGGATGCTTAAGCGACTGAGCCACCTAGGCACCCCTGATACATGGTCAATTTAATAAAAATTAGTATTCTTTCCACTAGAGGATTTAGATTTGGAGCAAATGAATCCATTATGACTAACATGTGAAAAAGGCTTATCTGAAGAATAAAACAAAGATAGAAGATAGAAACAATACTATAATATAATTTGGCACACTTGGCCTGAAGGTACTCTACCTTCAGTTTTCACACCTATGTGAGTCAATAAATTTTGTTTAAGTGTATTTATTTATATTTCTAATGTGCATGCAAGTTCTATTCAACATAAATAGTGTTACTTAGAGGGACACATGGGTGGCTCAGTCAAGTGTCCAACTTCGGTTCAGGTCATGATCTCAGTTCATGGGTTCGAGCTGTGCTGACAGCTCAGAGCCTGGAGCCTGCTTTGGATTCTGTGTCTCCCTCTCTCTTTGCCCCTCCCCCACTCATGCTCTGTTTCTCTCTGTCTCAAAAATAAATAAACATAAGAAACTTAAAAAAAATAGTGTTACTTAGAAATGGGAAATTACAACTGAATTGATTAAATGAATTGTAGGTTGACAAGTTTGGAATTTTTTGTGAAACATCATATCAGAATTCAGACTACACATCCAAAAAGTATGACAATTTAGACAGTTTACTGAAAAATTTGTCTTGAATTTTGGCTACCTCTTTTCACCTGTGATCAATGTTTCAAAGAAGTTTTTGGCTTCTTTTTAGACTAACCTATTCTAAAGAAAAGAATGAAGCAATGTGATGATGCTCCTTTTGAAAAAATGGTACATGTTATGCCTACAATCAAAGTACTAAAATTGGTAAAGTTTTTTTTTTTTTTTTTTTTAAGATAATTGTATTCTCACAGAACTGTGAATCTGTATTTTAGGTAAAATGCAGCATGAAGAAGGGAAACAGGAATACAAGACTGAAACACACAATGAACAAAACAAATGCCTGTTTAATTCACAGACTGTATTACATTATTGAAGTAGGGCAAATATTAGGTCTGTCTTAGTACTTTAGCCCATGGTCAGAGAAGCTATTATGCTGAGGGTTTTAGGCATGTACAGCACATAAAGATTTCTTTCAAGGGGACAGAAATCTTATCATCATCAGTGCCCAAATTCAAGATTTGTAACTTCAATCAATTTCTGACTTTGGTTACACCTCTGAAAAGGTGGGGGTGGGGGGTGGGCAGAAAGCTAGCCACAGGATTTCTGTGGTTTTCAAGAGATATACTACCAGAGGCAGCTTTGTGAATGGGTGATTATTAATGTTAATTCCTTAAAGCATCCTCAAAACCTCCTTAATAATACATTTAGGCAGTAGAGAGAAAACGCTGAATAGCTCCCTGAAGAGAAATCCATCCCTCTGCTTATCTCAGATCAATTCATGGAGCATCATAGATAAGAAGACAGAACCTCAATTATACATACTGATAAATCTATAAAAGGACATTCGCTATGTAGGAAAGGAATCCTTATTGAACCTGACCCAGAGAATATGGTGTACACTAAAAATATTAAAGACCTTTCCTCTATAAATTACTGTTCTCCTACTTTAAATTGTTCATTAAGACAATAGCTTACAGAATAATAATGAAGGATCACCGCAGCATTAGAGGTATATCTTGGACTCTCCTTGTTACACTTACTATCACCTTGGAATTATGTATTCTTGGAGCAATTTAGATGGATTCTATTGTGGAGATGGCAAGTTTTTCTAGTTTACCTTCTAGATAGTTATATTGAGGCAGATTGAATGTGTGGGAATAAGCATGTATGGAAGTAAACAACAAAGGGATGTGATGATATTCTGTACAGTTGTCTCTGATTGCTAGAGTTGTCTTTATATCCTTTGGAGAAAATATACTTGAGGATTGAAGTCAGTTCGAATCATGCAGAGTTGATATATGGACAAATCCTCTTGATTATAGTAGTCAAGACCCTGAATACAACTATATCTGAAGGCAGATAGATCCTTCTTTGGAAAAAACTGAGAAATAAGCCAATAAATTTTACTTGCTAAAAGTATTTTCTATTCTTATAGTTAAACTTGTTGTTACATGGATAAAATGCAAAATGTTCTTAATAGAATAGAGCAGGTGCTGATGTGACCAGACACAATGACTCATAGACAAGAAATCCAGTGACAGTACTTTATGAAGCAATAGCTGGATATGACCTTGGGTGGTCTACTTTTAGGAAAGGAACGGTGTACTTTTTGAACAATCAGAAGAAATTGCTATAGTCAGAAAGATAGATTACAGTGGTTGTCCTGTCCTCAGCAACACATTCAACCTTTTTTTTAATTAAAAAAAATGTTTATTTATTTTGAGAGAGCGACTGGGAACAGGGCAGAAAGAGAGGGAGAGAGAGAATCCCAAGCAGGTTCCACACTCAACATAGAGCCAACACAGGGCTCAATCTCATGAACCATGAGATCCTGACCTGAGCTAAAATCAAGAGTTGGGCACGTAATTGACTGAGCCACCCAGAAACCTCAGCAACACATTCATCCTTAGGGAACTGAGGACTGACAATATATATGCTCACTTACAGTCTCCTGAGCTTCTTACATCTGCAAATGAAAATTTCAACTAATATAATGGAAACATTTTTTTTAACTTTAGAGAGAGAGAGAGCACATAAGATGGGGAAAGGGGGAGGTAGAAGAGAGAGAGAGAGGGAATGAACCGAAGCAGGCTCCACACTCAGTGTAAGCCTGACACAGGACTCAAATCTACAACTCTGGGATCATTACCTGAACCGAAATCGAGAGTTGGATGCTCAACTGACTGAGCCACCCAGGTGCCCCTAAACAAATTTTAAGAATAGGTTTCTTACTATGGAGTGTTCCAAATTCTATAAGAACCTCTAACTGTTGTTATATTTTTAATAGATAAGGAAATCCCATTGAATTTGGATTTCATGAATTCCACTGAATTCCAAATGAAGAAGTAGCTGAAGAAGATGACATTTTGATAGGGAGCTTAAAAAAGAGAGTCACTGTATGGAATGACCCAGGATGTAAATGGAGAGTCTAAATTAAGGATATCAGAAGCAAGCATAGAAGTCTACTGGTACCACTTAAGAAAGGGAATTGGGAGTCAAAGACCCAAGAACAATGCCTATGAGGATTTTAGCTGAGGGGAATGTCTCTCTTTATTCAGGTATACATACAAATATGTAGTCACAGTCATCAACAAGTGGAAATTTATTTCTATATAATGAACAAATGTTTACCTGTAGCCTTGGAGGAAACATGATTTATCTCCAGATTTCTTAGATGTATTCAGATAGTTATAGAAAACAATTTTGATGATTTTTTTAAGTCACAGGTTTAAAAGAAACTATTGAGTTTAGTTTATCAATTTATCAGATTTTATATTTTGTTATGTTTTGTCACACATATATGTAATATGTAACATTTTGTTACATATGTGCATATACATACACATATATACCAACATATATATATATATATAAATATAAAGTATGTGTATATAATTATATACTTACATTTGTATAATTATATGTGTTGTATATGCATATTACATATATATTTACTCACATATATATGTATACAAGTATCATTAAAACATAATCGCTTCTTAAAAATCTATAATTTTGTAGCTCCTCAGCTACTCACAATCTACTACTACTGGTACTACTTAATATTAATTTAGTTCCCACTATGTGTCAGGGAGTCCACATTATTGCTTTATGCACCATAAAGTTTAATTATCTAAAAATCCTAGGAGTTGGGTAATTTTACTATTCCTACTAGGTACGTAAGACTGAGGTCTAAGAGTGGGTAAATGATGTTGGGAGAAAATTCTCAATCACACTTTCACTTTCTTTTTTTTTTTTTTTTTTTTTCTGCATAGCTTGTGAGCAGAGGTACTGACAGATTGTTTCAGACTATACTTACCTTTGAAAAATTGAGATAGTATGTTCCACTGGAGCAGGGGGCAACTGAGTTTGCTGTCCAGTATAATAAATATAATTTCTCCCTCTGGATAAAGAGGTTGGACAGGTTTGATTACAGCTCATTATAATAGAGTGGGGATTCTTTTTTTTTTTTTAATTAGAAAGTTTTATTTATTTATTTTTCCAATATATGAAATTTATTGTCAAATTGGTTTCCATACAACACCCAGTGCTCATCCCAAAAGGTGCCCTCCTCAATACCCATCCCCCGCCCTCCCTTCCCTCCCACCCCCCATCAACCCTCAGTTTGTTCTCAGTTTTTAACAGTCTCTTATGCTTTGGCTTAGAGTGGGGATTCTTAAGGTTTGCCTTTCTTAGCTTAGATGCAAATCTACTGGATATGATGCATACATTCAGACACACCTGTGTCTCAGGCATGGGTCTGGGAGGTTAGGAAAAGTGAGGGAAGCATGGGAAAATGGTCCAGTCATGAGATTCATGTTCCTCATTATACCATTTTGTCTCTGACCAGGAATTTTGTGTCTTCTGCCAGCATTAGTAGACCAGTAGCCGGATAATTTGTTAGATTGAAAGTAGGGTAAGATCCCAGACCAATCTTAATTCTTGTCAGTAAATATGCTTAAGACCACCCAGATACAGTCAGCCAGAGAGCCAAGTTTTAAACCCAGAAATAACTGTCTCTTTATCCTTTTTTAATTCAATAAATTCATTGCATTGACTCCTATACCAGTCACAGGGTGCTATTACATAAACATACTATTTTATTAAGGCTTAACTGCATTAATAAATAATTGTATTAGAACAACATTATTTTATTTGTTTTTATAATTCTTCCTCAGAACAAAAGAGAAATATAAATCAAAACTTTCAGAAAATTCTTACATTACCTTAAAAGGAATGTAAAGAAAAGGCATGGTTTTAAAAAGTCAGTTTATTTCTATAATAAGGTCTCAAGAACACCTATCAATTTAGTGGTTGATATTGTGACACTTCAAGAGAGAGAGTCAGGTGTGCCTGGACTGCTCAGTCAGTTAAACATCTGACTCTTGATTCAGTTCAGGCCATGAACTTATGGTTGTGAGATTGATCCCCGTGTTGGGCTCCATGCTGAGCATAGAGCCTACTTAAGATTCTCTCTCTCCCTCTGCGCCGTCTCCACTTGCCCTCTCTCTCTAAGAAAAAGAGAGAGAGAGAGAGAGAGAGAGAGAATATGAGATTGTCAGGGGCACCTGGGTGGCTCAGTTAAGCATCCAACTCTTGATCTCAGGGTCCTGAGTTCAATTCCTGCATGGGCACTGTGCTGGGCATGAAGCCTACTTAAAAAAATTTTTTTTTAAATAAGGATAAATAAAAAGAGAGAGTCAAGAAGAGTTTTCAAGATGGAGGATAAGTTAGCTGATTTAGTAAAATAATGAGTTTAGTAAAAAAGGAAATGGTGTCCATTATGAGTGAGAAGACATAAATGGGGTACTTAGATACATTCACCTGAAAAATGCTAGTGAGAGTCCTAGGAGAAGATTGAGAGAAAGGGATTAGAGAGAATGTTTGAATAAGTGGTGGCAAAACATTCCCAAATTTGATTAATATAAACATACAAGAAGTTATATAAAGCCCAAATAAGATGAAGTCAAAGACATCCACACTAAGAAACATTACAGTCAAACATTTGAAGTTTTCAGGAGAAAATTTTGAAAACAATATAAAAGTAACTTGTCATATATACATTATCTTCAATAAAATTACAAGCAGATTTCTCATTAGAAACTTTAAAAAACATAAAAAAAAAAAAAGAAAGAAAGAAAAAAAAAAGAAACTTTAAAGACCAGAAGACACTGGGCTGGCATATTTATTTATTTTAATATTGCAAGCAAAATCTTTCCTATTTCTATATTATTTATTTTTTATTATATTTTTTCTTCCACGATGTTATTTAAATTCAAGTTAGTTGAGGCACCTCAGTGGCTCAGTCTGTTGTGTCTAATCCCACTTTGGCTCAGGTCATGATCTCATGGTTTGTGAGTTCAAGCCCCACATTGGGATTCTCTTTCTCTCCCTTTCTCTACCCCTCCCATGTGTTCTGTCTCTCAAAATAAAATAAAATAAGACGATTTCTTTAAAAAATAAATAAATTCAAGTTAGTTAACATATGGTGTAGTATTGGTTTTAAGAGTAGAATTTAGGGGCACCTGGGTGGCTCTGCCAGTAAAGTGTCTGATTTCAGATCGGGTCATGATCTCACAGTTCATGAGTTTGAGCCCCACATTGGGCTCTGTGCCAACAGCTCAAAGCCTGGAGCCTGCTTTGGATTCTGTGTCTCCCTCTCTCTACCCTTTCCCCACTTGTGCTTTGTCTTTCTCAAAAATGAACATTAAAATTTTTTTACAAAGGAGTAGAATTTAATGATTTGTCACTTACATACAACACCCAGTGCTCATCACCATAATTGCCCTCCTTAATACCTGTCACCTAGTTAGCCCATCCCCCTGCCCACCTCATTCAGTAACCCTCAGTTAGTTCTCTATAGTTAAGACACTCACTTTAAATCTAAAGACACAAATATACTGAAAGTGAAAGGATGTTAAAAGGTATTCCATGAAAATATCCATCAAAAGAGTGCAGAAATGGTAACAGTAATATTAGAGAAAATACATTATAAATTTTAAATGTTTACAAGAGACAAGACTATTACAAATTAATAAAAGATTCACTATAGCAAGATATATAACAATTATAAAAAATTATTCACTAATGACAAACTGGCAAACATATGAAATAAAAACTAGTGGAATGGAGGGAGAAATGATGCAATGATAGTCGTAGACTACAATATCTCACTCTCAGTAATGAATAGAAAACAACCAGACAGAGATAAGTAAGAAAATAGAGGACCTAACAATACAATAAACCACTACATCTAAGGCCCTCACTTATATAACACTATCCACCAACAAAACATAAACAATCTTCTCAAATGCACATGAGACATTTTTAAGAATAGACCATATGTTAGTCCACACACTAAACCTCAATCGATTTTTAAAAAAATAGATATCATACAAAGTACATTCTCCAACCACAATGGGATGAAGTTATAAAACAACAGATATAAAACTAGAAAGTTGAAACATTTTTGGAAATTAAAATACTGACTCAAACAACCAATGAATCAAATGAAAAATCACATGGGAAGTTAGAAAATACTGAGACATGAATGAAAATAAAAACACAACATACCAAAACTTATAAAATACAGCAAAAGAAATTGTAAAGGGGAAGTTTATACTTATGAATGTTCAAAGAAGTTATACAAAATGCCAAAAAGCATATGAAAAAATGCTCAAAATATTTATTCATTAGGAAAACGCAAATCAAAACCATAATGAAATATCATTCATATCCACTAGGAAGACTATACTAATATATGTATATATATATATATATATATATATATATATATTATATATCCACTATATACTATATATACTATATATATTATATATATCCATATCTATAGATCCATATATGTATATATATGGATATATATATACTATATATATATCCATATATGTATATATGTATGTATGGGTGTTATCAACAACTATTGTCAAGAATGTAGAGAAGTTGGAACTTCCATAAATTGTTGATGGGAGTCACCTTTTAATGGGAACTGCAAATGACTGAGCCACTTTGGAAAACAGTTTGGTAGTTCATCAAAAGATCCTCTAAACACAAAGTGACCAGCATTTCCATTCCCAGGCATATACTCAAGTGTTGGAAACTATGACTACACAAAATCTTATGTATGGATATTCATTGCAACATTATTCATAGTTGTCATAGAGTGGAAACATCGAATATGCTCATCAACTGATGAATGGATGAATAAAAAATCGTATATTCATACAATAGAATATTATCCAGGCATAATATGTAATTAAATACTGATACTTGCTATACCATGGATAAAAATGGAAACATTATGCTAATATTGCAATTCAGGCCTATCTCAAGAAGCAAGAAAGCTCCCAAATATACAATCTAACATTATACCTAAAGAAACTAGAAAGGGAACAGGAAATGAAGCCTAAAGCCAGCAGAATCAAATAATAAAGATTAGAGAAGAAATAAATGATATAAGGGCGCCTGGTGGCTCAGTAGGTTAAGCATCCGACTTTGGCTCAGGTCATGATCTCATGGTCTGTGGGTTCCAACCCCTCATGGGGCTCTGTGCTAACAGCTCAGAGCCTGGAGCCTGCTTCAGATTCTTTGTCTCCCTCTCTCTCTGCCCCTCCCATGCTCATGCTCTGTCTCTCTCTGTTTCTTAATAATAAATAAACATTAAAAAAATTAAAAAAAATAAATGATATAGAAACAACTAAAAAAAAAAAAAAAACAACAGGGAAATGGATCAATAAAACCAAGAGCTGGTTCCTCACAAGAGTGAATCAAATTGATAAACCCCTAACCAGCTTATCAAAAAGAAAAGAGAAGGGACCCAAGTAGATAAGATCAGGAATAAAAGAGGAAAGATCACAACGAACACCACAGAAATACAAACAATTATAAGAGAATACTATGAAAAATTGTATGCGAACAAACTGAGCAATCTGGAAGAAGTGAACAAATTCCTAGAAACTATAGACTACCAAAACTAAAACAAGAAGAAACAGAAAATTTTAACAGACCTGTAACCAGCAAAGAAACTGAATCAGTAACAAAAAAAAACTCTGAATACCAAGAGTCTTGGACCAGATGGCTTCCCAGGGGGATTCTATAAGACACTTAAAGAAGAGTTAATACTTATTCTTCTCAAACTGTTTGGAAAAAAGAGAAATGGAAGGAAAGCTCCCAAACTCATTCTATAAAGCCAGCATTAGCTTGATTCCAAAACCAGACAAAGACCCCACTAAAAAGGAGGATTACAGAACAAGATCCCTGATGAACCTGGATGCAAAAAAACCTCAATAAGATACCAGCAAATCAAATTCAACAGTACGTTAAAAGAATTATTCATCATGATCAAGTGGAATTTATTCCTGGACTGCAGGTCTGGGTCAATATTTGCAAATCCATCAACGTGATACATCACATTAATAAAAGAAAAGATAAGAGCCATATGATCCTGTCAATAGATACAGAAAAGCCTTTGACAAAACACAGCATCTACTCTTGATAAAAACCCTCCACAAAGTAGGAATAGATTGAACATACCTCAACATCATAAAAGCTATATGTGAAAGACTCACAGCTAATATCATCCTCTGTGGGGGAAACCTGAGAGCCTTTCTCCATGGTCAGGAACAAAACAAGGATGTTCACTCTCATCATTACTATTTAACATAGTACTAGAAGCCTTAGCCTCAGCAATCAGACAAAGAAATAAAGGGCATACAAATCAGCAAGCAAGAAGTCAAATTTTCAGTATTTGCAGATGGCATGATACTCTATGTGGGAAAACTGAAAGACTCCACCAAAAAAAAATTGCTAGAACAAATACATGAATTCAGAAAAATCTCAGAATATAATATCAATGTGCAGAAAACTGTGGCATTACTATATATCAATAATGAACCATCAGAAAAAGAGATCAATGAATCAGTCTCATTTACAATTGCACCAAGAACCATAAGACACCAAAGAATAAGCCTAACTAAAGAGGTAAAAGATCTAGATTCTAAAAACTATAGGACACGTATGAAATAAATTGAAGAGGACACAAAGAAATGGAAAAGCATTCCATGCTCATGGATTGGAAGAACATTGTGAAAATGTCTGTACTACCCAAAGCAATCTACACAATTAATGCAATCTCTATCAAAATATCATGAGAAGTTTTTGCAGAGCAAGGACAAACAATCCCAAAATTTGTATGGAACCAAAAAAGACCCTGAATAGCCAAAGCAATTCTGAAAAAGAAAAACAAAACTGGAGGCATCATGATTCTGGATCAAGCTATATTATATATCCAGATATATTATATATCTGGATCAAGCTACAGCTATATTACAAAGCTGTAGTCATCAAGACTGTATGGTACTGGCACAAAGTCAGACACACAGGTCAATGGAACAAACAGAAAACCCAGAAATGGACCCACAACTATATGGTTAACTTATGGTAATCTTTAAAAAAAGTAGGAAAGAATATCCAATGGAAAAAAGACAGTTTCTTCAACAAATTGTGTTGAGAAAACTGGACAGCAACATGAAGAATGAAACTGGACCACCTTCTTACACCATATATAAAAATGAATTCAAAATGGATGAAAAACCTAAATTTAAGACAGGACACCTTCAAAATCCTAGAGGAGAGGGGTGACTGGGTGGCTCACTCAGTTAAGTGTCCAACTTTGGCCCAGGTCATGATATCATGGTTTGTGAGTTCAAGTCTCTCTTTGGGCTCTCTGCTGTCAGCACAGAGCCTACTTTGGATCCTCTGTGTCCCTCTCTCTGCCCCTCCCCTGCTTCTCTCAAATAAATAAATAAATAAATAAATAAATAAATATTGTAAAAAATCCTAGAGGAGAACACAGGCTGCAACCTCTTTGACCTTGGCCATAGAAACTCTTACTAGACACATCAACGCAGGCAAGGGAAACAAAAGCAAACTTGAAGTATTGGGGCTTCATTAAGATAAAAATCTTCTACACAGTGAAGGAAACAATCAACAAGCAATCAACATAGGCAGCCTATGGAATGGGAAAAGATATTTGCAAATGACATATATGATAAAGAATTAGCATTCAAAATCTATAAATAACTAATCAAACTCAACACCTAAAAAACAAATTATCCAGTGAAAAAAAATGAGCACAAGACATGAACAGACATGTTTCCAAAGAAGACATCCAGATGGCTAACAGACACATGAAAAGCTGCTCAACATCACTCATCATCAGAGAAATACAAATCAAAACCACAATGAGATACAATCTCACACCTGTCAGAATGGCTAAAATTAACAATATGAAAAACAATAAGTGTTGGTGAGGATGCAGAGAAAGGGGAACCCTCTTGCACTGCTGGTGGGAACACAAATTGGTGCAGCTGGTCTGGAAAAAAGTGTGGAGGTTCCTCAAAAATTTAAAAATAGAACTACCCTATGATCCATCTACACTATAAGGTATTTATCCAAAGGGTACAAAAATACTGATTTGAAGGGGTACATGTACCCCAATGTTTATAGCAGCATTATCAACAATAGCCAAACTATGGAGAAAGCCCTAATATCCATCAACTGATGAATGGGTAAAGATGTGGTGTACACACACACACACACACACACACACACACACACACGCAATGGAATAGTACTCAGCCATCAAAAAGAATCAAATCTTGCCATTTGCAAGGATATGGATGGAGCTAGACTGTAGTACGCTAAACAAAGTAAGTCAATCAGAGAAAGACAAATACTATATGATTTCACTCATATGTGGAATTTAAGAAACAAAACAGATGAACATAGGGAAGGGAAGAGAAGAGAGAGAAACAAACCAAAAGAGACCCTTAATGATAGAGAACAAACTGAGAGGTGATGGAGGGAGGTGAGTGGGAGATGGGTGATGGTATTAAGCAGGGCAGTTGATGGGACGAGCACTGGGTGTTAGATGTAAGTGATGCATCACTGAATTCTACTCCTGAAACCAGTATTGCACTGTATGTTAACTAACTACATTTTAATAAATTAAAAAAAAATCAATTAACCCCATTTTGCAAATAAGGAATCACAGAAATATAAAGTTACTAGACTAAGATCGTAGAGTTTTAGTCAGTCTCTCGTAACTAGAATATAAACTACAAGAAAGTTAAAGGTTTTTTTCTTCCCTAATGTACCCTCAAGAACACAGAATAGTAAGTAACAAATATTGGAATCTGTAATTTTTCCAATTGAAGTAATCTTGCTTCTATAGTCTACTGTTATGGCTTGCATATTTTTTCTTATTTAATAAATATCAGTCATAAAAGCATATAGGTATTCTTTTATATATTTTGAAAAGCTATACAGCTTTATTTTCAGATTTATATATTGAATTTACTAAAATTCATTTTTTGAGTGTGTAGTTTGGCAATCATAAAATTGTGCATTATTTTATCTTTCCATATATATTTAAATATTAAGCATTTTCTCAATTGATCTGCAATGTCAAGTCTTTTATGTTATTTACTGTTGTCCCAATTCTCTTTTCGAAGAGATCACATTATTTCATCATTTTATTATACTCAGTTGATGAAAAAGGTTTCTCTTTAATTTCCTAGTTAATGAGAAATAAAAGATCTTTGTCAATAGTTATTGCAAATCTAATCCTCAAATTCAGTCTGTCCTAGACCCTCAGAGAACTTGACAGTGATTCCTTCCCTGCTTCATCACTATTAAGTATGCATTTAACTTTACCTGTCTTTTACCCCTTGGAATACATAGTGTGCTGTCTCATGCTTCTGGTTCTGAAGTTATCCTCAATATCAAGCCTTTTTTGAATGAATATTTCCTGATTGGATCATGAGCTATTTTTCAAAACATAGAGAAATTCAGTTATCTCATACCAAATTTCCATCTTTCCTGACTCATATTTTACCCAAAAGTCTTCATATCTGTATAACCTAGTCTATATTAGGTACTTAATAAGTATTTTGGTAAATGACTATTGGAGTGAATAAAAGAAGTCTTAAGATTTATGTTACCGTTGGTTTTTTTTACAATAATAGCTCATTGAAAATAAAGTTCACATTTCAAAATTTCTGTTCTTCATATAGGATACTTTTTTCCACATGTATTTTTTCATATTTATTTATTTTTAGAGAGAGAGTATGTGGGGCAGAGAGAGAGGGAGAGAATCCCAAGCAGGCTCTGTGCTGTCAACTCAGAGCCTTATGCAGGGCTTGATCCCATGAACCGTTAGATCATGACCTGAGCTGAAATCAACTCAGAAGCTTAACTGACTGAGCCACCCAGGTGTTCCCACATGTATTTTGTTTTGAATGGGGTTTTAGGGATAGGTTTTTCTTCCATGACATGATACAATGTCAAATGGAATTTTTCATTATGTTTGCTGTCATCTCATCCAAAAATTTGAGAATAATATATTGATGGATGCTGTAGATTTGCTTTGTGTGCCTCTTGGACTGGTATGATTTTAACAGAAGGCTATGGCATATATCAACTATAGTGAAAATTTTCCTAGAGAGGCTTTTAATTTTTTTAACATTTATTTATTCTTACAGAGAGAGAGAGAGAGAGAGAGAGTGTAAGTGGGGGAGGAGCAGAGAGAGAGCCGGAGACAGAATCTGTCAGCATGGAGCCTGTTTCAGGGCTCGAATTTGCGGACAGTGAGATCATGACCTGAGCTGAAGTCGGCCTCTTAACTGACTGAGCCACCCAGGCACCCCTCCCAAAGAGACTTTAAAACTGACTTTTCATAAAAATAATTTAAAATTCCATATTATGATCTTACTGATTCTCATCCTAGTAATTCCAAAATAGTGTTAATGCATATTTGTAGGTTTACTCCCGGTTATAGCAGAAGAAATATATGAATAGAAATAATTCATTTAGAAGTGTAAAAGATTTTGCCAATAAAATCTAATGCACTTAAACTGTTTACATCAATGATAGCAGCACTGGAACAATTGGACAGTCATTTTAGGTGACTATTTTGAACAAATCCACAGTATTTAGATGACAAATGACTGTATAGTTTTTGAAATTCAAACTAGTAATATATAGTTAGAGCTTAGATATCTCTTTCTTCATCTAAGAATTTTATCATCTCTTTCCATCCAAGATGATAGTGTTATGATTTGGGTCCAAATGCCACTACCACTCAAGTTCACCAGTAAGCAAAAAACAGCTGCCACTGTGAGTTAAATATATTTTGTATCTTTCCAAGAGGGAATTCTGGAAAAGCACATTCAATACAAGGTCAGCAAAACACTTCTGAGGTTCACAGTTCATTGGGGAAATCAGCAGAAGGGCTGGCTGCAGCTGGAACATATGCTAATCACCTTGGCATCAGTTGCAATTTCTGCCATGAGGTATCTCAGAGTTGCCATTATTAAAAATGCATCAGCTTCAAGTCGTCACCTTCTAGCTCTTAGATTCAAAAGGCCATGCCGGTAACTTAGAGGAGTTTGATGTCAAGGGTAATGAGATAGGTCAACTGGGAAGGTATATTTTATGAGGGTCTTGTATCCAATGTAGGCAATAAGGCACAGACTACTTTGGTTTTATTACTTGTATTTATCAGAAGTCCCATATCCCTTACACAAATATAGCATACTCTCATTTTTATCATGCTGTTTAACTATAAATTCCCAGAGAGTATGTTACCTGCTACAGCTAGTATCTTGAATGCAGATTGTTCATGATATTTTAGTTATTTTTCTGTCTCTGCATGTTATGGTACGCTAACAATGACTACTGTGTAACTATATTAATAATTATTAAATATAAATGCCATATTAATCTTTCTACCCTCAGTTTTGCAAATGTTAGCCACATGTGTAAGAGACAAAAAGGAGGAAGTTATATCTCTTTATTTTCAATTAGAATTACATGGCTTCACAGAAATGATAGTCAACTAGAGGAATGTGGGTTTTTTATGTTAAATAATACATGCTCTCCCTCATTTCTCACTGCCTTGGCTACAGCTTTGTAAATGAAAAGACACTTTAAATAAAATTTAAAGTTTTAAATTACTAACAAGACCGATGATTTTCCTGTACAATAAGGCTTCAGAGTAAGTACCAAATGTCTTGGTAAATTATCTACAAAGTGCCTGTGATATGATACTGTACTTTTTATTTTTTATATTAATACAATGTAGAACCTGCTCAATCAGGGCTTCAAATATATCCCAATTTTTATATGAAAATAATTACCAAACTGAATTAGAAAATAAAGACTAGTTAGCATTGTGCCTAGCATCAATTCAATGTTTGATTAATGAATGCAACAGAAACATGGCTTTCACAATATTCTTGGCTGCCAAGGCAGGGAAAGGCAGGAAAAACTTTCCCAGAAGGGATGTGCTGACCTTAAGAGAAAAGCCACTGAAAAATTACAAGCTTTCACTTCTAAGTGGACAATGTTTGCTTTTATTTCCTGAAAGTCTTCTTTTGTTCTTGGCAAACCTCTGGCTTTAAGGGCAGTACAAATAATACTTAAAACAAAAATATTCAGAATAATTTTGCTGAGATTTAGGTTTTTTTATTTTCACCACCTGACAAAATGTGTCCCAGAATTGGGAATCTTGGTTTTCAAATTGAAGAATGCCCTGATATCCTGAGTCGTGCACCCAGCAGATGTAAGAGCCCAAGTAGTTCATGCAACGCCGCAGGGAAGAAGACTAGGTGATCAGTGACACCCTGGCCTCTGTGAACTAAGCACTCACATCCTCTAGCTATAAATGGGCGAAACAGAACACGTCTCCTCAGATCCGCTACAGGAATAAAAAATGTGCGTGGAATTATTCCCACAAAATTTCTGTTGCCTATAAATGTATTTTGGTGGTATTTGTCCCCATTTTCATAGTATACTTGAACTTTGCTTGAAATTCACCTGGATAGAAATGTCTAAGATCAAAAGGACACTGTGTGATTTACTATTTCAGGAGCCACTCCTTAGAAAAGGCTTTTGCCAGCAGCTGTATCAATTATGTCACAGGGATTAAAGTTGGAACTACAGGAGTTGCAGAGGACTGTGTCTCCTTTCAGGTAGATACAGATGGGTGACATATTCATGTTCAAGGATAAAGAGGATTTCATAGGATATTTTTGGACAGAAAAAAGAAAAGGCACTAGGTAAGAAGTTCAGGGCCTCCATTCTGGGGGAAAAAAAAGGTTTTTTTGACATATGGTCTTTCTTATGGCATTATGTTTTTCTGTGGTGTAAGCTTTTTCACTGAATATTATGCGTATTTTCTAACAGAATGGGAGGATAGTGAGGTCACCGAGTTCAACCCAACCACATCTCAGAAAGAATATGCCATCTGTGCAATCTAAATAGAGGACACTGTTCTGTAAACTGGGTTTTTCATCTCTTAACTCATGTGGATTTGTGTATGTGTATATTGAGATACATGTACGTAAAATGTGATATATTCTTAAAATAGCATACATATTTTTATGTAGTTTTTCAAGATGTATTTAAATCTTATTTGCTGTAAATTTAAGTATGCACCATCATACTTCTAATGTAAGTAGCGTTATTGGAAATCAAACTTTCTGATCCTTAAACTGAGAAATAGTGAGGAATAAAAGAAAAATAGCTAGACAAAGAGTCAAGACTTGTGGAAGATTTCAGTTTATGGCTCTTCATTTCAGTTTCCTCATCTGATTTTGGTACTGTATTATATGTCTTTTAGGGGTGTTCTAACTAAACATCTCATATGGGTTAAATAAAATGGTATCCATAAATAGTTAATGTAAACCATGATATTAATGAAAGGGTTCAATAAATGTTTGAACTCCCCACTTCCCTTGTGGACTTCCGATTCCTTTATTATGTATAGATCAAAGTGCACTGTGAACTTTTATAACAACTCATGTTCTAGTATACCTTTTCAAATTTTTGGCTTTTTTTCTATTGTAGATAGTGAGTTTTACACATAATAAATTGTCCTTTTGGGGAAGATGGGTAGAACTCTGTGTTCAGAAACTGCTTTTCTTCAGATTTTCCAAAGAAATATACATATATGGTATATACATGAGACAATTCATATATATATATATATATATATATGTTCATATATATATATATGTTCATATATATATATGAATAAGAGATAATGATATATCTCTGAAGATACATATTTAAATTTTACAGATAATGATATATATTATGAAATAATATGTTCTTATCTGAAGAATTTTAAAAAGAGACTACTGGCAGTGTTTATGAGTCTATTTGGCCAATGGAGGATACATTTCCACACATGATTTAAATGATAAATGCCACGGAGTAGAACAAATCCATTGTTCAACATTGTTTTGAGAATGTGTAGTTCTTTTAATAAAATTTGCTGAAAACCCAAATTTTATAGTGTTTTCCAAGCAGGTCTCTCTCATGGGGTTCTCAAATCCATTTTAATGTTTCATTGACATACAAGCATGTGATAGAAAAAACCTAGCCTTTCAAGGTTAAGTTGTAATCCCACTGTATCTGTGTTTATCTTCTGTATCGCATAACTCATCACTAAGTATTGTAATTTCCCATTTAATCCATGGTCTCCTACAGTAAGCTATAACATGCTTCATAGCATTCTTGCCTACATTTTACCTATCATTGTTTTCCCAGCATCTGTCACTATATTTGATAAAGGTAAATAATAAATGGTATTAGTAAATAATTTGAGAGTAGCCATACCATTTTTTGAATCTCCGTTTCCTCATTTGTATAATTCGTATGCTATTTTAGAGCAATATATTAAATGATAAAATTGTTTAGCTTCAAACACATATTTGACAGTTTTTTGTTATTTTAAAATATGCTAGTATCAACAATCATTTCCCAAGTTTGATATATCCCTATATTAGAAAAAAAAAAAATTCCTGACAACAAATGTAATCCTGTTTTCATATGGTATCTGAATCTATCCAGTGCTAACTGCAAATAATATTCTCCTTGAATCCTAATTAAAGAGATGGGACACCTGGGTGGCTCAGTCATTTGAGTGTCCAACTCTTGATTTTGGCTCAGGTCATAATCCCAGGGTTGTAGGATCAAGCCCCAGGTTGGCTCCACTGAGCACGGAACCTGTTCAAGATTCTTTCTCTGTACCCCTGTTCCCCCCCTCCCCTACACTCTGTCTCTCTAAAATACAATTTAAAAAAAGAGAATAGAATGTTTCATGCTTTATACACTTATTATTTTTAATACAAATATCATAAAGGAAAGAGCAAGAAAATGTACTGACTAGCCCTGGTGTAATGCAATGAGACACATATGGACTCATGATATGAGAGGCAGATGTCCAAAGGGAGATGTGTGATTTGGTGACTTGACAGAAAATCTGGTAAAAGGGTGGAATAATTTAGTCCAGTAGAATACAAGACATGGACCATATTTTTCACATCTTACCATGTGACCATTGATCTCCACCTGAAAATGTTCCATTATTCAAAACAAAACATCTGTGATATCATAATTGATTTTTTAATATCAACATTAAAATACTCCCCAGGAGGGGCTCCTGGGTGGCTCAGTTGGTTAAGCGTTCAACTCTTAATTTTGGCTCAGGTCATGATCTCACGGTTCATGAGAAGGAGCCCCGTGTTGGGCTCTGCACTGACAGCATGGAGCCTGCTTGGAATTCTCTTTCTCCCTCTCTCTTTCTGTTCCTCCCACACATTTTCTCCCTCTCTCAAAACAAATAAATAAACATGAAAAATATTCTTTAAAATGTTTCCCAAGAGAATTCCCAGGAAAAACAGACTACTAAGATATTCTTTCTTCCAAATAGTCTTTCTCTTTCATTTCCACGCAGCCCTCTCAATAGAAAGTTCAGGCAAGCATTCCATGAAAATGAAATTCACTGCAATGGACATGAAACATTAGAAGGATTAAAAATAAGAAGAGGAAATAAAATTTGCCTTGTGTGCTTTCTATTTATGAAATGCACAACCATAGCAAGATATTAATGTAATTATGGTGCAGGGAGACATCACTAAAGAAAATTGTTTATTCTAAGGTATCAGATGGGAATGCTGGAATGTAAAATTAATGTTGGCAGTATGTATTATTGACTTCTGTAACTTTGTTTTAGAGATTATAGAACTAATATGTATTTAATGTTGGCAATTTGAAGAAAAATACAGCACAATTTTTATAGCCTCTTAATTTTAATTTCATGTTTAATTTAATTTTAATTTAATTAAAAGTTTAATGTTTCCTTTCAATATTTTTTTTATTTTAATATTTTAAGAAGATCACTTAGGATTTATCCTTATTTTCTATTTAACACATATTAAAAGCATTTAATTTTAATATATACTTCATTTACAATTTTAAAGGCTCTGTAACATCCCAGGATCTCCTGGAAAGCACTCATTTAAGAGCTCCCTTTTCTCTATAAAATGGGTGTTTTGTTCATCACAACTAATATCATATTATTTGTCATAATCTTTCACTTCTGAGACATTCTGAAGATTGATTACTGACCTTCAAAATTTATTGATAAAATTTATTAGTGACCACTCTTGTCTGCTGATATCAAAGAAATTATTACACCTGAGAAATTATTTAATTATATGCACTTGGAGGGATAATTTTTCTCATTTGGTGTGTGTGTGTGTGTGTGTGTGTATATAAATATATATATATATATATATATATATATATATATATATATATATAACTATTTTCTCTTTATGCTTATGTTTCTACAAAAGCAAACAATTACATTTAATAAAGAGAGTGCATTTATTAAGAGCTTGATATTCGACTTCCAGAGTTTGAATTCTAGCTACACTAGTTAGAAAACTGTATGATTTTGAGCAAGCTATTCAGCCTCTTCAGGCTTCATCTTTCTCCTCTTGATAATGGGAGTAACATTCACATTATTTCCTAGTCTTGTTGTAATGTTCTAAGAACATAATATGAATAAATCCTCTTAAAAGAGCCTATCAGATACTAATCATTCACAACACTTAGCCATTATTCATAGCGTTAGTACTAGTGTATATAAATTCCTTAACTCTCAAGTCAGATGCTTTTTTTTGTATTTAAATGCACAGAAAATTCAAACCAGTGAAATCTGAGACATAGTTCTTATAATTGACTAAGATATAATATATATTAGTCAATTATGTCTTATTTTATAATTTATCTTATATTGTATTATATATATCATGCTATATTATATATTATTATAATACATATAAATTATATAATGTATTCTTATTGTTTACATTTTATTATATATTATATACTTTTATATAATATATATTATATATTATATATATTATATCTTATAAAATTGACTAATTCTCAAAATAGTGAAATATATGACAAGGCACAGACACAAATGCTTAATCCCATCCACTGTGTAAAAGTTGAAAAGTACCTAACAGAGATTTTACAGCAATATCCTATACTTTTATGTAAGTTAATATTTTGCATTATTTTAAAATTTTCTTATTTACTCTTTAACCTCTGATGTGTGCTTAATATGGAAGTAGAAATGATTTGAGGTCAACTATTTTTACCTTTGAAATTGTTAATATTATGTAAGCAGTGCTATAAGTTTTTTTTTCTTTTTATTCCTATATTAATATAAATATTTATAACAGAAACAATCTGTAAAACCATGTCTCCAGGGTGCCTGAGTAGCTCAGTTGGCTAAGCATCCAACTCTTGATCTCAGCTCAGGTCTTGATCTCAGGGTTGTGAGTTCAAGCCCCTCACTTGGCTCTGCACTGGGCGTGAAGTCTACTTGCAAACAAACAAACCAAAACCATGTCCTAGATGCCTTGAATATCTTCTAGTTTGGTCTTACATATATTGAATACTTGGACACCATTTGATGATTATTGTGGTAAAGCAATTGATTCATAAAAGTATAAATACAGTCTATCACTGTGTTAATTCTAGTGAAGGAGGCATTAACAAGCAAAGATGGGTGCACAGAAGAGGAAAAGAGGGGAAGGAAAGAGAGGGGTTTGCATATCTGGGTAGAAGTGCTATAGGAATTACTGATTTTCTTAAAGTAGACATTAAAAATACACAAATTAGCTATTTAACATCAGGCAACTATTATTAATTCTTTATTACTTTTTCCTCTACAAAAATAAAACAGTATTTCCAATCATTGGGATTTTGTGATTGTCATACTGGAGGTATGGGAATGCATGTCAAAAATAATGAACTATTATGAAAATATTTGTAATCTTAAAATTTTCAATTTTTAAATTGAGCATGCTTCACCCCATTTGGATGGTTTCACTAAAATAAAACTATTAAAAAAAGGATAAACTTTAGGGGTAAAAGGATAAACTTCAGTGCATTAAAAGAACTTCCTTAATGAATAATAGAGTAAGAAGTCTATAACTTTTAAAGAAAAGAAGTATTGGAAATGTTTATATCAAAAGATAATTTGAAGGAATATCACATAGGTTCCAGCAGGCCTCTATCACCTTCAATTGCATATACTTGGACATATGATTTAATCCCTGTAATATTCAACTATCTTTCTGAAATATTCAGTGACTCGTTCTTTTATATATCAAATATGAGTCTCTTTTTAGAATATGGTTTTCTTTCCCAGTGAGAGTTTTGAGGGAAATAGCTTTTCATTTATGTACGCAGAACATTTGAAATAAACTTTTGTGTGAATCGGGCACTTTTATAGGAATGAGAGATAAAGATAGAAAAAATAGTACATTAAGAAAAATCATGGTTAGGAAGATATGTAAACATTTAATTACAATAATGTATTTAAATGCTAAATATGCTGTTGCATTCAATGTGTTACAACAATAGAGCATTAATAACAATACTTAGGAGACTTGAGAAAGGCTTCGGAGGGGAAGGGGCACTGAGATTTGAATTTGAGTAATGAACAAAAATGATACCATTCTTTTAATTCTCTGTTCAATTGGCAAATTTAAATCTCAAAAGATGAACTTTGTACTCAGTAGAGGGTCTTTTTTTCTCTCTCTCTTAAGAATAAAAACATTATCTTTTCTCTTGGTTTTTTTGTCTTTTTTTATTTAAAGCAAGCAGGTATTCAGAAAGATGGTCATTATTGTAGGTGATGGGCTATAATCATAACTTAAGTCAAAACTTTAAAGTGGAAAAGTAAACCTGGCAGACAGCATCCTGGTCTTAGCACCTAAGGATAACGTTAATGTCATGATGGTGACTCTTCTTGATTTGAACAAGGCCAGCTTTCTGTTCTTACTTTTGTCCATCCATTTCTGGCTGCATAGAAAATACCACACACTGGGTGAGCCAGGGAGACCAGGAGGATCAGAAAGGCCAAGTTCCAGCCCACAAGTCACTAGATGAATATCTCTGTAATAGTTTGTTTGTAGGACTAGCTCCAAAGAAAGTCGTTGAAGACAATCTGCCTGACTAGAAATTTTAGCTCCTGAGAGTTGGTAATTCAACTGAAGCTAATTTATAGATATTACCAGTAGCTGGGCATGCAGAAACTAGCTGCATAAAAGATCATATAGCCTGAGTTTCCATAGGAAGTTTGGTGCTCAGCTGTTCAGAGCAATTGTCTGAGTGTTATTAATATGTTAGTCATGCTTTCTTATGTTTATTTTAACTTTTAGAGATGTTGATCTTCATGTATAGGCAGAGCCTCTACCAAAGCTGTGGCTCACTGCTCACTTCATTTTACTCCCTGGTCATGCATACCAACACAGTTTAAAAAAGAAGACATGGGCTGGAGAGTTAGGAGACCTGGCTTCTCTTCCCCGTGCTTCTACTAACTAGCACTGCTAGTCTTTACTGCTCTGTGTCTTAGTGATTCCATCTGCAAATTGGTGATAGTGTTAATTACTCTACCTGCCTCACTGGATTGTTTGAGGACAACCTGAGAAAGTGAGTGGAAAGTACTTTGATTAGTAAGTGCTATGCAAATTGAAAGAAATTGAAACAATTATGTTAAAGGCAATGAAATGGGCATTGATAGAAGGGTAATGGGTTTGTCCAGAAACTTTCTCTGGTTGGGTTAAACCCAGGTTGCCATTGCTTTCTACATTCTCACTAAGCATCCATTTGTAATTATGCATGTAGTAAAGCATAGTCTTACCAAACAAACTTTAAAATGGAAATAGATCTAAGCACAATATGAGTTGCAAGAAAAGGAAAAATACAGTAATTTTAGTTAAAATGTTTGCTTTTGCAGTATAGATTTTTCTAGGACTTATATACTCAACAATTCAAAACATCTGCAGTGATCTAAAATCAGAGCTCACATTGCCATTATAAAACAAGCACACTTGACTAAGTGTCAACCTTTATTAGGGAAACAGTATTTTCTCAGAGACAAGGAAATATGTTTGTAGGGCAGTGGCTTATAAGATTTTCTTTCCTGTACTCCTGAGTAATGATATAAGCCATCCTCACTGTCTCTTCATCTGTTTTCCCACATTATTGAAAGATGCTTTATAGCTTGCTTCTGAGACTCTATGATTGGAAATCACTGAATACCAAATTAATGTTTTCATCACTCTAGGTTGGTAAAGAGGAACCTACTATCGAGTATGGTCCCTGGAGTAGAATGTTCTGGTTAATCAGATAGGCTTCTGCTCCACCAATTTTATTTCCCAAATCATTCTCTCAGAATTACCACCCCTTCCATAGAGGCACCTAGACTGTATTTCCACAAGTCCAACAGTTAAAATCAGAAAATCAGGTTTGGGGGCACCTGGGTGGCTCAGTCATTAAGCATCTGACTTTGACTCAGGTCATGATCTCTTGGTTTGCAAGGTTGACCCCCACTTCTGGTAAGCACGAGCCTGGCTTCAGGTAAAACACAAGCTCCTCTTTGGGTGAGCCCCACTTCTCTCTCTCTCTCTCTCTCTTCCCCTCTGCCCCTCCTGGGATTCTCTCTCTCTCTCTTTCTTTCTCTCTCTCTGTGCCCCTTGCTCACTTGTGCCCCCACGCCCCCCCAAAAAAAAATCAGGTTTTGCCTCCTCCTGTATTCTTCATTCACTGGTGCAATGACCCGGGTAACTAACTTAATACCTGCAAAATATAAATATCACTTTATTTGAAAAGTGAGGATAGAAATTATATCTGTTTTATCAGACCACATATATAACATTATTGACAATGCAGAAGGCTCCTTCTAATAATAATAATTATTATTATTCCTTCTAATAATCATTAATACCAGAAATAACTAATATTCTGACTGCTATCATGATAGACTAGTTTTTGCTGACTTTAAATTTCAATCACAAGGAAGTTTACAATGTTTGCTTTTTGTGGCTGGCTTCTTTCACGAAATATTATGATGGTGATGTTCATCTGTTGTTGAGTATTACAGTAATTGGCTCATGTTCATTTTTATATACAATACATTTTCCTTAGCCCAATCTAATGTTGATGGACATTTAGAGTGTTTCCAGTTTGGGACTACTATGAATAATGCTGTAACCAAAGCTAAATCCATCCGTCCTATGTGCAGCAAAGCATATCACCAAGACATCAAGTATGCAGCAAGGAAAGGGTTTATTTGAGAGGCAAACAAGGAAATGAGAGGACGAGCCTCAAATTTGCCTCCCCAAAGGGAAAGAGAACATTTTTTTTTATAATCATAGAGGTTGAAATTGCATACATATTGATGAAAAGGGGGAGGAGACATGACTATTCATGAGGGCAGATGGTGTGTGCACATTAAGAAAGCATATATGTAACACACCTCCTATGTTCACTTGGGTGGAGGCTTAACAACAGAACAAGGCAACATTCAGTCCCTGATATCAGGAGGCTATCTTAAGACAAGAGAGAGCTATGAGCATGCTCCAAGAGCTGGTATAAACTGGATGGGGTCTTGGGCTCATTAACTTGGGAAAGGAATGCAGGACCTTGCTTGTTCATCAGCTGGAACCTAACAGTTGATGTTGAGTCCAGACTTCGGCAGAGACAGCTAGTGGATTTTTTAGTGGGGTATGAAAAAGCACAATAGGTGATTGGGAGAAACAGCGATCTGAAAAACAAGATTCAAACGTTCTGCTAGTTTCAACCTCATTAACCCTATGAGACACAGTTCCGATGCCTCTGCATATACTATTTTATACTTCTTGATGTATTCTGGTTTTACATATACCTGGTGGGGCAATTAGTGAGTGGCAGGGCTTGTGTGTGCTTAGCTTTAATAGATACTGACAAATAGTATTCCATACTCTGTACTAATTTATGCTTCCACCAGGAGCATACGAAAGGTTTAGAATTTTTTTTATAAGTTTTTTTAACTTATAACTTGAGAGACAGAGACAGCATGAGTGGGGGAGGGTCAGAGAGACAGGAGACACAGAACCCCAAGCAGGGTCTATGCCACCAGTACAGAAACCATAAGATCATGACCCGAGTGGAAACCAAGAGTCGGACATTTAACGGACTGACCCAGCCAGGAACCCCAAGGTTTAGAACTTCTATAACTTCTATTTACACTCTGGGATTTTTAATCACATTTCATTATGGTGTTAATTTGTATTTCTCCAGTCTGCTTTTTGGAGCTTTGAATGTTTTTTGAAGAATGATTTATTTTTTTTTTGCCAATTTTCGAGGTTAATTTAATTTTCTTATTTATTTTTAGAAGTTTTATTATTTTATTTATTATGAGTCCTTCTCTGACAAATGTATCCCAATATCTTCTCTCATTGTTTAACTGGCCTTTTACTCTCTTATGAGTGTGTTTTGATGACTGTGACCTTCATTTTATAAAATTTGATTTATTTACTTTTTTTTCCTCTGTGGTTAGTGATTTCTGGGCCCTGTCAAAATATATTATACTCACCCCTCTTCAAAATAAAGAACATCCTTTCTGATGGTGTCAGCAAGAAACTGCTTTATCTCCTCCATTTATGTCTACAATCCATGTGCAATTTATTTCTGTGTATTGTATATTGCATTTTATTTTTCCATGTGGATATTCAATTGATCTAATTATATAAGGTTGGTAGTTTCCTTCTGTAATTGTTTTCATCAGTGACTCATCTTGTGCTGAATTTTATTTGAGGGAGGGTTTTTTTTTTTGAGGGAGTGTTCTTAATAACAGTCTAATTTTAAAAATAGATAAACTATTTTTTTCTATTTATTTCAAATTTTGTTCTATCTTTTGGTTTCTGACTTCCCATGTTTCAGATGAACAATCAGCTATAAGAGATTTTTGTACATTTTTAAATGTAATGCTCTTATTTGTTTTTCCAACTTTTAAAAGATATTCTGTATCTTTTTTTCACTGGTTTTCCTATGATAACTACTTTATATGATTTATTTTACAAATATTAATCCTATCTGGCTTTAATAGGGCTTAAGTAACTGAGACAATAGTTTTCAATTGATGAAATAGGGAAAATTTGGAAATTTATAGAAGAAATGAAAGGTTAATTTTGCATATGCTATTATTGAGACACTTACAGATTTGAACTCTAGGACTGTTTAAGGACTGATTATATAAATGTAGAATGCAATAGAGTGGGAATGTAGATAGATACAATTACCTAAAGATAGAGTGGGTCAAAAAAAGAAGAGAATGGAGAACTGTTACAATGGTGTGCCTTGAGTTCAGAAAAGGGAAATTAAGTTAGACACACACACACACACACACACACACACACACACACACACACAAAGAGCAGTTTTGGGATAATGTTTGAAAAAAATATCTACTTTGTCAGAATTGATGACAGAATAGGAGGTGCTAAAGTAGAGACAGATTACAATAAGAAAATGTTTCTAAAAATGTTGGTGAGGATAAGAGGTTGTAATTGGGTTATAGTTGTTGATATAGATGGTGTCAAGGGAGAGTATTTAGCAGGTGATATTTACATCAAAATTTTTATAATGGCTTTTACTATGTATGATTCCATTTGGATATGCTCTAAGAGCCAGGGAGGGGAGATGTTGGAATGCAATGAAAAGTATAGTAATCTTCCTTATTAGAAGCTGTTATTAGTTGAATTTTGTCCTTCAAAAGATATATTCAAGTTCCAAGTCTCCAGAACTGTGAGATAATAAATTTGTGTTTTGTTTTGTTTTTATTGTTTATTTATTTATTTATTTTTTTTTTGAGAGAGAGAGAGAGAGAGAGAGAGAGACAGAGACAGAGTGGTAGCCAGGGGAGGGGTAGGGAGAGAGGGAGACACAGAGTCCAAGGCAGGCTCCAGGCTCTGAGCTCTCAGCACAGAATCTGATGCAGTGCTCAAATCACAGACTGCAAGATCATGACCTGAGCCAAAGTCAGACGCTTAACTGACTGAGCCACACAGGTGCCCCAAATTTGTGTTGTTTTACGCAATCCACTTTTTGGTACTTTATTATGGCATCTCTAGGAAATTAATACAGAGACAAAACAATAATTACAAAAAGCAAAATTAAATTACACGATTCCTGATTGGCTACTGTAGTTGGTAGAATAAAATTGAGATCACTTCTAATACCTTTTGATCATTCAGCAATTTAAAAAGCAACAGAAAACAGCAGATAATAAGGGAAGGGAGTTGGAAGTTTTGAGTAGAGAAAAGAAGGTGTGGTGCAGTCAACTCAAAAAGTGTATGATTGAATGAGGAATGAAATGGGAAATGAAGTAAGATTGCTAAGTGAGGAGAACCATATGCAATTGTGGCTATATGTGAGCTTGGCTTTATCTTTTTCTTTTAGCCAGGCTCAACTATTTTGAGTCTTGGCTGAAATTTTGTAAAGGGTGAACAAAAAAGGAGAGTGGAACTAGACCACTCTGAATATATTCAAGGAAGTGATCACAGTGTCAGACCCTAGTATCTTGTCTAGTAGGGACAGTAGTGAGGATAGAAGGCTAATGGAAAGCATGCACGTGGTGTCTGTTGGCAAGTGGATTCAGCTGAATTAAAAATTGTTAGGGAGGTTATTTAGAATATGTGAGCAGGTGAGAATCTAGTTTGACGTAGGATGTTTGAAATCAATGTTGGGAGGTGGTGCAGTTAATGTTAAGTAATTGCTTCCCAAGCATTTCTATTCGGGGCATACATACAAAATGAAAACATATACTGTACATGAAAGCTGAGGTCAACAGATGGGGTTTCTTTCATCCAGTCCCACATAGCTGCCCTTGTAACTGAAGGAATTAATATCTGCGATACACTGTATCTTAATAATGACACAAATACATGGCACAAGATGATGAGAAACTCTGGCTGAGAGTAAGGCGGTGGGAGTAGGTGACTGAGGTGAATTCTGTTGATGTGAGGTAAAGAAACAGGTTAGGGTGTTGAGTGCATTGCATATTTTCTTTTGTATGTTGTCTACCTTTTCCACTAGAATCCTTAATATATTAATTACAGTTATTTTAAACTTTCTGTCCTTAATATGTTAATTACAATTACTTTAAACTTTCTGTCTTGGGGCGCCGGGGTAACTCAGGTCACGATCTCACAGTTCGTGAGTTCGAGCCCTGTGTCGGGCTCTGTGCTGACAGCTCAGAGCCTGGAGCCTGCTTCGGATTCTGTGTCTCCCTCTCTCTCTGCTCCTCCCCTGCTCACATTCCGTCTCTCAAAAATAAATAAAGATTAAAAAAAAATTTTTTAATAAAAAATAAAATAAACTTTCTGTCTTATAATTCCAACATTTGTGTCATATCTGAGTCTGGTTCTGTTGTTTGCTTTGTCTCTTCAGAATGTGTCTTATCTTTAAATTTCTTTGTGTCTTTTTTTTTTTTTCTTGTTTCTAAAAGCTAGACACAGTGTACCAGAAAGTAGAAACTGAGATAAAATGCCTCTTGTCTGAAGATAATTGGGGTCATTTGAGGTTAATTGGGGTTAATTGCAAGGACTTGGGCTACAAGATTTGTTGTAGCTGTAGGTCTACTGGTCTTGTTTTTTGCCTCTTCTGTTGTGCTTGTTCTCCCCTAAGAACTCTTTAGGGAGCATTCCTTGCAGTTCTGTTAGCTGTAATCCACTGTATTTACACTAGAGTCCTATTGATGTGATAGGAAGGTGTAGGAGAGGGAAAGTTTTATCATCTTGTGATTAAATTGAATTCTTTTGGTGGATCTTTTTCCTTGGGCTAGCGTGCCCCCTTCACAGGTGTTACTTACCTTCCCTACTCCTTCTTTTACAAGTGGTAGAAAGATCTGATCTAGCTGAAGCTGGATAAATGCCTTTAAGGATCTCCAGGTGAGTTAAGCCTCTCTTAAAGTCTTATCACCTAGAGATAAGCCTTAGGGGCTTTTTCTTTTCTCTTCACTATGAGAACCTGCTGGGTTCCTGGAGGTAAAGTCTATAAAGCATGCCTCCTCCCAAGACTGCAGATATCCTAGAGTTTCTAACTCACACACTAGTCCACACTCAGCCTCCAGCAATTCAAGTGCTCCTCTGGTGAGTGGCTTCCAGGATTTTGTTCCACGCAAACAGATTTCGACTGTGGTGCTTGTATGCACCTATCACTCCAAACTTTGGGGTGGCAGCTTACCTTGCAAACTCATTACTCTGGTAAGTCTGATAAAAATTGTTGATTTTAGTTTTATACAACCATTTCTTATTGTAAGGATCAGAATAATGAACACTTAGTTCTTTACATATCAGAATTGAAATTGTCTTTTGAAACCAAGCATTTCAACTGAATATGATTATTTCCTTGTCATATCTTTAGACACAGAGTCTTTTTGCTATTTTAACTTTCTTATGAATGTTAGAATGAAGAAAATGCTTTCAAATGTTGTTTATTGTTCTTATGTGTGCATTAAATAATATAAATGATTAAATACAGATTAAAGGGAGATTTTTCTAGGAGATCAAATTTCTAGGTGATTTTGGTGAATTTTATTTATTTTTATTTTTATAAAGTTTATTTACTTTGTGAGAGAGAGAGTATGAGTGACCAAGGGGCCGGAAAAAGGGGGGTGGGGGGGGTGGGAACAGAGTCCTAAGCAGGCTTCGCACTGTCAATGCAGAGCCCAATGCAGGACCCAAACTCAGGAACTGTGAGATCATGACCTGAGCCGAGATCAAGAGTCAGATGCTTAACCAACTGAGACACTCAGGTGCCTCATATTTAAAAAAAATAATTGCTTTATTTTATGTATTATCTACAATAATTGTTCATAACAGAAAATACCATCATTTGTAAAAAAAAAAAAAATTATTTGTAGAAAGAATGTGTCTTGCTGTGGTTAGCACAGGATGCTGAACAGAACAGCAAATTAGAAAACTTATAGGTTCTCAGTTACACTGCTAGAGTATCTATGATGAATGATAAAATATTGCAGTTTTAAATAATATAGTTGTAAACATTAAGTATTGAAAGTGTTTTAGGACTACATTCTTGCAATGTTTATGTATTATATGCATTTATATGTGCTTTGTGTTTGATTCTTATTAGAAATAGAATCTTGTCGTCTGAGTCACCTGAAGTGAGAAAAGACCTAGTCACAGGTTCTGTAAAAGTTGTGTGACAAAGTTCCTTGAAGACAAGGATATGGATAGATATGGATATGATAGAGGGAATAGGAGTTTTGATTTAGTCTCACCCTGGTTTGCATCCCAACTATACAACTTGTTACTGTCTAAAAACCTCCCCTCTCTAGATCCATTTTTTTCTTCTTCCAAGTTGGGATCTTTTCATCATACCTCCATCCTAACTGTTTTCCTACTATTCCTCCTTTCTGTTACTACCTCAATGATTCAAAATCTCCAAATTCACCTGCTAGATATATAGAGCATTTCACAGTTTATTCCCTGCAAGTCTGAAATCACTTCTGTTGCTGATTCTTCATTCTTTTCTTTTTATTTTTTAATTAAAAATTTTTAATGTTTTATTTATTTTTGAGACAGAGAGACAGAGCATGAACAGGGTAGGGGCAGAGAGAGAGGGACACACAGAAACTGAAGCAGGCTGCAGGATCCAGGCTCCAAACTGTCAGCACAGAGCCCGATGCGGGGCTTGAACTCATGGACTGTGAGATCATGACCTGAGCCGAAGTCGGATGTTTAACCTACTGAGCCACCCAGGTGCCCCTGATTATTCATTCTTAATAGCCACAAATATCCAGATGTCTTTTGTGACTCTAGCTTTTCCTCTATGTCTGCTGCTACATATTTGCCCATGAGAGTTCTACCATTCTTTCAGAGCTAGTCCATGTTTAATATTATGAAGGATTACTTCCAGATCACTGTTTCTAATACCCCTATTGTTATATTTTACATCAAGACATTATTTCTGGACACCATTATCAAATATCTGCATCATTGACTAGTTTGTGAATCCCTAGAATTCAGAAACTACACACACATTTGCATCACTCATAGTGATTGTATCACTCATAGTCTATTGTTTTGTCCATGATAAATTCTCAGGGTTTAATTTGGGCTAAGTTTTTTTTTTTTTTTTCTATGACCTAAATGTTGCCCGTAATGTACATTAATGTTATTCTCTGATAAACATCTCATCCCATAGCAAATCTCTCTAAACTTTATTGGAGATTACTTGCTTCACAATTGACAGAAACAACAACAACAACAACAACAACAACAAGCAAAAACAAACAAAAAGCTACCCTGTATTTTAATGCATTTGGTCAAGTCTGAGAGGTTTAGGCCCAAGTGGTCCATGTTTTCTCCAATTTGTGGCTGTGCCTAAGCTGTGTCTGGGGATGTCTAGTTGGAAATCCTCCAAATAATATTAGGATACTCCAAGATGTCATGGAATAGGAAAAATTAATGTTAAACTAAGCAATGCTGTATGTCATGGAGGTCCTTTATTGGGACGTGCTGATGCTTCAGTTACCTGAGGTTTTTAAACTGGCTTAGGGCTTTAAAATATTAGGTCAATATATTTTCTGTGTTTACCTGCCATTTCTTCTGAAAGTAATAACAACTTATAATATTTGCATGAGTATGTTAAATCTTGCTTTAAAATATAATGAAGTATATCACATTCAGCAGGGACCTATAATCCTTTGACTGAAGTTAGAATTCAGAAGTGTCAATACTGTGCACTTGAATCTTCTTACCTTTTCTGGGTCAGGAAAAAAATATATATATGTACATTTATGTAAACGTAAATTTGTATATTTTCTCTATTGCTCTCACTTGTATCTTTGTTTTTTATCATGGGATGATACAAATAAATTCATCTAGCTCTTTGACTCAAATACAAACATTTTGTTAAAAGAAAGATACATATTTTCTTTTGACATTCAAACCATATCACTCTTAATATCCATTCTTTCCCCAAATAACCCAAAGCTCATACAACTTTCCTGTGTTTACTTTTACTTCTAGGATCTACAGCACATGTATGAACTGACACTAACATCCCTTTCCAAGTTTTCCTGAACAATTCATTATAAATTAGTTATTTTCTTATGTTTGTTTTATTTTGAGAGTGAGAGAAAGAGTGCAAGCAAGGGGAGAGGGGAAGAGAGGAAGGAGAGAGAGAGAGAGAGAGAGAGAGAGAGAGAGAGAGAGAGAGAGAGAGAGAGAGAAAATCCCAAGTAGGCTCCACACTGTCAGTGAGGAGCCCCACGTGGGGCTTGAACTCATGAACCATGAGATCATGACCTGAGCTGAAATCAAGAGTTGGACACTTAACAGACTGAGCCATCCAGGCACCCCTGCAATTTCTATGTAGTAGTAATCTTTACTTCAAGGTTTTTCTATATTTACCCTAGAAAATATAAATTACACCTTGAAGAAGACTTAAAAATAATTAATGCCTTGTCATGGAAGGATAAAGAACTTTAGAAGAAATAGTTTACATTATAGTTTATGAAATTTACACATGCCTTCTTCAAAATAAAGACAAAGAAAAGGAAATGTTAATCATAGAAATGTTAGCTTTTTGAGAAAATGTGAACAGATTACACAGGAAGGGTAAGGAGGTAGAGCCCGTATACATCCAGTGCAAAACTTGGATGGCAGCAAGACCAAAATTTATCACAGCCCGTGAGGTATCCTCTAAATTCAAAATTAGTTTTCAATATTTGTTTATTATATCTTAAGTATATTCTTATTTTAAAGTACTTAAAGATTCTCTTATAAATCCTGACATGTTTATATCCCAGTAATAATTTATGATATATTTTAAAAGAGAACACCTTAAAGAGAAAAAAAAATGTTAATACTAGTTAACATAATAAAATATTAATACTGGTTAATCTTTATACTTAAAGTATTCCCATAAATTATATGATGTAATATATTCACAAAACTTGTATTATTTAAAATAATTAGGGATAGAAAAAGGTCCCTTTGAATTATGTTCCTGATTATCTCAAACTTTCAACTCCCTATTGAGGTTAGTACAAAAAATCAAAATGAATGACCTGAGTGGGGGAGGCCTAGGGGGTATATCCAGGACTGTACAGCCTCCTGGATCATGGCACTCTTGGACTCAAGGGTGGAGCTAAGGGACCCATGATTGGAGAGGAAGGTTTGCTTTTCCTAGAGGATTCAGGTAAAGGGAATAATGCCTCAGGGTAGTCAGCTGCAGAATCCTCTGCCTCTCCCCAAGAAAGAGGGACAGCTTATTCTATGGGAATCTGGAAGAGTATGCCAAAACTGATAGAATTTGACAGACCTGTGGTCTACAATAGTAGCCGATTGCTTCCCCTTCCTGTGTTTGGGGTAGGAGTGACAGACTGGTGCACTGGAGATTAGGGATCACAAAAAGTCTTTGAAGACCTTTAGGAGAAGAATAAAATTTTGCCAATTCACTTACCACTGGCCTAACTTGGTAATAATTCTCTCACTGCTTATGTTATTTTTTTAATCTTTATTTTTTTAGTACTTGACAAAGTCTGAAGGACTAATGTATATACGTATTAATGAATTTAAAACCACCGTAACTAAATATGTACACAACACACACATACACTTTTATGCATACATATACACACAACTTAGTAACCTAAGGGAGGAGGCCTAAGTTATATATCACAGAGATGTCTAGTAAAACAACTACTAGATTGTCCAAAGGGAAAAACCAATGAAAAGATTTAAGAAACAAAAACAAACAAAAAAAGCAAAAGCGATTTCTGGAAATTAGAGATTACATTTAAATTAAAAAAAAAAAAACAGTAATGGACAAAAGCAGGCTAAAGGACTGTCCTTCCTGAGAATGTATATTAATGGTTTTAAGTATATAAGAAGGAGAAGAAGAAGAAGAAACCAGAAACTAGAAAAAAGTGAAATAAAAATCATAAGGGAAACGATTAGAGAGTTGAAGAAAAGATCCAAAGACCTAACATGAGCAGTAAATGTTCCAAAGGGAACAAAGATATCAGGACAACGAATTGAACAAATGGTTTGAAATTTTCCCTAAGAAAAGGGCTGAAGTTTGTAGGTTAAAAATCTAAGACAAGATTAATAATTACAAAAATCCTCTCAGTCCTATAATCTGGTGAAATTCTTGAACTCCAGAGATAATACAAAAATTATGTTTTTGAACATTATGAAAGTCTGCTAACAAAGGGCAGATAACCTTACAAAAAAACTGACTTCTCCCCTGAAATCTTGTATGCTAAAACCACTAGAGAGATACGTGCATGCAAATCAGAAAAAGGAACAAAATCCATTAATGTTGTATTTAGTCAAGATATCACAGATATCTTGAGGCAAATGAATACATTTTGGGAAATGTAAGAGTTTAGAGAAAATTATTGAAAAGAGTATAGAAAATTTTATGAATGTTATTTAATTCCCTCAAGTTTCACACTTAGGTAGAAAAAAGTAAAAGTCATAACATGAAAATACTCAGCAGGTGAACTAACCATCTACTAACTTAATCACATCATTTTGTAAGTAATTTGTAATTTTGCAAAAAATTTAAACACATTAAATAAGGTATAACTAACAAGATGTTAATTTGTGTTACATTTATGTTTATAATAACATATATGGTTCACTCTATATACATAAAAAGGCCTATAGCAGTTTGTCCTCATGGATTTTCTTTAAGTAGAAGCAAACCAAATGGGAAAAGATAAATGTACTTGGCAATATTTTCCCCTGCGCTTCCCAGAAGTAATGGCCTAGCAGAAGATAGTTTTCAATCCTCACATGCTTTTTATTATATTTTTGATACTATGTAGTTATATATGAGAAGAGTAATACATCAAAACAATAAAAATGGTAACATGTATGCATAGGTGTTTACAATGTCTTGTTGTCACAAACATCTGGGCTGAGAATATTCTGAAGTATATCTTCTTTTGTACATGTGGGAGAAATTCTAGGCCAAATACCTTGGAGAGAAGTTACTAATTCCAGGGTATATTTTTCATCTCTACCAAATACACCCAAATTGCTTTTGTAGTTCCTCTTTTTTGTTTAATGTTTTAGACGTTTAAAGCCTTGACATTAATACTTCATGTGTATATTTGGAACAGTTACAATTCCCAGTTTGATTTTTTTCAATTGTATTTAAGGAATAAACTTATTCAATTTTTGTGTCTTAAATGATAGTGTATGACTATTCAACTTTAAATTTATTTTCTGCTCAGCACTTTGAAGATATTATTTCATCTTCTGGCTTTTTTGATACTATTGTGAAGTTCAAGTCCCAATATTGTTTCTCTGCAAGCAGTCTTTCTTTCTTTAGATTATATTTAAAACTTTTTCTTTAAATTTTTATGGCCTGTCCTTATGATGCTTAGAATAATAACAATCATTATTAATATTAATTATTTATTATTATTATTGATACCTGAGTTCTAACAAACCAGAGCAACTCCAATGTGAGGTGAGAGTAGCCTGAGGTTTTAAAGATGATGTAAGCAGTATATATTCCAAAAACATGTGAGGAAAGACCCAAAGTTAGCAATTCTTAGAAGACACATATTACCATGAGGAACCAAGATACATAAGCTAAATGTCTAATTTTTTTTTTCCTTGAGGACTGATTTCAGCCTATTCTTATAATGATAGTAGACATATTTGTGGCTTCCAGCTTTATGTTAGAGTTCCAATTTTCTTCTTATATTTTATAATCTTTTCATTCCTTTAACTTTGTAGCTGCTAAAAACAAAAACAAAAACAAAAACAACAAAAAAAACCACTCTTAATGTATTAAAGAAATTAAGAAATTTATCTAGCACTACCAGCGTAGTATCCCATTATTGTCCTCCCTTATCAATTTATGACCATAAGGATTGTTGCTTTTTTTTGGCCAAAATTATGTTATTAAGAAGACAGTTTGTTAGATTTTTTTAGGCATTATAGTAGAATGGTTCATAGTATTACATTTTGGACATAGGAGACTCTTTGTATTCTATTAATTATATATTTATTTGTATTTTATGGTAATTGTGGATTCACATGCAATTGTCAGAAATAATATGAAAAGATTCTGAAAAATTGTACCCTATTTCTACAAATGGCAACAACTTGAAAAATTATAATGCAGTATCACAACTAGGATATTGATACTAATGTAAGCCATCATTAATGTTCTAATTTCCCCAGTTTTGCTTGTACTAATGTGTATATTTGTGTGTCTGTTTAACTGTACGTATTTCATCACCTGTGTAGATTTGTTGTCCTACAAATCCTGCATATCCTGTTATCCTACATATCCTGTCAATGTTATGATTTAGAAAAGCTCCATTATCACAAACCTTCCTCACTTTGTACTATTACAACCACACTCCTGTCTCCCACCCTTCTTGCATACACCTCTCTCTCATGTCTGTCAACTACTTATTTGTCCTCCTTGTCCAAAGATGAGGTAACTTGTCTTTCCATCCTGTTCACCTGGTCTTACACAGTGTGGCAGTTTTTAAATTAAAATAATAATAATAACAATAATAATAATAATAATAAAGAAATAAATATGACTAAATACCCCAGAAATCAATCTGAGGATTGTCAGAATGCACTCCACAACTAAAGGAAGAGGCCACATCAAGATAGGGAGTGTGGAGGTGTGGTTTAGGGGAAAAATGGATTGCCAGTGCTATGGAGGGAAAAAGGGCAGAAAAGGACATGAGCGAGAAGAGCACACAAGGGAATGCACAAGGAGAAAGTTTCCCCCAAGCCACTGGCTTATAAAATGAGAGGGGCTGAATTGTGTGAGTTCTTGCAAGCAGCGGGGATTAAAGGCTGGAGATTTAGAGGTCAGTAGGCTTGACTGGGATCTAGCCAGGATGGCACTCTGCTGCTCTAGAGAGAAGGCAGACAAACGACCTGGGGGCACACAGTATGGAAACAGTGATCTGAACAATGTCTGGGGCACACAGAGGGGGTAATTTGCTGATCTAGGAGATAGATTTGGGTTGTTTCCACTCTTCTTGGGGTCCCCCAAATATCCTGAGGTCCTGAGCCTGCCACAGACTTCTTGATTACACCTGTAATCAAAGTACCTAGCCAATTTCTTTTCCAAAGGGGCTTCACTGGCTCCATAAAGTCAACCATAATACCATAAAGTTGTCTGGTCATATCTGAGCCGATGCATGTCTCTCTCAAATATGACATTCTAGTCAAAGCCTTGGTAATGTAACCAATGTTCTCAATGGTGACATTACATGAGGACCAGCTTCTTATTGAACTTATGCAAATAACTACGATTATTTTTGCATTTTTGTTATTGCCACAAGCCCCACCAAACCCTTCTAGATATGAGCTTACAGCTAATACACTTCTCACATCTGGCATTAACACCACCAGGGCCTTTATTTGTTGGATTATTGTTTTTATCTTTAAGATAGCCTCTTGTTGACTAACATCCCAATCCCATCAGCTTCCCTTCTTAACCAAGGCATTTAAAAGTCTTAATATATGTGTTAGATTGGGGGGAAAAAAGGTTTTCCAGTCAGCCAATAAACCACGAAAAGCCTATAGTTCCTTTTCCATTTTAGGGATTGGGATTTATCAGTGACCATTGCTGGCATCACCTTTGTCTTACCTGACCAGGTGACACCGAGGATCTTTACTGACTGACCCAGCCCTTGGATCTTGTTGATGTTTACTTTCCATCCTCATGACTTTTAAGTAACCTGTAATAATATGGCTGCTTAAGACAGGGAGGTTAAATCATCACAGGTTAACATGATATCACCCATATAATGATAAAACACCATCTCCTTTGACAATACCCATTTTTCCAAATCTCTGGCTACCATCCCATGACAAATTGAGGGACTGTGGAGATCCCCCTGGGGAAATGCCTGGAAGGTCCATTGTCTTTGATTCAATGTGAAGATGAATTGGTTTTAGGATTCAAGTCCTGATGGTGTGCTGATAGATCCAGTACACAATAATGTGTCTTAATGGATGCCATGACTTTCTATCAGCAGATTATATTTAGTACTGCTGCATGGATGGGCAGAGTAACTTTGTTGAGTTCCCTATAATCTATTGCCACTCACCAGGTCCTGTTAGATTTCTTTATAGGCCACAAGGAACTACTGAATGAGATTTGAGTAGGCCTAATTACCCCCACCTTTTCTAATTCTTTAATGGTAATGGTAATCTCATTATGCCCCCCAGGTAGTTCATATTATTTGCATTTTTTTTTTTTTTTTTTTACTACTCTCCAGGAACAATAGCTGTATAGGTTCTCATTTTGCATTATCCATAGCAATGGGTTTCACTACTTGGATATGCAACCTGAACTCACCTGTCATTGTAGTTACATCCAGATCCTATAGGACATCTATACTCAAAATATATTCAGAAATGGGGAAAACATGCACTTGAAAACAATAGAGAGGAAGCCTGCTGATCTGTAGGAGAGACTAGTTTGTCTGACATTGATAAATTGTTCCCTATAACCATCAATAACCTCTATATCTCGCTGAAATTTTGAGGGGTTTCCATAGGTAAGTGCATTCAGCTCCAGTGTCTGTTACAGCTAATACAGTCTGTTTGTTAGAGACTAATAAATGGTTAAGTCAACATGGAGCCTCCAGTTGCTCCCTATTGCACACAATAGAGGGTAATGTTGACCTAACCCTGAGTTTCTAGGGGTAGCCAGTATCCATCCCTGAAGTTCTTCCATTAGTGGAGGGGGACTGGATGATACATTTTGATTTTTTTGAGCCTTCTTTCAAGGGATTAAAGTATTTTTCCCTTAGGCAATGCCTTCCATAAGTTTAGCAAGACTGTCAGGGTCCCAGATAATACATCTTGCCACAATTTTTGAGAGAACTTGATGGGCCAACTTTCCACCATTTTATCATCTGCAGGATCCTTTGTTTTTCCTGTTTCTCTACTTACATCCCTTATGACAAACTCTTTCAGTTCTAAGTCAGCCACCATAACAGCTATGATAGCAATGAGTTGATTAGCTATAGGGGATAGAACAGATACTAAAGTAGTGTACCATGCCCCAGGGCCTGACTGTAAAATGAGTCTTTCATAGGAAAGGAAAATAATTCTTCATCTGAGTCTCTAAAATACTGGGTGTAAATGGCACATTTCATTTCCAATTTGCATATAATTATAGTTCTTCCGAAAAGTTCCAGCATAATCCGAGGGGTGGGAACATCCCCTTTGTTAGGCCAGGTTATCTTAATGCTAGCATTTATCCAATCAATCAAATTAAGAACCTATGATTCTCACCCATGCCTGTAAGTATATAATCTTTGTCACAAGGCAGGTTGAGCAGTGACTGAGGCCATTTTTGATATCTCAAACTCATTTACCATAATACCATCTTCCTCAGTATCATACAGTCAGTGCTCAAGTTACCACCTCTTCTCAGCCCTTTTGCTTCCCCATAGAGGTTTCAGACATTTCCTATCTAATCTCTGTCTAATTGTCTCATCCCCAGATGATCTAGGGCACTACACACCTACTCTCCATCCATTCTATGCAGCTATTCTGACCTTAATCCCCAGGCTTTAGGGAGCCAGAGGCAAGACGGTAAAGTCACAAGGTAGTTATCTAAAGTGGCACCATCTGTGTACCAGAGGGAAGAACAAGATGGAGGGCCAAAGATAGAATCAGTGTTATCAGTACTAGTACACATGCATTACCAATTGTTCCAACACCGTTTGTTGAAAATACTATTATTTCTACATTGACTTGCTTTTGCACATTTGTAAAATTACTTGAACATATTTGTGTGGGTCTATTTCTGTGTCCTCTATTTGTTCCATTGAATTATGTGTCCTTCCATCAAAGTCATACATTCTTGATTACTGTAGGAATTTAATAAGGGTAAATTGGGCGAAGGGATCACTCCCCCTTTATGCTACTTTGTCAATTTTTTTTTAAAGCTATTATAGGTCCTGTGCTATTCATATAAATTTAAAATAAACTTGTGTATGTCCACAAAAACCCTGTTGGGATTTTAATGGGAATTTCGGTGGGCCTATAAATCAATAAAGAGAATTGACCTCTTTACTTTATTCAGTCTTCCAATCGATGAACACCATGTATCCATTTATTTTGGTGTTTGATTTCTTTCATCAACATTTTATAAAATTCAGCATCCAAGTCATACATTTTATTAAGTATATACCTTATATGTTTTGTTAGTATTTCACTTTTTGGAGTGACTGTAAATCATATTTTTATTTTCATTTCTACAATTTCATTGTTGGTATAAAAAATTACAGATAGTGATTTTTATGGTTGATCATGTATTCTACAGCATAACTGAATTCACTTATGTCTGATTTTTTTTTTTTTATTCTAGATTCTTATGGACTTTTTTCACAGATTATCATGACAATTACATATAGGGACAGTTTTATTATCAATATATATGCCTTGTCTTACTACAGTAGCTAGAATTTCTACTACTTTGTTGAACGTAAATGGACATCTGGCCTTGTTCCAGATTTTGAAGTGAAGCAATGTGTTTTTACCATCCACAGCATGTTGCTAGCTGGAGAATTTTTTGAAAATGCTCACCTTCAAGTTCAGATAGTTCTCTCCTATTCTGACCTTGCCAAGAGTGTTCTCATTCATGAGTGTTGAATTCTGTCAGATGTTTTCCTGTACCAATTGATATGATAATGTGCTTTTTTTCCATTTAACCTGCTAATATAGTAGATTGCACTCATTGGTATTCAAATATCAATACAAACTTGCATCTCTGCAATAAACCTCACTTGGTCATGGAATGTTTTTTAAACAAAAATATGTATACATTGGGGCATCTGTGTGGTTCAGTCAGTTGAGCATCCAATTTTAGCGCAGGTCATGATCTTATGGTTCATGGGTTCGAGCCCAGCGTGGGTTCTGTGCTGACTGCTGAAAGCTCAGAGCCTAGAGTCTGCTTCAGATTCTGTGTCTCCCTCTTTCTCTGCCCCTCCCCTGCTCACGCTCTGTCTCACTCTCTCCCAAAAATAAACCTTTAAAAATTACAAAAATATGTGTATACATTATTGTAACTTGTTTTCTAATATTTCTTTATTTTGGAGAAGTGTAAGAATATAAGGATTAATTTTGTAAATTCATGTGATATTTTCATTTATAATTTTATTTTTTGTATGGTCTCTGATTTTGGTATCAGGATAATTATTTTCATAAAATTCATTGGGATGTTTTCTTTCTATTCCCTGGAAAAGATTTTATAAACTTGGAGTTCATTCTTTTAAAATATTTGGCAGCGTTCTCCAGTGAAACCATCTGGGGCTGGATATTTCTTTTTCAGGAATGTTTTAATTACAAATTCAATTACTTTAATTGTTACAGGATGATTCTGATTATCTATTTCATCTTGGTTCAGTTTTAATAGTGTGTTGTTTTTAAGAAGTTGGTTTATTCTAAATTGTTGAATTTAGAAACATAAACATGTTTATACTATTTATTATCCTTTTAATAAGTGGCTACAGGATCTGTGGTAATAGCCTATTTTTAATTCCTAATATTGGTGATTGTGTCTACTCTAAAATTTTTGTCAGTCTTGCAAAGGCTTATTACTTTTTCTATTTTTTTTAAATAACCAGATTTTTGTTTTCTGATTTTTCTCTATTTTCCCATTTTCAATTACATTGGTCTATGCTATTTGTTATTTTCCTTCCTTCTGTTTACTTTCAGTTTATTTTTGCTCTCCTTACTCTCGTCTTGAGGAATGACTTCAATTATTAATTTTCCTTATTTCTAATGTTACTGATTTCTAGTTTCAGTTTTATTAAGATACAGTTTCTGCATGATTTCAAATATTTTAAATTTAAGTTTCATTTTGTGGCTCAGAATTTTTAAGGATTATTTCATGCATGCTTGCAAGAAATATACTCAGCTGTCAGGCTGAGAGTTCTACATTAGTTAATTATGTCTTGTTTGCATTTTTGAGATTTATGCACTTACTTATTTTTACCTAGTAATCTTATTAGTTGTTGAGATGTGGACATTTAAGTCCTGAACTAAAATTGTCAATTTTTCTAGTTCTCCTTTCAGCTCTGTCTTTGCTTCATGCATTTTGAGGCTTTTGTTTGTTACATTTTGTTACCTTTAGGATTATTAGGTCTTCTTAGTATATTGACTTTAAAAATCATTGCATAAATGCCATTCTTTGTGGTAATAATATTCTTAGCTCTGATGTCCTTTTTTCTTGTTTGTTTTTTGTTTTTTATTACTTTTTATATATTAATGATTAGGATTTTTTTATCTCTTTAACCCATTTACAAAATTGTATTTAAGTGAATTTCTTGTAAACAACATATAAACATATAGTGGGCTGCTTTTTTTTTTTTTTTTTCCCCCCCACATTCTGCCTATCTTCTCTGCCTTTTGATGGGTATATTTAGACAGTTTAGACTTACAGGATTTATTGATATGTTGAAATTATGTGTATTATTTTATTATCTTCCATTTTCTCTAGTTCTTGTTTCTTGATTTTTCTCCTCTTTGATTATTCAAATCTTTTATTTAATAATGCCTTTTTAATAGTTTTTTAAATCACATGGCATAGCTTTTCTAGCAATTGCAAGGGATTTTGCAAAAATATTTACAGATTATCATCATTAATTGACTGACAAATTACCACCTTCACTGAAATATAGAAATCTTACTTCATTTGGTTACTTTATCTTCCCCATTGTTCAAGATCATTGTCTTGAACACCAGCTAGTGTTATAACTTATGTTTTAATTATCAAGTAGAATTTATAAAACTCCTAAGGAGCATGATAGTTTATTGCAGCCATGCAGCCATGTTTCTCCTTTTTCCCATGTTACTCTTCCTTTCTGATGCCTTGTTTACTTTACTTCTCTCTCTCTCTAACTTTCTGGGTCAATTTTCTTTTCATGAATCACAAAGGATTCACCCTTGGTGTTTTATATTCTATGGCTTTTAAAAAATGTATAATAACTTGTATACACCATTGTAATATCATATAACTTTTAGTTCCCTAAAAATGCTGAGATCTGTGTACCCATCATTCCCTCCCCGAACCCCCGGTGACAAGAAGTTGTTTTACTGCATCCATAGTTTTGCCTTTTCCAGAATGTCATATTGTTAGAATCACACAGCATATAGTCTTTTCAGATTGGCTTTTTTCACTCAGTAATATACATTTATGGTTCTTCTTGTTTTCTTTAGGGCTTGATTGTTTGTTTGTTTGTTTTAGCACAGAATAATATTCCATTATCTGGATATACCACAGTTTTTATCTACTGTCTACTGAAAGACATCTTGGTTGATTCCAAGCTTTTATGAACATCCACATGAAAATTTTATGTGGACACAGGTTTTCAATTTATTTGGTAAATACAAAGAGTATGATTGCTAAATTGTATGATTAAAGTAAGTTTAGGTTTGTAAGAAACTGCCAAACTCTCTTCCAAGTGGCTGTATGATTTTCAATTACTTCCAACAATGAGAGTTCTTGTGCCTCTACATCCTTATCAGCATTTGACCCTGTTTGTGGACTTTATGTGTTGTAATAAATGTGTAGTGGTAGCTCATTGTTCTAATTTGTAATTCCCTAATGACATATGATGTTCAATATATTTTCATATGCTTACTTGCCATTTGTATATCTTCTTTGGCAAAGTGTCTCTTCAGATCTATCGTCCATTTGTTAATCGGGTTTTTCATTTCCTTGTGTTGAGTCTTAAGTGTTTTTCATATATATTTTGGATACAGTCCTTCATCCTATATCTTTTGAAAATATTTCTCCTAGTCTATGCATATGTTCTCATTCTGGTGTCATTGTCCTTTGTAGAGCAGAAGTTTTTAATTTCAATAAAGTCTCATTTATCAAGTATTTCTTTCATTGATTATCCCTTTTTTATTGTAACTAAAAAGTCATTATCATATCCGAGGATATCTAGGTTTTGTCCTAGGTTATCTTCTATGGGCTTTTAGTTTACATTTAGGTTTATTATCCATTTTAAGTTATTTATTTTATTTTTTGATGGGGGGCAGAAAAAAAAGAGAAAGAATCTTAACCAGATCCCACATCCAGCATGGAACCCAAATTGGGGCTCAGGCTCACGACTGTGAGATTATGACCTGAGCTGAAATAGAAAGTTGGACGCTTAACCAGGACACCCAGGCGCCCTCATTTTTTTTTTTCTTTTTTTAAGCACATGGATGTCCAGTTGTTCCTGTGCTATTTGTTAAAAAGATAATCTTGGCCCGTTGTATTGCCTTTGCCCCTTTGTCAAACACAGGTTGATTATATGGATCTGTTTCTGGGTTCTCTATTCTGTTCCCTTTGTATCCATCTAATTCTTCACTGGTACCACACTGTCTGATTACTGTGGTTTCATTGTTTAAAGTTGGGTAGTCTCAGTCCTACAACTTTGTTCTTCTCCTTCAATATTGAATTGGCTATTCTGACACTTTTACCTCTCCACATAAGCTCTAGACTCAGTTTGTTGATATCCACAAAACAACTCACTTAAGATTTTTACTGGGATTGCATTGAATCCATAGATTAATTTGGGAAGAATTAATACTTGTTGATACTGTGTTTTCCCACCAATGAATGTGGAACATCTCTCCACGTATTTAGTTCTTAATTGTTATCTTTCAGCATAGCTTGTAGTTGTCTTATATAGATCTTACTTATATTTTGTTAGATTTATAATGAAGTGTTTCATTGGGGGGGATAAAAATTTAAACAGTATTGTGATTTTAATTTCAAATTCCAGTTGTTCATTGCAGATATATTGGAAACTGATTGAGTTGTGTATATTAGTCTTGCATCTGCAACTTTGCTATAATTGCTTATTAGTATAAGGAGTTTTTGTTATTCTTTCAGATTTTCAACATAGATGATCATATCATTTGTGAACAAAGAGAGTTTTAATTCTTCTTCCCAAACTACATAGCTTTTCTTTCCTTTTCTTACTGTAGAACCTAGGACTACCAGTACAGTGTTTAAAGGCACTGGTGAAAGGGGATATCCTTTCCCTGTCCCTGATCTTCAATGGAAATTTTTGAGTTTCTCATCAAGATATATGATATTAGATAGAAGTTTTTCACATGTTATTTATCAAATTTAAGAAGTTTCCCTCTATTCCTAGTTTTCTGAGATTTTTTTTTTTACCATAATTGGATATTGGATTTTTGTCAAAAGGTTTTTTTTTTTGTTCTGCATCTATTGATATGATCATATGATTCTATTTTTGCCTGTTGATGTGATTACATTAATTTTAAAATGTTGAGCCAATCTTACCCACTTGGTTGTTGTGTAAAATTCATTTTGTGCATTATTGAATTCAATTTGCTAATATTTTGTTAAGAAATTTTGCACCTATAAGAAATACTGGTCGAAAGACCAGTATTTTTTTTTTTCTTGTAAAGTTTTGGTTTTGTTATTAAAGTAATGCTAGCCTCATAGAATAAATTAGAAAGTATTTCATCTGCTTTTGTCCTCTGGAAGAGATTATATAGAACTTGTATATTTTCTTAAAATTCTGCAGTCTTCAATAGTGAATTCATGTGGGCACAGTGTTTTCTATTTTGGCAGCTTATTAATTATTTATTCAATCAGATATAGGCTGATTCAGATTGCTATTTTTTTCTGTCAGTTTTGGCAAATTGTGTCTTTCAAGGAATTGGTCCACTTCAGTTAACTTCATAGAGTTCATCATATTCCTTTAATCATCCTTTTGTTGTCTATGGGATTTGTAGTGATCCCCCTCCTTTTGATATTGGCAATATGTCTTTTTTTCTTAGCATGGCTAGAGACCTATTGATTCTATTGATTATTTAAAAAGAAAAACAGCTTTTGGTTTTCTTGATATTCTCTATTGATTACTGCTTTCAATTTCATTAATATCTGCTCTAGTTTTTATTCCTATTGCTCTGTTTACTTTGGACTTAACTTTCTCTTCATTTAGATTCACAAAATGAGAGCTTAGATGATTTTTTTTTTACCTCTAACTTTTCAGTTATATGCTTCTGATGCCATGAATCTCCCTCTAAACTCTGCTTTCACTACATCTCATGAATCTTGATAAGTTGTATTTCCATTTTTATTCAGTTCAAAGTATTTCTCTTGAGATTCTTTCTTTAACTTATTAAGAAGTGTGTTGGTTTAGGGAGCCTGGGTGGCTCAGTTGGTTAAGTGGCTGATTCTTGATTTTGGCTCAGGTCATGATCTCACACTTAGTGTGTTTGAGTCCTACATCGGTCTCTGCACTGAAAGTATGGAGCCTGCTTGGGATTCTCTTTCTCTCCCTCTCTCTGCCCCTCCCTTGCTTGCTCTCTCCCTCTCTCTCTCTTTCTCTCCCTCCCTCTCAAAATAAATAATTTTTTTTAAAGTGTGTTGATTTATCTCCAAGTGTTTTGAGATTTTGTAGTTATCATTCTGTTTTCTAGTTTGACTTTATTATGGTCTGACAGCAGACATCATATAATTTCTATTCTTTTAATTTTAAAGTGTTTTTATGGCACAGAATGTGTCTATCATGGTGAATGTTCAATGCAAGTTGAGAAGAATATGTAATCTTATGTTGAATGAAGTAGTTTATAGATATCCATGATTTCCAGTTGATTGATGCTGGTGTGTTTAATTATATCCTTACTGATTTTGTGCCTGCTGGATATTTCCATTTCTGATAGAGGGGTGCTTAGTTTTCCAATTATAATAGTGGATTCATTTATTTCTCCTTTCAGTTCTTTCAGTTTGTTTCCTGTATTTTGATGCTATTTTATTAGGTGCATGCCATTAATAATTGCCATGTCTCTTGAAATATTGACCCCCTTTGTCATTATGTATTTTGTCAAATGCTTTTTCTGCATCTATTGACAGGATCATATGGATCATATGGTTCTTATCCTTTCTTCTATTAATGGGATGTATCACGTTGATTTGCGGATATTGAACCAGCCCTGCAGCTCTGGGATGAATCTCACTTGATTATGGTGAATAATTCTTTTAATATACTATTGAATTTGATATGGTAGTATCTTGTTGAGAATTTTTGCATCCATGTTCATCAGGGATATTGGCCCATAATTATCCTTTTTAGTGAGGTCTCTGTCCAGTTTGGGAATCAAAGTAATGCTGGCTTCATAGATTGAGTCTGGAAGCTTTTCTTCCATTTCTATTTTTTTGGAACAGCTTGAGAAGGATAGGTATTAACTCTGCTTTAATTGTCTGGTAGAATTCCCCTGGGAACCCATCTGGCCCAGGGCTTCTTATTTGTTGGGAGATATTTTTGATAAGTGATTCAATTTCTTCACTGGTTATGAGACTATTCAAATTTTCTACTTTTTCCCGTTTAAGTTTTGGTAGTGTGTGGGTGTCTAGGAATTTACCCATTTCTGCCAGGTTGTCCAGTTTGTTGTCATATGGTTTTTGATAGTGTTCTCTAATAATTGTTTGTGTTTCTGTAGTGTTGGTTGTGATCTCTCTTCTTTCATCTGTGATTTTATCTATTTGGGTTCTCTGTGTTGTTTTTGAGAAGTCTGGCTAAGGGGTTATCAATTTTATTTTTTCAAAAAACCAACTCTTAGATTAATTGATCTGTTCTTATTTTTGTTTGATTCTATATTGTTTATTTTTGCTCTACTCTTTATTATTTCTCTTCTGCTGGCTTTGTACTTTCTTTGCTGTTCTGCTTCTAGTTCCTTTAGGTGTGTGGTTAGGTTTTGTATTTGGGATTTTTCTTGTATCTTGAGCTAAGCCTGGATTGCAATGTGTTTTCCCCTTAAGGCTGCCTTTGCTACATCCCAAAGGGTTTGGACTGTTGTGTTTTCATTTTCATTTGCTTCCATATATTTTTTAATTTCTTTTTTAATTGCCTGGTTGACCCATTCATCCTTCAGTATGATGTTCTTTAACCTCCATGAATTTGGGGACTTTCCAATTTTTTTTTTCTCTTGTGGTTGATTTCAAGTTTCATAGCATTGTGATCTGAATATGTGCATGGTATGATCTCAATTCTTTCATATTTATTGAGGGCTGTTTTGTGACCCAGTATGTGATTTTTCTTGGAGAATGTTCCATGTGCATTAGAGAATGTGTATTCTCTTGCTTTTGGATAAAAAGTTCTGAATATAGCTGTGAAGTCCATCTGGTCCAGTGTATCATTCAGGGCCTTGTTTCCTTATTGATTTTTTTTGCATAGATGATCTGTCCATTGCTGAAATTAGAGTATTAAAGTCCCCTACAATTACCATATTCTTATCAATAAGATTGGTTATGTTTGTGATTGTTTTATATATTTGTGTTCTCTCAAATTGGGTGCATAAACTTTTATAATTCTTAGTTCTTCTTGATGGATAGACACTGTAATTATGATATAACGTCCTTCTTCATCTCCTGTTACAGCCTTTAGTTTAAAATTTAGTCTGTCTGATATAAGTATGGCTATCCCAGCTTTCTTTTGACTTGAAATAGCATGATAGATGGTTCTCCATCCCCTCCCTTTCAATATGAAGGTGTCCTCATGTCTAAAATGAGTCTCTTGTAGACAGTATATAAATCAATCTTTTTTTTTTTTATTCATTCTGACACCCTATATTTTTTTGATTGGAGCATTTAGTCCATTTACATTCAGAGTTATTATTGAAAGATATAGATTTAGTGTCCTTGTGTTATCTGTAGGTTTCACACTTGTGGTGATGTCTCTGGTCCTTTGTAGTCTTTGCAACATTCCACTCACAGAATCCCCCTTAGGATCTCTTTCATGGTTGGTTTAGTGATCATGAACTCCTTCAGTTTCTGTTTGTCTAGGAAAACTTTTATCTTTCCTCCTGTTCTGAATGACAGGCTAGCAGGATAAGGGATTCTTGGCTGCATATTTTTTCCTATTCAGCACAATGAATATTTCCTGCCACTCCCTTCTGGCCTGCCAAGTTTTAGTGAACAGATCTGCTACTACCCTGTGTCTGCCCTTGTAGGTTAAGATGCATTTGTCCCTAGCTGCTTTCAGAATTCTCTCTTTATCTTTGTATTTTGCCAGTTTTAGTATGATATGACATGGAGAAGACCCATTCCTGTTAAATCTGAAGGGAGTTCTGTGTGCCTCCTGGATTTGGATGTCTATTTCCTTCCCCAGATTAGAGACGTTCTCAGCTATACTTTGTTCAAGTAAACCTTCTGTTCCTTTCTCTCTCTTCTTTTTCTTCCAAAACTTCTGTGATACAGGTATTATTATGTTTCATTGAATCACTTAGTTCTCTAATTCTCTTGTCGTCTAATATTTTCTTATCTCTTTTTCTTGGCTTCACCATTGTCAACAATTTTATCTTCTATTTTACTTTTTCTCCCCTTTGCTTCCTCCATCTTTGCTGTCACTGCGTCTTGTTTATTTTACACCTCATTTACATCATTTCTTAACTAGTCGTGACTATTTCTTAGTTCCTTGATCTCTGCAGCAATAGTTTCTCTGCTGTCTTCTATGCTTTTTAAGTCCAGCTATTAATCTTATGACTATTATTCTAAATTCTTGATCAGATATATTGTTTATATCTGTTTTGAGCAATTCTCTACCTGTGATTTCTTCTGGAATTTCTTTTGAGGAGAATTCTTCCATTTCACCATTTTGGCTAGTTTTCTGTCCCTTATGAATTTTAATAGCTTATTATGTGTCCTGCACCTTTGAGCACTTCTATATTAAAAGGGGTCATCCACTGTCCAGGGCCTGGCCCTTCAGGAGGTGTTTTTGGAGTGTGTAGCATGTTCTCTGTTGTTGTGACTCTGGTTGCTTTATGTCCCTACTTGTAGTTGTGGTTTGGTCCTTCCACCAGGTGTGCTTTGATTTGTTCATTGAAGTAACCCTGGAAAAAAACTTAAGGGGGGGGTTGCTGCTGGAGAAGCTTTATCCCATACAAAGAGAGAAATGACAGGGTGGGGGAAAAAAAAGAAAAGAAAAGAAAAATTGAGCGGGCAGAGAATCAGAGAGACTATATGACTTATTCTAGAGATAAGGAGAGGAAAATAAAGAGATACAGAAGAGTTGTAAAAAGAATAGATTAAAAATGTTTGCTTAAACAAACCAACAATCAGAATAACCAGGACAGAGAAGGGATGGAATAAGAAAAATAAAAGGAGGAGGAGGAGGAAGAGGAAGAGGAAGAATAAATAATAATAATAACAAATATGTATTTATATATATATATCTACATATGCATATATACATAATATGTCATATAATTATATACTATATATAACATATACATATATTATATACATAATATATAATGTATATATAGTACATGTATTATATGATTACATATTATGTATATAATATATAATATATAAGAATATATAAGAATTAACCAAGAACAAATTGGAAAATTCAAAACCACTGGACTGATAGCTGATGGTGCCTTGGAACCAGTGGCTGGTGGCTGTGTTGGTCTGGAGGAGGGGCGATCTGGTTCAGTCAGTGTCAATCTTGTTCTGTTACATATGAATATGACATGAGCTGAAATTGGACACTCAGGTGTCCCTAGATTTTCATTTTAAAAGATGCATATCATTTGAGTATTGGAGGATATCGTTTATTCATATACATGTTCTCATTCTATTCACAGAAAGAACAATAATCAATATATGTTTAATTGATTTTAATTTGATAAAATTAGGATAATAAAGTTTACAAATGTAGACATCACAATAGCCTGTTGTAATAAGTGATAAAGAAAACTGAGCAGGGGCTGGGTGGGGTTAAGCAAATTTATATGTTTATAAAGCAGAGTACCAGACAAAAAAGAGCTCCCTAGAGAGGGAGCTCCAGAGATCTGAAAAAGACTCCTTTGAGTTTTTAGATAAATAATAATCAATTAAAGTATGTAATAAAGCTGTACAACATTAGGGGAAAATGGCCAAAAGAATTAGAAGTAACAACCTCTTAGGTAATTCATGGCTAGGAATAGGTTCTGTTCTCACCAGATACAACCTAAACTTCTCCTATATCACAAGATATTGAACAAACTATTGAGAAGAATTTTGCCAGTAGTGATGCAAAATTACCCAAAATGAAATACTCCTATAGTCCTACTAAATACTACAGAGAATAAAACTGTTTTCATGTAAAATAGTAAATTCCTATCTGAAGCAAAAACCATAGAGCATGCAAGGTCAGATATATAAATACAAACACTCTAATAAGAGGATATTTAAAATATGACCAGTTCAAAGCAGATCAAATGGACAAGTAAATAAGTAAGGAGATAAAATATCTAAACATGATACAACAAGGTGGACCCATTGGTATATTTCAAACTCTACCCCCTACAATAAGAGAATACATTGTCTTTTCAACTATCCAAGAGATATTTACAAAATGTTCCTTAATAGGTGACAAAGAAACATTAATTTTCACAAGGCAGAAATAGTAGATTTCCTCATCAAATGGCAAAAAAGAAACCCTAGAAATTACCAAGAAAAACAAAAAACAAACAAAAAAGGGCCTTCCACTCAGAAATTTTCATACCCTTTGTCAGACAAATATTGAGTAGGAGGGAAAGTATACACTGAAACTAGACTTTTAAAAAGTTAATGACAAGGAAAACCCTACACATCTGAATATATGATACATTTAAATTAATAGGAGATTAAAATTCATATCTCTAAACATTTTTATCAGTAATTTAGAAAGATGTAAAATAATCTCTCTGCTTAGGAAACTAGACAAAGGAAAACAAAGTGGGCCTTTTCATATGGAAATTTAAGGGAGGAAATAATAGCAAAATATTATGAGAAAACCTAGATTTAATTAGTTGATAGCTAACTTGTTCAAACAAAAAGAGAAACACAAAACAAGTAATGCAAAGGGGGAAAATAATCATTGAAACATAAGTGATTTAAAAATTATGAGACTAACATGTAGACCTCTGTGAAAATAGATATGAAAACTTGCATGAAATGGATAATTTCCTAGCAAAATAGTCTACGAAAATTGATCCTATTAGCTTACACATCCAAAAACAAATAGGATAAATCATTGTAATTATTAAGAAAATATCTTCTTGGTGCACCTGAGTGGCTTAGTCCATAGAGCAACCTACTCTTGATTTGGGCTCAGGTCATGATTTCAGGGTCGTGGGATCAAGCTCCAAGTCAGGCTCTGTGCTGAGTGTGGAACCTGCTTGGGATTCTCTTTCTTCTCCCCTGCTCACTCTTTTCTCTCTCAAATTAAAAAATAAATCAAATCTTTACAAAAAAATTCTGTCCTCCTCTGTTCCTCTAACTGCTTTTGCATGCACGTTCTCTCTCTCTCTAAAAAAAAAAAAGAAAAGAAAATACATTTTCCCCATCCCCACCTTCCAACAAAGCAACAGATATAGGACTTAACAAAGGAATTCTACCAGATTCAATGATTAGCTATTCTATTCATTGTATGAATTATTCCAAATATTAAAACTGTAGAGAAACTTCCCAAACTTTCATAAAGCAAGTATAATACTGATACATAAAATTACCAACTATAATTCTTGTGAATAACTTATGTAAAAATAAAAAAATATATATATTAATCAAAAGGATCTAGCATGTTGACACTGATGCTCCCATATAAAGATCTGGAGTGATCATCTCCAGAGAGCAGATAGCTCTGATCATCTTCCAGCATAGGCCAGAGAAAGACACACAATGGTCTGTGAGAATTGATATAACCAGCATCAGCATTACTTAACTGAAAGCACCTATGTTAATATGACTCTCATAGAAAATTCTTGGTGGGGAAATTATAACTATAAATAAATAACTTCACTGTTTTATTTAAGAAATTTTTGCCAACCGTTTTATCTGAATAATACTTTGTCAAGATGAACAAACATCAAATCTATTGTTGCAATAGATTCCTCACATGGAAAAGAACCTGTTGATCAAAGTTTATTTTAATGCTTTCTTCAAAACACTTGTGTCATCAACTTCATCCAGTCCCTATAAGCTCCCCACTTTGAAAGACCTACTTTAAACCACTTTAGCCTAGGTACCAAAAAAAAAAAAAAAAAAAAAAAAAAAAATCCTTCTCCAGCTTATCTCTGAGAAACTACTGTCAAGTTATGTTCTTTCAAGATGTGGAAAATTAAATGAATTCAGATTTCTTTTATCAGTAGTATTCCCTGCTAGTCTTTATGGGACATTCAATTGTCAACAAAATGCCATTTTGAGTTGAAAATATAATCACCGTGATGAAAACATGTATTTAATATGAGCCCTTGGAAGTGAAGTTTCTACAGTCAAGATGGTTGTTATAAACATTTAGCTGAATTTAAAACTAAAACTCAAAAGTTAAAGTGGAAGATTTAGAATTGGATGTTGACATTCATTTGCACATATATTATGTTTACAGATTCTCATTTTAATGGAAATAAATGGAACTTGTCTTTTTCTATTATTAATTCTGTTTTTCTTATAACTATTTGTTATAATCTTATAAACTGTTTCATGGCCTACTTATTTATGGCTAAATATAATTGTATTATTTTAACTTTATGATTATGAAAAAGTCATATTTTCTCAGAAGGCCTCATACAAATGTCTATCATCAATTCACATTTCAAAATTGGTTTACAATCCTTTACAAAATTATTTTATAAAGTTGATTACATAGAAACTCTTAAACACATAAAACAATATACAATATTTCATTTCGCTTCCTCCAAATTTCTAACCCTCACTGAAAAATTCACTTGTTCCAGTTGTCATCACAAACTTTTGCCTGTCAATTAAAATGCTAATTGGTTTGTTTATTTACAGAGGTGTCTTATGGCCTCTAGTGGTGCATTGCATATGTGCATTATAAAAAGCAGACTTGCATTCTCCAAAACAAATCACTGAAAAACAGATGGATAAAAGTTTTACAAAATCACTCACAATTTGGATTTGTCTAAGACCTCTTCTGTCTTCCTCCTATCTATATACCTGTCAAGGAGTAGGAATTTCACTGGATGTTCAGGTTAGAAAGACTAATTTCTATAGTAACATGAAAGAAAACAAGAGTCCAAAGAAACAGGAGAATATTACATTTATGTAAAGAACATGGAAAAAGGACTTCAAAGGTACAAAAATAAATTAATTGTTCAGAGTTCCTTAATAACAGAGGAGCAGAAAGCTATGTTCCAACCTTCAGTTTCCTAGGCTGCTCTAAACTGACAACTTGATGTTAAATAATAGTATTAATGACAGTAGCACTAATGATATCAACTTTTGCTAAACACTTTTTGTCAAAAACCTTACTCAAATTTTCTCTAATCCTAGCAACCCTGAAAAGCCTTTTATTTTATTAAAAAAATTTTTTGAAAACAGTCTATTTTAACCTTAATAAGGGTAAGAGAGGATAGCTATTACCCAGAGCAACGGAGCTCTTAAGAACAGGTAGCATTTTCTTTTCATGATACTATATTTCTTAACCTGATGTTAATGAGCCATATGGCATAAGTGTGAGAGTTATCCTTCATACATCGCTTTCCTTTAGTATCTACATCGATAAGTCCTCCACTTTGGTCCAAGTCACTGTATTTCCTCCCTGTCTTACCAAAACCCTTTGTTTGATAACCTTGGCCCCCTTGAAATGATTATTGCCATCATTTTTTACTGGACATCTCCTAACTCTTATTTCAGTACTCAGCTGAAACATTATTTATCCAGGGAAAGACTCCCCCAATTTCTAAGAAACAAAATTAGATCTCCTTGTATTTTATACCCATATACTCTACTCTTAGCATTTGAATGATCACAAGGGTGGTCAATAATTGATCATGAAGTTATGTCTTTAAAATAAATATCCATTAGACTCTTAAATTAGGGACAATGTGTCTCTGATTCACAAACATAACCCCGATGCCTTAAAGGATGCCTAACATGTAGCAGGAGCTCAATGAATATTTGTTGAAAAAATAAATAAGGCAATGATATTTAAGGTAACCACACAGAAAAAAGTTGTGGTTATCTCCTATGTGCACTGGTTTGTCTATCTTCCAAGTTTCTGCTTCATGGGACAGTACAGATAGAATGTTAGTGTTGGAAAGATCTTTAAAGTTCATCTTGTTCTAGAATAAATGCTTGCCACTTAGCTATAATGTCCCTTTAAATAGTCATCTGTTCTGTGGTTAAATATCTTTAATCCCAGGAAATTTTGTATCCAGAGGAAACCCATTAATGGATTGATATTTAGGCCCATATCACTGATTCCAAGAACAATCAATTAAAATGTCCACTTGGGTAGCATGTTAAACTCCTACCTAACAAACTCGTTACTGAATTTCTGCTTTTCCAACCATAGAGAAGAGGTCCAATTAACAATTGGAAGATGTTAAAAAATGATGTCCGTCTACCTTCTACACGGGCATAGACAATGCAGACCCTTAGTATACACACTTCATATAATCTCTGTGGATCTTATTGACAGTTGGTTACAATTCTAACTGTGCTTTAGGGAAAAGTCTGTTTGCTAAAACAGCCAATGAAGGAGATTGTTCTGGTTCACTGGAACTTTATTCTTTAGAGAATAATATCTAGCCCAGAACAACAAAGCTCTATGATTTCGATATGTCACCACTTTAAAATAGGCATAAATTTGATTCCTCTAAGAGTACTTATATAAGGTTTGGCAGTGGGGGGGGTGGGTGAAGGTGGGTGGAGAGTGAAAAGATAGTAGTACAGTAGGATAATTTCCCAGTAGTCCTTATGCTATTTTTGTATTAAATACTGGAAACATATCCACACAAAAAGAACACTCAGAGATTCACTTCACTTCCAGAGTTGCAGTTATGTTATAAAGCTCTAATATTGCCTAGTTTCTGTTGTTGTTGTTGTTGTTTTGTTTTTTTAATATTCAGTTTTCTTTTGGAGCATATGTACTTAAAGTAGAAACACTGACATAAATAGTTAGGACATTAAGTGAAGGGAAATCTCTACCTGTATTTAATTTGTCAGTCTCCCCTGGTCCTCAAGTGTGAGAAGCTAGCTATATTAGAATCTCTTACACTGTCAGTAAAGGTAATATTTTGCTAAAATAATTTTTTAAATCTATACTTCATAATAACTATGTTTGCATTATAAGTTGTTTTTTTTCTCATGTAATTGAGCCAATTGATCTTTCCCCAAATGTCCTATAAATTAAATGCCAAAATAATATTAAACTTTTGGCAAAGAGAAATGATTATACCTACACATGTATGCAGTCACAACTAATTATATATCCATAGCAGGTGGCAATAAATATTTTCCTGCAAACACTGGCTGATGTTATAAAAACATTCACCTTTCCACAGATTCATGTCGTTCCCCATGGTGCATTGCAATATTTGTTTTGCTGACAACTAACACTCAGGAATCTGACATTAGATCACTTTCAATTAAGTATGAAAGAGTGGCAGACAGAAACTCAGGGGAAGATGTATTTTGACTTAATGCCAGTATAAAACACAACAGTTCTTACTCTGGAAAACCCTGACAGTGTCAAATAAAATTCCAGACATTTTAGAATCAAAGTTGGCATAAAATGTTTATGATACATAAAATGTATACTTTTATATTGGATTATGAGTATTTCTTTTATTGTGGTTTCATTCACTTTTACTCAGAGAGGGAAAACAAGGCTATTAATTTGAGCCCCTACAAATATGTTACAACTAACAAATATTAACTCTGCACCTAGCCAAATACCTTTTTTTAAAAATATCTAACAAAATAAAAGGGAGTACTTGATATGGATTAATCATGATGTACTAAACAAAATCACTACTGTGGAGGTAAAAGGTAAATGGTAAGTAAATCTATGAGATGGAACTAAGAGACCAAACATACTGAATCACTTCAAAGAACACATTATAGATTAGGTAAATTGACAAGCAAGTGTGTGTGTGTGTGTATAAATAAATTGTGTGAGCTTACACACACACTACACACACACACACACACACATAATATATAAAGTTGTGCTTTATTTGAATACCTTAGGGCTTAAATGGGTACAGTTGTCAGGGATTTGATCCCTTATATGTGTGCTTGACTATTTTATTAGAGACCTCAACTGATAATAATCTGATAGATTCTTTGGAACCACTTTTGACACACAACATCAAATGAGAGTTTAGTTAAAGATCTGGAAGATAGGTAACTGCGTCAGCAAAACAAGCCATATATACTATATGAAGCTATCCATAAATCAAATGAAATGTGTTAAGTTTTCATTTTATAAAGTTTATTTCTCAAGGACAAGATCAATGAACAATAGAGGACAGAGTGGGAAGGCCAGTACCAAAGTTGGTGGTAGTTTAATAGTTCTAAAAGGAAGGGATTTTTCCATTTCAGCACATTTGCCCCAGCTCCTATCATAAATCCACAATTTTATATTTCAAAAATTATATTGATATTAATTTCTTCACCCATCCACTGAGGTGTAGCCAGAATGAGTATGTGCTGCATACACTATTCTAAGCTACAATTTATCAGTTTTTTTAACTTCTTTATTCTCTCAACATATCCATTATCTATTACAAAAAGCAAATATGTTTTCTATTACTCTGAATACATTATAGTCTTACCTTTTCATAAGATTTTAATTGTAAATAAGGACTGCATTTCTCACCCTTTGTTTTTCAAGTTATTGAAAACATCCTGTATTTATCTTAAGGTTTCAGAAAAACTCTATTTGTCACATTGCTGCAATGTATGTGCGAAGCATATAAACTCTCACCCTTTCTGGAAAAGAAAAAAAAGCAACTTTATATTTAAGATTTTTCTATATTCTATGTAAAGTAAATGCATGAAAAAAATTGCAAGTAGGAGTAAAAAAATCCAAGTCATCTTTTGATTTTGTTTTGAACTTGTATTTACTAACCACAGAATAATCACTCAAAATAATAATTAAATTATTATTAATCCTAATTACAGTCAATCATTATACTGAGTTACCAACATGTTTACCAATTTTTCTGTTCATCCTTACTGATTATCACCCACCATTTTCTTCTGGAGTTAATTTCCTTCTTATTGCAGTACTTTATTAGTATTTTTAAAATTCCCTTAAATAAAGAGCCATGATTAATACTGTTTTACTGTGTTTAACATGTCATTATTTTACCCTCAGTCTTGAATGATCTATTGGCAGAATATATAATTCTAGCTTGACAGTTGTTTACACTCAACACATTAAAGGTATTACTTAACAATTTTATGGGCACAATGGAGTGTGGTGAGAAGTGTGGTGTTGAAACATTGTTATTAGTTTGGTTGTAACATACTCTTTAATAATAGCTATTGTAAAGATTTATTTATATTCTTTAGTTTCACAATGTTGTGTATGGTATTGTGCTTATCATCCCAGTTCACTACTTGGTGCATTCCTGCACTGTCAGGATTCATGCTTATCTTCAAATCTAGGACATTTTCAACCATTAGCTCTCTTAATACTACCATACCTGTGTTTTATATAAGTAACCTAAAATAATGGATAATTGAACATGTTTATCTAGAGAACTTTGAGTTAAGTGGTGACTTATACATTTAAGTAAATTCAAAGTCAAACTCCCAAATATATTTTGTGATGGTAAATGAAGTTCTAAATAAAATTAGAATATGGAGACAGTTGCAATAGGTGGAAAACAACCCATTGGAGAGGACCAATGGAAAGCTAAAAGAATGAAAAAAATCAGGATAATACGTATTAAGGAAATATTGAGGACACAATTTAATGACAACTACTACATGGTAACAGAATTATTGTACTGCATATAGAACAAAATGATACAGTATAGCAATGTCCACAGGTCAGTAAGGAACCCATGCCTGAATTCTCCTAAATTCTTTACAAGTAGACAATGGCCTTCCAAAAGAGGAACAGTGATATCAGAATGGACATATAAAGTCTGATATTAACCTAAATGCTGAAAAATTATATAGAATTAGTATAATTTATCAGATAGTTAACTGGTCAATTACTAAACACAGTTAAGAAAAAAGCCAACTAAACAGTGGGAGGTAAATTTTAGAAGGCAAGATATGAAGTCTTGGAAAATAAGAAAACAAACAATGTAGGATTTTGGATAAAATTGATAGATCCTCCCAGATATCAACCAAAACAGAGATCCTACAGGCTTTCCTGTATCTGAATAAGACTAATTTTACCTAGTGGTAAGATCCCATGAGAACACCTGCTTGGTTCTGTGGGCACTTTACCCCATAGGAAGGTGGCATACCTGAAGAAGGAAAAGAAAAAGGACTACTAAATATTAGGGCCCAATATAACAGATCTTGTTGCTTTGGTCTTTAGGCAGAACCAAATATGAATCTGGCTTCATGAATAAGATGGAGTACTGTGTATTAAAGTTCCCCTGAGTATGTTTTCATGCTTTATAAAAAATAGGAAGTGGCAGGTAGTATGTTATCAACTGGTCATTTTGAATAAAACTGAGAATTTCCTTTTGCAACTATAATTCTTCATTGCTTTTTTATAAAATATTTTGGTATAAGCTTTAGAAAGAAGTATACTAAATATTGTGAGGAAAGTAATCTCTATTTCAATATAAAAATTAGCTATGAATAAAAGGCTAACATAAGAATAAATAGTGAAATACTAAAAGCTTCTCCTCTGACTTTAATACCATATTATTTATTTATTTTTTAATGTTTATTTTTGAGACACAGAGACAGAGCATGAACAGGGGAGGGGCAGAGAGAGAGGGAGACAGAGAATCGGAAGCAGGCTCGAGTCTCTGAGCTGTCAGCACAGAACATTAATGCAGAGCTCGAACTCACAAACAGAATAATTCACAAGAAAATATCTCTATGATCCTGAGGTAGGCAGAAATTTCTTAAACTCAACACAAAATGTATTAACCATGAAACAAAAAAAAAGTTATTAAGTTAAAAAAAATGGCCATTAAAATATAACACTAATGAACTATATATATATACACATATAACACTGTAGGCAAACTACAGACAGAAGGCAATATATGTGTAATAAGAATTGATGGATGAAATCAGAGACTTAGACATATACAAAAATATGTTATATATATGTATATATATATTACATATATGATAAACACATATTTGGGATAATGAATAATAAAAGCACTTGAGTGGGAAAAAAGCCAAGATTTCTTTACTCAGCAAGGCTGTCATTCAGAATAGAAGGAGAGACAGAGTTTCCCAGGCAAACAAACTAAAGGAGTTCATGACCACTAAACCAGCCCTGCAAGAAATTTTAAGGCTGAGTCTTTGGAGAAAAAAAACAAAACAAAAGACCAAAAGTAACAAAGATTAGAAAGGTCCAGAGAACATCACCAGAAATACCAACTGTGTAGGCAATACAATAGCACTAAATTCATATCTTTCAATAATTACTCTGAATGTAAAAGGACCCTAAAAGACATAGGGTATCAGACTGTATAAAAAACAAGCTCCATCTATGTGCTGCCTACAAGAGACTCATTTTAGACATAAAGACACATGCAGATTGAGAGTGAGGATGAAGAATCATCTATCTTATTAATAGATGTAAAAAGAAAAGCCAAATTAGCCAGACTAACATCAGAAAAATTAGACTTTAAAACAAAATGGTAACAAGAGATGAAGATAGGTATTGTATTATTATTAAGGGGTCTTTCCATCAATAAGATATAACAATTGTAAATATTTATGCCTCCAAATTGGACATACCCAATTATATAAATCGATTAATAACAAACATAAACTCATTGATATTAGCACAATAATAGTAGGGGAGTTCAATACCCCACTAACAGCAATGGACAGATCATCTAAGCAGAAAATCAAAAAGGAAACAATGACTTTCAATGACACACTGGATCAGATGGACTTAACTAATATATTCAGAACATTTATACTGAAGCAGCAAAATTCATATTCTTCTGGAGTGCACATAGAACATTTTCCAGAATAGATCACATACTGGGTCACTAATCAGTCCTCACCAAGATCACACCATGCAGATTTTTAGATCACAATGCTATGAAAGTTGAAATCAGCCACAAGAAAATATTTGGAGGTTAATGACATCCTACTAAAGAATGAAAGGGTTAACCAAGAAACTAAAAGGGCATGAAAAAGTACATGGAAGCCAATGGAAATTAAAATACAACAGTCTGAAACTTTTGGGATACAGCAAAGGCAGCATAAGAGGGAAGTATATAGCAATCCAGGCCTTCCTAAAGAAGGAAGAAATGTCTCAAATACACAACCTAACCTTACACCTAAAGGAGCTGGATAAAGAACAGCAAATAAAACTGAAAACCAACAGAAGAAGGGAAAAAGTAAAGATTAGAGCAAAACTCAGTGATATGATGAGCCATATGATTCTGCCAGTAGATGCAGAAAAAGCTTTTGACAAAATACAGCATCCATTCTTGATAAAAACCCTCCACATAGTAGGGATAGATGGAACATACATCAATATCATGAAGGCTATATACAAAAGACCCACAGTTCATATAATCCTCAATGAGAAAAAACTGAGATTATTTCCCCTATGGTCATTAGCAAAACAAGGATGTCCGCTCTCACCATTAGTATTTAACATAGTACTGGAAGTCTTAGCCTCAGTAATCAGACAACAAAAAGATATCAAAGGAATACAAATCGGCATGGAAGAAGTCAAACTTTCACTCTCTTCAGACGACATGACACCTTACATAGAAATCTGAAAGACTCCACCAAAAAATTGCTAGAACTGATACATAAATTCAGCAAAGTCATAGTATATAAAATCAACATACAGAACTCAGTTGCATTTCTATACACCAATAATGAAACAGCAAAAAGAGAAATCAGGGAAATGATCCCATTTACAATTGAACCAAAAACCATAAGATACCTAGTAATAAATCTAACCAAAGAAGTAAAAGATCAGTATGCTGGAACCCATACACACTTACACACTTATGAAATTGAAGAAGACACAAAGAAATGGAAAAACACTCCATGCTCACGGATTAGAAGAACAAATATTGTTAAAATGTCTATACTACCCAAAGCAATCCACATATTCAATGTAGTCCCTTTCAAAATAACACCAGCCTTCTTCACAGAGCGAAAGCAAACAATTCTAAGACTTGTATGAATCCGGAAAAGACCCTGAATAGCCAAAGTAATGTTTAAAAAGAAAATCAAAGCTGGAGACATCACAGTCCCAGACTTCAAGCTGTATTACAAAGCTGTAATCATGAAGACAGTATGGTACTGGCATAAAAACAGAAACACAGATCAATGGAACTGAATAGAGGACCCAGAAATGGACTCAGAAATGTATGGCCAACAAAGCAGGAAAGAACATCTGAAAAAAGTCTCTTCAGCAAATGGTGTTGGGATAACTGGATAATTTTCTTACACCATACACAAGAATAAATTCATTTTTTTTTTTTTTTTAAATTTTTTTTTTCAACGTTTTTTATTTATTTTTGGGACAGAGAGAGACAGAGCATGAACGGGGGAGGGTCAGAGAGAGAGGGAGACACAGAATCGGAAACAGGCTCCAGGCTCCGAGCCATCAGCCCAGAGCCTGACGCGGGGCTCGAACTCACGGACCGCGAGATCATCGCGGGGCTCGAACTCACGGACCACGAGATCGTGACCTGGCTGAAGTCGGACGCTTAACCGACTGCGCCACCCAGGCGCCCCAGAATAAATTCAAAGTGAATGAAAGACCTAAAGAAAAGGCAGAAATCCATCAAAATCCTAGAGAAGAAAACCGGAAGCAACCTCCTTGACCTTAGCCACAGCAACTTCTTACTAGACATGTCTCCAGTGGCAAGGGAAATAAAAGCAAAAATGAATTATTGGGTCTTCATCAAGATGAAAAGCTTCTACACAGTGAAGGAAACAGTTAACAAAACTAAAAGGCAACTTATGGAATGGAGAGCATATTTGCAAATGACATATCAGATAAAGGATTAGTATCCAAAATCTTAAAAAAAAATAAAACTTATCAAGCTCAACATCCAAAACAAACAAACAAACAATCCAATGCAGAATGGGCAGAAGATGTGAATAGATACTTTTCCAAAGAAGACATCCATATTACGGACAGACACATGAAAAGATGCTTAACATTACTCATCATCAAGGAAATACAAATCAAAACCAAAATCACAGTGAGATACCACTTCACACCTGTCAGAATGGCTAAAACTAACAACTCAAACAACAGATGTTGGTGAGGATGCAGAGAAATGGGAAAACTTTTGCACTGTTGGTGGGAATGCAAATTGGTGCAGCCACTCTGGAAAACTGTATGGAGTTTCCTCAAGAAGTTAAAATTGGAACTACCCTATATTCCAGCAATTGCACTATTTGGTATTTATCCAAATGATACAAAAATACAGATTCAAAGGGACACATGCACCCCAAAGTTTTTAGCAGCACTATCAACAATAGGCAAATTATGGAAAAAGCCCAAACAAATGTCCATTGACTAATGAATGGATAAAGAAGATATGGTATGTATATACAATGGAATATTAGTGATCAAAAAGAATGAAATTTTGCCATTTACAACAACATAGATGGAACCAGAGCGTATTATGTGAAGTGAAATAAGTCAGACAAATAGAAAATAATTTCACTCATACATGTAATCTAAAAACAAAACAGATGAATATAGGAGGAGAGAAGGAAAAATAAGATAAAAACAGAGAGGAAGGCCAAGCATAAGAGACTTTTAAATACAGAGAACAAACTGAGGGTTTCTGGTAGGGAGGTCGGTGGGGGGGATGGGCTAAAAGGGGGATGGGAATTAAGGAAGGCACTTGTGGTGAGCACAGGGTGTTACATGTAAGTGTTGAATCACTAATTTCTAATCCTGAAATCAATACTCTGTTATATGTTAACTACCTTGAATTTTGAAAAAATGAAAACAAAAGAATAATAAAACCGCAAATAAATTTCTCAGACTTTCAAAGGAATAACAAAAAGAAAAAAAAACTTAATAGATTGAATATACCAAAGAGATTATCCAAATGGTAAATAGTATATGAAATACCCATAACATAAATCATTTTCAAAAAAATGCAATTTAAAACCACTAGGTTTCTAGCAGAATAGTCAAGAAGTGAGCCAAGCCTGATGTTACCAAATGTCAGTAAATTGGAGGACTTCTTTCATATATTGCTGAAGAGAGTCTAAATTGAAACTGTTCCTTTGGAACAGTTCAGTTAAGTCAGTTTCCAATTCTAGGAATTAATGAAGAAAATATATATATTGTAGACCAAAAGACATATAAAAATGTGTGTACAAATTTATCATTTTTATTAAAATATAATTGATATACTATTAGTTTGGAGTGTACATTGTAATAATTTGATGTTTGCATATATTGAAAAATCACAGTAACTCTATTTGTCACCATACATAGTTATAATTTTTAAGAATTTTTAAGATCTACTCTCAACAACTTTCAAATATGCAAGAAAATATTAACAATAGTCACCAAACTGTACATTTCATCCCCAAAACTCATTTTATAACTAGAAATTTGTACTGTCTTACCCCTTTCACCCATTTCACTTACCCCCCAATGAGACTACCAATATGTTCTCTGTATTTAAGAGCTCATGTTTGTTTGTTTTTTAAATCACACATAAGTGAGATCATATGCTACGTGTGTTTCTCTGACTTATTTCACTTGTAATGCCATCAAAGTCCATCCATGTTGTCACAAATGGCAAGATATCAGTCTTTTTTATGGTGGAATACTATTTCAGTGTGTGTGTGTGTGTGTGTGTGTGTGTGTGTGTGTGTGTGTGTGTCTGAGTGTGTGTGTATGTATATATATATATATATATATATATATATATATATATATATATAAATTTATCCATTAATTGATTGAGGGACAATTAGGTTGTTTTCATATCTTGGCTAAACAATTCTCCCCTCTATTTTTCTTGATGAGCCTAGCAAAGATTTGTCAATTTTGTTTATCTTTCAAAGAATAAGATCTTAGTTTTGTAGATTACTTACCTTGTGTTTTTGGTCTCTATTTTATTTATTCCCACTATGATCTTTGTTATTTCTTTCTACTAACTTTGGGCTTAGTTTGTTCTTTTTCTGGTTCTTGAGGAGTAATGTTAGGTTGTTTATTTAAGATATTTCTTATTTTGTGAGGTAGGCATTTATCTCTTGGAACACTTTATTTTTAGAAGTGATTTGGCTGCATCCTGTAAGTTTTAGTATGATGCATGTCTATTTTTGTGTCAAGGCATTTTTGTCACTTATTTTTTTTTCCTTTGACCCATAAGTTGTTTAGTAGCATGTTTCTTTGTTTTATTTATTTATTTATTTATTTATTTATTTATTTATTTAATATCATCATGGTTGGGAATTTTCCACTTTTGTTGTAATTGATTTCTACTTTTATCCATTGTGGTTGGAAAAGATGCTTGATGTGATTTCAAACTTCTTAAATTTATTAAGATGTTTTGTAGCCTAAATACGATCTTGGACAATGTTTTATATTCTAGGTTCTAGATTTATATATCTAGGTTTACATATCTAGGTTCTCCTAAGTTGGATGCATAAGTAATTACATATGTTATATCACTTTTCTGGATTGATTCCTTTATCATTATGTAGTATCCCTCATTGTCTTATAATGACAGTCTTTATATTAAAATCTATCTTGTCTAATATGAAAATAGCTACACAAATTTTCTTTTAATTTCAGGTTGCATGAAATATCTTTTTTCATATCTTCACTTTTAGCCTCTGTGTGTCCTTACTTCTGAAGTGAGTCTCTTGTAGGCAGAATGTAGATTTTGTTATTGTTGTTGTTGTTGTTGTTTTTATCAAGTCAGTCTATGTCTTTTGAATGAATAATTTAGTCTATTAAAATATAAAGTAAGGACTCCTGGGTGGGTCATTTGGTTAAGCATTGGACTCATGGTTTCAACTCAGGTCATAATCTCATTGTTCCTGGGATTAAGCCCCATGCTATCAGCGCAGAGCCTGCTTGGGATTTTCTCTTTCCCTCTCTCTGCCCCTCCCCATTTGCATTCTTTCACCATCAAAATAAATCAATAAACATTAAAAAACGTTTAAAGTAATAATAAATATGTACTTATTGCCATTTTATTGTTTTCTAGTTGTTTTGTAAGTTTCTCTTCTTTTTTGTATTTCCATTCTTTTTTTCTTGATCTTTTTGTGTTTTGATAACTTTCTTTAGTGGGATGCTTAGATTCCTTTCTTGTTTTTTTTAATATTTTGATTTTTTTTTTACATTTTATTTATTTTTGAGAGACAGAGAGAGAGAGAGAGAACACAAGTGGGGGAGAGGCAGAGAGAGAGGGAGACACAGAATCCAAAACAGGCTCCAGGCTCTGAGGTGTCAGCACAGAGCCCAACACGGGGCTCAAACTCACAAACTGTGAGATCACGATCTGAGCTGAAGTCGGACACTTAACTGACTGAGCCACCCAGGCACCCCTTTACTATATTTTGTATATCTACTAGAGGTTTTTTTGCTTTGTGGTTACTGTGTAACATATATGTTGATGACAATATATCTTATATAGCTTACATATAACTATTTATAACAGTTTATTTTAAGGTGATAACAACTTAAGTTGGAATGCATTCCAAAACTCTACATTTTTACTCTCATTTGTTACCATTTTTTATTTTTGGTGTCACATTTTATATATTTTTATCTGTTTATCACTTTACTAGTTATTATAGCTATAATTATTTTTACCATTTTTATAATTTTATCTTCACATTAGCTTTATGAACGATTAATCCAATATGTTTACTATATATTTATCTTTGATGAGATTTATACTTTTCTGTATTCTTGCTACTAATCAGTGCCCTTATTTTAGCTTAGGGGAGTCCAACATTTCCTGTAACAGTGTCTTTTGCTTGTTGGAAACCTCTTGCTTATTCAAATCTGAATGATAATTTTGCTGGTTAGAGGATTCTTAGTTGGAAGTTGTTTTTTTGTTTTTTGTTTTTTCTTTCAGCACTCTGAATATATTGTGCCACTCCCTCTGGTCTGCAAAGTTTCTGCTAAAAAAATATGCTGATAAACTTGTGGGGGGTTGCTTGTCCATAACAACTTGTTTTCCTCTTTCTCCTTTTAAGTTTCCCTCCTTGTCATTAACCTTTGACATTGTAATTGTAATGTGTTGGTATGGGTCTCTTGGGTTACTTGTAGCTCTCTGGGATTCCTGAAATTGATGACTTCTTCTTTTTTCAAGTTATGGAAGTTTCTAGCCTTTACTTCTTCAAATAAGCTTACTGCCCCTTTCACTTTCTCTTTTCCTACTCAGACTTTTTAAATGTGAATGTTAGTGTGCTTGATGTTGTCTTATGAGTCCTTTAAGCTGTCTTCGCTTTTATTTTTTTTCTTTTTGGCTGCTTTTATTGAGTGAATTTCACTGTCTTGTTTTCGAGTTTACTAACCCTTTTTTCCTGCTTCATCTAGTCTGCTGTTGAAACCCTTAGTGTATTTTTAGGTTGGTATTATATTCTTCATCTCTGTGACTTCTGTTTGGTACTTTTTTTTTTTTTTTTTTTTCTTCATTGCAGTTCTTACCGTGCTCATCCATTATGCTCCTGAGTTTGGTGAACATCTTTATGACCATTATTATGAACTCTTTATCAGGTAGAGTACTTACCTCCATTTCCTTAAGTTTTTGTTGTTTTGTTTTGTTTTGTTTTCCCTGAGGTTTCTCTTGTTTACACTTTTGGAACCTGTTTCTCTGTTTCTTCATTTTGCTTGGGTCTTTGTCTTGGATTCTGTGTGTTAGGTAAATAGCCACTTCTTCCATTCTTGAAGGAGTGGTCTCATGTAGTAGATAGATCTTATTGTTTAATCCCTCTTCTGCTTTTGGTTGTCTTTTAAACCTTTGTGATTGTTCAGACAGACTGTTTTACTTTTAATGGCTCCCAGCGGTTGAGGGTGTGCCAAGACCTGTTAGTGTCCCAGACTGTCAGAGTCTCTGTCAGCACCTAGATTCAGGCTGATTTTAAGCCAGATCCTCAGGGAGCAGCTTTTTTTAAAGTATGCAAATATATGCATTCCTGTGCTACTACAAGCATAAGCCTCCTGGCCACCTCAGCCAGGCAAACTGGAAGTGTCCCCTAGGTGGCAGTCACAAAAATTAGGGCTCCAGATGTATGTACTTCTTTCTGGGGGATGCCTGTGAGCTGAGCTAAGCCAAACGAGAGTGCCAAGATGATGTATACTTGTCTGTCTTTCTTGAGTGCACCTCCATAGGCCTGAATATGTGTGCCCAAACCTGAAACCCGCTTCTAAGGCTGAGGCTCCAGGATAAGCAAATAGGCCTCCTTTACAGAAAGACTAGGGGTGTGTTCTATCTAGTATGCTGCCTGTGCAGTGCCCTGGGGATATTAGCCTGCCAAGAACTCTCTCCCCAATTGTAACAGTACCATGGAACCCCAGAACACTAGATCTCCTGTCTATGGAGGTAGGCGAACAAGGACAGCACTTAGGTAGAATCTGCAAAAACTGTGGCATTCAGATGTAAAAACCAGTGTAGTAGATGTATGCAGAATTTCCCCTCTGAGAGATACTGTCACTTTAAAGTACAGCAGAGGGAAAGTGTATAGGTGGCACTCGTTTGAGGTAAGAGGAAAAAAAAAAAAAAAGATGTCGCTCATTGGCTGGAGTGAGGCATAGGGAGAGAGAACATTAAGATGGATTCCGCCAGCCAGCAGGCTCCTAGATGCGTGTTAAATTAGAGGCTTGCTTTCAGTATAATTCTTTAAGATTACCAAAGAGGCTCTTACAGATGAATTCTGGGGCTCTTTTTATTGGCTGCCTCTGTGCTGAGCCCCGGGACAAGTAAGTCTGCATGTAAGTCCTCAAAGAGCTATTTCTCAGTTCTTTGTATAGCCTTGGTTTCTTGGATGAAAGCCCCATTGTTTTTCAAAATTAAATATTTGGGGGGCTCATCTTTCAGGGGCAGATATTAAAAGTTGGATTCCAGATGTGGCATACAACCCTTTTGTTCCTCAGGGTGAAGATTATTAGATACAGTCCAGTTTTTATATTCATTTTTTTTCTGCATTATTCTTACTGACTCCACTTATTTCCAAAGTAACTTATGACAATACCTATCCCCCTATGCTCTTTGGTAAAATTGTTTCATACATTTGTGAAACCACTAGATTATTTTATTACAGTTGGCATTCCATCCTGGTATCCCAATTATCTAAATGATTTTTTTTTTTTACTTATACGTTCAGGTTAGTCCTGTGTGCTATAAAGTCCTATGAGTTTTATTACATGCACAGTGTCATGTATTCACTATTGCAGTATTGTGAAGAATAGTTTCACTGACAAAACATACACACACACACACACTCACGAAAACAAAACAAACTCCTGTACTTCAACTATTCAATCCTAAACTTCTCCCTTGGAATACTTAGCAACAACTGATCCTTTAGCATATTTATAGGCTGACTTTTCCAGAATGTCAGATAATTTGAATCATATAGTATGTAGCCTTTTAGGTAGGCTTCTTTCAGAACCAAGCAATATACATGAAAGTTTTATTACAAATATTGAGTTATTCAATCTATATCTCAAAAATCTATATATTTAATTTTTGATTTTTTTAAATCAGAGTTTTATAGTTTTCTGCATATAGATTCCATACATATTTTGTTAACTTTATAGCAGGGTTTACATTTTTTAATACTATTGTAAATGGTAGTATATTTTATATTTCAAATTCCAGTAGTTCATTGCTGGCATGTAGGAAAACAATTTTTGCATATTATCGGTATATCTGTGACTTTGCTATAATCACTTATCAGTTTCAGGGCTGTTTTTGTTAATTTTTAATTTTCTACCTAGACAACCATGCCATTTGTGAACAAAATCCCTTTAATTTCTTCTTTCCAAGCTATACAACCTTGTTTGCTTTTATTGTCTTATTTTACTATCAGGAATTACAGTGCAGTGTTGAGTGTTGAATAGGAGTGTTGAGACAGGATACATATGCCTTGTCCCTAACCTTAGGAGGACCACTATGATGTCACCTATAGGATTTTCATAGATGTTCTTTATCTCTGCGTCTAGTTGATATGATCATATGATTTTACTTTGTTTTCTTTTTGATGTGGTAGATTACATTGATTTTTAATGTTAAATAAGATTTACACACTTGGAATACACATCACTTGGTCATGGTGTATACTTCTTACATGTTTTTATGTTTGATTTGTTAACATTTTGGTGATTTTTTTTTTTTTTTTTTTTTTTGCATAAAGGTTTATGAGTGTTATTGCTCTGTAGTTTTCATCTTGTAATGTCCTTATCTGTTTTAAGGTAGTTCTGGACTCATAAAATGGATTGGAATATGTTCTTTGTACTTCTGTTTTCTGAAAGAAATATTGGAGTACTGGTATAATTAATTTCTTAAAAATTAGAAAATTTCCTTAAAAATTTGAAACCAACTTTGAAGTCATTTTGTCTGATGATTTATTTTTTGGAAGGTTATTAATTATGAACTCTTTAATAGATTTTATTACTTTAATACATTTCTATGATTATCTATTTCTCATGTTAAGTTTTTTTTCTGTTAGTATCTATTAAGGAATTTGTACATTTTATTTAAGTTTTCAAATATGTGGTCATGTTGTTGTTCACAGTATTTTTTTATTATAATTTCAATCTCCATAGGATCTGTAGTCATGACCTCTCTTTCTGAAATCCGTAACTTTTGGTCTCCTTTTTTTTTTTTTTTTTTTTTTTTTTTTTTTGTTCTTGTTTAGTTAGCTACAATTATACCAATTTTATGATCTTTGTAAATTACCAGTTTGGGGGTTTTTTTTGCTACTATTTTCCTGCTTTTAATATTATTGGTTTCTGCTCTAATTTTTATTATTTAATTTATTTCTGTTTTTAGCTTAAATTATCATTCTCGAAGCATTTGATTAGTGACTTTAAATCTTTCTTTAAAAAAATATTTTAATGTTTATTTATTATTGAGAGACAGAGCATGAGCATGGGAGGGGCTGTCAGCACAGAGCCCAACGTGGGGCTCAAACTCACAAACCGTGAGATCATGACCTGAGCCGAAGTGGATGCTTCACCAGCTAAGCTACCCAGGCACCCTTTTAAAAGATAGATTTTAAAAGATGTTCCTTTTATTCTAATATATGGATTTAATGCTCTAAATTTCCTTGCAATTACTTTTTTGCTGGCAATTGTGACAAGTGAAGTAAAAGTACAATGAGGATACTTAAAGGTGAAAGAATTTGACAGACATTGTGTATAAATGAAATTTCATAGGAAGTTTTGTAAATAGGAAGAAAATTATACCAGATTGAAATTTAGATCCATAGAAAATATTGAAGAATGCTGGAAATGATAATCCTATGGATAAGTATAAAGGTTGTATTCTTATTTCTTTGATATCTGTGAAACATATTTAACTCCTTAACACAAAACTAATCAGTTATAAAATTAAGACAACTAGAAGTAAAGTGTATGAGTGATTTGTGATATTAAAAAAAAAGTATACTGTTTTATTATTTAAACATGTACAGAAAAATCCATGTCCCAAGGTTTTCTTCTTCAGCTACAAGCTTACATGGGTAGGTGAAGTATTCTAACACCAATTAATGCTGTCTTCCTAGTCCTCTGAGTTGCACATGCAGTATTCAGTTACAAACTCTCACCATATGAAGACTGAATTTGAGCCCGTCTTTTTATAAACAGTGGGACATCCTCTCCTTCCCTTAGCTTCCCAGAAGCAACTTTCTCTAGATCTTCAGCCTGTACTTCTTGTATGGTCTACTTCTGGTCTTTTTAGCACAGATGCATGTTTATTATTATTTCTACATTGATCTAGAATATCTCTTTAGTTGGAAAAACAAGTCAATATTTTTTATATTTGCAATCTTAACAGAGTATCTATATTAATTTTAATTTAAAAATATTTGTTTCAGTTCCCCTGTTTCATGAAAACGTTTTTGTTTTGCAAAAATTTTTTAAAAATTTACATATATATTACACTATTGCCAATTTACACATATACTACAATATATCCTAACTTGGGGTGCCTGGGTGGCTCAGTCAATTAAGCATATGACTCTTCTAGTCATGACCTCATTGTTTATGAGATTGAGCCCTGCATCAGGCTCTGCACTGTTAGGTTGGGATTCTCTCTCTCTCTGTTAAAAATAAATAAATAAACTTAAAAATAAATTAAAAAAATAAACTTAAAAAAAAAAAACAAAACAATATATCCTAACTTAATTCCGAAGTTTTTCATCAGTTTTGAGCAGAATAATCTTTAATTTATCCTCTTAGGCAATTTGTTTAAGAATTTTCATTACATATACAGAATTAGGGTATTATATTAAAGGAAATACAGTGATAATAACACCTGATTAGGGAGTTTTCTTACTCAAATATTTAACCCTTTATATTTGCTGTACGAAGTGAATACAATAATATTATTTCTCAGCTTTCACATTCATTCATGTTATTCATTTATGGGTTCATTAATTATAGAAGGAAGCTATACTTGTTTTTAGTTCCCAATATAATTTGTGAAGGATCTTGTGTGATATGATCTAATTTCCAATTAGAGACAAAATTAAAATTGCCTAAGGTTTATAATTTCTTTGAAAACAGTGAAGACAATCCCAAGCATTAATATATTCTCTGGTGTACTCATTAGGAGGAAGAACATTAATTAAAATGATGGTCATATCATTTATTAGTCCTCATTCAATAAGATATATTTTATCTTTATCTTAAGCAAACTTAATTATAAATAAAAAGGATTTGTATACATACCACAATAATATTATTAGACACAAATGTTGATTATCATGAATTTTAAATCCTAAACCATATTTAAATAGTTACATAAGTTGTATGTGTCTATCGATTAGTTTACATGTGCAACAATATATACACCCAGTAATATATATATTATGCATATTGAATGTGTATATATGTATTATGCATCAAAGTATTAGTATTAATATATACACCCAGTTTATATATATATAATATTATAATATATAATGCATATTGAATGTATATATGTGTATTATGCATATTGAATATATATATGTGTATATTCATAGTATCAATATAGGTATATAAACATTCATATATATTTTGTATAGCCATATAGAGTATATATATATCCATATATAATGAGTACGGATATAAAATCAGTATGCCTTTACACTTGAAACCTGCCATAACTCCCTTAACTGTATGAACCTCTTCTGTTCTTGACCCTACCTCATCACTAGACCCTTTGCTTGATTTTCATATGTATTTCTCAAAGTATACTAAGAAAAATTATCTTTTGGCAAGCCTTTATGACCATCTCACTCTAATTAAGAAATTCCTATTAGATATTCTAATATCTCCTTATGCTTAAGTATATATGAAGACTTTCAGCTACAATATAACAGTATATTAATTGTCTATCCCATCTCTTAGAGAAGCATATTTTAATATCATACAGCTGACAGCCCTGTTTTGCACCACTATTTGCCCATCTTCTAGAGCACGGCTTCTCAAAATTTAATGCACATACAGAATACCTGGTACCTTGTTAAAATGGAGATACTGATTTCATGTGGAATGTGGCTTGAAATTCTGTATATATAATGAGTTTTCATCTAATGGTGATGCCAATATTGATCTGTGGACCACACTCTGAAAAACAAGGCCCTGAATTTGTGATGACATTGTGTGTCACAGTGACTGTGACATTCATATCTATAGATTCAGCATAGTAGTACCTCAAAGATGTTTGTTGGATGAGAGGATAAATGAAACAGTAATATTTAATAACAAATAAATATTTTGATTTAATTAACCATATTAAAAATTTTATATTCAGTGTTCCAATTTTTCTCATAAAAATTATACAGAGTAGGTTTCACTCTTTATAAATATTCAAGTGGTTCAGAAAGGTATATTATCCCACAGAACAAAGGCTAGGAAATGTCAGATGTTTTACTCTGACTTTACATTCATCCTTAGCCTTTTAATATACTCTGTTATTACTATACCTACCTATTCTTTCTTCTTATAACTAATTTGTTTACACAATTTTTCCAAAGAATAGAATATTTGTATATGTTGTATGTGTTTATATATTGCTTTACTTTCTACATGTCTAAGTTTCATCATTTATATAATTTTAATAATAATAATAATCTCACTTCACTGTGATGATAGAAGGATTAAGGTAAATAGCCCATGTAAAGAAATTAGCAAAATTCCAAGAATGACATGCAATTAATAATTATGTGGCCTAGTGACAGAGAAATGGGTCAGAATCCAAGGTAGTCGCTGATGAGGGGAACAAAATACAGTGGAATTGAGATTTTGTTTGTTTTTCTTCCATGTCAAATTCTATTTGGCATATGAAATATTATGAGGTGGTTTTATTCATATTTATTTTGTAGTTTTATTTAGGTACACAAGACAATTTCAAAGAGTGGTAGTATATATATGAAAAATAGTGCTCTGTATCCACTAAAGAATTCAAAATAGGTTGGCTGATAGAAGAAAAAATGTGTATGGCCTCTTCATACATATAGGTAAAACTGCTTAAAAATAACATGAAACCCAAAATAATATATAATTAATTAATATACTTGAATATTCAATAAAATATGATGGTTTTCTTATTTACAAAGTGGAAGACACTTGAGCAATAGGAACTTTTGTTCATTGCTGCTAGGAATGCAAAATGGTACAATGGGTAGTTACTGGAGAAGATGGCAGAGTAGGAGGACCCTGAGCTCACCCTGTCCCATATTTTCAACTAGATATCATCCACATCCAAGTCAATAAAACAGAAAGTGAGCTGAAGACTGGCAGGAAGGAAAAAAAAAAACAAAAACAAAAACAAAAACTCCATGACTAAATATAGAGAATAAGCTACATCTGAAAAGTGAGGAAAGTCAGAAAGGTGGAGAGAGGCTGCCTTCAAGAGGGAGGGAGCTGAGCATGTGGAAAGGGCAGAAAATCAGGCCCTCACACCACAGAGTTCACACAAATATTATGCAAAGACTAATTCCCATATACTTGGTTTTAAAAAGCAGAGGGGTTGAATTCTGTATTTGTAAAACCAGTGGGACTTGGAGCCTAGAGTTTTAAAGTCAGCTGACTCAGCACTGGGCAAGCCAGGCAGGTGAGTGATAGCCGGGCAACACCCTTAAGAGAGAAAGAAATCAGCATGGAAAAGAACATAAAAACAGCAATTTATACAACACCAGGGGTAAATGATAGATCTGTTCATGCTGATTTTGGAGTATGTTGGGTGACTTCTCCAAAATCAAGGGAGCTGGCAGGTGCCATTTTCCTTCTCTGTCCCCCAGCATAAATACAGAGATGCCTGTTCAAAGGAGGGCTGCACAGACACTTGCTACCTAACACATTAGCAGTGCACCATGCCCATGAGTTCTCTTGAGGACTTGCCCACTCCAAGCTTGCTAGCCTCTGTCCTGGGCTTAGGGCAAATATCGTTAAAGCTGCATGTGCTCCTTACCCATGCCCTGACCAGATGCTGGGGGAACAGCTGCCACTGCATACTGCACACATGTGCCATAGTGAGCACCTAGCTGCCCACCTACCTGCATGCAGATACCCACTGTTCCCTTCATGCATGATGCCCAGCCACAGACATGTACCAGGCCTGGCCGCACCCAGCCATCATCATGTACTGTACCCAGCCTTGCACCCAGCTGCCCTGGCATGCATACCCCAGCTGCCACAGTGCTTCAGGGGAGCCAGCATAGGACTAGTAACCAGATACAAATATTGCTAACACCATGGCCCTGCTCTCAAGTTCTCCAGTGAGCATACCCTGGTCAGAGCTGGCTTGCCTGGGTCCCCCTAACAACACATGAGCAAGCATAGCCTACAACAAGCAGAGAGTCAGTGTAGATGACTATACTGAAAGGAAAAGTGACTCAGACACAACAGGGTGTAAGCAACACTCATAGGATTCTGTTCTGAAGTGCCAAGTCCTGGTGAAAAGGGAGGCATCACTACAGGGCACTCCAGGACCCCTTCTTCATAAAGTCACTATTTTAAAGACCAGAGGATATAGCTGACTCCTTAACATACAGAAACAAACACATACAAAAAAAAAAAAAAAAAAAAGACAGAGAAATTCAAATGAAAGAATAAGACAAGTCCATAGCCAGAGATCTAAGCAGAACAGATATAAGTAACATGCCTGATAGAGAATGTCAAGCAATGATCATACAGATAGTCGCTGGACTTGAGAAAAGAGTGGGAGACAAGAATGAAAGGAACCCTTAAAACAGATATAAGGAGTAACATAGCAGAGATAAAGGGCACAATAAATAAAATGGGAAACATATTTGTTGGAATGAATAGCAAGATGGAAGAAACAGGAGCAAATTAGTGCCCTAGAAAACAGAGTGATGGAAAGTAATCAAGCTGAACAAAAGAGAAAATAATTATTATGCAAAAGGAGAATAGACTTAGAAAACTCAATAACTCCATCAAATATAATAACATTCATATTTATATGAGTCCCCCCCCAAAATTATTTGAAAACATAATAGCTGAAGACTTTTCTAATCTGTTGAAGGAAACAGATATCCAGATCCAGGAGGCACAAGGAAACCCTGATGAAACAAAAGCAAACCCACACCAAAACACATTGTAATTAAAGTTGTAAAATACAGTGATAAGAAAAAAAAAATTAAGTAGCAAGACAAGAGGTCATTAACATACAAGGGGAAAATACACAAGGACAGCAAGGGATTTTTCAGCAGAAAGTTTGCAAGGAAGAATGGAGTGGCATGAGATATTCAAAGTGTCAGTGAGAAAAATCTGCAGCCAAGAATCTTCTATCTAGCAAGTCTATCATTCAGAATGGAAGGGGAGATAAAGAGTTTCCCATACAAAAAAAAAGTAAAGGAGTTCATGACCCTAAACCAGTTCTACATATTATAAGGGACACTTGGAGTTGAAAGGAGAGACCAAAAATGGCAGTATAGAGGGAGAAAAAACAAAAGCTATAAAAATGAATATTTCAGTAAAAAAATCAGTCAAGGAACTCACAAAAAAAGGATATAAAATATAACCATATATATGGGGAGGAGAGAAGAACAGAATGGATTTAAACTTAAATGACCATCAACTTAATATACACTACTATATAAAGAAGAGATTATAAACAAACCTAATGGTAACCATATATAAAAACCACTAATAAATATGTAAAACTAAAGAGAAAGACATCCAAACATATCACTAAAGAAAATGAGAAAAACATGAAAGAAGGACAATAAAGGGTTAGAGAAACTTCAAAAACAACCACAAAACAATCTTAAAACATGGCAATAAATACATATCTATCAATAATTATTTGAATGTAAATGGACTACATGCTTCAATCAAAAGACAGGGTGATAGAATGGGGTGAAAAAACAAGACCCATCTAACTGCTACCTACAAAAAACCAATTTTAGACCTAAAGACACCTGCAGATTGAAAGAGAATGGAGAAAGGTCTATTATGCAAATAGATGTCCAAAGAAAGCTAAAGTAGCAATGATATATTGGACAAAGTAGGCTTGAAAGCAAAGACCACAATAGACAAAGAAGGACACTATATAATAATAAGGGGCACAATCGAGCAAGAAGGTATATGCACATGTATATATATGTAAATATATATGCACTCCGCATAGGAGAGTGAAAATACATACAACAGTTAATGACAAACATAAAGGAACTACCTGACAATAATACAATAAATAGTAGGGGACTTTATACTTACATCAATGGACAGATCATCTAAATAGAAAATCAACAAGGAAACCATGGCTTTAAATGATACACTGGATCAGATGGAGTTAGCAGATATATTCAGAATATTCCAACCTGAAGCAGCAGAACACACATTCTTTTCAAGTGCACATGGAATATTCTCCAGAATAGATCACATAGTAGCCCACAAAATAAACCTCAACAAATGCAAAATGATAAAAATCATAGCATGCATATTTTCTGACCACAATACTGTAAAACTCAAACTCAACTACAAGAAAAATTCTGGGAACAACACCAATACATGAAAGTTAATATGCTACTAAAAATGGATCAACCAGGAAATCAAAGAAGAAGTTGAAAAGTATATGTAAACAGATCTAGAAAAAGAACAAATAAAACCTAAAACCAGCAGAAGGAAGGAAATATAAAAATTAGAGCATAAATAACTGATATATAAACCAAATGAACAATAGAACAGATCGATGAAACCAGTGAAATCTCTGAAAAAAATCAATAAAATTGAAACCATCTAGCCAGGCTTATCGAGAAAGACAAAGTACTCAAATAAATAAACACACAAATGAGAGAAGAGATTTCTCAAATACTAAACACCACATAAATATGACTATTATAGGAGAATATTACGAAAAACTATATGCAACAAATTGGACAATCTAAAAGAAATAGGTAAATTCCTAGAAACATAAACTGCCAACAGTGAAACTGGAAGAAATAGAAAATTTGAAGAGACCAATAACCAGCAATGAAATTGAATCAGTAATTAAGAAACTTCCAACAGAGAGGCCTGGGTGGCTCATTCAGTTTAGTGACCAACGTTGGCTTAGGTCATCATCTCACAGTTCATGAGTTCGAGCTTCAGACTGGGTTGTCTGCTGGCAGCAAAGATCCCGCTTTGGATCCTCTGTCTCCCTTTCTCTGCCCTCTCCACCTGCTCGTGCTCTCTCTCTTTCAAAAATGAATAAATGTTTTACAAAATGAAAAAAATAAGAAAGATATTCCAAAAAATAAGAAAGATATTCCAAACAAACAAATGTCCAGGACCAGATGGATTCACAGGCCAATTCTACCAAACATTTAAAGAGTTAATAACTATTCTTCTCAAGCTATTCTAAAAAAATAGATAATGAAAGAAAACTACATTCATTCTATAAGGCCAGGATTACCCTGATACCAAAATCAGATAAAGACACCACTAAAGAGATAAAGACAGGCCAACATTTCTGATAAACATAGATGCAAAAGTCTTCAAAAATGGACTAACAAACCAAATCCAACAATACATTAAAAAAAATCATTTCCAATGATCAACTGGGATTTATTCTTGGGTTGCAAGTGTATCACAAATTTACCGACGTGATACATCACATCAATAAGAAAGGATCAAAACCATATGATCATCTCAGTAGATGCAGAAAAATAATTTGACAAACTCCAACATTCATTATTGATAAAATCTCTCAATAAAGTAAGTTTGGAGGGAGCATAACATAATAAAGCTTTTCCCCTGAGATCAGGAACAAGACAAGGATATCCACTTTCACCACTGTTTTTCAACACAGTATTGGTTGTCCTAGCTACAGCAATGAGGCAGGGGAAAAAAAAAAATAAAAGGCATCCAAATTTGGAAGGAAAAGTAAAACTTTCCCTATTTGCACATGACATGATACTATATATAGAAGACCTGAAAGACTCCACAAAAAACCTGCTAGAACTGATAAATCAATTCAGTAAAATTCCAGATACAAAATCAATGTACAGAAAACTAACATTTCTATGCACCAATACCATTATTGGTGAAAGAGAAATTAAGAGAAAGAGAAATAAAGAAATTAAGAAAACAGTCACATTCACAATTGCACCCCAAACAGTAAGATACCTAGGAATAAACTTAACCAAATGGTGAAACACCTGTACTCTGAACACTATAAAACACTGATGAAAGAAACTGGAGATGACACAAAGAAATGGGCAGACATTTCATGTTCATGGATTGGAACAAGAAATATTGTTAAAATGTCTATCTAAAGCAATCTCCACATTTAATGCAATCCCTATCAAAATACCAACAGTATTTTTCATAGAACTAGAACAGACAGTCCTAAAATTTGTATGGAATTGCAAAAGACCCAAAATAACCAAAGCAATCTTGAATAAGAAAATCAAAGCTGGAAGCATCACTATTCCATACTTCAAGTTATATTACAAAGCTGTAGTAATCAAAGAAATATGGTACTGGCCAAAAAAAAAAAAAAAAAAAAAAAAAGACATATAGTTCAATGGAATAGAATGGAAAACCAAGAAATAAAGCCACAAGGATATGGTCAATTAATCTTCAACAAAGCTGAAAAGAATATCCAATGAGAAAAAGACAGTCACTTCAACAAATGGTGTTGGGAAAATTGGATAGCAATATGCCAAAAATGATACTGGACCACGTTCCTATACCATAAACACACACACACACACACACACACACACACAGAAATTTTAAAGAGTTAAAGTCCTAAATGTGAGACCTGAAACTATAAAAATCCTAGGGAAAAAAACAAAACATTAACTTCTTTGACGTCGGCCATGGCAAATTTTTTCTTGATATGCCTCCTGAAGCAAGTGAAAAACAACAGCAAAAATAAACTGTTGGGACTACATCAAAAGAAAAAGTTCTCCACAGTGAAGGAAACAACCAACAAAACTGAAAGACAACCTTCTCAATGGGAAAAGGAAGATATTTGCAAAGAACATGTCTGATAAAAAGTATCCAAAAAATATAAGGAACTTCTACATATCAACACCCAAAAAATAATAATAAAAAATAAATAAATAAATAATCCAATTTAAAAATAGAAGATATGAACAGACAGTTCTCCAAAGAAGACATCCAGATGGCTAACAGATACATGAAAAGATGCTCAACATCACTTATCATCAGGAAAATGCAAATCAAAACTACAATGAGATATTACTGCACACCAGTCAGAATGGCCAAAATCAAAAACAGAGGAAATAACAGGTGTTGGTGAGGATGTGGGCAAAAAGGAACCTCTTGGTTCCTCTCTTGGGGAATGCAAACTTGTGCAACCACTCTGGAAAACAGCATGGAGGTTTTCAAAAAATTAAAAATAGTGCTATCTTATGATCAGGAAGCACACCACTGGGTATTTACCCAAGGAATATAAGAACACTAATTCAAAGGGATATATGTCCCCCTATGTTTATGGCAGAATTATTTTTTTAAGTTTATTTATTTACTTTGGGGGAGGGGGTGGGAGGAGAGAGAGAGAGAGAGAGAGAGAGAGAGAGAGAATCCCAAGTAGGCTGCCTGTGTAGAGCCCAATGTGGGACTTGAACTCACAAACTTCTAGATCATGACCTGAGCCGAAATCTAGAGTCAGACACTTAACCAACTAAGCCACCCTGGCACCCCTGCAGTGTTATTTATAATAGCCAAATTGTGGAAGCAACCCAAGTATCTATGCATTGATGAATGGATAAAGATTATATATATATATATATATATATATATATATATATATATATATATATAATCTATCTATATATATGTATATATAATGTGTATATGTGTGTGTATATATATAAAATATAAGTAATATATAAAATATAAGCAATATATAAAATATGTATGTTATATATCTATAGTATATACAAAGGAATATTATTGAACCATAAAAAATGAAATCTTGCTGTTTGCAATGACATGGATGGGGTTAGAGTATAATGCTAAGTGAAATAAGTCTGAGAAAGACAAAAGCATATTTCACTCATATATGTATGGAATTTAAGAAACAAACCAACAAGCAAATGGGAAAAATAAGAGAGTGAGAGAGAGACAAGTCAACAGACTCTTTTTTTGTTGTTTATTTATTTATTTTGAGAGAGAGAGAGAGAATGAATGAATGAATGAATGCACACAAGCAAGAGAGGAGCAGAGAGAAGGAGAGACTGAATCCCAAGCAGGCTCCATGCCATCAGCACAGAGCCAGATGTGGGGCTTGAACTCATGAACTGTGAGATCATGACCTGAGCCAAGATCAAGAGTCAGATGCTTAACCAACTGAGCCACCCAGGCACCCCTCAACAAACAGACTGTTCAAAAACAATTTTTTTTAATGTGTATTTATTTTTGGCAGAGGGAGAGAGAGCATGAGCAGGGGAGGGGTAGAGAGACAGGGAGACAAAGAACCTAAAGCAGGCACCAGGCTCTGAGTTGTCAGCACAGAGCAAGATGTGGGGCTTGAACTCATGAACCGTGAGATCATGACCTGAGCTGAAGTTGGACACTTAACTGACAGAGCCACCCAGGCGTCCCAATAGACTCTTAGTTATAGAGAACAAACTGATGCTTACCAGAGGGGAGGTGGGTGGGTGGAGGGGTGAAATAGGTGATGGGGATTAACTAGTGAACTTGTGATGAGCACCAGGTGCTGTATGGGACATGTTAAATTACTATATTGTACACCTGACTAATGTAACACTGTATGTTAACTTGAATTAAAGACTTAAAAAAATTACAAAATATTACAGCCATTTTGCAAGGCAGTTAGGCAGTTTCTTACACAAATACAATCCAGGAAACATGCTCTTTACTCAAAGGGTAAAAACTTATGTTTACACAAAAACCTACATATGGACATTTATGACAGCTTTATAATTTTCAAAACCTGGAAGCAACAATGGGTAACCTTCAGTATGTGAGTGCATAAACACTACTATATCCATACAATAGAATATTATTCAATAATAAAAATAAATGAGCTATCAAATAAGAGAACATGGAAGAAACTTAAATGCGTATTATGAAGTGAAACAAGCCAATTTGAAAAGGCTATATACTGTTATTTCAAATACATGGCATTCTGGAAAGGTCAAAAGTTTGAAAACATTAAAAAGATCAGTGGTTGCCAGGGATTAGGTGAGAGGCAGAGATGAATGGTTGGAATATATGAGGTTTACTCAGTGTACATATTCCATATGATGGTCTAATAAAGGATACATATCATAATACACTTGTTAAAACCAACAGAATGTACAATACCAAGAGTGAACTTAAATGCATTCTCTAGAATTTGGGTGGGACTTCGGGTGATAATGAGGTGTCAATGTAGGTTAGTCAATTTTAACAAATGAACTACTCTGAAGCAGGTGGTTGATAGCAGGAGAAAGTTGTGTGTGTATGAGATAAGAGAGGACACGGGAACTTTCTGTACCTCTGCTCATTTTTCCTGTGAGTCTAAAGCTATTGTAAAAAATAAAGTCTACATATTTTTAAAAAGTTGACATGCCCTATAACTTTGATTTAGGTTTATGTTTTTTCCACTGGTGGCTGAAATTTAACAAACTCATTAATTTTGAAAATCAGAAGCGTTAGAAATTTAAGCATTAGAAATTAGAAACAAAAGCATTTTGTTTATCAAGGTAATTGAGAGCTACTCAACCTATGATTATTTAAGTAAAATCATTTGCAAATGTTTTAAAGTGTTTAAGTTTCAGACACTATCATTGTGATAGATCTTGTCATGCGTCAGGCTTATAGTCTGCTTATGATGAATATGCTTCCAAAATGTCTTTTATTTTATTTTTTTATAAAAAAAATTTTAATGTTTATTTATTTTTGAGAGACAGGCAGACAGAGTGTGAGCGGGAAAGGGGCGGGGGGGGGGGGAAGAGAGAGAGAGAGAGAGAGAGAGAGAGAGAGAATCCTGAAGCAGGCTCCAGACTCTGTGCTGTCAGCACAGAGCCCCATGCAGGGCTTGAACTCACAAACTGAGATAATGACCTGAGCTGAAGTCAGATGTTTAACCAACTGAGCCACCCAGGTGCACCTCCATAATGCCTTTTAAATACATTGAAATATATAAAATGTTTCCATTTTCAATTTTACAATGTTCTCATTATTAAATTTTTTTAGGAAAATTCTAATTTCTCAGTGTATCTCATCCATTTGGTCTTAACCATACTTTTCATATCTGTGTAATCTTTTCAAATTTAGCAAAAACAGTTTTGAAAAGTAATAAGACCTGACTTCATACAGATTATTGAAGAAGAAATTACTTTGCTTTTTTAGTAGTTTGCTGTGAAATTTGGAAATACTGTTGCACGTTAAATCAAACTAGTTTTCACATCAATATTTTTCATCAAATCAAAACTCAACTACTTGAATTTATTTCATATCTGGAATTCCACACCTCATAATAGAATAGAGGTCATAGACTAAAGTTTATGAGGGAGATCACACAATGACTAAAACTCATAAAGCTTTTATGTGAAAATAGGCAATTTCCTTAAGACTAATTGGGAGTTATTGTAAAAGAAAAGTTACTTTACTTAATACCATAGACTCACATACATTTGAATCCAAACATAAGCTTTGCACATCTGCATAACTCATCAGAACATCTATTTAAGAAGAATAAATCTGAGATATTATAAAGACAGCATTCATAATTCTGTTCTATGAGGCACCTCAAATGTTCACACTCAATAAATGTTCGTTAGAAATAACATTTCTATAATCACATAACATTTGCAGCATTTGGGAAGACAGTTAGTGTACGGTATTCATTTACAAATATTAGGCGCCTTAATTGGGTACTGGGGATTATAGGCTTACTATTTAAAAATGATTTCTGGGGTGCCTAGGTGGCTCAGTCAGTTAAGCATCTGACTTGATTTCAGCTCAGGTCGTGATCTCACGATTTGTGAGATTGAATCCCGTGTCATGCTGACAGCACAAAGCCTGCTTGGGATTCTCTCTCTCCTTCTCTGCCCTTCCCTGACTCTCTCAAAATAAATAAATAAACTTTAAAAAAAAGATTTCTTATTCCTATAAAATCATAAAAGCTAAATCAATCATTTTTGCAATAAAAAAGTAATGAATACATAGTTATTTCTAACTTATTTATATGTAACTATGAGTGTGTGTATATACATATATCTGTCAGTGTTTTTATTTATGATTAAAACTGCCAATTTTTGAAATTCATATGTATATTTCTCAGTTAACATCTTGATCAGAGCAAAATTTTTGGTGTGGCAAATTGTTCAATTTTATTGTAGTATTTTCTTAGTAAACCACTCTAAATGGTTTGGTGAATAACAAAAATTTTGCAATTTATTTGTGAGCTTTCTTAGTAATGTTTCAATTCTTTGTCATCCCAGTAAGTCAAAACTGACAGGTGCTATGCCTAGTTAGCTTTGCATGCAAAGTGCATCTTGATTAGAAAAATTTTCCACCTATAATTCAATCCTTGTAATTTTCTTTCCTTAATCCAACTCCTAAATAGAAACATTTATTGAATGCAGAATTGTGCTAGCCATATGCTAGGCACTGATTATGTAAATATGAGAATCTTGTCCTTACTCCAAGAACTTATAAACTAATACAGTAAAAAGTAAATTTGCAAGTATTAGGGTAAAATATGTGAAATATATAAGTAGAAAAAAATGAACCACAACTAATGGTAGCCAAATGCCTAATTTTGAAACTCCCCTTGAAGTACTTGAGTTAAGCTCACTAAAAGCAATATCATAGAATCCAAAGCAATTTATATTCCCTAGTGTCACACACACAACTTTCATAATGACTCTTATGTTGTATCCATTTCTTAAACTTCTTTTGGAGTCCATTAAAATGAAAAGTTGTGTGTATATGTATTGGTGTATGTATAGAAATCTTATACTGGACTCTTGTTGAAGGAATGCATCTGTTTCCTCATAACTATAAACTTTCATTTTTGGAAGGAAGTGAATATGAATGTTTTAAATCTGACTTTTAAAAGTTCTCTGGTTTCATTAGAAAATAAATGATCATAACTGAACTAGAAGATTTTTGTTGCTGATCTATTTTGAGCACTGGCCAGTTTCCTAAATGCTTGAGGGTTCAAGCCCTCTCAGCTTTTCTTCAATAAATGAAGTTAAATTTGGTAACAATCCAATTGCAACTGTTAACACAGATTTAAAATTCAAACCCAACTAAAATTTTATAGGATACTGATGACTAAAATACCCTATGTTTAAGGACTTTAGAATTCCTGTAGGTTGCACATCTGACTTAAATAATTTGGTTGACATCGATCCAGTAAGATATGCTTAGTTTAAATGGACATACAGCATCATCATTTATTAAAAACAAGCATGACTACAATTATTATTTTTTGCTCTGCCCCTCTGTTTCTTTGCTATACCTTTCCTATTGAGCACCACAGGAGAGAAATCATACAACTAACTAGAAGAATGAAAATTTATGGTCTCTAAAGTCACCTGGTTTCCTGATGCTTTCCAGTATTTTCCAGTGTGTTCCTAGTTAGTCCTCTCTCCTGCTTATCAGATTTTCTATTTTAAAATATCTCTGTTGTCTTTGATCATCCAATCCTACCAATATGTCCACTTAATTACAGCAAATGACCTCACTTTATAGAGAAAACTATATAGAGAAACTTTATAGACAAAACAGTGATTATTATACACAACTAACAAGTTCTATTATTCTAATTCTAAGTTATCCAAGTTCTAAATTCTTGGTCGTCTGGGTGGCTCAGTAGGTTAAGCATCAGACTTCAGTTCAGATCATAATCGCTGTTCAGGAGTCCGAGCCCCACATTAGGCTCTGTGCTAACAGCTTAGAGCCTGCTTCAGATTGTGTGTCTCCCTCTCTCTCTACCCCTCTCCCACTCTCTCTCTCTCAAAAATAAATAAACATAAAATTCTATTTAAGTTCTAAATTATTTTGAAAAGATTATAGGTTATATGGCAAACTACTTTGGTTATCATAATCCAATTGCTTCTGTACCTGTCATGCCTTTAGACTTTTTCATGAAAATGGAAGAGTTATTTGTCCTCTTGGCACCAAAATATGTCATACATATTGTGGATCTTGTAGGTCTTAGCACTGCCAAATGGAGTTGCTCTATTAATTGCCTCTTGTTCTCATTTTTTCCCCATGAAACTTTATTTCCCATCCTTAAAAGCTTTCCTTCAACTTTATCTCTTTTGATCTACCATCTTTTTTCCTGACTCCCCTTATTTAACCACTACTCAGTAGTAATAATTATTTCTACAAACTTACCCATTACTTTATTTCTCCACTTACCACAGAATACATTTTTGCATTAATTAATCATGTCAAACTCTAAGTTTGCATCAGATCCTACGCTACACATTACATTATATAATATAATAGCAGTAAATAAAACAGGCAAGGCTTTTCTTTTGGAGATTATATTCTATTGGTGAGATTCAGAAAGTAAATCATGTAAATTAAGTAAATATCTCAGTGATAAAGGCTATGAGTGTAATAATATGAGGTAATAATAAATCAGGGTAAAGGGTTATCTAGAAGGTGGTGAAATCATTTCTGGTAAGGAAGTATTTGAAGAGACCTGAAGGAGTAAGCATGTGGAAATCAGAAGATGATTCTAGACTTAGTGGTTGATACAAATGAGCTAAGGCTGGGCCATGTTCACAATCTCATATAATCTGGTATTTACTACTACCATTTTTTAGCCATCTTAAAAAAATGCCTCACTGAAACCAAAAAAAACAAGTGCAATAAGAGGTTTGAATTCAAGCTGCCTGAAATACAACCTGTTGGCAAGACAAAAGTAAGATTATTCTTTCATGGAAAGGGAGAATACTGACTTGATAAAGTCTCAGTAGTGTTTTGGAGTGTGGAAGGTAAAGTTAGGATATTTATGTGGATTCTTTTTTTTTAACTGATTGATTAATTAATTAATTAATTTATTTATTTTAAAGAGAGAGAGACAGAGAGAGTCCTGATCAGGCTCTGAGCTGCCAGTGTAGAGCCTGACATGGGGCTCGAACTCAAAAATCGTGAGACCATGACCTGAGCCAAAATCAAGAGTCAGTCACTTCACAGATGCAGCCACCCAGGAAGCCCTGGATATTTATGTGCATTCTTGTTTGAGGTAGATAGTCTTTGAATCTGTGGGCTTGGTTAGGACTGATTAAAGAAAATAATGTTCATAGCTGATATGCAGTGTGAATAGTGATGTGATGGTATTGAAGTAATGGTTTCTAAGTATGTGAGAAAGCAGAGGATTGGTCGATGCTGTCTAAAAATTGAACAGCTTGATTTTTTACATAAATGGGTTTTTGCAAACTTCCTGAAATGAACAATATGGTTATTTACAACTTTAATCTTTATAAACAAGAGTTTTAAAGTCAGGCTGATTAGGACAATGGATTAATAGAGTTTTTCTTTTTTTTAATGAAGAGAATAAAATATAATGGTCATATAAGTATAAAAATATAATATGTATTGGTAATTAATATGAGTTGTGTAGATATACGTGGTTTTGATTCTCAGAGTCTCCTTATCATCATTCTTCCTGGAGCTAAATCTAGACCATTAATATCTAAGGACAAAGCTTCATTGTTTTGTAAGATGTCATAGTCATGTGTCAGGATTCCAGAGCAGACTGTATCAACTTCCATAGTGTTATATTCCCTTGTCCTTTTTTGTTGGGTGAAATATTTTTCAGATTACTGAATAGCACAGAGTTGGTACAGAAATATTTGAGGCTGAGAACACATGTAAAGAACACTACCACACAAATAAATATCTGACAGAAAGATTATTACCACAATTTGTAGTCCAATTCTTAGCCAGGAGCCCAGAGTATCCATATTAAATAAAGAGAACAGGCCCCATCCCCAATATGGGGATCCTACAAAACCAGATATGGGAATATTAGACAAATTATTCAATTCTATTATTTTTTGTTTGCTTTTTAGACCTGTTAGTAATATTAAAGGTCACACAGAGATCTTCAGAGAGATAAGCACAGTATTCTTCCTCTAAAATACCACATGCTTTCCTTTTTTTGAGGCCAATTACATACTAAGTAGCTGTATTTTCAAACATCACTTGTCTGACTTCATGACCTTGATTGATGAGGAGTCCAAAAGCCCCAATGACATTGTCTAACTTTCCTGATATTCTCTTACATACTCTTCTGCATATAAGAGTTTGCCTAATTTGTAGGCCTCTTACAGAGCACAAAGTAATGAGTCTTGAAGATACAGAAAACAATTTAGAATTCATCTTGAATAGTTGGGGTTTTGGTTCTCAAATTTAAATTTCCTTCTTCCGTTTCTTTCACCTTAAGTTACCTAATTGTCTTATTTTCATAGAGGAAAAGCTAACAGATCAAAATGGATTCTGACTGATGTCAGGTTGGGTACTATCCTGAAGTCAGCCATTAGTTTACAGTGATAAGACTTATTTCTCCAGTTTTCAGGTAGTAGCCAATGGGCCTTTGTTGTGCAAATTCATGAGTCATCAGGGGCATAAACCACCTATTTATTTTTTATTTTTGCCAAAACACCCCCAGAGACTAGTCAAATAGTGTTTAATGTTTTGGCACCACTTATTGAAAATTATCCAGTGTGGGGGTCACCTGGGTGGCTCAGTCAGTGAAGCGTCCAACTCTTGATTTTGGCTTAGGTCATGATCTCATGGTTCATGAGTTCAAGCTCTGTATCAGGCTCCACACTGATGGTGCAGAGTTTGCTCAGCATTTTCTCTCTTTCCCTCTTTCTTTCCTGACCCTCCCTCCCTCCCTCCCTCCCTCCCTCTCTCTCTCTCTCTCTCTTTCTCTCTCTCTCTCGATAAATAAATGAACTTTTTTTTTTTTTTTCCAGTGCCAGGTAAGAAGATCTGTACCAATAACACAACAATAGAGAAGTAATGCATTTTATTTTACTCTAAGTATCTACAAAATTACAACAGTTTCCAAACAAAATCTATGGCCTAGTTCTCTTCCAATTTGTGTTTTTGTGAAAGTTCTATCACAATAGCTACTTTTCTCCAAAAGTTCCCTGAGCATCAATTCAGTAGAGAAGAGAGCCTACTTTTCTAGGCAGAACATGATAGAGGGCTTTACATTTCTGGCACTCTTAATTGTAACATTTTTCATCTAAAATATCATCTAAGAAATGAGTCTGATTACCCAAGAAACCAACTGATTCATTGTAAACATTTAAAAAAATAAAAATAAACTATGAACAGGGGTAGCTACAGAATTTCCATAAGAAAATGTGTGAAATATCACATTAGTTTGGTTGTATGCTTTAACCCATTAATAATCATATTTGAGCCAGCTACTGTATTCAAATCAAGAAAAGAATATGGAGTCAGAAAGCAATATGAAGAATATGACCATTGGGGCATGTGGGTGGCTCAGTCAGTTAAGCATCTGACTTCGACTCAGGAAGGGATAGACTTGGAAGTGGGACAGTGAGTATAGTCTCTCTCAGCACTAAGGAATCCTTAAAGTCTCTTCACATTTTATAATTAGTCTCCCATCAATTATCAATAAATAAGAATTATTTTTATCTAATTTCCCATTTAAATCACTATGTGTTTTCTTTCTCCTAATTGGACTCAGACAGATGATCTGTAGTGAATACAGTGAATTTACTACCTGGGAAGATTTGCCTATGTTAACGTATGTTATTTTAGGAGTAAAGTGAGACCTGTAACAGTATCTCCTTCCTAAAATTTTCCTGTTTCAATCTATATGTATGACCCATGAGCAAACAGGACTAGGTAAATCTAGGTACAAAATTGGCTAATAATAAACATATTTAGAGCATATGTAGCCTGCAAGTAAAGACTAGACAGTTATCTCTTGAAGAGTTTCGGTACTTCAAATGTCATAATAATAAACAGATGTATGAGAAAGTGAGACAAAATTTCATTGGAGGTAAGTATATTTATTGTGAAATGTGTATTTTCAGTAAGCAGCCAAAATTGTACAGCATGAGGAACCATCAATCTTAAAGAAAACCTAAAAACCAAGTTAGCATACCATTCAATAGTTTGATGTTTATGGCTATTACCTTTATCCAAGGTGGGTCAAAGGTGAGACTGCAGTAAGCTTCTGGTCTCTAATGCTTATCATGATGTTGAGTCAGAACCCCAGTGATTTGTCAAGATCTCCTATATAATAGGAATAGATATTTATGATAATTAGAAAGGGAGAAAGGAAGAAAAATTTAGAGCCTGGATTTAATATGGGACTATGTCACTGAAACAGCTGTGGAGTCCCCTAGGTGGGAGGCACCAAGGGCCTCAGAGAGGGGTGTGTTGTTTCTAAGATAGGGTCTTGGGCCATAGCTGTGAGAAGGTTTCATTTGGGTTTTTGTGGGTACTAAGATTGTCAAATGTTGGCCACCAGAAAATATCACCCAAATAATTTCAATAATGATGAGTTTTGGGGGGGTTTTCGTTTTGTTTTGTTTTCTTGTTTTTGTTTTTGTTTTGTAGTTCAATAAGGGAGATAACTACCTCCTTGATAGATTCTTAGTGTCTTGGAGGATGTTGGAAACTTTTGGAATATTTATATCATTTTGGATTTTCTTGTAAGGTGGATCTTCAAACATAAAGGCTTGATTAGAACTGAGAAGGAATCATGGGAGAATAGTTTGGTGTTGGTGGACACGACAAGACAAGGATTGTGAGAAGAGATTTTCTAAGAGGCTTATGAATAAACGGTCGTTTGATGTTATCTATAGAACATAGATTGACATATATAGTCAAGACATAGTTTGTTCTTAAACAAACAAACAAAGACATAGTTTGTTCTTAAAAACTTTGGGAAGAAGGAGTTAAACAAAACTTTTTCATGATACTTGTTAAAGATAATAAGGGGAATTTTATTAAAGAGAGATTAATGTGGTAAGGGTTTTACAGTAGGGGAGAGAGACTAAAATTTGCACGTAACAAGGACAATGGATATTTACAGCCAGGGTTCAGAATGGGGGTCTATGGATGAAAAATTACCAAAAGGAAACATCAGGAGTATGGAGGATTCTGACTAAATCAACTTGACAGGATTTTTGATGAAGGCAGGCCAGAGTGATAAGATATCAAGGGGGGTGGGGATGAGAAATTTGATCAGATATGGAGGGTGATCAGATACCCAGGGTGGGAGATTTTCACTAAATGACTCAGCAGGATTGTGGCTAAAACTCAGTCAAAAAGGCCAAGGACAGAGCCTAAGGTCATGGCCTAGTAGAGAGGAGGGCCAAGAAGAGCTGTATGCAAGTTTGGCTAGGGAGAGAGTCTTCTGTCAGGGTGGGAAGGGGAGGTGTTTTTAAATAAACAGTGAAGTCTTGGACAACTTTTTATTTTTCTGAGAAATCTGAAGTAATCATGTTAGTTTGAAAAATATGGTGGAATAATAAAATCATGTTAGTAAGTATAGCTGAAAATTATATAATGTTAGTTATATAATGTGTGGCAGTAGGTGATTTCCATTTTCCAAACTTCTCCAAATGAAAAAGGACTTCAACTCCTTCCATTTTGACTTTAGTCTGTAATTTTAGCTGGTTAAGGTCTTCTTTCCAGCTTATCTCTTAACTCAGGTGTGTTATGCCCAGAATCTGTGATCCCCAAAGACCGCCAGGGAGCTGAGTCAGATGTAAAAGCAAAAGAGCCTTTATTCGACAATCCCCTAGCTGCACCGACACAGCGGTGAGATACCAGGAGAGAGCTAGTTTCAAAAGGACAAAGGTTTTATTGGGGCCTGGGGGCAGTTGGTGAGGTAATGGCTGTGGCCTCAGCTGATTGGCTGGGGAAGGGTTGGAGTCCTGTTAGGCAGGTGAGCGGGAGGTAACTCAAGGGGAGGAGGCGTGGTCAAGGTGAAGGACACAGAACAAGATGGAGTCTGCCTGCGTAGGCCTGGCCTTTCAAGGTGAAAGCCCAGAGGGCAAAACATACCCTGATGGGAACAGAAACTACCTCCTCACGCAATGAAGACTGTCCTGATGCCAGCAAGACCCAGTTTGATTGACACCAAGAAAACGATCTGCTTGACCTTTACTTCCCACCTGCACATACGCACCAACCTTTATTCCACACTTTCCTTATATAAACCTACAAGTATTTTAGCACTTTGGACTACCTTTGACATGTTAGTCTGCTGCCTTCCTGGTGTTGGCTTCACTACAGTACATTTCTTTCTTCTATCACCAGGATTTGTCTCTATGCCTTTGGATTTTGTCAGTGGTGAGTGGCCCAACCTAGTCTGTTTGGGACCCCTGGAACTGGTTGTTCCTGCACACATGGGCCCAAGTTACATAAACACCAGTTGGCAATCCAAATCAAGGGGAGTAAAGAAACTTCTTTATGCTTCACTTCAGGGCTAATCCCACCTCATATCCTAAAGTTGGATGTTGGGCCAAGTATCTCAAAACTCATTTTTCAAAAATGTTTATTTATTCTGAGAGAAAGAGAGAGAGAGAAAATGAATGAATGAATGAATGCATGAATGAATATGAACAGGTAAGGGGGAAAGAGAAGTAGCAAGAGAATCCCAAGCAGGTTCCACACTGTCAGTGCAGAGCCTCATGTGGGGTTTGATCCCACGAACCAATAGATTGTGACCTGAGCCAAAATAAAGAGTCAGATGCTAAACCAACTGAACCACCCAGGTGCCCCTCAAAACTCATTTATTATTATTTTTTTAAATTTTGAAGTATTACAAAAATGAGATAGCCCCTCATTTTAATTTTTTTTAACATTTATTCATTTTTGAGAGACAGAGACAGAGCATGAGCAGGGAAGGGGCAGAGGGAGGGAGACACAGAATCTGAAGCAGGCTCCAGGCTCTGAGCTGTCAGCACAGAGCCCGATGCAGGGCTTGAACTCACGAACTGTGAGATCATGACCTGAGCCGAAGTTGGATGCTCAACCGACTGAGCCACCAAGGCGCCCCAAGAGAGCCCCTCGTTTTAGAATGAAGATGTACTTTACAATTGTTCTGTTTTCTGGTTCAGGACCCAAGCCAGAACAGACAAAGGTCTAGCAGCAATATCCTTTAATAAAGGCATGACTGGGGTGCCTGAGAGGCTCAGGCTATGGTCAGTGAAGTATTAAATAACGACACATTAGGAACATTATTATTGGTTATAGGGTCATCCTTCTAGTATTCTTTGATTTATTCATTCTTCAACAATATCTCAGTTCTATATATTTTTTTCAATTCTATAATTTTAAACTTAACTGTCTGAAACACAAAGCACTGTTCATAGGTGAAGTTTTATAAAGGTGTGATTTTGTCAAGAGAAACTTGTACATGTAGATGGTAAAATTTAAAATGTACTGACTATAAAGAAAGTGGGCATATTTCCAGGTTTTCCCAGCACTATAAGATTTCAGTAAAAACTGCCAATAAAGAAATGAAAGAAGTTGTCTTCCTCCCCTCCCCCTGTAGGTGTCAATCTCCTTTTGCAGAACAAAAAGCAGACTAGGATCCTTAATCATTATTATTATTCTAGCACATAGGTGGATGCATGATTAAAATTTTATTTTAAACTGTAGCTCTACTATAGCAAAGCATTTAGAGAACTCATTGTGATGCACAGCTCTTTCACGTTGCTCCCATTAGCTAGACACAATCATTGTCAATAAAAATGAGGAAGAAGCAAAATTTGGGTTTTGACATGCAAATGAGTACCATAAGCTCCTCACTCTGCTTCAGAATTTATGTATCTCAGCTGTCACAATACCATTTTCTAAAGCAAAGTAGGTGTGTTGTGGCATCTCTTAATATAGGGATGCTAAAGTTAAACAAGGTGTGTGATGTGACTGTACATGACATGCAAAATATTCACTTAGGGTATTACTTGAATCTAAAGGATTTAGAAGGACAGGACTAAGAGCAAAGGAATTATGCTAAGTCAGAACTATGGTCCATTGAGTATATAGCAGTGAGTAGCCAACAGACTTTTCAAATAACTTTTAGGAGAATAGGTTTTTCCTTTCTCAAACAATGTTGAAGGTTAGACTCACAGGACATCAGATACATGGGAGGTAATATGTATGGGGGAAAATATAATCATCACATTTCAGACTGGGTTTCCTAGTGAGTTACTCTGGTTATTTCCCGTAATCATCTTATGTAGAGGATTTTATTATAAGAATTTAATAGATGAGACTATTGAAGTTCAAAGAAGTTAAGAAACTATCCAAGGTTTCAAAATGACTAAGTGGCAGAGGAAGGATAAAATCACATTTGTATTTTTCACTAGGAATTCCCCAATTTCCTCCTTAAATCATCTTTATCAAGAATGGTATTCCCCGTCATCTTAATTTGACTGAAATTTAGTTTCTCTCTTAAAAATCTTTATAAATATCTAATATCTATAAATTTTCTCATAAAACTGTCCCTAACTTCCTACAAATTAGTTAATGCTTCTTCTTGGTAATCTTGATGTGGGGACATAGAGTGTAACAGTCAAGAAAGAATTCTTGAGATGTTTGGGGTTCAATTTAGTAAGTTTATTTAAGTAGCATGGGGATAGGACCTGTGGGCAGAAAGAGCTGTGTTTTTTTGCTGTGCGAGGCTGGTGGTTATATGCTTAGTAGTCAAAGAGAAGGGGCCATGCAAGGAGTATCAGATTACAAAAGTTTCTTTGACTTTCTACTTATAAAAGTACTTTTCCAAGATTGCTCTGTTGTTTACCATTCAGTTCAATATTAACTATTGGTGAAATATACAGGCAATCATGAGACCCTTAAAGAATATAGCAAACCACATGTATTTGATCCTTATTTAGGTCAGCCTCCTGGGCTTAGGGTAAACCTTTTCCTGCTTCTGTCCCTTACATTCCTAATATTATATTAAACACATTTCATAATAGTTAAGTTTTATACTCATCTCCCTAGATAATGTGTTGTTTCATGGCTAGAATAGTCATTCTCAGTCCTTAATCATGGTTACACTCTAGTTGGCTAACATAGTTTTGTCACACAGTAGGTGCCCAAGAGAAGTGCAACTTATGAATGGGTGAAATAATTTCTGGATTGTATTGGTGGAAAAGGTATACCACTTTTATTAGCTGTGGTAAATTTTAATTTCTTGGTTTCAAAATGTGAAATATCACAATTCATGCGGTCTCATCAAAACTTACATGACTTACCAGTTTCTCTTTTAGTTACACTAGAACTCACTTGGTCTCCCTCCAGACTGGTATCAGTCCATGTTACTTACTCATTCATGAATACTTTGTATTATGATTCCAGCCTATATTAAACTTTCTTATCCTTAGTCTGCCTAGCGCATGGAGTTTCCAACAATCTAGGGCTTGATATTCATGACTCTGTGCTATTTTTAAATATGTATTTTTTGTGTCAGTGGGTGTACCTTTTTAGTAAAGATGGCAGGAAAAATGAATCCGTTTCAATACTGACTATTCCTACCACAGTAATTGTACTAAGACAAATGAAAATCTCCTGACCCTCACTTTTCTATACAAAAATTGGTGGCAGGGGGGAGTAACTGCGGTTCAGAATTGTCTGGGAAATTAAATAATAGAATGCATTTGGAACTCTGTACCACACAGATGGTACTCCAACTCCATGTTAGGTTCCTTTCTCCCATTTTTCCCCCCATTTAAAGAGGTCTCTTCAGAATTTCTCATCTACAATAGCCTTTGTGGTAGGCGAAGGCAGAATAAGTATTGTTGGTTTTTTTCTGTTTTTGTTTTTAACTTTCTCCTTTGGCTCTACACACTATTGAATTATTGATATTCTCCTCACTTTCATTTTTACCCTCAAAACTTTATATCAAAGGTGCTCACTGTCTCTGGCTGGAGCTGGGCCAGAGTGAACGTGTGGGAGACTTAGGTTCTGTTCTTCCTGCTACTGTTACTTCAATATTTCTTTCTTTGAGCAGATTCTCATGATTTGTCTCATTTTTACTCCATGTTCTTATAGTTCTCTTCCCTTTCTCTTCATTTATCTGTTTAGGCGCCCAAAACATCTTAAAACAGCCCTGACTTTTTCACAGCTTTCTCTCAGCATGTATCCTTCATTTGAAAACAAGGAAAACTACTTTGATTTTTAAAAACAAAGTGGTACAAGGCAGAGTACAATTATCATTTATAGCTGCCAAGCTGGCTCAGAGGCACCCGGCTTATATTGGCTGAGCAGCTCCAGACCTTCCTTCAAGGACAGCTAGGTGACAACTTCCAAAATGGTTCAAAGGCATGTTGTGTTAGCTACATTATGCCAAATTTCTTCATGTTTACATAAAGGCAAATCTAAAGGATTTGATATTTTTCTTGACTTTCAATTTTTTATGAACTTTAAGTTTATGCTCTGGAAATTGAGAAGACACAAAGTAAGAGAAATTTTGTTGCAGGAGAGGGATGTGATACCAAAAATTGGACAGAGAAATTTAATTAAAAAATTTTTTCTATTTGTTTCCCTGTGTGTTTAACCTTTGTGGTCTAGTTATTATTACATTTGACGGTCTCAGGAGATGTTATTTCCATTACAAACAGAAAATACATCTTACTAAGCATAGTTAGCATGTGTAATGGATCAGGAAAAAATTACCCCTCACAGAGGAAGCCTAGGGTTCAAAGTCTGACACATGATGTTGTGCACTCATTTTCCCCGTTATTACGTTCCATCTACCAATTATGGTTCATAGTAAGTACTCAAAAACTAGTACCGAATGACTGAATCAATGAACCTGAAGAACTTGTTGCCATATTAAAAACTGGCATTAAACTACAATATGCCTTTTTGCTTACATATGTTTTAGAAAATGTTACAAAAAAAAAATCAGGTTATTTAAAATACCCTGATAGGACAAGATTGAATTAGCCCAAAGCACCTAGTTGAAGCTCTTTTGTTTTAGATATAAGTCACAAATAGTAGCAATAAAACCTAGAAAAGTTGGAAAGGTCTCTACGACTTTCTTTTATCACATAAGATATTTACTCTCAGTTTTTGTCCCTAACTGCCCTGGAACTTCAGCAACATCAGAGTAAAGGAAATTTACTCTCACCTGCTGTGTGCCAGACTTTTTTTTTTTTTCTTTTTTTATGTAAGCCATAAGAAGTCCACAGATCATGCAAACATTCTTTAAAATGGCATCATGCTGACCCAACACACTGACTTACAGCCTCTCTCAGGAATATAGAGACTGTCCTACCTGGATGTCTTAAAGGGCCACCTACAAATCATAAAGTCTGCAAGTGGCTCATTACATAGCACAGTGAATTATTTACATGTTACAAAATATGCTCACTTACCAAAATGCGATACCAAATCATAAAAAAAAAAAAAAGCTTTTGTACGGTGAAGAAAAATATCAACAAAATTAAATAAACAACCTACTGAATGGGAGAGAGAAGATATTTGCAAATGATATATCTGGTAAGGGGCTAATATCCAAAATATATAAAGAACTTATACCACTCAACATCATAATACAATTCAGTTTAAAAATGGGCAGAGAACCTGAGTAAACATTTTTCCAGAGAAGACATACAGATGGCCAACAGACACATGAAAAGATATTTAACATCACTAATTATCAGGAAAATGCAAATTAAAACAACAATGAGATATCACTTTATACATGGCTAAAATAATAAAAGAATGGCTAAAATAAAAAGACAAGAAATAAGTGTTGTCGAGGGTGTGGAGAAAAAGGAACCTTGTGTACTGTTGGTGGGAATGTAAATTGGTACAACCAATGTGAAAAACATTATGGAGGTTCCTCAAAAAATTAAAAATAGAAATACCAAATGATCCACTACTTCCACTACTGGGTATGTTACCCAAAGAAAATTAAAACGCTACTTCAAAAAGATATATTCACCACTCTGTTTATTGCAGCATTATTTACAATAGCTAAGATATGGAAGCATCTTAAGTATCCATCATCATTCGATGAATGGAGAAGGAAAAGTGGTCTTCACACACATAATGGAATATTATGCAGCCATGAAAAGAGTGAGACCATGGTATTTGCTTCTTTTTTTAAATTTTTTAAAATGTTTTTATTTTTGAGAGAGAGAGAGAGAGACAGAGCAAGTGAGGGCAGGGCAGAGAGACAGAGAGAGGGAGACACAGAATCTGAAGGAAGCTCCAGGTTCCAAGCTGTCAGCACAAGCCCAACGTGGGGCTTGAACTCATGAGCTCTGAGATCACGACCTGAGCCAAAGTCGGATGCTTAACTGACTGAACCACCCAGGCACGCCAAGATTGTAGCATATATGTAACAACATAGATGGACCTAGGACATTATGGTAAGTGAAATAAATCAGACTGAGAAAGACAAATATATGATTTCACTCACATATGGACTCTAAAAAAATATAAAAGGCAAAATCGGACTTATAATAAATACAGAAAACAGACTGATGGTTGCTAGCAGGGAGGTGTGTGGTAGGATTGGCAAAATAGATGAAGGGAGTGGGAGACACATGTTTACAGTTATGGAAAGAATAAGCATGGGAATAAAAGGCACAACATAAGGAAAATAGTCAATGATAGTGTTGTATGGTGACAGATGGTTGGTACCCTGGTGGTGAACATAACATAACATATAATCTTGTTGAATCACTATGTCATATGCCTGAAACTAATGTAACATTGTGTCTCAACTAGCCTCAAAAAAAAAAATCTTTCAAATGTGATTCATGAGCACAGATTCTGGTACAAACACAAATATTGTCCCACTTACAGGGTGAAAGCAAGGGGTGTTTTAATAAGGAAATGAATAAACTCAGGTATGTTCCAAGGCTCACCATGAATAACAGAAGATACTGACTTGACTCACTTGCTTTTGTTATCATCATGATTTACTTCCTATAAGGCTTTAGTGGGGACAGACCTCTCTGTCTCATGGATATAGTATCTTTTTGCATTTGCCACAAAATATGTGTATTATATAAGAAAATGCACATTAAAGCAGTTGGAAAATAACAAAATAGTATACATATTAGTATGTATATATGTATATTAGTATACTATGTATTAGTGAAGGTTATCTTGAAGTTCTACTTTGAAAACCTTTTTTTAAAAAAAAGTAAATCCTAACATAGAAGACATGATCTAGTCTCCTAAGAACATGTAATCAAATAAGGAGAAGGGATATAAAACAAATGAATATAGTATATTAAATTTCAAATGCTGGATAAGAAATTGCCACAGAATTAGCAGCTTAAAATAACACATATGTATTTGATCAGTGTCTGTGGGTCAGGAAGTGGCATAGCTTAGTTGGATCTTATGCAAATAGTGTTATAGCTATAGATTTGGTTTCATCTAAGGCTCACCTGATATAAAATCTCCCAAGTTCTCTCAAGTTTTTGGCAGAATTCATTTTCTTGTGGTTTTAGGAATATAGGCTTCAGTTTCTCGATGGCCATCATCCATAGGCTTTTCTCAGCTCCTAGAAGCTATGTGAAGTTGCTTGTTAAATCCCCCTCCCATCGTAAAAAGTAAAAAGGAGAAACAGATACTCCAGAAAAATTAGTGCTAATACCTTACATGATATAATAACATAAAGTACATGTAATCACTTACATCCTACCGCCTTTGTCACAGCCTTTTGCTTAGAAGCTCGCAGATTCCATATATACCCAAGAGCAGAGAGAATCACATAGAGTGTGATGAATGTCAGGATGTGGGATAAGGGGCACCAGCTTCAGACTCTGTCTACTACACATGGTGTGGCCTGAAGGTTCAGTATATGTTGTCAGTAGGGATTATTCCATGAAAGCAATTTATATTAGGAGATTCCCTCCTTATTAAAGAACTTTGATTATATTGATGGTCACATTCTTTTGTGATCCAAGATAAATCATGTGAAATATGCTCATCATAGTGTTTAAGGATGCCTGCTCTTCTGCACGCACACACGTGCACATATCTGTAGCAACAGGACACTCCTCAAATATAAGAAAGAGTATGGAAGATATTTGATTGCTCTTCTGTTTTCATAATAAGACACAAATGATATTATTCATTAATTGGCTAATATAAGCTTAAGCCAATATTATTGCCTTTATTAAAAGAACAAACCAAGCATTTGTATTTCTACAAAAATATTTTCACTGGAAAACAATTGTATTTTTGACCAGATTTGATGTCTATTTTTCTCATGTCGATAATCTAAGTAGGCAGTATTAATTCAAAAGTATTTCTCAAGCATAGATACACTACTAGAATGACAAATTATAATTTTGAGTTGGAAATAATTATGGTTTTAGATTGTAACATCAGAAAAGGGGAATGCCAATAGAGTGTAAGGAGCAACAACGTAGGGAATAGGAGAACATAAAGGACCCAGTAGATTTGGAAGTGAACTTCATATACATTAACTTGATTCTCACCATAACCCTACAAGTTACTATTCACAAAAACACCATTAGAACTCTGAGAGCCTACACACCCTGCCCTGATTAAGTAGGTAGGAAATGATGAATGAGGATTTGCATACTTATCTGTGAAGCTATTGCTCACTCTTTTGTTTGTGATCTTCATGTATTTTGTACTGTGATTCTGAGACCACCCACATCACACTTACTTCTGGAAAGCATTAAAATGCAGATTCCTGGATCCCACTCCAAATCTTTAGGATAAGAATCGTAAGGTGGTAGTCCAGACATCTACATTTTAAACAAGTACCTCAAGTAAATTTTATTCCTATTGAGATCAGAAACACATTGCTCAATACCAAACTCATTGATTTAGATAAAGTAAATCTAGGTTCGATTTCCATTTCTAAACTTTCATAGTTTCATTGTGAGCTAGGCAAGTCACAAATTCCCTTAATCTTAGCTTTCAATATTTTGAATATGTCCTCACACTGCCTTCCAGACTCCACTGTTGCTGAAGTGAAGTCAGCAGTTAACCTTACTGTGTTTCTCTTATACAGGAGGAGTAGCTTTGCTGCTTTCACAATTTTCTATCTTGGCTGTCAGCAATTTTTAAGTGATTTACATATAGGTGGATCACTTTCCATCTATTGTACTTGGAACTCATTACACTTCTGTGTGTACAGATGAATGTTTTCTAGCAAATTTGGGGAGTTTTAAGCCATTATTTTCTTGGAGATTTTTTTCTCCTTTCTCTTTCACATCTCCTAGTGCTACCATTATGTATATCTTGGTATCTCACATTTCTCTGAGGTTCTGTTCACTTTTCTTGCATTCTATTTTCTCTGTTTTTCAAATTGCATTTCCTATGGATCTATCTTACAGTTCACTGATTCTTTCTTCTGACAGTTAAATCTAGTCTTGAGCCCCTCTAGTGGATTTTTCATTTCAGTTGTCTTATTGTCAACCCCAGAATTTCCATTTGGTTCTTTTTCATAAATCCTGTATCTTCATTCACATTCTCTATTTGATTATACACTATCTTCATATCTTTCTTTACATTTGTAGCCACATTTGTCCAAATTTATAATGACTTTGAACTCTCTGTTAAATCTGACATCTGGTTCCAGTCACAATATGTCTGTGCTGTATTTATATTTGTCCTGTGTATAGGTCACATGTTCCTGTTTGTCTGCAAGTGTCCTTACTTAATCAAAAATTTAACATTAAAGTAATATCTTGTAAAGTTTCTGTATACTAATTCCCTACCTCACCTCTGCAGGGCTTCTTTTTATTGTCTGTTTGTTTGCTTATTTAGTAACCTGGCCAGGCTATTTTAGTGTAGTGTACCTTCCCCATGTTGTGAAGCCTTTGGTCATGCTCATCAGGGGCTCAGATTTGGGTTCCTTGTGATTTTACCAGAATTCTCTTTGACTATTTTTCCTTGATCTCTCTGTTGTCTGTCTCATTTGGTATTGCACCCCATGGGTGAGGCTCTACTAATTAGCAGCCAAATGCTCTACTGGTTTTGACAATGCCCTGGGGCAAAATTTCTCAGCAGTCTGATCCAACTAAATTTGGGCAAAGGCAATTTTTGAGGTCTTTGAGTTTTTTTTTTTGTTTGTTTGTTTGTTTTTTTTTTTTTTTTTTTTTTAGCCCCAGCATGTTTTTTCATAGCTGTCTCTTTCTCTGGTTCTCTCTGGGAGCTAGCTAGACTATGGCTTAGTTTATTGCTCTTAATTAAGAAGAGCTATTGGTTTTGAAAGTGCTATTAGTCTTCACCATCATCACACTCTGTTTCTAGTAAAGGCAGGTCCTTTGAAGAGAATTTTTGAGCTCTCTTTTTTATGGACTTTTTCTCTCTGAGAATAATTTTCTGAGTCATTCATTACTAATACTGTGAATACTGAGCAGGCCAGTAGTCTCTGATTTTCTCATTCCTTGATGGGACTTCCACTCCAGAACAAGTTGAGATAAAGGTTATCAAGGCCTCATATTTCTCAGCTTGTCTCACCTGGGGTAGAGCCTACATCGTATTTGTAGGATCTAGGTGATAGAGGAAACCTCTGACCTCTTAGTTGTACCCACCAGGAATTTAACCTTTTTAATGTGGAGTTGAAGGAGATGAGAATACTGACATTCTTTCCCTCTTTGTAATATAGGGTGAGGCTACTTAGAGCTGAGGGGAGCGAAAGGCCAATCCTTTGGTCACACCCACCCAGAAGCAGGGTGCAGCTGTGCCAAGCTGAACTGCATGTGGCACAGGGAGAGGTCATGGCTTAAATGCTGAAGAATCTTGTTCTCTTTACTGAGCTTTAGAAGTTTTTCTTGAATAAGTGTGTCTTTATTTGCTACATGTCCTTAGGACAATTTTTAGAAGAACATAAATGGTAGATTTTGTTAATAGTTTGTACTGGCTTTGCTTCTTTGGCCAGTGAGTGGGTCTTTAGAAGTCCTATGTTGACATCCTAGAAGTGGAACTCTTAGTTTTAGGTGTCACCATTTATGAAACAAGGAAACAATATGTACCTTACAGAGTGATGCTTAAGATTAAAGATGATAACATATGTGAAAGATTTTATAAATAAAAAAGCGTATGTGTTAATATGGTGAAAGGACATCTGGACAAGATTTATATGAGACAAAAAGTTTTATTAATAAATGTGTGCCTGAGACAGACTTTAAAAAGAATAATGGAGCAAAGTCAGTTTAGAAACAACAATTTAAGCATAAGATCACATATCCTCTTATTCCTAATCAAGATAAAATAAAACTGCCTTAATATTTGGTTTCTGTTCACATTACAGAGATTAAAATAGGAACATTTGAATAAATGGTGCTCTGCAAAGAATTTTTCTCTAGATTTTGGTAAGAGACTTTCATGGAGGAAAAAAAAAAACAGAAAAAAAACAAAAAACAAACAAACAAAAAAACCCCTCTATGTAGCAAATTGAAATTGCACAAAATTTATTGCAGGATTTCATTTTACAGTCTCATGAGTTTTGGAGATAAAGGTATCTTTATTAGAGGTATGCATTAAAGAATTTATGGATAAGATTATATCATGTCTAGGACTTTCCTTAAAATGCTGCAGCAAAATCAAAGACATGAGGAGGAAGAGGAATACATAAATAAAACAGTTTGTAAAATGTTTGACAATTGTTGAAGGGAGGTAGTGGATATGTAGAAATTCATTACAAAATTCTATCTCTAAGTATGTTGAGATTTTCCATTAAAAAAAAAAAAAAAAAGTAAAAGAACGGAGCACCTGGGTGGCTCAGTTGGTTAAGCATCTGGCTCTTGATTTTGGGAAAGGTCATGATCTCACAGTTCATGAGTTCAAGCCTCTCACCAGGCTCTATGCTGACCACACAGAACCTGCTGGGGATTCTCTTTATTGCCCTCTCTCTGCCCCTCCCCTGCTCTCTTTCTCTCAAAATAAATAAATAATTTTAAAAGAAAAAATAAAAAGAACATATAGGATAATGACTGGAAGTTGGGGACCACAATCTAGATCTTTTAAATCTAGGGCCATAACAACAAATGGCAGACCCCTTCTCCCAATTATGGAGACTTTTTTAAAAAAACAGTGGGGGGGGGGGCGCCTGGGTGGCTCAGTCGTTAGGCGGCCGACTTCGGCTCAGGTCATGATCTCGGGGTCCGTGAGTTCGAGCCCCGCTCGTTGGGCTCTGTGCTGACAGCTCAGAGCCTGGAGCCTGTTTCAGATTCTGTGTCTCCCTCTCTCTGACCCTCCCCGTTCATGCTCTCTCTCTGTCTCAAAAATAAATAAACGTTAAAAAAAAAAACCAAAACAACAGTGGGAAGGTTCATGATGGCTACTTACTTGGTTCCATTATTCTCTGTTACTAACATAGAAACATTAGCCATCAATATATGGATATAAATTATGTATAAAATGTCTTCATTTTATAAAATCCACAAGTTTCCAAAAACTATATTCTAATGATGTTTTTAGAGCACAGTTAAAAGTACTTATATTATGTTAGATTAATTGCTATTGGCCTTATTTGCATGCTGAAGGAAATATCTCATAAAAGTGTACAAACTTAAGATTAGCATAGAATTTGCCATCCAAGCTGAGACATTTTTAATTGTAAAAGTAGATAGCACTAATAATTTTACAAGAACACAAGCATATCTTGGGTGAGATGGGTTATTGTGTCATATGGATACCCTATTCTCATCTGAAATGAGAAGTGTATGTAGTATGAAAACTTCCTCTAAAAAATTGAATAAAAATATTAAAGAGAACCAAAAATGTCATTTGTTTCAAATTTCTCTCATCTTTTTCTTTCTGTCCCTTTCTCTCTCTGGCTGAATACACTAATAAATTGAATCCCAGGAAGTTGAAATAAATTACTTGCTCAAAGTCATATAACTCACAAGAGATTCAGGATCATAATTTGTGGATTTTGATGACCAGTACAGTGCTATTTCCACTCAGTGAATAACAACATTGAATTTGAAAACATCAAAATCTATTTATGAGTCCAGTTTTACAACAGCAGTTACATATTTTAGCTAAGCTAGAAAGAGTGGCCAATTTTGTCTGCTGATAATTGAAACACATAAATTCTAACCATATAGAATATACTTTTAAGACTTTATAATAAAAGTTGGCAAAGGGGTGATATAAGAACATTAAAAAATGTCAATCTGAACATCATAAATTCTGTCAGTGGACACATTAGGGAAATTAGGGCAACATAAACATGCAGGAGAGTTTAGCTTTCATGTAACCTTATGGATGTTTAGTGTCCTTATTTCCTATAACTTCATGATAAATTTCTTAGAACTTTCTTAACTAGTAGGTATTCTCTAGTATAAGTAATTAGGGTTTTTTTTTTTTTTTTGTCTTTGTTTTTTTTGTAATTGTCAACACAATTTGCTTAGAATTTTACTAACATTACTTCAAATATTTCTTAAACAGAGCTTTCTTTGGGGGATGGATTCCATTTGATGCAGTTTTGAGAAATTGTCCTGACAAAGTACTGGTGTACAGGCCTGATAACCCCTTCTTCCTACAGAGAGAATTAGTCTTGAAGGGCTTCTTTTCCAAACTGTCTATGGTATCTTCATTGCTACTGACAGTCTTCTCTTTGTACTGCTGAAGGACTGACAGCAGCAGACATTTTCACTCTAATCTAGAAATCAAGTGAATGGTACTGATCTCAAATAACTAAAAATAGAGAAAAAGAGCTTTGTCTACAAAATCTGGTTCATCTCCACAATTTCAAGTATTAGACTTGAATCTAAATTACATCTCCTGTGAAAGTGCCACATTCATTTAATATCTGACTTTGATACCCACAGTGCCTGATGCCTGGCTGGCATATGACAATAACTAAGAATATTAATTGTATCCCCATTATTGGTAAATGGGTTAAACACATACACACACACATACCCCTCTGTGAAGAAGGTGACAGTATTTTTAACTTCATGACATGATATGAAATAATACCAAATCATTCAAAGGAATTTTATTTTTGCCTGAGCTTGTCAATGCTGAGTACTATTGACTAAATTACATCTTAACGGCCAGACAGCATAAATATCAACAGCTAAAGATTTCATAAGGGATAACCCAGCATATCATAGTATATATGTTCTGTATAACTGTAACTTATTAAAATATAAAAAGTTGGTTTTCATTCATCAAATGACTGATTTTTGAAAAAAAAAATTCTCATAAATAGCTGGTGTGTGATTTCTAAAATTGGCAAATTATATTTATTCCTTAAGAGAAACAATGAGATTGAGAAAAATGTTCATTAGGAAGAGTATTGATGACTCACTTTTCCCACCAACTAACTACATGACAAGAAGCAAAGATTTTACAACTCACCTACAGAAGGGGTAATCAATACATATTTTGAATCATTTTTTTATTCTAAAATATTTTATAAAGGGTATATTCTGTGTCAAATACTCTATAAGTCACTGTCAGACACTGGGGACCTAAAAAGGCACATCTATATCCAGGCTATTTAGAATCATTTTCCTTCAGCAGAAGTAACCATAAAAATTAAATTAAGCTTCTTTCTGCTCCTTCTTTAATTCCTGTTTGTTTTTTTTTTAAATATCACTGCCTCTGCCATTTCTTTACTTTAGCTTCCATACAGTGCAATTTTGTTATCCTCTGAGGCCACGTTGCCTCTCTTCTTTAAACTATTTTTATTAGAGTCACAAAGCTGAACAGGATTTTCATAGACTAGGTGCTGTTTCATTTTTTGGATTGCCAGCAAGAATATTGGAAGTTGAATGAGACAGTGATCTCTAAGTGAAAACTAAGATCCTACATATTCCCTTTCATTATACAGCATTGGATACTCATGGAGGAAAGATTAAAGTAACTAAAAGACACATGGTCACTTCTTAAATAACTTATCATTTAATTGGAAATCTAATCACACTAATTTTTTTTAACTCCTAAAGAGTTAAATATCCTACCTGCTGAAAAGATATCTTTTACTTTCTATTATTAATTGGTGTTTCATGGTGACCAAGCCTAGAAGTTTGTCTATGAAGAGGAATATGCAGAAGTAGCATATGGCAAGATGAATGTATTTGTCCTCAGGACCTTCAATTAGCAAAATTAAAAGTAATATAAACTAAAAGTTATTGAATAAACACTAGACCCATTAAAATAAGCCCCTTCCCCATTGCTTTATTGATGGAATAATTAAATTTATTTCAAAACAAGTCCTTAGCAGTAGAAAATTTGGAAATTTAATCAACTGGGCATGCATTTAAAAATGTAAATGATATGTCAATGTGACTCATATTTCTTCTCAAAAATAATGATTTGGCTATTTCATTAAAAAATATAGAGCATATTTTAAGGTAATATAATCTGAAAGCTTACATAGAAATATAGTTCTGTAAAAACATTTGTGACCCTTTAGGATAGCTAATGACTTTAGTATAATTTAGGATGTAGTTAAGAAACCACATGAAAGCATGGTGGCCAAAATTAACAGCAACCTACTGTATGCCAATAAAAAAGTGATCAACGTAACTATAAGTACTTTTTTTTTTTTTTTTTTTTTGAGTAGAGAGATGTCTTATCCTTGCCATAGAATAATTGTTTCAAAATCGCTCTGGGTTCATCTTGTACCTTTGTATTTTATTGTATTGTATTTTTCTTTTATTGATATAGAGGGTAAAGTGAGTGAGGGCAGAGAGAAAGAGAGAGAGAATCTTACAAGGGACAGAGAGAGAGAGGTAGAGAGAAGGAGAGATGCGGGCCTCACCCAAAGTGGAGTTTGTGTTTACCTGAAGCAGGGCTTGAGCTCACCTGAAGTGGGGCTCATGCTCACCCTAAGTGGGGCACAAGTTCACCCCATGCGGGACTCGAGCTCTCAAACTGTGAGATCGTGACCTGAGGTGAAATCAGGTACTTAACTGACTGAGCCACCCAGGTACTGCATTTATATTTTGGAAGTCAGCGTGGTGATTTTGATATCACCCCCTCTTCTTGCATATATCATGCTCCATTTAAATAGGAGAATAAGCCATAAATTTAAGTTTTACCATTATTGTTCCTAGAGTGGTAGCTGAAGAGAGAACACAGAGAAACTGTGCTGTTTAATTCTAATTTGAGAAGTAGTAAATGTATAATTTACAATAAATCTTTAAAAGTATGTTATTTTGTCACTAACACACAGTTAAAATTCTACCCCATTCACAGATGAGGAAGCTGATGTAGAATAAGTTTAAATAAGCATCCCTATATCATTCTGATGGTAAATGCCTGAGCTGGAATAGGACTGACATGTTTTGTTTTGTTTTGTTTTGTTTTCTCAACTAGTTGATCAAAACATAGGCATATACAAATATTAATTAGGAATATGAACTGAAGAACAAAAGAGCTGTGTTTGCCTATTAGAAAATGACATAACATCATAGAAGAGTCAAGTCTATGGAAGTTTATCAATAAGGGACCGATGCTTTGTGTTATTAAGCCTTTCTTATTAACACTATTTGACTTTCTCATTAATTCACATGAAATACTTTGACAAATACTTTGAAGTTAAGATTTTGTGAAATCCTTAGCTATTCTGAACATTTTGGAAAGCAAACTATATCTCAACACATGACACTGATGAACAAAATAAAATTTAAAAAAATTGTACCACAAAATTAGCTAGTATCACAGCAGAAAGGGAAACATTCAGCTGTTTTATTTAAGAAAATGATTACTTGCACTTGAATAACACTACATTTGTTTCTATCTACAAAACATTAATATCTGTATATCTAAATTTTTGTCACAGAATTCCTGCCTACATTAATTACTAAATTTAAAGTTGAGTACCCTGAGGGGTGATGAGAAGGAATGTTCTTGTTTCCCAATGTGACTGAACAAAGCCAAGGTTAGCACATAAGAATCTAGGCTCTCATTATAGTTATGTTCCTGTAAAGCCTATATAATGTTGATATAAATGCTTGGTATGTGCTTAAAGATGAAAGTAGTAAGAGATGCTGAGGAAAGGTGAAACTCCTTCCTGTAGTCAAGTAACCTAACAAGGAAGTTTGTGAAAATTCTGCCTTTTAGGAAGTGTTTAAATCTTCAGAAAGAGTTTTGGATTTGTCTTGTGGAGTTGAGACATTCATTTTCCACAGAAAGATGGATTTATCCATGTATTCACAGTGAGACCTTTATGATTTATGATACTATGGCACATAAAATAATCCCATCTCAATGCAGAGATGAATAGGAATAATCCATTCCTATTGGAACCCAACGGAGGACCAATGGGTATGTATACCATTTTTCTGGCATTCTTTGCTGTAAAAATTAGAAATATTATTCCAACACAGGAGTTCTGGAAAGCCTAAAATTTATTCAGTATGTTCAACAAATGCTTAGCCCCTTTTGCATACCAGGAAGTGTAATAGAAACTGAAACCATTGCAGTGAACAAGATAAACTAAGTTCCATCTTTCATCTTTCTATAGGAGACACAAAGATAACAAATGAAGAAACAAAGATAAACTCAGGTAGCCATAAGCACTAGGAAGAAAATAAGGCAGGTTGGGGTGTGTGGCAGAGACTGACTAAAGTCTTGCTTTAGATTGAGGATCAGACAAATCTCTGTCAAGTTGATATTTGACCTGAGACTTGAATTAATAGAGCTCAATGCAGGGATCTAGAAAATAAGCATGCAACTCAGAGGAGAGAGCAGATGCAAATACTTTCACCAGGAGAATAAGCTGAGCACATTTGAGGAATAGAAAGTAGGGCAGTGAGAATATAGCAGAACTTCCCAACTGGACCAAGTCACAATTGCATGTAGCACAATGGCTTACGGATGTGCAGAGATATCAGTGTCCCAGTGCTCAAGGCAGCTGGGCCCAGATCATGAGGAGTTTCTTTACCTCAGTGTGACAAGAAAAAAATTATCTTTTTCTGTATGTAATTAAATTGAGGAAAATTTGGAAGGCATGGAGCTCTGAGTGGAATGAATATGAGCTATAAGATGAGTGGGAAAGCAGGCAGAGACCAATTTAGGCAAAGTCTCATAGTTCATGGAGTAGAGTTTAGAATTCAGGCGGGAAGTCATTTACAAGGAGTGACATAATTTAATTTATGTTTTGATAAGATCCTCCCAGTTGCTATATGGAGAGTGCACAAAACAAGGTATTAGAATTAAGGAGCACTCCACATGTTCATCATTAGGTTGACCTTGGGGTTCTCACTTGCTATCTCAGTACCTCAGTTTTTATCAAATTATCAAAGATAATAGCATTTGCCCTAGGTTTGCATCACAGGTGATTTGTAAAGGGAAGTTATATGATGTCCCTGCTTGCCCTGAGAAAGATAACACATAAAAGGGATCTTGTTATTCTTGTTACTGACACCACACATTCCAACCTGCCAACTATCTCTTAAAGATCAGTTTGTGAACAAGGGCTGATTGGTATATTAACTTCCTAGAAGGAGAGAGGTAACAGAGCAGTAAGTCACTGGGGATTGCCTTGACACTAATCAGTTCCCTGTGGCCATCCTACTCAGAATGCAGATGAATAGCAATGGAGATATATGTCCATCTGTGACCCTTTTCTATCAATTAAGTTTCCTGAATAAACCACAAAGACATATATCATCTCACTGCTGTGTTGCTATTTTTCTGGTTAAGTACTTTAGGAATAAGATATGACTCTTAGACTGTCCAGTTAACAGTTATATCTGCAGTTGGTAAGGAAGACAAGCATCACAGATTTACTCTAGTGACACGGAGCAACTTGTAGGTCTTATACAGATAAGATTCTCAAGGTGTCTAGATGTGAAAAACCAAGAGCACTAATTTCTGTTTTATTTCACAGAGTGTAGTATTTTTTTCCTGAATAAATAAAATGTTTTTATTCCACTTCCTCAAACTGTATTTAAAAATGAAAAAAAAAAAACAAAAAAAAAACAATGACATTAAAGTGACACTGAGCTGAAAAGAGTTTGTTATTTATATATTGATTCCTTAAGTGTGGATAAAAGCATGATTCTCTCTTTTAAAATGCAAAATATTTTCAAAAGATAAGTGCTATCTGAAAGGCAGTTATGGAAGGGGTTTGTTAAATGATAAAAACACTAGAGCAAAAGAATACAAAAATGAGATACAATGGAAGTACTCAGGAGAGAGAGGAATTCGTGAGGGGGGGGGATTGAAAACCACTATGTTAAAAGAAAATGAGAAGTTAATTTTAGGAATGACATCCTTGAATATGTGACTAGACACAGATCTAAAGTAAGAAAGGAAAATGTGGCTTTTGATTGAAGAAGGGCCATCTTATCCATGATTAGAGGAGAAAAGGCAAAAATACAATTACACGTTCATTGTGTAGATATATGGAGAATAAAGATGAAGGAGTTTCAAATAAGTCTGCCTACCTTTGTTTTCTATTTGAGTTTTGAAGCAAGATCATCAACTGTGAGTCAGTCAAGAAGTATCAGATGGGTCTGAGGGAAAAAAAAAAAAGGTTGGGAATACATTCAAATGCAGGAACATAAGCAATCTCCTTGAGTGCTGCAGTTTCACATTTGTAAATTTAGTTCACTGGGTCATCATTGCTCACAGAACTGTGTTCCTTAGTAAGAAACTTTACAACATTCCAAAGATTACCGTTTGTTCTCATGCAACAATTCTCAGGAGAGTTTTTGTTATTTACCTGTGAGTAATAAAATACTGTAATGAAAAGTTATGAAATAATGAAAATAATACTACTTTAAAAATCAGAATATCATTCAAGATTTTATTCCACTGTATATAGGCTATGTTGGTCTTTGCCAAGTTCCTTCACTTATTTTAAAGAGATGTTTTAACAGTAATGCTAGAAAGAAGATAACCAGTTGCCTAGAGATGAGAGAGAGAGGGAGGGAGAGATTACCAAGGGCACAGAGAAAGTTTTGGTTGTTAAAGATGTGTCCATTGTTGTGATTATGGTGATGGTTTGCAGGGCAAGTAAATAGGACAAAACTTATTAAATCTCGGGTTTTAAATGTGTGCAGTATATTATATTCAACTATTCATTAATACAATTCTAAACGAAAGAATGGAGAGTTTGTAGGGCATGACCTAATTTGTACTTTTTAAAATAAATTTCAAATAAGAGTACACATACAAATAACTCAAATTCTGAAGTGCTGTATAAGATTTTTTATGAAAGTAAGGTTTTATAATATGAAAAGATTCTCAAACTTGAAAAACAATAAATGATTGTATCTGAGACTAAATAATTGAAGAAGCCTGAAGGAGGTTTTTTCTTTCTTTCTTTTTTTTTCTTTTCATTCTGCAAAATGTGGTTGAAGTATTAATATGCAAGTTCATTGATTACTTTAGCTCAAGATGACAATTGGTGCAAGGAGTATCAATGGGTAAGGATGCCACAGGAGACTGTTAGGGAAGTATCATCAGAAAATGGTGTTTAGAAAAAAAAAAAAAAAAAGATGGTGTTTAGCTTCTTTTGTTTGCTTCACCTACTTTGTTATCTAGGCATCAAATTATTTCCTGTTGCTAAAGCCCTCTCTGTCATGCCTCTCAGCTCAGCTGAAAAGAAGCTAATTGATTCAACCCCAGTAATATGTTTAGGCACTTAATGTAACACCCCTGAGTGGGATAAGTGTGTTTACAAAGAAAGTCTATAGAAGCTTATGTATTCATTCAGTTATTCTATAACTTATCTATCCCTCTTACAATAGACACTTTAAACCATAAAATATATGAGTAATATAAAATATTAATATAATATTAATTAATTAATATAATATAAAATATAAAATAATCATTTATTGTTTTCTGTTACTAAGAATGCTTTCTCTTTTCCTCATTCAAATTTAATCAGTTATTAAAACATCATCTCTAGTTTTCTGTGTGATTTCTTTCTGCTTCCAACTTATTTTGCACTTAAAATTGGGACCATATTTTCTGACACCTAAATTTCACTAGTGTTGTTCATTTTACATAGAAGGAAAGATATGTCATAGTAGGAGCTCTGTTTTGTTAGTTTATAAAATAATACATCATAGGAAACAATAAAAATATTTTCACCAACATTCAATTCATACCCGTGGACATCTATCTAGACGAAGGAAAATCTGTACATTCTCTTGACTCAACTGTTTCATATTACCTCAGTGATATTGATATTTCTCCCCTCCCACCTTGCACTAAAAGTTTACTACTGCCTTTTATATTGCCAGTGAGCTTGATACACACACATACACACACACACACACACACACACACACATAATAGCACCTGTCACATATTATTATTACAATTACTTATTTATATTCCTTAAGCCATGCAAGATATATATTTTATTCATTTTTATATGCTCAATACCGAGAAACTTCTTGGCACTTAACAAATGATAATAATTGAAGAGCGAAGGAAGGAACAAAGAAAAGGAGGAAGGGAGAGAGGGAATAACTATTTTAGAAATAAAGATTATTACAAGAAATAAACTTTTAAACTTAAAACTCCATGGCATCATAGAGTTTACCTAAGTGATCTGTTTTGCATCTATATAGTGTATACTAAAAAATTAGAACTATCTTCATGCTCCTGACTGAAGAAAACAGGCTTGATCTAAACTTATATTATCCAGTTCCATTTACTCCAAGTTTCTAATTACTCATGAAAATATATCCCACTTTTTGCTCTTTACAAACATTGTCATATTCCATGTACACTTTGGCTTACTTCAAATTTACAGGAGGCCAAATAGCAATATTAGCAACACTTGGTAACTCGTTGTTGACTTAGATTTCTTTCTCAACAACTATTGTATTCAGACATGATAACATGTGCCATGTAATATAAACTTAACTTCCTAAACATCAGATAAGAGTTATGAAGAACTCTCCTATTGTAAAAGTATCATATATTTAATTGAAAAGATTAATATTTAGTGACACGAATCATTTAGTCAATTGCCAAAAGTGTGGCATATATTTCATACTACAGTTACTTTTTAAACATTTTAAGTGCATTATGATCAATAAAATTGCATGTTTACAACATGTGTCCTCATTTATTTTAGGGAAAATAGCATTTAAAAGCAGATTGCACACTGATCTTCCATAAAAATGTTATACTACCACATTTACAAATTAAATTTATATGAAAGAGCTAATAACCTTACTTTTGTCCTATATATGAATTTTAAATGATATTAACTAATATTTAAAGGATTTTTCACTGTCATCTTTCATTACTATTCTTTTTTTTTAATTTTTAACATTTTATTTATTTTTGAGAGAGACAGAGTGTGAGTGGGGGAGACAGGGGCAGAGAGAGACAGGAGCAGAGAGAGAGGGAGACACAGAATCTGAAGCAGGCTCCAGGCTCTGGGCTGTCAGCACAGAGCCACACGCGGGGCTTGAACCCACAAACCGTGAGATTATAACCTGAGCCGAAGTTGGATGCTTAACGGATGGAGCCACCCAGGCGCCCCTCGTTACTATTCTTAATAAGGCATGTTGTTTCTATTTAGTCTTTGAAGGGATACTGAAAAGTTTGATGCTAACAAAGTCTATTTGTAAGTCAGACATTTTTGTAGCCCTCTGCATCTATGCTGAAGAAAAATTCCATTTTTCAGACAGTTCGTAATATTCAGCATTGTAACTTCAGAATGAATTTTGGAAGTAAAAAAAATGTAAATATAGTAAGTTAACAGTGAAATTGATTCATCTTCTTTACTAATCTAATTAGTAGTACATAGAAAAAGCTCAATATTTTCAAAATTACAAAGAATGCCAAAATAGCCTAAAATAATTACACCTTTTTAATTTTTAAAAATTGCACCTCTTCTTGCTAATCCTTGTGAAAAATACCCAGTATTTTTTCAACAGTAGAGTGTTGTTAGTTTTAAGTGATATACCAATTCATATACCTTATACACATGTGCACACACAAATACAATGTCAGAATTATTGTTTTAAATGTATGATTTTAAATAAAAAAGAAATATTATATTTTTCTTTGTATTCATTTCTAATGATCTTTATTCCTACCTGTGAGTAGGAATTAAGTTACTGTTGGGTGTTATTTGCTCTTGGTTTCAGGATTTTCAAGATTTTATTTTTGTGCTCAGCTTCCATCAGATTGATTATGAGTTGTCTAGACATGGTTACCTCTGTAACATTCTTGGTATTGTTGAGCCTTGTGGATCTCGTGTGTGTGTGTGTGTGTGTGTGTGTGTGTGTGTGTGTGTGTGTGTGTGAAATGTGGGTAGTTGTCAGTCATTATTTCTTGAAATATTTTTCTGTCCCTTTATCTCCTCTCTTTCTGATATGCTTAGTATGGTCTCTGAGAATCTATTCAGAATTTTTTATTGCTCATTGCTTCATATTTGATAATATCTATTCGTTCATCTTCAAGTTTACTGATTCTATCTTCTGTCATTTTAAATTTGCTGTCTAGTCCACCTAGAGATTATCTTTTTTTCTATTTGGTCATTGTACTTTTCAACTTCAGGATTTTCATTTGGTTTCACTTATTATGTTTATTTCTCTATTATGATACATTATTTGTTAAGTGATTACCATCATATTTTACTTTCATTCATTGAACACAGTCTTTAAAAAAATAATTTGGTTTTTACAATCAGTGTTTTAAAGTATTTTCCTATGAAATACAGTATCTGGACCCATCTACATTCTATTGATTAGATTTCTTAAATCATGTCCAATTTTCCTGTTTTAATGCATGTCTTATAAGTTTTGGTCAAAAAGTACAATTCTATACTATAGTGACTATGGATTTTGTTTTATTGTTCTAAAGTTTTTGTTTGTGTTTTTGTAATTTGCTTCCACTTAAACTTACCTGTCTTTCGCAATGGCATGTGGCCACTGAGATACGTACATATATACTACATTTTTTTAAATTCCTATTTTTATTTTTTGTCTTAGCTTTCTAGGGTATCCTCTGTATCTAAATAGCATATTTGTGAGCCAATGATTTATGAAGAGGTTATGCTAAATAAAATACTATAAGCCTATGTGGCCTCCACTCTCTTCTGATTAATATTTGTGTGGGCTGGTAAATACATTCAAAGTTGCAGAAAGTTCCCTAGTCTTTCCTGGGTTTTACTTTCCAGTGGGCTCTTTAAGGTCTCTCTTGCAAAGTTGCAAACTTTTGCTCAAGGCTCAATTAAACTCCATCACCTCTTTCAGTAAAGCAGTTAGTTTTCACATCCAGCCTGCCTTTCACTGGTAAAGTTACTGAAGACGCTGAGGGTTGGTGGTAGGAGTAGGCAAGAAGGAAACATACTTCCACTGTTAATTACCCAAAACTCTAACACTTTTTTTTTTTAACGTTTATTTATTTTTGAGACAGAGAGAGACAGAGCATGAACGGGGGAGGGTCAGAGAGAGGGAGACACAGAATCTGAAACAGGCTCCAGGCTCTGAGCTGTCAGCACAGAGCCCGACGCGTCGCTCGAACTCATGGACCGTGAGATCGTGACCTGAGCCAAAGTCGGCCGCTCAACCGACTGAGCCACCCAGGCGCCCCTAACATTTTGTTTTTTAAATAAAAGAATAAACTGTTCTCAATTTGCTGTTTGCTTTTGATCAGTTTTCAGTGCCATGAAACGATGCGGTTAATAATTTATAAGTCAATTTTGTAATTTTTTACACTTATTTTGGAAAAGCAGAATTGCCAACAGCATTAAGTATCTGTAATTGAAAGACCTCTCCCAATTACCTTTAAGAAATATACTTAAAAAAATTAATATTTATTTTTGAGAGAGACAGAGACAGAGCTGAGCGGGGGAGGGGCAGAAAGAGGGAGAGACAGAATTCCAAGCAGGCTCCAGGCTCTGAGCTTTCAGCACAGAGCTGATATGGGGTTCAAACTCACTGAAAGTGAGATCATGACCTGAGCAGAGGTCAGATACCCAACCGACTGAGCCACCCAGGCGCCCCTTAAGAAATATTTTTTAAATGAGAAATAGTTTTTACATTTACCCACACATTTATCTTTTCTGTCATTTTTCATTCCTTTATGTAGATCCAATTTTCCATCTGATTCTATTTTCCTTTTACCAGAAGAATTTATTTTAGCATCTGTTATAGTACAGACTTTCTGTCAATAAATGATCTCAGATTGTTTCTGTCTGAAAACATCTTTATTTTGCCTTCAATTTTAAGTGATATTTTGATGGGGCAGTAATTCTGTTTTTTTTTTCTTTCAGTTCTTTAAATATGGCACTCCATTTAATTTTTGCTTGTGTAGTTTCTGAAAAATCTGCTATCATCTGTTTCTCTGTGCTTAAACTGTCCTTATTTTCCACCTCTCTGTTTTTTGATAATATATTTTTATCTTTTGTTAAACAAATTGTTTCATGTCTGTAACTTCTAGAGCTGTTTCTGTTGACGGATTTGTCTTTGGGTTATGGGTCATATTTCTGTGCTTCTCTGCATGCCTCAGAATTATGGTTTGGATGACAAGTGTAAATTTTCCATTGTTGGTTTCTGCGTTTTCTTGTATTATTTTAAGTGTGTTAAATTTTGTTCAGGCATAAAGTTACTTGCAATCAACTAACTACCTGCAAAGTTCACTTTTCAGATTTCTTAGGGTGGTTCCAGAGCAACTATTAGTCTAGTGATAATTTAGCTCCAAAACAAATGTAAGCTTTTTATGATTCTACCTGATACTTTGCAAATTATAAACTGTCTCCACTATGATCAGCATTCTAATAGTTTTAAGCCATGTGTGAGCTCTAGGATTTGTTTCATCTACTTCTTTTTAATGGGTCCATTTCCAGCCTGTTATACTTTCCTGGTAGACATGTGTAGTCATTCCCAGGCAAGTGCTTGAAGGAACCCCTCTGCTGTTTTCAAAAAACAAAAAAACAAAACAAAACAAAAAAACCCCAGTGTGTATGTATGTTTGTGTACCTCTCTTCTCTCTGGTAATCTATCCTACAACATCTGTCTAAGTTTGACTTCCTGAAATTCTTAATCTGAAAAAGAAAGCTTTAATAATTTCATATTAATTATAATGTTTGCTGTTGCTACTCTGTAGATATACTTTATCTAAATCATAATGTTTCCCTTTCTTCCTAATTTGGTAAGAATTATTTTGGTAATGGATTAAAGTTGAAATTCATGAAGGAAATTTAGTTATGGATGTCTTGCTTAATTGGATTGTAGTGAAATAACATTTCCATGAGATTTGTTGACAGTTAAATGGATTAATTTAATGGCTTTGGAACACAGTAAATTTACTCAGTTTTTAATTTCTCTTATTTTTGCCATATATTTTAATTCCAAATATGTTATAAACTTTGTAAGATAATATATTGTCTATAGTCATTTAGATTAAATGAAACTCTCCATTGATCCTCATTCCTTCCTGAATCATGAACCTTCTACTTAAGATTATTATATTTTAGCTTTGACTATACACCTGTTCATTAAAAATTTTCTCAGTCTCATTTATTTTATCTTCATTCTTGAGGCTGTGGGAATAGGATTCTAGGCTGTCAGTCTTTTTTTTTTTTTCAACCCGTTAAATATGTCATCCCCCTGTCTTTACTTACTGTTGAGAAGTCAGTTTTTATAATCAGGTCTTAGGAATTATGTTTCTTTTTATTTTATTTACTATTTAGGTATTCTTTTTTGAACAAAAAATAGATGTATTAGTTTTGTGTGGCTGCTGTAACAAATTACCACAAACTTGGGTGGCTTAAATAACAGAAATGTAGTCTCTCAGAAATTCAGTTCTGAAGGCCTGAAGTCTAAAGTCAAAGTGTCAGCAGGGCTGTACCCCCTCCAGGAGTTCTTGGAAGAGATTCCATTCCTTGCCTCAGTTTTTAGTTGGTGCCTCAGCATCTCCTGGTTCCCTTGGTTTGTAGTTACATCAGCTCTAATTTCTTTCTTCACATCACCTTCTCCTCTTTGGCTTGTCTCAAATCACCACCTGCTTTTCTTTTATGAAGACTCTTTACTGGATGCATAGCCCATTCAGATCATGTACATCTCAAGATCTTCATCTCAAACACATCTGCAAAGATCCTTTTTCAATAAAGTAACATTCACAGATTCTCTGAATTACAAATGAATATTTGGGGTGGGGGGCATTTTTCAGCCTACCATAGTTGTAGTTATGTTATTGCTCTTGTTTATTCTGCTCTTGAACCTGTTAATTGCTATCATTAGATGTTTTTGTTTTTTTTAAATTTGTTTTAATGTTTATTTACTTTTGAGAGAGACAGAGACAGAATGCAAGTGGGTTAGGGGCAGAGAAAGAGAAAGAGACACAGAATCCGAAGCAGGCTCCAGGCTCTGAGCTGTCAGCACAGAGCCCAATGTGGGGCTTGAACTCAGGAGCTTTGAGATCATCACCTGAGCCGAAGTCAGATGCTCAACTGACTGAGCCATCCAGGCGCCCCTGATATCTTTCTGCTTTTTTTATTTTTTTTTATTTATTTATTTATTTTTTTTATTTATTTTTGGGACAGAGAGAGACAGAGCATGAACGGGGGAGGGGCAGAGAGAGAGGGAGACACAGAATCGGAAGCAGGCTCCAGGCTCTGAGCCGTCAGCCCAGAGCCCAACGCGGGGCTCGAACTCGCGGACTGCGAGATCGTGACCTGGCTGAAGTCGGACGCTTAACCGACTGCGCCACCCAGGCGTCCCCTTTCTGCTTTTTTTAAAGATACTTTCTTTTGACCAAATTCTAGTTCACTAACTCTCTCTTTAGTTTTATCTATTTTAGCAGTAAATCTAAGTTTTTCATTTTAAGCAATGTATTTTGCAGTTTAAATGTTGTTTGTTCCTCTTTAATATTTTATGTTATGTCACTTTTATAATTTCTAATTTCTTGCTAAAATTCTAAATACAGATTTTATATTTTAAATTATAAGCATATACTTGTTTTACAGACTGTATTTAATAATTTTACTTTTGCTTACACAAGTCAATCTTTTCTTTTGTCTGTTTTTTGTGGTAGTTTTCATTTTTGAAGTGTCGTCTTTTCATGGATGTGGTTGAGTTTTTATTAAAGATGTGGTCTTTTAAAAATTTCTCTTCAGTGATATTTTCCACCAGGATTTTGATAATTATAACCATAATTAAAATATAATCAATGGCTATTAAGACTCTGGTTTTGTATGATAATAGCATCACCTTGTCCTTAATCATCTCCTAGATACCCCACTGAGATTAGATATAACAAGGAATCATCTCTGTGGTGTCAATAGAGCAGAGAAACAATGTAATATAATGTGGTTTTAACTGAACTAACCTGTCTGACACCAACCATTTATATAAATAGAAAAATCATTTACTTTTAGTAAGCATTTGTTTTTCATCTATAAAATTGACTTTTCAGACTGACATATCTTTATATTACTTCCAATTCCAGGGACTCTGAGCACGAATGATGTTCAGTGTGAATGCAATAATTTTTCTTAGCCACTGATCTTATTCATTCATGCATACATTTCTTTAAGATTTTCAATATTCTTTTCCCCAAAAGTTTCCATCTTCTTGTTAACCTTTTTTTTGTAGGAAAAAGCAAGATCTTCATTGTTTTCTTTCTTTTTTTCTTTTTTTTTTTTTTTGTCAAATATTCAGTATCATGAATGGTATCAGAATTATAAAACTCTAATAGAATCTTATTTTATGGGCTAGTATTGTACTTAGTTTGGTTTGAAAATAATATGTTAATTAGGGAATGGTAAAAGAGAATGTGACAAAATGTTGCTTGGCTACTTCCACTGAAAAACAAGCTACTTTGGTTATAAACCCATTCAAGAGTTTGAATTTTAGAGTTTCCTCCATGTACTGATACTAAAATGCATACATACTAAAATCAATCTCATTTAAACAGTGCCTGTGCACCTAATTCTAACCACAGAATTTGTAGCAGCAAGAACCTCACAGAGGATCAAGAGCCCAAGATGCCTATGCATAGATGGCATTTATAGAGCTATTAGTCATCATCATGTATAAAGTACCTATTCTTTTATTTTCTGCAGTGGGTAAATGGAAGTCAATAGTACATTTATAAATATTGTTTTATATTGCCACATTAAATATATTTTATTTCATGATATGTATGTATTTTAATGTGTAATACCAATATTCTGAAAAGAAGTCAAAGATTTTCTGGATTAATTTTTGTGAATCAGGCCAACTTCCAGTATGTACAATGTCTCATTCTAAACACTTGCATCACTCTTTTAAAAATTCATTTTAGAATATTATATTTTTACAGGTTACAATACTCTATGTATCCATTCTTTATAATAACCTCAATAGTATTTATTCACCTTAAGTGTTACATGAACTTTCTTTTGTCACAATTCATCAACATTTTAAAATTTTGTCTCAATTGCATTTTTATATTTCGGGAAAATTGACATCATGTCATTTTGTCAGATGACTATTTACTATTATTTATTACCCACATTTCCTCTAATTATTCTGAAGTAATTTTCAACATCATCCTTGTAAGACAGAAGAAGTTGAGAAGTTTAAGGTTCTTTGTAAATTATATTTATTATAGCATTAAGCCTTTTTTGTTCAATCTACTCAAAAGGGAACTTTAGCTCTCTTTGTAACTGTTTTCAGTGTTTTTCGAAACCACAGCTTACCTTCACAATAGCTTTTCGTCTTAAGACATATCTACTTATTCTTAATGCATATGACAATCCTATCTCTTCAAAACCTCTTCATATATATATCATTGGTATCTCCCTTTATGTCTTTTCAAATTGTTATGATATGAATATTTTAGGCTTTTTCTTGTCACTAGACTTTGTTATTGTTTTTCATTTCATCTTTCTCTACACTTGGTTATCTGCATATTTACCATCTGTTTAAAACTATCTTCATAATTCAACTGAAATATTGCCATTTCCAGGAAGCTCTTTTTAATTATTAGTACTGATTTCCCTTTCTGTTTTTTTCAGTGTCTTGTATGTAGTACATTGTATTTGCTGTCTGTCTAATTCCTCTATTATCTATATCAATACAGCAGAAATATATAACAAATTATTAAATTTTCAAGATATGCTAAATATATAAATATGCATATACATGTGTGCAAATTATTATAAATCCAATGAATTTTGAGGTCTGTATTTCAGCACATTTTTCACTTGTACTTTTTTTTCTTTTTTGAGAGAGAGAGGATATAGGTGAGCGAGGGGCAGAGAGAGAGAATCCCACGAGGGGGAGAGAGAGAGAGAGAGGGACAAGTGGGGCCCATCTGAAGTGGGGCTCATGCTCACCTGAAAAAAGGTTCATGCCCACCCAATTCAGGGCTTGAGCTCACCTGAAGTGGGTCAGGACCTCACCTGTAGTGGGGTTCAAGATCTCCCCATGTGAGTCTCAAAGTCATAAACTGTGATGTCATGACCTGAGCCGAAGTCAGATGCTTAACCAACTGAGCAACCCAGGTGCCCTAGTTATACTACTCTTAACAGTCATTAGTTTTACAACTTTCTTTCCCTCTTTTGGATATGGATCCAAGCCAATTTTGAGACGAATTCTAAGTATCAACACATAATAGTTTCTTTTATTAGTTTAGTTTAGAACAGTTTCACAGTTTAGAATAGTTTCATTAGTTTAGTTTAGTTTGGAATAGTTTTATAGAATTCTTCACTGAGTTTTTGAATTCTTGTTCAAGGAATTGGTGTTGCTTGTGACTACCCTCCATTCAACAATATTCTCCTCACTGTGTCCTTGTTCTTACTTTTCTATACCTGAGGCTCTGACACGTTCCTCACTTTTTGAATCCTACCACTTATGCTGGGTTTGTGTTTCCTTATGCTATTGCCCAAGCACCCTGATTATGTTACCTACCATCTTCCAAGACTTTTCTCTGCAACTATTGTACCTTACTGGTACCACGTTGTAAATGTCTGGACTTACTCATATTACCTGCCACCTAGATCTTCTCAAGTGCTTATCATGGCTTGTCAGCAATGAGTTCAGTGTTCTAGCGGGACATTCCATGGCTTAAAGCTCTGACACAGAGTTTCAAAAGATCATTTTTCATGTAATTCCTTGAAATCTAATAACATTATTTTTCCTAAGAAACACTGTTGCGGAAGTCTTAACTGCACCATTAAATAACTACAAAAAATAATGTAGAGAATAGTTTGAATTTCATTCCCAGATGCTACTTTGGTGTTTTCTATGCTAAAATTTCTAAACTCTCAAGTAAAACCAGACTAGACCTCAATACCTAGCAAGGGAGATGGCTCTCTGTTAAGTTAAGGAAGTCAAAGACAAAGCAAGACAGGACAATAAAGGCATCAAAGTGAGGCCATAAGTGCTACTGAAAGGTTATATATATATATATATATATATATATATATATATATATATATATATATATATGGAAGAAATGTATCTAAAGTAGTCAACAGAAATTAACATATACAGCATGCAAGCATTGATTCTGTGTACATGTTCTGTGTACATGTATGTGATTCTGGTTCACGTATTCATTTATTTACTGACCAAACAGTTACCAAGGATGTATTATATGCTAGGCACCATTATTAGCAGTGAGAATACAGCAATGGATAAGAAGGATCAAGTCACAACCCTTCTGGACCTGACAAGGAAGACATTAAACAAATGATATAAATAAATAACTATAATCTGACATGTGATATACAGGAGAACTACAAAATTAATATATATGACAGTGGGCTGATCTTGCCTAAGAGATTAAATAATGTTCAGGTAAAATCTGAAAGATGAACAAGAATTAGTACCACAAATGCTGGCTGGTTAAGATAGAAGAAACAGCACATCCTTCTGGAAACTGAAAGAAGTTCAGCAAAGCAGATCATTGGAAAATAAGAAGTCAGATGGAAAATTATATGGGCCAATTCTTTTTACATTTCGACAGAAAAGCTTTTTTTTTTAATTTTATTTCTCAGTGGCTGTAATAAACCTATATTTAGTTGTATCTCTTAAAACAAATATCTTTTAGGGATGCCTGGGTGGCCCATTCGGTTAAGCATCTGACCTCGGTTCAGGTCATGATCTCACAGCTCATGAGTTTGAGCCACCATCAGGCTCTGTGCTGACAACTCAGAGCCTGGAGCCTGCTTCAGATTCTGTGTCTCCCTCTCTCTCTCTGCCCCTCCCCCACTCACACTCTGTCTCTCTCTCTCCTTCAAAAATGAATAAACATTAAAAAAAAAAAATCTTTTAGTGTGAGTTCCCCCGGAAGATTTTCTTCCTTGAAATTTATTTGTTAAAGAGCCCAAATTGTTTGTTCTGTGTGGTTTTCATATTCTGGGTTTGATGACTTTATCCTCATGATGCTACTCATTACATTTACCTCTTTTTCTGTAAACTGGTAATTAAATTAGCTTTGATCACTTTCAGGTCTCATATTTTAATAAAGTATTTCATAGGTGCTACATTGTGGTTCCAACAGGAAGTACTGATGTTCAGTTGTCTCATTTTGGTGATGTTGGTGGCCAGCTGATGAGCATTACACATATTCTTTACTTCAAAGTGATATATTTTTATCATTTCCTCTTCAATTATTAGCTTGAATACTTCCAGTAAGAGAACATTTCTTGTTCTCTTTGGTTACCAAGTGGTACACTTTACATTAAAAAGCACAATCAGTGCTTGATTACTTACTTTTCCTTAACAATTTCCAAAATAAAAATGAGTTAGGGCCTTGGAATTTTCCTAACATGATCATTTTTAAAAGTATAATTTATGTATGGTGAAAAACATAAATCTTAGTATATAATGCAGTATGGTTTGTCAAATGTATATATCCATATACTCCACACCTTAATCAAGATGTATAACATCCTTTCACTTTGGAAAGCATCTTCACGCTTCTTTGCAGTCAATTTACCCCTCACCCCTATCACTAGGCAAGCACTGATTTGATTTCCATAACATATCAGTTCTTAGTTTTTGAACTTCACATAATTGGAATTCTGTAATATATTAACATTTTCTAGCTTCTTTTACTCAGTATAATGAGGGAAATTTATTCATGTTGTTGATTCATCCATGTTATTGCGTGTATCAGCAGAATGCCTTTCTATCGTTGACTAATACTTTATTTAAAAAATAACCATATATTTTCATTCTTATGTGGATCCTGAGAAACTTAACAGGAACCCATGGGGGAGGGGAAGTAAAGAAAAAAAAAAAAGAGAGGTTAGAGTGGGAGAGAGCCAAAGCATAAGAGACTCTTAAAAAATGAGAACAAACTGAGGGCTGATGGGGGATGGGAGGGAGGGGAGTGTGGGTAATGGGTATTGAAGAGGGCATCTTTTGGGATGAGCACTGCGTATTGTATGGAAACCAATTTGACAATAAATTTCATATATTAAAAAAAATAAAAAAATCCACAAATCTTAACCAAGTAACTTTGAAGATCTAATTGACTAAGTGATTCATCAGACAGCATCCTATCTCACAAGTAGAGGGGAAGTCCAATGAGTGGCACAAATGGAGGTTTTTACAGAAACGAGGGTGTAACAAGAAGCTATTAGCAAAAGAAAAGAAAGGATTGTTGCAGACAAGGTCACTTTCCCTTAACCTGAAGGGCAGGGGGTCTTATTAGGTGAATTACCTAATCTTTCTTTGGAGAATGAAGAGAGCCATGTGAAAAATTATCTCATTAGTGCAGACCAGAAAGTTCCAGACTGGCTTAAAATTCCATTTCTGGAGAGGCTGAAACTGCAAATAAGTCTGCGTTTGCTGTCCTACAGCAAGTGAGTCCACCTTGATCCTTGTGGCTTCTTTCTAGCAATAAAATAGTTTATCCATTCTCCTTTTGTTGGATATTTTGGTTGTATCCATTTCGAGGGATAGCCACATTCTTGTCTTGAGTAAATAGCCACCTTCTTGTCTTATTGTGTAAATATGTATTTAATTGAGTGTGTATCCAGAAATAGAATAGTTACGTTGTAAGACTGGCATATATTTAACGTTAGTAAAAACTAATAAAACCATTTTTCCAAGTATTTGTACCATTTTAACTCAATGATACTCAATTCCTCTTGCTCGTATTTATCTGAGGTAGGTAAATAAGACAGGCAGATCAGGATAATTTTCCTCCCTTCACAGTTTTAGAGCTTCCTATTTGTTGTTATTGTTGCTGTTGTGATTTTTTAAATAACCTTTTATTCTTCAAAATCTGCAAGTTCAATACCCTACCTTTGTTACATATATACATATGTTAATATATATATTTTTTCTTGCATATGTGTGTGTGCGTATATTAATGTTTGTATGTCATACTTCAATAAGAATGGAAAAAAACATTCTAGGTTAACTTAGATTTAAAAAGACTCAAAAATGTGTTTATTATGCTTCAATAACAATAAATAAAAGAGACTCAAGAGTACCTAATAACCCCAAAGAAGGAAAGAATATCCAGTGGAAAAAAGTCTCTTCCACAAATGGTGTTGGGGAAACTGGACAGGCAAAAGAATAAAACTGGGCTACTTTCTTACACCATGCACAATAATAAATTCAAAATGGTTAAAATACCTACATATGAGACAGGAAACGATAAAAATCCTAGAGGAGAATACAAGCAGCAACCTCTTTGACCTCAACCATAGCAATTTCTTATGAGACACATCAGAGGCGGCAAGGGAAACAAAAGCAAACATGATGCTATTAGGACTTCATTAAGGTAAAAGCTTCTGCACAGCGAAGGAAACAATGAAAATAAAAGACAATCTAAAGAATGGGAGAAGATGTTTGCAAACGACATATATGATAAAGGGTTAGTATCTAAAATCTATAAAGCACTTATCAAGCTCAACACCCCTAAAAATAAATAATCCAATTAAGAAATGGACAGAAGACATGAACAGCCATTTTTCCAAAGAAGACATCCAGATGGCTTACAGACACATGAAAAGATGGTCAACATCACTTATTATCAGGAAAATACAAATCAAATCTGTCAGAGTGTCTAAAATTAACAACTCAGGAAACAGCAGATGTTGGCAAGGATGCAGAAAGAGGGAAACCTTCTTGTACTGTTGCTGGGAATGCAAACTGGTGCAGCCACTCTGGAAAACAGTAAGGAGGTCCTCAAAAAGTGAAAAATAGAACTACCCTACAAACTAGCAATTGCATTATTAGGTGTTTACACAAAGAATACAAAAATGCATATTTGAAGGGGTGCATGCACCCCAACGTATATAGCAGTGTTATCAACAATAGCCAAACTATGGAAAGAGCATACATCAACCGATGAATGGACAAAGAAGATGTGGTGTGTGTGTGTGTATATATATATATAATATATGTTATATATATATACACAATGGTATATTACTCAGCCATCAAAAAGAGTCAAATCTTGCTATTTGCAATGATATGGATGGAGCTACAGTGTATTATGCTAAGTGAAATAAGTCAGTCAGAGAAAGACAAATATATGACTTCTCTCATATGTGGAATTTAAGAAACAAAACAGATGAACATAGGGAAAAGGGAAAAAAAAGAGAGGGGAGAGAAAACCATAAAAAACTTTTAACTGAGGGTTGATGGAGGGAGGTGGATGGAGGATGGGCTAAATGGGTGAAGGGTATTAAGGGGGACACTTGTAATGAGAATTGGGTATTATATGTACATAATGAATCACTAAATTCTACACCTGAAACCAAATTTACCATATATGTTAACTAGAATTTAAATAAAAACTTGAAATGCAAAAAGAAAATGAAATCTAATAACCCAATGTAATGTATCATTATTAAGTGGATCCTACATCAAAAATAAAGCTTCAAAATATATGTTTGAGACAATAGAGGAGCATTGAGTCCATTGACGTTTAGAGTGAGTACTGAAAGATATGAATTTATTGCCATTATGTTGCTTGTAGAGTTGGAGTTTCTGGTGGTTTTCTCTGGTCCTTTCTAATCTTTGTTGCTTTTTGTATTTATTTGTTTGTTTCTTTGTTTGTTTGTTTATTCATCTTTTCTCCCCTCAGAGAGCCCCCCTTAAAATTTCTTGAAGGGATGGTTTACTGGTCACAAGCTCCTCTAATTTTTGTTTGGGAAACTTTTTCTCTCCTTCTATTTTGAATGACAGCCTTGCTGGATAAAGAATTCTTGGCTGCATATTTTTCTGATTCAGCACATTGAATATATCCTGCCAATTTTTTCTTGCCTGCCAAGTATATGGATAGATCTGTTGCAAACCTGACCTGTCTTCCCTTGTAGGTTAAGGACTTTTTTCCCTTGCTGCTTTCATGATTCTCTCCTTGCCTGAGTATTTTGTGAATTTGACTATGATATACCTTGTTGATGGTCATTTTTTGTTGAATCTAATGGGGGTCCTCTGTGCTTCCTGGATTTTGATGTCCATGTCTTTCCCCAGGTTAGGAAAGTTTTCCACTATGATTTGCTCACATAACCCTTCTACCCCTATCTCTCTCTCTTCCTCCTATGGTCCCCTATGATTCTGATGGTGTTCCTTTTTAATGAGTCACTGATTTCTCTAATTCTTAAATCATGCTCTTTTGCCTTAATCTCCCTCTTTTTTTCTGCTTTGTTATTCTCCATAAGTTTGTCCTCTATATAGCTGATTCTCTGTTCGGCCTCATCCATCCTTACCACCACGGCATCCATCCGTGATTGCAGCTCAGTTATAGCATTTTTTTATTTCACCCTGAGTAGTTTTTACTTCTTTTATCTCCTCAGAAAGGAATTCTAATCTATTTTTTACTCCAGCTAGTATTCTTATTATCATGATTCTAAATTCTGGTTCAGACATCTTGCTTGTATCTGTGTTGGTTAAGTTCCTAGCTGTTGTTTCTTCCTGCTCTTTCTTTTGTGGTGAATTCCTTCATTTCATCATTTTGAAGGGAGAAAAGGAATTAATGAGGTGGAAAAATTAAAATTAAAAGAAAATTAAACTTAAAAAAAATAAAATTAAAAAATTAAAAACACACACACACAAAAATTGAATAAATGATGCTAGATCCTAGGTGTGTTTTGGTCTGGATGTTGAAAGTTGCTTGATAGATTAGAGAAAAAAGGGAAAAGAATAAAAAAGGAAATCATTTGAAAATTTGAAATAATGAATACACTGAAGTAGACTAAAATGAAATGATGGAAGTAAAATAGAATTTGAAAAAAATTACACAAAAGTAAAAAATATAGCAGAAAAAATTAAAGAAAAATATTTTTAATAAAAATTAAAAATAAAAATGGGCTTTTCCTCTTTATGTATTCAAGAAAAAGAAAAGAAACGAAAAAGAGAAAAAAGAAAAAAAGAAAAAAAAGGAAATCATTTGAAAATTAAAAAAAAATGAATACACTGAAGTAAACTAAAATAAAATGATGGAAGTAAAATAGAATTTGAAAAAATTTACACAAAAGTAAAAAAAAATTAAATAAAAATATTTTAAATAAAAATTGAAAATAAAAATGAATTTTTTCTCTTTCTGTATTTAAGAAAAAGAAAAGAAATGAAAAAAAAGAAAGAAAATTGAATAGATGGACCAGCTAACAGACTAAAATATGACTGAAGTTACTTCATTTTCCCCTAAAAGCCAGACTATGAAGTGCATTATAGTCCATAAACTAAGCAGGCAGTGAGACTTCTGTTCTTGAAGAGGGAGGTTGGCCCAGTTGGGCGGGGCTCAGTGTAACGGCTCTGTTCTCCACTAGATGGTGCTGCTAGCCTACGGGGTGGATTATTGTGGCGCTCTGTAGGTGCATATGCACGTGCAGGGGAGCGGTGAAAATGGCATCACCCAGCTACCCAGTCTCTAGTATCGGAACTCTGTTCTCCCCAATCAGCCATCATGCACCTGTCCTTTGTCTTCAGCTTTCATTCACTCCCTGCTTTTTCACTGTCCGTGACCAAGCCCCAGGTGGTACCTCTCTCTCAAGTTTTGTCTCAGTTGCGGCTGTTTTCCCTGTCCTCTTACTTCTGAGGGACCACGGCTTTGACCTGTTCCGTCTCTCTGCAGGAGGGTCTCACTGAGCAATGGCTGAATGAGCAATGGCCGAATGTAGGCTGCTCCCAGGAACTCTTGCTGGACCCTGCTGCTGCCGGTGCCTCGAGACTACGGCTAGGTGCCAGCCCACCCCAGAAAAAGTTCACGCGATAGTGTGGCAGCAGCGTTTCAGGGATTATAGAAAATCACAACACACATCTGGTACCAGGCTTTACCCTTAATGACCTTGTTCCAGCACCAGCGAATGTGGCTATTCTCTAGGGTCTGCTGGGCCCAGGTTGCCTCACAGCCTCTACCAAATGTCCTTCCAGCAGTGGAACCGCTTCTCCCCGTGTGGCCTGAGAACCTCCCAGATCCCACTCTGTTCCTGGGGATTCACCCTTCCCACCAGAGCACCACCAGGTATCGAGCTGCAGAGTTGCAGACTCTGCACTCCCCCTGTTTATAGTCTTAATGGAATTTAAACCCTCTCCTTTCTCTTTTGTCCTTTCTCCTTTCTTCCTTTTTAGTTCAGTCCCTGCGGCTGTTTCCAATTTTCCGCTTTCTCTCCAGCTGCTTTTCGGGAGGGGTGCTTTTCCCATCTCTGTCCTCTCTCTACATGCAAAAGCACCTTCCTGCCTTCCACGGCTTCTCTCTCCCCAAGTTCACCTCTCCGCATTACTTACCTGCTGAATTGTGTGTTTCAGGTATGCAGATTGTTGTGTTAATCCTCAGATCAGTTTTCTAGGTGTGCAGGATGGTTTAGTATTGGTCTGACTGTATCTCATGGATACGAGACCCACCAAAAACTTCCATGCTGTTCCTCCATCTTGGCTCCCTTCAAGTTTGTGAACAGGGTTTTCTCCTGTTGAGTTTATATAACCTGTGAGTCTCAGATTAAGAAAATAAACATATCCTGGGTAAATATTTAAAAAATTGTTTACAAATTTCACAAATTTGAACAAGGTTTAAATGGTGCCTTGACAGATAGTTAAGTGGAGTCTAGACAATATGGGAAATTTGAATTTAAACTGGATATTAGATGATATTCTAGAATTCTATTTTTTTAATGTTTATTTATTCTTGAGAGAGAGAAAGCGCAAGCAGAGGAAGGGCAGAGAGAGAGGGAGACACAGAATCCGAAGCAGGCTCCAGGCTGCAAGCTGTCAGCACAGAGCATGATGCGGGACTTGAACTCATGAACTGTGAGATAATGACCTGAGCCAAAGTCGGACACTTAACTGACTAAACCAACCAGGTGCCCCTACAATTATAATTTTAAAAGTGTGATAATGTTATAAGATAATGATAGAGAATGTTTTAATTTTTAGTATTGCATGCTGAAGTGTCAAAATATCTGTAATTTACTTTCAAACATTTTGGGGGAAAAAAAGTAAGTTAAAGAGAAAGAAAGACAAAAATAAGGTAAAATGTTAAGTTTTGTTGACACTGGAGAGCAGATACATGGTGCTCATTGTTTTTCCTCTCTCTATTTCCTTATATTTAAAAACTCTATTTTTTTTTGTAGAGAGAGAGAGGGGAAAAAGAAAATAGGGAGCACTGGACACATGGCACATTCCCATTTTTATTATATCTACCTCTCCGGAGACTTGCTCCATTTGTATTCTGCCTTATTGGACCAATGAGGGTTGAATTCCAGATGCACTGCTGGGACATTTGTATAGATTGGAGCCTGTAGAGCCATAGTTTGCTGGAATGAGCTTTTCTACGGGCAGAGCCACCACGGAAGTGCTGCAAACCATTGTGGGCATTGACCTCAGGCAGATCCATGGGAAACTGCACAAAGAAATAGTCATGCACTTGGATGGCCTGAAGCCAGAACTAAAAATCTATGGCATCCTATGGGAGTCAGTGATTAGTGTTTCTGTCTTCTGCTTTTTTATGGGTTTCTTATTTCTTTTAGATTTTGTATAAAAAGAAAAAAAAAAACTTTCCCAAACTCTTGCAAAATTAATTCAGGAAAAATGTAATATCCTTGTCAAGCTTAGCTCTGTTCAAAAGTAATTGGCGGAATTGGCATTGTCTTTAGAAAATACTAACCCAGAGGAAGAGTCATGAGAAAAAACTTCAAAAGAAAAATATAAAAAGCAGAAGAAGAGCCACTCAATGTTTCAGGAAGCTATAACTTTCCAAGAACAATAACTCAATCAAGAGAGGCACAGAATTACAGAAAAAAAGAGAGAAGATGTCTGACAATCTAAGAATGATTCAGTCACTAGATGATGACTGGAGAGTTACTACATTACAAGTAGTTATTCTAAACAGTGAATCTGAAAAAAAAAATTCTTTTTTATGTCCTTTCACCAAAATTGTGAGAGAGACATTCATCCAAAAGCAGGAATTTCCTTTCCCCTCCACTCCATGCTACCATCCACTTGTATTCACACATCTATTCCTTCAGTCCGAGGTTTATTATTACTAGTGGATCTAAGGAGACAGTTATGAAAAAGACTTCATTTTCTCTCTCATCTTTCTCTAGAAAGTATACATGGAGCTCCATGGAATATATTTTCTCTATCATTGCATTCTGAAAATAGGATCTCCTTCTCAGTGAATTCAGTCTAAATCAATGATATACACTTTAAAATCTCTCCAAGAAACTTGAGTCTCTGTGGGCTCTCTGCAGTAGGAATCACATATATCTATTGTTACTTTAAAAATTTGATGGTACTTAAGAGACTATATATTGGTTTAAATTGAGGCAGAATGAAATTGTAACCCTTAGATGAGTATTTTATAATAATAATTCATATTTTACATAAATCTTATAAATTTATCTTTTCTATCCTATTATACTCTTTAGATAATAATATAATTAATTTTAACTAATAGTCCATTATAACTTCAACAATAATTACAGCATTATATGTGTAATTTATAAATAAGAGATATAAAACTGCAAAGGCAATTTAGGTGTACCTAAAACTGTTCTTACTATAGCAGCATAAAAAAATGTAAAAACAATGTGAGTTTTTAAAAATAGCAGTTACTTAGAAAACACAAAAACAAGAGGTGCCCGGGTGGCTCAGTCAGTTAAACATTGAATGTCCAACTCTTGATTTTGGCTCAGGTCATGATCTCATGGTTCATGGGTTTAAGCCCATGTCAGGCTCTGTGCTGACAGTGCAGAGCATTCTTGGGATTTCTCTCTCTCCCTTTCTCTCTATCCCTCCCCCCCCCCCCGACTCTCTCTTTTTCTCTCTCTTGCTCTCAGAATAAATAAACATTTTTTTTTAAAAAACAAAAACAAATTACTATATATCATAATTATGTGATACTGCTATATTGGTATGTTAAAATAAAATTGGTAACATCAAATGTTTATGTTCCAAAAATAATAAAAGCTAAAAATTAATAAAATAAATGTCCTATTTAAGAATTATACTATTACAAATAAGTCCAAAATAAGTTAGAAGAAATAAATTAAAGATAGTACAAAAATTTAATCAAATATAAAATATATAAGAAGTTAGCAAGTTAAAAGTTCATTTTTGGGAAAAACTGACAAAGTACATAAAATTCTTTTTTTTTTTCAATTTTTTTAACGTTTATTCATTTTTGAGAGATAGAGACACAGTGTGAGTGGGCGAGGGGCAGAGAGAGAGGGAGACACAGAATCTGAAGCAGGCTCCAGGCTCTGAGCCATCAGCACAGGGCCTGACACGGGGCTTGAACCCACAAACTGTGAGATCATGACCTGAGCTGCAGTCAGATGCTTAACCAACTGAGCCATCCAGGTGCCCCAAAGTACATAAAATTCTAATAAGATTTTTTTAACAAGTGGAAAGTTCAAATAAATGATATTAGGAAAGAAAGAGGTATATATAAAGCACAATTTAAATATATAAATATTATAAATAAATGTATACCAAAAAAATTGAAATCATACAGTTATGGATAGATCTCAAAAACATGGCTATTGAATTAAAAAAATAGAGGCAGGGTGAGATTTGTGTAGACACTTTAGGTTTTGAATTCCAATTTCTTTTCATTCATATGATTTGCCTTTATTCAGACACAACCTATATCTCTCAAATTATTGATTTATCATCGATCCATCATCCATTGATTCATCCATCACTAATAGATGCATAGACAGATAACCTTACGGTAAGGATTTATTCTAGAAGTACAGGACAATTTGATTCAGTATTTACTGATCTGAAAATGGAGTATGGTCAAAATATTAAATAATATAATTAATTTACTTGCTATACTGGAAAACAGAATAGTATTTGAGCAACCAAAACTAAAAAAAAAAAAAAAAAAAATCCAGAAATTGCATGACATTTTTTAGAAAGTAGAAAACACACAATTTTGTCAGTGGAAAAAAAGTACTCATACTTCCTAACACATTTTTCACATGGGACTTAATATAGAATATCTGATACAAAGTAGATAATGGCTCATCATCTTTGTAGAGAAATTACAGAATAAATTTTCATACAGCTATTTTTGTTAATGATTCTCAGTAAAAGCCAAACTTACGATAAAAGGCAGCTTAGTGAAGGAGAATTTGTAAGGTGATGAGCTAATATGGCATGGCCTTTCTGATACAGAAAAATGACAGGATCCCAGTCATTTATCTTCTGTTTGAGAACTTATAGAATTTAATAAATCATGTCTAGTTAATTTATTGGAATATAGCTGAGAGTTTTGGAAAAACATAAAATAGTGTGTCATAGATAAGTTGATTCTAAAGGGAGTGGGGAAGAACAGACAAAGATGGAGACAGGGCATAAAATAAGCATTGGAGGAATTATGCATGAAAGTTCAAGGAATACATTTGAATGTAGGCTCAAGGTCATAAGAGGAAGAATTACCATTAAAAATATTTCTTCCTCATAGAATTAAAGGAAAAATGTACGACAAATTGTAGAACAAATTTAAATAGAGAGTAGGCTTGTATGCCACATTTGCTATATAACCTCATTGCTCATTTTTGGAAGTAAAATTTGGTGAAATTAAACTGTAAAACTGTATAAAACACTCAGATTGGGGCGCCTGGGTGGCTCAGTCGGTTAGGCAGCCGACTTCGGCTCAGGTCATGATCTTGCGGTCCGTGAGTTCTAGCCCCACATCGGGCTCTGTGCTGACAGCTCGGAGCCTGGAGCCTGCTTCATATTCTGTGTCTCCCTCTCTCTGACCCTCCCCTGTTCATGCTCTGTCTCTCCCTGTCTCAAAAATAAATAAAACGTTAAAAAAATTTAAAAAAAAATAAAATAAAAAATAAAACACTCAGATTCTTCTGGTTTGGTTTTCATGATCTGTCCTTGTATCAGGTTCAGGAGGTGTAAGTTCTAGTTTGATCTAGAACTTGGAATTTAAAAATTTCCATTTTATTTTGTTCACCTATATAATGCTATGATTTAATTAGATGATGGACTTCCAAGGTATTAGCTTAGAAATTATTGTGTATATTGAGATGACATCATTATTTGGTTTTTAATTTTATTTTCACTAGAATATAAACTTTATGAAATCAGAAACTGTGTATGTGTGAGTGTGTGTGTATGTGTGTTTGAACAGCTGTCAGCTCAGTCTCTAGATATTTCCTAGAACATGGTATGTGCTCTAAAAGTTTGTTGAAGGGATGTATGAATTAATACTATAGCCTTTTCATAAAATAGAAACCTGTTATTTAGTTTCATACCTACATCCCTGTGTCTGTCATTCTTCTGTTCCCTCTTTTCTTTTTATGTTTATAAATATTTTATTGATTTTATCAGAAGACTGCATTGCACTAATAATAGGGATCTTGATTCTGCATAAAATCCATTAACTCAAAGTAATTATTTAAAAGGATCTAACTACTTTTCAATAGTAAATTATTACTGAGATCAGATTTACATATCAATTTTTTTAGTGTTGTGTCTTGTTTATATACATTTCCATTTACTTCCATTAAAGTGGACTTAAGCTTTAAAAAGTTCCCATCAAATCACTATATTATGATTTCTGAAATTGTTAGTACTTTTTTTTCCAATTGTTTCCTTTTAAACTAAAGGAGCCATTCAACTACAGAGTTATTTTCAGAAAAAAGAAACTCAATACAAGTGGTGTGTGCATCAGACAGGATCTCTGTAGAAAACAAATAATATACTTGTGTTAGTTTAACTACTATATATAAAAGATATGGATGAAGTGTAGTAAATTCACAAAACACAGTACAGTATAATAATAGAGGGAATGTTACCACCTTATTAGAGTCCTAGAAATGCACCTTCTGGATCTCCTTCATGAGAAATTAATGTAGGACGCATATGCATATGACAGCTTCAGCCTTCCATAGTACTAGACTCAACACCACATTTTTTTTTTCCACGTAGGCCACCTTCCCCCTCAACTACTCCCAGCCAATATCTCACCATGGTAAGTGTACTGAAACTTACGAATATGGGATTCCCCTAATAGGCAACATTGGCTAGGAGGCTCCCCACCAGTCTGCTGAACTTTTCCTAAAATTGTGCTACAATTTGAGAGCCAAGCTATTCATCCTCCTTTCTCCACCCTTTCCATGCTCAGACATTAGATCTATATCATATCCTGAGCTCCTCTTATTTACTGATTCTTTATAAGGATTTTCCCCAGTAAATCTCTTGTAACTCTAGTTTCACCTTGGCATCTGCTTCTTGAAAGACACACATCCTCTAATTTCTAACGATGAGGGGAGTAAGAAATTACTGGAAACAGAAGGAAAGTTACTGGAAAAGAAGGTTACAAAGAGTTGGGATATTCACTGCCCAAAGCAACTCCATGGGGAGGGACTTAGGGCTATAATTTTTCCAGCCTCAATTTGTTTCCTCCTTATGATGCCTTTCTGGGTGTCTCTACTAAAAGAAGTCAACTGCAAACTGGAAGGTGAGGTAGCCCAGAGATGTACACACAAGCCTTTGGGGACAGGAAAAATCCTCCTCCTGTAGAGGAGGATGGAGAGTAGATGTGGTTGCTTTATTTCCATTTTGATCCTTATTTCCTTCCTTCTATTAAGTCTGGATTTCATTCATTTATTCTTAGTTTTCTTATTCCTTGAGGTGTAAAGTTAGATTGCTTATTTGAGATTTTTCTTATTTATTGAGATAGGCATTTAAAACTATAAATTTTCCTCTTAAAACTGCTTTTGTTGTATTCCATGTTTTGCTATATTTTTGTCTCAAGGTAGTTTTTGATTTCTCTTCAGATTTCTTCTTTGACCCATTGGTTGTTCACTCTCCACCTAGGTGTGAGTTTTCCAGTTTTCTTCTTGTAATTGATTACTAGTATCATACCATTGTGTATAGAAAAGATGCTTGATATAATTTCAATCTTTAACAATTTTTTAAGATGAGTTTTGTGGCCTAACTTGTGTTCTATACTAGAGAATGTTCTGTATATATCTGTTAAGTCCATCTTGTCTAATGTGTTATTTAAGGCCAATGTTTCCTTGTTGTTTTACTGTCTGCATAAACATTGATGTAAATGGGGCATTAAAGTCCCCAACTTTTATTGTATTGCTGTTTATTTCTTCCTTTCGGTTTGTTAGTATTTGCTTTAAATATCTAAGTTTTTCTATGTTGGCTGCATAAATATTTACAAATGTTATATTCTCTTGTTTGGTTGATGCATTTATTATTACTAATGCCATTCTTTAGCTCTTATTACAGTCTTTAAAGTCTATTTCTCTGATATAAGGATAGCTACTCAAGATTTCCTTTGGTTTCCATTTATGTGAATATCTTTTTATATTGTTTCACTTTCAATTTGTGTATGTCCTTACATCTGAAGCGAGTCTCTAACAGGCTGTAGATGAGTCTTGTTGTTGTTTTTACCATTCAGCCACTCTGTCTTTTAATTACAGAATTTAGTGCATTTATACTTACAGTCATTATTGATACATAGGTACTTATTGACATTTTGTTAATTGTTTTCAGGCTGTTTTGTATTTCCTCTCTGTTCCTTCTTTTGCTCTGTCCCTTTTCTGACCTTAGTGGTATGCTTTGATTCATTTGTCTTTATCTTTTGTGTATTCTGGTTATCATGAAGTTTATACATAATAATTTATATTGGTAACAGCCTATTTTAAGTTGCTAACAACTTGTTTGAACATATTCTAAAGTCCTACATTTTAACTCAATCCCCTCTGTTTTTTGTTTTTAATGTAACATTTTACATCTTTTATGTATCTTTTAATTATTATAGTTATAGTTACTTTTACTACTTCTGTCTTTTAGTTTTCATACTAGCTCTAGAAGTGATTAATTTACTATTTTTACTATATATTTACCCTTACCAGTGAGGTTTACATTTCCATATCTGTTTGTTTGTTTTTGTTAATTAGCACCTTTTATTTTTAGTTTAAATATGTCCTTTTAACATTTCTTGTAAGGCTGTTTAATGATGCAGAGCTCCTTTGCTTTTGTTTCTCTAGAAAACTCAATCTCTCCAGTTCTAAATAACCTTGTCAGATATTTTTGGTTGGAATTTTATTTTTCTTTCAGCACTTTAAGTATATCATGCCATTTGGGGTGCCTGGGTGGCTCAGTCGGTTAAGCGGCTGACTTCGGCTCAGGTCATGATCTCTCAGTCTGTGAGTTTGAGCCCCGCGTCGGGCTCTGTGCTGACAGCTCAGAGCCTGGAACCTGCTTCAGATTCTGTGTCGCCCTCTCTCTCTGCCCTTCCCCCACTCACGCTCTGTCTGTCTGTCTGTCTGTCTCTCTCTCTCTCTCAAAAATAAACATTAAAAAAAAAATTAAATATATCATGCCATTCCCTTCTGGCCTGAAAAGTTTCTGTTGAAAAATTTGCTGATAGTTTATGTGGGTTCCCCTGTATGTAACAAGTTGTTTTGTTCTTTCTACTTTTAAAATGCTCTTCTTGTCTTTACCTTTTGACATTTGAATTATAATGTGTCTTAGTGTGGGTCTCTTTGGGCTCCTCTTATTTGGAAGTATCTGGGATTTCTAGATATGGATGTTTATTTCCTTCCCCAGAGTAGGTAAGTTATCAGCCATTATTTTTTAAAGTAATTTTTGTTTCTTTGTTTTTTTGTATTATACCTCTTTTTCTCTCTCTTCTCCTTCTGGAGCCCCTATGATGCTTGATGTTGCCCGATAAGTCCCTTAAGCTATGTTTACTTTAAAAAAAAAATTTCCCTGTTCTTATTGGATTACTTTCACTGCTCTGTCTTTAAGTTTGCTGATCATTTCTTCTGCTTCATTTAGCTTGATTTTGGACCCTTCTAGTGTATTTTTAGCTTAGTTGTATTTTTCAGTTCTGTGGCTTCTGTTTGGTACTTTCTTATATTGTCTATATTTTTGCTGAAGTTCTTTCTGTGTTCTGGAGAGTGGATTTGGAATGCCACATAGAAGATATTCATTCAGTTCAGTGCACAAAAATCTGGGGCACAAAAATCTAACCCATGTGGGGCAGGTTATATGACCCAGAGATCACCAATCGGAATGTCCTCCTTTCTGACCACAGTGAATGATTCAGGTGATGAAACAGGATTTGAGCAGGGTAAATGAGATTTAATTTTCACTCAAATAATGTGAAAGAGACTCTTTCTTTCCACTGTTTTTCCAGTTGATGAAAAGGCCAGCATGGGTTGGGGAGAGGAGCATTCCTAGGTTCCTAAAAATAGACTTAATGGACATAGTAGAAAGGAGAAATGAGAAGATGAGAGGGAAATGCCCTGGGCATATTTATTATGAATATTATAATGCCTCACACAGAATAACCACTACTTTTTTTGTTTCATTTTGTTGTTTGATTCTTCTTTTTTCTTGCTTCAGTCCGTTTGAGCTGGCTTTTTGTCACTTGTACCCAAAAGAGTCCTGACAAGAGCAGACTAATGGCTACAAGTTGTCCAAATACTATCTAAAACTGTGGACTGCATTATCAAGAAATTCAGGGATTGTACTGACAGAGCAGAGAGACTCTAAAAGAATTATCAAGATAAAGTGGTCTCATTGGGTTCTGGAAATGATTCTCTGACAAGCTGAGAAGTAACTATAGCAATATGGCTACTGGAAGTGAAGTTAATTGAGTTTCCCTCTCCACCACTTTTGCAGTGTCATTCTGATCTCCAGGTTTAGTTAACTGGAACCAGACAAGACTTAAGAGACCTAGAAAACAGCTAGTGATAACTTTAAAACTATTGGCTGCCTTATGTTATATTTTGTGACACTTCTGCTAGGACAGATCAAACATAATTTTTTTAATTGCTAATCTCTGTGACTTAATGAATTTTGAGTGCTAGATTTTGCTCTGAGACAAAGAGAACAAAAATTCTGAGTCATTTTATTTCTGTTACCTATTTAGAACATATTATACTCAAGGCACTATATGTGTGGATGAGACACTAAAATAAGGAAAAAAATATAGTTATGATACAGTCTAGGAAGAAAACAGAAAACATAGGTAAATGATTCAGTTAATGGAATTTTTCCACATCTATCCCAAATTTTTTCTAATGTGCCTTCCTTTTGTATAAAAGCGATTGGAAAACTAACAGATATATTTCCTAGTCTATCTTGATGCTAGGGATTTGGATGCAAATGAGATTATAATCAAATGCAGTTATATAAATATTAAATTTGGGGGAGCACCTGTGTGGCTCAGTCAGTTGGGCATCTGATTTCGGCTCAGGTCCTGATCTTGTGGTTTATGGGTTTGAGCCCCAAGTTGCACTCTATGATGATGGCTCAGAGCCTGGAGCCTGCTTCAAATTCTTTGTCTCCCTCTCTCTCTGTCCCTCCTCTGATTATGCTCTGTCTCTGTCTCTCTCAAAAATATATAAACATTAAAAAAAAATTTTAGGGGCGCCTGGGTGGTTCAGTCGGTTGAGCATCTGACTTCAGCTCAGGTCATGATCTCACACTCTGTGAGTTCGAGCCCCGCGTCGGGCTCTGTGCTGACAGCTTGGAGCCTGAAGCCTGCTTCTGATTCTGTCTCTCTCTCTCTCTCTCTCTGCCCCTCCCCTGCTCATGCTCTGTCTCTCTCTGTCTCAAAAATAAATTAAAAAAAAAAAAAACATTAAAAGAAAAATTTTAATAAAAAAGTATTGAATTTGGACCCAGAATTCTAGGGAGAGAAATGGCAGCAAAGAAGTATCCATTTTGCTGCTGTGAGTTGTAGCATGCAATGCATGGATCTAGAGGAAGTTTTTATGCTTGAGTCATAGTTCAGATTATATGTCTCTTATCCTATATCTTCTAACAGTTTTCTGGGTACTTATGATCTATTTTAAAATTATTTCTACTAAACACTAAGTAAATGGGTTTCTATTATCTATGATTGGAGCCTGACTCAGCACACACTTTCTTATTGTGTAATAAATGGGTCAATAGAGATACAGATTGCTGTTAAACCACACAAGAGAAGACTTAGTTCAGTCTTAGGAGTTGACAAATAAACAAGACCCTAGGAAAATATTAGAAATGTAAATAATTACAGGTGTGTGCCCTTGGCAAAGAAAACAGCACATACAAAAAACAGGAGGCATATTCTGAGAATAGTAAATGCCTCATAAGAATAGGAGTATAGCCTATAAGATGAAAGTGACCAGAAGTAGTATTAGAAAAATAACTCAGGATTGGATCATTGGAAGCTCTTTGTGTCTCACTTAGGGGCAACTAATTTCAAAGATGCTGGGGAGCCAGTGAAGAATTTTGGAGCAAAAAATTTATGTGATTATATTTGCAGTTTAGACAGATTACTCTAGCTCTTATATGAAAACGTTTGAATATTTAGACTAGTTAGAGTGTCTTCTCTGTCCTAGGAAATCTTCTAAGTAATGGTAAACAGCAGCAAGACAAACAATGTACCTGTCCTCTTAGACCTTACATTGTGGTGAATATGACAGGCATTACATTTTTTTAAACTTAAAAAAAAAAGTTTTTTTTAAATTCTTTATTTTTGAGAGAGAGACAGACAGACAGACAATGCAAGCAGGGGAAGGGCAGAGAGAGAAGGAGACACAGAATCTGAAACAGGCTCCAGGCTCCAAGCTGTCAGCACAAAGCCCGACGCAAGGCTTGAACTCACAAACTGTGAGATCATGACCTGAGCCGAAAGTCGGATGTTTAACTGAGCCACCCAGGCGCCCCGATGACAGTCATTATGTTTTGACAAATGTTACATAATTAAGGAAAGAGACTATCAATGACTGAGAGAAAAAGCAAAAGGGTAAGGAGAGAGGGAAAATTACAACGGAAGCTATTATAGGATTCTGAAGAAAAAAGTGACATAATCACTTTAGGTTTTAAAATAAACTCTTGTCCTATATCTTGATTGTTGTGGTTATGTGGATCTACACACTTGATAAAAATGACATAAAAGTATACCTATATTTTACATACAAATGTTCTGGCTTTTCTATTTTACTATAGTTATTTCAGTGATAAACATTGGGGGAAACTTGGTGAAGGAAATGTGGGACCTCTCTCTATTATCTCAGCAACTTCCTGTGAATCTACAAGTATTTTAAAATAAAATTCTAAAAATGTACATATATATACACCTTTTGACCAGAGGATATGAGGATGGAAGCAGGAAAGACCAATTACCAGGCAGGACGGTAATTCAGATGAGAGATGCTTGCCACTTGGAACACTAATGTTTTAGGAGAAGTTAAGGACTAGTCACATTCTGGTATAATTTGAAGATATGGGGTATAAAACAAAGAAGACAAAAGAGGTATAGTGTGATCAGCTATTTAATAGCTAGGTTTTTTACTGAGATAGATGAGGTGGAGATATTTAATGATACAAGAGTAGAAACAGAATTTCTCTTTTGGAAATATTAAATTACAGATGCATACTATATGTCCAAGTAAAAATATAACACAGGCAGCAAAGACACACTAGAAGTTAAATCAAGATATCAGAGTTAAATATGTAAATGTAAAAGTCATCCTTAGATTTATTTAAAGTCAAGACACTAGATATGATCACTGAGTAGGACACAGAATAAATAATGAAAGAAGAAGAAGAAGAAGAAGAAGAAAAAGAAGAAGAAGAAGAAGAAGAAGAAGAAGAAGAAGAAGAAGAAAAGAAGAAAACTGAAAACTAACCCATGGATCAATAGAAATTGAAGTGGGTCAGAAGAGGGAGAGAAGTTGGAAATGAATAAAGAAGGACGGTAAATAAAGCAGGAAAAAAAAGTCTTAAGTGTCACACAGGTTAGGTGTCAACTGAATGAAATGTTTCATGAATTAGAGAGTGATCAAATATGACAAATGCTGTTAAAAATGGAAACTCAGTAATGGCTAATTGATTATTGGATTTGGCAAAATGGAGGAAAGAGGTGGCAGTGACATGATCAATTACCAGAGTGCTAGGGATGAGAGTTTGACTGGAGTGATTTCAGAAAAGAAGGTGAGGAGAGGTAAAAGAGCTCAACACAGTGAAAACTTACTGGAGATGTTCTACTGTACAGTGGACCCTCTGATTAATAGATAGATTGCTGTGTTGGTGAAGCAAAGGTCAAGACGGAGAAGTCATAATTACGTTTTGTAGGAGAAATGGACAATATCTGATGATGCAGAGGAAGGGAGAACTGCAGAATCAAATTCCTTAACCAAGTGGATGTGGAGACTAAATAGAGTAACAAGAATTAATTTTTGACTGAATGTGGGAGTGATTAGAGTCACAGGTATTAGTGAATGGATGTAGAAGGTAATAAATCACAGAAAAAACACAGATATAGATTTTCAGACATTTATTTATTTTAGACAATTATGTTTATTTATTTTGAGAGAGAGAAAGTGCCCATATGTATGCAAATGTGTGTGTGAACAGGAGAGGGGCAGAAAGAGAGGGAGGAGAGAATCCCAAGCAGTCTCCATTCTGTCAGTACTCAGCCCTATGCAGGGCTGGATCTCACAAACCATGAGATCATGACCTAAGCTGAAATCAAGAGTTGGATGCTGAACCAACTGAGCCACCCAAGTACCCATAAAATAACCAAGCTTTACAAAAGTGAAAAAATTGTACTCATCCCACTATAAAACCACAGAGATTGAAACTATTGAACAGATCTTTACCAAATTCACATGTTGTCCATACTTCTAGCAGAAGAAAAAAGTAGGAAAATTTTTCTTTGGATTTTATTCACAGGGTCAAGATACTTTGATTTTGGATTTATTTCTTTGGAAATTGAATGTCTTGAGTTAATTTGCAATGAAATACAATATTTGAATTTAACTCTACCTGAGAATTTGACAATGGAGAAGAATATTATAGTCAAATTTGAGACATCTCTATTTTGGCATTTTATTATTAAAGTATCCAGCTAAAATTTAATATCATCACATAATTTGCAATAGGTTCTTTAGAATTATGTGATTGGATGCAATTTTTTTGATGGGAAATAGAATATAGAGTAAATTTTTTAACCTTGGGCACAAAATGATTTAATTAATATTCTCTTCTGACTTATTTCAGAGTCCTTGTGGAGAAAATTAAACTTCCATACAAAGGTTTATCAGATTTATCCTGATAAACTGCTCATCTCATTAGTCTCATTGAATGAAGAATTCATTGTTATGCCCAAATGATTATAAGAAAAAATATCGAGGGTAGTATAAGGGGGGACTTTTCTCCCTACTTCTGCTGTATTTTTGGTTTTTCAATTAGATAGAGTTCCTTGCTTCTCTATGCCTTTAACTCATTTCTCCCCAAGTATGGAGGAGTAACTTAATTAGTACATTTAAAAGGATAAGTTTGCAATTTATATTCTGACTCATTTCCCCCTCTTTTAGCCACAGTGACGTGTCATCCATCTAGTTTGTGACTTCATGACAGGATTGGGCTCCCCCCCTTGGGAAAGCCAATTGCAACTAATTCTGGGGTCTAGTATTATAAACCAACTCCCCTGAGATACAATCCAGATTTTCCAATGTCAAATTTTACAAATAATATTTGATATTTGTATTACCACATTTTTAACTCTTATTGTTTATTTTGTAAATTAGCTCAGCTACTTGGGAGTGGAGAATGGGAGATTAACTGGGTCCCCCTAAATGCCCCCCAAAATGCAAATAAAATAGTTTTTTGAAGTTACTGGAAAACATGCAGATAAATTTGCAGAAATTAAACAATACATTTTTGTTTTATTTTTCTTTTCTCTTTACCTTTACCTTAGTAGTCATAGGTGAAACATTTTAATATCAAATGAAATCAGGAGGTTTTGGAGTCAAATAAAGAATGTAAACTATTTTGGAGGGGGAGTGGTGCCTAGGTGGCTCAGTCATTTTAAGTGTCTGACTCTTTATTTAAGCTCAGGTCATGATCTCACAGTTCTTCAGATCGAGCCCTATGTTAGGCTCTGAGCTGACAGCACAGAGCCTGCTTGGGATTCTCTCTCTTCCTCTCTCTCTCTCTCTCTCTGCTCTTCCCCCACTCATGCTCTCTCTCTCAAAATAAATATTTAAAAAAATTTTAAAAATGACATTCTGTATGTATAGGCTATGTAACAATTTGCATTAATGCAACAACTTAATATTTTATTATTTTGTAATGGAAAGTGTGATTTATATCACTAAGGTAATTAAACTCTATATATAAGACCACAGAAAAAAATATTTCATTGAGCTTCAGAGATAAAGGGACTGAACTTTGGCAAGACAGAACTGAAGAGATGCCACACATACACCTCCTTTGGAGTCAGAAAGACATATATAAGTTTGCAAGTCAGAAAACCCTTCATTAAGCTTGTGATACCCCTTTCCTTCTTCAAGCAACAACTATATATCTAAGTGACTAATACACAAATGGTATAGAAAATATTCATTTTAAGAAAGAAATAGAATATATTTAACACATTTAAGCTTTGATAATTTGAGGTGAAAGGGGCCCAGGATGGTGAGCTTCCTTTCTCTTTCTCTTTTGTACAAAGAGATCTCATATGTCAGATGCTTCCCAAAAATATTGGAGAGGACTATGTTGCTCTAGCAGTATTTTATAAATCTGATTATCTGAGAATATTCATGAAAGATGACATGATGAAAGTGCAGTTTTTAAAATGTGGTGTTCTCAAAGTTACCTGTGAACCTGGCTCTGTACCAGATCTACTGACTAGGGATTCGGAGATTACAGCTATGAAATTTGGACTGCAAGGGGTGGGGAGAAACATAGATCTTTCTCAGGCAGAGCCAAGTTTGAGAATCACTGGGCAACACAAGCAACACATGCACATACTTATAATCAGTACATTCCAAATGTGCAGGAAAAGTTGAAGCATCATTGATACCAGGTGGAATACAAAAGTGAGAGTTAAAGCCATAATTATCTTCCTCAACAGTGATTAGGTCTAGAGGAGATTTGAGATCATTGGCCCATCCTAATTTCTGTGATCTAAACTGTACATGACATCTCACAATACAAGATAATTCAAAACCAAGCAACTTCTTCCTGTCCTCTCTCCTATACCTTGATTTTTAAAACAAATTCTTCCACATACTTCTATAATGTGAGGGGAGGTGATCAGAATGAGAGATTTTGCTCAGTAGGGGAAGCGAACCTTTAGCTCCTGGCAGGTATAATTTATCTTTAGACCAAAAGCATACATGAAGCACTCTGACATCGAAAGTGAAGCTTCCCTTATTATTAAAGGTTTTCACGACTTTTTGTACTTAAACATATGTCCCATTTGTGAGTGGGAAATGGATGAAGCTTCCTATGTTTTTGCCATAGTACCAAGAATCTGCTTTTCTGAAGGAAAATTTGGCAAATATATCAGGAAGAGTTAAAATGAGTGCCATGAGGAAGAACATATCCTCTTTACTGGGAGTTATGCTTGTCCTAGTAAAGAAATAAAGAAAAAAAAGTTAAACACAGAAACAAGAGAGGGAAAATCTTATTTTTATCATTATAGTCATTCTTTTGTATTTTGTTTCTTTTTAAAAGTGTTTAGTTAGAGTTTATTTTTATTTATTCATTTATTTATTTATTTATTTATTTATTTTTTATATTTTAACTTTATTTTATTATTATTTTTTTAATTTACATCCAAATTAGTTAGTATATAGTGAAGCAATGATTTCAGGAGTAGATTCCTTAATGCCCCTTACCCATTTAGCCCATCCCCCCTTCCACAACCCCTCCAGCAACCCTCAGTTTGTTCTCCATATTTATGAGTCTCTTTTGTTTTGTCCCCATTCCTGTTTTTTATATTATTTTTGTTTCCCTTCCCTTATGTTCATCTGTTTTGTCTCTTAAAGTCCTCATATGAGTGGTCATATGATGTTTGTCTTTCTCTGACTAATTTCACTTAGCATAATACCCTCCAGTTCCATTCACGTAGTTGCAAATGGCAAGATTTCATTCTTACTGATTGCCAAGTAATACTCCATTGTATATATATACCACTTCTTCTTTATCCATTCATCCATTGATGGACATTTGGGCTCTTTCTATACTTTGGCTATTGTTGATAGTGCTGCCATAAACATGGGGTTGCATGTGTCCCTTCACAACAGCACACCTGTATCCCGTGGATAAATGCCTAGTAGTGCAATTGCTGGGTCGTGTGGTAGTTCTATTTTTAGGGTTTTGAGAAACCTCCATACTGTTTTCCAGAGTGGCTGCACCAGCTTGCATTGCCACCAATAATGCAAAAGAGATCCTCTTTCTCCGCATCCTCACCAACATCTGTCATTGCCTGAGTTGTTAATGTTAGCCATTCTGACAGGTGTAAGGTGGTATCTCATTGTGGTGTTGATTTGTATTTCCCTGATGATGAGTGATGTGGAACATTTTTTCATGTGTCGGTTGGCCATCTGGATGTCTTCTTTGGAGAAGTGTCTATTCGTGTCTTTTGCCCATTTCTTCACTGAATTCTTTGTTTTTTGGGTGTTGAGTCTGGTAAGTTCTTTGTAGATTTTGGATACTAACCCTTTATCTGATATGTCATTTGCAAATATCTTCTCCCATTCTGTCGGTTGCCTTTTAGTTTTGCTGATTGTTTCCTTCGCTGTGCAGAAGCTTTTTATTTTGATGAGGTCCCAGTAGTTCATGTTTGCTTTTGTTTCCCTTGCCTCCGGAGAAGTGTTGAGTAACAAATTGCTGTGGGCAAGATCAAAGAGGTTTTTGCCTGCTTTCTCCTTGAGGATTTTGATGGCTTCCTGTCTTACATTGAGGTCTTCCATCCACTTTGAGTTTATTTTTGTGTATGGTGTAAGAAAGTGGTCCAGCTCCATTCTTCTGCATGTCGCTGTCCTGTTTTCCCAGCACCGCTTGCTGAAGAGACTGTCTTTATTCCATTGGATATTCTTTCCTGCTTTGTCAAAGATTAGTTGGCCATACATTGGTGGGTCCATTTCTGGGTTCTCTATTCTGTTCCATTGATCTGAGTGTCTGTTCTTGTGCCAGTACCATACTATCTTAATGATTACAGCTTTGTAGTATAGCTGAAGTCTGGGATTGTTATGCCTCCTGCTTTGTTTTTTTTTTTTGTTTTTTTTTTTTCAAGATTGCTTTGGCTATTTGGGGTCTTCTCTTGTTCCCTACAAATTTTAGGATTGTTTGTTCCAGCTCTGTGAAGAATGCTGGTGTTACTTTGATAGGGATTGCATTGAATATATAGATTGCTTTGGGTAGTATGGACATTTTAACAATATTTGTTCTTCCTATCCAGGAGCATGGAATCTTTTTCCATTTCTTTGTGCCTTATTCAATTTCTTTCATAAGCTTTCTAGAGTTTGCAGTGTATAGACTTTTCCCCTCTATGATTAGACTTATTCCTAGGTATTTTATGGTTTTTAGTGTAATTGTAAATGGGATTGATTCCTTGATTTCTCTTTCTGTCGCTTAATTGTTGGTATATAGCAATGCAACTGATTTCTTTGCATTGATTTTATATCCTGCAACTTTGCTGAATTCATGAATCAATTCTAGCAGTTTTTTGGTGGAATCTTTTGGGTTTTCCATATAGAGCATCATGTCATCTGCGAAGAGTGAAAGTTTGACCTCCTCCTGGCTGATTTGGATGCCTTTTATTTCTTTGTGTTGTCTGATTGCAGAGGCTAAGACTTCCAACACTATTTTGAATAACAGTGGAGAGTGGACATCCCTGTCTTGTTCCTGACTTTAGGGGGAAAGCTCTCAGTTTTTCCCCATTGAGGATGATATTCGCATTGGGTCGCTCGTATTTGGCTTTTATCATCTCGAGGTATGCTCCTTCTATCCCTGCTTTCTTGAGGGTTTTTATCAAGAAAGAATGCTATATTTTGTCAAATGCTTTCTCTGCATCTATTGACAGGATCATATGGTCCTTGTCCTTTCTTTTATTGATGTGATGAATCACATTGTTTTGTGGTTATTGAACGAGCCTTGCATCCCAGGTATAAATACCACTTCGTTGTGGTGAGTAATTTTTTTAATGTATAGTTGGATCAAGTTGGCGAATATCTTGTTGAGGATTTTTGCATCCATGTTCATTGGAATTTTTCCTTCCATTTCTATTTTTTGGAACAGCTTCTAGAGGATAGGTGTTAACTCTTCCTTAAATGTTTGGTAGAATTCCCCTGGAAAGCCATCTGGCCCTGGACTCTTGTTTTTTTGGCAGATTTTTTATTACTAATTTGATTTCCCTACTGGTTGTGGGTCTGTTCAAATTTTCTATTTCTTCCTGTTTCAGTTTTGGTAGTGTATATGTTTCTAGGAATTTGTCCATTTCTTCCAGATTGCCCATTTTATTGGCATATAATTGCTCATAATAGTCTCTTAGTATTGTTTTTATTTCTGTTTTGTTGGTTGTGATTTCCCTCTTTCAATCTTGATTTTACTTATTTGGGACCTTTTCTTTATCTTCTTCATCAAACTGGCTAGTGATTTATCAGTTTTGTTAATTCTTTTACAGAACCAGCTTCTGGTTTCATTTATCTGTTCTACTGTTTTTTTTTTGGTTTCGATAGCATTACTTTCTGCTCTAATCTTTATTATTTCCTGTCTTCTGCTGGTTTTGGGTTTTATTTGCTGTTCTTTTTCCAGCTCCTTAAAGCATAAGGTTAGGTTATGTGTCTGAGATCTTTCTTCCTTCTTTAGGAAGGCCTGGATTGCTATACACTTTCCTCTTATGACCACCTTTGCTGCATCCCAGAGGTTTTCGGTTGTGGTGCTGTCATTTTCATTGACTTCCATATACTTTTTAATTTCTTCTTTAACTGCTTGGTTAGCCCATTCATTCTTTAGTAGGATGTTCTTCAGTCTCCAAGTATGTGTTACCTTTCCAAACTTTTTTTCTTGTGGTTGATTTAGAGTTTCATACCATTGTGGTCTGAAAATATGCACGGTATGATCTCAATCTTTTTGTACTTACTTAGGTCTGATTTGTGTCCCAGTATATGGTCTTTTCTGGAGAACATTCTATGTGCACTGGAGAAGAATGTATATTTTGCTGCTTTAGGATGAACTGTTCTGAATATATCTGTTAAGTCCATCTGTTCCAATGTGTCATTCAAAGCCATTGTTTCCTTGTTGATTTTTTGATTAGATGATTTGTCAATTGCTGTGAGAGTGGTGTTGAAGTTTCCTACTATTATGGTATTACTATAGAATTTCTTTATGTCTGTGATTAATTGATTAATATATTTGGATGCTGACACATTTGACACATAAATGTTTACAATTGTTAGGTCTTCTTGGTCTATAGACCCCTTGATTATGACATAATGCCCTTCTGCATTTCTTGATACAGTCTTTATTTTAAAGTCTAGATTGTCTGATATAAGTATGGCTACTCTGGCTTTCTTTTGTTGACCATTAGCATGATAGATGGTTCTCCATCCTCTTACTTTCAATCTGTAGGTCTCTTTAGATCTAAAGTGGGTCTCTTGTAAACAGTATATAGATGGGTCTTGTTTTCTTATCCATTCTGTTACCCTATGTCTTTTGATTGGAGCATTGAGTCCATTAATGTTTAGAGTGAGTACTGAAAGATATGAATTTATTGCCATTATGATGCTTGTAGAATTGGAGTTTCTGGTGGAGTTTTCTGGTCCTTTCTAATCTTTTGTTGCTTTTGGTATTTATTTATTTATATATATATTTTTTCATCTTTTCTCCCCTCAGAGAGTCCCCCTTAAAATTTCTTGCAGGGATGGTTTACTGGTCACAAACTCCTTTAATTTTTGTTTGCCTTGGAAACGTTTTATTTGTCCTTCTATTTTGAATGACAGCCTTGCTGGATAAAGAATTCTTGGCTGCATATTTTTCTGATTCAGCACACTGAATATATCCCGCCATTCCTTTCTGGCCTGCCAAGTTTCTGTGGATAGGTCTGCTGCAAACCTGATCTGTCTTCCCTTGTAGGTTAGGGACTTTTTTTTCCCTTGCTGCTTTCATGACTCTCCCCTTGTCTGAGTATTTTGTGAATTTGACTATGATATGCCTTGTGGATGGTTGGTTTTTGTTGAATCTAATGGGGGTCCTCTGTGCTTCCTGGATTTTGATGTCTGTGTCTTCCCCAGGTTAGGAAAGTTTTCTGCTATGATTTGCTCACATAACCCTTCTACCCCTATCTCTCTCTCTTCCTCCTCTGGGACCTCTATGATTCTGATGTTGTTCCTTTTTAATGAGTCACTGATTTCTCTAATTCTTAAATCATGCTCTTTTGCCTTAACCTCCCTCTTTTTTTCTGCTTAATTATTCTCTATAAATTTGTCCTCTATATTGCTGATTCTCTGTTCTGCCTCCTCCATCCTTGCCACCGCTGTGGCATCCATCTGTGATTGCAGCTCAGTTATAGCATTTTTTATTTCATTCTGGCTATTTTTTACTTCTTTTATCCAGCAGAAAGGGATTGTAATCTATTTTCGATTCCAGCTAGTATTCTTATTATCGTGATTCTAAATTCTGGTTCAGACATCTTGCTTGTGTCTGTGTTGGTTAAATCCCTGGCTGTCATTTCTTCATGCTCTTTCTTTTGGGGTGAATTCCTTCGTTTTGTCATTTTGAAGGGAGAAAAGGAATTAATGAGGTAGAAAAATTGAAATTAAAAAGATTAAAATTTTAAAAAATATTAAAATTAAAAATTAAACACACACACACACACACACACACACACAAATCAAATAGATGATGCTAGATCCTAGGTGTGTTTTGGTCTGGGTGTAGAAAGTGGTTTGACAAATTAGAGAAACAAACACGAAAACCACACACACACAAAAAAACCCAAACAAACAAAAAATTGGTAGTATTTCCTCATCCTTGATGTACTTTGAGAGTCAACATAAAAGCCAAATAAGTTTTTCAAATCAGTTAGTGTCAAATGCATCTTTGAAGATAGTTATCAATATGAGGGCCTAAAGAGTAGAAGCGGAGCCAGAACTGTCAATGTCTGGTTGAAAGCATCACCTACTGGGTTTGTGAAACAGCTAGTGATTTTAGACTCTCTGGCCACATTAGCGTCAGCAGATGAAACCCGAATCAAGGGGAACATGTAACATAATTGCAGTTCTGTTTACAGAAGCAAATGCCGCCTACATGATTGTATTTTTCTGTAAACAAATTTCAAAAAGAGACCCGGTGCACTTTCCACAAAATGCTCTTTGGTATCCTGCTACAAAAATGAAGCCAACATTCATAATTCCTAAAACTGTGTAAAGTTAGAATACAAAGGACTCGAGAAAATAGTTTTGCAGATTCATAGAGCATTCTTTCAATAAATGTAATAATTCTTGAGCAATTTCCAAAATGACAGGAACATTATCAATGCCTTTCCTAGCTGGCTAGCAAGCAGTTGGTCCTCAAGCCACAGTATTTGTGCATTGTATAAATTTAAAGAAAGATAATTAAAGAGAAATATAGACACACTTTGGTGAAAAAAAATATTTTACACGGTTCTGTCATTCCTAAAAGCTTTTTTTTAAACTATATTTAGGTGTCGGAAAGCTCTAAGACCTCCCCCCATATTTACCTGACAAAGACAATAAATCACAAATGTACTTAAATATGACCATCCTGGGGTGCAATTTGGATCTGGCTTGAGAATTTTAGATATAACCTAAAGTATCGTGAACAGATTTTTCTTTCCAGCCAAGTACAAATTTTTTTGTTTCAAACAAAAAAAAAATACTACTGGAAAACTTAACATTTATTAATAGAGACCCTGTTCCTATGTCTGTTCAGATTGTGAAACTGTAATAGAGGAAATCCAATACCACTGAGCCAGACTATTTGTGCCTTGAACATGTATGGATCACAGTGTAGTATTGCATTATCAGAAATCTGTAGTCTCTTCTTACAGCTTCCTTTTTTCTTTACTCTCATTTGTGACTCTTCTTTCCTACTCACGTAGTTATTAAAGTGGAAGAAAAATCATAAAAACACTTAACCATACACAATACAAATCTCTTTGCTTATTTGTTCACTTTCCTATTTAGAATGCCTCCTTCTAATTTAGATAACGTCCACCTCAAATCCATGCCAAAACCTGTGAGACAGGTCATGTGGTTTATTCGCTTCACTTCCTCTTCTCAGCGTTTTCTCTCCAGTGAAATGCATTCACTATCACATCTAGTATTCAGAACCCTGCTCATGATTATTTAACATTTTAAATATTACGTCTTCAAAGAAGTCTTCAGGTAGCGACTTGTAACCTCTCATTCCTGAAATACTCTTCCCTTCAATGAAAATACATTCTTCTATTTTTCTCTTTTCTTTGTCACATCCTCCTCCTTCATCTCACTTATAAATATTGGGTTTCTTTAGAACTTGGTCCTTGGGGTATCATGGCAAACTATACTCTATCCTCTCTGTAATTAGATCCATTCTCATGTATTTAATAGCATTTCTATATTGATTATCTTCAAATGTGTATTTCCAAGCTGTTTCTTTCATAAGGATTTCAGGCACAGATATACAGAAACATAACTGATGTCTATATTTTTCAATTTTGCACTCATCCCACACAAAGCTTTTTCTTGTCAACAACTCTACCCCCTCCTTCATTCTCCTCAGACAAATCTGCCACTTTATTATTCTCTTTATCACTGTCACTGGTCCCTACTCTTTGGGAGATGGAGAGAAAGCCCAAGTGTTATCCTTGTGAGGATATTTTCTCCTGCTCCACATCAAACTACTACCAAATGCCCATTAATTCTGTATCCAAAATGTTTCAGGTCTGAATTCTGTCTCCTTGCTAATCAAAATTCACAGAATAGAAGTACTTGCTCAATAAGGTTATATGGCTGAATGTAATAGGTTGGTGAGTTTCCTTCTGGTCATATTATTTTCTTCCTTTATACATATAATTTTCTTCATTACTTATAAGATCATTTGTCCTGAAAGACTATCTGTCTTTTACTCTTTCTTCATTTTTCTATATTTACCACTTTTTAAAAAAGATTTTTGAGCATATATTTACTTCTACATGTCCAGAATCTAATTCCTATTTTGAGCAGAAACCTTTAAATATTTGTTGAATGGCAATGAACAAAGTTATTGAAATAAATACACAAACAGAGGTAACCTAACCCTTTTTCTCTCCTCCAAGCCTATTTTCCATTCCTTTCTTGACATTGCTGATTATTTAACCATAGTTAGTGCCCTGACTTTTGGGATACATTTTTCTTGCTTTCTAGTTTCCTCAATTACTAATATAACTCTAAACAATACAGTTTAGTTTTCCCTATTTTTGTGTATTTATAGTTACACTCATACTGTGTATTCTTTTCTAAATTTGTTTAATTCACTCAACACTGTATTGAAAATTTAGCCATTTTGTTTTATGTAGCATTATTTAATTCATTTTTATTTATATATGAAATTCCATTGAAAGAACTCATCACAATGCATTTAGCTATGCTGTTTTTGATGACCCCTTATTATTATTATTATAATTATAAATTATAGTGCCATAAAAACTCTTGGATATGTTTCCTTGGGTACATATACACAAGTTTCTCTGGGTTGTAGGACAAGTAAACTTCCAACTTTATTAAATGAGTTAAACTTTTTTCCAATTTATACTCTAGCTAGAAAAATAAACTAGTTCTCCATTTCCATTTTCATTTTTGCCAATCTCATGTCTGTAGTAGCCTCTCCTGGTTATTAATGTTTAATTATGGTTTTATACATGTTCTAATCATTTTATAAAGTTTTTTTTTTGTAAAATTCATGTGTATATTTTGGGGGTTTATTAACTGTTCTTATTGATATGTAGAAATTTTTTATATGCTCTAGCATTAGCATTTTCTACTTTGTCAGTAATATGTATTGTCACTATCTTTCTCTCATATGTGTCTTGCCTCTTTTCTTTCTTAAAAAATGACTTTTGAATAATAGGGATTTTTAATCTGCTTAGCATTTTCTGTGTCTTGCTTAAGAAACCTTCCTGAACCCAAAGTAAGGGATATGTCGTCTTATAATCTATTCAAAAACCTTCATAGTTTTATGGTTTACATGAATATTCCTAAGCCAACTGCAATTGATTTGAGGATAAAATGAGATGAGAATTTAACTTCCTATTTTTCCTTATGGACATCAAGTTATTTTAGAGAATTTTCTCTCAATTCACGATTAGGCAGCAGTGACACTTATGTCATTTATCAAATATGAGGTGGAAAATACTTGTTTAACTTACGCATGACTTGTAACATAGTGTTTTCAATTAGTAATTATATTGTTTCTATTATTTCAGCTATTTAAATTTTTTTTTATGTTTATTTTTATTTTTGAGAGAGAGAAAGGCAGAGTACAAGCAGGGGAGGGACAGAGAGAGAGGGAGACACAGAATCCGAAGCAGGCTCCAGGCTCTGACCTATCAGCACAGAACCCGAGGTGGGGCTCAAACTCACAGACCACAAGATCATGACCTGAGCCGGACACTTAACTGACTGAGCCACCCAGGCACCCCTCAGCTATTTTTTAAATAGCTGAAATAGCTTATTAAAAACCTCAACCCGAAATTTTACATGGGAGATATTAAGAGAATATAAAAGGTGCTGCGGAATATTGAGATTCTGGATAAGCAGAAGGAGATAGTGATGTGTAGTCAGAAAATTAATGAATTATAGTTTATAAGAACTGATTCTTAATACACATTCACTCAATTAAATAGTCCTAAGAAAATTGTTTAACTTTGTTATGCCTCAGTTTTGTTGTCTTCAAAATGTCCATATTACTACCAATTCTACCTACCTCAAGCAAAATCTGAAGATTAAATGAGACAAAGGTGTGATAGAAAATTCTTACAGTACAAAACTTTACTAATATTAATATTAATATTAACTATTAACTATTTACTAATATTAATATTAACATTAACATTAAGACATACCATTTATTGGAGGACTATTGCGGTATGCCACACACTTTCCTAAGCATTTTTCATATACGTATTTAAATCCTCACCAATGCACACAGCATACCAAGTTATCACTGTTTTATGAATCAAGGCATGTTAACACTGAATGACATAAGCAAAATTACCCAAGAGTAAGAATTTGAAACAGTCCTGTCTCAACCTGCAGTCCATGTCCTAATGACTTCATGCTAAACTAATCATATTTAATTGCAGTACAATGTGTACGATGTAACCAATTAAAGACATTTTGAATGAGATATATTTCATATGACTATATAATACATATTTTGTTTTCATAATTAAAGTTATACAAACTTTGTTAATATGTTTCTATACCTTACATTTATGCATCTACAATCTATGTAATGATACTGTGTGCTTTCTATTAATTCATACATTCATTAATTCATTCAATAAATACTTATTTAGAGCATTACAATAGATAATGTTATACTAATCAAAGAAATCTAAAATTTAAAACTATGTCCTTGGGGCTCCTGGGTGGCTCAGTCAGTTAAGCCTCCGACTTCAGCTCAGGTCACGATCTCACAGTCCTTAAGTTTGAGCCCCGCGTCAGACTCTTTGCTGACAGCTTGGAGCCTGGAGCCTGCTTCGGATTCTGTGTCTTCCTCTCTCTCTGCCCCTCCCCCGTTCATGCTCTGTCTCTCTCTGTCTCAAAAATAAATAAACGTTAAAAAAAAAAATTAAAACAATGTCCTTGCTCTCTAAGATAAATATTCTAAGAAATAAAGTGCATGTGTGTTCAATTCAACATATAAATATAACATCCTTGTAATATGATTCATCTTTTTAAATTTTGTCTCACCTAAAATGTATATCTAATTATAAATATTAATTTTAATATCTCCTTTGCATGGCATTCCCATGAATCATACAACTCAGTGAGATATTAAATACTACATATATCTTTTTTTTTTCAGATAAACACTTTAATTGCACATTTTAGAACTACTATAACACTCTGAAAATGATCATTAACCAAGATATACTTACAGACATGACTGTTCTATGTATTGACTAATGGTTAAGTGTTAAGCCTGACTAAAGGATGTCTAGATTTTACTGCTGATTCAAGCCAGGTTTCACTCCTTTATAAATGAAGTCAGACATCTACAAACAGAGAAAGAATCTCACAAGGGAACACTTATTTTCTTTCTGACTGCAAGGCATTGGATAAACTTAGCTCTTTCCCCTATGCTTGGAATGGATAGTGTTTATATTTCATTTTGAATGTGCAAGAGTGGCTGGAAGCAAAACTCTCTGTTCTGTGCATTTTAAACAATCCCTGATATCTCAACAAACAAATGGAACCCCAGAAGAGAGAAATCGAGCCAAAATAAAGCAGAAGGAGTATGGGGGGCATTTTTTCCTCCTTTTTTCCTGTTAAGTTAGAAGTAATTCGGGCCCAGAAAAAGCTGTTATCAGGAGATCAATGGTGTCAGTTTCTATTTGTGTCACAAGAGTAGAGAATATGTACACTTAATCAAAAAAAAAAAGATTAAAAAGACAAAAAGCAAGGGGAAAAAAGAAAATGTGTTGCTCAGCCTGAGATAAACTGGAGTTACCCTTGACTCATAATGAAGCTAGCTAGCATCATGATATATACCAGGGTAAAACAGGATATTGCTTGTATAAATTATAAACGTGTTTCTGATAAGATTGCAGTTTCCATGGTGTTAACATTTCAATTTGCTTATTTTCTAAGTCACACATCTTATTAAATCTTATATTAATTATTACTAAAGATAGTCCAGGCAGACTATCAGCTAATTTGTTCTTCAGATCAGCCCACTAATATCAAGCATGAGCTTCACATCCTGATGAATGGTTAATGTCAGAGAGAATTTCCCTGAGCATAATCAGCTATAATTTCCTTCTGAATAATAATGTATTTACCAAACTTTAAAATTAAAAATATTTAATATTATGTAGGAAAATATCAGATTCTGAAACCATGATAATATTTATTAAAACATTAACTACCTAATATAGATTGTAAAAAGAGATACTTTGATTAGTGATAGTCAACACTCTATCCTAATTAGTAGAACATTGCTATACCTTGACTATACAGAATACTTATGGTTTATTTGCATGTTCTAGAAGAACAACAGTTATATTTATATGGGCCATCTTATTTAGGTATGCAATTAGTGAACACCTGCCACTGTATTTAAGATTAAGATCTATTCATGGGTACTACATCTAAAAAATTTTTTGATTGTTGAGTTTCTGGAATGTACCAGGTAGTATGTAGTATGTATATTTGTGTGTGTGTGTGTGTGTGTAATCTTTTGATCATTATAACAACCTTTTGAAGTAAGTATTATTACTATATTCTTTCAAATGAACGGTTAAAAAAAGATAACACAATCCTGGTAATAATTAAATAAATTATTTGATGTTTTTGCTTACAACCCTGCAAATCAGTTCACCATAGGTTTCAAACTTTCATATGGAATAAAAAATGTAAAATCATATGCTATTTTCTATCCATACACACACATATAAACATAAATACAAATATACATATATACAATAGGAGATTTTAAAAAAAATCCAGCAATAATCAGTGCTGCCCAATTTGAAAAAAAGAAGTTTCAGTAAAGTAGTCATGTAGCAAAGATATAAGACCTTTTAGAGGAGGATTGGGGGAATTTTTGGTACTTGCCAGGTTGATGCCAAATTGGGAGTAGCTTCTGAAGTTGATCAGAATAGAAGTGTGGGGTGGGGCAGACAGAATCTAAAGAGGTAAACAAAAGCAAACAAGTAAGCAAATCTTAAAAAATAAACTTACATTCATCGTTTTATGGATCAGAAACAAAACATTGGGATAGGGAAAGAGGACCTAAAAGGAGACTTTGTACTGAGATATATTATCTAGGTAATTTTAATTTTGGTTTCTTGGGGCTACCAGAAAAAAACCTAAATATTGATACATTAACCATTCTTGGGTTAGTTTTGTTCACTACTTAACTTGGTTTAGTATATAATCAAGGGAAAAATGTGTTAATCCCAATACATATACTCCCCCATATCTACTATACTATCCTGCTACTCATAGTGAGAGAATGTGAAATGCTTCCCCTTTATTCCAATAGAAATTTGTATTTACCTTCAAGTTTGTCTGCTGAGGAAAGAGAGTGTTATAATCTGAGTGTTTTGTGAAACAATGGAAAGAAATGGCATGAGAAATGCTTCCATTTAAAAAAGTGAAAATGTATCAGTAGGTGAGAGGATAGAAACAAAAGCCTTTTAAACTAAAAATAAATAAGTAAAGTAATAACTATTCACTCACATTTTCAATTTTAACTTTTTGTAAAACACACATTAGCATCAACATCTCATTGCATTTCTATTGATCACAATGAGTTGCCTTGATCTAAAGTACTTAAAGCCAATGAGAGTACCATTTTTCTAGTTTAGCCATTCCCATATGGATTAAGAGCACATGCAAATTAGGATGCTGTAGCTAAAAAAGTCTTTGACAGTATCTGTGCATACAAAGCGGGTAATTCAAACAAGTGTCCATGTGTTAGATTTTTTTTTTCCACTCATTGTTTAAAATACCCAGAGAACTGGGAAAAAGCATAACAACTTCCTCTGACTTACATAGATAGCCAAGGCTATTTAGGTTTTATTTATAGACTAACTACATTTTTGAATGCCCATGAAAATGTTGGAGTTTGACCTCAATATTTATCTATTTGGATTAGAGACATTCATAATTTTTCATGAAATTTGTATTTGTCATCTATATCTGAAAATGACTTGGCATCACTAAAATAGAAATGCACTGTGAAATTGGATTTACTTATTTATTCAATAAATGATTCATTCATTTATTCTTTTCTAAAAAAATATACAAAACATATTTTACCTTATTTATTTATTTATTTATTTATTTATTTATTTATTTACTTATTTATTTAGGAAAAGAGAGAGAAAGGAGGGAGAGGGGCATTGGTAGAGGGAGAGAGAAGATTTCAAGCCACAGGGCTAGATCTCACAACTGTGACATCATGACCTGAGCTGAAATCAAGAGTGGGATGCTTAACCAACTGAGCCACCCAGGCACCCCCATTTTTCTTTAATTTAGCAAATACTGGCATCTGTGTTATTTCAGACATTATTCTGAGGGCAGGGATACAGCAGTAATTAAAAAGACAAAAATTTCTGACCTTTTCCAGAAGGGTAAAGAGAGCTACTTGCCTCCAGTGCAGTTATTCAGGGGGTGACTTACAGAGATGAAATCAGAGTGCACACACAAAAAGTGAGGGGACAGCTCTTGAAGAAACTTGCAGTGAACTTAAGGGAATTTTTTTCCCCTTTGAGTGAGATGGGCACCACTGGGGGGAAAAATGTTGATAGGAGAGACATGATAATCCTTTTTAAAAGCCACTCTGGCTATCTCTGGGGACAAAAGTGAAAACAAAAGACCAGGTAGGAAGCTATTTCTCCACGTGAAAGATGACAGTGGTTTGGACCAATTGACATTTGCTGATGGATTAGAGACAGAGTATGAAAGAAAGAGTCAATGATAATACCAAGGTTTTGTTTGTTTGTTTTGCTTTGTTGCATGCTTTTCAGGTTTTCTTTGTTTTTATCTGAACAACTGGGACAATATATCATTTTTTGACATAGGTAAGACAGTGAGAAAGCCATATTTTGAGCAGTGCTGAGGAAGATCATAAGTTATTTTTTTTAAGTTTATATATTTATTTTGAGAGAGAGAGAGAATGTTGAGTGTGGGAGGGACAGAGAGAGAAGGAGAGAGAATCCCATGCTGTCAGCACAGAGCCTGACATAGAGCTTGATCTCACAAACTGTGAAATCATGACCTGAGCTGAGATTAAAAGTAGGACACTTAACCGACTGAGCCACGCAGGCACCCAAGAAGATCATAAGTTCTATTGGGAGATATTAATTGTGAATTTTAATTAATTTTAAATAATTAAAAAATTTAATAATTTTAATTAATTATGAATATTATTAAATATTTGCAGGCCTCTAAGATAAGATGTTGAGTAAATAGTTGATTACATGAAATTAATATTCAGGGGAACATTCCAGACTGGGCGTCCCTTGGGACCTATAATCATGTAGATAACCATAGGGAGATCACCAAGGAAGGAATCCAACAGAAGTAGAGCCTAGGTCCTCCAACACCTAGAGGTCAGAAGATGCAAAGTAATGAACAACGGAACAGAGAAAAAGTGACCAGATGGGTAGGGAGCAAACTTAAGAGAGTAAAATGTCCAAGGTGAATGTTGATCAACTAGATTAAATGCTACTAATAGGAAAGTGAAATGATAATTACAAACTGAGTATAGGTTTTTATAATGCGGGGATCTTTGGGAACCTTGACAAGAGCAGTGGAGCATTGTAGGTTAAAATCAGATTGCAATGCTTCAAAAGCATAGATGAGAACACACAACCTTTCAAGAAATTTTGTTATTAAAGGACACAGAAAATGAACAGTCATTGGAGAGGAATGTGGTATAAAGAGAACAGATTTGTGTTAAGATGGTGGAAATAACATATCTGCTATTTGAGGAAAATTATTTTGCAGAGAGGAAAGTTTTTGTTCTATATTCAGAAAAGATAAACTAAAACTATTCAAAACATTAAAGTAGCTTTCTCAGAACACCTGACACTTTGGTGCTGAGTTCAAAATCACTATGAAATTTTGTATAAATCAAGTCTACAAATTCAAACTCCTTGAGTTTGTAGTCTGAATTGTTATGTTTTGTTCATTATATGTTTTGTTCTTAATTGAGGGCTTAGATCTTTTGTCTGGTAAACATTGTTGTAACCTGTTCACCATGACTCATGAAATAAATCAGTAATATCAAAGAAGGTTACTAATTTAGAATGAAATTAAATTCTGTATTGACTCTTATCCAATGAGTTACAATACAGAAACATATGCATATTACTTGGAGTAATTTTGGCACAATTCTTCATTTAAAACAATGAGTGTCATGTTTGAGAAAGGATTTAGACTGACAGTTCTTAAGATGGATGTCCTTTTTTATTCAGTGAACAGGCAAAGTACAGAAATCTGCACTCCAAACTTCACTTTCTAGACTTCCATAAGCAATAAAATTTGCATTCTCCATATTTTCAGCTCCTTAGCAAAAATTGTATGGGATTTAGGTCCTTGGCAATTTTCCCCAGAAAAGTTTTTTTTTTTAAGTTTATTTACTTTTGAGAGAGAGCGTGGGTGGAGAAAAGGCTGAGGGAGAGAGAGAATCCCAAGCAGGCTTCACATTGTCAGTGTGGAGCCTGGTGCAGGGCTTGAACTCAAACGAAGAGATCATGACCCAAGCTGAAATCAGATGCTTAACTGACTGAGCCACCCAGGTGCATCCCCCCTTTATTTTAATAGTTTTCTCAATTTTGGGTGGCAAGAGTGCATGGGTAGAGTCACTAAAGGGGAAGACTTAAAATGTAAGAACCATAACAAATTTAGCATAAATTATATTAGTTGAAATTCCATAAAGAAAATTACCAAAATGGTGGGATCTAGTCTCAAGTTAAAAAATAAAACTGTAAAATATTATCTTCAGGTGTATCAACCTATTTTAAACTCAAAGTATCATTTGCTTTGGGTTTTTCAAGCTGATCTGGTTATGCCCTATATTTCATTCATATATATTATAAGTGAACACAAAATTGGAAAATAGAAACATGGGTTACTGACAAGGCAGAAATTCAGATAAGTTTTGGATGAGCAAGTTAAAAAACTTGCTTTCTGTATTTTGAGTTATTAAGAAAATTGGAAGGGTTGCTCTATATAAGTCAAAGGAAAGTATATTTTGTCATCCTGGGCTTACCAAGAAACTGACATTTAAACCCATGGTTTATAACTCTGTTATGTGAGGGTCACAGAAAATCTTATTTCTTTACAGTACCAAGAATCTTAAAAATATGTGTGCCATTTTATCTATCAATTCTTCTTCAAGAATTGAAAGTCTTGGGGCGCCTGGGTGGCTCAGTCGGTTAAGCGTCCAACTTCAGCTCAGGTCATGATCTCACAGTCCATGAGTTCGAGCCCCGCGTTGGGCTCTGTGCTGACAGCTCAGAGCCTGGATCCTGTTTCAGATTCTGTGTCTCTCTCTCTCTCTCTGCCCCTCCCCCATTCATGCTCTGTCTCTGTCTCAAAAATAAATAAACGATAAAAAAAAACTTAAAAAAAAGAATTGAAAGTCTTCAGGTAATCATGTATAAACAAATATATTTCAGATTATGAATTTTTATCATAAGCTTGAATGCCTGACTAAATTATGGCCAGTTACACAATAGAATAATGTACAACATTTTCAAATATTGTTTTCAAGAATATTTTTTATAAAAAGGAAATGGAGAAATAATAAATAAAAAGTTAGATCTTGATTTTGTGATAGAATAACCTACCAAATAACTATTTACCTTGGTAGTAAGCATAGGCACATTCTTCAATTTCTTGTTTACATATGTCTATATTTGTCAATGTTTTACAGGGAAGGTATTTCTTTTTAAGATGAAAAGAAGAGAAAATGATGAAACAGCCAATTAGGGTATAGTTAAATATGTGAAACTCTAAGGTGAATATTATGGTTATATTAAAATAAACCCACTAAATTTTAAGGTAGTGAATTTACAGCCTTAGCTTTCTAATTTTTTTGATAGAAGAACACTTTATTCAAATAAATCTTTTCTGGCACCCTGTTACATGAATAAGTAATAAAATAAATAAGTACATACATATCTAATATTGTGGACCGGCAATTCTTCCTTCTCTCTGTGTTTTCTTTTTTCCCTCCCTTTCTTCTTTCCTTTTTTGTTTTTGGAAAACTTTGATAATTAACACTTCAGATTTTGTGTCAGAAGGGGTTGGTAAATTTGCATAAGTAACTTGAATGGAGAGGTATCATGACTATAACTAAAACAGATTACTGAAACTCTTTGAGATGAATTGGCTTAACACTGACAGATAAAATCGGAAAGGAAAATGATGTCCTTCAGATAAAATGTCATCCCAGTAATGGAAAGAAGGAGGAGGAGGAGGAGAAAATGGGGGAAAGAAAGGGGAAGGACAAGGAAGGGACAGTGAGGAATGGAGAAAGGAAAGAAGAGGAGTTCTGATTCAAGAACTGAAAGGAGCTAAGTGGTCAAGAACTATTCAACCCATGTCAGTGAACTAGTAGCAGTCTCTGTGATAACATGCTTTTTCTCTGTGCATGTGTATGTCTGAGAGACCAAGGGAGCACCTGCTGGCTTGCACATACCATATGCGAGTGTTATACCTGGAATGGTTGGGGAAAGTGGGTTTGGATTATTCATATGCTATACTCTAACATAGAAAGAACATCACAGTCACATACAAAACAAACCAAATTAGAGATGTTAGAATTGAAGCAGAGACCCAACGATTTCTGTTTTAGCCTCTTGGAAACTCCCAATATATCTACAAGAAATCTTAATGCTATGTAGAGCACAATTTGAAAACTTAAAATTTATGTTTAAATTAATTCACATGAATGTCATTGTCCTTGACTAGCTAAAACTGTATAATATTTCACCGGTAGATAAATTAGCAAATGGGATTGAGGGAGCTTCTGAGGGTAAAGAAAAACAAGAGTATGCTATCATGGAAACCATAGGAAAAATGTTTGACAGTAAAAATAGTAAACCATTCATGTTTTACATGTTTAAGTAAATACTCAGAGAGTGCCTTACCATACACCATAAATTGTGCTAGCTACTGGAAAACACACACACACACAAACACATATACAAATTTTATAAAGAATTTTGTCGTTTCTAAAAATTTGTAATGAGATTGAAATATATGCTCAATTAACATTAGAAAAAGATTTTCTATTCAGATCATGGAGACTTTTCTGGGGGAACTGACATTTCCTGATAACACAAACTTACATGTATTTGACTTGAAAATGCAAATTTGTAATAATAGTTACTGCCACAGTTATCCAACAGGAAGAGTTACTGGAATTATCTCACTTTTTATTTCAGGAGACTTGACAATGAAATGCAATCTTGGCTTACATATTAGTAAGCAAGAAACAATTAATAGATACAAATACTAATCTTCTTTTGAATTGTTTCAAGTGCTATATAGGTTTTTCTGTTTTTTATTTCTGCTTGAGACTTTATATTTAGTCAAAATGAAAATATATAAGTATCACAGAGACATCTGTTCTAGCTATATTTTTTGTGTGATATCACATCAAACCCGCATAATATAATTAGTGTAAAACTTGTTAATAATCATAGATTTCTACAGCATAGGAGATTATTTTAAGTTTAAACAAAGAATACAATCTAAGATAATATTTTCAGGGGCACCTGGATGGCTCCATTGGTTAAGCAACTGACTCTTAGTTTCAGTTCATGTCATGATCTCGCAGTTTGTGAATTTAAGCCCCACATCTGGCTTTGCACTGACAGTGGAGAGTCTGCTTGGGATTCTCTGTCTTCCTCTTTCTCATCCACTGCCCCGCTTACATTCTCTCTCTGTCTCTCTGTTTAAAAATAAATAAACATTTTTAAAAAAGATAATATTTTCAGAAGTATAATTCTAAGCAGGTTAAATGTAAAGCATATAATTAATATTAACCAAATTATTATAGTAACCATAAAGTATTTTCTACTTTGATAATTAATCAATTTATAAAACACTATCACATTAATTTCTTAGGAAAGTACCAGAGCAGCTGTGAATGGACACAGTTGATATGAATTAAATAAAATGTTCTTCCTATATCAAATAATCACTTCAATGAATTATTTTAGGGTCTATACTTGTACATAGTAGCCCTTTTTAAGATTTTGTAGATTATATACTGTGTATTCCACTCATGTAAGCCTGTATTTGGCACCCCCACAGAGTTGTGCAACACAGAATTTATGTACACAGCCACCAATAGAGCCTGGTCCTCATTTGTTACTTATTTATTTGTTTTATCTTTATTAGTGAATCAAACTATGAGTATGCAATTTTCAGTATGATGGCAGTAGTTGGGAGATTACGAAAAAGAGATGATGCTTTTAAAAATGACATCCCGGGGCACCTGGGTGGCTCAGTCGGCTAAGCATCTGACTTCAGCTCAAGTCATGATCTCACTGTTCTTGAGTTCAAGGCCCACAGCAGGCTCTCTGCTGTCAGTGTGGAGCCTGCTTGGGATCCTCTGTCCCCCTCTCTGCCCTTTGTATGCTCACTCTCCCAAAAATAAATAAACATTAAAAATAAATAAAAATAAAAATGAAGCCTGGACTCATTTCTGTTAATATGACAAAATAGATATTATGAAATAGACTCCCCAAAGTGTGATTCTATATGTACATATGCCTAAGAAATTAAGAGAAGTCCCCTATAGTCAAGGCTCAAATAGGAAGGGAAAAGAGGAAAGTTTATAATCCAATAATGTTGTATGATGACCAATGGTAGCTACACTTGTGGTGAGCATAGCATAACCTATAGAGAGGCTGAATCACTATGCTGTTGTGTGTCAACCATACTTGAAAAAAAAAAAAAAAAAGGATCCATAGAAACAACCTAACAATGGACACAACAGCCTAAGGGCATTTGCTGTGATGCATACTATCAAATAAATATGTCAATATGTTCAGTGGTAAAACAAAAATATGACTAAAGGAAAAGAGATGATAAAATATTAACAAGTAGATTTGGAAAAAATATATAAATTTGAGATCAAAATGTTAATAAATACTAATTAGCAGGTTAGACACAGTTAAATATATACTTTTAGTAATTTCTCTCCATACACAGGAGTTAGGGAAACTGAGGGGACCCCATGAAGCCTACTTGTTTGCCCCTTCTCCTGGTTCTATTCTTGCTAGGACCTGTACCCCCACCTTACACACTGTTTATAGTACAGATAATGTATATCCTCCTTGAAAGCTCAAGGAGTTAATAATTTGGAGCCTTCCAGAACAATAGATAACTAAGAAGAAACTGGGCAAGGTTGTCATGTATGTTTTCTAGATCACTGACTCACCAAGACCCCTAGCTGCAGGGTGGAAGTGACTTATGGAAGACACCTAAACACTTGTCTTTGTTTTACCCAGTTCCCAGATGCCTGAGAAGACACATAAACCAGACCACAACCTTCAGTAAAAACCCTAGACTCCAGGCAAATACAAGACTCACTCTCCTTTCTTTTCTGAGTCTTCCAGACTCTCTGTCTATAGCTGCACTCTCTATGTCTTCAGTGCATTCTGCTCTCACTTCCTCTTAGCTCATATTTTATTTCTATCCTGTGCGAAGCCAAGAATCCTCTTGGCTGTTCCTGCAGGATCCCCTCTCAGTCCTTGGACCCAGTCAGCCTATATTAGACATACATTATAGAAAAGCATGTTTACATATGCTGAACCATTTGAAAGTGAGCTTCATACTTTTCCATAAGTATTCAGCAGGCATCTTTGAATTTTAAGGACAGTTTCCTACATAACCATAACATTGTGTGTACATACATGTGTATATACTTCATATGTACATATACATAACAATATAAAAATTAAGTCATAGACATCACTTTAAAATGTAATAACTTCTTTTTAAAATTTTTTTAACATTTATTTACTATTGAGAGACAGAGAGAGACAGAGCACAAGCAGGGGAGGGGCAGCAATAGAGGGAGACACAGAATCCGAAGCAGGCTCCAGGCTCTGAGCTGTCAGCACAGAGCCTGACGTGGGGCTCGAACTCACAAACTGCGAGATCATGACCTGAGCTGAAGTCAGATGCTCAACTGATGGAGCCACCCAGGCTCCCCAAAATGTAATAACTTCTAATACCTTTTTCATATTTATTTTCCCTCATTGTCCTCAAAAGATGTATTCCACTGAAATTTTTAGACAAAGATCCAATCAACATTCACATACTGCTTTTTTTAACGCTCCTTTAGTATCTTTTAAGGTAATATGTATTCCCAATTTGGGGAGAGTGTTTCTCAAATTGATTTTGACAAATGACCACACCATCCCTGAAGTATGTCCCCTTTCCTAGATTTATCTGTTTCCTCATAATGCCCTTTAACGTGTTCCTCTAAATTTTCTGTAAATTGGAAATTAGTTTGCAGGTTTAATTTAGACACAGGTTAAGAATTTTTAGCAAGACAACTTTCTATGGAATGTTGTTTGTTTATTTAGAACAGAATTATGTCTGGAAGTACCTAATACCAGGTTTTCCCATTATTTGATGGCACTGCAGTTTGATTTTTTGGTTAAGGTGTTAACTTCCAGATTTCACCATTATAAATTTGCTTTTTTTTTTCTTTTGCCTATGAGATAATGGTGTGAATATATGTTACCCAACTACTTTTCATCTAAATGCTTGTGCGAATAATGATAAAATGAGTCAATTATTGAATTGTAAAATGGCGGTCCCTTGTTTCCTTCTATAACTATTATATTTGTTAGCATGCTCTAAAGAGGAGCTTTCTATATAAATAATTTTAATATACATGTATATACACATTCTCTCTCTGTGTGTAAATAATTACATACACATTTAATCTAGTCACTAAAGACAAATGCGTTATTTTGTGTATTTTTTAAAAGTTTACTTATTTTGAGATAGAGAGAGAGAGAGAGAGAATGAGTGAGGGATGGGCAGGGAGAGGGGTGAGAGAGAATCCCAAGCAGGCTCTGTGTTGTCAACACACAGCTACCATGGGGCTTGATCCCACAAACCGTGATATCATGACCTGAGCTAAAATCAAGGGTCAGACGCTTAACTAACTGAGCCACCCAGGTTCCCCAACAAATGTTTTATTTTGTTAGCATGAAGGGAAATGTACATGAATGAAAACCAGTTGCAACTTTGTTGTTCAGGTTGTTGACATGGGTTACCTGGAATAGAATGAAGAAGAAATTATTCATATGGTGGTTGAGAGAAAAAAAAAATAAAGGAAAGAAATTAGAACTTCGTCTATATCATTCTCCCATTTAGTAGGTTCAAGGACACTAAAACTCATCAATCAATCATATATATTATATACATATATATATATATATATATATATATATATATATATATATATTACATTTCATTTTGTTATAGATTAAATGGTAGCAAGAGAGCCAGAAATCTCTGAACCTTGGTGGGAAATCAGGAAGAATATTTTTAAACAGTGTGTAGTACAATATTAAAGCAATGAACCTTTCATTTTATAAGGGAATTCTGAAATAATCCTCTGTGTTCTCTGACACAAGATGTGCCAGGAACTCAGTCATAGACTACCTTCTGGAGAATAACTAAAAGGTGCAAGATGTTAGAAATAAAGCCAAAAGAACTCACCCAGCAATAGTCTTTGCTTCAAAGGTCAGTGGTCACTAATGCGAATGTTCATATCCAGGCTTCACTCAGGCTCACACCCACATATCATTTCAGCAGGGGTATAGAAGCCAATCAGGCATCAACTTTTATGAAATCTGAAATATCTCTGAAAATCTATTGTTATGTATAGATGTCTCCTGTGTAAAATGAACTTCTCTAAATATTGGTCTCAAATTAAAATCCCTTAAGATGAGCAGTGGCATTGCTCAGAGTTAGAAGTTTGGTAGGATTGTGGTTTTAGATAACTATTTCAGAGAAGAGCTGAGCTCTGTGCAGCAGGTTGTGTCCTCCTTGGGGAAATAGAAGACCAGAAATATAAAGCATCTGTGGAACTGAGCCAGTCAGGCTGTTCATAGGGAAATTACTCCAGACCTACTCATCTGGGAAGTAGAGAGAAAATAAGGGGATTGAGAACAAGTACATGGCCTGGGGAAATATGGCAGTGGTTTGAAGAAAGTTTGGAGCTCAGTGGGCAGCACGTGGCATTGACAGTAGATCATCCTAAAAACACCCAGCTGGGTATATGTAGGTGCCCATATGAGAGGATAAATTTAGGGGATTTGTGGTGTTCCTTTGCAAACCAAGAAGGCATAATTAAAGAGTAATGAAGATATCAGAAGTATAAATGTTGTGTGTGTGTGTGTGTGTGTGTGTGTGTGTGTGTGTGTGTGTATTTTAACCTGGGAAAGACCTTAAAGTACACTCATTTAGCTGCCTAGATATACATGTTCAGAAAATTCAAGTGATTTGCCTCAAAGTCACATATTTAGCTTATGTTAGAAGCAAGACCGCAACCCAGAGCAATTGCCATATGGGTATTAGTCAGGTTGGATATTTAAAAAAATCTGCCAGTATCTGTGTTTTTCTTGGTCTTTCATGAAGTCTTCCTATAAATAAATAGCTAATTAAATAAAAGTTATATTTGCATATTAATACATTATGCAAAATTAATATGGCTCAGGAATTTGTCACTGGCTGTAGAGAATAGAAGTTACCTTTCACTCAAAAATTGATTTAATACATTTGCTTTGGCTATCAACTTAATTTTGCTTGTGTGACATGCCTTGTGAGAGAAATATTTCTTTACTCCCCATTTTATCTCTGCTGATTTTGATTTTAGCAAGAAGAATTTCTTATAAATCATGAACTTTAAAAATTGATTTCAATGTACATAGTCATTAGATCACTATCTGAAAGAAATATTTTTAATTTTGTGTGCATGTTAAAGTTTTTATTTTAGGTGATTTAGAGAGGAGAAAACATGGAGAAAAGAATGAAGGCAGAATGCCACCTAAAATGCAGATATGATACCTATAGTGGTCCAGCCGGATTGCCAGCTATGGGCAGTCACATATCCATTGTATCAGTTGGTAAGGGAGCCTGACCCTCCTTAGTCTTGAATAAATCCCCAAAAAAGAATTATGTAAAAATGAACTAAATTTCCTTTCAGTATGCAGGGAAGAAGAAATATTAGAGAGTCTTGTATGGTTATTTTCAGGCAGTTAACTCTGTCTTGGTGTGTGTGTGTGTGTGTGTGTGTGTGTGTGTGTGTTTTCCTTCTGTGTTCCTTCCATATGCTGTGGCTTTCTTTATGTCAACAAGTTGCATTTTGGACATACCACCACTTCAGTGAGAACAATCTCATTTTGGTTTCACATTAAGATGTATGTGAAAGTGCAACATTGCAAGGAATAGACCCTTGTGCCCAATTTTTGGGTTCATTTCAACTTTTAAACATTGATTTCTTTGAATCATTCCAAAATAAAAACAAAGGAGGTGTTTTTCTTCTCTAGAACTGGGTATCATGGTTAGCATTCTATTTGCCAGACTCTTAATGTTGTAAAGAAAATCATGTTGGTTACATCAATATATAAGCTGAAATAGAGTAAATAATGTACATACATGCTTAAAATAGCAAACATAATATATATTGTTGATAGATTTTAAAACACATCCTGGGTCTTGGCTCTAACAGGAGGAGACTGATTATTCAAAAGTAGGTTAAATGTTTGAATTTAAGACTCTAAATTGATTGACTTGAGAATGCCAGGGTATACACAAGACATCTATAACTAAAAATAAAAATTATTAATTCCATGCTAAATATAGTTACTTCTAATTACAGTGAAATATTGGAACAATCAACCATCCTGATTTGCCTAAGATGGAACTATGAACTTACAGTTCAAATGTTTCTCCTCTTGGTAACTGTTGTTGGAATTCAGATTCCTACTTTAAACTTTGCTATACCTTGAAAGCAAAGATCATTACTGAGGAAATATGAAGTTCATCATATAATTTGGCTAATCATTTCCTATTTAGCTTAAATTAAGCCATATTGCTTTATTAAGATTCTAACATATGAAAGTATCGACTGAACTTGACTCATTAGTATGAAGTTGAAATATTCATGGAGAAGTCTAAGCAAACTTTTTCATTTTATAATGCCCACTAATGGCTTATAATCAAAGCACAACCAGTTAGCTAAATAAGAAGCCATTAGCTTGTTTGAGGTCTAAACAAAAGATAATGTAATTGCTAGCGTTTTTTTCCCCCTACTGTAGATATTAGCCAGGGACATTTTTTTTCATCAAAGCCAATCATTGTAGACAGTCAGTCTGACCAAAGAGCATTAAAAAGATTTCTCTTCAATAATAAGGGCTTTTAAAAAATTTTGCCTGCATTATATTAAATACTCTTTAAGCTCTCTTATTCAATTTGACTGAGAAAAGTTCTGTAGTACTAAATCACAAGCATACATTTCTCAAGAAAGTAGAAATTCACTGAGCAAGGCAAAACTATAGATGAAGAAGTGTAAGCCAAATTTAGGGGTTAGAGTTCCTTTAGCCCTTTACTTAACAAAACAAAGTGCTGAGTCGTGTGCATGGCTGTTCTGAAGGAATGTTTATCATGAGCATTTTATGGTATCAGAGGATTTTGTTTCTTTCTCCTATTACTAGTCAGTAAAAATCCATTATCCAATGCTATCAATTTTGATTTAGCAATAACCTGACTGTCCTTTTTGTCATCTGAGATATCTAATGCAGAAACTAGTATAGGTACAGCGTTCAGTCAAATTACAAAGATTGGGAAATGGAATTGCATTTTTATTTATTTTATTTTATGCAAAAATAATCTAAACAGCTGTGAAAATAGCAGGGAACTAGTATCATAATAAGATTATAAGCTTCACAGAGCTTATTTGATTTGCCCTTTGCTTATAAACATTATAAAGGGATGACTGCCGACTAAAATATATTGAGATAATGTATATGTTTTGGGACTTCTAGAAAGAAAAACATTATTCAAAACTGAAAGTTTATCTATTATGATGCTGTTTACAATTGTGTAATCATGCAATTGTAAATAGATAAGAATCATTGATACCGTCCAGGAACAGAGCTTGAAATAATCCTATCCTGTCTCCTCATACTTTTGGTGAAGAATTCAAAGTCCAGAGAAGATAGGCAAATTTTTGTAACTACATTTATCAGAGTCATAAATAGAATGCACCTCCCCCTTGTCCACATGGACATCTCCCACCTTGCAATGTTTTTATGTGAAGAAATATGTTAGGGATTGAACATTTGTGCTCTCCCAAAATTCGGTTGTTGAAACTCTATCCCACAGTGTGTTGGTATTAGGAGTGGCGGGGGTTGGGGGGGTGTTTGGGAGATAATTGGTGTTAGATGAAATCATTAGGGTGAAGCCCTTATGAATGGGATTAGTGCTTTTATAAATTCCCTTATAATGAGACTAGAGCTTGCTTCCTCTCTCTCTCTCATGTAAGGATACAATGAGAAGTTGATAGTCTGTAGCAACCATCAATTTGTTCTTTGTATTTGGAGGTCTAAGTCTGCTTTTTGTTTATTTGTTAACTCATTTTTTTTTAAATGCCACATGAGTGAAATAGTGTGGCATTTATCTTTCTCAGTCTGACTTATTCACACAGCATAATACTCTCTATGGTCTGTCCATTTGTTGTCGCCAATGGGTCAACCTCATACTTTTTTGGCTGTGTAATATTACTGCGTGTGTGTGTGTGTGTGTGTGTGTGTGTGTGTGTATGTGTGTATGTATGTATACGTGTGTGTGTATGTGTATTAAATATCTTCCTTATCCATCCATCTATTGATGAACACTTGGGTTGCTTTCATATTTTGTCTATTGTAAATAATACTGCAAAAACATATGGGTGCATATATCTTTTCAAATTAGTGTTTGGTGGCAAATGGGAAAAATGGGTAAAGGGGAGTGGGAGATACAGAGCTCCACTTATGGAATGAATAAGTAATTGCAATAAGAGGCACTATAAAGAATATAGTCAGTGATATTATATTAGTGTTGTATGTTAACAGATAATAGCTACACTTGTGGTGAGCATAGCATAATATATAACTTGTCAAATCACTATGTTGTGTACCCAAAACTAATGTAGCATTGTGTGTCAACTACACTCAAAAAAAAAAAAAAAGTAGACACTTTGCAACCCAAAAGAGCTCTTGCCAGAATGCCACCATGCTAACACCTTAATTTTAAAATTCCAGCCTCCAGAACTGCAAGAAATAAATTTCTGTTATTTATAAGCCACCCAATTTATGGTACTTTGTTATTGTAGCCTTAATGGACTAAGAGTGAAAACAAATGGCAAGTATAAATATGAAAAACAATTAAAATTTTAATATTTTAAGAAACTCCTTTTTTACTACCCAAAGCAATCTACATATTCAATGCAATCCCTACCAAAATAAAACCAGCATTCTTCACAAAACTAGAGAAAACAATCCTAAAATTTGTATGGAACCAGAAAAGACCCCGAATAGCCAAAGCAATCTTGAAAAAGAAAACCAAAGCAGGAGGCATCACAATCCCAGACTTCAAGAAAACAGGACTTCTTCCATGCAGAAGAATGGAGCTGGACCACTTTCTTACACCATACACAAAAATAAACTCAAAGTGGATGGAAGACCTCAATGTAAGACAGGAAGCCATCAAAATCCTCAAGGAGAAAGCAGGCAAAAACCTCTTTGATCTTGCCCACAGCAATTTGTTACTCAACACTTCTCCGGAGGCAAGGGAAACAAAAGCAAACATGAACTACTGGGACCTCATCAAAATAAAAAGCTTCTGCACAGCGAAGGAAACAATCAGCAAAACTAAAAGGCAACCGACAGAATGGGAGAAGATATTTGCAAATGACATATCAGATAAAGGGTTAGTATCCAAAATCTACAAAGAACTTATCAAACTCAACACCCAAAAAACAAATAACCCAGTGAAGAAATGGGCAAAAGACATGAATAGACATTTCTCCAAAGAAGACATCCAGATAGCCAACCGACACATGAAAAAATTCTCCACATCACTCATCATCAGGGAAATACAAATAAACACCAAAATGAGATACCACCTTACACCTGTCAGAATGACTAACATTAACAATGCAGGCAACAACAGATGTTGGTGAGGATGCAGAGAAAGAGGATCTCTTTTGCATTATTGGTGGCAATGCAAGCTGGTGCAGCCACTCTGGAAAACAGTATGGAGGTTTCTCAAAACCCTAAAAATAGAACTACCATACGACCCACCAATTGCACTACTAGGCATTTATCCACGGGATACAGGTGTGCTGTTGTGAAGGGACACATGCAACCCCATGTTTATGGCAGCACTATCAACAATAGCCAAAGTATAGAAAGAGCCCAAATGTCCATCAATGGATAAATGGATAAAGAAGAGGTGGTATATATATACAATGGAGTATTACTCAGCAATCAAAAAGAATGAAATCTTTTACCATTTGCAACTACGTGGATGGAACTGGAGGATATTATGTTAAGTGAAATTAATCAGTCAGAGAAAGACAAAACTCATATGACTTCACTCATATGATGACTTTAAGAGAGAAAACAGATGAACATAAGGGAAGGGAAACAAAAATAACATAAAAACATGGAGGGGAGGGATGCCTGGGTGGCTCAGTTGGTTGAGCAACCGGCTTCAGCTCAGGTCATGATGTCACAGTTTGTGAGTTCAGGCCCCACATCGGGCTCTGTGCTGATAGCTCAGAGCCTGGAGCCTGCTTCAGATTCTGTGTCTCCCTCTCTCTTCTCTCTGCCCCTCCCCCACTCATGCTCTGTCTCTCTGTCTCAGAAATAAATAAACCTTAAAAAAATTAAAAAAATAAAAACATGGAGGGGAACGAAACAGAAGAGACTCATAAATATGGAGAACAAACTGAGGGTTATGGGAGGGGTTGTAGGAGGGGGGATGGGCTAAATGGGTAAGGAACACTAAGGAATCTACTCCTGAAATCATTGTTGCACTATATGTTAACTAATTTGTATGTAAATTCAAAAAGTAAAAAATAAAGCAAGTTAAAAATAAAAAAAAATGTAGCTGTTTTAGTGATTTATTTACACTCCTTTAACACCTTTAAACAATAATAACAATCCAGAAAAAAAGAGTGTGAACCACACTTCTCACTTTGCAAACACATCATAGCATCATTTCACTTTACTTTTCATTAGCATACATCTGGTAAAGTGCATTGCAAAGTTTGTTTTTGTTTTTGTTGTTTTTGTTGTTGTTAAATATTCTGTTGATTTCTCTACTTGGTAGTCTTAGGAAAGATGGAAGACTGAGTGAAAGTTACCAGAATTCTCTTGTTTTCTTGTTCTCTTTTCTTAGAATCTCTCAACCCAAATCACCACCACCAGAAATATTTACCACACGTCCTATAAAGAGAAAGATTTAAAAACAAACAAAGGGGCGCCTGGGTGGCTCAGTCGGTTAAGCGTCCGACTTTAGCTCAGGTCACGATCTCGCGGTCCGTGAGTTCGAGCCCCGCGTCGGGCTCTGGGCTGATGGCTTGGAGCCTGGAGCCTGCTTCCGATTCTGTGTCTCCCTCTCTCTCTCTGCCCCTCCCTTGTTCATGCTCTGTCTCAAAAATAAATAAATGTTAAAAAAATTAAAAAAAAAATAAAAATAAAAACAAACAAAACTTTACCTAGGTAAAAATTGAAATGGGAGGTTTTTTTGTTCCATTTCTATAGGGAGTAGAAGTTATATAACAATGTAGTTCAGTGTTGTCATTACTGACTCACTCTTCCTTTGGGACAATATGATGTGAAATAAAACTGTAGGACAGCTCATTGAAATTCTGACCACCATACCTATATTTTCCTTCTTCTCTCCCCAAGTGCCTGCCTCTCTTTTTACTCTTTACCTCTTTCTCCTTCTCACTTAAAGAACACAGATTTCACTTCAAATTGACCCCAATTTTAATATCAAATCCATCACTTATCAGATATAAACTTGGACTGGTTGTTAATTTTCTCTAAACTCTTGATTTCCCTTCTTTTAGAGTATGGGTATGCACATGCGGGGTGGGGGCAGTTTATATTCAACTATTCTATTCTTCTTTTAGTAGTATTATTCTATTTTTTTAATTTAATCTTTATTTTGAGAGAGAGAGAGAGAGAGAGACTGAGTGCGAGTGGGGGAGGAACAGAGAAAGAGGGAGACACAGAATCTGAAGCAGGCCCCAGGCTCCAAACTGTCAGCACAGAGACTGATGTGGGGCTCGAACTCATGAACCATGAGATCATGACCTGAGTTAAAGTCAATGCTTAACCAACTGAGCCACCCAGGCACCCCAGGGTTATTCTTATTTTTGAAATGTAAGAGTCCTTCATATATTCCAGGTAAAGTCCATTACTACCCTTTTCCACTGTGTGGCTTTTCTGCCCTTTTACTTAACAGCAAAGGGGAAAAAAATAGAAAATTTTGGGATAATGGAAATATTCTATATTATGTGATACACAGCTCTACGTATTTATTAAAACTCATCAATTTGTATGAATTGTACTGTATGAAATTACACCTTAATGGGACCGATTTTTAAAAAGCTGGATTATAGCTGATATGTTTTAAAATGACAGACAATTTTGTGTATATTTATTAGTAGTATTCAATGACACTTTTAAAGTTATAAGTAGATAAGTATAGATTATATGAAACTAAGCCCTGATCAAAAATGTTCATGGTGTTCAATAAATAAATCCTGTACTACAATATTAAGTAATAGCAAACATATTCTACCTTTCCTTCTGTTTACAAGAATTGTTTTGCAAGGATCTGTCACAGGGAGATCCTATCTTCTAAGCAGTATTGCCTGAGATAAAACATACTACTACTGATAGAATCAATGTATGTGATGAAATGGGGTTTTATGATGATCAACAATAATCCCAAAGTAGAGTATATAGACTGCCTTTCTGTTGTAGGCACTCAGATCCAATACTTTCTCACTTGTGGATATGTACACACAGAATTACTGTAAATTTTATATAAGTTAGTATATAACAAGGCTTTGAGCAAGGCATACTCAGTAAGCACTAATCTACATTTCTCAAAACAAATATCTCAATTTCACATCCCAATTATATATCTTCTTAGTTATTACCAAGTATTTCTCTGCTGTACAACATCATGCCCCATTTCTCCCGCTAAGGAATCTTTTGACACTTTGAGGATGTAGACAGTGCTGTTTACTAGTTCTGTACAGATAAACTCATGTTATATTAGAACTCTCTGAGCAAGCATCAATTCCCTTGATAGATAAGGAAAGTAAGGGTTAGGCAGTTTAAGGGAATTATCTAAGATCACTGAAACCATAATGAATTTACACTCAAACTCAGGTCTTGTAATGTCAAGCCAATATTTCTCTGAGCAATGTTCTCTGGCCTGAAGGCCAGAAACCAACATTGTTTTGTTTGGTTTGCTATATTTATTTGTCTAAGTTCCCTGAGAAGGGGTAGAAAAAGAAAAGAATAAAAGTCTACCCCAAAAATATTTTTTTAATTAGAAATAATTAGGAATGAGGAAAAATAAATAAAGGAGGGTGTGTTTCTTGGCTGGACATGATTGCACAGCATGCAAGTGTATCATCTCACAGGATGTCTTTTGAGAGACCGTATGTACAGGAAGGGCATTGTTTTTCTTTCTTCTCTTATCTTCTGTTTCTCTTTGGTTATTGTCTGCCTTACGAATGATTTACTCTCCTGAACTTCTAGTTTTCTTCACTGGGCAACCCAAGATGGAAGAGAAATGGCCAGAGCAAATGAGAATACCCTTTGTTCCGTGAACAGGCAAGGCAGTCTCTCTTTGCCAATAACACTACTCGTGGCGTTTCTTGAAGTATAATAACCATGGCTTTAGTAGTAGCTACTTGGTTCTATGAAGGCAGTAATAGAACAAACCTATGCTAGGGTCACTGTGATCAGAAATCAAAGTAAATAATGGATAAACCAAATGTGATACCCCTGATATAATACTTACTGGCACCATGGCATGTTTACTACCTTTCTAGACCTTTCCTTCCTTCAGCAAGATTTCTTTTTCTTTTTCTCCCCTTTTTTTTTTTTTTGTTTTGTTTTTAATTTTACTATGGTCAGAGGATAAACTGCTAATGTCAGTAAACCAAAATGTAGCACATGTTCATGTCACTCCAATAACTCTATATTTCTTGTAATATATTCTTTAAACTTCTTGTCATGGCATATAAGGCCAATCACAATCTAGCCTCAATTTACCATGTCAATCACATCTTTTGGCTTTATCAGGAATCTATATTCCTGAATATACATTTTTCCCCATCTATACTACATATATCATTAGATTATAACCCAGAATCATAGTGTTTTCTAACATGAAATAATTATTTCCCATTCATGGTAATGTGCCTTATCTATGACTTAGCTGAATTCACTGGGGTTCAGCTGGTGTTAGATGGGTTTAGTTGGGTTTGACTGGCCTAGCTTCAGGTCCACTCCATTTGTCTTTTCATTCTGTAACCTTGGTATATACAATAGCCACTATTTATGATTTTCTCATGTACCAGGATGAAACTCAAATGTATGCAGAAACATAGGATGCCATTAAAGCTGCTGCTCCAAACAGGCCTGCCATCACTCCCATATCCATGCCTTGGTCAAAGCAAGTTACATGGCCAATCCCCAAACCAATGGGTTAGTAGTCATTGCAGCACAGTAAAGATAAGGTAAGGAATAGAGATTTTTGAAAAAAAATACAGTCTAATCAACCCCAACTATGTCATTTTCTTTTATGCCCATGTTTCTTTTATCTTAATGCCTAGAGCATCTTTGAATCAATGAATACCACCATGAGATAGAGATGTCCCTATTATTAAAGTGTCAGTCTTGGTTAAATACATGGCCTTTATAATTGTACAACTCTCAGTTCACTATATGTCCTGCCATTTACTAATGTGCAAATATTTACTTTTTCTGAGCTAAAATTATTTATCTGTAAAGTGGGCATAATAATTGTATCCAATGCAGAGTGTTTTAATGATTACACATATGTATTACTCAGGTTAGGCTAATTGCTATAACAACAACAAAGAATACTAACAAATAAATCTCAGTAGCTTAACAGTATACAAATGTATTACTCATTTACATAAAGTCCAACATAGATGTTTCTGATTAGAGGGTTTTTTCTCAAGTGGTAATTGAGAAATCCAATCCAGCAATCCAGTCTTCTTTCCTTTGTGATATAGCCATTTTCATTACATCACAATCAAAATTTCCATGAAAAAAGAGAAAAAAGAAACACTACACATATAAACACATAGACCCAGAAATGCTATACTTAGATTTTGCTCCCATTCCATTGCTCAAAAGTAATCACATGACTCCACTTAAATGCAAGGTATCTGAGAAATATAATGCCTGGCTGAGAAATTGTTATGAACTGTGAATTGGAATCTTTGGTGTGTGACCCTCTCTGCCACAGGATAAAAAGTGTATAGCTCTTTACACATATTACTGAAACATGTTACTTTCCCTACACACTGTTCACTAGAAGTAGCCAAATACATCACAAAGGAAAGCATGCAATAAAACGAATGAAATACAAATTAAAAGAAAGATTGTGTAAGTAATTTATAGTTAGACAAAGAATTAACTTGGAGACTTTAAAAAAAATTTGTTGACATATCCCGTTTAGATACATGATATTTGAAAATATTCCAATTTTATTCTTTTCATTTTGTGATGTTCCTAAAAGTGCTCTTAATTTTTAATTAAAATGAACTAAAATTAGTGTTCTGAGAAACTCAGAACACATTTGCATTCCCTTATGATCCATTCCACCAACATCAAGATGTAATTAGAAACTTGTTAGTTTGCACTTATAAAACCAAGCCTGAAAATCATAGGTGCCCACGTTGAATGTCTCTATAGAGTAGCAATTTCCAATAATTTAAAGTTATTGTTAATAATTTTAGGCCTATGTTTGTTGTTCTCAGAAAAATATCATTATTGTTGAATTTCTATTGCAAAATGACAGCAACATTTTCTCCCATTATGGCCTTGCTAAACACTTCTAAAATTCTATGTCTCCTTACTCTGACTTGTCCAAATGACTTTTCCAAATGCTGATTGGTGGGCAACCTTGGGTCTTCACATTATTATTAACTTTTATTAACTGCTTTGATAACTTCCCTCTATACAACTGAGAGACTGCTGTTTGGAAACCTTTCTTCAGAGAATGAAAACTCTGTATGGTTTAAGAATAGGCAGCCAGCCATGATCCAAAAAGTTCTCCTTTACCAAATCCTCCTTGCAGCGACTGCTAATGTTGGGAGTTGGTGTGTGATCATGAAATAAATTCTTAGATAGAAAATCAGTTTGTATTCAAACTATTATACGTTCTGCTACTACTAGCTCTAGTGCCTTCAGTGCAACACAAAGTGAAAATATTAACTGATAGAATACTGTTTCACATGTTAATAGAATGCAGGCATAAAAATGGTTGAGGGCCCCTGTGCTAAGTAAGCCAAGAGAGAGCAGATCACAGCTCAGGCTGTATTCCAAATTGATGATGATACTGAACTAATATCTTCAAGATATCTGATGTATATCCCAACCTTGAAACACTTGAAGTACAGATCAAGTGGCTCCGTGAGAAAAATCTTTTTGCACGCCTCATCTTCTTCTGTTTCTTTACTCCAAATTATTATTACTGAAAATATTCTGAGTATATCTCTTCCACATATGCTTAAAGGATAAACGTAGAGAGTTTGACAAGCAGGGCAAATATCAGGTATGAGAAACGATGGACTTTTCTGCGGCTTACATCCAAACAGTTACCTGTTTTATGCTCACTTCTATGTATTCTCACCCCTATGATCTATGGCATAACTTATCAGATTCACACACACACACACACACACACACACACACACACACACATACATTCTATCCGTGTTTAATTTTTTATGTCAATACATGGCTAAAAAAAGGTTTAGCTAGATTGAACTCGGCATTATTCAGATGAATTACAACACACGATCATATTTTTTCCCTGTGGGAACACCTATGACTGAAGATGCGAAATAGTGTTTCTCGGAGTAGATACTTTCTTAGATGACCCAGACATGACTGTTTACAAAGAAATGTGTTTTACCCATAGATAGTTTGTTTAGAGAAATAAACGGGGTACTCAAAGTTCAACATCCAGCGGCTGAGCAATTTCTCTTATCTTCAAAAGGATTCCAGCCTGACACTAGAGTACATGAAGAGGTTGGGGTGAAATGTGTATTACTCAGAGGACACATAATGAAGGATGTTGCATATTTTTTTCTAAATATTTCAAGCACCACTTCAATGCTCTGTCACCACTTAAAGGGTTAGTAAAGAAGCCAGAAGAAAACACGGGTTTGACATAAACAAGAGATGTTTTCTTGGCACGTGTTTTAGAAGGAGTCATCTGTAAAACTAAATACTTCTCTTGGGTCCAGATGGACAGTTGGCCATATCTCAGTGGCCCTTTTGAAGGCAACATAGTATGAAGCTTTAAATACTGTTGAAAAACGTTTTAAGCTTTTATTCACCTGAATTAATTTTTTTCTTGTTTACCCACTTACTCTCACATGAATGCCTTCCTATCTTTTCAGAGAGAGTAATATGCCACCTTGTGGAAACTGGGCCGGAAACACAAATTGGCTGATTGAAAGTAATCCTTTGATATCTATTTTCCCACCAGTATTTCATATTTATTAAATTGTTTTCTCAAGTTGAGGGCCCTGCTCTTGTTCAGTAGAAACTGTAACCCAGTGGCGGATACACATACACATGTACAAAATAGGGATTGTTACTATAAAAATTATATCCAGAATTTCCCAAATGGCCCAGGTCAAATCACTGAGTTAAATTATGACCTGGAAAATGGTTTTGCCATACTTGGAGAGGCCAAGGATACACTGTTTCTCAGCTGAGACACCTGTAGTCCAGAAAATGTATTAAGAATATTCCATAATATAAAAAAAATCACAACAGCGTATAGGCAAATTTGCTTATTTATAAAGAGAGATTATACTTATAGTGTTTACAGACCTATTTCTTTTTCAAAAACCTTTGAGAAAGCAAGAAAATCAATAGATTTGAAGTAAGAAAAAAATGTGTGAACTCTTCCCTCTTGTCTCTCTACTTCATTTTTTATACCTCTGACAAAGCAATTGTTCTAGGGAACAAATCAGTTTTGTCACTCTACTGATTATAACTAAACCAGTGGCTACCCATCACTCAGTGGAAGGTTGTCTTCACACTGTAGCACAATATAAAAGAACCCCTGAGATCTGCAACTCACCTTCTCTGAAGTTTTACTCTTAAGTGCTTTTCTGAATGATCAACCAATGCACAACAACTAGAGTTTCCTAATTGTGCCATGCTGCTATATGCCTCATTACCTGTAAACATGCTATTTGGCTTGACAGACATTTTTCTTTCTTTCTAGAACCAGCTCAAGCACTAACTCTAATATAAAGAAGCCTTTTCAAGAGCACCAAATCTGTTCTATAACAGTTTATTAAAGCAGAAATGTTTACATGCACACACATACTCACACACACAAGGTGAGAACCCAAGAAGGCCTATGATCCAGTTCTAGTCCAAATCTAAAAGCTTAAGACTCAGGAGATCTGATAATATATGTTTTCGTCCAAGTCTGATTGAGAATAAGGAGAACCAATTGTATAAGTTCCAGTTCGGTCCATGTCCAAAGGCAAGAGAATAATGATGTCCCAGCTGAAAGACAGGCAGAGAGAGAAAATTTTCTCTTACTCAGGCATTTTGTTCTAGTTAGGCCTTCAAAGTATTGGATGAGACTTACCCAAATTTGAGAGGGCAATCTTCTTTACTCATTCTACCAATTCAAATGTTAATTTCTTCCAGAAACACTCTTATAGGCAAAACCAGAGTTAGTTTCACCCAAAATACCTGGGCACCTGTCAAGTTGACACTGAAAATTAACCATCACAAGTGTGTGTCTGTATGCATATGTATATATACATATGCATGTACATATATGCACACATCATATATATATATGTGTGTGTGTGTGTGTGTGTGTGTGTGTGTGTGTATATATATATATATATATATATATATATCTGTGTATGTATATATGTATGTGTGTATTTATGTGTATGTGTGTGTATATATAAACTTTCACTGTAAAGTTGTGCTCCCAAATTCCTCCTATGAGAATTTTTTGAGAAAAAAAAATGAAAGCAATTTTCAGATCTTTAGATATTTAACTATATAGAAATAGGTAAAAAGTCAAGAGTTTGTTCTGCGACAACATAGAACTTCTGAGTTTTGTGATTCTCAGATTTGTGTCAGTTATGAGAATATCCAAACTGAGAGGAGATTCTTAACAGCATTCATCTACAAGCATCTTTTCCTACTACATTCATTGCCGTCTCTGGAGTTTAAGGCCTATTGGCAGAGAAAATCTGTAGAATAGTGTTGTTGGCAGATGACTAAGGAGGAAAGACATCTTTCCTCACTCCAAATTGCATTTGTTCTGATAAACTGGTACATCTAGAAATGCAATTTTGTGCAGTATGGCTACCTCTATCTGAAGGGGGAAATTTACAAAGTTTTTCACTGGACACTAACACTTTGAGCTACCTGAGCTGATAGTAAAGCTTGATTTACATGGAGGTAAGAATATATGTACAGAAAAATCTTAACATTAGTTTACCTAGATACAGATATGCTTTGCATAACATCACTAACAGCAATACTACTACTAACGACAATAAATAGCTAATGGTGAATGTATATAGAGATACTACTATAGGAACAATCTCTTTACTGGTATTATCTAATTTATTACTTATTTGTGATTTATGTGTTTAGAGGAGAAATATTGATATTTAGAAAGCTCAGGCAACCTACTCCAGAACAGAAATGCAATAAGTGGGAAGAGCAAGATTTTTACCCATCTGACTACCGCTCCAATTCTAAATCCACATATAGCATCTCTCTTCACCTCAAGTATGTAAGAATTTGTTCACATGATTTCATTCAATCTGGGCAGCAGAAGATTGGTTTAAATAGGAAAATCTATTTAGATAACATCAATATGTGACAATAACTGTAAATTTCTTTTAAATTGGTGAAAATAAATACATTTTGAGCAGAATGATTGAGTCACACTTTCCAAATGAGAACTAAATAGGGCAACACAGTGTGGATATAGTTATGTTCTAATTTTAGCTCTTTTTTTTATCTCTCTCTAGGAAACTAACTTTTCATGGATATGACAGTGTTTATATTTTATTCCATTCTGGATACTCTTTATTCAACATTAATCCTCTTTGTAATGTGGTCTAATCTGGTATGGATTATTTATATTCTGTGCCAGTGACCTTATCACAAATTATCAGTCTTTGTTTATAAATTTGTGAAAAGTGTAATTCTTAAGTACAGTGTTACCAATTTCACTGAAGACTTTTCTTCTCTAATTCTTTTCTGGAATGGCCATATCTTTGTGTAAAGATACGGGTGTCTCTAAACTAAATGCTGTGTCTGTATCTCAAATTCTCTTTGGTGTTCACATTCTTTCCATAGAAATAGAATTCTCTATGAAATGAGACAGGAAAGAATAAAAGGAAAAAGAAAATAATTATTTTAGGGAAAATTTTGGAGGAAAAGCTTGTTTTACTTGGAGACTAAAATCGGAGCCTCTCAGGACAATTCTTGTTAATAGTCTTTTAGGAGTAACTCAGTAAAATTGTTGCAAATCTTTATGATAATAAATGAGGCTAAATTTGTTTCCTGTTTAACTGAAATAGGGTAGTTGATTTGTCTAAATACATACACATAATATTTTCCATTGGTATCTCATAGTACCTCAAATTCCAGGTTCAGGGAATGGATATTTAGAACACAAGATTACACCCTTTGCCCATAGATGGTGTTTCTACCTAACCCAGAAGCAAAGACAGAGGTAGTGGTTGTATCAAAAACTTTAAGGAACATTTTAAGGAAATTTTTAAGGAACAATTTAAGGAAATTTTGGATCATTTTAGAATCATTTGCCAAACATTAGTATTCTGTAATTAATAATGCCTGACAGAGTGTTGGTGCTCTCTACCATCAAGTGATTTAAAAACAAAACACAAGGGGCACCTGGGTGGCTCAGTCGGTTAAGCCTCCGAGTTCTGCTCAGGTCATGATCTCACGGTTCGTGAGTTCAAGCCACGCGTCGGGCTCTGTGCTGACAGCTGAGAGCCTGGAACCTGTTTCAGATTCTGTGTCTCCCTCTCTCTTTCTCTGACTCTCCTCTGTTCATGCTCTGTCTCTCTCTGTCTCAAAAATAAATAAATATTAATAAATAAATAAATAAATAAATAAATAAATAAAATAAAAACAAAACAAACATAGTTGACGGATCTTTGACAAAGAAGTAAAGGCAATTCAATAGAAAAAGGATACTCTTTTCAACAAATGGTTCTAAAACAAATCTACATGCCCCCCCCCAAAAAAGATTATTGACACAGACCTTAAAATCTTCACAAAAATTAAATGAAAATGTAAACACACCAAAATGTAAAATGCAAAATTATGAAGCTTCTAGAATGTAATGTAGAAAATCATATTGATCTTGGCTTGGTGATGATTTTCGCTACAATATCAAAGGCACAATCCATTAAAAAAGAATAAGCTGAATTTTACTAAAATTAAAAAATGGTGGGAGAAAATATGTGTGAAAAAAATCAGATAAAGGACAGTTATCCAAAATATACAAAGAACTCTTAAAGTTCAACAATAAGAAAATTAGTAACTGATTCAAAAATGGGCAAACAATATGAACAGACACATCACTAATGCCTGTATAGATGGCAAATAAGCATATGAAAAGATGCTCAAGATTAGCTGTCATTAGGGAAATATATACTAAAACAACAATAAGATACCATTACACTTCTGTTAGAATAACTAAAAATCCAAAACACAGAGAACATCAAATGTTGTCAAAGATTTGGAACAACAGAACATTCCTTCATTGATGGTAGGGATGCAAAATGGTACAGCTGCTTTGGAAGGCAATTTGGAAATTTCTTACACAAGTACACTTACTATTACCATACAATCCAGCAATCATCCTTGGTATTATTCCCAGAGAGTCAAAAAAGCATATGTCCACACAAAAACCTACACACAGATGTTTATAAATTTATTCATAATTGCCAAAACTTGGAAGCACCAAGATGTCCTTCAATAGGTGAATGGATAAATGGTGTTACATTATAAAATGGAATATTATTCAATAATGAAAAGAAATTAACTGTTAAGCCAACAAAAAGACAGGAGGAAACTCAAGTGCATATTACCAAGTGAAAGAAGCCAATCGAAGAGTTTACATACTATATAATTACAACTATATGATATTCTGAAAAAGACAAAATCTAGAGTGGTAAAGAAACATCAGTGGTTTCCATGGGTTGATGCTGGAAGCCGAGCTATCCCAGCCTGATGGCAAGGCCCATTCTGTGGACAGATTGGTGACTGCAAGGTGGCCCACAGACAGTGAAACTTCTTGTACTCCCACTTTTAGATAATTTGGCCTTAATAAAGGAACCTGGGGAATTGTCTGCTGGGGAATTGCCCTTGACAGGCCCCCTGGGAAAAGAACCATCAGGAAAAGAAAATAAGGTTCCGCAAGAAATTGTGCGGCCCTACATTTGGCCCTTGCCATCCCCTATGGAGACTCCTCTACTTACAGGAAGGATAGCGTCATGTATATGCCAGCAAAGGCAGCCAAAAAAGGAGACATGTGGATTTGAAAGCCCCACTCCGGCAACTAAGGAGTGTATCTGTGGACACAAGTTACTCCAAACCTAGGCCCATTTGGCCCCCAGGAGGCATTCCAGATGATAATTGAACCTAGTTGGTCAAGAAACAGAATCGTTCATTAGTTCCTAGGTACATTGTCTATCTGAGAATACATAAGGCATGGGTTTCTAAGGCTTTTTCAGCCCCTTCCTGGCACCTCGGACTGAGGCAAACACATTGTTCTTCTGGCATCAAGTGTTTCAGGAAAAACAACTAGGAGGTCATGTCTCTGTAACTGTTCCACTTGAGATGTTGAGAGATGGAGGGCCTTTCATGAGAACAGCAAAGCAAATACTTTATAGATTATAGATAAACACAGATGCATAATGGAATAATGTAGGAAATTAATCAATAATCAAAGGGTATGAGGGAACACTACGAGAAAATCGCCATGTTGTTTCTTAAAGGTTGATTACACATAGGAACATTTTCAAAATTAGGTAAGGTTAGAAAAACATAGATGACGTATGCTATAAGAAAATCACTAACAAATAAATAGTGCCACGTTTGTCACAATAAATCCGCCAGTTCGACACACTGCTGTTGTCTGTGTCCATTTTTATTTTTGTTTTTTATTTTAGTTTTTTATTTTAGTTTGTTTTATTTTCACTTTTTCACCAATGCTCTTCATCCTTCGGGAACCCCTGGTTGCTGGAGTTGGTCTCTGGCAGGTTGAGAAAGAGGGAGGGATGGGTGAGTGGAACAATGAGAATTTTAGGGCAGTGAAACTGTTCTTTATGATACTACAATGATAGATACATGCCATTTTAGATTTGTCAAAATTCATAGAGTATGAGCCTGATGTAAACTGAACTTTGGGTGATAATGGCATGTCATTGTAGGCTCATCAATTATAATAAATGCACCACACTGAGTAGGGTATTAATGTCAGGAGAGGCTTTTGGGAAAGGGAGAGTGTGTGGGATTTTTTTTTTTTATGTTTGCTATTCATGTTTGCTGTAAAGCTAAAACTTCACCCAAATATAAAATCTGTTAATTAAAAAATAATGAATTAATAAATTTATTTCTGTTTTATACCTGATGAGGGTGTATATGCCTGATGAAAGTTGAGCAGAACTGATGAGAAGGACCAAGAATGATAGCTTCATCTAATTAGTTTTTGTTGTCTATTACCAAGATGAGTGGAGAGAGTAATCTCATAATTTTAGGCATTGAAGTGTTTTTCTGGTGGATGTTCCTTCCATCCTACCCTATCTTTGTTTCTTCCATCTTGTTCTCATCCAACACACTCCCTTTAATCCATTATAGTCAACTTTGCCCACCTAAGGGAACATCATTTCTCTCCTCATGAAAACACAACTTTAGGATATTCTCATTGTCTCTTTTTCTTCAAACTATCAGTAGTTCCAGTTTGTGGCCATTTAAATAAAGATTTACAGTGAACGTTTTTTCTTTTCTAACTAATAAGTGGAATTTGGTCATTTGAGAAAAAGGAAGCTTGTGGATACAGGTTTAGTCATTGCATTTTTTAGACGTAGAACTCTTTTCCTCTGGACTAATGAAAGCAAGAAAACTTTATTCCTATAAAATGATGTCTGAAGAGAGTGAAAACTACTTTCTCATGAGTAAAATAAATACCTCATATTAATATGACTTTTACTTTACTTTTGTTGAAAAAATAACCATGACAGTACTCTATTGAGGAATATTTGGCTCCTGGAAAATGCTTACCTTGCATTTGCAGAACATTGCAGTGTCTTAAAGAAACTCTACAAACAGAGGAACTACTCCAAATAGGATTTTTTTCTTCTTTTTCAGCACTTTCTCTATGAAAAATGTTTTAAGCAGAAAATAGTGCAAAAAATATGCCCATCTCTCAGATTTAATAATTTCCAAGATTTTACCTCATCTGCTTTTTTTTTTGTAATTTCTTTTTCTTTTTTTTTCTTTTGCCTGAAACATTAACGGCAAATTTCAGATATCATGGTATTTTATGCTTACATATTTCAGTATGCATCCCTAAAACTATGAATTTTCTTATATAATTCAATGCTATTTTACATCTAACAAAATTCATTTAAATTTCTAATATTATCCTATATTTATTGAGTCTTAACAAATTTCCTTGCTTTTTCATAAAAATAATTTTACCCATTTGCCGGTTTGTGTAAATGAGCCTCCAAAAAAGGTCTTCACATCACATTTAGTCATTTTATATCTGAAGTGTCTTTTTTTTTCCCCTTTGGGGAAGTTTTAATTTTGATGTAGTTTAAGTTATAGAAACTTACAGAAAAGTTGCAAAATATTGCCATGAAATCCAATATCTTTTATACAGATTCAATACCTATGGATTAAATTTTATACCATTTTAAAAATAATTCTATCAATTTATTGATCTAGCTATATGTATAAATGTCCATCATTCTATCTCTGAATCATTTGAAGTTAGAAATTTTCTGCTTTCTTACACATAAATATTTCAGTGTATAATTATTAAGAAATAGTACGTCCTGTTACATAACCACAGTACAGCTATTAAGAAATTTGACTTTAACACATACTGTCACCTAATACATAATCCATACTTGATGTTTTCAGTTGATTAATAATGTGTCTTTAATTTTTTATACTATAGGCTCCATTCAATATCACACAACATATTTAGTTGCCATGACATTATACTCTATTTTTATATCTGTAACAATTCTTTAGCTCTCCTTTTGTCTTCACAATTGACCATTTTGATGAACACAGGATATTATTTTGTAGAATGGCTCTTAATTTGAGTTTGATTTTTCCTCATGATTGAATTTATTGACTGTACCAATTTACATTCCCACTAACAATGTACAAGAGTTTCCTTTTCTCTATATCTTTGCTAGGACTTATCTTCAACTTTCTGCTAATATGCTGTCATGTGATACTGTGTCCTCAATGCATTATATCAAGAGGTGCATATCAATTATTCCATTGTTGATTTATTAAATTGGATTATTTTGTTAACATTGTATAGACCCATATTTTACTGTTATGTCTTTGGTTTTTTCCATATACTATTAATGAACAATATGTGGTAAGAGACTTAACACATGTAAGTTTGAGCACATAATGATGTTTCTTTCTTAGGAAGCTATTGTAATCTCAAGCAACTGTCTCTCCATTCTGCTTTGTTTGTATGTCACTGACTTATAGAAATTGAGTCATTGGTTTTGTATCTTATAAAATTGACAATTTCCTTTTTTATGAAATTTGTTTCTTTAGCCTCTGTGTTTCCTATAAATAGAAGTTGTCTCCACAGGCATTATTAGATTTAGGCATAATATTTTTGTATATTTTACAATTAAAAAAATTTAATGTTTATTTATTTTTGAGAGAGAGAGAGAGGAGGGGCAGAGAGAGAGCAAGACACAGAATCTGAAGCAGGTTCCAGGTTCTGAGGTGTCAGCACAGAGCCCTATGCAAGGGTCAAACTCATGAACCATGAGATCATGACCTGAGCCAAGAATGGACGTTTAACCAACTAAGCTACAGACATCCCATTTTACAATTAACAGGACTTGCCTAGGACCTTGTTTCTCACTCATTTTTTCAGCTTTCTTGAGATATAATTGATATATATATATATAACATTGTGTAAATTTAAGGTATACAACATAGTAATTTTATATATGTGTATATTGCAAAAAGAAGATCATAATAAGATTAGTTAACACATCCATCACCTCATATATTTACAATTTTTTAACATTCTTTGCTACAAATTTTAAAAATCAAATTTCTTAGCAACATTTAAATATACAATATAGTGTAATTAAAATATAGTCAGTCACCATGCTGAACATTACATCTCAGAATTTATTCATTTTATGACTGGAAGCTGTACCCTTTGACCACCTTCAACTATTTCCTACACCCACCCCAGCCCCACCCCCTGCCCTAAACAACCACCAATGTATTCTTTGTTTCTATTAGCATTTGTTTTGGTTTTAGATACTACATATAAGTGAAATCACACAGTGTTTATCTTTCCCTGTCAGACTTATTTCACTTAGCATAGTGCATTCAAGTTTCATCCAAGTTGTCACAAATGGAATGATTTTTTTACCTTTTTATATACTGAATTATAATTATATATAATATATTTAGTATAATTATATTATGGTATACTTAGAGTTAATTATATAATTATATTCCATAGTTATAATTATAATTTAATACATATACTTACAATTATATATATATAAATATTATATATAAATAATATATATAATATGTATATTATATATATAAATATTATATATAAATAATATATATAATGTATGTTATATATATAAATATTATATATAAATAATATATATATAATATGTATATTATATATATATTATATATATATATATATATAATTCAGCCATAAAAAGGTAGAAAATCATTCCATTTGTGACATGACTCTCTATATAAATCACATTTGCTTTATCCATTCATCCGTCAGTGGACACATAGGATGTCTTCATGTCTTAGCTATTGTAAATAATACTACAATAAGATAGGGATGCAAATAACTCCTCAAGGTAGTGATTTCATTCCCTTTAGATACGTCTCAGAAGTGTAATTGCTAAATAATATGGTATTTCTATTTTTATTTTTAGAGGAATCTCCATACTGCTTTTCATAGTGACTGTACCAATTTACATTCCTATGAACAGTATACAAAGATGTCTATCTCAGGGTGCCTGGGAGGCTCAGGCAGTTAAGCATCTGACTTGATTTTGGCTCAGGTCATGATCTCCCGGTTTGTGAGTTCGAGCCTTTGTCAGGCTCTGCACTGACAGTGTGGAGCTGCTTGGGACTCTTTCTCTCCTTCCCTCTCTCTCTGTTCCTCCTCTGCTTGCTCTTTCTCTCTCAAAATAAATAAACATTGGGGCATCTGGGTGGCTCAGTCGGTTGTGCATCCGACTTCAGCTCAGGTCATGATCCCTCAGTTTGTGAGTTTGAGCCCTGCGTCAGGCTCTGTGCTGATAGCTCGGAGCCTGGAGCTATCTTGTGTCTTCCTGTCTTTCTGCCCCTCCCCCGCTTGTGCTCTGTCTCTCTCTGTGTCTCAAAAATGAATAAATTTAAAAAAAATTAAAAATAATAAAAAAATAATAAAATAAATAAACATATGAAAAAATTTAAAAGTTGTCATTTCTCCACATCCTTGCTAGGACTTGTTATCTTTATCTTCTTGATAATAGCCATTCTAACAAGTGTGAGATTATATCTCATTGTAGTTTTAATTTTCATTTCCTTGATGATTAGTGATGTTAATACTTTTTCATATACCTATTGGCCATTTAAATATATTTGGGAAAATGTTCAATTCCTTTGCCCATTTTGTTTGCATTTTTCTCATTGAGTTTTATGAGTTGATTATATATTTTTGATATTAACCCCTTATCAGGTATTTGGTCTGCAAATATTTTCTCCCACTCCATAAGTTGCTTTTCATTTTGTTCATTTCTCTTACTGTCCAGAAGCTTTTTAGTTTAATGTAGTTCTACTTGTTTATATTTTCTTTTGTTGCTTGTTCTTTGGGTGTCATATCCATAAAATTATTGCTAAGATCAATGTTGAGAAATTTTTCCCCATGTTTTCTTCTTGGAGTTTTTTGATTCAGGTCTATATTTAAGTTTTTAATCCATTTTATTTTAAAATTTTAAATAGTGGAAGATGAGGTCCAGTTTCATTCTTTTACGTGTGAATATCCAATTTTGTCAGCATCACTGGCACCGGCTCAAGCTTATGCTACATTTTCCTGAGCTCTAAATATGTGTATCCTCCTCATGTGAATAACCACTTGAGAGCTTTAGTCTCTTGAATCCTTAGTGATTGTCTTGCAAAGATTGTAATAACTATCCCTCCTATGAATTGCAGTAGATTTTTGATTGTAAAGGATAGCAAACATCTTCAAACACTGAAAATTTTAAAACACTGTGAACATTTCAAATATCTTATTAAAATTAATGTTATATGTCATTTTGGGGGAGCCTGGGTGGCTTACTTGGTTAAACATCTGACTCTTGATTTCAGCTTAGGTCATAATCTCACAGTTGTGAGATTGAACTCTACATTGGGGTGGGCACTGATCATGGAGCCTGCTTGAGTGTCTCTCCCTCCCTCTCCCTCGGTCCCTTTTCCACTTGTGCACATGTGTATGCACATGTGCGCATGCTCTCTCTCTCCATCTCTCTATCTTTCTCAAAAAATAAATATATTCCATTTTTACTTAAGACTGTGTTTTCCTTTGTTATTGTTTTTGTCATAAGACATTTTTGTAAGAAAGAGCACTCTGTACCATAATTCAGTTGATATCTGTTCTATTTATCTATAAAATTTGTAATTCTGGTTTACATAGATTGAAGAAGGTGTAGATGGGTCTCTTTAATTATTGATTCATTTGGAACAAGAGAGTTGAGAAAAACCACTACTGATAATAATAGAACAGTGCTGTCAATAGAATTTTTGGCAATGATAGAAATATCCTATAGCTGTGCTATTAAATATGGAAGGCACTGGCTATACTAATTAAAATATAGTTAATGTGACTATGGAAGTGAAGTTTTTATTTATTTTTAAAGAATTTACATGGGCACATAATGGGTAGAATGCACCCAGGAAATGAGAAAAATCCTGTACATTAAGTCATCTAAAATTTTGTGGTGATTTATAGCATTTTATTTATCAAGTAATATTTTATGCAATATAATTTTACACTGGAAAGTGGAGCTCTTTTCAAATTTCACTACAGTGGATTCCTGTATATACAGAGTTTTATTTTTATAAATGAATAGTTATTTGTCTTTTGAGTTAATCATTAAAGATTATAGTTCTTTCAGTTTTGTCATTTAAAAAAGTGATGTGGGTCTACTCTAAGCCTTCTGTGTGAATTCTGATTCCTTTTTCTTTCATAGGAAAACTTCTTTGCTGTACCCTCTCATTCCTTCATCATATACTCCCCCTCTCCTATATCATTCAGAATTAACACCAATATAGTTTGCATTTTTTCCCAGGTTATAACCCTTTCTTAAGTGTGTGTGAGGATGTGACAAAAAAAAACAGCGCCTTTAATTGTGCATTTGCATTCATTATATCAGAAATAGTGAAATAAATTGCTGAATGTTTTTGCTGAAAAAAAATTTAAAGTTACTTTATTCTTCAAATAGGATCGGATTTAGATAGATGAAATGACTCACTTCAAATCACACAAGAAAATCAAAGTCCCGTGACATACCACATCTGCCAATTTCTAATCTATTGTTCCTTTTTACTTTTTTGAAATGACGATATTTTAACCATTTAGATATTCTTGACTTGGAAAAATAGAAAGAAAAGTAGATTTCTGCTTCTTTTCAATTATCAATATTTTTGCCCACATATTCTTGGATGAAAAAGTTCTAGATTCATAATGTTGGATACAGGTTTTCTGATTTTGTTATCCTTATGTAACAGTTGTTTCCAGTCACCCTAACTACACACACACACACACACACACACACACACACACTATTGAGAATACCATAGGTACATATCAATTCAAGAAATATTAGAAATGTATTTTGTAACCTCAAACCATATTAACATTTCAGTCACCCCATTCCTTAGTCCACTTTTTTTTTTTAGCAGAGTATCTGAAAATACAGCGTTTGGGGAGCTCTGACCCTGAGGAGACCTCCATAGGCACCTTGGCGATTCCTGTTTCTGCTTCTAAGCTTCAGCTAACAATCCTCAGTCTCCCCCTTCCTGATGTCATTTTTTTACTAGGAGCCAGATTTCTCCCAATGATTCTGCAGATGTACTTACAGACATGAATTTTGGTCATGCTCACTCACGACAAATATCAGTAAGTTTTGTCAAGCAAAACTGACGTATAAATGCTGCTAATAATTAGCGATTGTTTTTGTTTTGTTTTCTCTTTTGGCCTCCCTCAGGCTTCTTGAGTTCTGTGAACCTGATCTGCTGAATGACCCAATTTTTCTACTTCCCTCTGCAGATGCTGTTGTTGCCACAGGCTACTCTTGCATTTGCTAGACAGAACTGTTGAGAGACTCAACCAGTTCAAAGCAAATGAATGAATCATAGAAGTCTTGTAACGTAGATAATATTTCCTGTACATTTTGTATTGATGTCACAGTGGCTAATACAATGGGAAAATAAGTGTGCTGCCTAGAATATATTGCTCCCAAAAATTCAATTCAGAAAACTGCCTTGAAGGTTCCTACTTGATTGAATCCTTTTTTATAATCCTTCTGGATGAGAGATACATAGATGAAGGGTCTGACATATCACTAAAACGTTGTCATAGCACTCATGTTTCATTACCTCTCCTTCTATATATTAAACAACCTCTAAATAGTTATGATGGAATCACATTGCTCACTCTGGTGGAAGGGCAAAAAAACATATAAACATAGACAGGTAGGAGTTTTGACTTTAAGAACTAGCCTAATGTTAAAATTCACACACATACACACACAGCATCTTAAAATCGTCCTTTACGCTTTTCTTTGTCTCAAAATTTATAGCCCATCCATGAAAAAAATTGTTAGCAAATTTGTTAGCTTTGAAATAGTATTTAAATTGTTCAACTCATTTCTCGTCACTCCTTGTAAATGGCTTGAGTCCAAGTCACTGTTCTCTCCTGGCTGGATTATTTTAATAGCTTCTTACTGAGCTTCTTGTTCCACTCTTACCCTTTTTTCCAACCCTGGAATTATCTTTTATTAAGTAGCAGGAGTGATTCAAATCCTCAATGATTTCTCATCTCTCTCAGAATAAGAGCCACAGTCTATATCATGATCTATAAGACCCTAATAGATCTGAAACTCAGCTCACTCTCTGGAATCATCTCTTTCTTTTCTGATTCAGCAGCATTGCCACAGAGGCCTTGGTTAACGCCACAGGGAATTCTAATATGAGAGTGATCCTTCAGAGGTACCCCAAATTGAAGCAAAGGGGCTGGAATTTTATGTCATTTGAGGTGGGCTGACATGGTGGTAAGGCATTACCTTGGTTATATTAGGCAAATCCAGGGAAGAGATTTGGCTGGTAAGCACAGGCTGGCAATACTTCTCTTAGCTGGGGAAATTAGTAGTTTCATATTGAAGATGCAGGTTCTGGGAAGCATAATATAGCAGGCCCTAGTGTCTCCATCTGAGCTAATAAAGTGTGCATAATAAGTGCTAATAAGCTAATAATTATACTTTGCATAATAAGTTTACCTTATCTGACAAAAGCTCCTCAAGCATTTGATTTATCTATTTTGCTGGGCAAACATTCAAGAGAAAGGTTAGAGAAATATAGTTCAGCTTCCATCACTGTAGTTGATCTTAGGGCTATAATTGATAATGTCATTTCTATTTCAATACTACCTATTCTTATCCCTCTCAGCCTTAGCAAGTATCTCTGGTAGTCTAAAAGGATTACTTGGTGAGGTGATACAGGGCCTCATCTGAAGCATCTGAGCTGCTGATCATAATGCCTTTCTCAATCTGGTTGTTGCTTCTTCTCAAACTGGGGTTGCAGAAGACATAGATAGACATTTTCCCGAAGAAGACATGCAGATGGCCAACAGACACATGAAAAGATGCTCAACATTACTGATCATCAGGAAAATACAAATCAAAACTAAAGTGAGGTATCACCTCACACCTGTCAGAATGGCTAAAATCAACAACATAGGAAACAACAAGTATTAGCAGGGGTGTGGAAAAAGTGGAACCCTCTTGCACTGTTGGTGGAAATGCAAAGTGGTGCAGTCACTCTAGACAATAGTACAGTGGTTCCTCAAAAAGATAAAAATAGATATGTCCTATGATCCAGCGATGGCACTACTAGGCATTTACCCCCCAGAATACAAAAATACTAATGCAAAAGGACAAATGTACCCTGATGTTTATAGCAGCATTATCTACAATAGCCAAATTATGGAAACAGCCCAAGTATCCATCGACTGATGAATGGATAAAGAAGTGGTGTATATATATGATGGAATATTACTCAGCCACAAAAAATAATAAAACCTTGCCATTTGCAATGACATGGATAGAGCTAGAGCATAGTATGCTAAGTAAAATAAGTCTGAGAAAAAAAAATGTCATATGATTTCACTCATATGTGGAATTTAAGAAACAAAACAAATGAGTAAAAGGAAAATAAGAGAGAGGGAGGCAAACCAAGAAGGAGACTCTTAACTATAGAGAACAAACTAATGGTTTGTCCCAGATGGGCGATGAATAGGGGGATGGGTGAAATAGGTGATGGGGATTAAAGAGTGCACTTGTGATGATCACCAAGTGTAGTTTGTATGGAAGCGCTGAATCACTATATTGTACACCTGAAACTAATATTACACTGTAGATAAACTGGAATTTGAATAAAAACTTAAAAACAAGAAAGGTGGAACAGTCTTCATTGAGTCATATTATCTCCAGAATTGGAGGCATTGAACAACATTATCACATTTTGATATGTTTCTTTACCCATTTCTGCTTCCTTCCTCTCGTTTCTACAGTTGTTGATCCTAAGAGTACTCCTTACTAAACATCCTACACACTAAATTCTACCTTAGATTCTTCTACCTGGAGAGTCCAATCTGTGAGAGTTGGTGACAGGAGCAGCCCCAAAATATACGATTTTTGTTTTATAATTTTAATTTTTTTGTTTATTTATTTATTTTGAGAGAGACAGAGAGAGAGAGAGAGAGAGAGAGAGAGATCCCAAACACACTTCAGGGCAGAGCCCAGTGTAGGGCTCAGACTCATTAACTGTGAGATCATGGCCTGAGCCAAAATCAAGAGTCAGATGCTTAACCAACTGAGCCACCTAGGTGCCCCTGTTTTATAATTTTAGATTTACAGAAGAGTTACAAAGATAATGCAGGATTTCTCATACATTACTCACTCAGTTTCCCCTAATGTAAACATAATTATGGTACAATTATCAAAACTAAGAAATAAACATTGGCACAATATTATTAATTAACTGTAGACGTTAGACTTTAATTAGATTTCCCAAGTTTTTAAATTAATGTCATTTTTCCAGTTCCAACTAACCAGGATACCACATTACATCATTCAGTTGTCATTTCTAACTAGTCTTCTTTAATCTTTGGGTTTTTTCAATCTTTCCTTGTCTTTCATGACCTTGATATGTTTAAAGAGTACTAGAAGGGCCAGTGATTCATTCTTACAGAAGTAGATATATAGTCATGTGTGAGTTTTCTTTTCACTCCCATAGGGCCTGAGTCAGTATCACTATTTGATGACTTATGTGTTTGATCCACTGGCATAGAATTACACATAGCATCACATCAGCATAGGGAACCCACTTTACAACAAAGGAGGCATTGGGGTGGTCCTATAAACAAGGATTCATTGGTCAATCACATTCTCCACTATAGATTGCAGAAGATTGAAGAAGCAGTTTGGAGGTAATATGTTATGCAAATATATGTCATATCACATTCTCTACTATACAGAAAGTTGAAGCAGTAGTGTGGAGGTGATACGTCATGCAAATATGTGTCATAACACATTCTCCAATATACAGAAAGTTTGAAACAGCAGTTTGAAGGTGCTACATTATGTAAATGTGATGCTATCTGTAGGAAGTAGTATTTACCTTGAATCAAAGACTCATGTAGTGGGCTGAACAATACCCTCAAAGATATCAGGATCTAATACCTAGAATCAAAACATACTTTATTTGTAAAAAAAAAAAAAAAAATCTGCAATTATGATTAAATTAGGATTTTGTAATAAGAGATTATCCTGCATTAGTGTAATCATGTGCAATCCTTATAAGAAGGATGTTGAGGAAGATTAGACACAAACACAAACACAAACACAGAGGAGAAAACAATGTGAAGACAGAGCAGAGAGATTTGAAGGTGCTGGCCTTGGATATTGGATTGATACAACCACAAGCTAAGGATTGCATGCAGCCACCGGAATCTGAAAGTGGCAAAAAATGGATTCTTCTGTAAAGCCTCCAGAGGGAGCACAGCCCTGCTTACACCTAATGTCAGCTCAGTAAACTAATTTAGGACTTATAAACTCTACAACTGTAAAAGAATACATGTGTTGTTTTAAGCTACTAAGTTTTTGGTAATATATTACCGCAGCCACTGGTAACTACTACAACTTATATATAGTGTTCTGTCTCCAAATGGAAACATACACGGATCCAGAAACTAACATTGAAAGCAGAAGTAGCTCACTTATTACCAATGCAGTGACTTCATTGGGTAACTGAGTTTCCTGTGTTTGACACTCTGAACTTTATAGGGTGAGAAATTCTAGTTCCAAAAATGTGAAACATTTCTATGCAAAAACAAACCTGCGTCCCATTGAGTTAAAAGATAAGGCTGTGGGCTAGATATTTCTATCTTCTGTGTTCTGGAGCCAAAAGGAAAAAAATATATATATTTTGCGAGGAGGAATTGGCCCTGATCATCAGAAGGATGTAGGTCTGTGTTACAATAGATAAAGGGAGGAGTATGGTTGACATGCAGATGATCCACTAAGGTACCTTTTGGTACTACCTTGACCCATTGTGATAGTAAATGGGCAAGTGCAATAAACCCAGTGTCAGAGGTATGGTGACCATTGGGCATCCTTCAAGATTACTGATCCAGGTAGGCCACCTAGTAGGCCACTGAAACCATCAAGGTGAATCTAAAATGGATAAGGGATTGGGATTCCTGGGCGGCTCAATTAGTTGAGTGTCTGACTTTTGATTTTGGCTCAGGTCATGATCTCACAGTTTGTGTGATCAAGCCCGGCGTTGGGCTTTGCACTGAAAAAAGGGAGCCTGCTTGGGATTCTCTCTCTTCCTCTCTCTCCCCTCCCCGCTCACACATTCATGATCTCTCTCTCTCTCTTTTTCTCTCTCTCTTGCAAAATGAATCAATAAATGCTAAAAAATATACAAAATGGAGAAGGGAGAATGGAGATAATGAGATTGTCTGAGACACTGAGACCAGTTGCAACAGAAGTGGTTGTGATTTTTTTCCCCTTTTCTTTTACAACATTCCCAGGAAATGATTACTAAGTGAACTCTGGAGGAGCTGCCTCTTGAAAATATATGAAAAAATAAATACAAGAGGTTGGCTGTTATATGCATATGATGATATGCCATCCAGATATCCCTTTAGGAAGCAGTGGACCACATAGTCTGGGGCGCTGTCACCAAATATCTATTAGTTATCACCTACTTCAGGAATTGCTTCAGGTGCAAAAAGCCATCTGGTCCACATTCAATGATTCTGTGGTATGAAGGCCTAGCCATTTGTGCCTAACTTATGATAACTTTCATGTTCCATTTTAGTCACAAGCTCCAAAGGACATCAGCTGAGGTTCTGAAATAGGCTTATATTGCAGTTTGACTTCTTCGTCTGCCGTGTACTTCTTTCTCCTCCTTCCTTCCACAACGTTTGATCAAGAGCACGGCCTACTAAATGGCTGTACCCTAAATCCCATCTCAGGACCTGTTTCAAATAGAACCCATTTGGCTAGCATGTGTTAACATTGCCTTCTGAAATTGCAGCCATTGTGCTAAGTCCTGGATTACAGGAAAATTTAACCAAATCAATCAGTTTTCCCTGTATATTCTCTGTTCTTTGTTTCCTACCTCAGCTGACTAAATTATAAGGTCCATGAGGACAGGCGCCAGTGCTGTCTGTCAGAACAGTACCTTGTATATAGTCGATACTCAACAGATATGAAATGAATTATATATACCAATCGCTTCAGTAAATCTCTGGAAATGTGGATTTATAGTCATTAATGTGGCTTATTAAGATGTTTTATGAAAAAATAAAAGAACTCTAATAAACCATGATTGACTACTCATTGAGATGATTTGAGTTTGGTTCACCATTTTGTTTTCTCTCTGGTTCACTTGTATTACAGTCTTAGTGGCAATTATGCTGCTCATGTGCACAAGGAAGGTCATAAATGGGAGGATGTTGTTCAGACTGAAGTCATGTTATTTCAGAATTATATGTGGTTCACAAGATTAAAAGCTTCCTTGTTTGACACTCAGGCCTTACTCTAACTAGTCCTGTCATTTTAAGCAGAATGTTTCCCTAATCTACTTATTTCACAGTCTTTATAACCCAATAACCTGTGTGGGTTGAAACAAAATTATTTTTCTTCACTTTACACTATTAGCATTTATCTTTTCTTAGAAGAAATGTAAAGGGACATTGTTAAACTTTGTTTTTCTACCACAAAACAGATGTAACAATAGATGACACTACCTACAGAAAACAACTCAGAATGATAACTAAATCACAGAGTAATAATGTCTGATGAGTTTTTATTTTGAAAGAATAAAAGCATTTTTATTAACATTCAGATTTTCTCTGTGGAAGTTTATAACTATATGCCCAGTGACTCATAAACTTATATCTTCTAATTAGAAACAAATGTGTCCATTTTGAGAGAAAAGAGTATCATTAAACAGTAGTCAGTAGAAAATTGATGTTATGTTTATAATGTTGCTACTCAGAACTATGTATTCTATGACTATTAAAAAACAAGTTGTTTATCAGCAAAGTGACAAAAACTTCTTACATAGCTACAGGCATTCACCTTGTTAGGAGTTTTGAAAGCCTGAATCTATGTAAATATTCTACTCTGACAACCATAATGGAAACTGGTTAGCCTGGGTAAGAGTTAGAGATACCCTAATTTAACCCTTCCTCTTGTAGAGAGTAAAGGGTAGTAAGTGGTTAGAAAAATCATTTTGGAATCAGGAATGGGTTGTTGATGTCAGAGCTTTGGCACTTAAGAACTATGAATTTTAGTCAAATTATTTAACCTTTCCCTGTCAGTTCTCTAGGTGTCCAGATGGTCAAATAGGACAATAAGCCAAAATGAAAATAAAAAGGAAGACTTTATTCATTTACTGTGACAATTAAACAAGAGGCAAAAAATGATGCTGGGTTTCTATTGTTCCATCCCCTCCCCCCCCCCCATTGGAAGTGTATCAGGCAAGGGTCTGATGGATCAGTGTAGATGGAGGGAGATGTCTCACTACTAAGAAGGATCCCTTAATGGTTTAAAGCGAATGAGAAGTGGAAGGGTTAGAAGTAAAAAAGCATTGAATCAGAACAAAGTGTTTTAATCAAGACCCCTGGTAAAGAGGTCTCGATAGAAGCACCCAACATTGCCAGAGCTAAAGCCCCTGATAAGGAATCTCCAAACGGAGGTAACTGAGTAGGATGTGCATGAGCATGTCTGACCCAGGGGGAGTAAATCTTTAACTGTAACTTCCTCCAGAATACTGTAATGTTCTAGCCATGAGCCACATCTGGTGTGGGAGGGCAGCTTTCCCCCTGAGGCTTGGCAGGCAAAGCCTTTGCAATTGCCTATGGTTGGTCATGAACAATTTCACTTAGGATTTTTGCCTCACTCACTAGTAGTCAGAATAGACTTCAGTAATTTATACACTCAAAAATTCAACAGCTTAACATAATTAACTTCTATTTCTCTTTCATTTTCATCAGGTAGCACTTTCCAAATGAGGGCTTAGGTATCCAGACATTTTCTACTTAATGTATTGTCATGACGATGTGGCCTTTGAAGTCATTGTGGAAGGAAAACAGAAAACATTAAAAAAAAAAACTCAGGAATTTATTATTTAAAAATGGCATTTATCAGCCCTACTCACATCTCATTGCCAGAACCCGATCATATGCCTGCAAACTATCTATAAAGGGAATTGGGTAACATAGACTTCCATAACAAAAATCAAAATTTTGATGGAAAAAAAAAAACATTGTCTCTACAACACACTCTGAGATTGTTTCCTCACCTTTAAATGACTATAGTCATACTTCCTAATATTTTTAAGGGTTAAGTGAGAAATTACCAATAAAATAATTGGCATCACATCTGAAGCATAAAATTGTCAATGAATACTAGCTATGACTGTTAATTACCTGAGGAAATTCCAGATGTCCTTAGCAAATACTTCTTCTTTGACAAACAAGAATTATACAAAAGCAGCTGTGATTATAAAATCAGTTGTTCTCGAACTTCACCCAGGGGAGAACAACAAAGAACAACAACAACAACAACAAAAAAACAAAAAAAAAAAAGGAGAAAAAACAGATTAATAATAGTAAAAGTACAACTACTTAAATAGGGAGTATCAAACAATAGAATTAAAATATCCAAAGAGTAGAAAAGACATAGACTATAAGAAGTTATAAAACAGGTGTGTACCTGGCTGGCTCAGTTGGGAAAGCATGTGACTCTTGATCTCAGGACCTTGAGTTCAAGCCCCACACTGGGCATGAAACCCACTTAAAAAAAAAATTTTAAGGTAATAAAACAGAACATTAAAATGTAACAGATGAAAACTACAGTAAAAATAATTAAGTTGCAAAAATAAAAGAAATTAAGTTGGAAAAAATACAAATTTAAGTTGCAAAAAAAAATTATGAATAATTAAGAGTTGGATTTGAGTATAAACATTAACCCAATCAGACAGTGAAGGCAAGGGACCTCTTAACTGTCCAATGTTAAGAAAAAAAGAAGAAAAAAAAAACCATAGTTTTCTGCATGATGAGCAAGAAGTTTCATTCATGAACAACATGTGAACCTTAAGTCATAGAGATCTCCTAATAAAAGTGTTTAAATGCAAACGATGATGTTTGGCAAATGAGAAAGAACATTTAGAGTGGAAGAAAGGCAAAAATAGGCAAGGCATTTAAATATATAGAAAATTGTTTGTTCAAAAAATACATTCTTGAAAAGCATGTACCACTGTCATTTATAAATATTCTTCCATATTTACCATAAATGGTAGACCTGCCTTATTTGACAAAAGTAACTGTCTTATTGCAGGATATAATTACAAAATATAAATTAAGTATATTCATCTATAAGAAGTTGCAACTACTGTTTTATCATATCAAATATCAATGTATACAAAATAATTTACTATGTTCAAAAATCTTATAAATTACATATATCTTATTTTTATTTATTTATTTATTAAATGTTTATTTCTTCTTTGAGAGAGAGAAAGAAAGAAAGCACAAGCAGGGGAAGGGCAGAGAATGAGGGGGACAGAGGATCTGAAGTGGATTCTGTGCTGACAGCAGAGTCTGACGTGGGGTTCAAACTCAGGAACTATGAGATCATGACTGGAGCCAAACTTGGATGCTTAACCGACCGAGCCACCCAGGCTCCCTGTATACATTTTTAAAGTAAAGATTTATGAAAATGACAATGATGTTGATGATGACAATAGAATATATACCCACCTTTACTCCAGGAACCATCTGATGATTCCCATTCTGCTTAAATAATAAAAAAGGAGATAATGATGATCATATCGAACAGGAGGGAAGTGTTTGCTGGAGCAGATATTTCTGGGTTACGTTCCTGTCTTTCCAGTTTCTCGAATACTGTATCTGAAGGTACATGTTTTTATTGTTGTTATAGTTTTTAAGAGAAAGAAAGGTGAATTTTATTTTTTAAATTTTATTTTAATTTAATTTATTTTATTTTTTTAATTTTTTCATCATGATAAATGTACTCTTTAATCCCCATCCACTATTTCAACCATCCTCCTACCCACCACCCCTCTGGTAACCATCAGTTTAGTTTGTTCCTTAGTTTGTCTCTCTCTCTATTTTTTTTCTTTGGTTATTTGTTTTGTTTCTTAAATTTCACATACGAGTGAGATCATATGGTATTTGTATTTCTCTGATTTATTTTGCTTAGCATTGTACTCTCTAGCTCTATCAATGTTCTTTCAAATGGCAAGATTTCATTTTTTTATGGCTGAATAACATTCCATTGTGTATATATACCACATCTTCTTTATCCATTCATCTATTAAGAGACACAGACTGCTTCCATAGCTTGGCTATTATAAATAATGCTGCAATATACATAAGGGTGCATGTATCTCTTTGAATTAGTACTTTTGTATTTGGAGGGTAAATGCCAAGTAGCATGATTACCAGATCTTAGGGTGGTTCCATTTTTTAATTTCTTGAAGAATCTCCATACTGTTGTCCAGAGTGGCTGCACCAGTTAGCATTCCCACCAATAGTACAAGAGGGTTATCCTTCTTCCACATCCTCACCAACACCTGTTTTTTGTGTATTTGATTGTGTATTTGATTGTGTTTTTTGTGATATTTTGACAGCTGTAAGGTGAAGTTTTGATTTTCATTTCCCTGATGATCAGTGATGTTGAAAATCTTTTCATGTATCTGTTGGCCATCTGCATGTCTTCTTTGGAAAAATGTCTACTCATGTCTTCTGCCCGCTTTTAATTGGATTATTCATTTTTTGGGTGTTGAGTTTTATAGGTTCTTTATATATTTTGGATACTAACCCTATATCAGATATGTCATTTCCAAATATCTTCTCTCATTCTATAGGTTACCTTTTAGTTTTGTTGATAATGTCCTTTGCTGAACAGAAGCTTTTTATTTTGATGAAGTCCCAATAGTTTATTTTTGTTTTTGCTTTGCTTGCCTCAGGAGACATATCTAGAAAGAAGTTACTATGGCCAGTATCAGGCCAATGTTACTGCCTGAATTCTCCTCTAGGGTTTTTAGGGTTTCATGTCTCACATTTAGGTCTTTAATCCATTTTTAAATTATTTTTCTATACGATGTAAGAAAGTGGTCCAATTGTATTTTTTTGCATGTTACCATCCAGTTTTCCCAACACAATTTGTTTAAGAAACATTCTTTTTCCCACTAAATATTCTTTCCTGCTTTGTCAAATATTAATTAAGGGTTCCTTGGGTAACATAGACATTTTCACAATATTTTCTCTTCCAATCCATGAGAATGGAATGTTTTTACATTTCTTTGCATTGTCTTGAGTTACTGTCATCGCTATTATAGTTTTCAGGGTACAGGTACTTAACCTCTTTCATTAAGTTTATTTCTAGATATTTTATTGTCTTTGCTATAATTGTAAATGTGATTGTTTTCTTAATTTCACTTTCTGCTGCTTCATTATTAGTGTATCAGAATGCAACAGATTTCTATATAACAATTTTGTATACTGTGACTTTACTGAATTCATTTATCAGTTCTAGCAGGTTTTTTTGGTGGTGTCTTTAAGGTTTCCTATATATAGTATCATGTCATCTGCAAATAGTGAGTTTTACTTCTTCCTTACCTATGTGGATTCTGTAAAAGTACATGTTTTATTCCAAATTCCTATCACTAAATTCCTACCACCAAAACATGAGGTCCTTATCTTTACATTTGATATATTCCATTCCCTTTAGAGTATCTGAACCTATTTGTTAGCACTTTATGTTTGAACTAAAAGCAAAAGTAGTACTCAGCATCATCTGTCAATTAAATAATGAGAGCTATTTGAACCAAAAATTAAAGCAGAATGTTGCCAGGATCGATTGTGTACTAAATACCAATAGTTGGTGGGTAAAGCAGTCTTTGTTGAATATCTTCTATTTTCTTATTCCTGCAATGCAGATGGACAATAAAAAATGGCCTCCAACAAACAGTGTTAAATGCTATCATGGTTTTGGACCCATATGCAATTTTAATTCGAGTTATATTCTCACCAGTACAGATATGAAGTATAATGAACACCGATATTAATACAAAACAAATGAATAAGGCATGTTCTCCTATCATCTGGCACTAATGATTTAAAACTGTAAGAATTAATTTATCTTTTAAAAGAACCGTATATCATTTTATTAAAACAATACTTATATCTATTTTTGATATAGTACTGTGTAATTAAACTTCCATCTTCACTTTAGTTGGATCACCAAACATGGTATAGTAATTCATTATTTTTTCTTATAATTTTTGCAGGTATAATATTTTAAATAATGCGATAGGTATAAATAACATACAAATGTATGAAAGAAGCTTTAAAATACTTTATTTTAGGTTACAAACTTTCATTTAGTGTTAAAGTCTTTGAAATTTGAAATTTGTGACTTCTAAGAATTTTTGTATTTGCCCATATTTATTAATCCAGGTGTTCTTCACCCCCTCCAGTACATTTAATTCCCATTTGATATGGGCACTTTTTATTATTTCTTATAGTATAGAGCTGCTGACAAATTATCTCAACTTTTATATATCTGAAAATGTCTTTAATCTAATTTTTGAAAGATACATTCACTGAATATAGAATGCAGGGATTTTATTTTCATTTATCACTATAAACATACCATTCCTTTATTTCCACTTTTTTTTTCCCCCTCAGACTCCATTGTTTCTAACCAGTCAGTGTAATTCTTATCCTTGTGACCTGTCAAATTGGGTCATTTTCTCTGGGTGCTTCTGCAATTTTCTTCTTAACATTAGTGTTCAGAAGTTGTACTATGATGTGACTAGATTTCATTCTTCTTATGTTTATTCAGAATTCAGATTAGGGCTCAGTGAGTTTCTTGAACCTATAATTTTGATTTTTTTCATCAAATTTGAATATTTTCGGCTTTTATTTCTTATCTTTTTATTTTAATATCATTCTATTCTCTTTCTGAATTTTCCAATAAAAGTAAATAGACATTTTGTCTATTGTCCCACAGATCTCTGGGGGTCTATTTATTTTCCCTAGGTTGGATAATTTTAAAAATCACTTTCAAGTTTACTATTTGCCATTTTCCATCTTTTAAGGTCTTCCAGTGGATTTTATTATTACTGTAATTTTCTTCCTATAATTTCCTTATTTTTATTTGATAAATATATAGAGAGTGCCTACTATATTATCAGATTCTGATATAGTTTCTGGGAATAAGATAATGAACAAAAAGTAAAAACTTTCTACCAACACAAAAATTTTTTCATTCTAGAAAAAAGCAGAGTGTGGGTTAGAGAAGTTAAAATTAAAAAAAAATATATGTATTTTGTATTTTGTAGATATAAAAATGTATATATGTATTTATTGCAGTATTTATTTTAGATAGAAAAACTGCATATATTTAAGGTGTACTTTGATGTGTTGATATGTGTATACTCTGAAATGGCTACTACAGTCAGATCTATTAACATATTTACTTCTCATAGTTACTGTTTATCTATGTATTATTTATTGTGGTGAGAACACTTGATATCTACTCTCTGAGCAAATTTCAAGTATATAATATATTATTAAGTAGAATCACCATGATGTATATTAGGTTTCTGGAATTCTATAATTCCCTTTTGAATCTCTATTGTATTTTCATTTTTTTCCCCCTGAAACTCCCTATCTATATGATGTGCCCATTGTCACATGTTATTTCTAGGAGAAAAAGACAGTGGTTGCATGACTCCGCTTAGAGAACAAAACTGGTAGCTCCATGTTTTTGTTTCCTGAACCATCACCTAAGTGCTTCTTTCCTTGCTGATTTTAATCTGTGTCTTTTGACTGACTGTAGTAGGAATATCCATGAACTTCATTGCTTTCCTGAGTTCTCTGAGTCCCTCTTAGTAATAAATTTGCAGCAAGAAGAACTTTGGGCTAATTATTATGAATGCATGTAAGCTTGCTTTCAAACTTTATTTTAAAGACTGGTCTATGAAAAGCCCAAACCTTTCCCAAGGCCTTCTAATTTGGCAAACCTTACATTTTTTCCTGCAGTGTATTTTGTTGGGGCTTGATTTTGGATTTTGTTAGCACAGATGTAGAATATGTCTTAATATGACATTGGTTCTTCTTAGAAATGTAATAAAATCCTATATTAAGTGAAAATGAGATGCTATAATTCCTTCTCATACTTTAGAGTATAGTATAATGTAGAATAGGTGTAGACAATTTCTTTTTTTTTAAGCCCCCATTTTTGTTTTTTATTTTTTTATTTTTATTTATTATTTATGTTTTTTTTTTTTTTAATTTGCATCCAAGTTAGTTAGCATATAGTGCAACAGTGATTTCAGGAGTAGATTCCTTAATGCCCATTACCCATTTGGCCCATCCCCTTTCCTACAACCCCTCTAGTAACCCTCTGTTCTCCATATTTAAGAGTCTCTTATGTTTGGTGGACAATTTCTATAAAGAACATTTTCTTCATCAAGATTTGTTAACAAATCATATTAAGGAGTTGTTCATCATTATTAAAATGTTCTGCAGTGACTGTCTTCAACACTTTGACAATTACAGTAAAAGGTAGTGCAAATCCTGATTTTAATGGAAATGATGAACCTCTAATGGGCTTGTGCTGATATCCCATTGTAGTTTTAATTTGCATTTCCCCAATAGTTTAGTGATATTGAATATCTTTCTATGTACCTGTTGACTATTCATATATCTTCTTTGGGAAAATGTCTATTCATGTTCTTTGCCCATTTTTTTTTAAATTGGAGTTTGTTTTTTGCTTTTGAGTTATACGAGCTCTTTATATGTTTTAGATATTAACCACTTAACTAAATTTGCAGATCTGCAAATATTTTCTCCCACTCTGTAGATTGTCTTTTCAGTTTGTTGATGGTTTCCATTGCTGTTCAGAAGGTTTTTAATCTGACATAGTCCCAATTGTTTATTTTTTATTTTGCTTCTTGTGCTTTATATGTCATATCCAAAAAAATCATTGACAAGTAACTATGAAAATGAGTTTTTGCCTATATTTTCTTCTAAGAGATTTATTGTTTCCCATTTTATATTTATTTTTTTTAATTTTTTTTTAACGTTTATTTATTTTTGAGACAGAGAGAGACAGAGCATGAACAGGGGAGGGGCAGAGAGAGAGGGAGACACAGAATCTGAAACAGGCTCCAGGCTCGGAGCTGTCAGCACAGAGCCCGACGCGGGGCTCGAACTCATGGACCGTGAGATCATGACCCGAGCCAAAGTCGGACGTTTAACCGACCAAGCCACCCAGGCGCCCCTATATTTAATTTTTAAATACATTTTGAGTTAATATTTATGACTTGTGTAAGAGAAGTGTCTAGTTTCATTGTTTTACACGTGAATTTCTAATATTCCCAGCATCATTGATTGAAGAAACTGTCCTTCTCCATTGAGTATTTTTGACTCCCATATCAAATATGAGTTAATTGTGGGGGCGCCTAGGTGGCTCAGTAGGTTGAGCATCTGACTTCCGCCCAGGTCATGATCTCGCGATCTGTGAGTTTGAGCCCCACGTCAGGCTCTGTGCTGACCGCTTAGAGCCTGGAGCCTGCTTCGGATTCTGTGTCTCCCTCTCTCTCTGCCCCTTCCCTGCTCATGCTCTGTCTCTCTCTCTGTCAAAAATAAATAAACATTAAAAAAAATTTTTTTAAACAAATAGGAGTTAATTGTAAACCTCAATAGGTTTATTTCTGGACTGTTGATTCTGTCCCATTGGTCTATGTGTCTGATTTTATGCCAGTATCATCATGTTTTGATTACTGTAGGTTTATAGTATAGCTTGAAATCAGGAAATGTTATGCCACCAACTACGTTCTTTCTCAGGATAATTTTGGTTACATGGGGTCTTTGGCGGTTCCATCTAAATTTTGCAATTGTCTCTTTTTTTCTACTTCTATGAAACATGCCATTCGAATCTTGATAATGATTGCATTGAATCTATAGATGGCTTTGGGTATTATGGACACTTTAACAATATTAATTCTTCTGTAATAATGAATACAGATACCTTTTCACTTTTCTTCATCTTCCTTTATCTCTTTCATCAATGTCTTGTAGCTTTCAATGTATAGATTTCTCACCTCCTTGGTTAAAATTATTCCTAAATATTTCATTTTTTTGATGTTATAGTAAATGGGATAATTTATTTCTTTTTTTTTTCAAATAATTTGTTAGTATATAGAAGCACTACTGATTTTTGTATGTTAATTTTGTATCCTGCAACTTTTCTAAATTTGCTGATTAGGTGTTTTGTGTATTTTGTGTATTTTGTGTAAAACATTTAAAGATTTAAATGTTTTACATACAAAAACGTGTTTACATGTTTTACATACAAATGTTTTACATACAAAATGTTTTACATACAAAACATGTTTTGTATGTTTTACATACAAAATGTATGTAAATGTTTTACATACAAAACTTTAAAATGTTTTACATACAAAAACATGTCATCTGCAAATAAAGCCATTTTACTTCTGCCTTTTCAATTCAGATACCTTTTATTTCTTTTTCTTGCCTGATTGCTCTGACTAGGATTTCTGTCACTATGTTGGATAAAAGTGAGAATGGGAACCTTTGTCTTGGTCCTAATCTTGGAACAAAGTTCTCATCCTTTTACCACTGAATATGATGTTAGCTGTGGGCTTGGCATATATGTCCATTATTATGCTGTAGTACATTCCTTCTATACCTAGTTTGCTAAAAATTGCTATCATGAACAGATGCTTAATTCTGTCAAATGTGTTTTCTGTATCTATTGAGACGATTATGTTTTTTTTTTTCTTTTATTCTATTAAACTGATGTATCACATTTATTGATTTGCATTTGTTCCACCAATCTTGTACACAAGGGGTAAGTCCCACTTCATCATTGTGAACGACCCTATTAATGTGATGCTGTATTTGGTTTGCTAGTATTTTATTGAAAAAAATTGTATCTATATTCATCAGGGATATTAGCATGTAGTTTTCTTATAAAATCCTTTTCTCATTGGTATTAGGTTAATGCTGAATATCCTTTCTAGTAATTGGTGTGTGTATGCACGTGTGTGTGTGTGTGTGTTTGCGTGTGCATGTGTGTATAAAATTATTCTTGGTAGATTTGTATGTTTCTAAGAATTTTTCCATCTTTTAGATTGTCCAGTTTGTTACTATATAGTTTTTCATAGTAACCTCTTATATTCTTTTTTATTTTTGTTTTATCAGTTGTAATGTCTCCTTTTTCATGTATAATTTTGCTGATTTGGGTCTTCTCTATTATTATCTTGGTTAGTCTAGCTAAAGGTTTGTCAATTTGGTTTATTCTTTTAAAGGACCAACTCTTAGTTTTGTTAATTTTTCCTATTATTTTCTATTTCATTTATTTGTACTCCAATTTTTTATTATTTTCTTCCTTCTGCTAACTTTGAACTTAGTTTGTTATCTTTCTAGTTCTTTGAGATGTAGAATTAAGTTATTTATTTGAGATCTTTCTTGTTTCTTCATACAGATGTGTATTGTTAAGAACCTCCCTTTCTTCAGAACCGCTGAACTGCTTTTGATTCATCCCATAAGTTTTGGTATATTGTGTTTCCATTTCCTTTTTCTTTTTTTTTATAGTTTATTTATTTATTTTGAGAGAGAGACAGCATGTTTGGGGGAGGGTTAGACAGAGAGGGCAAGGGGAGAATCCTAAACAAACTCTGCACTCTGAGTGTAGAGCACATTATGGGGCTTGAACCCATGAAGCCATGAGATCATGACCTAAGCCAAAACCAGGAGTCACGCTTAACTGGTTGAGCCACCCAGGTGCCCCAGTTTATCCATTTTCATTTGTGTCAAGATGTTTAATTTACCCGTTAATTTCTCATTTGATCCATTGGCTGTTTAAGAGAATCTTGTCTAATTTCCATGTAGTTGTGAGGTTTTTGTTTTTTGTTTTTTTTTTAACTTTTCTTCCTGTTATTGAATTCTAATTTCATACCATTGTCAGAGGAGATATTTTAAATAATTTCAATCTTCCTGAATTTTCTGACATTTTTTGTGGCTTAACATAAAGTCTATCCTAGAAAATTGCCCCTGCGAGTTTAAGGAAAATGTGTATTCTGTTGTTCTCAGATACAATGTTCTGTATGTGTCCTTTAGGTCCATTTGATGTATAGTGCTGTTCAAATCCTCTTTTTCCTATTGATTTTCTTCTGGACAATCTAACCATTGTTAAAAATGGGATGTTAAAGTCCCCAGCTATTACTATATTGCTGTTTATGTCTCTTTTAAGCTCTGTATGATTTATATTTTTAGGTGCTCTAATGTTAGATGCACCTTTTATAAATATTTACATTTATATCTTCTTGATGAATCGACCTTTTTGTTATTATATAATGACCCTCTTTTTTTTTTTTTTTTTACTGTGTTTAGTTTAAAGTCTATTTTGTCTGATAAAAATATAGTTACCTCTGCCTTATTTGTTTCAGTTTGGTTATAATTTGCTTAATATATCTTTTCTATCCCTTCGCTCTCAGTCGATGTGTGTCTTTAGAGCTAAAATTAGTCTCTTGTAGGCAGCATATCATTGGGTCTTGTCTCTACCCATTCAGCCTTATCTATCACTTTGATTAGAGAATTTAATCCATCTTTGTTTAAAGTAATTATTAACAGGTACTATTGCCATATTATTAATATCTTATGGCTTTTTGTTGTTGTTGTTGTTCCTTGAAACTCACCCCTTTGTATCTTTGTGTGTGTGCTGATATATTTTGTAATCAACATGCTTTGACTTTTTATCATGTTCTTTTTTGTAATTACTACAGCTTTTCCCTGTGATTATCATAAGGCATACATAACAAAATCTTAAAATTGCAACATTCTATTTTAAGCTGATAACTACTTAATTTCAAAAGGAGTCCTAAACTACACACTTTCACTTCTCTTTGCCTTTGCATTTTAGGTTATTGATGTTAGTTCACTTCTTTTTATTTTATTATTGTGTATCCAATAATAAATTATTAAAATTATGGTTATTTTTCATATATTTTTTAACTTTCAAACTAGAGTTTTAGGTGAATTTTACACCACTATTACCATATTACAAAATCTAACTGTGATTATATATTTACCATTACCAGGGAGTTTTATGCTATTAATAAGTATCCTTTTTTTGATATTAATAAGTATCCTTTTACTCCCCTCAAAGAACTCTGTCTAGCATTTCTCATAACTCAGGTTTAGTGGTGACAGACTGCTTTTCTTTGTTCAAAAAAATATTTATTTTTCCTTAATTTCTGAATGACAGCTTTGCCAGGTTTGGTTGATATTTTTTTTTTTCTTTCAATAATTTGAATATATAATTCCATTCTGTCTCCTGGCCTGAAAAATTTATGTTGGGATATCTGCCAATAATTATATGAAGGTTTTCTTGTATGTGACCTCTCTCTTCTCACTTGCTGCTTTCAAAATTCTTTCTTTGCTTTCACTTTTGACAATTTATAATGTGTTTTGGTTTAGTCCACTTAGGCTCCACATGTTTTGGATCCTTTGGGCCTCATGAATCTAGATGTCCATTTTTATTTCCAGGTTTTGGGATTTTTTTGCATTATTGCCTTAAGTAGACTTTCTTTCCCTTCCTCTTTCTCTTCTTCCAGAATTCCCATTTTGAGAATAATGTGTGTGTGTGTGTGTGTGTGTGTGTGTGCGTGTTCCATCAGTCCTGTAGGCTTTCTTCAATTTTTTCATTTTCTTTTTTTCCTCAAACTGGATAATTTCAAATGTCCTGTATTCTAGATCACTGATTCATTCTTCTTCAAGTTGAGGCAACTACCGAATCTCTCTATTGAATTCTTCAATTCAGTCATTTTATATATATATACATATATTTTGAGCTCTAGAATATCTGTTCACTTCCTACAGAAATAAGTAAATAAGTAACTTCCTACTGTAAACTGGAAAAAAAACCCCACAAATATGTTGTAATTAAGTCACATGCTCTTAAATAACTAAGGGGTAGAAGAGAAATCACAAGGAAAATTTTAAAAAATGCTTACAGATAAGTAAAAATGAAAATACAACATATCTGAACATAAGGAATGGAGTAAAAGCATTGCTCAAATGGTAATTTATAGTTGTAAACACCTAAATTCAAACAGAATATCTCAATTTCATAACCCAACTTTACATCTTGAGGAACAGATATAAAAAGAAAGAAAGTCAGCTAAACCCAAATCTTTCAGAAGGAAAGAAATAATAAATGCCAAAGCAGAGATAAATGAAATAGAGAATTAAAAAAAAATTGAATCATTGAAACCACAATTTTGTTCACTTAAATGGTCAACAAAATTGACAAGCTTTTAGCTAGATTGACAAAGGCAAAAAGAGGAAAAATAAATAAAAGAAAAGACACATATTACTAAAATCAGAAATTAGAGTGTGAAAATTATTGACCTTACCAAAATAAGAAAGATTGTAACAAAATACTATGAACAATTCTATGTTAACAAATTAGGGAACCTAGATAAAGTGGAAAATGTCCTAGAAATACAAATGACTTTACTCAGAAGATACAGAAAAATCTTGACATATCTATAAAAAGAGAGTGATTGAATCACTAACCAAAACCTGTCATCAAAGTCCATGACCAAATGGTTTCACTGGTGCTTTATACCAGACATGAATAACAACTAACACAAATTATTATCAAACTGGTCTTAAAAAGAGAGAGAGAGAGAGAGAAAGGACTCCTTTTTAACTCATTCTATAATACAAAATTACCCTGATACTAAAGCCAGATAAAGATATCACAAGAAGGGAAAATTACATACCAACACCCTTTTTGACTTCAGGTGCAGAAATCCTCAACACGATACTAACAAACTGAGTGTAATAGCATATCAGAAGGATTATACACAAAGTAGAAATACCAGGGTATTTCAACATAAGAAGATCATTCAATGTAATATAATAGATTTGTAGAACAAAAAAAATGATATTTTCTATTGATGAAGAATAGACATTTGAAAAAAATCCAACAACACTTCTAGGTAAAATATTCAGACAACTAAGAATAGAAGGAAACCTCCTCAACTTGTCGAAGGGCATTTGTGAAAAACTCACAGCTAACATCATACTCACCGGCCAAAGAGTGAAAACTTTTTCCTTAACTTGGAAACTGGAAAGGAATGTCCACTTTTACCACAATTATTCAATTTTATATTAGATGTTCTAGCTAGAGTCATTACACAAGAAAAAGAAATAAAATTTATCTAAACTGTGAAGAAAGTAGTAAAATTATCTCTATTCACAGATGGCATGAACCTATACATATAACATCCCCAAGAATGTACAAAAAAGCTACTAGAGCTCATAAGCAAATTCAGCAAAATTGCAGGGAAAAGGTCAACAAATGAATCAGTTCTGTTTATATGCACCATCAATGGACATCCCCAAAAGGAAATTAAGAATACAATTTCATTTACAATAGCATTAAAAGATTAACATATTTAATAAATTTAACCAAAGAAATAAAAGACTTACACATTTCAAACTATAATATACTGCCTAAAGGAATTACAGAAGACCTAAATAAATGGAAACCCATCCCATTTTCATAGATTGAAAGACTTACTACTGTAAAGATGTTGATATTACCCAAATGATCTAAAGATTTAACATAATCCCTCTCTAAATTCCAATAGTCATTTTTGTAGAAATCAAAAAGCCAGTTCTTAAATACATATGGAATTGCAAGGGGCCTGGGATAGCCAAAACAATATTTAAAAAAAAAATAAGAAAGTAAAGAACTCACACTTCCCAATTTCACAAAATGGTATAGAATTGAGAGTCCAGAAATAAACCAGTACATTTATGGCCAATTAATTTTACAAGGGTGGCAAGATCATTCAATAAGAAAATAGTTCCTTTAACAAAGAGCTAGTACAGGGGCGCCTGGGTGGCTTAGTCAGTTGAGCATCTGACTTCAGCTCAGGTCATGATCTCGTGGTCTGTGAGTTTGAGCCCTGTGTGGGGCTCTGTGCTGACAGCTCAGAGCCTGGAGCCTGTTTCAGATTCTGTGTCTCCCTCTCTCTCTGACCCTCCCCCATTCATGCTCTGTCTCTCTGTCTCAAAAATAAATGTTAAAAAAATTTTAACACAGGGCTAGTACAACTGAATTTCTACATACATTAGAATGAAGTTGGGTCCCTACCTCATACCATATACAAAAATTATCTCAAAGTAAGTCAATAACCTTTTAAAAGGAAACATAGGGGTAAATCTTCATGCCCTTGGATTGGCAGTAGATTCTTATATATGACACTGACATCAGAAATACAAACAACAAAAGAAAGCATAGATAATTCATCAGAATTAAAAACTTTTGTGTTTCAAAGTTTGAAGACAACATACAGAATGGGAGAAAATATTTCCATGTCTTATATATCATAAAAATTCAATATTCATAATATAAAAAGAACTCCTACAACTTAAAAACAAAACAAAAGACAAAGAAACCATTAAAAAATGAACATAGGACTTGAATAGACATTTCACATTAAAAGTTGGTCAACATGGGGCACCTGGATGGCTCCGTAGGTTGAGCATATGACTCTTTATTTCAGTTCATGTCATGATCCTGGGGTCATGGGATCAAGCCCTGCATTGGGCTCTGTGCTGTGCATGGAGCCTGCTTAAGATTCTCTCTCTCTCTTTCTCTTCCCCTCTCCCCAGCTTGTGTGCTCTCTAAAATAAATAAAATGGAAATGAAAATACAAAAATAAAAAGTTAAAAAAAATATGTTCAATATTATTAGTAATTAGGGAAATATAAATAAAAAAGAATAATATGACACAGTAGGCTGGCTATAATTTTAAAAATGGAAAATGACAAGTTTTAGCAAGAGTGTGGAGAAATCGGAATGCTGGTTCATTGCTGGTGGAAAAGAAAAATAATATAGCCAGTGTGAAAAACAGTTCATCAATGCCTTAAAAATTTAGAGTTAACATGTGAAAATAGAAAGGAGGGACTCAGACACTTATAAGCCAATGTTCACTACAGTATTTTCAAATAGGCAAAAGATGGAAATAACTTAAATATTGATCAGTAAGTGAGTAGATAAACAAAATGTGTGTGTGTGTGTGGGGGGGGGGGTGTTGAATATTATTCAGCCACAGAAATGAACTTCTGATACATGCTAGAACATAGATGAACCTTGAAAACATTTTTGCTAGGTGAAATAAAGCAGACACAAAAGTACAAGTATTGTATAATTCCACTTTTATGAAATATCTAGAACAGATAAGTTGATAAGGCACACAGCAGTATGGGGAAGAGGAGAATGGAGAGTTCTTGTTTAACTGATAGAGTATCATTTGAGGTGATAAAAAAGTTTTGGAAACACTGTAATGTTTGTGTAACATTGTGACTGGAACTGATGCCACTGAATTGTATATTTAAAGTGGCAGTTTTTTTGTTACATATATTTTACCACAATAAAATAAAATAAAAAAAGGTAAGCCTTTACATATTGCACCCTTTACAATATTATCCCACTTATCTCTGACTAGAGGACATCTTTTTGGTGGGACTCTAGATTGTAGACAAAACGTATAATTCTTATGTCTGTACTGCTTTGATTTATTGAATAACTGATAAGGTTGCAAGTTTCAAATGGTTCTGAAAACAAGATAAGGAATTGCAGCTGTTCTCGTTTGCAAAGAAATCTGTTTCACCAGTTGGTAAGTATGACTCAGCTGATGAAACAGTATCCTAAATATTTAGGGCATCTTAGATGTTCTAGAGATTTTCTGGCAATCCCCAATTAGAGAATCATAATGCTTACCCTTCCCAATGCAAAGCAAAGCTGTGTCATCTTAAATAAAAAAAATTAAAAAAATAAAAAAAAAAGTATCTTCTGTTTGCAAAATAGGTCCTGCTTTGCTTTGGGGCCTAGTAGAGACTGAGAGTTTGGCCATAAAATACAAATGAGTATTGCAACTTGGACTATACAACATGAAAGCAATATAAAATCCACCAAAACATAAAATTGTGCCTCAGCGCTCCATCCTTAAGTGCAAGTTGTACATTTGAGATAGAGTCAGGTGTTTCAGACTAAATGACACCCACTCCAACCACACTGATGCACTTCTCCTTCAATCAACACCTATAATGTCATGAAAATGTTTCTATAAATAGCTGACTGAGAAATTTAAAATAGGGCTCAGTTCACATATATTGGCACCAGCTAATGTTCTAACAATAGAACAGTATAGTGGAAGGATAATGGTACATTACAGTCTCACTCAATGGAGTAAGAAGTATGGCTTGAAGAATACTGGGCAATATAAATCCTCTTAGGAAGCAGTTGTTCAAGTAATTTATTTGTTCATTTAATTCAGAGGTAGAGTAGTCAGGACTCAGATCTCACAATCAGGGAAAGCAGTAATAGTCTGCATGGATGCACATGGTCTAGAAAAGTAAAAGCCTTGAGGACAAAGGAATCTCTACAAGTGGTATGCAGGTGGAACTCTCAAGAGAAACAGAGATCCAAGGATATTTAAGTCTCATGTGGCTACTAACAAAAGGGTATCAGTTGCAGAAGGTTCTCATTAATCAGAGGGACAAAATCACCCATCGTATGGGTATTAGTCTGTTTTTCTAGTCAGAACAGAACTTATTCAATAGATGTATACAATAGACAATATAATGTCTATATATGTTTATATATATTGAGAGAGAGGGATAGAGAGAGACAGTTCATGAGTGTGGGAGGGGCAGAGAGAGACTGAGACAGAATCTGAAGCAGACTCCAGGCTCTGAATTGTCAGCATGGATCCCAATATGGGACTCAAACTCATGAGCCGTGAGATCATGACCTGAGCCGAAGTCTGATGCTTAACTGACTGAGCCACCCAGATGCCCCAAAAAGTTTTTAAGCATGAATAATGAGCGTTGGTTTAGCAACATGAACTTCCTCTCTTTAAGGCAGATCTGATTATGGCTATGGCTGAGCACCAACACCATCACATTGGAGACTAATAATTAACCTCCAACATGGCAATATTCAGCAGGAGGAAAGAATAAAAATCAGTCACTTGGTGGCAATGTCAATTACAATATCTCCCTTCTGTGATGGAGATGACAGCAATTTGCCACGAAAACTGGAGATTATTCTAAATATGGATTTGCCTTTCTTTAGGCATAATTTTTATATATTCCAATATTTTATATACTCTAATATATTTATATATTAGAATATTTTATACCATTTTATGCCATATTTTACACCATTAACACAATGCCTTACTCTCTATCATGTATATAATACTTCTTTGATTTTGATCAAGGAACATATTTTACTACCAAAATTTGAGGCACTATGAATGCATCAATTGAATTCACTAATATTACTATATTCCACACCACAGAGGAATATTTAACCTGTGAGAACAGTGTAATAGAATATCAATTTCTGGCTGACAGAACCAGCAGGGAGGCAATAACTTGAGAATTTGCAGTGCTTTCTTTCAAGGTGTATTATTTTGTTTTGAACAATGATCAATATATGATATCTGTCCTTAGTTAAATAACACAGATTCAGAATTTAGAGAGTGAAATTTGGTTTCTTGAGTTATTGACCAAAAATACAATTGCAGACATTTTTATTCCATCCTTACCTCTGTTAATTAATGCACGCTAGTTACCAGCATAGGATTCCTTCTTCCATGGTGAAAACTCTATTTCTATTAAACTGGAATATGAGACTGATAACTAGTCAATGTGAGCTCTTTATGCCATCGATATGTGTGGCAATATGCTGTGCCTTTGGAGTATTACACCTGATTATCAAGTGAAAGTATGGACACTGCTTCATAATGGGGATGAGGAATATGTCTGAATCCAGAGAAGACACCTTTTTGTATTTCCACAGCCAGTATTAATGGAAGTAATTGAGGGAGTAATTAACAGAAGAATATTGGACGTCCAGAGCCTAATGACTCAGATCCTTCAGGAATGAGGTGTTTTATCATCTCCTAAATAATCAAAATCATTTGATAAGTGAAGTAGTGGATGAAAGCAATTATTAACAATCATGGCCTCATTAATAATTTCAAACAAAACCTGTGGTAACTAAGCATATTTTCTTCTATGTTTTTTTGTGAATATATTGTATGTATTAGCCATTTTTATTCTCCTTCTCTTCCCCCCTACGATTTTATATAAGATGTGCTAGTGAGGGTTAAAATAGTAAATCTCCCACTAAATGAAAGGAAGATTTTGACTGAAAAATGAATGAAACGAACAACATATTAGGATGGAAACAGTAATTTCTTGTGCTATGATCTCTCCTTTTTCAGGAAGAAGGTAAGTGCATTTTAATTTGTGCAATACATAATTTCATCAGGTTATAAAGAAAAACATGCTAGTTGACATTGTTCTTTTAAATTAAATATTGATAAAAGTCTGTGCATAAATGCTTAATAGGGAAAGGGGTGGATGGGTCAGTCTCTTAGCCATTCAATGCTTTTCTATCACAGGGATTGAATGTTAAGAAACCCTGTTAGCAGGATTTCAAACTTGAAATTGCCAATGCAAGGCATTCCCCACAAGATCTGAAAGATAAAAGACAAGCAGAGACCATTATTTTTGCTGTTGTATTGGCAAGTATGTGACGACTTCAGGAGATACTATAAAATAAATTTTTGCAAGTGGCTTTAAACATCTTGTGGTAAATTATCTACTTTGGTTTTACAGACAGTTGAGTTCAGACAGTGATTTGTGTAATTCCTGCTTGTTTTTCTAAATTCTTGAATGCTAAATATTACTTTCTTTACCGTTTTTCCTCCTTTATCTTTACTACCTCTGCTATTCCAAAGTTTTGCAAACCTCTATTTTTTTAATGTAAATTACGTCTACTTTAATTTTTTTTAACATCCATTTATTTTTGAGAGACACAGAGAGACAGTACAAGTGGGGAGGGATAGAGACAGAATGAGACACAGAATCCAAAGCAGGCTCCAGGCTCTGAGCTGTCAGCAAAGAGCCCCATGTGGGGCTCGAACTCACAAACTGTGAGATCATGACCTGAGCTGAAGTCGGATGCTTAACCGACTGAGCCACCCAGGTGCCCAAAATTCCATCTACTTTAAAAACTAGGCACAATTTCTTTCTACAAACTTGACTGAATTATTCATTGATCCTATACTAAAATGGTTATATAGGGGCTTCTGGGTGGCTCAGTCAGTTGACTGTCCAAATTTGGCTCAGGTCATAATCTCACTGTTCGCAAATTCAAGCCCTACATCAAGCTTGCTGCTGTCAGCACAGAGCCTGCTTTGGAACTTCTGTACCCCTCTCTCACTCTCTGCCCCTCTCTCTGCTCTCTGTCTAAAAAATGAATAAATATTGAAAAAAAAGGTGTTAGTGCAGAAATTCTGAAAATAGTCATTTTTCTCCTTCAAATAAATGTATGGCCATACTTATCTTTGTTACAAATACCATCATATTTAATATGCAAATAAAAAATGCAGGAAGTAAAATATTTCCAGTATACTACATATTCTTTATTTTTGTATTTTTGAGCAAAATTAAGATTTTAAGGATTGAAAGTTTGATCATTTGCCTTGTTATAATGATTCAAGGCCCAGAACATAGAACATACTTGGCATGTATTTTAACCATGTTATGTTGGGTAAGACTGGATGCAGATCAGGAGGAAGAAACTGGAAAGAGCTTTACAGTTTTGTCATTCTCACAGTTGCCTGGGGAAAACACAGGATACTACACAGACACTCAGAGGAAGTACATGGGCAGGACACAAGGCAGAGGGAAAAGGGGACTGTGGACAAGCATTTTTATTTTATTTTTGCAGGAAGGAAAGGGTGAGACAGGGAAAGAAGGTTTAGGATTGGCTAATGTGAATAATTTCAGCAGGTTTGGGGGCATAGGGGCTGCCTTGTTTGTCTGGTACCTGACCTTGATGTGATTAGGGCAAGTGTATAATGGCCAAGAACATGGAGGTGTAGACTTGACTGATGTCTCAGGAAGGGGAACTGTCTGGTCTCTCATCAGGACCTCAAAACTATGTCAACGCTGCATTAAAAACAAACAAACAAACAAACAAACAAACAAAAACTATTTTACAACATGCCATACTATGCCTTAAAACAAAAGTGTTATCTGTGTATGTGTGCATGCCATACACATATGTAGGGTTGGATTTTTGTGTATACGTGTGCAAACATATGTGCCCATGCATTCAAGCAAAAATACTTGAGGTAAGCCTTCCACTACTAAAATCTTCGTAGATTTTTACATTGATCTGTGAAGATAACTAGCCAGAATTATCTGGCAAAGTTCTTGGGGATTTAATGACCACTGGGAGTTTGATAGTAATATTCATAATACACAGAAAGCAGTTAGTGAGGTGCTAAAAAATACATCCCAATTTTTCCTAATACTTGCTGCATATCCATGTCCTTTAGAGTATACCCAGATTTCTAGAGGTGAAAATAGTCTCTGAAATAAAGTTATACCATACAGGATATATCTGTAGAAGAGACAATCAGTGAATTTGAAAGCATAGAGAATATCTAAAGTAAATAATAATAAATAAAGAAATCACTCCAGGCACATCATAATCAAATTATAGAAAACTATGGCAGACAAATTATTAAAGTCAAGTAGAGGAATAAAAAAGTAACGTTACCTACAGTATACATAGAAAGATTAGACAATACGTGGGATGTATTAATAACTAAAAACATCATTGTCTGTAATTCAAATTTAATTGTAATCTGTGTTTTCTATGGAAGCTCTATTAATGACCAAGAGGATATACAATATTTTTAAAATATAGGAATCTTTACATTGTATAGAAGGTTTTGAGTGATGATCAGATGAGCTAGAGATGAGAATAAGAGATAGCACAATGAGAGAACTGAAATTATTCCTGCTTGGGTAGCAAAGGCTTGAGACATCATTTTGTTTTGTTTGTTTTTGTTGGCTTTTACATGTTTATACATTAACTTCTGCTAACTTAATTTCATTAAACAGCTTAATAACATAGGGCCCTGTTCATAGCATACACCTTCAAGTTCCTATAGTATTTCTCTACCACAACACTGCTATTCTCTAAGCAAGCCCTCTTTTTCCTCTGTGCCTTTATTTATTTATTTTTTTTCTTTACTCAGTGTGTCCTACCCTCTTTGGGGCAGGTCTATTTCTTTTCCATCCTACTTATATTGCAAACACCAGCTCAAAAGTAATTTCTCCTATAAATTTTTTCATGGGCTCCAAAAACACACCACCATAAAAAGGGGGAAAATTAGAAATGACCTAAGTTTTCCAGTAGAAGGCAGTCTTTGCATACTTCTATAGTGAAGTTATGGTCTTAATAATTTCTCCCTGAATAGACTGAACTTCTTAATAACAGGGACAATATAGTATTAATGGCGTTGTTAGTCACTGCTTCCAAAGGGCATGGATCATTGAATGACATGTATGTGCTCACAATATGAGTTCAATAAACTTATAAGAATAATCATGTTTAAAATCCTTATGGTGGTCCCATAGTTTACCGACATTGTGCTAACATTGATAAAGGGCAAATCGTGCTATTCTTTCTGGTCAGCTGCCTCCTACAAAAAAGATATCACAAATATTTAAAGGAGTTGCTGCTGTGGCTCTTGGGGGAATTTATTGCTAGGTTTAGCAAATGTGCTTGTACAGATCAATGGGCTGTTATGTTGACCTTTCACTGGTTGTTTGCTCTGATTCAGGCATTTGCAATAAACTATTCTCCAGCATTTCAACTCTGCTCTTCAACTCCTTTTTTAAAATGTTATGGCATCTTTGTCAATAGGCAATGCTAAAAACCCCAGTTGATATTTTTGTTTTTATTTTTACTTCTTTGCTGTCTCCATAGAATACTATTGTTACTTACAGAATGTTGGTTTGTGGTGTGCAAACACAATTGGGTGTGATCTGAAACCCAGAAACCCACTTTTGCACTACAAAAGTGTCTACAAGCATAATTACAAGAAATATTGGAGCTGAATGATGTTTCAACTTCTCATAATTAAAACATCATTTGTATATATGTCTATGGAACACATTGACTAAAAAGTATAAATACATAGCTCAATATTAACAAAGTAGTGTGTATAAACAGATGTATATTTCCATCTACATATTATTTATACATATGTATAATGTTATCCTTTATAATTAACCAAACAAATGATTTATTGTAATGTCACAGTTAGAAGTAACTTAGAGTCAAGTGAAGATATTTACTTATTAGTAGCTGTGCTTTCAGTAATTGAAGAAACTTGTAATAAGAATCAGTGCTAATATACATTGAGGAATTTCTACCCACTAGTTCTCTCCTAAGTTGTTTTTATACCTCTGCTCTTATAATCTGCACAGCACTAATAAATTTTATGGATAAAGAAACTGAAGCCTAGAACAGTTAAGTAACATGCACATTGTTACAAGTTTGATAGGAAGTATAACCAGGATTTATACAGCATTCCTGTTCTTTGAAACCATGTGAACCTTCCTATCCAGGCTTCTTTGGTGCCTTCCAACATCACCAAGAAAGCAGGGCTTTTGACCGGAGGATAAAAATGTGCATTACATACAAGAAATCAAAACTATAACAAATATTGAAGGATCAGTCAGTGACTGATGTGAGAGGACCCCAATGATGTCACAAATGGGAAGGTTTTCAGATGAGTCAACAAGATGTGTCATGGTAGATATAGAAAGAAATGGATTCATTCATTATTTGGAAGATATTTATTGAATGATTGCTATGTGCTAGTGTTCCAGCTCCTGCTAGTAGAGTGCTGTACTTCACAGATAAAAACTCTGTTCTTAATAAGTTAAAATAATAATGAGGAGGGATGGACAATAAGCACATAAATCATTAGAGGAACAAGATAGTTTCAGGAAAGAGTAAATATTATGAAGATAATAAAAAATTAAGTGATAAAAGTACAACTTATAAGGAGCTGCCTCTTTACATTGGGTGATGGGCATGACCTCGCAGTGTAGATATGGAGTTGAGTCTTAAATGACAAAAAAGCACAGTTAGGCATGTGGCTTAGGGAAGCTTTCTAGGAAGAGAGAATGTGGATGATAATAGTCCTAGAGTGGAAAAGAACTTGTTGCAGTTGAGGAAAAGAAATAGGGCTAGTATCACTAAAGCTTAATGAGAATGGCCACATAAGTAGCAGGTCCTTATATAAAATGAAAATGTGGAACCCCTTATTTAAAAATTGAGACTTTCAAGTCAGCAACAGTAGATAATTAAACCAAACTTGAGACTCTTGAGCACAGAGTCCTTTGTGGACACACAGGTTGCATGCAGCACGTGACTGAAGAAGATACCAACACTGAAAGTGATAAAGGGAGAAGGGAAAGAAGATATAGTTAGAGAGGAGGAGTCAGATTTTACTGACCCCTGTGAGCCAAGGTAAGAGTTTGGATTTTCTTCTAAGTGTGATGAAAAGACAATGGAAAAGTTGACAAGATTTGACTTATAATTAGAAAGGCACAGTCTAGCTGTCCTGCAAAATGGGACATGGGAGTGGTGAGGAGAAATGAAGGGAGCAATTGCTAGTTTGTCAGTAGACAGGGAGTCTGTAGAAAGATTATACAGGAAGGAACCGGTATCCATAAGAAAATAAGAGCCAGGCATCTCTGAGAAAAGATCACAACTAGGGATATATATGGAGATACAGACACATACACAGAATGGGAAAGGGAGAGAGGGAGAGAGATGTAGACAATCAAAGCAACATTAAGAGAAGTATTTAGGGAGGGGAGGGAAGTGGTAGAAATTTGAGAACTAGATCTCCAAAAGACAATATATATTATTGGGCCACTATAAATTATGTGTAGTGTACAACTTTTGGTTGGTACTAAAGAACCCAGTATCCTTTATTGGCAACTGCATATAGCCTATTGATTCTCACAGAACACTTTTGTTAATTTTTGCCAAAATCTTTTCTCTGTTGCCAACCATGGTTGCAAATGATGATCAAGTATACTTCCAACATGAATATTGGCAAATGCTTTCTTTTATATTAATTGGTAAAACAAGCATGAAATAACAAATATGTATTTTGAAATTTCATTCATTTCAGTGACTTCTGGCTGAATCAGATTTCTAGAAATTAGATATTCATAAGTCACTGAAGTGATCCTTTTTGGCTCTTATATAATGCTATACTGTATGGTGTATGTATATATATATATAAATATATACTTATATTTACTTATATATATATAATATAATGTACTTAATGATCTTTTGTTATTATTGTTCTTGCAATCACAATTCATGTCTGCTTGGTGGTGCTTCAAAACATTATAAGCCTAGAGAAGAGATTTATTGTGACTTAAGAGAATAGGGATTAGAATTCAAAACCTGTCTATATTACTCATAGCCAATGTTACAATGAGGATGTTACTTAAATGCTATAGATCTCAGTCTCTTTATCCATAACATTTAGGGTGGTGTGCAGATTAAATTAGAAAATCTTATACTTTTCAAGTAATAGAAGAATGTGTCCTCATCCTTTGTACTATTCACAATGTGGTTATTATAGACATGACACACATTTAAGTTTAATCTGAATTATTAATATTTTGTTCACCACTTTCTCAAGCTTAGAAAATCAACAAAGCAGTATGGTCTTTGTAATACTTGCCAATTTCCATGATGTGAATATTCCAACTATATCCAATTTCAATATAACATTATGATGTCATCCAATGCAGAATTAGGCAAAGATGTACAGGGAAACATTTATTCAGTATTTTTATTATAAAGATATAATAGATGTGAATAACCTCAAGAGTATCAATAATAGTAAATAAGTATGAAGTGATGAGTTTTCAATACTTATTACTCTTGTTTTTAATATATTTTTTAAATTGTAAGTTTATATAATTTATTTTTTCCTAATGGTTGTTTACAACAAATGCCTTCGAAATTTCTGAAAATTCAATTGTCAGCTCTCATTACTGTAAATAGCTAATGAGTTAACTATAACACTATATTGATTAAAGTTAACTATATATGCTAATTAGACTTATGGTGATCATGATACATGTGAACCATATACCTTTTCAGTAGCAAAAAATCTCAGGAAACAAACTCACACATGACTCCTTGTCTGAAGGAAAGAGTAGAAATCCATATATCCAATTCCCTCACACAGAAATGTGTTGGAGTCAGTTCATACCATGAAGTGTGAAATTCAATGGTTTCACTCTATTTACAGAGTTGTAAAACCATCACCACAATAAATTTTAGAATTATTTCCCACAATGGAAACCACAATCTCATTAGCAATTTCTTCTTTAATTTTTTATTGAGATATAATTGACATATAGCATTATAGTAGTTTCAGATTTACTGAATAATGATTAGATATTTGTGTATATTGTGAAATGATCACCATAAGTTTAATTAGCATTTACAGTTAAGTTTAGTCAATATACTGTTATAGTTAACTCATTAGCTATTTACATTAAGTCCAACTAGTTAGCTAGTTAAAAAAATTATTGAAGTATAATTCACATATAACATTATGTTTCAGATATACAACATAATAATTTCTATTTAAATAATGTGAAATGATCACCATGATAAGTCTAGCTAACATGTGGCAGCATACATAGTTACATGCTTTCTTTCCTTATGATAAGGAGGTTTAGGATTTATTCTCTTATCAACTTTCAAATATGCAAGATGGTATTATTAACTAGAGTCACCATGATGTACATGACATCTCCATGACATATTTATTTTATTATTAGAAGTTTGTATATTTTGGCTCTTTCACCCAGTTTGCCCATCCTTCTGAGTTTGGAAGCGGTTTTTCCAATTCTTTTTTTTTTTTTTTTTTTTTTTTTTTGGAAGAACTTAAGAATGATTGGCATTAATTATTGAATTTTTTTTAATATTTTTATTTTATTTTTGAGAGAAAGAGCATGAGCAGAGGAGGGGCAGAGAGAAAGGGAGACACAGAATTTGAAGCAGGTTCCAGGCTCTGAGCTGTCAGCACAGAACCCTACATGGGGCCCAAACCCATGAACCACAAGATCATGACCTGAGCTGAAGTCAACATTTAACTGACTGAGCCACCCAGGTGCCCCAATCTTTAAATTCTTGGTAGAATTCACCAATGAAAACATCTGGTCCTGGAGATTTGTTTGTTGGGAGGTTTTTGATTACTGATTCAACCTCTTCACTAGTAATCAGTCTGTTCAGATGTTTTATTTTTCATGATTCAGTCTTGGAATTTATCCATTTCTTCTAATTTGTCCAGTTTATTGGCATTTACTTGTTCATAATAGTTTCTTATGACCCATTGTATTTCCATGGTATCAATTGTAATGTTTTCTTTCCTTTCTGATTTTAGTTCTTTTTGTTGTTGTTGTTGTTGTCTTGGTGAATATAGCTAAGGTTAATCAATTTTGCTTATCTTTTAAGAAAAGCAACTTTTAGTTTCATTGATCTTTTCTGTTGTCTTTTTATTCTCTATTTCATTTATTTCCCCTCTGATCTTTACTATTTTCTTCTACTAACTTCAGGTTTTGTTTGTCCTTATTTTTCAAATCTCTTGAAGTATAATGTTAGATTGTTTATTTCAGATTTTTCTTGTTTCTTGAAGTAAGCATTAATTGCTATGAAGCTTCCTCTTAGAATTGCTTTTACTGCATCCCATAAGTTTTGGTATATGTTCTTCACATTTTTCATTTGGCTCAAGGTATTTTTTTATTTCACTTTTGATATCAACCTTGACCCATTGACTGTTTAATGACATGTCATTTAAACTTCACATATATGTGAAATTTTCAGCTTTCTTATAATGGAATTCTAGTTTCATATCATTGTGGTCAGAAAAGATGCTTGATATGATTTTAATCTTCTTATATGTATTAAGACTTGGTTTGTGGTCTAACATACTATCTATCCTGGTGAATTTTCCATGTGCACTTGAGAAGACTGTATTCTGTTGCTTTTGGACGGAATGTTCTGTATACATACGCCTGTTGAGTCCATTTGGTCTAACACGATGGTTAAGGCTGATGTTTTCTTACTGATTTTCTGTCTAGATTATTTATCCACTGGTGGAAGTGGTATGTAAAATTCCCTACTATTCCTGTTTTGTTATCTATTTCCCCTTTTAGCTCTGTTAATGTTTGTTTTATATATTAATATGCTTCAATATTGGGAGCATAAATATTTACAAATATTATATCCTCTTGTTGGATTGACACCTTTCTTCTTTTTTCCTTTTTTTTAAGGTTTATTTATTTTTAAGAGTGAGAAAGTTGTGCGAACAGGGGAAGGGCAGAGAGAAAGGGAGACAGAAGATCTGAAGCAGGCTCTGTGCTGACAGCAGAGAGCCCAGAGCAGGGCTTGAATTCATAAACCATGAGATTTTGACCTGAACCAAAACCAAAAGTTAGATGCTTAAGTAACTGAGCCACCCAGGCACCTTGGTAAATTCTTTTCTTTTTTCTTTTCTTTTCTTTTCTTTTCTTTTCTTTTCTTTTCTTTTCTTTTCTTTTCTTTTTAAAAGCTTCTTTTCAGTGTTTATTTATTTTTGAGAGACAGAGACAGAGCATGAGTGCAGAGGGGCAGAGAGAGAGGGAGACACAGAATCCGAAGCAGGCTGTAGGCTCTGAGCTGTCAGCACAGAGCCCGACTGATGCCGGGCTGGAACCCATGAACCGTGAGATCATGACCTGAGCCAAAGTTGGATTCTTAACCAACTGAGCCACTCAGGCACCTGGTAAATTATTTTCATAATCTTTTGCTTATCTAGAAAATTCTTTCTCTCTCCAGTTCTGAAGGATAATTTTGCTGGTTAGAGTATTCTTAGCTGATAGTTTTTTGTTTGTTTTTTTCCAGTTATTTGAATGTATTGTGCCACTCCCTTCAGCCTGTTAAATCTCTGTGAAGAAACCTGCTGATAAGCCTATGGGATTCCCTTGTACATAACAAGTTGTTTTTCCTCTTGCTACTTTTTTTAAGTTGTTTGTAATGGTTATATTTATTTTTGAGACAGAAAGAGACAGAGCATGAGTGGGGTAGGGGAAGACAGAGAGGGAGACAGAATCTGAAGCAGGCTCCAGGCTCTGAGGTGTTAGCACAGAGCCTGACATGGGGCTCAAATTCGTCAACCGGGAGATCATAACCTGAGCCGAAGTCGGACTCAACCGACTGAGCCATCCAGGAGCCCCTCCTCTTGCTACTTTTAAGATTCTCTACTTACCTTTAACTTTTGACACATTAATTATAATATATCCTGGTTTGAGTCTTTTTGGGTTCATCCTATTTGGAACTGTTTGGATCTATCTGGATGTTTACCTCCTTTCCCTAGTTAGAGAAGTTCTCAGCCATTATTCCTTCAAGTTTTCTGTCCCCTTTTCTCTCTCTTCTACTTATGGGATTCAAAAATGTGAATGCTGTTCTGCTTAATGTTGTCTATATGTTCCCTAAGCTATTTTCATTTTTTAAAATTCTTTTTTTCTTTTTGCCACTCTGACCGAATGAGGTTGACTATGCTGTCTTTGAGTCCACCTATCCTTTCATCTGCTTCTTCTAGTGTGCTACTGAAACCCTCTTGTGTATTTTTCGGTTCAATTATTGTATTCTTCAGCTCTGTGACTCCTATTTGGTACTTTCTTATATTTTATAGTTCTTTGTTGATGTTCTTACTGTATATATCTATTATTCTCCTGAATTTATGACTGTTATTTTGAACTCTTTTTCAGGTAAATCATTTATTTCCATTTTATTAAGGTCTTTTGCAAAGGTTTTGTCTTGTTCTCTCATTTGGATTATATTCCTCTATTTCCTCATTTTCCTTGATTCTATGTGTTGGTTTCTATACATTACATAAAACTACCACCTCTCATAATCTTGAAGGAGTAGCCTCATACAGGCAATATTGTTTAACCCTGTCCTATTTCTTGGTTTTCTGTCAAACCTTTGTGATTATCCAACAGCCTATTTTATTTTCAGTGGCTCCCAGTAGTTGAGGCTGTGCCAAGACTTGTGTCCCAAATGGGAGGATCGCAGTTAGCACCCAGATTCAGGAAGCCAGATCTACAGCAGCATTTTTAAAGTATATAAATAATACACAGTCCTGTGGGATGACAAGTGTATTTTTCACTGGTCACCTGAGCCAAGTCTTTTAGTGCTGTGCCCTTGGCATCATTAATAACAATGAAGAGCCAATTGAGTAGAAACATTTATTTTCTGGGAGATATTGGCTTTCTAGGAGATATTAGCAACCTGAGATAAGGCAGAGGTAAAGCACATAGTTGTTGTCTACCAGCCTCTATCCACAGAGAACACCTAGGTAGGCATGTAGATGTGTGCCGAACCAGAAGCCTACCCCTCATGCCAAAGCTCCACGATAAGCAGATAGGTCTCTTTCACAGAAAGACCGGCAGTGTGTTTCAGTTTGCTCTCTGCACTCTACCCTAGGGGTGGTAGCTGGCCAACAAATGTTTCTCTGTCACAGTCCCATGGGATTCTGAAACATGAGCCCCAGACATGTTCTGGTTCACCAGAACCAGACAATAAAGGAGCATCCTCTTAGTAGCAGCCATAAAACTGGGGTGCCAGCCATGTGTAAAAGTTCTGGAGCATGGCAAAGGGAGAGTGCAAAAATAGAACCTGCCCTCCATCTCTTGAGAGGATTATAGTTAAGTTTCTAGATGTGTGTTTAATTAGAAGCCTGCTAATAGGGCTCTTTCATAGAAAAACTGGGCTCCCCAATCTGTTGCCTTTTGCTATACCCTGGAGCGGTAGCTCATTAGAAACTTTTTCTGTTGGTTACAGTCTTATAGGACTCATGAGTAGAAGCCCCACTGGCCAGTGAAACCAGGCAATTCAGATTTGTCCCCTGGGTGGTTTGTCACAAAATTCAGGGCACCAGATGAGGGTGCAAACTCCTTTCCAGGAGATATTAGCTCATTGGAACAAGGGAGAGGGAGAACACAAAGATAGCACCCATTGTTCACTATCCCTGGAGAGTATTTCAGCAGGCCCTAGATGTATGTTAAATTAGGTGTCTATGCCTTAGGCTGATGCTTTAAGTTAAGCAAAAAAAAAAACCTCTTTCACAGAAAATGTGGGTGCTTTTCAGTTGGCTGCCTCTGTACTGGGCACTGGGTTACGTGAATCCATGAAGGTGAGCCCTTTAAATCTTATGGATACAAACTCTGTTAGCTTTCAAAGCTAAATATTTTGGGGGCTCATCTATCAGATCTTAAATGTTGGGGTGCTTGATGTGGGGTTGAAATCCTGTACTCCTCTGAGAGAAGCTGAGGATTTTGAGTTCCCTCCTGATTATGGATTGCCATGCCGGGTATGGGATTTATGGTGAGACTATATCTCAGCCTCTCACACCTGCTTCTATCTAAAATTGTTCTCATTTGCCTAATACATTGTTGCTCAGCTAGTTTGGGGGCTTTTTCATCAAAGAGAATTATTCCATATGTAGCTTTAGGTATGGTGTGTCCATGGGAAGAAGTAAGTTCAGGATTTTCCTATATTGGCATCCTGAATAGGAACAATGACTCTTATTATTCCCCCAAACCTTATGCCACTACACCACGGTGTGTGTGTGTGTGTGTGTGTGTGTGTGTGTGTGTGTGTGTGTGTGTGTGTGTAAACCACATCTTCTTTATCCATTCATCAGTTGATGGGCATTATGGCTCTCCCCACAGTTTGGCTATTGGCGATAGTGCTGCTATAAACATTGTGGTGCATGTTTGAATCTGCGATTTTGATCCTTTGCATAAATACCTAGTAGTGCAATTGCTAGATTATAGGAGAGTTCTATTTTTAGTTTTCAAGGAACCCTCATACTGTCCTTCAAAATGGCTGCATTATTTTGCATTCTCACATACAGTGTAAGAGGGGTCTCCTCTCTTCATGCTCACCAACATCTGTTCTTTCTTATGTTGTTAACTCCAGCAATTCTGAAAGGTATGAGGTAGTATCTCATAATGGTTTTGACTTGTATTTCCCTGATGATGAGTGATGTTAAGCATCATACCATGTGTTTGTTAGCCATCTGGATGGCTTCTTTGGAAAAGTGTCCATCCATGTCTTCTGCCCATTTCTTATCTGGGTTATTTGATTTTGGGGTTTTAAGTTTGATAAGTTCTTTATAGATTTTGGATATTAACATTTTATCAGATATATTGTTACAAATATCTTCTCTCATTCTGTAGGTTGTCTTTTAGTTTTGTCGATTGTTTCCTTAGCTGTGCAGGTTTTCACCTTGGTGAAATTCCAATAGTTCATTGTTGCTCTTGTTTCCTTTGCCTCTGGCAATGTGTCTAGTAAGAAGTTGCTTCAGCCGAGGTCAAAGTGATTGCTGTCTGTGTTCTCCTCTAGGATTTTGATGGTGTTCTGTCTCACATTTAGGTATTTCAACCATTTTGAATTTATTTTTGTGTATGGTGTAACAGAGTGGTCCAGTTTCATTCTTTTGCATTTTGTAGTCATTTTCCCAACATATATTGTAAGAGTGTCTCTTTCCATTGGATATTCTTTCCCACTTTGTCAAAGATTAGTTGACCACATAGTTGTGGGTTCATTATTGGGTTTCCTATTCTGTTCCATTGATCTATGTCTGTTTTTGTGCCAGAACATTACTGTCTTGATGACTAGTTTTGTAATATAGCTTGAAATCCAGAATGATGATGTCTACAGTTTTTCTTTTTCAGAATTGCTTTAGATATTTGGAGTATTTTGTGATTCCATAAAAATTTTACAATTATTTTTCCTATCTTTGTGAAAAAATGCTGGTGATATTTTGATAGGGATTGCATTATGTGTTTAGATAGTTTTGAATAGCATAGACATTTTAACAATGTTTTTCCAATTCATGAGCATGTAATGGTTTTCCATTTCTTTGTGTCCTACTCAATGTCTTTCACAAGGGTTATATAGTTTTTAGAGTATAGATCTTTTACCTCTTTAGTTAGCTTTATTCCTAGATACCTTACAGTTTTTGGTGCAATTGAAAATGAGATTGATTCCTTGATTTCTTTTTGTGCTGCTTTGTTATTGGTGTATAGAAATGCAACACACTTCTACACATTGGCTTTATGTCCTTCAGCTTTGCTGAATTCATGTATTAGTTCTAGCAGTTTTTTGGTGGTTTTTCAGGTTCTCTACATAGAATATCATGTCATCGACAAATAGTGAAAATTTGACTCCTTCCTTATGATTTGGATGCCTTTTATTTCCTTTTGTTGTCTGCTTGCTGAGGGTAAACTTCCAGTACTATTTTAAATAGTAATGGTGAGAGGTGACATCCTTGTCTTGTTCCTGACCATATGGGAAAGGATCTCAGTTTTTCCTCATGGAGGATAATATTAGCTTTGGGGCTTTTTCATATGGTTTTTATGATGTTGAGGTACATTCCATCTATCCCTACTTCAAATGCTTTTACTGAACCAGCCCTGCAGTCCAGGAATAAATCCCACTTGATCATGGTGAAGAATTCTTTTAATATACTGTTGAATTAAATTTGCTGTATCTTTTTGAGAATTTTTGCATCCAGGTTCATCATGGTTGACCTGTAATTCTCTTTTTTATTGGGGTCTTTGGTTTTGGTTTAACGTAATACTGGCTTTGAAGAATGAGTTTGGAAGTTTTCTTTCCATTTCTATTTTTTGGAGCAGTTTCAAGAATAGGTTTAACTCTTTTTTAGGTGTCCTAGAATTCTTTTGGGAAACTATCTGGCTCAGGACTTTTGTTTGTTGGGACATTTTTTTTATAACAGATTCAATTTATTTGCCGGTTATGGATCTGTTCAAATTTTCTATTTCTTGCTGTTTTAGTTTTGGTAGTTTGTAAGTTTCTAGGAATTTGTCCATTTCTTTCAGATTTCCCAGTTTGTTGGCATATGATTTTTCACAGTATTCTATTATAATTGTATTTCTGTGCTGTTGGGTGAGATATCTCTTCTTTCATTTGTGATTTTATCTATTTGGGTCCGTTTTCTTTTTGATAGGTCTGCCTATGGTTTTATCAATTTTATTGATTCTTTCAAAGAACCCACTCTTCGTTTTGTCGATCGTCCTACATCATTGTTTTTCTCTATATCATTTAGTTCTGCTCTAATCTTTATTATTTCCCTTCTCTTTTTTCATGTCATGCTTTATTTACTATTACTTTTCTAGTTCCTTTTAGGTATAAAGGTAGGTTGTATATTTGAGACTTTTATTGCTTCTTGAGGTAGGCCTGTATTGCAATATACATTCCTTTTAAGACTGCCTTTACTGCATCCCAAAGATTTTGGACTGTCATGTTTTCATTTTCATTTGCTTCCATGTAATCTTTCAATTTCTTCTTTTACTTCCTGATTAACCCAGTCATTTCTTAGTAGCATGTTCTTTAACTTCTATGTTTATGAGAGCTTTCTAAATTTTTTCTTGTGATTGACTTCAAGTTTCATAGTGTGGTCTGAAAATATGCATGGTATGATCTTGACATTTTTGTGCCTTTTGAGGACTGATTTGTGACCCAGTATGTGATCTATTCTGGAGAATGTTTCATGAGCACTAGAATAGAATGTATATTTTTCTGCTTTACTATAAAATGTTCTGAATATATCTGTTAAATCTATCCAATCCAGTGTGTCATTCAAAGCCATTGTTTCCTTGTTGATTTGCTGCATAGATGATCTGTCCATTGCTATAAATGTGGTGTTCAAGTCCAGTAATATTATTGTATTATTGTCAATGAGTTTCTTTACATTTATTATTAATTAATTTATATATTTGGATTTCTCCAAGTTGGGGGTATAATATTTACAATTGTTAGATCTTGATGGGTAGACTCCTTAATTATGACATAATTTTCTTATTTAATGTTTATTTATTTATTTTCGAGAGAGAGAGAGAAAGAGAGAGAGAAATGGGGGGAGGGACAGAGAGAGAGAGAGGGAAACAGAGAATCCCAAGTAGGCTCTGCACCATCAGCACTGAGCTTGACACCCACGAACCGTGAGATCATGACCTGAGCCAAGATCAAGAATCAGAGGTTTAACCAACTGAGCCACCCAAGCACCCTGACATAATGTTCTTATTCATCTCTTTTTACAGTCTTTGTTTTTTTTTTTTTTTTTAATTTTTTTTTTTTTCAACGTTTTTTATTTATTTTTGGGACAGAGAGAGACACAGCATGAGCGGGGGAGGGGCAGAGAGAGAGGGAGACACAGAATTGGAAACAGGCTCCAGGCTCCGAACCATCAGCCCAGAGCCTGACGCGGGGCTCGAACTCACGGACTCACGGACCGCAAGATCGTGACCTGGCTGAAGTCGGACGCTTAACCGACTGCGCCACCCAGGCGCCCCTACAGTCTTTGTTTTTAATGTCTAGTTTGTCTGATAGAAGTATGGCTACTCTGGCTTTCTTTTGACATCCATTTGCATTATAAGACGGTTCTCCATCCCCTTATTTTCAATCTTTCAATATGCAGGTGTCTTTAGGTCTAAAATGAGTCTCTTGTAGGCATCATATAGATGGATCTTGTTTTTGCTTTTTATATTTCTACCTCCTCTTCTGATACCCTATGTCTTTTGATTGGAGCATTTAGTCCATTTACATTCACAGTGAATATTGAAAGATATGAATTTAGTGCCATTGCATTGTATACAGTTGATGTTTCTCATGATGTTCTGTTGTCCTTTCTAGTCTTTTTTTGCTTTTGGTCCTTTTTTTCCCATTCAAATCCCCCTTAAAATTTCTTGCAAGGCTGGTTTAGTGGTCATGAGCATACATTCAAAGGGGTACATGCACCCCAGTGTTTATAGCAGCATTATCAGCAATAGCCAAACTATGGAATGAGCCCAAAGGTCCATCAAATGATGAATGGATAAAGATGTGGTATATAAATACAATGGAATATTACTCAGCCATCAAAAATAATTTCATATTGCCATTTGCAATGACATGGATACAGCTAGAATGTATTATGAAAAGTGAAATAAACCAATCAGAGAAAGATATATATCACATGATTACACTTAATGTGGAACTGAATAAACAAACAGATGTACATAAGGGAAGGGGGGAGGAAAGAGAAGAAACAGAAACAAACCAAAAGAGACTCTTAACAATAGAAAACAAACTGAATGTTGATGAAGGGAGGTGCATGGAACATGTGTAGATGGGTGATGATATTCGGGAGCCACTCAGGTTGTGATGAGCACTGTGTGCTGTATGTAAGTGATGAATCACTGAGTTCGTCTAAAACAAATATTGCACTGTATATCAACTAACTAAAAATTAAATTAAAAAAGGAAAAAAGTATCTAGATCCAAAATATTAAAAAAAATTAAAAAGTAAAATAAACAAATATATATAATTAAAAATAAAAAAAAATTTGAACAAGGAATTGAACAATAACTGAGTAAATAATAAGAAAAACAAAAAATAATAGTAAAATGGAAGCTAGATACTAATTTCCCTAGACCTGAAGCTTTGTAGCCCGCCATGATCAGTAGACATGCAGGGGGTTGTTTGTGCTCGTCTTCTGGTGGTGGAACCTGTTGAGCTTATTCTCAGGTGGACTTGCCCTGGTAGAAATGTGCCTCCAGGGCACAGAGGGTGGGGCTTAGGGTAAGCATCTCCAGGCTCCACTAGGTGGTGCTGTTTTATTCCCTGAAGGCTGATGGTGAGATGGATATGGTTGCACCCCAGTCTCCAGCCCCAGAGCTGAAAGTTTGTGCCCCTCGCTCTTTGGGAAAATCCTCACGGAAGACCAATTACCCCTCTTGTGTCCCCGTTTCCATCACAACCTGGCATTCACCCTGCCGATATTTGAATTTTTTTTTTTTTTTTTTTTTTTTTTAATTTCAGGCACAAGACTGAGTTTTCAAAACTCCAAATTTTAGGGACTCCCACAGCACCGACTGGTGCTGTTCCTCTGGGGTAGAGTCTTACAGCGTTTTTGCCATTTGCTGGCTCATGGTAGGAATGTGGTTACATCACCACGCAGTGGTTTGGAGTTTATGGCAAAGCAACAGAAAACCAGCACCCTGTCTCACTGCCCTCTGCTGGAGTCCCCACTTCTGTGCCTGGGAACAGGGCAGCACATTGGCAGCACCCATTCTTCTTGTGACTCAGAGGATCTTCAGGCCAGCTGTCACTCCTGGGACTTCACCCTACTTTGCCACCTGAGGACCTTTAAGCCAGGCATGTTCCCCATGGTAGTGGACTTCTAAAAGTTCAGATTTTGTGCTCCACTGCTGATAATACTTTATGGTAGCCTCTTAAACAGGGCCCCCTCCCTGCCACAATATCCACAGTTATGTCTCCTCCAAGTCAACTCTCCACACTTCCTACCTTCCAAAAGGAGGTCACTTTTCTACTCGTTGATTTGAAGTTTTTGTTCTCTAAGAGTTCCAATTGATTTCTTGGGTGTTCAGAATGATTTGATAACTATCTAGCTGTGTTTGCAGGATGAGACAAGCTTAGGGACCCCCTACTCCTGTGCCATCTTAACTCCTCCCCTGTTTGTGCTTTTAAGTCTTAAGTATAACTCATGTAGACAATATATATTTGGATAATGTTTTCTGTATGTTTTGAGGCATGCCTCCAATGCTCCCCCAGACAGTTTACAACTCTGTCTTAGCCTTAACCTTCTGGTTATGCGGAGACTCAAGTAATACAGATGTGAGAAATTAGGGTATTTCCTGGGCATGTACAAAGCCCTGAACATATGCGTGGCCTTTTTATGTCCCAGAAATATATAGGATGTTTGCAAATCCCCACTGAGTATGTAACCCTCCAGTGTTTGTTTGTTTTTAATCAGCTTTTTGTTAGCCCTGGCCTTAGGTAGCTACAATATTAAACAATTGTCATTAATTGTTTTTTAAACATGCAGTTAGGTTTAGAGCTATTCTCTCTCTTTCAGAGAGAGCTCTGAGTCAGAACAAATAAAAACAGTCTTAGAGAATGGGCCTTTCTACAGTCTGCCAGATAGGTCATATAGTAACAATTATCTGAAGATAGGGCTTTTGGCAGGGGAGAGGGGGCTCCAAATCCCTCAAGGGACTAACTACTACAAGACTAGTTTTCAAAGTCTTACTGTATTACTGTGGTAATAGTGGAATTGGTGTAGGATTTTACAGTTATTACTGAGCTAGGGAAAAGGAAACAGGAATAGGGCAAGTTAAAATATTCCAAATCTCACTGTTCTTAACATAATGTATACTTTTTGTCTTGAATAAACTCTTTTCAGATTGTTAGAAATCTTTGGGGAGTTTCCAGAGTTCTGGACGTTGATTTTGGCAATATTTGCTCTTGTTCTCATTACATTTATGGAGAGGATTTTTGGAAGTCCTCAGTCTTCCATTCTGGAAGTGCTTTTTCTACAGTGTATTCCTAAATATGCAAATAAAATATAAAATCTATTTGTTGCATGTGATTTGGGTGATAACATTACTCACTACAGGCATCTTCACATATAAATCACATAGTTAGTTACAGGAGTATCCTCAGTAATATAGATATTATTCTTTTAAATAAAACACTTTGAAGCAAATGAAATATAATTTTCTAGGCAATTTATATCCTCACTATAATTACCCAAAATAAACCAAGGATGAAAGGATTTTTCACTTAGCATCTCTTGAATATTCTCAAAATGGTATGCTTTGCCCCTAAGGAATATACGATTTTGATCCAAATCTTAGGCTTCTCACGTTCAAACCTCGACAAAGTCTTTCTGAAACAAACCCTTTGTATTCCTGCTTTAAGTAGCGTCTTTATACATAGTCACTGGCAAACCCAAACACTACTGTTCTCCCCCAACCCTCCAAAATGTCCCAGAACTAATAAATTAATATGTACTATTTTGTGAGCAAATACTTTGTGCCAGGCACAGTTCTAAATTCTTCCTGCATATAATTAACACAGCAACCTTGGGATAATTACTGAGAGATGTTAAATAACTTGGCAGAAATTTCAGAATCACTGAGGATTAGGGCCAAGATTTAAAGCTATACCACTTATGATTCAAAGCCAGTGCTATTAATCTCAATGCTATTACGCATGCATATAAAATATACTCCCAAGGGATCATACGTGGTGAAGAACATTATCATCACACCCATTTTTCACAGCAAAATTATCATCACTACTCTGAAGTAAATGAAACAACCCAAATGGGTGACAACCTTATAAGAGACATCCTTACTTACTCCCTTACTCGTGTGGGTAAGTAAGTGCAGGTAGATCACACTCTAAAGTCTTCAGTAACAGTCACTCACATTAGAAATATGTACAAGAGGAGAAATTTTAAGTTGGGAGGGCACAGGTGTATTTTATATATGAACAACTAGTCAGGGCATTACTTTCTCAGTATTGTATGTAATGCAATGTAGTTCTGTTCCTTATAGAGGTAGGTCTGGAAAATGCCAGCAGCATGTGAATTAAATTTTCATCTGATTGTATTATATCCACAGGAATCCCTAAATAAATGTCAAGAGAAAAACCCAAGTTTATCAACAAATGCTTAAGGTGAACATTTTCTTCAGAACACTGTCTCCTGTGCAGCCAAACCATAGGGGAGCAATTAAAACTACCTGAAAGGGAGCAGCACGTTTTTCACACAGTGTTAGGAGTTGAAGTTTCCCACATGCTGTGTTCCAAGGGAATACAACCTGTCTGAATAAGAGCAGTCTTTAGGACATGTTCCCTATGCAGTCATTCTTGCATTTTGCATTATTTGAATCACATTTGCTCGTCTGGGACAACCTCCTTCCAAAGCTTCTGAATCATAAATGTGCTACATGATTTTCTCAAACACACTCCAATGTGATTCACACACCCAAGGGCAAATTGGGTATTAAATCAATGTCAGGCTTTGTATTTTTTCATGAGGCTTGATTCTGCAATTGGACTATTTAGCTTGAAGATATTTTTGTACTTTGAAGAGTAACTTTGAAACTCTGACAACCAAAGGAGGTCAATGAGAGAAGTATTGCAGATTACTGTATGTGTACATATTGTGTATGTCTGTGTATAGTGAGGAAATTAATAGAATTTGTATGAATAATAGCTTCCTTTTTTAATTGTCTATTACGTTATATGCATTGTTACATTGCAGTATATATAATATTTTTAATAAAAAAGGAATGGATGACATAACTAGGCTATAAACTCCATGAATATATGATTTTGTCTCTCTCATTTGTTCTCAGAATTCTAGCACAATGCCTCAAGCATAATATACACTCAATCAATATTTTTAATGAATAGAATAATTAACAAAGATGTTAAAATTTATCTTTATAATAGCCATGAGGCAAATATTCCCAATTTAAAGATGAGCTAATGGAGTCTTTTTGCTTTTAACTGTTTATACTGATGGTAGATCTATTATGAAATAAGCTCTCATCTGTTAAATTAAATAGTGAGCATCAGGAGCATGGGTGGTTCAGTTGGTTAATCATCTCACTTCGGCTCAGGTCATGATCTCACGTTCATGAGTTTAAGCCTCACATTGGGCTCTGTGTTGACAGTTCGAGCCTGGACCCTGCTTCAGATTATGTGTCTCCCTCTCTGCCCTTCCCCAACTCATTCATTCTCTCTCTCTCTCTCTCTCTCTCTCTCTCTCTCTCAAAATAAATAAACATTAAAAAAATAGTGAGCATCCAATCTATTTTGCAGAAAGTTAATAATAAGATAGTGTATCTGATCTTTCCTTTTAGGCCATGTTGTGTTTGACCTTAGATTGATCATATATTTCAAAGCTGATAGATCTTTTCTGAAACTTACCCCCAGACTCTTCAGGTCAATCAGAGGATAATCGTTGTGGTCCTGGGTAGTACCTAAACCAAATTATGTAACCCATCAAGGGAACAGTTTCAAAATAGTTTTATACCGTTAACATTGTTAACACTCTATCCCACAAGATATTCTTAGCTTTTATGTTAGAATGCCATTTGTACACATCTTTATATATTTCCTAAACATTTAATTCTGAGTGGTATTTCTTTTCTATCAGTGCCTATAACATTTAGCATATATATTTTAATCCACAATTGTGATCAATTAATCAACTATGTTCTTTTCCTTAACTTTTTGTATTTTAATTAAGGTGTTATCTCCTATAATGGTTAATTTCATGTGCCAACTTGGGTAGGCCACCTTACCAAGATATTTTGTCAAACATTCTAGATATTTCTGTTAAGGTATTTTTACATGACATTAACATATGCATCAGTAGACGTTTAATAAAGAATATTTGGTCCCTCAAGTGAATGGGGCTCATCAAGTCATTTGAAGGCCTTAATAGAAAAATGACTGACCTTACTGGAAAAAGAAATTCTTCTAACAGATGACCTTCAGACCTGAACTGCAACTCTTCCCTGGGTCTCCAGGCTACACTGCCAATATTAGATTTACCAGTCTCTGCAATCCTTAAAATAAATCTCTCTCACATATCCCATTGGTTATATTTTTCTGGAAAACCCTGACTATATATCTCCTTAATTGGAATTTTATTCTTTCTATAGGAAAGTCCTGAGTATCACACTTTTTTTTTGTATTTCTCCAAGATCTTTCCTTTCTTGCATCCTTCTTCTTCAAGTATTTACAAAGCATGTACTATGGACTTTCAAATCAAGTGTATCACCACAGAACTATGGATATATAGTTACTGTACGTTTGTTGAGCGAACATATTTTTAATGTCACTCCATTAATTTATTTAACAATTGCCTTTGTTACTGAATTGCTAGTTGAAAGCCTGAAACTTATATTCTGTAGGTATCTAACTTAGGACCAGGTAATAACTTTGGTACTAGGAGAATATGATTCAACACATAGGAACAAACTTTGTGTTCTTTCCTATCGATTAAAGTGATATTATTATGCCATTATTAAGTATATAACTGATTCAAAATAATTTCCATATAAATTAGAATAATTTCAGTCCCAATTGCTATCTTGGTTGTAAAAGAATTTCTATTATATTAAGTACTGTTGGTGTTCTTAAGAAGTCTTTTAATGATAAGATGAAGTAAGATAATGGTGGTATAACAGAATATAGAGAAAGGAAATGAATGCAAAATCTAGGCCTTATATTTCTTTCAAAGAAAGCATCTTCCAATCATAAATTCAAATATAAAAATTTCCAAGGCCTGATGAATTAGAAACAAATTGCTTTGTCATTGAGGTAACAGACAGTTTAAATTATACCTCAGTGTCTGAAAAATATGCTAGATACACAAACATAAAGTAAAAAGAAAATTCTTTGGTGTCAAATAAAGTAGAAGTACTAAATACCAATTTCTGTTGGAAAAGCCACTCCATAAAGCTTTTACAAGACAATTAGATATCTCAAAAATCTTAATGACTGTACTTTGAAAGTGAGATATCTATTTTACGTATTTTTAAAATGTTTATTTATTTTTGAGAGAGAGAGAGAGAAGGAGAGGGGCAGAGAGGGAGAGAGGATCCAAAATGGGCTTTGCACTGACAGCAGAGAGCCTGATGTGGGGCTCAAACTCACAAACCATGGGATTGTGATCTGAGCTGAAGTCTGATGCTTAACTGAGCCACCCAGGTGCCCCTGAAAGCAAGAAAATTTTAAGCAACTGTATTCCATAATTCTGTCTATATCCTCTATTTCATTATATGATATAAAAGAAACTCATCTTGTCATGAATAACATGTCTTTTTTTTTTAATTTTTTTTAATGTTTATTTATTTTTGAGACAGAGAGAGACAGAGCATGAACGGGGGAGGGTCAGAGACAGAGGGAGACACAGAATCTGAAGCAGGCCCCAGGCTCTGAGCTGTCAGCACAGAGCCCAATGCGGGGCTCAAACCCACGAACCATGAGATCATGACCTGAGCCGAAGTCAGACGCCCAACCGACTGAGCCACCCAGGCGCCCCAATGAATAACACATGTCTTAAAGTTAAAGAAAAGATTACTTTCTCAACTGAACTTAAGGTATGCCAGTATATTCCTCCAGTGGATTTTATTAATCTTCAAATACCAATCTTCTGTGGGCATAGATAGAGCTCCTGCTCAGTGGCATAATGATAGATATTTAACAAATGGGTCTTACAACAAAACAAGTCCTAATTTTTAGTGTCAACATTTCTTTGGTGAAATGCTCCAGCATGGGCAAGTTCAAGCTACCAGTATGAGGTCACTAAATTTGGAGTTAGAAGGATATGAGCACAATCAGCTGTCAAGAACCATTATGAGCTGGAACCAGGATGCCATTGCTCCTGCCCACTGTCCCTTTGCACTCCTCTGTCTTAAATTATGTGATTAGTAGGGCTATACTAAGCTGCTTTGCTCAATAATTCACACATACCACTTTGGCAGTTCAATTTACTTCCTTCTTTTGGGTTTCACTCTGTAAATTGTATGATTTGACATATGCCAACATTCTCAATTCTGATCAGTCTGTCTCTTTAGAAGATTTAAGCATTAAATATGATAATAGCAATACCATAGCAGTATAATTGCATAATTCTTTATATATAAAGCTCTACATAAATTAACTCATTTAAGTCTCATAATTTCCCTGTAAATTACATATTATTATTCTCATATTGCAGATAAGCAAAATCAGCCTTGTAAAGACAAAAGACTTGCACCTGATCACAGGATGAAGAAGAACAGGGTCTCATGAAAGCAAAAGAGATAAAATGGCAAACTAGAAGTAGCCAGGAGCACTGCTGATGGGCAGATCTGAGTTTCCAAATTTAATATAATCCCAGACTAGTAAAAGATTATATATTCCCTACTAAATACAACAAAATATGATACTGGCAATGAAGATGAATTCATGTTCACCCAAAGCATTTTAAAAGTTTAGAGAGAAAGGAAATGACTGAATACCCGGCACTATACTTGTGTCTTTACATGAAATACCTTTGTTTAATTTTCCCAACACTATAAGTGACACATTCTCTCCATTTGATAGATAGGGAGATAAAAATTAGAGGGGGGAAGTAGCCTGTTCAAAGAAACAAGCCTAGCAATAACTGATATAGGAGTCATAACTACCTTTATATTGATATGCCCCGATTCAAGAGACCCCCAGAAAACAAATCACCAGTGTCCAGAGCCAAAGCCAAGCTGCAAGGGTCGTTTATTGCAGGTTCGAACCCGGTCCTCTGCGCACTCGTTGCTGGTGACGCAAGAGGCCCCGAGCAAGGATCTTACAGCTTCTTTTATAGACAGACACAAACAAGTTAGGGATTTTTTTGAGGTTACAGAGCTGTTATAGGTTGACATTTAAATTTGAACGCTCAGCAGAACTTGATTGGTTCCAGCCTTTATTTCAAACCATTCAGCAGAACTTGATTGGTTCCTGCCTTTATGTCAGACTACGACCAGGCGCACCCTGGCTGGTTTCCGGAACGGCGGGGGAGGGGAAAGATCTTTTCTTTGCAGTTGTGAGTACACCTGGTAATTTTTCTCTTAGCCTCTCAATATAACTTCACATTCCATGAATCCCCTCTTCACCTCTTTTCTTTCTCTTAGAATTAGAAACATTTTACCACCAATTTATAAGTCAGTAAGAAGCATTTTTTTTTTTTTTTTTTATCTCAAGAGAAACTTACTCTGGGCTCTAATACTTTCAGTCAGTATGGAAGGGACACCAACAAATCAACAGGAATTAACTGAATTTCTTCACTTCAAGTTACACATTTAAGTCCAAGTCACCCATTTTCTATGCAGATTTTTCTATACGTTCTTTTTTTTTCCTTTCATGCTTGTAACTCAAAGAAAATTGGTGAAGCATAACTGAGAAGAAAAGCTGGTAAACGCAAATAAAAAAGGCCAACCAGATGTCCGAGCCCAGATACTCCCCTTGCATGCTTTTGGCTTCTGCAGTCTTGCTTGCCTCTTCCATCAGCCAGCAGCCAGGAACCAGAAGCTTGATTATACTAGTCCCGCCCAACTCGGAAGCACATATGTATAAAAGATCGGTAAAACCCGAACCGGATGCTCAGTCTTTGGAGGTGACTCCTCTGGGCCAGCACCCCTGTGAAATAAACAGTCTTTTCTGATTCCCTAGGTGCTTGCCACTTGTCTCTTCCTGGGCGCAGAGTATTTGCTGTGACATCACCAAAGAAGAAGACTTAAATGTTGTATCATTAACTTTAGAGAAGAAAAATTTACTTTGTCCAATTTCAGTTAATTTTAAATGTCATAATATTTACGAAATAGATCAAGGTAAATGTAGATCAGTGTTAAAAACTCAGCATGTAATATATAAACTACAACACATACGTGGTAACAGAGGAAGTGTCAAAAAAGTAAGCCATATTACCAACAAAGAAGCAAACATAAAATGAGAATCTCTGTGCTAATTCAGCTGCTGAGCAAGCCAAAGCACGTCAGACCAACCATCATCTCAGAAGGGCTAGGTACATCAAGCTAGTTTATCACTTGTCCTGTCATAGCTCAGCTCACAAGAGGAGGAGCTGGTATTCAAATATCAAATATTTTAGAATACTTTAAAGTCACTGAATTAAACCTTCCTCATATAATTTTTCTTTCTAATGTTGATGTTCTCACTAGAACTTCTGGAATTTACTTTGCCTATAATGGGTTGAAATGTGTGTATTCATTTTACAAAACAATCAAGACCTTGGCAAAAAAAAATCATGTATTCTGTCAGTTACAGTTTGCTGATAATAACGTTAGAATGATGGGAAAAAAATTTTTCAGTAATACTGTCAACATCAACAATAATAATTATCAAAAGTTGTCAAATATTTATGCTGACCTTAGACATGACTTAAATGGGTACTTTATTTTTTTTTTTTTTTAATTTTTTTTAACGTTTATTTATTTTTGAGACAGAGACAGAGCATGAACAGGGGAGGGGCAGAGAGAGAGGGAGACACAGATTGGAAACAGGCTCCAGGCTCTGAGCCATCAGCCCAGAGCCCGACGCGGGGCTCGAACTCACGGACCGCGAGATCGTGACCTGAGCCGAAGTCGGACGCTTAACCAACTGAGCCACCCAGGCGCCCCAAATGGGTACTTTAAACTCAGTGTAAATATACAAACCAAATATGCAAAAATGCTATAAAAATGTTGGTTCGGGAGTAAGAAAGCTTTTAGGTTATAGAATCACTGGATTCTGCAAATGCCATTTTGGCTAATGCATTGCAAGTCACAGCTTCTTATCAATATCTCAAGTATTGAGTTTTGTATGTCAAATGCTACTCATAGATAGTGGGAAAGCTTTTTCATATATTTACTTCTTACCCTTTTTAAAAGTTAAAATGTGATCAATGTGCATTGAAGAAAATTTAGAAAATTCAAGGATAAAGAAGTCTTAAAATAATCAATGATTCTACCACTAGAGAATCTTCTGTTAGATTTTGGTACCTATATTTGAGGCTTTATAGCTCTCAAAGTATATATCCATGGAGAAGATAATTGAAAACCAGAATATAATGTTTGAAACTGGCTATTCCTCTCAGTAATATTTTGTCAAAAATACATTCCTCAGTTATAATTATCAATGATTCTAGAGTAACTTATAGATATATACAATAATCTATTTAACCAACCTACTATTTATTCTTCTATATCTTAGTTACTTAGTTAATGTTACTTAGTTACTTAGTTAATGTTTTGTAAGCATAGATATATGGCAGTTATATTCTTGTATATCTTTGCACACCTGTATAGTTATTTATTTTGTATATCATCTTAGAATTAGTAAAGACAATAAATGGACATTTTAAAAGAATTTGACACATATTATTAAATCATCTCCTTGAAAGGTTGTCCGACCTAGATTTAGACAGTAAGACTAAATAAGGGAAATATTAAATGTGAACTGGGTTCATCTGGCATTTCTCCAGTTCATGTGTTTCCCACAAAACAAGTCCTTGGACTATTCCGTTCGCCTTATGCAAAAAGCAAATACCATCTGAGTAACTGACACAAAAATCCTGAAAGAAATGAAACTACTGGAAAGATTATTGAACTCCTTCTCCAAAGCACCTAAGATACAGACAGTGCACATGCCATGCGCGACTAATGAAACCACATGGAATGAATCCCCAGGGTCCTCAGCAGCAGCCTCTGCATTCTCCCAACATTATCCTCCTTTTACTTCCTCAAGGAGCTGCCAATTTATTTTGAATCCTAAACACGATGAATGTTTTCAATCCGTTCCTCCCACTCCCTTGTCTTAGCTACACGTCAGTTTGAAAGGAAAGAAAAAGCCTCCTTAGCTTCCTCCACCCATTTGCTTTTCACTTGTTTTGTGCAATCTCCTTTCTGAGAACTCTCCCAATGAGTAAATGAACAACACGTGGATTTCAGGTGCAGAAATCTCTCTGTATTCGACCACGTGCTCATAAGCAAGCCTCAGTTCCTTCACCTGTAATTAATAATACTGTCCTAACCAGGTTTTCATAAAGATTATTTAAAATAACATAAATGAAAACTGTTTATAAAACAATCTGACAGCTCTTTTCCCAGTTCTCAAGGTCTTCCTAGGCCTTTAATAAATCCTTGAAGACAAATATAAAATAATGGATTTTTCTAGATCCACAGGCAATAAACTAGGAAGAAATAGACATTTTTAGAATCTTCTCTGATCTTGTTAAACATACCAAACATCATCCTTTGTTTTTAAGCCATTTTAAATAGCCATTTTTGATTGATTGAAACACCTCAGTAATTTTCTATTGAGAATTTTAAAACAATGAATAATGTTTACTTTTATTTTAGCCATTGAATGCATACAGTCAGTACTTTCCCAATGTAATTGTTATGTTTATTTTTCTGGAGAAAGAGTAATTTCCAAACTCCAAATCTCCCATGGCTGTATGTAATAACCTTTTGGTTTGCCTTTTCTCGCCCCTTATTTAAAAAAGTTATCAGCAATATGCCTAATACGGTGATGAAGTTTTGGGGTTATGGGGGGTTCATGGGGTCTGGAGCTGATGGCCAAGAAAAAATTCTTGAAGACATCTTTGGTGCAAAAAGGTGATTTTATTAAAGCATGGGCAGAACCCATGGGCAGGAAGAGCTGCGTTGGGGTTCCTGACAGCTAACTCATTATATATGCTCAGGTTGGGAAGAGATCAGGAATAGAGTAAGTCTCTAAGGAATTTTGGAAACAAGGTTTCCAGGACATGGAGGGGCTAGCTGTTGCTAGGGAAACACCATTTATCACTGTTTAATAGAACCTCAGTCATGAGACACTTTAGATGTATATGGTGGGGGCGGGGGCAAGAAGGGCATAAACTTGGAGTATGATTGCCAGCATATATCTTGGGGCAGTTGAGATAAAGGAAGTAGACTTACAGGATCCTCAAGGTTGGGATAATGTTAAGCTAAGATTGTCTTTTGTCCCCAGCAAAGTGTCATTCTTGAGGCAGCTGGGCTCCTAGAGGGAGGTCACTCTTCCAGTCTCATGAACTGGTCAATGGGCTATGGGTAGTATGGGAATTTAATTTTTCATTTGCCTTACTTTCCCACATTACCATGGCAAGCACTTAAACTCCTTTCCTTTGTTCTTGGGTAGCCAGGAGTGTCTAAGGAATATCACACATATTCCACTCGGGTCGGGGGGGTTGGTGTCAGCTTTTATGTCGCCCTCAGTTTGCCCCAAGTTCCCTCATCAGTGGTGCCTAGTGGGGTGTCTCTCAATAGCATGGGAGACTCCAAATATGAGGCAACTATTGGGTGGAAGCCGCTGCATGGATGATGAAAGAATTCATATGAGGCAGAACAAAGGAGATAACAATTTATTGAAACAACGCAAGGGAGTGGTGGGCAGGATAGCAGAAGAGAGGCTGTCTGCAATGAGGCAGTAGGAGGGGACTGCCTTTAAGGGATGAAGATGAGGAGTTATGGCCATGTATGGAATTTTCTCTATTTTGGTAACTGTGCTTAGTTGCGAGTAGCTTAGTTGGTTAGTTAGGGCCTATGGATATTTCCGGATGGGTTGCCTGATGGGCCTGTGTGTATTCAACGAAGTGGTCATTAATGTGGGAAACAAAGGCAGAAGGAAATGACAGATAAAATGAAATTTCTTTATAACCTTCAGCCTATTGACAAATACTTGAGGCTGGCAGAGTAAAACCTTTCTCCAGGAGCTCCCTACTGTTTTAATGTTTTGCTAGAGAGAAAAACAACCTTAGCTTAACAATGGCTAGGCTTCAGGGATCCTGTGAGTCTTCTTTAGCATATGAAAGTCCCGTTGAAAACTTCCTCTCGACTTTACCTCCCCAACTCCCAAATATATAATCACTCTCTCCACAGGGTTCAGAGTCCTGTTCCCATGCTTTAAAAAAATCACCCTTTGCACCAAAGACGACTTCAAGGATTCTTTTCTGGCCATCAGCTCCAGACCCCATGAACCCCATCACCCCAAAACCTCATCAGTCATCATGGTCCTTTCTGCATTTCACTGCTCAAGCCTGTTTGCCTGGAAGTGGCCTCCACACCTAATATCCCTAATATCCTTCATCTCATTAAGGTATTCTAGAAATATTCCAACTTAGCCTAACTCTTCTCTTGTTGTCAATGTGTTATGTTGCAAAGAAAATGATATAGAACCCAGACAATAGTTAATGAGACAATGAAAGAATTAGTTGATGACTACTCACCGATTAACTCAATTATATTTGATAAGTCCTTTTTTTTTTTTGACTTCCATCAAAAAAGAGAAAGGAAGTAACTGGAAACATTGAGAGAATATGTCTTTAGACAGATCAGTTTGAAAAACAATCCCTCATAGCTACCTTTTATTAAAATACAAATGTGGGAAAAAATAATTATGGAAACATATTAGAAAATTGTTTTGCATTTATGTAAATATATAAATGCGGTCAGACCACAACTGCAATGCTGAAAACAAATATATTGAAATAGATATCTGATTTCACTGGGGTAACAGATGCTTGACTAATTCAAGATATCAACAAGGATGTGAAAACAGTAGGCTATAAAGTCACCCCATGATGTGTCAAAGCTTGGAATTTGTAAAAGATGCAGCTCACTGAATTGCTAGCTTAATTGTGTGAACTGCTGGTGCTATTAAAACTTGATTTTTAAAACTTTATTGGATTTTTCTATTGCATCACCACCCACAGCTTAAAGTATACTAATTATACTTATAATTTAAAACACTATACACTGAAAATCCAACAATTCTAATAATAAAATATGAAATTCGAAAGGACATCTGTAAATTACAGAAAATAATTATTATAACATTTGCTCCAAACAACTTTTGGGGATGGGGGGGTGGTTCTTGTTTCTTTTTTGTAGATCCATTCTTATTGTTTTCATTTTTCAGACTGCCAAAGCTGGTTACATAAATATGTTAATCTAGGTAATCTAATCCTCTCAGACTAATCTGATCTCAATTAAATTACTTAGCAGGAATGTACCACATGGAGTGTCCTGCCAGTAGGTTTAAAACCATAGATTATCAACATAAAGGACTTAATGTAATGGGAGGTCAAAGAGGATAGAGTAAGAACTGCAAGAAAAGAGAATTTACAATATTCAGCATTCACTAAGTGCCTGAGTGCTAGCACAGAGATTAATTCTAAAAAGCCAAGAATTAAACCCCCAAAGAAATGGTATTCATGTACAAGTCTTTTTCTTGATGCCTGAGAACTCTCTCTTTGCTGGTCTCCTCCTGTCCTCCTCTGCTTCCTATTATAGAAAGCACCTTTTAACCAAGGGTTTCCCCACCCACTGGGTGGCAAGGAGTGCCCCTTGTATTAAGAGGTGATACATATCAGAGTGCTTGGCTGGTTCAGTCAGTAGAGTGTGTGACTCATGATCTCAGGGTTGTGAGTTTGAGCCCCATGTTGGGTATAGAAATTTCTTTAAAAACTTAAAAAAAGTTAATTTGTTTAGGTTTATTTTTGAGAAAGTGAAAGAGAGTGAGCAGGGGAGGAGCAGAGAGACAGGGAGACACAGAATCCGAGGCAGAGCTGTCAGCACAGGGCCTAACTTGGGGCTGGAACCCATGAACTGTGAGATCATGACCTGAGCCGACATTGGACACTTAACTGACTGAGCCACCAGGTGACCCCCTGCAAAAAATTTTTTTTTAAAAAAATGACACATATTTCCTATATTTCCATACTCAAACCACATGTAGGAAACTTTAAACACATACTCGAAATTCCAGGAAGGCTGCAAAGCTGAGAAGGAGTTATAATATAGATCACTGGCAAATTTAGATCATGAGTTTAGTTCCTGCGAAGGGTTGTAGCTTTGGGGAGGATACCAGGAAATGACAGCCTGGCTTTCTTGGTAATTTGCATATCTGATTTCATGGACTTTTCACTATTTTGGTGTATCTACTTGGGGCCTTTTGGATCTTTTGGATCCATCTCTCCCACTATTTTATCTTTTAGAACTCTCTGACTAGTGTCTCCAGAGGGACCTGAGTGTTACATTATGGAAAGTGTCCCATGTTGGCAAACCCAATGTCGTAGGAATCAGATAAACAGACGATGGAGATGAAACAGGCCAATTTTACTTGCCTAGGTTAAAGGAGTTCAGCTAATCCCAATGTAAGTCACCAAGGCATGAAATTTGGGACTAAAGCACAAATAGTAATGCAATATTTATTTGTCATATTTGCCAGATGTGTTCTCTGGACCTACTGACCTCAGCATCCTATGCCAGTAGTAGATGGCAGGTGTCTTTCTCCCTCTCCCTAACTCTCTCCACTCACAAACACAAATGGAAAATTTTGAATATTTGATATTAGAGACAAATATTTAATTCACAAATAGTGTTTTGTTTGCTTGTTGGATTAGTAATTTGGACAGTTCAAAACATTTTAGCTCCTTTATTCCAGTTATGAGTTAGTGAGCACATAATTTGTCACCAGTTAGGCCCCAAGACTTGACCTTTACTGTTCTCCTGCTTGTACTCACTAACCTTTGTATTACATTTTTCCTTAAGCTCTTCTTTCTGGCTTACCTCTTAACTCAGGCAATTGAAACCTAAAACCACCTTTCAGGTGATAGTGACTGCCCTAACAAGACCTCCTCCAGTCCCAGAGCACCCAGAACATTTAAGCTAAAGCCCTGATTCTTGCCTGCACAGGTGGACCATGGAGTAACCTCTGAAATGACTTACAATTACCTTTACCTCAGGATAATACTAAAATCTCCACCCAAAGAGGAGCGCAAGCCTCATTTACATAACAACAATGTATGTATAGGCAAGACTGCTTAAGGCACATGCAGAACCTTATGCCCATCTCTACATAGGATGACAAGGCTTCCCTATCTAATATCTAAATATTCATCCTAATCCTAAGCAAAAGGAACCCATTCACTCTCTCTCAGGGAGTCAGAACTTTGGAAAGCCATTGCTGTTGATCTCTTTTATGTGAAAGGTTGTGGATTGGGAGTAAGTGACCAAGAAAGAATTCTTGAGACATTTTTGGTGCAAAAAGTTTTTTTGTTTTGTTTTGTTTGTTTTGTTTTGTTTTGTTTTATAGCATGGGGACAGGACCTGTGGGCAGACAGAACTGCCCTGGGGTTGTGAGGAGTGGCTGAATATATATTTTCAAGTTGGGGGGTGGTTAGAGTTAGCATTAGCCTCTAAAGAATTTGGAAGCAAGGTTTCCAGGACCATGAGGGACTAGCTATTATTAGGAAAAGGTCATTTACTACAGTCTAGGAAAACCTTAGTCATGAGACACTTCAGATGTATATCAGAGGACCATACAATTAGAGGATGATTGCTAACATATATCTTGGGTGGGGGTAGAGATAAAGGAAGTTTCCAAAGGGATTTTTACAGGATCCTGGAGGTCATGATAAGGTCAAAATAAGGATGCCTTTTGCCTCTAGCAAAGTATTAACATTGAGGCAGCTAAGCTCCTTGAGGAAGGTCACCCTGTCTGTCTCAAGTACTTGGCAATTGACTGTAAATTCTAAGGACATTTAATTTATTTTCTGTATTTCTTTTGCCTTTGTTCTCCAAGTCATCCTTATTTGCTGCAAATAAAAGTTTTCTCTGTGGGACAACTCAGCCTGTTGCAGTTTCTGACTCATGGAGAAGGAAGTCACATTGGTTAGGTTACAAGTTTGCTACCCTCTATTTTCTGTCTACCAGGGTTGCCTTTTTTATATTTTATATTGTGACTGCTCTTTCCCTGTTAGTCTCGTCCCCAGTGTGAGGGAAATAACCTCACACACACAAAAGAGCCATCAGCCTGGTTACCACAGGGGAGGTGAATGGAGAGATGGGTACAATAAAATGGGGATTAAAGAGTATGCTTGATGGGGTTTTGGAGCGGTGGGGTCTGGAGCTGATGGCCAAGAAAAAACTCTTGAGACATCTTTGGTACAAAAAAAGTGATTTTATTAAAGCACAGGGACAGGACCAGTGGGCAAAAAGAGCTGTTTTATAAGTGTGAGTGGTGACCTTTTATGGAGTTGGGGGAGATAAAGACCAGAGGAAGTTTCCAAAGGGATTTTCATATGCTAAGGAAGAGTACAGGATACTGAAGGCCTAGCTATTGTCAAGCTAAGGTTGTTTTTCCCTCTAGCAAAGCATTAACATTAAGACAGTAGGGAGTTCCTGGAGGAACTTTACTTTGCCAGCCTCAAGAAGTTGTCAATGGGCTACAGGTTATAAGGAAATTAAATTTTGTCTATATTTTCTTCTGTCTTTGTTCCCCACATCTCTATGGAAGGGATGGTAAGATTGGGGCTCCAGGACACTGAGTCTATAGTTTTCTGGAGATTATGCTATTGATGATTGCTTTTTTCTTATAATTTACCAAAATGTATGTAAACTGATAGAGACTCATATCCTGCCTGTGATCTCCATCAGTTAACCAGTTGTTTTCTTTCATTTCCTTTGTTCTTGGGCAAAGTGCCTGAGGAATGTCACACATATCTCACCTGGAGAGAGGGGGTGTTTGCCTGGTATCAGCTTGCCTTATGCTCCCTCATCACACTTATGATGAACACTGAATAATGTATAGGATTGTTGAATCACAATATTGTACACCTAAAACTAATATAACATTGTATGTTAACTATACTGGAATTACAATTAAAAACTTAAAGGAAAAAGAGCCATAAGCCAACCCATATCTTTGCTGTTTTAAGCAACTGAAATTCTAGCTGTGTTTCTTACCATAGCATAACCTAGTCTATCCAGAAAGTTATGTAGGGGCCCAGGTCACTCTGCCCCGAATGTGTCACTTTGGCATAAAGATGATTTCTAGTTAAAATAATAAAAACCCAGCAGGTGCAGGAAAGATGCTATGTCTCCCCAATAACTGCCTAAATTTACATTTTGCAAAGGAGAGCCTAGAATAGGAAGACAAGTGTTAACAGAGGCCCCCTTTACCACAGGAACTCATCTGCGTAATAGGTCAACTTGTTTTTCCTAATGTCTACTTTTGCATTCTTGCTAATGACCCCCCCCCCCCCCTGCTTAACCGCTTAATATCTTCAGATCCCTACCCCTCTCCATAGCTCAGGTAGGCTTCATTTTGCTTCATTGTCTTCGGAATTTCAAATCTGTGTGGATTTCCTCCATGTAAATCTATTAAATTTGATTTTCTCCTGTTCACCTGTCTCATGTCAATTTGATTCTAAGTCCACCTAGAAGGACCACAGGACAGAGGAATGTCTTCCTCTCCAACAATTACATATGTGAAAAAGTATGTTTGGGCATGAAATACAATTGCCAGTAGTTGAAAACTTATTTAACCTAATTTTATGGGCTAAATGCAAATTAGTTGAGAATGTATTAATAGAGAGGATGTTTTGAGAAGTATTAGTAGAACTAAATATAATTATTTGTGTCAAAGACATGCATGTTAATCTTATATATCTTTAGTTTGTCAAATAAATGTATAAAATATGGAAATGGGGTTTTTCATGTAACAGAAGAAAATATGTTTCATAACATTTTCAAATTAAATCACACAAGAAATATGATAAATGAAAACATCAGTTTCTTACACAAGGGATATAACAACAAAGCACATGATGGAAACCAAAATAACCTAAAAAACGACATACTGTATGATACATCAAAGCAGTGAATTTTAAGTGGTTTGTGAAAACACCTTCTTCAAATTTCTCTCAAAATAAGTTCCCTTGAGTCCTATGTGTGAATGTGCTTTTAACAAATTCCTTTTTCCCCTTTAAAGTGCCAATACTACTCTTCCTCTCCAGGTACTTGGCTAAATAGTTTTCTTTGACAACAACTATTGGGATAATTTCATTTCATTAGTTTTATATTGCAAATGCTGTGCAATAAGAATATGAAATCATGAGTGTGTTTTATTAAAGTGACTGGTGCATGATGTTTTCCTCCCAAATACTATTCCTGGAATACTATTCCCAGGGAAACCTATTCAACATAGACAACAACATTGCTGTTATATTTGCTGTGCATAAAGTAACATACTATAACTTGCTAATACAGTTATGGATAATGAAAGGATAATGAATTATTCATTGTAAACTTTATGCAAGATATTCTAGACATTCAAAATATACAAATTGACAATTAGGAAAATCTTTTCTTTTAATTTTTTTGTATTTTTTTTTTTATTTTTAAGAGTGAGAGAGACAGACCATGAGCAGAGGAGGGGCAAAGAGAGAGGGAGACACAGAATCCAAAGCAGGATCCAGGCTCTGAGCTGTCAGCACAGAGTCCAATGTGGGGCTCAAACTCATGGAACATGAGATCATGACCTGAGTCGAAGACAGACGCTTAACCAACTGAGCCACCCAGGTGCCAGGAAAACCTTGATGCAAGTTTGATGTGATATGGATGGAACTCCTCATGCTTGGGACAATTTCTCTAAACATAGAACCTCACATATGGGACACAATAGGAATGTCTGAGTCATCTTTCTTATTTCTTTAGGGTTCTTATGGCCATCTGGTTGGCTAAGGGGTTTTTGTTGTTTTTCCCCCATTGTTATGGTAAAGAACATAAAGAAAATATTAAATAATTGAACAACAATTGTTCTACCAAATGATATGGCACTTATGAAAGCCTTATTTTAAAGAAAAAAAATACAAAACATCTTGTGATTTTAGTTACAAAACAAGAGACATGTTACAGAATTGCTGAGTCTGAAGCTTTCTTTCTTAACAACAGCTATATCTCTCTGAAACCTTTATTACACGACAGAGTTTAGATGTTTCTTGAAATCATTGTGAAAGTGGATGGAGATAGGATAGTTTATTGGAAGTGATATCAGAATAAGGATCAGAAAACTTTGTTCTGGTTTGTAGCTTAACTAGTGAAAATTGACCAGAAGAAAAGAAACACCACTTCTACCCTATATTATCCATGGGAGAAGAATAATAGTTGATGTGGAGAACAAAGGCAAAAGATAAAAAAAAATAAATTTCCCCTTACAACTTACAGCCCATTGACAAGTCCTTGAGATAGGTAGAGTGACCTTCCTCTAAGAATTCAGCTGCCTCAATTTTAATAGTTTGCTAAGAGCAAAAGACAATCTTAGCTTAACATTATCCCAACCTCCAGGTTCCTATGAGTCTCTTTTAACACATAAAAAATCCTTTGGAAACTTCCTTTATCTCTACCGTCCAACATATATGTTATCAATCATCTTCCAAGCATATGGTCCACTGATATACATCTGAAGGGTCTCATGACTAAGGTTTTGTTAGACAGTAATAAAGAACCCTTTCCTAATAATATCTAGGCCCCTCAAGGTTCTGGAAATATTGTTTCCAAAATTTCTTAGAGACTTATGCTATCTCTAACTCCCTCCCAACTTGAAAGTGTATAATCAATAGATTCTCACAACCTTAGTTCAGCTCTTTCTGCCAATGAGTCCTGTTCCCTGTTTTAATAAAACTACCTTTTTATGCACCAAAGTTGTCTCAAGAATTCTTCCTTGGCCATTTGTTCCTGAGCCCCAACATTTCCACCTCAATACTCTTGCTTCTCAGTTCCTGCTAGGATGAAAAAAAAAATTTTTTTTTTTAACAAGTAAATATGAGTTTCTCATATACAACTTAGGGAAGAGCAGAGGGAGAAGTTTGTTGGTCTCTTTTTCTTTTCTGTATCATAGTTTCCATAATTTGGGGGACAGTCATCTAGATTTCCATAACTGATCAAACAAAGCCTAGTAAATTTGAAATTGTGTTCACACAGGCCAGCATCATTCTTTCTCAGTAAGGACCTTAGCTAAAGTCCAAGCAGAGTGTTGCCCCAGGATCCATTATGATCTTTCTTTTCTCTAGCCAATATTTTCTTGCAAGGAACTTTCCATCATGAGTGGTGGTATCTAAGCCCAGGGGAGAAATTGCGGTTGCAGTTTTATCTCATGGATGCAATAGCAATTTGCCTTTGGCTGGGAGTCTTGTACTCTAGCTCTAACTATATGAGCCTTTGGTAGCCAATGAGTCCCCAGAGAATGCATACTTGTTTCACTTCTGTTTCACCCTCTGTATGAATTCCCTTCTGTTGTAAGCATGTGCTTTGTTAATGAAGGTGGTTAGAGTAAATTATTTTTAAATGTTCTTTTTTACTTCTATTACTTAAAATATTTATTGCCTTTTGTCCCATGTCTTGCATTATAGTTAAAAAATTTATTAAAGTATTAGAATATACAGGCATTGCTCTGTTGCATACTGTTTAATTTTTACCTTTTCGCTTCATGTTTTGTATTTGGAATCATTTCTCTTCTGGACTGAAATGTGCAAATTTTTTCAGAAAAAAACAGAACAGATAGAGTTCATTACCTGATCATGATTCTACCTTCACTATTTGTATCTCAGTGTAGAAAAGCTATTGTTCCAGTCTGCTGCTACAACTTAAAAAATACATCAGTAGTGTGGAAAGTACAGAAACATACTGAGTCAGTGAGTATACTATCCATTAACTAAACCTTTCCATGTACTTTCGAAGCATAGGGTACCAAAACAAACTTTCTAACCATTTATCAAAGATCATTATCTATCATTTCCAGAAGAATGAAAAAATAAGCACTAAAGTTAGAGAAGTGAACAAATATACAGCATTTTTCTACCATTTATTCAGCCTCTCCCTACATTTTTCTCAGGAAGAAAGAAAGGGAAGGGTTGATCCTGTGTGATGCCAAGGATGGGTAGCTTGCAAACAGATATCAGTATGTAATTAACAAATAGAGAACAAAATCTAAGTCTGTTTATTAATTTGATAACTGAAAAAATTTCCAATTTTACAGAATAGGTATCTAATATGTGAGATTTACATAATTCAAAAAAATCCTTCCCATTTCCTTTCCTGCATTTTTTAAAATATATTTAACCATATAAGGACACATGGGAAATGTATGCAATCATCACTAAATATTTTTTTTTACTAATACAAAAAATAATAGTCTTATAATTGTGTAAATCTATTTAATAAGTATACATAATATTTCAGACTCATTCTGAGCTGATCTGATTTTTTTAATGGATTATTATTTTTTTATATCTTTGTTTCTTGAATATATTCTATGGCGATTACCTACATAAGATATCAAAACTCAAGATATTGTATCAAGATAACCCATTTTTTGTTCCTTGTTTGTTTTAAATCTATTTTCATATTTCAAGTCTATGCATTTAATCTGGTGACTGTATCCTATTATCTCCATATCTCTATCTCCACAAATTAATATCTATGTCTTGTCAATCATCACTCAATCTTCTTGCTATATAAGACCAATGACATGCAAATTTTTATGATTTACAACCCTTATCTTATTCCATTAATTTTTGCATCTTCAATTTCAGTTCCTGGCTGCCTCCCAACTCTGTCTAACTAAATTGTTTTAAGATGACTATCGGATATCTAGGTACTCATTATTTCTGGAAGCTGTCTACTACCTTTCAACCTTTATATGATATATACAGCTGTCAAAATCCTGGACATAATCCCAAGCACTGAGTTTTCTACTAAGAAACATATTAAGGCTGTCACTGGGATATTTCTTGAGAAAAGAACTAAGAGATGCTAAATAATGGTCACTATCTTAATCAAACTCTAAGTTTTGTTACATTTATTAATAAAAGGGAAGAATGCCATATTTACACTCTAAGGTCAATGAGAATAACTGTTTTTTCATGATCTACTAACAGATACACTACAGAAATTGTCACCCCTTGTTCATCTAGAGTACAATTTTAACTGATATTCCCAATAAGCATGAAAAACTGAAAATTCTAAGGGATTTTGAATCCTCCAAAAATATAAAAACATGTCAAAAGGAAATGTCAAGTTCATTTAAGTTCTTGAATTTTTTATTCTTTTTTTTCTGAAATCTGGTAAGGGCTATGAAAACCACGTACACATAAAATGGCATGCTTATTCAGTTTGATTCTGGGTTCAATTTTAATGATTAATTTCAGATATCTAGCAATATTCTCTTTTTTTTAAGTGTTATTGGATTTTTAATTGCCTCATTGATCTTTACTTTTTCAAGTTGTTTGAAATCTGATGGAAATTAAGTACATCCAACTCCCTAGTAAACAGCCATTTATATTCTCAACCATTTTATCCACTGAAGAGATTTTTTAATGAATCAAAAAATGACCCAGCTTATGGAAACCCAAAAAACCTAAAATTATGTTTTGCATATCTTAGGTTAAATTCTAATTCATTTTTTTAAAATAGGCTTAAGTCATATTTTTTAAGTTAAAATAAGTTATAATAAATACCACTAATTAACAAAACAGAGTCTCAGCTACCAATAATGAAGTCACATTGACCTAAGGTATATTTTTCCAACCATTTTATAATACTTGAGGATAAATCTTTACCCTATTTCACTTGTGATTTCTCCAAATGCTTTCAGATTTATTTGAAACTCATAAAAATGTTAGTCAAAGACCTGACAGACCTAGTAGACTTATCTCCTAAGTCACAGATGAGGGAAGTGACTCCAACAAATGTGATTTCCTTAGTATATCAGAGCCATTTCTGACCAAATCTGGAACTAAGACCCAAGTCTTTTTATTTTTCATCCTAGCACTCTTTCTACAACTACTCCAAGTACAAGAACTAACAACTATAATGAAGTCTTTGCTTACTATACGCTCATCTGTAACAAACTACTTTCTAAGGTGTATATATTTGTTCATCTTTTTTTATTATTCTATAGAGGTGCATATATGACATATATGACATGATATATATGTGTTATATTTAATTTCAAAACATTTGTATATTTATAAACGTATGTGTTATATATTATTTTGTAACGTTTAGTGAAACCATGCCACACAAATGTTTACATAAAGTCATTACTGATGAACAAAATTAGAGATATTATCAGCTACATCTATTCTTCTTAAATAAATAATTTATTTGTTATTAAAAAAGCCTTTGAGGGGCACCTGGGTGGCTTAGCCGGTCAAGCATTCGACTCTTGATTTCAGCTTAGGTCATGATCTCTGGTTTGTGAATTCAAGCCATGGATCAGGCTCCATGCTAAATGTGTGGAGCCTGCTTGGGATTCTCTCCCTCTCTCTCTTTCTCTCTCTTCCCCACACCTGCTCACATGCTCTCTCTCTCTCTCTCAAAACAAATAAATAAACTTAAAAAAAAAAAGCCTTTGAGAGACATCTGGGTGGCTCAGTTAAGCATCTGACTCTTGATTTTGGCTCAGGTGACCATCTCACAATAGTGAGATAGCGTCCCCCGATGGGCTCCGCACTGAGCACGGACCCTGCTTGGGATTCTCTATCTCTGCCCCTCCCCAACTCTCTCTCTCAAAATAATAATAAACATTAAAAGAAGGTTTAAAACAAAAAGACTTAGATATTAGTAATTTTATTAGTGCAGGAAAGCACCTCTGGAAATGATTCTCTATAATAAAAAATAAATACCAAGAAGTAAATAATTGGATAAAATGTTACAATATAAAGGGCTCATTTAGTCATTTACCCATCTTTTTGATCAACAGATTTATTTATTTATTTATTTATTTATTTATTTATTTATTTATTTATTTTCTTATTTATTTTTAAAATGTTTGAGAGAGAGAAAGGGAGAGAGAAAGAGAGAGAGTGAGGGAAGGAAAGGAGAGAAAGAGAGAGAATCCCAAGCAGGCTCCATACTGTCACTGGGGAGCCCAACATGGGGCTTGAGATCATGACCTGAGCAGAAATCAAGAGTCAGATGCTCAACCAACTGAGCCACCCAGACTCCTCATCAGTAAACAGATAGTTTTTAGTGCCCATTTTCCTACTGCTATTGCTAGATTATGTAACAACAAAATAAGAAGAAAGCAATGTTGATGCCAAGGATTATAGGAATATTAAATATTATTCAAGTAACCAGTGAAATATTTTCCAATTGAGGCAAATTCAATGAAGATAAGGTACAATGTGCTAAAAGATAATGTAACAGAGGACTTTGACTTTGTCTTGGGGATCAGAAAAGCTTTTCCCAAGAAAGCATTGCTTAAACTGACATCTGAAGGATGGGCATAAGAGGTACATTTTAAATAGAAGTAGGGAGCCAGCACAGGAATGGCAGGATAGTGAATTCCACACAAGCAAATCAGATTGGAAAGTACAACGGATTAGGAGGGGAAGAGCATGGTTCATGCTAACCTGATTTAAGGCAGAGGAAATCTCAAGATGAAGATTGAAGGTGGAAAAAAAACATGGCAGAGACCAGATTCTGCAGAGCCATGTGGGTATGTTAAGGTCTTCTTTCGTTAGCCTAAAAGCAGTGGGGTGGGGGGTGGGAAGTAGTCAGAGAGGGCTTTTCAGTTGAAAAGTTTAATGATAGTATTTCTATTATGAGAGATCACCTCAGTCATGGTGCGCACAGCAGATTGGATGTAAAGACATCAGTTGGGGAGTTATAACAGTTCATGGGAGAATTCAGTAGTGTTGATTTAGGCAGTGTCCAAACAGATGATGTGGAATAGACAGAATCAAGAGTTATTTAGAAAGAAAATGTCATAGGGGTGCCTGGGTGGCTCAGTCAGTTAAGTGGCCGACTTTGGATCAGGTCATGATCTCAGCTTGTGGGTTTGAACCCTGGGGTCTGTGCTGACAGCTCAGAGACTGGAGCCTGCTTCAGATTTTGCCTGTGTCTCTCTTTGCCCCTCCCCCGCTCGAGTGCGTTCTCTCTCTCTCTCTCTCTCAATAAATAAATAAATATTACCAAATTTTTTTTAAAAAAGAAAGAAAATGTCATAAATTTAATAAACAGGATTTTTCAATGGATTAGACACTGAAGATGAGTCAAAGGAGAAGTTTAAGGATTATACTCAAATTTTGACATGTTACATGGAATGAAATGCACTGCCCTTCATTGGAATAAGGAACCAGAGAATAACCAGTTAGATATAGAGGAGAGTGAATATAGTGAGTTTGATTTGGGAAGTATAAAGATAAAAAGAAGGAATATTTCCTTTCTCTCTATTACTTTAAGGGCAACTTTTTTTAAATATGTATTTCACCTTTGGAAGTACAAAGGCTTGAGAATGACAAGGTATTTTTTTAAAGTTCTTTCTCTACTTCCTGTATGTATAAGATTTTAAGTAATCTCTCTGAACTTCAGTTCTCATCAGTAAAATGGGGAAATAATAATCATATTACCTATATCACGAGGTTATTAAAAGGTCAGGATAATGTGTATTGGAAAGTTACTTATAAAATCCTAATTATTATAATGATACATATTTTGTCTTGTTTCTGCTTGTCTGTAAGTGGTGTGAGGTATGCTGCTTCTGAAAGGTGAAGCAAGCATATCCCTGGATATTAATTTCTTAACAAGAATTTCTAGAATCAAAAGTTCGTATGGCAATATGCCCAACACGAAGAAAATGTAAATCATTAAAAACAACAACAACAAAAAAACCCCACATGTATTTATTCTCACATCCTAAATATCCTTAGAGAGCAAATACCTAAAGGACACCTTTGGCATTTCCTACATAAAAGATATTTTCTGTTTCCCCTATGTTAGTTATTATTAATAATTATTGAGGTACTTTAAATGCAAGAGACACAATTTTAATGAGTTTACACGGGTTAATCCATTTAATCCTCAAAATAACTATAGGAAATTTGCTATTTTTCCCACCAATGTATTGGGGAATACAGAGATTATGTAACAGATTTATGGTTAAAAATCTATACATAAGAAATTGAACCCAGGTAGATGTTTCCAAGAGGTAATATTTGTATTTTTATGCTAAATTTTGAGTTATACTACACTACAACACTTTAAGGCACTAAGTGCTATAGTATTTAGTATAACAGAAATAAAACAAATCTGACAGGAAGTCCCATTATTAAGTTTTAAGATAATAAATAAAGGTTTTTAACCACTTTAAGGATTATGACTACCACGGGCATTAGTAAGTCAGTCTTCTCTGCTTAAGAAAAAACTATAAAAGGGGGGATTGAATATGCTATAGGGTGTATTTTCAATAAAAAATACTACTTTATTTTTAATAATGTTAAGGATATCAATTTTCTTCACATTGGCCATGGTTTTATTAAAAGTAGTATGTAATTGAGGAGGGCACCTGTTGGGATGAATACTGGGTGTTGTATTGAAACCAATCTGACAATAAATTTCATACCAAAAAAAAGTCATATGTATACTAAAAAAAAATCCATTATTTCCTGAGATAGTTGAGTTATTTAATAAATAGAAGAGGATTATTTTTCTAATTATTTCATAAGAGTAGTAACCCTGCTCTGTGAATCATGCTTGCATATTGCTCAGGGAACTCTTCAACTATAATACAAGAGAACCTAATGAAACACCCAATTGGCATATAATTATATATAATTTATAAATTTATTATTTTGAGCAATTACTCTTTACTCTGTAATAAATGTACTTCCACATTTAACTGTTGGAATGGATGACTGAGCTTTTTAAAAGCAAAATTTCTTCTTAGCAATTCGTATTTTGAAAGAACCAAAATTGAAATTCACACACTTCTTGGTTAAAAAAAAAAAACAAAAAAACGTGATGCCTGAAAAACATTCAGCTCATTCCTGAATCACTATATTTGCTTGTTTTTCATTTTCATTGTATTAGAAGAAAGCTTTAATAAGGTCAAATGAGGGAAGGTACTGGCAGATAAAGTATATTAGAGTCTTTTAAGAAAGAATCACCCAACCCCCTGTGAAGGTCAGGTGAATTATTATATTTTGACTTAGTTTTGTTTTAGAGGTTGAATAAAAATCTGATAAAATAGTCAAAGGCCAGAGTAAAAATAAAATAAATTTCTGGCCATTGTGAAAATTGGAAAATAGAAGGGGGGTAGGGTGGGAAATGAATATATATAAATATAAGCTAGCAAAGCAAAAATTTCTTGGAAGAGAGAGAAGGAAAGAAAGAAAAAGAAAAAAATGAAGTTACTGTCTAATGTGCACCAACTCTGTGTATTTGGTAGGCTCAATAATTTGTGCTTATGGAACAAGTTTAAATACTATAAGCAAACTAGAATATTTAATGACATGCTTGAAGGATTTACAAACTCAAAATTATATTAAACAAATCAGTATAATCCCAATCTTAATAATGCTACATCATAAAACATCTCACAGTGTATATAAATACATTCATCACTATCACAGGGTCTATCTTCAGTTATATGTTGTTATGTTTGGGTCGTTATTTACTGCCCATATGGTGCTTTTAAAATAATTACAGGGTAAATGGCTCACATGTCCCAGTTAACATTTAACATTGTTTTGATATAAGCTTGCTTGGGCCATGCCCCTTTCCTTCTAGAGCAACTAAGACATCCTGCTACACATTGAACTACAAGACCTGCTCTACTGAACATATCAGTTGCAAATATCATTGCATTGTATGATTTCTAGTCGTAGGGGAAAAATAAATGTACATTAATCAAAATTTAATGGTACATTTATAAAGTATTCACAGTATTTCAGGAATCCATGGCAACTCATCAAGAACCAATATTCTAATTAATCTTAAAAAATGTCTCATTTAATCCACCAACCTTTGAGGAATTATCATCTTCACCATTTTTATGGATGGGGAATGAGGTTTAGGGAGATTAAATAAAAGTCCAGCATCGTGGGAGGTAAGCTTCATGTGGAAACAAGAGGGTAGGTTGAGGCTTAGGTTTCATTGTGTGGTTCCCCCCACCACATAAAGATATTAGGATTAGGAACACATACAGACACACACAGACACACACACACACACACACACACATTCAGAGGACTTGAAACATAAGCGTATACAAAAGCAAATCTGACAGAGTAAATACATATTTTTTTCCTTCCAAAAACATTTCAAAATTTTGCAGGAAGGGAAAATGCTTTTGTCCCTTTTCCTCATTTACAGAAATTAACAGGTTTAATTTCAACCTGAAACACTTTTCCCCGATATACAAAGAGATAGCTTAATAATTTCCAAGTATGATTTGGAAGTCTTATGTGCTGAAATATGAACATATAAGTACTGTCCCCTTGCATTACTAATAAAGTAGTTGGTCTCATATGGCTATCCCAGGGAGCATAAAATGAAATACATATTCATATATCCTCTATTTACTAATTTATAAGGCAGGTATTGAATATTTAATATCTGTATGAATTAATAGAAAAGCTATAATGCCAACAAAATGGATAGGCTACGCTTGAACTACTCTTCATGCGCCTCTCTCTTGGCTATCTATCTGCAGGAGAGGTAATAGATAAGGCCTGGGATTTTTAAAGTCCTTACATTTTCTTCAGCTTAAGAGCTTCTAATAAAAAGCATCTGTCCAATATCTAAGATATTCATGACATAACATTATCCAAAGTGTTGGATTACTTGCTAGGAAATCAGTGCAAAGAGGTAATACCCTATTTAAAATCAAATACCATCTGATTTCAACTTAAAATAAATTCTAATATAAAGTTCAGTTTCCTCTGACAAATTTAATTGGAGTACCTCTTTTCATTAAATTTCTAACTTCACCTGCTGGACTGACAAACGATACGGGCACATTCACTAAGAGTTCAGCTTGCAGGAAATGGGAAATAACCTTGGTGAAAGTTGCAGAGGACAACAAGTAGAGAACAGAAACCATATGCCTGATACACATTTTCTGTATATACCAAAGATTTAAACCAAAATGGGAAGACTGCAGCTGAATATTTCACTTTGTGCCTTCGAGTGTGGCATCTGTGTGCCGAAGGCTCCCACTCCAGACCACAGATTTATTTGCCATGTTTGAATCTCTAAAGATTCCTCTTTGTGATTCATTTCCTCCTCAACCACTCTGCAGAAAACTAAATTCTCTTTCACTTGCTACAGAAAGTTTTTACCAACAATAACACCACAGTACAGAGATTATTGCTTTCAGCTGCATGGGCAGATGTAGGCACACTCATGTCTAACTTGCTAATTGAATAGATCTATAAATTATCTATGAGTCACAAATAGACATCCTGCAAAAGAAGTAAATGGAGTGCTTGAATTAGCTCTCCTATTCTCCTCAATCTCTTACATTTTTAAACTTTTCTTCACATCCTAACAGCACATCATGCTGTTACTTCTGTTTTGTTGTGTTGTGTTTAATTTTCTCTCTTCATTTAAAAACATTATTTCTCTTGGTTTTGTACTTTTATTTTTCAAGTTGAAACTACTGTATTTTTCATTAAAATCAATGTTACAGAAAATATTTTCTGAATATGTGTTTCATTTCACTTCTGTGTTGGCCATCCTATTATTGCTTGTAAGTAATATTAAAATATTCTGTAAGGCAAATACCTTGTTTTCATGGGGATTGAATTTACATTTTTACTACATAGTCAAACCTCCTTTGATATTTGAGTTCCTTTCTTAGGAAATCCCAATATTGTCTCAAATTCAGAAAGCCATATTTAAATTTTGCCTTTGGGGAAACTGAGGTATACAAATTGATTTGGGCTACAATCTCAATCTTTTATATGGTTGAATAGAAATGCATAGATGAGGCATATAAATTTCCTTCAATGTTCCCATGTTTGAACCTGTTACCTACAGGGCATAATTTGATAGGTTTAACAAAAAAAAAAAAAAAAAAAAAAAAAGAGGGGGTGGAGAGAAGGTTGACTGGTTCATTTATCTGCCACTGAACTCCAATCTTGATTCATTGCATCATGGAATTTTATCATAAAAAATCAAATGTCCTTAAAATCTTACTCCTGTATCTTAGGAAAAATAATAATAAGTACAGAAGTAAGATCATTGCAGTGCTAACAACTATATTTAAGACACGTATTTATTCAGTTATTGGCAAGCAAGTTAAAATGAGTCACTTCATGTCCCTGAGCTTCACTTCTGAGCTTCACTTTTGTGTCTATAAAAAGGCAAAATTATAGCCAGTGACTCATTCAATTCCTGGGACTTAACATGCATTTCAGAAATTTTTTGTCACAAATTTCCTTCACAGAAATATGGTGACATACTATAATGTATTTGGTACAGTATGATGTATATGAATATAGCAATTTTGGAAGTTGTATAAACATATAATATTTTGTTATAATATTTGACTCAATTAAATGTCTGACTTTGGCTCAGGTCATGATCTCACAGTTTGTGAGTTTGAGCCCCACATCAGGCTCTGTGCTGGCAGCTCAGAGCCCTCTCTCTCTGCCCCTCCCCCACTTGCAGTCTGTCTTTCTCAAAAATAAATAAACATTAAAAAAAATAAAAAAATAAAATAGAGCAGAATTCTTTTGGTGGAAGAAGGCTTCAGATGTACCTGACCATTTTACATACAACATCAAATCCTCTAATAATCCTTTAATGAATAGAATATTATTTTCCACATTTTATGTGTGAAAGAAAGGGTCACTTACCCAAGGTTATATAGTTTTAAAATAGTTGTAAGATTTCTATTTAAAATGCATATCTATTTGACTTTTAAACCTTTGTTTTTATCTACTGCACTGTAATGGTCTATGGGGTTAATAACTGGGAAAACAAACACTCAAATGTGATGTTCTGAAGAACGTGTCTTCAAGGGGATATGACTCTTGGAGAGAGTTACATTTACAAGAGCACAATGTCATGCTTGGGAGATAGAATTGGGGGAATGGAGCAAGCAAAAATGGGGAGAAAGTATGAACAAGAATGCAGAGGCTTTGAGGAGACAGAAAGCAAGTTCCAGGGAATATGAAACTGTGTTTAAAATAAAGATACCAAAAAATATCTGTATAATAAAAAGATGCTTCAGTCAGAATAGTTCATTTACAGTAACCACCGTGTTTTAATGACAAAACAACAAAGCACGGTTCTCATGTATACTTGATGTTTATTATGGGTTGACTTGGTGTTTTCCTCTATGTTATCCTCACTCTTGTAGCCTATGGTAACAGAATATCACTAATTTTAACACTGCTGATTGCATTAGTTCTGTCTGCTATAACTGCTACAGAATTGGTACCTAATAAACAATAGAAATATATTTCTCATAGTTCTGGAGCCTGGAAAGTCCAAGATCAAGGTGCTAGTCATATTCTGGTGAGAGCCTGTTCCCTACATCACAGCCAGTGCCTTCTTGCTGTGTCCTCAATATGAATGAGGGGGTGGGAAACCTCTGTGAGGCTTCTTATATAAGAACACGGATCCCATTCATGTAGCCTCCACCCTTGTGACTCCAGAAGAACTCATCTTCTAATACTATCATTTTTTTGGAGTTAGGGTTTCAACTATGAGTTTCAGGGGTCACAAACAATCATACCAAAGCACTAGTTGCCTTTATGAAAGAAATAATGCACTGTCTTAAAACCTCTGCTCATTAGTAACATGCCTCACTTTTGCCTAAAATCTTTCATTGCCCAGAAAAGCCAAATACCAAATCTACATTCAAAGAGATGAAGCATAAGATCCTATCATGTGCTTAAGAGGAAACCAGCAATATTTAGTGGACAGTATTTGGAAGTGAATTCCCTCTACTTTCAGGGAACAAATGTTTCTAAACGAAGGCAAAAGAGATTCAGTTAAATGCAGTGTATTTTATGGGAATATCTGATTCAGTGCCACACTATAACTACTGAAATCCACTCAAGATCCAAAAAAGAAGTTTGGGAACAGGAGCACTATTTGGGCGAAGGCTGGCAGAAACACAAGCAGAACAAAAATCAGGACTCACTATCAGTTCTGGAGTCTAACAAAAAGAAAACCTCAGGAACCCAAGGAAATAAGACATATATCAGATAGGCTGTGTTTTCCTAATAAAAACTGCAGGTGAGGAATGAAGATTATAAAAGGTGAAATCAAATTATAATGCTTAACACTCAAACCCTAGAATAAAGTTTGCTCTTCCTAAAGTCAGCATATTGAGAGAAGAGCTGCCACTGATATCATTTAACAATGGACTTTTGGCTAATTATAGTGGAAGATGATCTAGAAATGGTTCCTGTGGACAAAAGAGAGGTCTGAGAAAAGAGAGGTGGGATTGACAGGAATGTAGAAATGCAGTAAACACACATATGGGCTACCTAACATTTTTTGTGTTTCTTGGCATTCCACCAACAACATTAAAGCAGGCACATGATTCCTTAATATGTTAAGAGATATGTTTGTGTGCATGGTGGCATGTATTCACTAAGGAGGAATGAGGATTTTAAGATGTTCAAGTCAAGGCCATATATATCCTGGAAGGGTGTAGAGAAGAGAGGAGCATACTTGATTCTGAGATAAGAAAGACCAAAATTCACAGCAACAATTTTCCTTAGTCTCTTCTTTACTTCTCTAAACCAAACAAAAGTTTTTTTTTTCCCTTGTTATAACTATAACATGAGTTATATATCATGATTGTGGCTGAGATTTTAGACTTAGTTAAGATAATTCAGATTCCTAGAACTTGTTAAGTTTTTAATGGGGACTGGATGCATCTAATTAGAGAACTTTCTATAGATAAATACACAGAGATATATATTATAGAGATCATTTTAGGACAAATACATATTTTACCTATGAAATCATATTCAAAAAAGGACTTCAAAGATCAAAGCCAGAAAAGTGATTATAAGTGTTGAGAATAAAAGTGAGGCGAAGCCACAAACAGGAGGATAAATAATGAGACCAGAGGTCATGTAAGTAAGTAGGGTTGTTTTGGCAAAATCTCAGGAATGAATAAATGATTGAGGTATGACTAATGTGATATCCCATATAAAATTACAGAAGTTATGGGTGTTTTAATACCAGTTACTAAATCCCTCTTGCTCCATGAACCAAAACTTCCCAGGGATGGGCAGGAAGATACTTGGGACATTTTACATGGGAGCCAGTGTGCCCAGGATGATACCTCCAGCCCATTCTCATAATAATATAACAGGCACTATAGTCATCCATGAAGTCAGATCTCCCATAGTCTTAATATAGGTCATTGACTATTGCCACCCATTGCTTTAAGGATGCTGTAAAGTGCCAAGACTAAGTGAGTGGCATATTATGTTTAGTTGTGTCCTCCATAAAGCAGATTCCACCATGGAGTTAGAAATACAAGGAATATCTGGAATAATGCCTGTAAAAGATAAAGGAGGTCAGAAAAAGGACTAGGAAAGGTAACCTGCAGGTTGCAATGTTGGTCTGACATATATGAATAGGGAAGGCATGGAAGAAGGATTGGATAGAAAATGTCTCACCCTATGGTGCAACTAAGAAAGGCTCATCTATCCCAACCTGAGAAAGTCTCAGGTGTAGAGACTGCCTAAAGAAGCGTTCTGGCAGAAATGGACAGGCCCCAGTACTTTATCAAGTTCAGTTACTAGCTATGGCTGAAGAAGACTCAGCTCAAATTCTGCAGTAGGTCTCAAAGTTGCTGCAGCTGGAGCTGTCAATTAAATTTACTCCTTACACCTGATTGACTGGATCTTTCTTTAAAGAAGGGACAAGTGAGCAACTTCCATGGCATCCACATATGCCTACAATGTTCTGTAGTGATGGATCAAATTCTGAACACTACATTTTACACAGGTATAAGCAAATGAAAGTACTACATAGAACTGGAATCAAAGTAAAAAAGAAATGATAGAAGATATTTAATCAAGATAAAAAATAATTAAGGAATGTCTGATAGTGCCCTGAAGTATAATAGGTAGAGAGAAAAAAAGAACATATTGATGATCGTAAATAATAAGCAAGATCCATTCCACCAGAGTGAACTTTGTAACCATGAGTATTGTACAGCAATGATAGTCTTAGAAAGTACTGCATTCCTCATCCCTAATAATATTCAAGCTGAGGTTAATTTACTACCTATAAGGGATGCTATATATGGGTTAGGAGAACCATAATAGGCTGGTCTAGGTCCCTTCTTCCTCTCTTACCATTCAGTGTCATACTGTGAGTTTTCTAATCTTACCTATTGTAGAATTTAGAGAAAGCCTCTTCATTTCCCCAACACTATTATTTTCTTTATGAGAACTGAACAACTACACAGCAGAGAAGCTTTTTGCAAGTTGTCAGTGAACACCCAAAGCTGTAGTGCAGTGCCACATTATATAGTCATGAATTACATCTCATGAGATTAATAGGAAGAAATCATTGATGTCATTCTTTGTGCTCCAAGTGCTTTTGTGCATATGATCTCATTAGTCCTCAGGGTATTTCTGCGAGGTAAATTGGAGGGCAGAAATTCTCCCTGATCCTCATTATGAAGACAGCAAAATGAACAGAAAAGAGGGCATGGCTAGCTCAGAGTTGTCTGTAATTCAGGGGTATAACTAGAAATAGAAATCATGATTTCTGGCCCAAATGCCAAAAGTGGATAATTTTAAAGCTGTTCCTGAAAATTTGTAACTTAAAACATGAACACAATCCAAGAATGACATGAACAAAGTAGTATGACCATGTGGGCCCCAGTCCACTCTCAGGATGAACTTCCATTAGCCTCTTTGTGAGGTGTAACTGCATGGAGGCTGATGTTGGGATGTGACTCCAGGGTTTTCATCAGGATGCTCACTAGGTTCCAGAATGTAAAGCAATAAAATCATAATCTGTCCTCTGAGTCAGGATGGTAGAAAAAATTAAATGGTGAGCCAGAGAAATAACTTGCCATATAACTCAGCCTGGCAAAACACAGATGCCATTATTATCACAAATTAATATGTAATTACCTGCCATGTTTCATTTGCTGTGTTCAACCAAATAGAAAAGAATAGAACTGAGCAGATAGAAGACAGCAGGCTTCAGTAGGAGGATAAAAAAAGAAAAGAAAAAGAAAACAGGAGGGGAATAAAAGCACTTAATCAGTTGGGGGAAGACCTGGATTTTTGTTGTGGTTTTGCCACTAACATTCTCTGTGACTTTGAACAGTTTATTTAATATCCTTGAATATAAATTTCCTATTTTGTAAAGTAAAGTGAATTAATAAATAATTCTGAGTCCGGTCTAGTTCTAAGATTATATTAATAACTCATATCCTTATACTTTTATATTTTACAGGCTCATATCCTGAACTACTTCACCTTGACTGACAGGCTACTAAAGATGCCATTTACAGTATCACTCCTACGTAAGCTCCTTCCATAAGACAGTAGTCCTATATTCCGGTTAACAGAGAGGATCTTTTAAGCTCACTACAAAACACAGAGATTCTTTTCTATGGTTTACTTTGGTGTATATTGTTCTTGTTTAACAGATGTTATTATGTGACACAACCATATGAAGAGACCAGTGGAAAACTAGGCATTAAGCAGAAATGGAGCAAGGTAAAACAATTTGTGATAGGAAGATGCACTCATTTTTCTTTTGTTAATATGTTTCAGGAACTGAAAGTCAGAATCATAGCCAAATTCTAGTGAGATATCACAGAAATATAAATAACTGTGATATTTATGATACTAAATAATAAACTAATCTATTGTTATGTATTATTACAGAAAACACAGTGAGTCAGGAGAAATGGGTTTCAGTTTTAGAACTGAAGTTCTAAAAAAAAAGTTCAGTTTAGAACTTTTGAGGCATTGGACAATGTTTTATTCATCCTTTCATACACGTTATAAAATTACTGAGTACTTACTATGGGTCAAGAAATTTTAGATGGTGGGCTCTGAGTGAACAACAACAATGAAAAAAGACTGTTTAATGTTTAGAAAAGCCGGTCTTGGTTTCTTTGGCTTTCAAAAATAAAGACAAATTCTGATTTTCTCTCTGACTGTATGACTCATTAGATATGACCTTGGAAATTTTACTCCTGTCCTAACAAGAATAAAGCTGAACAAATGAAAAACAACAATTCTTAGATTCATTAGGTAACTGAGGTCACAGGGCAAGCTACAACCCCTAAAACTGGAGACAGAGGTGGATTAAGAGAATCAAAACTTACCTGGAGCCCACAAACTAAAACCTGCTGCTGAAGTGGGTGATCAGCAGGAACATTTTATAATGGACAAATTACTGGAGGCCCAGTGTAGACCAGCTTGAGACTTAAAAATGTCACTGTGATGATGAATATATTATTGCTAGAGAGAATAAATGAGTAGGGATTCTGTATGATTATGGCATAAGATGCCCCTCATTTTCTTCCCTCTACATCATAAACAGAAATGTGTTTTTTTCACAAACAAAAAGCCTCTGTGAGAATTGTGGCTTGGCACTGGCTGTGGACTCTTGCAGTAGCCTTTGACCAGTTCCAGCTCCTCTCAGCTGAAGTCTCAGAACACCTGGAGGAAATGGACTTGGGCAGTTATCCACAGATGAGAAAGTCTTTGTGGAAGTCCAGGTTCAGAGAGAGAATGTTTGAGCACTCCACTGGAGCAAAAATATACATGTTTTGACACATTGGAATGGGTAACAAGACAGTTTCACTCTGCCTGTTTCACCCGTTCCTCAAGGCAGTATAGCTTAGGGCTAAGTGAGACATTCTGGGCTGTGATTTCTTGTGCAGGGATAGAGAGAGCAGGTGAGTGAGTGCCTGACTTCTGCAGCTGTACTGGATGCTGTCAAAAAGACTCCTTTTTCTCTCACAGAATCTAGAATATTAAATCAGGATCTCCATTACTAGGAGGAGGGAGGAGATCGGGAAAGTACAGATAAGATTCTCTGAGGGCATTCAAGGGATGTGGATCCTGTGGACTGCATTGTGGGCTTCACCAGGAAGATCACCCACACACCAGTGTGAAAGCCTCACTCACCTGTGAACCTCCCCAACTTGCCCTCAGCAACCCATTGACTGCACACACCTCACTCACAGGTCCTTTGTTCTCCAGAATGCTCCTTGTACATTTTCCTAAAGTCATTAGCAAGAGTGAGCTTTGTAGGTGGCTAGAGAGCATGTGCAGAAAGTACGTCAGGGTCTGGAGGCAAAGAAGAAACTACAAATTTTAACTGTAGCGCCTCCTTTGGGGAAACAAAAGAGAGGCTATCAACAGTGTTCTGGTACAATGTTGGACTGAAAGAAGACATTAAGCTTAAGAATTCTACCACAAGAGAGGGCAAGAAGTGTGGAGCAGGTGAATCTAAATAAGATCTGAGAAAGTCTCAGAATCACTAGCAGTACTGGTAGATGTATTTCTCTGCCTCTTGAAGGCAGTTAGTAAAGATTAGAGGAAACGGCTGCAACTTTACATGCAAAGACAACAATGCAAAACTCCAAAGAACATAAAATTCCAAGGAAATATGACATCATTAAAGGATCAAAAGTTTTCTAGCAACCAAACCCAAAGACATGTAGAACCATGATTTATCTAATAATAAATAATTGAAAATGGACAAATAAAGACAAATTCAATGACAGTTCAATGAAATCATGAAAATCATACACCAACAAAATAAGAAATTTAAAAGAGATAGAAATCATAAGAAAATAAAACCAGAAACTCTGGAGCTGAAGAATTCAGTAAATAAAATGAAAACAAAAAATGAGCATCAATAGCAGAATAGATCTAACAGAAAAGAGAGTCTGTGAGTTGGAAGATAGAAACTTTGAGATTACCCAGAAAAGAAGAAAGAAAAAGTAAAAAAAAAAAAGTGAAGAAAATTGAGGTCATTTAAGGGATTGCTTCAAAAGAACCACTATGCAAATCAACAGTGTTCAAGAAGAAGAGAAGGATAAGGGAAATGTAATTCAAAGAAATAATGGCTGAGAATTTCCTAATCCTGGGGAGAGATTTGGATGTCCAAGTTCATTAAGCTAATAGATCACACCATAATTTCAATCCAAAAAGATTTTCTCAGAGACACATTACAATTAAACTGCAAAAATCAAATACAAAGAAAGAATCCTAAGCAGTAAAAGAAAATTGAACCTACATTTATCAGGAAAAAAAAATGTACAGGCCATGAGATAGTGAGATGTTACAGTCACTGTTGAAAGAATAAACTGCCAGCCAAGAAGACCCTATCTTGAAAGATTATTCTTCAGAAATGAAGGAGAAAAAAGAACTTTTAAGATAAATTCATAACAACTGGAACTGCCTTGTAAGGAATTCTGAAAGGAGTTCTTCTAGCTGAAATGAAGGGACACTTATTAGTGACATAAAAAGATCTGAAAATATACAGCACACTAATACAGATGTGTATTTTGTATGTGATTAAAGTTAAGTTGTTATCAGCATAAAATAGACTGCTGAATCTCTAAGATATTTTGTCTAATCCTAATAGTAACTGCAAAGAAAACACCTGTGGTAAGTCCACAAAAGGTAAAAGGAAGAGATTCAGGGCATACTACTGTGGGAAATCATCAATTCACAAAGGAAGGCAGCAAGAGGTAGAAAGGAACAAAGGAGCTACAAAACAGGAAACAATTTAGAAGGTAGTTCTAGTGAGGCGCTTAGATCAGTAATATCTCACAACAAAAAGAGGCCCATAACCATATGGTTTTACTGGTGAAATGTACCAAATATATAAAGAAAAATTAACACCAATCCTGATCAAATTCTTTCAAAAAATTGAAGAGGAGGGACCACTCCTAAACTCATTTTATAAAGCCAACATTACCCTGATGTCAAAGCCAGATAAGGACACACCAGAAAGTTAAATATGATAAACCCACAGCTAACATCATACTTAATGGTGAAAGGTTGAAAAGCTTATGCTCTAAAATCAGGAAAAAGAAAAGGATGCCCACTCTCATCACTCTTAGTTAAGTACTGGAAGTCCTAGCCAGAGAAATCAGTCAAAATAAGGAAAGGAAGGGCATCCAAAACCAGAAAGGAAGTACTTATTTGTAGGTGATATGAAATTATATATAAAAATCCTAAAGACTACCAAAAAGCTGTTAGAATTAGTAAAAAAAAAATTCAGTAAAGTTGCACAATACAAAATCAACATACAGAAATCAGTTGCAATTCTATATTATAATGATGAAATACCTGAAAAAGAAAAACCTTGCATTCACAATAATATCAAAAACAGTAAAATAATTAGGAATTCATTTAACCAGGAGGTGAAAATCTGAAAAATATATAAATGGGAAGATATTCCATTACCAGAAAAATTAATATTGCTAAAATGTCCATACCATGTATAGATTCAATGCAGTTCCTACCAAAATTCCAATAGCATTTTTCACAGAAGTGGGAAAAAAATCCTAAAATTTGTGTGGAGTTACAAAGACTGCTAATAGCCAGAGCAATCCTTTTTTTTTCTTTTTTTTCTTTTTTTTTGGATTTTTTTTTTATTTTTCAATATATGACATTTATTGTCAAATTGGTTTCCATACAACACCCAGTGCTCATCCCAAAAGGTGCCCTCCTCAATACCCATCACCCTCCCTCCCCTCCCTCCCACCCCCCATCAACCCTCAGTTTGTTCTCAGTTTTTAAGAGTCTCTTATGCTTTAATAGCCAAAGCAATCCTGAGAAAGAAAAGCAAAACAGAAGGCATCATACTTCCTGAATTCAATCTATATTACAAACCTATAGTAATTCAAGCAGTATGGTACTGACATAGAAATAGACACACAGATCAATAGAACAGAATCAAGAGCTTAATAATAAACCCCTGCATACGTGATTAACTAATATTTGACAAGGAAGCCAATGGACAAAGGATAGTTTCTTTAATAAATTATGTTGGGGAAATGCATAATCACATGCAGGAAAAATAAATTGGACCCTTATACCACTTACAAAAATTAATGTGAAATTGGTTAAAGACCAGAAGACCTGAAACCATAACTTATAGAAGAAAACAGGGAAAAATACTCTTGACATTGTTCTTGGCAATAGTCTTTTTTAATATGACACCAAAAGCACAAGCCATAAAAAGCAAAGATCAGTAAGTGGGACTATGTGAATTAGCCACTATGGAAAATATTGTGAAGTTTCCTCAAAAAATAAAAATAGAAGTACCATATGAGCCAACAATCTCATTTCTGTGCATATATCTAAAAGAAATGAAAATAGGATATCAAAGAGATCTGCACCCCCATGTTTATTGTAGCATTATTCACAATAGCTACAATGTGGAAACAACCTGTTTCAGTTAATAGATGAATGGTTAAAGAAGATGTGACATACACATGCACACACACACACACACAATATTATTCAGCCATGAGAAAGAAGGATATCCTGCTGTTTGTGACAACATGGATGAACCTTTAGAGTATTATGCTAAGTGAAATAAATCAAACAGGAAAAGACAAATACTGTGTGATCTCACTCATATGTAATCTAAAAAAGACAAACTCAGAAACAAAGTAGACTGGGGCTGGGCAAGGGATGGTGAGGGTGGAAATATTGGTCAGTGGGTACAAACTTCCAGTTTGACAATCAGTATGTTTAGCATGGCAATATCATTAGCAATACTATATTATATGCTTTAAGGTTCCTAAGAGACATTTTAAGTATTCTTATCATAAAAAAATTAAATTGTAATTCTGTGATATGCTGGAGGTGTTAGCTAGTGCTGTAGTGGTAATTGTTTTGCAAAAATAAGTGTATTTTAATGGATTGTACCTCTTAAAATTACACAATGTCGTATGTCAATTATATTTCAACAAAGCTGGAAGGAAAAGAGTGCCTGGTTATATACTGTCAAAGCTATGCTTTGTATCTAGGCATATCTAGTAGCTTTATACATCAATGTTATCTTGCATATAGATATTGACAAAATAGAGGTCACACTGAGAATGGCAACTATGATACTCAGGAACTTGAAGTATATTATGAAGAAAACTCTAAACTGTCAAGCACAAGAACACTGGATAAAAATCACATAGATTGCAGCTTAATAGAAAGAACTTTATAATCATGATTGCCTGAGACAGTATATGTACTCACCAAACCTTTTCTCTTTTATCCCTTTGTTTGTTGGTTGGTTTACTGGATGGCTACAGAGTTACATTTCCTAGTCCTTTGGAGGCAAGTACATCCAGGTGAATGAGATGTAGCCACTAGAACACTAGCAGAAGTAAAATACACAAAACCCAGGCCTGGTACATAAGATCTCCCATGCATGATCTTTCATGTCTCTTTTACCTCTGACAATTAAATGGAAAATATAATAAAGACTTACAGGATGGTGGTATTCTGTGATAGAAAGATCCTGTGGCCCTACTGCCCTGAAATCCATCAGTAGGCTTAATTGAGTGATAAATAAACTTCATATTTATTAAGCTATTGAGATCTGGAGTTTATCTGTTTCAGCAAACAGTGCCACTTACACTAGCTAGTCTAGTACTCAAGGGCACATTATATTTCCATGTGTCACTTATTTGCCTGTTTCCTCTTACATTCATACTCTGCTCTTTTTAGCACAGGAGTTAACTCTTAAAAGTTTTTGCTTGTTTCAGGCCATGTTGCCAATTGCTTTGAGTAATAGAAGCTACTGGCAGAAGGTTGGTGGGTGAAAGGAAGAAAGAAGCCCAAATGTTTCTCTCCCCTTCTTTCAATCCCCATCTCTGACAAAATAGCAGTGGCTACATCTTTCCATGATGGATCTCCTGCAAGTAGGATTTTCCATAGTCACAGTTTCTGGTGTATGGTCTAGGCTGCTAGACTGTGGTAGCAGTCTCCTTCTTTGGGCACACCAGGCATAGGCTTAAGAGCAGCTTCCTGAATTTGCTAATCTGAGTTAACTCATATTTCCTGATTGCTCTTACAACTCTTCTAACAGTTTCATAACTGATTTTCTATAGTAAACACTTTTATTTTTTAGTTGCCTGCTATGGGTTTGTTCTCCTGGCTGGATACCGAAATGCTATCCTCTGGTTGCTAGCAATGATATATGTGAAATTAAGATATAAAATTAACCTCTACATTAGATGATATTTAAAGTCATTTCATATTCAAATAAAATAACTTCATTTCAAAGATTGAGTAGACGTGGTACAAGTAGTTTATGACTCAAAATGCTCTCAGTTGTAACAGAAAACTAAACTCAAGATGGCTTAAACAATGTAATTCAACTGCTTTCACAACCTGAAAATATAGAGATGGTGGGGTAGCACGGTTGTCAGATTCAGTCTTATTAGGGCCACAGTTCTATTCCTGTGTGTTTCACCTCCCCCTCCTCTATATACTCTTCATCTGAAGATTGCATGCTGTGTTCTCATTGGCTTAGTTCTGGATCATCAATGGTGCATCTTTGCTTACATCCATTATGACTAGCCCTAGAGCTAGACACATTGTATATCATATCCAAATCAAAAATTTGTAACACTTCCAGAAATTAGTGGATCTTTAAAGAAAATGGATGTTTTTAGGAAGAAGGAAGAGGGAGAATGGATGCCATGTAAATATTCAGCAAGTGTCCACTATAGTGAATATTTAGAATTACATTTTTTTTTTTAAATAGAACTTTTTTCTTTCCCCTTTATGTCACTGAGATCTTTAAACATGTCTGAAATTAGATTAGCTTGAATGGACTAAATCTGGTAATCATCTGCTATCTTACAGGATTCTAATAGAATCTTCAGAAAGGCAATTTTTATAGATGTAATGGGTAAAATATAATGGAAAGTTTGATCAGTGTTACACCCTTAAAATTCTCTTGTAAAAGTAGTTACTAAAACTCACTGTGAATTCAAATATAAGTGATTTTTCTAAATTATTTCAAAATATATGTGGCCAATTAGGAAGCCCATACGTAGATTATTTTCCTATAGGAGCATGAAATATATTGAGAATGATAAATACAGTGATTAATGACAATGAAATATTATAGCCAATATGTGTGTGCTTTCATTAGACACTCTTTCTAGAATTTTATGATTTATGACTTGTTAGTTGAGATCAAGCAATTACATTTTCACCAAGGTGCTATTTAATGTTCATATTAATAGGAATCATGAATACATCTGAGTGCTTAATTTGACCAGAATACTGTACTAAGCATATCTCTTTTAGTTCCCATAACAGTCTTTTTAATTTAATACTATTATCTCCATTTATAGATAAAGCTGAGTTTAATAGAAAGTAGTAAACAAGGGCTCTTAAAGTGCTAAAGTACTGTAAACAATTGTGTGACTATAATAAGACCCTTGCACTTTTCTTGATATCAGTGGATTTTTCACTATTGTAGCCTGATCTTAGCTAAATAAGCAAATTTAAATAAAGTGGAAAGCAGCATTTCTTTAGAGCAGGGGATGTTAGTATCCTCTTCAACAACAGTAACCATAAAAATAAAATCACATTCAGTTTAAAATTTCTTACTTAGCAAAGCAGAAAGAAACAAGCCATCAAAAAAGGAGTCAAGAAGTCCATGAGCTATTCATTCTCCAAAAATTGTTTCTTCTCCATCTTCACATTAACATTGGTAATATTTAAGACAGAACTAAAGAGCCCCGAAAGGAAGACAATTGTAAAGAGGAGGTCTCAGAATTCTACATTCTTTTGGCAAGAAATCTAGTCTTTAGTTTCCATATATACAGTTTTGCTTTCCATCTGATACCACAAAAATAATTATTTCTTATATGAGCCATCCTGCATGCTCCCAATATAATCTACACACAAGTCTGTGTCTTCCCCATTTTTACCCCATCTCCCAACTCCTCCCCAACTTTTGAAAACTTTCCACTGTAGTACTGGAACGTACAGGGGCTAATTAGCATAATGTCACATTTTCTCAACATTTCAGAATGTTCCCTTCTTCTAGCTCTAATAGAAGCTTGATCTTCCTCTGATGATACTACCTTTGCTGCAATCTACACAAGTAGTAAATGCTTTCTCTATAATACCCTCAAAAAATAAAGTGATTATCCTTCTAGTTGTTGACATTTTCATTATTTTTTCCTGAAAATATCATAAATTATTTATCAATAGATTATCCCCTACTACCCATATTTATTGAAATCATCCAAAGAACTTAGATCATCTTGTTTGTCTTTGAAACATTCAGTTACTGAATTTTTGTCATTATCTTCAAAATATCTGTCATGGTTTGGGGTGATTTCACTATCCACATAGATTATCATAGCACCACTGTTGACTATTCAAGTAATTGTCATCTCCACTTCCATTTATGTTGATTTTAGTTATTTCAACCATTCCCTTCCTAGGCATACCCTAGATCCAGTCATTAATCTCAGTTTCAAATATCCTACTCTCTAGCGCCTCGTATATCCAGCTCATACACTCTAGAACACTACTAGCATCAACAATCTATTCATATTTATCAATTTTATTTACTTTCAATCCCATAATGTCCTCTTTTTCCTTATCCTAGATAAGTCCCACCATCCAATCAAAATAATTACTTTTATATTAAATTTCCTTTTCCCACTTTTGCTTAATGTCTTTAACCTTTTAAATTTAACATTTTGCCAATTTTGATTCTGTATTTGTATAACTGGATGGGAAACACACACACAATCCCTTGTATCATGATAAATTTATGAGATCAAACTCCAAGTATTGCCATAAAATCTTTCCTTAGGTCAGCCACTCACTCTCCTGGATGACTATTTCAAGTTTTCTCATTTTCCTGTAAATCTTCATGCCTTCTGTTTAGTTTCATTCTAATAGCACTTCCCTCTCATTGAGAATAAAGCAAACATTAAAAATGTTCACCCTATATCAATGTATCTATCTACCTTTCCTTCTTTCCATTACTGTAGGCATACTCTGTGCATATAAATGCCAATCCTTCCATTTTGTACTAAATCTCATTGCCATATGCCTATCCAAGAACTATATACTAGTTGAACACTCTCCCTCTTGCTTCATTCAAGATTATCTAAATCATTACTAACAGCATATATTATTCTGCTGACACATATATGATACATATACATATAATTTATACATATTATTTCTCCCATTAAAAGTGAACTTTCTAATGGCACCTACTCTCCCCTTCATCTGCTACATACTTTTATTTTCCTTTTTGGAGCAAAATTCCTTGATGACATTTTTCATACTAGTTGCCTAAAATTCTGTCTACATATACTCTATTGAATTCATACCAAGGACTTTGCTCCTAATTTTTTATTGAAATTCCTCTATTAATTCATTATCCAGTCCTCATCTTACCTGACCTATCAGTAGACATTTGGCATAGGTATGCATCTTTCTTCCTTTAAGCATGGCCTTCATTTAGATTTCAAGACAATACTCTGTCTCGTATTAATTCTTTCTGGTTAATTCATTATTGTGATAGGCAGAATAATATGGGGTTCTCTAAAAGATTTCCATATCTCAATTCCCAGAAATTGTGAAGATGTTTGCCTTACATGGAAAAGGGGACTTTATAGATATAATTAAATTTAGGATCTTGGGATGGGCATATATATTATCCTGGATTATCTAGATGGGCCCAGTGTAATTATGAGTTCTCCTAAGAGGAGGAGACTGGAAGAACAGATTAGAAAAAAAAGATATGATGGCAGACACACAGGTCAGAGTAATAGGATTGCTGGCTTTCAAAATGGAGGAAAGGGCCATGAAATCCAAGTGGCCTCTAGAAGCTGGAAAAGACAAATAACTAATTCTCCCCTGGATGGTCCAGAAGGAATGCAATCCTCACAACATTTTTATTTTAACCAGTGAAACCTATTTTTGGCTTCTGATTTTCGGGACTCTAAGAAAATTAATTTGTTGTTTGAACCACTAAGTTTGTGGTATCTCGGTATAGCAGCAATAGAAAACTAATACAGGCATACTTGCCTTCGTTGGTCTCTTCTTTTCTTAACTGTATTCCAGGCATCAGTTCTTAATTTCTCTTTCCTTTTCTTCATTTCCTCTCTGCTCCCCTTTACTTTCCATCTCTTGCTTTTCTTCTCCCTTTTATTGTCCTCTTTATCTTCTTGATGATGTCTTTCAGATTCATAGCTTTGAAAAATATCTAAATAGTAATGATCCCTAAATGTTTATTTCCAGGCAGAATATCACCCTTATTCTCCAGAGTTCACTAATTATCATCTCCTCTTAGAGCTAATGAACATCTTGAAAATCACAAATTCAATTTTTTTTTAAAAACAAAACTCATCCCTTACCACACACACACACACACACACACACCCCATAATAATTTTCCTGTGTTCATTAATTACAATTCTATTCTTTCAGTTCCTCAGTCCAAAAACTTTGTAGTCATCCCTAAGTCTTTTTTTTTTCCTCAAACCTCACATCCAACTCATTAGGAAATACTGTTTGCTCTAATTTTAAGATATATCTAAAATTATACCACGTTTCACCAGCTACATTGTTACTATCTTCACCCAATTTACCATTTGTTTCATCCAGATTATTGCAAAAGCATTCTACCTTGATCCTCCTGTGAATGCCCTTCCTTACCTATAGTCTAACTTCAGCATGTAGCCAAAGTAATCCTATGAAAACAAGCTTCTGTATGGCTTGCTCTTGTTCAAAGCAAACACTAATGTCTTCACAATGATGGAAATACCTTAGTATGTGACTTCCTAATTGCTTTTTAGATGTCGTCATCTTCTACTCATTTATTTGCTTTTTTATTAATTACTGAAAAATTGGAACCTTTGCTGTTTCATGCTCACTGGAGGACTGGTGCTGCATAAGAATATTCTCTCAGAATGCTCTTCTATCAAACATCTGCATGGCCCACTCCTTTACCTCCAGTAGGTCTTTGTTCAGGTATCTATTTTCTCAGTGAGGACTTTCCTTGCCACCTTTGTTTATGTCATAATGTTTTCAAATTGTCACTCCCTATCTACCAGGCCTGTTTTATTTTCCCCAGTAGCTCTTACCACCATCTCATATACCATATAGTTTGCTTGTATATTTGTTTTTTGTCTACTGCTATCCAGGATGCAAGCTCCATTAGACTAGAGATTTGTTTCACTTACTGCTATATCCTTGGTATAAAGAACAATGACTAGAATGTACTAAGGGCTTGATAAATAATACTGGTCACATTTAAATAAATATACGTTCTCCATATAGGCCTTAGAGGGCAGATATAATGAGAATAAGATCAAGAATTAGGTTCCTTTACAGATCAATTTCATAACTTTCAGTAATTAATACATTTATTTATTCATTTTTTATTCAGGAAGCATTTATTCCTTGTTCATTATGATCAGGTTATTCTTACAGGCATAAGACATACAGCAAAGAAGAAGATTCAGTCTGGACTTTGAAAGATTTTTCTCAGCTAGGGAAAAAAAAAATCGCAAAATGAAGATAATACAGGGAAGACTATGGTAAGACCCACAATAAAAACAAAAGTGAGGAAGCTTTATGTGTATAGTATGATGATTTATAGAAACATATATTTTAATCATGACAATTACAGAAAAATAATGTTGAGCATTTCTACTCTCTGAGCCTCTGTTCAATCAATCTTTAAACTATGGGTTATATTTGCTCTCTACACCTTCCCAAGGACAGTCACTTGGATAATATATTAATTACTATCAGCTCCAGAAAAATTAGGTTTCTCATGATCTTAACATGTGCAAGGCATGCCAATTCATTTACATTTAGCCAGGATGCAGGTCAATCTTATTCCCTACAAAAAAGCAAGATATGTCAAACAGTATACAACATAATTATATTGCTAGGTCTAAGAGTACTTTTTTCTCCAAATAGATTAAATCACTTCCACATAATATTTTTTGATGTTCTCCTAAGATAGATAAAGGCTGCTAGCATCATAGATTTATCTTTTCTTAGACTCACCAGGGCCAAAAATAATACTGCTAACTTAGGCCATCCTTCTTGTAAATATTCATCATCATGCCACAAGTTAGATCCAGAGACAGAGAGTAGATGGACCAGGACCAATTCATCACTTTTACTTGAAGGAGCATATATCCTGTGGACTGCAAGTAGCAGCATTTTATTTAGATATGGAGGTTGGCATTAATATTATTGAACCTCTCGGTATTATCGGGAGCATAATTTAATGTGGTTTATGTAGATTTCCTTTATGGTTTTTATGCCCCAAACCTCTAAATATCGCATAAAATATATGGATAATAGGAAAATATGCATTCATTAAGTTAATAGTGAAAGCCTGTAATTGCCATAAAAGCAAATCAGTTAGATTAAATGGTTACAATATAGTCATATAGAAAATTAATTCCAACAGTGATAATCACTATTATCTGAAATCCGTCATTAGGAGAGAGGCATGTTGGAAAATTAAAAAAAAAAAAAAAACTGTGCACATGCTCAAAGTCATAGTCTTTTTTATTTTCACCTCCATTACCTTAGTCCATGTTTAATGTGCTTCATCTCCCAGAGTGAAATAAGTAATTGTCATATTTCCTATTATTACATAAGTAGACAAAATAGGACAAAAAATATCTTGTTTTAGCCTATATTGTAGAAACTGCATTGCATTAAGAAACTGACTCAGGTACTGTTTCCATCTCTGTCATTTACTAGCTCTGTGATCTCAGGAAAGTAATTAAATTTGGTGGATATTTTATTTCACTAACTGGAAAATGGGACTACATATATCTGTCCTGCCCACCTTAAAAAATGATAAAAATTTGATGAAATCGTGTATTTGCAATTTTTGTTTTTACAACCATAAAACTACTGAGATGTAAAGCATTTTTATTGCATTATTTTAAACTTCATTATTAATTGTATTACTTTTCAATGAATAAAACACAGCTTAAAACCATATCACCAAAAACCAATTTAGCAAATACTTCTAATTCAGGGTCCTATCTGAGGACTCTCAATAAATCAAGTGCTTATAGCCTAATAGTTACCGCAATTACTTCTTGATTTTGACCCTTCATTAAGAATACTACTTTAATTTTGACTTTTAATACTTGAATTTCTGTTCTTAGTTCTCTAATCCTCTTTCTGATGATTTCTGCTATGACTGTATCTTCTACTGCAAATGCTTGTGGGCTGACTGTGTAATCCTGACAGGTCTACATTCTGATTATCATGTTTCACTTGTACAAAGCCAAAGTCATCATTTTTCCCAAACCTTACACTTTTTGTTTTTTTAGGCTCAAATTATTGGAGTCCCTTTTTAGCACCTCTTTCTTTCTTCCTCGCCTCTTCTATCCAGTCTCTTATTTATACCTCTTCTTTAGGTCTTGCTCCCATCGTGACACACATTGGCAAGCACTCTGGGATTACCTTCATCAGTAAAATATATTACCCAATTCTATATGTAGGGCTTTACTTGCCTATCTATTGGACTCAACTGCAGGGTCCTTTATATTTCCTGATTCTAGCATAAGTATTAATTAATGCACAAGTCACTATTTCCATCTAGATTCTTGTTTTAACTCTTGCATTCATCTTTCTTTATTGTTTTGTTTTGTTTTGTTTTTGATATTAAGCCCTCTTTTGCAGGGCTTAATTTAATTTAATTTAATTTAATTTAATTTAAATCTAGTACAGCTGCATAAGTTCTCTCTGCATTGGATAAACTCTGTTTTGCTGGTATTAGAGGAAGGTATAAGGCATACATGTCAAATAACTTTATCAAATCCACATTTGTGATTCAGATTCTGATATTTCCTGAAACATATCCCAAAGTTCCTTTCAAATGTCCACACACTAAATGTTTATTTTTACTTATTTTTATTTACCAAATCTTTATTTTTAAGTAACTTCTGTTAGGATATCATTTACACAAAATAAAATTCACACTACTTAGGTTAACTTAGGTGAACAGCTTGATGAGTTTTGACAACTTTATGCACCCATATAACCAATCCCATAATGACGATATAGAACATTTTTATCACTCCATATTTGCCTCCTGCCACTTGGCAGTCACTTTTATGCCATATTTAGCATCGGCAACTGGTGACCTATGGATCCTTGCTTCCAACTCAGGCCCAAGTGGAAATTTCAGGAATCAAAGATCCCTGAAATGTCCTTCAACACACTCTGTTGACAAAGCTTAACTTTGTGCTCACTTTAAAAGTAAAATATTTGACAGTACCTCATTGTTTATTACAGAACATAAATTGAAAAGTACAGAGTTTAGAGATAAATTGATAAAAAGTGTGTATGATAAGTGTCTTTAAATTTATAAGAAGCTGCCAAATTTTTTTGAAAGTGCCATTATAGTCTCCTATCAGCAATGTGTGAGAGGTGCATTTGCAACACACTCCCTTCAACTTTTGGTACTGGCAGTCTTCATAATGCTAGCCATTCTCAGGAGTCTGTAGTAGTACCTTGTGTTCTTTTTAAAGACTTTATTTTTACTGCAGTTTTAGGTACACAACAGAATTCAGAAGGTACAGACATTTCCCATACAACCCCTGCCCCCAGACATGCAGACTTTCCCATTAACAATATCCCCCATGAGAGTGGTACGCTTGTTACAGTGCTACACATTGACACATCATAATCACCCAAGTCCACACTTGACATTAGAATCCACTCTTGGTGTTGTGAATTCCATGGATTTGGACAAATGTATAAAGACAGTATCCATTAATATAGAATCATACTGAGTATTTTCACTGCCCTAAAAATTCTCTGTGCTCTGCCTCTTCATCTACCCATTTGCCAATTCCAACCCATGGCTAGCACTGTGAGGGTACAAGGGTAGAAAGGTAGAATAAATTAGTGTTTGAATTGGTAGACTGAGTAAAGAAGATCGCCCTCACCAATGTGGGTGGGTTTCGTCCAATCTGTTGAGGATCTTAATAGAACAAAAAGGCAGAGGAAGGGTGAATTGGTTCTCTTTGCTTGAACTATGACTCCTATCTTCTTCTGCCCTGGGACATCAGTACTTCTGGTTCTTAGACTTTCAGACTGACCACGATTTTGATGCCATTGTCCACCTAATTCTCAGGCCTTTGAATTGGACTGAATTATACCAATAGCTTTCCTGGTTCCCCAGCTTGCAGTTGACAAATAGTGAGACATCTCAGCCTCTATAATTGTGTGAACAATTATATATATAATTTAAATATAGATAGAATTATATCTACATCTAGATATTTATATAGCTATATTTATAACATATGAACAATATATTTGTATATAATCATACAATAATAAAATGTTAAATAATATATAATTGTGAGAACCAATTAATATATAAGTATATATCATTACATATACATATCTAAATATATATGTAGATGTTTATGTAGATATATTTATAGGTTATATATCTCCTATTGGCCCTGTTTCTCTGGAGGACCCTGACTAATATAATGGGGAATACTCATTTGACATATTTTGAGGTGATTCAGAAGGCTGCAAAATTAAGTAGTTCCCAGAGAAAGAGCAAATTCTTCAATAGTTTCAGGCTATCATGAGAACTGCCTTGCCTGTGCCAGATCTGTCTTTGCCAGATCCAAAAATGCTAGAGGTATCCATGGCATACAAGGACGTGGTACCATCCAAGGGAGGGATCCCTTGGTTCTGGAGTGATACCATGGGTTCTGCAGCAGAAAACTCAATGTTTGAAAATCAGCTCCTTGCAAACTATAGTCTCCAATAGAGACTAAAACAACAAATCACATTATGACTGAAGCTGCCCTTCATAAGTTGTCACAACTACAAGTACAGCTCCAATCTTTTTATGATTTAAGTGAAACATTTGAACTACTGCTGTAAAGCAGGTCACATTAAAAGTGACCCAAATAGCCATATCACCTACATCAGTCTCTCCAAATCCTCTCCCTCAACTCACACCCATGGCCTCATGTAATGGCCCAATCATTTTAACAAGAAGGAAAAATTGTGACCTTCCTTCACAAATATGATGGTGCTATTGTACTACACTACTGTGCCACTTAAGAGTAACATAAAGTTCACTAATGTAAGCAGAGCCAGGAATAATATAGTCATCTACTTTACAGAGACAATGAAGTAGCTGAAGTACAAGTACACCTTATTTCCTATGTAGTAAAATATACCCTGGTTGGTTAATCAGGAGCTAGACATAACTAAAGGACAATAGACAAGGAGCCATGGTAAGAAATATGTCCATGCAATACTGTTTTTATTACTATAGCTTTGTAGTACAGATTGAAATCAGAAAGTGTGATACCTCTGGCTTTGTTCTTTTACCTGGGGATTGCTTTGGCTATCCAGTGTTTTATGTGGTTCTATTTTTTCCCCATTTCTGCAAATAATGTCACTGGTATTTTCATGGGGATTGTATTGAATCTATAGATGGATTTGAGTAGTATAGACATTTTGACAATATTAATTATTCTTATCTATGAAAGTAAGATGTCTTTCCATTCATTTGTGTCTTCTCCAATTTCTTTCAGCAAAGTCTGGTAATATTCATTGTATGGATCTTTTACTTACTTGGTTAAACTTATTCCTAAGTATTCTATTGTTTTGATGCTCTTGTGAATGGGATATTTTGTTAGTATATAGAATCACAACTGATTTCTGTGTGTTGATTTTGTATCCTGCTACTTTATTGAATTTGTTGATTAGTTCCAAAAGTTTTTTAGTTGACTGGGATTTTCTAGACACAAAATCATGCCATCTGGAAATAATGACAATTTTACTTTTTCCCCCCCATTTTTGTATGTCTTTTATTTTTATTGATTTATTTATGTATTTATGTATTTATTTATTTATTTATTTATTTATTTATTTATTTATTTTTGGCTTGTCTTACTACTCTGGCTAGGATACCCAGTACTACAATGAAAAAGAGTGATGAGAATTGGAATCCTTGTCTTGTTTCTGACCTTAGATGAAAAGCTTGAATTGAGTATAAGTCTGGCTATGGGTTTGTTGTGAATGGCTTTTTTTTATGCTGAGGTATGTTTCTGCTATACCCATTCTGTCGAGGGTTTTTATCATGAAAGGTTGTATTTTGTCAAATGCTTTTTCTGCATTTATTGAACTGATTATGTGATTTTTATGATTTATTCAATTAATGTAATGTATTACATTTATTGATTTGCATGTGTTGAATCATCCTTGCATCCCAGGGATAATCCCACTTAATCATTATCTATAATCCTTTTAAGGTGTTCTTGAATTCAATTTGCTAATATTATGTTGAGAATATTTGCATCTATATTCATCAAGAATATTGATCTATAGTCTTTTTTGTTTTGTTTTGTTTTGTTTTGTTTTTGTTTTTGTTTTTGTTTTTGTTTTTGTTTTTCTTGTGCACTTATCTGGCTTTCTTATCAAGGTAATCCTGGCCTGGTAGAATGAGTTTGGAAATGTTCCTCCCTCATTTTTTAAGAAGAGCTTGAGAAAAACTGGTGTTAATTCTTATTTAAATGTTTATTTGAGTTTGCCAGTGAAGCTATCTTGTCTTAAGGTTTTCTGTGCTAGGAATTTTTTGATTACTGACTCAATTTCTTTACTCATCATCTATCTGTTCAGATCATGTATTTCTTTATGATTCAATCTTGGTAGGTTGCATATTTCTAGAAATCCATCAATTTCTTGTACATTATCTAATTTATTGGCCTGTAATCTTATGATCCTGTGTATTTTTGTAGTATCAGTTGTAATGTCCCCTTTTTCATTTCTAATTTTGAGTCTTCTATGTTTTTTTTTTTCCTTAGTCTAACTAAAGATCTGTCAATTTTCTTTTTTTTTTTTTTTCAAAGAACCAACTCTTAGTTTTGCTGACTCTTTCTATTATTTTTTCTGGTCTCTATTTAATTTATTTCTAATCTGATTTTTATTAACCCCTTCTTCCATTAACTGTGGGCTGAATGTGTTCTTCTTTTTCTAGTTCTTGAGGTGTGATGTCAGGCTGTTTGAGATCCCTTCATATCTTACTTTATGCATTTATTGCAATAAACTTTTCTCTCAGAACTGCTTTTGCTGCTTCCCATAAGTTTTGATATGTTGTAATAGAAGCAGCATGGTACTGGCACAAAAATAGGCCTATAGACAAATGGAACAGAATAGAGAGCCCATAATTAATGCCTTGTATCTACAGCCAACTAATATGTGACAAGGGAACCAAGAACACCAAATGGGGAAAGAACAGTCTCTTCACAAATGTGTTGAAAAAGCTGAAATAACACACGCAGAACAAACTGGATATTTATTTTACACAGCTCACAAAAATTAACCTGAAATGGAGCAGAGATTTAAACATAAGACTTGATACCATAAAACTGTAAGAAAATGTAGGGAAGAAACTCCTTGGAATTGGTCTTAGCAATGATATTTTGCATATGACACCCAAATCACAAACAACAAAAGCAAAAATCAATAAATGGGACTACATCAAATTTAAAATCTTCTGCACAGCAACAGAAACAACCAAAATGAAAAGGCTACAGAATGGGATAAATTTCTGCAATATATATATCCAAAATATATAAAATAATTATATATCCAAAATATATAATATCCAAAATATATAAAAGTACTCATAAAAATCAATAACAAACAATCTGACATCCAAATGGTCAACAGGTACATAAAACGATGTTTGACATCACTAATTATCAGGAAAATGCAAATCAAAACTACAATGAGGTATAACCTCATACCTGTTGGAATGCCAATAATCCAAAAGATAAGCTATAACAAATGATGGTGAGGATGTGCAGAAAAGTTAGTGGGAAGGGGCACCTGGGTGGCTTAGTCGGTTGAGCGTCCAACTTCGGCTCAGGTCATGATCTCACGGTCTGTGAGTTCGAGCCCCGCATCAGGCTCTGTGCTGACAGCTCAGAGCCTGGAGCCTGCTTCAGATTCTGTGTCTCCCCCTCTTTCTGCCCCTCCCCTGCTCATGCTCTGTCTCTCTTTCTCTCTCTTTCAAAAATAAATAAACATTAAAAAAAAAAAGTTAGTGGGAATGCAAATTGGCTCATCCACGGAAGAAAACAACATGGAATTTCCTCAAAAAAATAAAAATGGAAATACTATATGATCCATTAGTTCCACGTCTTGTTATATGCCCCTGTCCTCCAAAAAAAGAAAACAGGAATTTGAAGAGATATCTTCTCCCCCTTGTTTGCTGCAACATTATTCATAGTAGTCAAGACGTGCAAATAATCCAAGTGTCCACCAAAAAATAAAGAATATATGATAACACACACACACACACACACACACACACAGAAATATTATTAACCCATGAGAAAGGAGGACAAATTGTCATTTACAGAAACATGGATGGACCTTGAGCATATTATGCTATGTGAAATAAGTCAGGCAGAAAAAGACAAATACTATATGATATCACTTATATGTGCAACAAAAAAGTTAAAAGTGAAAAAAACCCCACAAACAGTAAAATTGTGGTTACCAAGGGACAGGGGGTGAGGAGATCAGATATGTTATTTATGGGTATAAACTTACAACTGGTAGAAATAAGCTCCAGAATTCTAATGTTATAGTGAATATAGACAAGAATATTTTATTATAGTTGACAAACTTGCTAAAAGACTATATTTTACCTATTCCAACCACTAAAAAAAAATGATAACAATGTAACATTATAGAGGTGATAATTATTGTTTCAATGGCAATCATATTACAACATATAAATGTATCAAATTAACATGCTATATACCTTAAGTTTATGCAATCTTATGTCAAATATATTTCAACTAAGGAAAGAGAAGTATGTGAACATGTGGATGTAGTAATGACATTATACAGAAAGCATAAAAATAGTTTTATCTAGTGTCAATGCTCTCAGAAAGTATCTATCTCAGAAGTAATTTTCAAAAAATCAGTGGGCAGGATCATTGTTTCTGTGTATGTCAGTCAGACTTTCCTTTCCTTTCCTTTCCTTTCCTTTCCTTTCCTTTCCTTTCCTTTCCTTTCCTTTCCTTTGTCAGACTTCCCTTTCCTTTCCTCTCCCCTCCACTCCTCTCCACCCCTCCCCTCCCTTCCTCCCCTCCGCTCCCTTCCTCCCCTCCCCTCCCCTCCTCTCCTCCCCTCCCCTCCCCTCCCTTCCCCTCCTCTCCCTTTTCCTTTCCTTTCCTCATTTACATCAGTGCTGGCCCAATGGGCCAATGAACATGGTTGCCATTTTGGCAGAGATAGAGGCTATCCACTAGTTCAATAATGTAGGCTTCTTCTTATCAAAGCTGATCCAGTTACTGCCACTGCCAGAATCAGAGACAAAGATTGAGCTCTAAACATGGCATACTGCCTTCAAAATACCTGTTATGTACCTGAAGACATGGTTAATCAGATGTCTTTCAACCTGGAGAATGTAGCAATTTACTCTTTCCCACAAGTGATACCTACTATGAAATGAATTTGCTTCCCACAAACAATAATAATATATGACTCCTATAATTATTTGTGTGCTGGTATCTGATCCTATGCAATATTACCTTAGCCTAAAGGATCATTTCATGGCAAAAGAAGACCATTTCAATAAGCACAAGTATCTTATTATATGCCCCACATTCAAGAAACAGGACTAATGATATGCTGTGATGATCTATTAAGGCTCAGTCAGGATGTCAGCTTGGAGACAGCAACACAGTAGAGTTGAGATATTATTCTTCAACGTCTGGTTAATATGCCAAACTAATAACTAATATATAGTGCTATGTCTCCAATAGCAAGAATTTAAAGTTTCGTGAATTAAGAAGTAAAATTTGGATTGGCCTTCTCTAGTAGTTGCTGTTGGTACATGTAATAGAGTCTGACTTCATTTAATAATGTTAACCCTTGATGAATGCTGCTTTTCCCAGAAAGGTCTTGAAGTCTATGCCTCCTTCCTGAACTATCCCCCAACCAATGACTGAATGAAGTGGGGTACAGAAGCCCACCCTTATTTCCTCCTGGTGAGACAACTCTGTGGTACGATTCATAATTTCACATGAGGTCAGGTTGAAGCTAGACTTAGCTGAATCCATCTTTGACTAACATCTTTCTCTTCCATATTCTACGTCTCTCACTCCCTTAAAGGCTTCACATTTAAAAGCACATATTCAATGAATCCACTGCAGAAGAATCTCATCTCAGGATCTTCTTCTTGAGAACCTGGGCTAAAATAATTTGTAACACACATGGTCCTATAAAATAGACTATAGGAGTAGGATTCTAGGGTTGGTTTACTTTCTGGCCATATTATAATTAGGACCCCATCATTTGTGAAAGGTGAAATATTTATAATTCCTGGCACGCTGAAGAAGTATAACTGCTAAAATGTTCTCATTTAGTGAATTGGAAGTGGATGTAGCTGTTAAGGATGCACAATTTGGTGCAAAAGCTCAGACATTTGAGAAGTAGAGGAGAAAGAATAATTATAAAGACTGTGCCTATTTCTAAGCATAATTTATGCTTTGAGTAGAGGAAATGACTGGCTCAAATGAGCAAAGCTCTATATAATGCAAAGTATGAACACCAAATATTCTCTTTGGTAGCATTTGAAGAGCCTCTTATCTCTTGGAGTCAGATGACAGATTGAACTAAAGACTGGGCACATAATTAATTGCAAGAAGGGCTGAACTTGAGAGGAGGCTGAATTTTCAGTCAGGAATTAAGCCTCCTATGCCAAAGTCAGGGGTCTACTATTATAACCAGGTTATCTGGGTAGACTCAAGAACCCTGATGTCTCCAATTACAGTGAACACTCTGGGATTTCAGAAGTTATCCACTTTCTTTTTCAGATGATTAGTGGCCCTGATTTGATGGAAGACTGAGGAGATGCCTCATAAAACCATGCTTTTTTCTCTTATGGTCTTCACGTATCTGTCCTACTAGCCACTAGACAAATAAATAGAATCAAATTTAAGCATAATCGCACTGGCGAGCTCTAGGACTTCTAACGGGGGAGGATGATTATATCCCAAACGTGCTGCAGGGTTTGGCTAACATGTACTGGCAAGAAGTAGGAGAATTTGACTGGGAGTAAATCCTGAGGGTGATGGATGAAGAAAGGCAAAACATATGGCTGGATAAAGAAGATTTTGTTAATATGGGGGAACTCTCTCTTGACACAGTTTAATATTTTGCCACAAGTCTTGGGAGCCAGTTCTAATGCTCTTCTGAGATGACTGATGGGATATTGGAAAAGTCTATGAACCTCATCAAATTGGTATGAGTGCCAAGATTTCTATGGCTACTAATGAAAGATGGAAACAAGAGCTCAGAAATGGACATGCTAAAATGAACTTGCTGTTAAAAAACAACAACAACAACAACAAAAAAAACAAGATATGGGTATTCTTCAAGTGGGCTGAGAGGATGTGTTGTTTACTAAATGATAAGGAATGTGTTCATAAGGGCAGGCATCAGCACCTTTGAGAAATCCAGTAGTGGCTGTCTTCTAGTCAATTGGATGTAAACTTTTTCTCTTTTAAATTGCTATAGCATTTGATTATGTGTTGTTTGTGGGAATGTAACCAAATCAAACATGTTATATTAATATTTGTGTTCTTGTCTTCCATATATTCCCATTTCCTCCTATTTGATTCTGAGCACTTAGTACTATGCCTGTTACATAGTACCAATTAAACCCACCTTGGTTAAACTTTTAAAAACAAAGTCAGTTTATATCACCTGAAACACCACACATACTATCTTGCAAATAGTAGTCACTCAATAAATAATTGTTAGAATAAAGTGAAGTTACACCAACAAATTAATCTTCCTGCCATACCATTATCATAACATTAGTGCTCTACACAAATGTCTAAAATGGTTTTCTATTAAGTTAGAGAATAAAATTAAACTTTTGTGTTATAGTCAGAGTCTTCCAACATCTGTTCCTAACTTTTGCATCTGTTCCTAAACATTTTATCTAGACTCACTGTTTACTTTACTCTAAATTAACCTTGTGCTTGAACCAAAGTAGCTTTTTACATTCTACCCCCAAATATTCTCTGCACTTTCCTCCATCTTAAACTTTTACATTCTTTTATTTTACATTCATAACTGGTATCTAACCATATTGGATAGATAGGGAAAATAATTAAGTAAATACCTATTTTATGCCTCACAGAAAGTAAATTCATCCCTATGGCTCCCCAGTGTGTGTGTGTGTGTGTGTGTGTGTGTGTGTGTGTGTTGCAAAGACTAGCGGTGAGGGCAGGGGCTGATAATTCCTACAGCATTTTACAGGCATCATGTTTCTCCTTTTTATTTCTATTTGCTCTCTTGAGCCTGAGCTGCTGAGAGGCTTCTGTATCTCACTGTTCTGTTATTGGTGAAAGTATCCAAGAGCCACTATAAGCACTGATAGACTCTCTCTCTACTATCTGTACTTCTGGTTCAGTATATGCTGGCAATTTCTGTTTGAATAAAATTCTGCAATCTAACAGTCAATGTGGAAATAGTCAATTGTAAAACTGATAATCCATTAGACAGAATTAAATAAATTATTCAAGAGAAGTTTTGTTCTTAGAACAGTGATCAGGCAAGAATTTCTCCTGGATGTCTTTATAATAAAGAAACCATGTAATGTAAGAAATTATCCTGAACATAATGCTTAAAATATAAACAATGAGTTTGGTAGAACTGTTAATTTCAATAAGTTTTAATATAGTAGACTAATAACCACACTAAAGTATAGTTCAAAATAAAAACCTCCATGGGTACCCAATGATATACAGTCTAGTCACCAACTCTCTGTTACTTTAATTACAACTGGTATCATACTTCAATTGGCCACTCCTTGTTATCTTCCTCTCATGTTATAGCAGCTTCCATTATTGCCTATCTGAATGCTTTTCATTCCTAGTAATATTTTTGATAATTGTTCTCACAATGACCTCTCTTCAGGTAAGACTTTAATCATCCATCATGGTTCACTCTAAATTCAATTTCTTTAGGATTTTGTTTTTCTTAGCTGTGTTAATCCAATTTAAAAAAACCTAAAAACTTGTAAGTAGCACTGATAAAGCATCTCTCCTTGACAAAACTTAAGTAACACTCCTCTGAATCTGCTCCCCAACTGGGTCTCAGCCTTTTGAAATTCTCTGTTCAATTTTAGCAAGAATCTTATTAAAGTTAGTAAAGAATTACCTCTTAGTATTTTTCTACCCCCTGACCACCTCTCCACACACTTCTTGATTATAAATCCCTACTTTTACTTGTACTCAGAATTAAGCCCATTTGTATACTGATGTCTATTTAACCATATTACGAGTCCTGAGTAAATCTGGTTTTATCACTTTAATTATTGTTCAGCTCTGGTTTTCTTTGACAGGATGTACTATCTGAAGTTCTGAAATCTGGTAATAGCAATCATCTTTTATCATCTTCTAAAATTTATTTTCCCTTTCCAAGTGCATTTATCTCATTTTTGAAAGGAGACTATAAGTCTTCCAGAAGTAAACATTAATTAATAATCTTACTGATTGGTTAGAGAAAGTTCTGCATTTTCTCTAAAGCCAATATACCTCTCAGAAAAATTCCCTCCTATTTATTATACTTTGGTTTTTTAAACATCTTTATAAAAGTTTTGTAGAGCATCCTTCTACTACCAATATTACTTTTATTATTAACAATATTACTATTATTTATTAATAACACCAACATTTATTAACGGCAAAGTAAATATCAGTGCTATACTAAGAACACCACCTATATTATCTCCTTTAATACTCTATTAACTGTATCGTTTTGCTAATCTTATTCCATTGCTAATGCACTGCTTTATAACTGTGCTATCTGAAAGAGAGAAATCAGCATAAAAATCTATTAGTACAGTGACCGTATTATTATTATTTTCTATTTGACTAGTGTAAAGCTAAACTTATCTATCCACTTTCATGTATGTCCTCTATTTTCTCTGAAGGGGAAATAAATCACTGCTCATAACAGAAACCACAGAAACTGATTTTTCCCCTTCTTTCCTTAGTTCTTTCCTCCTCTTTTCCTTCTTTCCTTTCTTATTTTAGGGAGAACAATCACACCATCCCAAGACTTGAGTAAAATCTAAAGGCTGTATAATATTTCAGGATTATTTTGAATCACAATAAGTTGAGAGAATTTTGTTTCTGTTCTACTTGGCATAAGACTCTACACAGGCACTTTTAAAACTAATTATGTAACAAAGAGCTCATGAGAATTTACATTATTTTTCTCAGACGCCACCTCCAGAAAAAAAGAATTTCCTACTTTCTTGGCAAGTTAGTTTGTACATATCCAATTTTAGATATTGAGCATCAGCCAGTTTAGTTTGAGAGGAGACTGAGATACTTATATGCAATAAAAATATTTTTGCCAGATGTGCCCTGATTGACCAAAAAAGTAACATTCCATTTGGGAAAAAATGTGATAGACTATGCTTGAAGTGTTAGAATCCTCACCCATTCTTCTTTTAGAGGAATGTGTAGTTACTCATTATTATTCAATGCACAAGTATAGAGTTATTAAATTATTATCTATAATTTACAAGGTTGATATATAGTTATATCACATCAGGAAATAATCCATATATTAAAGTTAGAGACATATTAACAATTCATGGGAAATTATCTGATAATAGCAAGAGAATTCCATGCTTAGGTACATGCTGCATGATATAAAAATGTATTTAACAAGGAACAAATAAATGAGGAACTGAAATGAAAAGTCTCTTATAGTAAGAAAAACATTAATACACATTTCTCTGTCTACAATTTATTCTATTTAAACCTTTAAAATGAAAGCATAAATAATTCAGCACAGTAGTAATCATCAGTGATTTCATCAAGTACATCGATTTCAAGACTGAATCTGAAAAAAACATATGAATCAAAAAGCAAATCACATATTAAATGAAAATTCTTTCCTTTTTAAATTTAATACCCATGAGTGGACTGTAAGATAGAAAAAGCCACACCTTGGGGTAATATCTGGCTTCTAATTAGCATTTTGGCTTTCTTAGGAAGTTTCTCTACTATCAGGTCACAAACCTCCAAAATTCGATCATTCCAAACATCGAATAGGAGTTACCCACCATGTATACAAAGATTTTGACACTAGGCAGGATAACTGACATGAAATGTTTTAACACCTTTAGAAAAAAATGACAAAAAACTTGATAAAAATATTAGACACTAATGTTTATAAAATCCTTCCTAGATTAAAAGAATATCATTGTATATATACACTCACTCACTCAAACCTTACAACAAACATGTGAAGAAGTTACTAAGATTATCTCCATTTTGTAAATGAGAACACTGAGTCTTGGTGAGGTTAAGTAACTTGCGCAAAGTCATGCAGAAATACAAATATCTGCAATCTAAACCCAGTCAGCCTTTAAGGTCTGTGTTCTTAAATTATGCAAGACTATCCCTCCATGACTACTATTGGCTGAAGTATTTCATAAAGATAATACTCCAAACAAGTATCATTAATTTCTATGAGCAGAGGTCATAGCAAATATCAGTAAACTATTCATCTGAGTCCAATCAGCTTGTTACAAGGAAATCAGGTGAAGTCATCTAACTGGTTGGTAAAGGAGTTACATTCACATTTAGCCCTAATTGAAATGGAATCAAGTTATGACCTACCCATAATACAATTAAACACACACGTGCATGCACAGACTGTTAAGTTCAGTACTACCAAAATTGTGTTTTGGACATTGATATCATTTTTCTTGGGCATAATTTAAACCTGGCCTAGAAACTGATTATTCATTATTATACACACTCTTCCAGAGAGTAAAAATAACAGCAATCTCCACCTCATATTTTCAAACCTTGTATGTCTTGTAAACCAAACCAGTATAAGAAAGGATTATTATAGGTCAACCTCATTCATAAATATACATACAAAAAGCCTAAATACATACAGCATTAGCAAACCATATCAACTAATGTATTAACGTCATATATCATGTTCAAGTTGAGTTTATACTAGGAAAATAAATATAACTTATCTTAGAAGGATATTTGTATGTGTGTCTGCAATTGTGCTATTAATAGATGAAAAGAAAAATAATTAATGCAGAAAATTATTTCATTTAATTAATCACCCATTCATTATAAAAACTTTTAGCACACTGATAATAAGCCCTACATTCTTAACCTTATATAGGGCATCTAATTAAAACCTGTAGCATACATTTTTCTAAATAAAAATAAGAAATGAGAACTAAGAAATAAAGTTTCCTGTAGCTGTTGTAAGAAGTTACCATAAACTGGGATGTTTAAAACAACAGTTATTCGTTTTTTTCTCAGTTCTAGAGGTTGGAAATCTGAAATTATTACTAGGTTGAAATCATGGTGTCAACAAGATGCTGCTGCCTCCAGAGGCCTTGGGGAGAATCTGTTCCTTACCTCTTCCAGCTTATCTTTACCCCTGCTGTTCCTTGACTTTCTCTGCCTCCTCTGTCACATTGTCCTCTCCTCCTCTATGTGTCAGATCTGTCTCTCTCTTCTAAGGAGATCTGTAATTGCATTTAAGGCTCACATGATAATGTGAGATTATCTCCCCATCACAAAATCCTTCACTTGATCACATCAGCAAAGAACTTTTTTAACATATAAAAATAACATTCATAGGTTTCAGGGATTAGGACATGGAGCCATTTCAGGGGGGCATTTTTCAACTACTACAAGAAATACAGAATTATCTTAAATAACAAAAAAATTTATTCATAAGTAGCTTATTATTTTTTATAATTGAAAATGTTATTTTTCTTACTTTTGATGTTTTATCTGTTTGATCCTAACTACCACCTTTCTATTGCATTTTGTTTTGGATATTCAGGTAAGTGATACAAGACCAAGAAAATAAATACATTCAGTAAGTATTTTAATAGAAGAATCAAAACTATATCTGCCACAGCTGACATGACTGTTTACATTCAAAACACCTAAGAATCCAGGGAAATATTTATAAAATTGAATTTTTTTAAATGTCTGGATTAAGACAATATGCAAAAAGCAATTATATCTTTGCAGATAAGGGCCAAACATTAAAAAAAAAAAACATAATAACAGCAACAACAACATACTCAAATACAAAAAAAAAACAATGAGAAATTTAGGAATAGAGCTACAGATATGCAAGATCTTTTATGGAGAAAAATGTCTCTAAATAAATTAAAGGGTTTTAGTTTAAAAATGGACAGAAAGACTCAGTATCTTATACTGTCTTTCTAAAATTCATCCTTACATTAAACACAGTTCCAATCCGAATACAAATTGTATTCTAAATTTTTTGTAAAAAATCCCATGAACCAAGACTAGCCAAGGCGCCCTTGAAGATGAATAAGATGTGGGCATTCACCCTACCCAAATATCAAGACTTGCTATAGAATCATATTAAATAAAGCTATGTAATATTTGTAAAAGAACAATGGAACAGGACAGAAAGCACAAAGAATCATTCAAATAGAGATCTGATGTTTGACTGTAGTGTTAGAGGTCATAGAGACATAATAGATGATTTGATACATTGTGCTTAGACAACTAATCATTCTAGTGTGAAAAATAAATTTGGATCACCAATTTATATAATGGGCAGAAATTATTTCTATACATATTAATTATTTAAATGTAAAAGGAAAACTGTAAAACTTTTAGAAGACACGTGACAGAGTATCTCTGATATTAAAATAAGGTAATATTTCTTAAACAAAACATGAAGTACTAAGCATGAAAGAGAGATTTATAAATCCATGTCTATATAATAAATTTTTGTTCATCAGAAGATACTATAAAACATAAAAAGACAAACCAGAAACTGAGGATGATCTGCAAATAATTAAATAGAAAAATGGCTAATGGATACAAAAAATATGGTTAATAAAAATATTAAATGGTGCATAACCTCTTTAATAACAGGGAAATTCAAATTAAGATCACATTGGGATTCTACTTTATATCCATTCCATCAGAAAAGTAAAAGTAAAAGTGTTTGATAGCACTAAATGCTGTCAAAAATCCGGTATAAAGAGAACTTTTAAAACTGTCGTGTGAAATTGATATTGATGTAACCATTTAGGAGAGAAATGATGTCATCCTTGAAAGCTGAATATGTCTTATACCCCATGACTCAGTAAGTATACTCCAAGAGAGAGAACATTTGAACTCATGAACATTAGGAGGTTTTAGCTTAATGTGCACATATATTCCTTTCAAAATGGTCATGCCAGAATTTCAAACTCCTTTTAGACCTCTTTCTCCTTCAACCTCTAAATACACAACCCATTAAGCACTATCAATTCTTCCCTCTCTCTACCATCAAGATGCTGGTAGAAGTTATTATTATTTGCCACCAGAATATAAAAGTAACACCATCATCCCTTCATATTCACTCTCCATCTAGCACATATTTTTTTTTTTTCAAATGTAAATCTGATCACCACATTGTCTAAACATTTTTAATTGTTCTTGGGATAAATGAAAAGGTCTGCATTGTATGCATAGCCACTATACTTCCTATATGACCTGCCTTGCTGCTAACACTTCAACCACATTTTTCTTCTTTCATTATTTTCAACATGCCAAATTCTTTCCTACTTTAGGTTCACTATAAAACATACTCCTCCATTATTCCTGGAAAACATTTTCTCTATATCTTTAGTTAACTCAATTCTACCTCCTTTCCAGGTAACAAATTCAGTACCTTCCCTCGAGGAAATTTTCCATCCCCATCTCCTGGCATCTCAAGGAGTTACCTTTATGTTTTCCATAATAGCATGTATATTTATTACAATTAATTACCGGATGATTCTCTGCTGGATTTTGTTTATCCTGAAACTTCAATCTTATTTACAGATCATGCCTTGATTTTTGCTTTATATACCCATTTCATAGCACAATGCTCTGCATTGAATGGACCTCATTCAATGCTAGTTGAACAGAAGAAAAGCCAGTACAGTAAAATTTTGGTTTGTGAGTGTAATTCATTCTGAAAAACATGTTTGTAATCCAAAGCACTCGTATATCAAAGCGAATTTCATATTGCAAGACCTTGCTCATTTATCAAGTTAAAACTTGTTAGAAATATTCGCTCATCTTGAAGCACACTCACAGAACAAGTTATTCACAATCCAAGGTTTTACCATATTACCAAAGATTCAATAAAATTAAGACCTTACTGCTACCATGGAATCTTGTACCTATGACATAGTAAAAACTAATTTAACTGAATTAAAAAGAAAAAGCTATTCATTGTTACTCTCATAATTTAACTATTCTAATAAACAAATGATAGGAAAAAAAACTAAGACAATTAATTTGGTCAGCCCATATTTATCGAGTATCTACTATGTTCAAAGCAGTTTGTTAACCTCTAGGGATTCAATGGGAAAACAGACAGATAATCCCTACCTTCAGACTTCTAGGACAGTAGGAGGGTTCAGACTGACACAACATTATTCCTCTATTAGGTTGTTAGCCTAGCAAAGCAGAATTGCTCCCTAATAGGCACTTTTGAACTGTTTGCCTGAAACATTTGAAAGGAGCCTCCACGAAGGAGCTCCCTGAGCTCCTTTGAGGGCTTATTTTACACCTGGGCACATTTCACAGTTAGGATGCTTTCAGGATGCTCAGTCTAGCTTTTTCTACACAAACTCTGCTGAAGAGATTGCTGTCTAAAGAAGCTGAAATTAAGTGCAGAATTACATTATTATAACCAGTTTTCAGTATTTTGATGCTGAGATTATGTATTAAATATCTTAACAAATGTCAGCATTTTATTTATTTAAAAACTTTTTTTTCATTTTATTTATTTTTAGAGAGAGAGAGTGCAAGCAGAAGAGAGGGGCCAAGGGAGACAGAGAGAGAGAGAGAGTCCCAAGTAGGCTCCATACTCAGCGCAGAGTCCAATGTGGGGCTTGATCCCATGACTCAGGGATCATGACCTGAGCTGAAATCAAGAGTCAGACACTTAACCAACTGGGTCACCCAGGTGCCCTGAGAAATATCAACATTTTAAAAGAGAAAAACAAAATATTTACTGAATGAATGAAATAAACACACACACACAAATATTGTCCAAATTATTACAGTATGAACCATCAAAAACAAAAGTTTAAAAAAGATGATATATGTTAAGCCACATAAATATTAGTTCAAATGAATAATATCAGAATACAGAATGACCTCTGAGATGTGGAAATGAAAGAAAAAAAAAGATTCATGGTAGAGTTTGGGATTGAGCTGATTCTAGAAAAGCACATAAGATTAAAACTGTTAGGTAGTGGAAATATGTTCCAAGTAGAGGAAACAGAATGACAAGTGAGGAAAAGGAAAGAAAGCAGAAGTTAATCCAGAAATGGGGAAGTTAATTAGTCTGGCAGAGGTAGAGATTTTATCAAAGTAGTTGTGAGAAAGTAACATTAACAAGCAAGGTAAAGAATGATAAGCAAGACAATACATGTGATAGGATTTTATTTTTTTATTGAAAACATTAAGTTTACTTATTTTGAGAAAGACAGAGAAAGTGAGCAGGGGAGGGGCAGAGAGACAGGGAGAGAGAGAATCCCAAGCAGCCTCCGTGCTGTCAGCTTGGAGTCCCATTTGGGGCTCGAAGTCTCAAACTGTGAGATCATGACCTGAACCAAAAACAAGAGTTGGACTTAACCAACTCAAGTTGGCTTAATCGACTGATCCATCCAGATGCCCTAGATAGATATGATAGGATTTTAAAGAGCCATTGAATAACTTAGAATTTATGTTAAAAATGTCTATAATCACTATCCTCAATTACTTTTTTTATTTAATAAATATGAAACTAGGGGTGCCTGGGTGGCTCAGTCAGTTAAGCAGCCGACTTCGGCTCAGGTCATGATCTCGCAGTCCGTGAGTTCGAGCCCCGCGTCGGGCTCTGTGCTGACAGCTCAGAGCCTGGAGCCTGTTTCAGATTCTGTGTCTCCCTCTCTCTGCCCCTCCCCCGTTCATGCTCTGTCTCTCTCTGTCTCAAAAATAAACGTTAAAAAAAAATAAATAAAATTAAAAAAATAAATAAATATGAAACTAGTCTCCCCAATTTAACTGTAAGGGTTTGTTTGGTTTTGTTTTTGTTTATTGAGAGCAAGTCTATGTATTCTATGCAGGTGACGGTTTTATATTGATATCCTGCCTTCTTGGATCTAGTGCTCATAAAACCATCATTCATTTGCTTAATTATTCCCTATATATTTAGAGACTGCACTGTGCCTGGCACCACTCTGAAAACTGGTCACATGTCTAACAGACATCAATTGTAAATAAAAGATTATCTGTAGTCTTAGACCACTGGCAAATTTTTATAATTTACACAGGGTTTAGACCCTCTAAGGATGGATAGCTGGCCAAAGAAGGAAATCAGTCTTTTACCCATATTAACATCTTAATACCATTATAATTTATAATTAATCAAAAATATGCAGTATTGTCTAATTTACTACTTTTGTTGAAAATTTACCATGTATATCTATCATATCTAGTATAGCTGTTTATGACACATCAATTTAGGTTGAAATTACAATTCTCATTTAAGGCTTTCAATCTAGTATCACTTAATATGACTTCTCTCTCCAACAAGATTGGTTTCAAGTTTTTTCCACTGAAGCCAATGAATATAAACCAGGTCATAAACTTGTAAATCCTAAAAACAGGGTCTGTCCTAGGAAATCTAGGGCATTCAGTCCTTAGATGAACAGACCATGCAAACCAGGCAGTGTTTTTCAGCTCAGCACCCTCTGAGCTAGAAAGCAGTTGGCTCCATTTAAATAAGTTAAAAATAGACTAACCAGCAGTTAAAATTTTCAACACAGCAAAAAGCAGTGAGGACAAGGTTTATTCTTTGATCTCCAAAGGTTTGCTTCATTGAGTCTGATAATGGTGCATGACGTGAAGAATGTTAGCTATACTCTAGTCTCACATTACCTGGGTTTTACTTAGTCATCAATGTAATTTATCTAAGGGCAACTTGCCGCTAAAAAAAGAGCTCAGCTTGAAGCCTTCTAGCTTACACAGCAGGAGTTTCTAGAAATTTTACTGCTGGTAAGGAAACTCTTATTTATTGAATCAGGGATACTTGTTAACATTTTGACTGCACTAGCTTGCAGGCAGGAAACTTTTTTTATTTTTATTTTTCTGTTGCCAGATTGGTTCCTAAATTTGTAGGAGCCTGGGATATATGCAGATTTAAGCATTGTCCCTAAATCCAGGAACTAAAGTGAACCAGGATGACAACAAAAATTATTTTAAAATAAAATTCTTTCTCATTGGTTTAAAAGTACTAGCTACTTTTTTTGGGGGGGTGGGGGGTGGAGATTTGTAGATAGATACTGGTTATAACCAAACCCTATTAAGCTGGTGTTCTCTAAGGAGTATAGTTTGTGAAGGTGTCCATGTTGGAATAGAGGAAGCTTCTGAGTTATATTCAGGTAGATACTACAAATGAGAACACTTATTTTTAACTACATATAAATAAGGGGGGAAGAGAGCAAATTTCAATAACAAATAGTAGCATCTCTGAATATTCCATGCCAAACACTATGTGGTTACTCTCAGATATTTGCAGTAAGAGTTCCAGGTTTTACTTAGGTCCTATCTGATAAGGATAAAGAGGAAATTAATTGAGCTACCGCTACGGCATGGCAGAGACACAAAGAATAGTTGCCTTGACCAGTGAAGGACAGGGACTAAAGGCAGAGAATGTGTAAGTAACAGTTACACAAGGGATGTAGAAATAAGAAAGTTGAACTGGAGAACAGGACTAAATTGTTGGTCCTAAACCTATCATATTCTCCCTTTTCCTTCTGTTCTTTCACTCATCCATCAACTATGTTTTAGGTATCAAACACAAGTTATGAGCGAAGTGCCACCTCCAGCACAGGAACTCACAAGTTAGTGAGAAACGAAACCATTTAAACAGATATTACAACACAACTCTGGGAATGTGGTTATAGTTATCAGCAGAGAACAGGAGTGTTGTGGTTGGAGAGCTTCTCTGTAGATCGACTCTTGAATTGGGTCTGAAAGAATGAGTAAGAGAAAAAGAGAGGGAAGACATTCTAGACACTCAAAATGGCATATAAAAAGGCTCAAATTTGCAGATTAGAATAACAATAATAACACTGATGTGTATCCATGAAAAAGTGAAAAGTTAAAAAGGAAGTTAGATGCATGGAAGACACAGGAGAAATATTTTCTGGCTGGATTTTTTGTGCCAGAGTGGATTTTTTAACTTTTTAAAATATAGGCAATATGCCATTGAATGTATTTTAAATGAGAAATGATACATTCTCATATTTTTGTTTAAAGATAGTAACTTGGGGAGGAAAATTGACAATGACTGAAATAGAGACTTACAGTAACAGTGCGGCCAAGACACATGAAGGACCTGAATAAAGGGGTAGTAAATATGGACAGGAGCGGTCCGACTTGAACAGTGTACCTGAATAGCATGCTACAGGATTTGAAATGTGATATAGTTGATTTTGTCAACTATTGACCTGGTTATTATAATGAAATTTGAAATCTATACTATGTTTCAGCATTCCACAACAGATTACATTTTGTTTTTTGCCAGGGGACTTTTTATGTGTTTTATTGTCATTGATCAATTTCATTTCCTTTTAGTTTGCCTCCCTATACAGTAACTATACTTATGTACACATTACTTATGACATAGTCACCTTAGACTTTGAATATTGTGCTAATCTTAATATTTTATAAACCTTTAGCATTTTTAAAATAATTTTCATAGAACTTAACTTCAGGTATTTCTTCTAACAAATAACAAAAGTCTTCTTGAAAAAATAAGTCACTTAGAGACTTCAGTAGTTTGGCCAATTTTACACAATAGTCTAACACTGACATTTTGACTCCAAATGTAGAAACTATTATATCATACCACCTGTTTAATACATTTCTCAATACTGTCTATGCTTTCAAACCATATTTGATTTATTTTCTTTTACAGTTCTGAATCTCTATGTCTTTACTAAAGACTGGTAATTTTAGTGCAACCACAGAAAGATTGAACCTAGTAAAACCCTTACATATTTAAAGGACACTGATGGGAAAGTAGAGTAATGGAGAACCTGATCTTAAAATATTTATTTTGAATCCAGTGAGAAAGGATTCTGTACTTCACACATGTAGGTGCTCAATAGTTGTAAAATACAATACTAACTACTAAAAAGGCATCAGTACTGAAAGAAGCATATGCACTAGAAACAATGGCATAAGCCATCATTCAAAACAAACAAAAACCCTAGCATCAACTTATAAGCTTCATGAAAATTTATACTCTTGGCTCTTTATGTAAAAGATATCATGGATGAATAGTCAATAAACCTGAAACTTTTGCATTAAATATGCTCCAATGAAAGGTCTTTGTTATGCTTAAGGATATAAAATCCCTACATGGTGCGGCACTCCAGCCCACATGATCAGTTCAATTTATTTATTTTTTTAACGTTTATTTACTTTTGAGACAGAGAGAAACAGCATGAACGGGGGAGGGTCAGAGAGACAGAGAGACACAGAATCTGAAACAGGCTCCAGGCTCTGAGCTGTCAGCACAGAGCCTGACGCAGGGCTTGAACTCACGGACCGCGAGATCATGACCCAAGCTGAAGTCGGACGCTTAACCGAATGAGACATCCAGGCACCCCATGATCAGTTCAATTGAAAAAGCAAATGCATTAGAATAAAATTATCCTGAATCAATTACTCCTCTGTAAATATATATATTTATCACTAGATCAACTCTCTCAGTAATAATACCTATAAAGATTTACCTTTGAAGGCATATGACCAGGTTGGAAGAATTATCATTTCTATGGTATTCATGTCTCCTCTGTTTGATTTGTATAGTATTTTGGAATTTTTGTTGTTGTTTTGTTTTGTTTATTTGTTTTACTTTGATTATTGTAGATAATATGAACCCTACTGAGGACAATTCCCCACCAAAAATCTGCCCCAAGTATGAATCCAAAATTCCCATTTCCTTAGGTATCTATAATTAATACAGTGGAGATATGCTTGAATACTAAAACAAAATAAAACCAGAACACAATAAAACTTCCATAATGTAGAAAATATTATTGCCCTTTCTATTTTTCCTCACTATCAAATTTTTAAAAGTTTTCAATTATTGTCTCTAATTATTCACTTCCCAAGAGTGTGAAATCTAGCTTCATCAAGCCATTTGTTCTACTGAATGATCTTTTCATTAAAAATTAAAAAACTCAATGGTCACTTCTCAGTTCTCTCAAAGGAAATCTTTATCATTTAGGAAAACTTCTTCTTTAAAAACTGTTTTTCTTTGAGGTGCTTAGGTGGCTCAGTGGTTATGCAACTGACTTGATTTCTGCTCAGGTCCTGATCTCTCAGTTCATGAGATCAAGACCTGCACTGAGCTTTGTGCTGACGGCGCAGAGGTTGCTTGGGATTCTCTAACTTCCTCTCTCTCTGCCCCTCCCCTGCCCTCATGTGCACACACACTCTCTCTCAAAATAAACATTTAAAAAATGAAAATAAATAAACAGTTTTTCTTCTTTCTTCATTACTTTCAATGGGAATTCTCAAACTATAATGAATTCATACTCTATTGTGTAACTTTTAAAAAGTGCAGCTCCCCCAAATTTCAATCCATTTACTCATTTGTTTAGTCCTACAACATAACAGTTTATGGCAGAAGAGCAAGTTTCTAAAAAAGTTCCAGTTTTTTACTGTGTATTTTATTTGATATATATTTATCTTCTTTTTTTGATTTTGGTGAATTGATACATTGGTATTAGTAGATATATTTGTATTAACAATAGTTTTAATCTCTTATTTTTTTGTCTGCCAATGTTAGGTTGGTATTCTTTGACTCCCACACATTATCTATCCAGGAGACAGTGATTTAAATCTGTTCCCTTTTTTCATTCCCTCTTGTGATTATTTTTAGTGGCATTTTTTTCTTTTGTCAACCAACATAATGTTTACATAATATCTGTTTTATCTATGTTACCACTTTTGATTGAAACTTGGCTCTGCAATTTCAAATAATAACTGATCCAGTAGTCTTTTATTCACTTGCTCCAGATTATGGTTAGATGGCACCCACCTTCTGGTGGAATTCTCAGGAACAGTACACATGTACAGCGTGCTCTGGAGTTCTTAAATGTAGCAAACCCATTTCTATGTCCTTAATACTTGAAGGGGAGCTTGGCTTGATATAAAATCCCTGGCTTATCTTTTTTAAAATTGTTTGAAAATGTTGCTTTCCTGTTGACTTGCTTTGTACATTTTTTGATAAAAACAAGTCTTTTTTCTCTTGTAAGTGTTTTGATTTTATTGTCTGGAAGCCCTAAGGACTTTTTTCAATCCTTTAATTTTAATAGTTTTAGCAGGATATGTCTCAAAATTGATTGTTCTGGTGTCAATGCATCGTCTTTTATTTCCAGAAAGTTTCCTTGGAGTCTACTTTAACTATTTTTCCATTGTTCTGTTAGTTTAGTTATTTTTTTTTCCTAATATTTTTATTTTTTACTTTTGAGAGTGAGAGACAGAGGGACAGAAGATCCAAAACTGACTCTATGCTGACAGCAGAAATCCCAATGTGGGGTTTGAACTCACAAACCATGAGATCATGTCTTGAGCCAAAGTCAGACAGACGCTTAACCAAATGAACCACCCAGGCACCCCTTTTTTTAGTTTAGATTTTCTCTTCAGGTACTAAAATATTCCTATGTTGTATATTTTATACATGTCTTTTGTTTACTCCTTTATTCCCTCCTTGAGTGATTTTCATTCCTGTGGTTACTTTCCTACTTTTCTCTAATATTCTTATTAAATTTTCCTAAAAATATTATTCCTTCTTGGACAGCTTTCAGTGAATCTTTATTTCTGAAATGATTTTACCATTTTTCTTATATTTCTTTCCTGAGTTTAATCAATTACTATTAAATTGTTTCATATTTTTATCCACCACTATTTTAATTTTTGAAAGTTTCATTCAAGGTATATTTTCTTAACCAAAGAGTCTTTACAGGTAGGATTAAATTCCATTTGAAGGGTTGTAATACTATTTTCTTCTGATTAATAGTTATTTTTTTGAGAAAACATAATCAACTGTAATATTTTGTTTTACATTTTCTGTTTTCTTCTTATAAGCTTCAAGTAGCTTGTAATACACTCACTTGCTTTTTATTCCCTATATTTAGGCCTTTTTGGAAGTTTCCTAGTTTACAAGTGCCCTCTTCTCTTAATTAAAGTACATTTTCTTTAATTGAAGATATTTGGTGGGGGGAGTGGAGTTAGACATACTTGCTTTTTATTTTATCTCTTCAGAACCTTAACTTTCATCTCCTTGCTCTTTCTTTTTCTTCAACTCTATGGCTCCAAGGTTAGTCACACCTTCTTTGTTTACCATATTATATCCAAAACTCATACTTCTTCAAACATGATATTCCACCCCACTGCCCCTTCAATTTTAAACCCTTCTCTACTAGGTATAAAAGTGCACTTCTTAGTTTTGTGATTACTATTGGACTTTATTTTCCTCGCATTGATTCTCTGTGTTTCATCTTCTTTCTCAATGTGTCCTCCTCTTTTTCACGGGCTCTTACATCCTTCCTTTTTGCACTGTCTATTTTGGAGTTGTGGTGGGGTCTCTGTTAGAATGAGACATTTATTTACCTATGTACACATTATTTGAAGGAAGTGTTATTCTCTGATTCCTAGGATTGCTAAAAATACAGATTTGGATGAAAGTGTGTAGGTATTTAAAATCCAACAGCTGCCATTATTCTACATATTCCTATTCAAGAATTTTTAAGCACAGTTGTTCAGGTAAAGATAAAACCAAAATGATATTCTGAAGCAAAGACATTCTGACGTGGTTGAACTGAAATATTGTGGATAATATTTTTTAATGGTTATTTATTTATTTTGAGAGAGACAGAGAGTGAGAACACAAGTGGGGGGGGGCAAAGGGAGAGAGAGAGAGAGAGAGAGAGAGAGAGAGAGAGAGAATCCCAAGCAGGTTCTGCACTGTCAGCATAGAGCTCGATGGGGGCTCAATTACATAAATTGTGAAATCATGACTTGAGTCAAAATCAAGAGTTGGACACTTAACTGACTGAGCCACCCAGGTATTCCTATTGTGGGTGGTATTATAAAAGGTTCTTGATTTTTACAATGTTGCATCTGACAATATTTAACAGGATAGAAATCTAAGACTAAGTAAAAAGAAATTTCCTTTCTTTCCAATTTAAAGAAACAGATTGGGCTCTGAACCAAAACTGCAAACAGGGAAATAAAGGGAATGGCAATAGTTTGTGGCCCTGAATTATGATGCAAGACTGGATTAACAAGGGAAAAAGGATAGTAAGAAATCTCATGAGGAGATTTGCGGTTTATTAATGCTAGAATCCATTAATAGTGCATCTTCATCTAAGCCTTCTTTCTTTCCACATCATAATTTATTTGTACACCAAGACTTCAGAAAAGTTTGTGCAAACATTACAGAGTAGTGTTGAATACATCTGGTGAATCAAGGAATAGTATCTATGCCACACTTGGGGAAAGGGGTTAAGGTGATATTAACAGTACACTGGGTAAATTAGTTACAAGAATGAATTTTCACAGCCTTAGAATGCTACAGTATTATTCCAAAGAAGGATGACTACCAATGTGATGACAGGATAGGTTTGTGAAACATGCAGACATTCATGACAGAAAAAAGAAAGCAGTCTAACATGAACAAACTTGTTTTGTACATGAATTAGAAATTATACATCATGTTACTTTTATTTGTGGATTAAAAGGAAACTTGATGTTTGAAGGCTGGATAGTTTATAAGCATTCAATGTACATATTAATCAGTCATGACTCAATTCTAAGTCATCAAACACAGCTTGAATTTGTTGAAGCAAAAACAGAAGGGTAAGTACAGGCCTGGCATTAGTTACATCCTAGAAATTGGGACATGAATAATATTAAGTGTCTGTCTCATCTCTATCGCTTCCATACAAAAACAATTTTCTCAGACCAATTTCCCAAATGGCCAAGGGACTCTTTGAACTCCAAAATCATATTATACTATCTTCAAGACTACAGTGGGTAGAAGCTTACTCTTTATGCCAGTTTAAAAAAAAAAAAAATAGAAGTCCTTTGACACGAATTGAATTTCATTTCTCTCTGAGCCTATCACCAAGAGAAAATATAATTTAATGATTTAGACAATGCTAAATACTAAGACATATCATTGCACACTTACAAAATGTTAGCACAATGATTACACATGGTACACATTCAATAATTGGTTTTTATTAGTAGTATCAATTGATCTACATTGGACAAAATGTTTGCACACAAAATAAACCCTTCTGAATTTAAAGGCTAAAATGCTTAGCTAATGCGTATAACTCAATGTGTGTGTGCACATGTGTGTACATGCACACACATGTGTGTTGATGTATCTCCATTCTGTGTAAGAATAGATTATCTGCATATGTGTAGGTGTAATTTTATATGTGTGTATATTTTCTACATTGTTTCTTACAACTATCTCAGTCACTCAAAAATTTCATACACTCAAGATATCATAATTGTCCTGTACAATATACCAAGAAACGAAATACTTGGATTAACTCAGATAAACAAGTAAGTTATTATCTAGTCATGTATAGTATTCTCCACATTTGTCTGTGAAATAATTTATGGCATGTGTATAGATAATTTATGCATTATAAAAATAAACATAAGGGAGTTCCACTTTTGAAATGGCATCCTGAGGATCTTGGTGGAGCACTCCTCAGTGAAACAAGCATAACTGGTTATATATATATATATATATATATATATATACATATATATATATGTATTTAATTAATGTCTCTGGAATTTCCTAATGGCCCACAGAAAATTATAAAATATTTACTTAAGAAAATCTACTAAATATTGGTAAGAACAGTGAGAATATTTGAACCATGACCTGCTACTTCCCTTCCCACTTCCAGCTTAGTGTGATGGAAGCTCCCTTCCAGGTAGGTACAGTTAAGAACACAGCTCTCTTGGGGCACCTGGGTGGCTCAGTCGGTTAAGCATCTGACTTCTGCTCAGGTCATGATATCACAGTTTGTGAGTTTGATCCTTGCATCAGGCTCTGTGCTGACAGTTTAGAGCCTACAGCTTGCTTGGGATTCTGTGTCTCCCTCTCTCTCTGCCCCTCCTCCACTCTTGCTCTGTCTCTCTTTGTCTCTCAAAAAATGAGTAAACATTAAAAAAATAAAAAAATAAAATATTAAAAAAAAACACAAACACAACAACACAGCTCTCTTTCCAGTTCCCAGCAGAGGAGTACAGTATCTTCCTGGGAGAGGCAGGCCATCAGAATTTTGTATCTCTCCAGCTACTTTGCAGAGGCTACATTTCAGGAAAGTGTAACAAAAAAGTCAGGACTCCCTTCCTTGAGCCTCATGCATTGGGGGAAGCCCTACTTGAGGCATAACATTCTGAGAATACTTGGAGACCAAATAGCTTTCATCCCAAGTCATTTGTAGGAAGGAAACTCTACACCAAGAGAGACATACCTACAAAACCAGGAGTGAACCAACTGCTCAGCACTGTTCTAAGGCAGGGGTCTGTAAGAGAAAAATGGGCCACATGGCTCCACAATGGGAGCTCGGCTCAGAAATTTTGTCCAGGTGCAAAGGAAAGTCTTGAAAACTGACCTCTAAAGCTCTACTAAAAGGAACCACTTTATTTGAAACAGGGCTCTCAAAAACAATGGAGGTTTTGATGATAAGCAATTAAGTTGAGGTAACTTCATCAGAGCAACAAATGCTAACATAGGACGGATACTTTATCAGAGAGAGGCTGGGAAAGAGACAGCTAAGAAATGGTCAGCTGGAGTCCCAGAAAACCTCAAATGCTGGCCTCAAAAACTGTCCATGCAAAAGGTCCTGAATTCCATTGGATCAGACTGTAGAACAATATATGTCCCTAGGGAGTTGTTGAAAGTCATAGAGCACCCAGTCAGTGAGTATAATCAGGGACAAAGACAGTCAAAGACAGCTCTGTCAAAACCACTGCCATCCTAGGGTAACTGTGAACGTGCTTAAGACTATGGACTTCTGAGGTAAAACTTCATCAGAGACTTCCAGTGCAAGACAAACAGACTTCAATAAAATAGTCCAATAAGTCACTAAAATAAGCAAGAAAACAAAAACTAACTATAAGAATCAACAAGGTGATAGAAGACCTGGACAACATTATAAGCTAATGAGATCTAATAGACAACTACAACGCACTCCACCCAACAAAAATACAGTGCACATTGTTTTCAGAAGCAAACAGAATGTTTCCCAGAGAAGAGCATGTGCTAGGCCACAAAACAAACCTTAATAAATCAAAATAACTAATAGTATACACAGCATATTCTCCAACCACAATCAAGGGAAATTAGAAGTCAATAACAGAAATAAATTGGTAAATTATAAATATGTAAAGATTAAACAACATATTCATAAATTACCAATAGATTACTAAAGGAATTGGGAAGATAGTATAAAAACTTTGAGATATATTAAATGAAGACATATCATATCCAAGCTTACTGGATGCAGCTAAAGCAGTACTTAATCAGAAAATTATAGCTGCAAATGCCTGTATTTTAAAAGGGGAAATCTCAGGTCAATAATCCAACATTTTACCTTAAGACACTGATAAGGAAAAACTCAACTCAAAGTAAGAAGAAGGAATTAAATAATATAGATCACTTTGGGAATTGATAGAGAATATAATAACAGAGAATAGAAGCAAAACTAAGAGTTGATTCACTGAGAAGATAAAATATACAATCTTTAGCTAGACATTTCTACAAAGAAGATATACAAATAGCCGATAAGTATATGGAAAGATGTTCAACATCTAATGATGTTAGGAAAATGCAAATAACAGCCACAATGAGGTATTACTTCATACACAGTAAGATGACAATAATAAAAAAGATAGATAATGACAGATATTGACAAGGATGTGGAGAAATGGAACCATTGTATGTTGCTAATGGAAATGTAAAATGGCATAGCCACTTTCTGAGAGTTCTTCAGAAGTTTAAACAGAGTTACTGCCCCACTCCCAGGAGAAATGAAAACATATGTTCACATAGCACCATTATTCTTAAAAGCCAAAAAGCATCAACAACCCAGATATATATTAACTAATAAATAGATAAAACATAGTCTAAACATACATAGAAATTGCTTTTCAATAAAAGAATTGAAGTACCAATATAAGACACAACATGGACAATCCTTGAAAACATTTTGGTAAGTGAAAGCAGCCAGGAAAAAATGACTATATAGCATGTAATTCAATTTGTGTGAAATGCCCATGTTAGGCAAATCTTTAGAGATAGCAAATAGATTAGTGGTGAACCTTGTTGAAGGGAATGGAGGAAACAGTAGATGACCACTAAAGAACAAGGTGATTTTTTAGGGAATAATGAAAATCTTCTAAAATTGATTGTGGTAATGGTTGCACAGCTCTGAATATACTAACAAAACAAACAAAGAAAAAACATTGAATTGCACAAATTAAATAGGTGAATTTTATGGTATGTGAATTATATCTCAATAAAACTGTACCCAAAACAAGAAAGAAGGTAAATTATTTTTTTCAGGCATCTTTCTTCTGTTCTTTTGGAACCAGGGAATAGACTTCCTTGGTGCACTCCAAATTGTGGAAACTTTAACATAGTTGTAAGCAGGAATTGTGATCTTTTCCTTGTCCTCACTAGAATTTAAAGAATCCAACTGATCACACTTCGCAGGGAACCCAGAAATAGTAGCTAAACTGAGTTTCCCAGAGACTCAAATTTTTTCTAGAGACTTCTAAAAGCTGTGAGCCTCCTCAAAGGTTATCCAGAATACTAAGTGGCTTGAGAATCTAAATGATCTTGTCATGCCTTTGGCAATAGAATTTACTTTAGGAGGCAACATTCTTGTCCATTTTTCATGCATATCTTTTTTGTTTTGTTTTGTTCCCAATTGTAATCAATTAATTATTCTTCATTCTCTGGATCTCTTTTTCAAATTCCAGACAGAAAAAAAAATCTGAATTTCAATTTATTCACACGCATTTTTGCTGGTCTAACACTTGATATGTATTTTCACAAGGAGGCATTAAGCTCCGTAGTTCTATATTTTATGGGAAGAGATGGCCCATCAGTAAAAATCAACACATGTAAAATTAACATGTAAAAAGTGTATATCAGTTGAACCAAAACTGTCTTAGGAAATAGAAGTTAAGAAAAACTCATTGAATAATATTCTAAGTGAATCAGTTTTTTGTTTATCAGAGGAAACTGTATCAACTAGTATTTTGAATTAGTCTGTTCAGTTAAACAAATACTAAGTGTAGTATTGTCAGGTACTAGCTGGATTTTGGATACAGTCTCTTTTTCAGAGTTTAAGACTAGACAAAGAAGCATCTACCACAAATGTATATAAAGAATTCCTCCAGTTGACATGGAGAGTCAAATTATTCCACACTCCTTGGTCTATCACTAGCCTTTTATTTATTTTTTAATTGTTTATCTTTTTTAATTGAGGAGGAATTCTTTTACTTATTGATTTTTAAATTTTTATTTATTTTGAGAGAGAGAGAGAGAGAGAGACAAATGACGAGGGGAAAGAGAGAAAGAGAGAGAGAGAATCCCAAATAGGCTCCACACTGTCAGCACAGAGTCTGACACAGGGTTCGATCCCACGAATGTGAGATCATCACTTGAGGCTGAATCAAGAGTAGGATGCTTAACTGACTGAGCCACCCAGGTGTCCCTATCACTAGCCTTTTAAAATAGTCATTCAAGTTAAGGTTGATGCCATCATTCCTACTGGTAAAACAGTATTTTGCTATCCTAGCAAATATCCCCGGAGCTATTATTCTAGAAGTATAACTAGAGATTATTCAAAGTCATTAATGTGGACATTAGTGTTTCTGGCCCTTATTTTCAAGGTAATAAAATTCAATTTCCATTTTGAATACAAGCCTAAAATGTCCATGTTGTATCATTGAAACAGCAGATGTCAATTTTATAAAAATACTCTTTAATACATCAAATAGTTATGTCTAGGGTAGCCATAAAGTCAAACATGACTGCCTTGATTACTTGGAGACAAGGATTTCAGGGCCCCTTAAAACATGAGGTCATGAAATAAACTATCTTTAAAATTGTCTTCTGCCTTCCAGTTTTCTAATTTCTAAGTGAAATTGCATAGCACCTTGAGGGAGTGGGGGATAGCCATTAAAATAGACATTCAAAGATAATTTACTTTGAAGGGAGGGGCTATGATGATAGCATAAGTAAATGAAAAGATCAATGTTAACTACCAAATGACATGGCTTCAGACATATGCTCCTTATGAGCCAGAAGTTCTTCAGAGTCATGGCAATTATAAGACAAGAGCTCATCCTGTGGATTATGTAGCAATAGCTTCAAATCCCCTCATAAAAGCTGTCAGCCTCTTCAACACTCAGCCCTTTGTATGACAGCACTCCAGCTACTCACAGAAAAGGAAGCCAAATATTAGTGATTACTTGGACTCTCATATTGACCATAACTAACTAAATTTTATTAACCAGGACTTTAACAATCAGTGGTTGAATTACTTTCAAAATAGATCAAATCAAGTCATGTTAAGTAGCTGGAATGATAAAAGAAAAAAATGGATAGTGTGTAATCAGTAAAAATATTTCATTATGTCTTTACAACAGCACGGTCTAGGAGCAGAGTGAAATGTATTTTAATTTAACACAGCATTTATTGAGCACTGACTATGCACTCAATGATGTAAAAAATAATTTTAAAAAATAGTATCTAGAAGATAACATACTGACAGAAGCGAAAAGTAACATTGGAGAGCCTAGCAGTGAGAAAAAAAAAAGTTATAAAAACAAACAAAATAGGGGCGCCTGGGTGGCGCAGTCGGTTAAGTGTCCGACTTCAGCCAGGTCACGATTTCGCGGTCCGTGAGTTCGAGCCCGGCGTCAGGCTCTGGGCTGATGGCTCGGAGCCTGGAGCCTGTTTCCGATTCTGTGTCTCCCTCTCTCTCTGCCCCTCCCCCGTTCATGCTCTGTCTCTCTCTGTCCCAAAAATAAATAAAAAACGTTGAAAAAAAAATTAAAAAAAAATAAAAAAATAAAAACAAACAAAATAGAGTTCTCTGGAACCATTTTGAACATTAGCAAATGGACAAGAACCCGAGGCTATCAGTTATATAACATTATGTCAATTCATGTATTAAAAGAAACATATGTCACTTAAATATTTTAAAAGTTCAATTTAGTGTTTTAGAAGATAAAGAATTGTGGTATAATTTAGAAAGAGCTTTGTAAGAACACGAATTATTTCTGATATAAGATAAAGTTGAATTCCATATAAAAAGTAATCATATCTCTAATGCTACAAAGCTAATGAGATGTTACTATGTGTGTGTCTGAGTGTGCATGCACGCATTATTCATGCAGTTGAGTCTTACTTAGACATAGCCAAAAAATTATGCTCTATTCATACATAGGTTTATTCAGTGAGGTCTAACATGGATGGGGGTAGCTTGCAAGGTTCTGTGAAATAATTAACAGCATAAGCATAATCAAAATATTTCTCACATCTTCAGCTGTACTATAGCCTGCACGAAAGTAAATACAAATCAAAATATGCTGCTTTACTCAGTATGGCATGATTTTTTCCTTAAAATGCTGGCCTTTTTCTCAAGGTTGTGTGTAAAGAGGATCACATCACAATATGCAGCCTACTACAAAACAAAACTTATGGGTAGATGGAGAGTTTTTAGGCCTCAACATATCAACCCTATTGCCAATGACAAAATTAGTCCCCTTTCATATTATTTCTTTTGGGTTTAAAATGGTTTTGTCTAATAAGACACTCTGCTTTAGAATAAAAATACCCAAGGGACTGGAACATTTCTTAAGCTGTTATCAATGTCCTCATTAGTGGTGTTAAATTGACAGCAAGCAGAAATGCCTGAGGGAAGACAGTGCCTAGAAAGAACTACAGATGAGCAACCTTGGAGCCATAGTTTGGGCCCAGAGTTGTCTTCACAATTCTATACTTCAAATAATACTAAGCTTTCTCCTCTTTATTGCATTTGGCTATGTTGGTCATTAACTTACAGGCTTCTGAGAGACCAACCGTGATATATATGAATATACCAATATAAATATAAATTAGAAGCAACTGGATTTTCCTCTAACATTTTATAGTGTATTTAGTTCTCTAGAAGCCTGATTTAATATAGCAGTTTGGAGCTGGGAAAAAAATAAAAATAAACTGTTTTCATATAGTCATATTTTTATTTCTGGAAGCAATACATCTATAGAACTTAAGGAATACTACAGTAAAGTTTATGAAAAACAATTATCTCTTGACTTTACCTTTCTTTCTCCTTAGCCCCTCTCTAAGAATAAATCAGTTCAGTATTTCAATTCTTTAGTTGTTTTTCCTTGTATTTTCCCCCCATGTTTCAGACCACTAGCACCTGTAGACCAAGCAAGCATGAATCTAGTTCCAGGAAAGTGGCTTGACATCAGACCATTCCTGCTGGACATTGCAAGTATTTCTTTCTTTGGAACTTGCACGATTGAACTGTCAAGATGGTGCTGACTTGCTGATCTGGGGTGACCCTTTCATTTATGTCAGACAAAGGTCAAGTTCAGACCCTGGACTATCAACTCTCCACTGTTGATCCTTGGCCTAGACCTGCATGTATAAGCCCATTCAATGGATCTCCCCCATCCATGTTCCAATTATCCCCACTTCAGGGCTACCGTACCCTAATGTGGGGTGTGTGGTGTTGGTAATGATGGCAGGAATTCTTTACCCTGGATGCCCCTTGCCACTGGCACTGTCCACTGTTAGCCCTGCAGCAGTGCTGTGCCAATTTCTCCAAGAGTTCTGTTGTTCCATAGTGCCCATAGGCCCTCCTTATCAAATTCCTCTAATTAACTCCAGTGGGTGAGGAGATGTCATGCTGCAGGGTCAGTCTTCAGGTGTGCTACACAAGAGACAGGCAGTCCTTTTATGAATGGTCTACTCTTCTTCCTCCAACCAATACCCTTTATTTACCTTCCACTGGTGGTGGTGGATAGAAGGAGGAGGTGTGGCCTCCATCAAAAGAGATCATATCCTAGAAACAGTCTAAAGTAGTTCAGAGAAGACATATTTGGTACGGTGTTGAGACATTTACATTATAAAATTCTGAACTGTAAATTTAACAAAACCAGAAAACTAATTTTCATTCACATACTCTGGATAAAACTTGCATTTGTGATCATTATCAATGTAACACACTAGCTGCTGTTCAGAGTTATTGGAAACCACTTTTCTAAGACAGTAATTTTGTAACCAGAATTGAATAAGTGGAATTAGGAAACAGTGGAGCAAGACCTATATTGTTTCAAAACAGACAGAATCTGAAGAAACTGCGTTGTGAGTAATAACAGTACCACTATCTTTTTTCCTCATGGGGATGGGCACAAATGAAATTAGCCAGGAATGACACTTTTGACAATAAAGAACACAATACTATGGTTCCCGGACCTGAAAAGGAAGAAATGATGCCTGGCCACTATGACACTTACAAAATGTAAATACCTCTTCTCTTCTCTACATCTGCAATAAATCAAATCTTGGTATCTTACCTGAGCCCATGAACTTTGTCACACATTTTAAACCAAATTGTTGTTAAAAAGGGAACCACCAACGTATTATCCTGTACCCTACATAACTAGGGGAGACTATGTTTGTAACTAAAAGTGCTGCTATTTTTTGGTATCACAATTTTAGACATATTTATTGAGCTCCTTCTATAGAAGATTGTAAGTAATCATTTTTATACTCATGAGACCTTATGCCCTTTCCTATTACAGATATACCTCCCTGATCTCCACCCTAGAAATTTTATAAATTTTTGTTAAATATTTCATGCTAACACTTTAATGATTATTTAAATATTATTCATAGTGAGATAACGTATTGTAGCATGATTATATTTTATTTATTTTATAGCATTTGCTTTTCCTAGAATTTGCTCATTTGTAAATGAGAATAATAAAGTTGCCAAATTTATAAGCTTGCTATGTTTAGCAAGTTAATATAAACAAGTTACTTAGTGCAAGTTAGCACTCCATAAATGTTTTCTATGGTTCTATTAATACTTTATCATTTTTTCTTTTTTCAAATTCTCTGGAAAATCATAATATGGTAAAATGGGCAAGCAGTTACAGATTTTTTTTTCCCTTCTTGACTGCAACCCTTTACAGCTCTCAATCTTCCTGAATTGGGCTTTATTAGGAACTTTCTAAACTACTACAGATCTTGGTATTTCCCTTTGAGCTTCTTGAGTAGTGGAATCCTTATTTGTTGAATTATGTATCTTTCTTTATTAATTTACACTGTCTTATTTTGGTGGAATATGTCTCAATAAAACTTAACAATGTGCATAGGAGGTTAAAAGTATAAGTTTTGTACAACTGAAATGTCTTCATTGTACCCTGCACTGAAATAGTTTGTCTTGGTGTGGAATTTTAAGTTGGGAAATAGTACTGTGTCATTTTCCTTACCACTTCTTTGATGTGATATTTATATAGATAATGATAGATATAGATATTTCCCCTCAAAATGTCTCTTTGAGAGTTCAAAAATTGTATGATGATATGCTTTGGGATAATTTGGGGGACCCTCAGTGGGTGACCTTTCTAATCTGAAATCTCACATCACTTCTACTTAGGGAAAGTTTATTGTAATTTTTTCATAATATCTTTGATAATATATTCTAGTTCATTTTATCTCTTCTCATAGTTTGAAACCTAGTTTCTCTAATTTGCTTGGCTTAACTCAACAGTTTTTCTTTTTTCTGTAATGTTCTTCTACCTTTTGTGTCATATCCTCAACTTTCTCAAATGAGCCTTCAAATAACATTTTATTTCTGCAAAAATTTATTTTTTCAAATCTTTAATATCTGCATTTTAATTATCTGAATATTATATTAAAAAATAAAGCCTTCTGGTTCTTATATGCCGTGATGCTCTGTCTTCTCTTGGTTACTGTAGTTACTATTAAGTTGTGTTTGCTGCTACTGAAGTTTTTTTTTTTTTTTTCTTTTTCTATTTAACTTTTTTCAATGTTTATTTATTGAGAGACAGAGAGACACAGAACATGAGCAGGAGAGGGGTAGAGAAAGGGGGAGACACAGAATTTGAAGTAAGTTCCAGGCTCTGAGCTGTCAGCACAGCCTGACGTGGGGCTCGAACTCACAAACTGAGAGATCATGACCTGAGCCAAAGTCAGTTGCCTAACCCACTGAGCCACCCAGGCGCCCCTGAAATTTTTTTCCTTATTGTTCTTGTTTCCTCAGCTGGTTTCATTTTGCTTGACTTATGTATACATATTTGTCTTAATGTCTGTCTTTATTTTTTTTATATTTGTAAATGTTTTTTTTAGTTTATTTTTGAGACAGAGAGACTGTGTGTGTGAGCAGGGGAGGGGCGGAGAGAAAGGGCAATAGAATCCCAAGCAGGCCCCACACCATCAGTGTGGAACCCAATGTAGGACTCAAATTTGCAAACCTTGATATCATGACCTAAGCTGAAATCAAGAGTGGGCTCCTTAACTGACTGAGCCACCCAGGCACCCTTAGTGTCTATCTTTAAATTTAGATGATTTTCTCAAATGTGTTAGTTGTTTGTTCCTACTTATGACTGAGGAACTAACAATTGTAATATTTGTGGTGTGAGAGGGACTAAAATATGAATGGGTTTTACTCATTTGGCAGACACCAAGTTGTTTCATTTGGTCTATAAATATCAGCATTTATCAACTTTTTGTCTTGTGCCAGATGGTTAATCCTAATGGTGGTATAAGTCTGACTTTCAGGATTTTCTAAGCTGAGTGAGAAAAGCAGGATGTGGTCTCAGAGTTTAATGAGGAGACATTCATATAATTCTCCTGTTTTTATCCTCACTTCTTTCCACCCCTCTTAACTTTGTTCAATATTTTCAAGCCTAGAGCTCATTAGTTTTAAATTTCCTGGGAATAGGATTTCTTTTCTTCCCTTCACCTGTTGTGCAGGGTAAAGGAGGGAATATTGAGCAGAAAAGCATCTAAGTGCTTTTTAAATAGTTTAAAACATTCTTATTTTTTTTTAAATCTTTTAATGTTTCTATTTGTTTTTGACAGAGAGAGAGACAGAACATGAGTGGGGCAGGGTCAGAGACAGAGGGAGACACAGAATCTGGAGCAGGCTCCAGGCACCGAGCTATCAGCACAGAGCCTGTTGCAGGGCTTGAACTCATGGACCATGAGATCATGACCTGAGCTGAAGTCAGATGCTCAACCGACTGAGCCACCCAGGCACCCCCAAAGCATTCTTCTTATTTTCATTCCCATGCCTTATCCCTGCCTTCATTGAAATGGTATACTCTATATCCTGAGACTCTGTGGTTTTGAAGTGTAAGTAAGTTTGTGTATTGTTGGCTCTTAACTCTGCCAAGTGATAGATTAAAGCTTTCTCTCCTGTGCTACATTAACCAATACTCACAATTTTCCAAAATTTTAATGTCTTTTCTCAATTGATATGATCTCCTCAACTTTTCCCTTGGGTGTCTGCACTTTTTAATAAAACTGTTCCTTTACACTCCATAGAGTTTTTGGAGAAAGCATATAAAAAAATAAGGTATTCAGTATACCATGTTTAATTATAAATACTATATATATATATATATATATATATATGTATATATGTATGCATGTATATATTAGTTGAATAACTGTCTAGGTTGTTTATGTGCTTGACATAGTTTGAGTCATGTGCTACAAATTCCATCCCATCTGTTATAATCGTTATTGATGATGGTATTAATGCACTTGTTACTAGAAATTTATTCTTGTTCTTGCAATTATTCTTTCCAAGGTCACCCAGACAGATAATGGCAGGGCTAGAACTCCAGTCCCAGCCTTCTAACTTCTCTCCTTTATCCTTTTCAAAAATAGGACATAATTACAACTTTTGACCTTCTCTTTGATTTCAATTGTATCCTATGGAAACATCTGAATACAAGGTATTCAAGGGTATGGAAGACACCAGTATATAGAAACATTTTAACCTGGCATCAAAGTTTACTTTGAGTTTTTTAGTGTGCTGCTGTGTTTGTCTTAAGTATACATCTACATGGATTCCTGGTCCTGGCTGGAGATGTTTATCCCTTAAACAAACAATTTTGAGCACTCACAAGGATGTAAGCTATTTTTTAGGTGCTAAGACTACAGATAACTAATTAAAAGAATTTTTTTAAAAATATTTATTTAGTTTTGAGAGACAGAGAGAGACAGAGCATGAGTGGGGGAGGGGCAGAGAGAGAGGGAGACACAGAATTCAAAACAGGCTGCAGGCTCTGAGCTGTCAGCACAGAGCCCGATATGGGGCTCGAACTCACAAACCTCAAGATCATGACCTGAGCCAGAGTCGGACACTTAACCAACTGAGCCACCCAGGTGCCCCATACAGATAACTAATTTTAATCCTACTCTGAAGCAGTTCACTTACACAGATTAATCATAACAAAGTCACATACCTGAGCTAATGAAGCCATGAAGAAATATTTGAGAGATCAGAGAACAGCCTGGGGGTTAAGACTTCCCAAAATTTGTGTGGCTTGAGTGTGTATGGTGGTTGAGCAATAGGCCTTAGGTTCATACTCCAAGCAAAGGAAATTGGGGGAATAAGGCAAAAAGTTGTGAAGGTATATAATGTGCTGTGGCGGAGTATGATCACTATGGCTAGAATGGGGATATATAACTTTTTATAGTCAAGTTTCCACATATTCCAGTGAACTCTAATTTATCTTTGGCTCATTGACTAAAAATTTGCATGCTACAAACTAAATGCTGATTTACACACATTGCACAGGCAATTCAGCTCAGCAAACATGAAACAACAATAAATATTACATGTTTATCAGAATATGCATCAAGATATGTCAGAGTAATGATGGAAAGCCACAGTTCTAGAAGGTAAGGTATGTAGAAACAAATATTCATAATTAAGATGGGGGAGCCAGTTTGGGGCTTGAAATTATTTATTTCCATTGGCAATGAGAAGTTCTAAAAAGGCATACTTAGAGTTTACAACTTTTAGAAAATTAGAGGCATAATTCAATGTGCTTTATAAGATGTTACATCTATTGGGAAGACTTGGGAAATAAAAATAAGTTTATTTGACCTATTGAGTATGTTTTATCCCATTTATATCAATTAACCTCCTGTTGTTTATATGTGTAAAATTTGCTCCTGACCTTAACAAGAACTGCAAGCTTGTTAGCCTTACATCTGATTACCATTCTCCCCATTTCTGTGAAAGCTGATTTATCCCATGAGACATAATAGTCTTTGAGTCTCTCTTTGCCTATATCTCACCCAGAATAATGCCTCATTCTCTCAGCCCATATCTCACGAACTACTTAAATAGCATCATTCACTTCACCTATTTGGCAAAAAAAAAAAAAAAAAGTTTAGAAATTGTTCGAAATTGCCATTCTGAACGTTGACATGAAGTAATGAGCACACCAAGCAAACAATTTTCAGAACACACATTCTGCCAGCAGAATCTATTTTAGACAAACAATGGAAGGCTTAAAATAGCCACGGTGTCATGGTGCCCATTTTACAATGAATAAAATGTTTTAGGTGATAAAGGAACATGTTTGCTCTCCTTCACAAGGTCACAAGGGAGAATGAACAAGTTTCTGTGATGTGCTATTGTAAAAAGAGAAAAAAATAGCATGACCATGACTTAATGGGTATGAAAGTCATATTTGTACTTTCTAGAGGCTTTTGGTTGTTATTTTTTTAACTAATGATAAATTCTCCTCACAACTTAGCTACAGTTCCACATAATTATTCCTCCTTTTAAAAAATGTATTTCTTTTTATAAGGTTATTATTCTACATGTCTCACTATAAAATAAATCTAAATACTACATATGTATAAAGGAGTACCCTATTTAGCTGTAGCATTATAAAGGATGACATTTTAAAATCAATAGTGTGGGACACAGAATTAATTAAATTGTGCCATATAAATTTCCAAAACCTCATTATATTTTATATTTACACTATATGAAAATTATCTCTTGCCTGTAGAAACTTAAAATATAAGAGTTGGAAGAAACTATAAAAACCTTTATTTTTTCATGGTACTGGCATAAATCAATGGCACACATAAAGGGTACACATAAACAGAAGTTAATAAAAGAGCTTTTCACAGTATTTGTGTGGATCAGAAAATCCACAATTGATGGTGAAGTATGCAAGGATTATCAACAGTGAGAAAACATTACCACCATTATCATCACTGGTCTCATAGGACAAGAGGCTGAAGCAGAACCTACAAGAGTAGGAGCCAAGGAACAGAGGCTGACCTACATAGGTCACGGCTATGGAAGCAAACAGCCATTGTCCAAACTATGGTGAAACTATGGAGAAGCATGAGAGAGCAAACGACAGTCATACTCTACTTTAATCTCTCCCTTCCTTTACATACTTTCAATTACTGTTAGTCTTCAGCAGAAATCAAGGGACTGAGGGGTTCATATACTGCAGTTTATAGATTGGTTAACCTCCCTAGTCACAGAGCTGAAAATAGTAAGGCATAAAACTTGTATGAGTATGCCAGTGGTTTTGCCAATACTCATTTGTAACACAGCACTCATAATTCATTTAGAGGAAGAAACTTTCATTTGCCCAATGAAGGAAAAATGCAACATCCCATCAGCTATCATGTAATAGCAGGGTATGGTTAAAACAGTAAAAATTAGCCACCAGTAGTACTGGTGTATACATTAGTAGAATAAAAGGAAGAACATGTAACACCAGAGTTGCTACATTTCCCATTTTGTAGTTTGCAATAAGTCCTAACTCATAATCATGGCTTCCTTTCTACACATTCTATCTCTCCCTGCCTTCTGTCAACACCTCAACTGTTTTTCTCTTTTCTTTTTTTTTTAATGTTTATTTTATTATTGGGGGGTGGGGGAGACAGAGAGACAGAGGTGGGGAAGGGCAGAGAGAGAGTGAGACACAATCTGAATGAAGCAGGCTCCAGGCTCTGAGCCAGTCAGCACAGAGCCTGATGTGGCGCTCGAACACATAAAGCACAGATCATGACCTGGGCCAAAGTCGGAGGCTCAACCAACTGAGCCACCCAGGCACCCCTCTCTTTTCTTTTCTGAAGGGATGATTCAAACTTCTATCATTATAATAACTTTTAAAGGTCCTATCTTCACAAGGCTATTGCAGTTTCTCATTACTCGTTATTGAATATGGGAAAACTGAGTTGCAGCCAAGTGATTCTCTGGATTCCAGACATTGTTCTATTTTCCACGTTATGTAGCCATAATCGAATTTACCTAGGCTATGGACCAGATCAATGTCCTGGCCAGTAGAGTTATTCATGAAGCATGCCAGTTCAATAGCATGAGGAGTGCAAAATTGTCTTGTAGCAATATCAGCTTCTAATTGAAGATAGTCTTGGCTGTGTTTCCTAAAGGAATTACTTTCATCTTGAGCATTAGTGCATTTAAACCCACCAAGCTAAAGACTGTAGTAATAGAAAGAAAAAAATAGTAATTTAATAAAATATAAGGTGTAATTATAGGAAAGGGCACTTTCAGCTTCACCTCTTCATTTATGGATCCTTAAAAATTAGGAAATCTAGAAAAGGTTGTCCCATACTGGTCTTTGTTTTAAGCATATGTTATACCCTGTTGGGTGACACACCAATCTAATTATATGTTGTTTTGCAGTGACTCTGTAATTGAGACTCCAGTGGGCCTTTCTACAGTTCTTTTACTTGACATAACCAGTGTATATCATTAGAGAACCATTGCTGTATTCTTTTCTTCAACATGAAATTCATTCTCTGGACAGAGATGGTGTTCTTTAGGTATCTTAGAGATTAATAAATCATTCTGAGGTGATGCTAGCAAGATATCTGTAAGTGGAAAAGGCAAATACGTATACAAATTTATGTGTCCATTCCTCTAAGGACAAATTAATGCCTCTCCATGATGGAAATAATTCAATGTAATGAACCTGCTTCCAGGGAGTGGACATAAAAAGGTGCCATACCAGGCTGGTGTCTGTTGCTGTCAGCAGCTGCCATAGTCAGAGCAGCCTTGGTGAGGAAAGCACATGTGGTTAAGTTCTTGCATAGCTTTTGTCCCTACTGCTATCTCCAGATAATACATAGGCACATTGACCAAAACAGGAACAACTGTAGAAAGAGGCTTACTGACAGCTGCAGAATGGGCAACCTGATCCTTGATAAGTTTCTCTGTCCAGAAACTTTCTACTAGAAATTTACATGGGCACAGATATAGTAACACTGGACCTATTCTCCAAATACCTTTTCTGAAGACTCCCTTGTAGCCAATTTCATCTTGTTCTTTCCAAGTCCTTGGCAAATTGTCCAATCCATTAACTGCTCTTCATGAATCTAATCTGTCTCTCTACTTCAGGCTGTCTCTCATTCTACACAAAGTAGACAACCAGATTTTCTGTCTAAAGCTCTTCCCACTGGTAAGTTTTCTTTCCACGGTATTTATCAGAGCTATTTGTAGTGAGGTTATAGTGTTGCACTGTGTATTTCTGATGGTACTAAATATCATGTGCATCCATCTATATGCCAGGCACAGACTTGGTTAATTGGGTCTTCTCTTAACTCGATATAGGAAACTCCACATAAGGCCATTGTTTTAGGTTCAGAGAGAGACTATGAACCTCTTCAGAACAGGTATCATTAGAATATAAGCCATATTTGCATAAAGCTTACTTGTGCCATGAAAACATCGTTGGGTACCTTCACAATATGAAATTTTCTTTTAATAATAGAATGCTTGCTCAAACTTTCTGACTGAGGTGGATCAAATGGCATATCTTTTTATAATGAACATCTTAGTGGTTTTTTTTAAGTTTATTTATTTTTAGAGAGAGAAAAAGAGGGAGAGGCAGAGAGAAAATCCCAAGCAGGCTCTGCATTTTCAGAGAGGAGCCCAATGCAGGGGTCTATCCCACCAACCATGACATCATGACCTGAGCTGAAACTAAGAGTTGGACACTTAACCAACTGAGCCACCCAGGCACCCTGAATATCTTAGTCTTAATAGGCACTCAGTGTCCCATGGTCAGGCATTCTGTGTCTACATGGGTCCAATAGCATGATAGAAACTATACTACTAAAGGTAAAATTTTTGTCATTATTCCAACATTTGAGAATTTTCATTATGATTCTCTTATTGCAATTTGCTAAAGCCTTCAGAAATATCTCTATACACTATATAATGTTCAAGTACAATTTAGTCTGTTGGATCATATGATCCAAGTGATGGGGCTGATTTTTCCAGAGCCTGGATGTGATACAGACTACTGTCTTAGTCTGGGAACTGTTAAAACTGATAGTATTATAGGTTATCTGGTAAATGGAATACAGAATCAAGCTTGCTTTTTTTTTTTTTTTTTTTTTTTTGCCTCTAACATCCAAAAGAATCTCATCAAGTATTTTTCTTTCAACTCAATAGGTGGCTCAAAGAACAACTTGTTTTTTACTTTAAAAGAGATCTTCTGACATGCCCAGAACCAGACTCCCAGAATTCTCAAAGATGTGGCAAGCCCTTGACCTTTCTTATAAATTCTTGTACTCTTGTGTCTAAGATATCTAGGATGTTTTTGATGTCTTGCTCACCAGAGTCAGCTAGCACAATAGCATCATTATATTGGACAAAGGTGATATTCTGGGGGATATCAAAATGATCAAGCTTCCTGCAGACTATACCATAATAGTGTAAATGAGAACTGGCATAATCCTGAGCTAAGAAAGTCATGATATACTGTTTTCCTTGAGAGATAAAAATGAATTGTTTTTGGTGTTTTTACTGATTGCATTGAATATAAATAATTACTTAGATCAATAGGTTGCATATCACTATTTTGTTGATATCAATATGGAATAGTAACTATGACTAGTGTCACCATTTGAATAAACTTATAATTATATAGTTGTTTTATAAGTCTTATTTTACATTCTCACTAGATCCAAAAGTAAGTTATGTGGGGATATATAAACAATCACCACCAATGCAGCTTTGACTTTGATGATAGATGTATTCCCTGCAATTCACCCAGGGATGCATTATTGCCTTTGACTATTATTTGGCTGAGGTGAGGCATGAGGTATACAGCAGCTGACAATTCCAAGGATCCTTTCTACCATAGTATTTCACTGATATGTTAGGGAAGCAAATGAATATTCTGCATGTTAATAGATATATCTATCCACACTCTACATTGTGGGACAGAGGAAAGAACTACAGGATGGATCTATAGATTAACTTTATTCATTCTGAGATTCACTGGGACCAAGACTCCATCTTTCTCCTGCCTGCTCTAATCACAGAGGTGATTAGACATGCCAAAAAACTTTGTATACATAAAAAGCAATTCAGAACTAGCCCTCTGTGCATATATCTCTGGAAAATATAGCCTGATCTTTCCTACTTCCATTTTTCTCCACTTTCAGTTTTAAATAATCAAATGTTTCAGAAGAAAATATTGCTGTAATGTTAAATCAACCTTCGGGGCACCTGGGTGGCTCAGTCGGTTAAGCGTCCGACTTCAGCTCAGGTCACGATCTCACGGTCTGTGAGTTCGAGCCCCGCGTCGGGCTCTGGGCTGATGGCCCAGAGCCTGGAGCCTGCTTCCGATTCTGTGTCTCCCTCTCTCTCTGACCCTCCCCCGTTCATGCTCTGTCTCTCTCTGTCTCAAAAATAAATAAACGTTAAAAAAAAAAAAATTAAAAAAAAAAAAATCAACCTTCTTACTTTTAGGTTTGTCTTTTCTTCAAAAAAGTCAACAATGACTCTTGCTTTCTATGAAATCATGCCATTCTCATTGATCATTCAACATGTATTTATTGAGCACATACTAAAAACTAAGAATACCACTGGTCATTAAGGATAGAAATACAACAACTCATGCATCTTACTCCACTTCATTGGATGGAACTAGAGGGTATTATGCTAAGCAAAATGAGTCAGAGAAAGACAGGTACCATATGACTTCACTCATATGAGGACTCTGATACAAAACAGATGAACATAAGGGAAGGGAAGCAAAAATAATACAAAAACAGGGAGGGGGACAAAAACATAGAGACTCTTAAATATGGAGAACAAACAGAGGGTTACTTGAGGGGTTGTAGGAGGGGGGATGGGCTAAATTGGTAAGGGGCATTAAGGAATCTACTACTGAAATCGTTGTTGCACTATATGCTAACTAACTTGAATGTATATTAAGAAAATAAATAAAAAATTCAAAATGAAAAGAATAAAAGAAAACAATAAAACTACCAAAAAAGGAACTTATATTCTAAATTGGAAACAGATATATATAGACAGATAGATAGATAGAGAGAGAGAGAGAGAGATTTAATTACTATTTGAAAACAAAGACAAAGGAAAATTAGAGAAGAGATAATATATAAAAGAGACATTACTTGTTCTGAGCTTCAAAGCAAATGCCTGAGCTGAAATGTGAAGGATACATAAGGTATTAATCAAGTGAAGGGAAATAAGCAGGAAGTAATAATGAATCCAAGATATCAAGCAGATGAAGAAATCAGAAGAATGGTCTTGAAGAAGGCAGATGTAATGAAAGGTTCTAAACATTATTCATCAATGATCAGACTCATACAAGTTCCATTTTATCAATGAAGATTATTTGCTTTGTAACAAATAAATTTACATACACCAAATATATTGTAGATTATAGCAGGAAGTGAAAATCGATGCCCAGAGAAGCTCTTCTAATCTCCCTCTATCGACACACCCAGATTTCATCAGTTAAAACAAGTTAGGTTTCCTGCAATCCAAAGAGCTGGACTTATTCAACTCTTCCTTCCAAACAAAGCAGAGCTGATAATTATCTTAAATTAATTTTTAAGTTTAAAAATTTAAAAATATATACATGGAAAAAACAGCCCTATATACACATATACATTAAAGATAAATATAGATGGAAGATGCATATCACCATATTGGGTAGTTTTGTATAAAAATAGAAGAAGGAATGAAGCAAGAACAGGAAGGCCTTGAAGAACTAATGAAGATTTAGGTCATAAACTGAAAGGTATGCTTAATTCAATCTGTATCTGAAGTCCACCAAATAAGATGAAATTTAAAACCTCTACTCAATAGGATATGTATAAATGTGATATAATTGTAAAAATTGTTTATAACCTCAGGTGGTTGCCCCTGAAATATTTATGTTTTGTATATGAACCTCTACTATAAGGGAAGCATAGCACTGACAGGTGGTCAGTTTAGCTTGAACATAGATGGCAGTTGTCAGGATAAAGCTGTGGAGGGAAAAGGAGTCCAAATCATACAAGTCCTTAAAGTTTAAGTTAGTGATATTGACTTTTATTCTAAGACCCCTAAAAAGATATTGTAAAGCTTTAAGGAAAGTATTGACATGATCATATTTACATTTTATTGGATGACAGAAGAGTTAGAAGGTTAGAAGTTTCAGCAGAGAGACCATTTGTAGGTTTGGAAAAAAGTGACTATGGGGATAGAAAACACCAATGGATTCTAAAAATATTTTCAGTTTCTTTTACCTTTCCTTGTGATCATCAGCTTTCTGCAGACAGAATATTTAGACATTAATGTTAACAATGAACATAGTGATAATATCTTTAACAAAATATAACCCAGGAATCACCTCCTTATTATAAGAACCATGGCTAAAGGCATAGAGAACATCAACTTTTTAATGAAACTTCCAAGCTTCACTAGCATGCTGCAAATTGAACACCTTGGCATTACTATATTCTAGTGCCACATTTTTAACAGCTAGGTAGGGAAAGAACGGGAGAAGTCACTTTCAATGTAAATGATTATTACTTAATTTACAAAGAAATTAGTGTTAAGAAATCTTTAGAAGTTAATAGAATATCATTACTTGAGTAAGTCACACAACATAAAACCTGTAATGCAGAAAGTCATGCATTTTTTTTATGTAAGTACTTGATTTCTTTATGCTGAGAACAAAAGTGAAGCAAAACTCAGAAAACTTGAAGCAACCACTTGATAAGCTTAAATAACTCCAGTGAATTTCTATAACAGATAATTTTTTTTTCACGTAGTAAATTATAGGAAGTTATATAAACCAGTGCCATGAAATTATCTGGTTCTTCTATCTGAGAAATGACTCAGAGCCTGTTGTATAAATTTTGTGGGCTTACTATCTGATCCAGATATTCTCCTGTACTTTAAAGCACATTCATGTGCTCTGATTCAATTATTATAAACTGTAGGTACTCTTCAACATCTAACAGACAAGATATAGTAAGAAAAAGCCATATTCTCAATTTTTATCAATCAAACCCCTTTCAACCAATGTTGGTGCTAAAAATCTCTGCATAAGGAAATGTGGAGTAGGAAAATTTGTTGCCAAGTTTCAATTTAGGGTTTGTGGAGGTCAGTATTATTTGTTAGGTTGTTTAGGCTACAGTCTTCAATTATTCAAGAAAACACTAATCTAGGTGTAGCTGTGAAAGGTATTTTGTAGATATGATTAAAGTCCACAATCATTTGACTTTAAGTAAGGGAGATTATCCTACATAATCTGGGTAGGCCTGGTTCAATCAGATAAAAGACCCTAAGAACTGAAGCTAATCTAGAGAAGGAGTTCCAGTCATAGATAAGCAGTTTCATATCATATGGAGAGCGCCAGCCTGATCTCACAGTCTGCCCAACTGATTTCAGATTTACCTTGCCAGCCCACACAATGTGTAAGCCAGTTTCTTGCAATAAATATTTTATTATATGTATCTCCTATTAGTTCTATTCTTTGATTGAACCTGAGCTGATACACGGATACTCTGAAAGCATAAACTACTGTCCTGCAGTTTTAAGGGAAAAAGTCTGCAAACCTTTTAACATTCTGGGCCCTGCACGATAACTTGGTCTTCCTTCCATTTACCAGTCCAGGAAGGAAAGTTTCTGAGAGGTAGGAGTGGTGGGAAGAGGATATTAAATTACTGTAATATTGGTCAAACTAAGATGCTATCCTAATTTCTAATAATATCTATCTCAACTCCTCTGAAATCTCAAAAATAACAATCTCTAATATTATTTTCCACTATTATAAAATTATTAATTTATCTTCCAGGTGCTTTTAAGCAGAAAAATTTGGTAGCTCCTGAATTATCCTTCAGAAGAGAGGGGTGGGTAGAGAAGGGAAGGGAGAGACACCCCAGTTGTAAAATTAAACATGACTTTAATAAAAATCAGAATCTATATGGGAAAACATATAGGAAGAGGCATATATCATGTCCTCTAGTTTACAGGTATAATTCATCTAGAACATTGGTCTCTTACAAGGCAGATACTTTGCTGAGTTACCAAATTTGCCTTCTTTTATGAAAAAGTCCATCTTTCTCCTGTCATTCAATACATTCTATACCCTCTGATTTCTTCAACAACCAAGATCAAGATAGAGTGAAATACAGGAATTCCTTCTCTGAATCTTGGAGACCTGTCCTCTCAGTTTCAGAATTTGTCTAAGGTAGTACATAGTTTCCTGAATGAATGGCATATGGGATACCCAGCTCCAAGGTGAGGCTTCTCCAAGACAATCTTGGTAAAACACAGCAATGACAATAATCATCCAAAAGTTATATAAAGTAGCTGTTGGGCAGTCTGGAGTAATGTAGCTACACAAGAACAAGCTACAACACAGAACACTACTATGCAGGTTAAAAAAAAAAAAAAAAAAAAGGAAAATCTTGGCCTCTTGTTCTCCACTTTCAACAGTTGTGTTTCCTGTAGTCTTCCAACTTCCCCAGTCCTCGTAAAGTACTTGTAAGGGTCCTTGTGACATGTCCCTCAACTGTTAGAAGCACCTGTTCTTTATACAAGTCAATTAGACACTTGAATAGGATAGGAATCAGCTGCCTACACTTTCAATTTGATGGTAACCCTAATATATATCATTCATCCAGGAATGCAGTATTGTTTATCAGTGTTTTTGGGGGTACAGAGAGTCCCAGGGGCTTTTTCTTGGCTCTTCTTACTGTAATAGGTATTACCACATGGGTAATGGAGGGAGGCAAATGGGATTCTGCATGGTGTTGAGATATTAGTTCTAATTATACATGTATAAACTGGGATAATAAATACGCTGCTGGTTCAAGAACCCACTTGAACAGTAGTTCAGCAGGGCAAGTATGCTGTATGTCCTGTATGTCCCTCCCTGAGCACTGACCCTTGAGAATGCTCCCATTCCTAATTAAATCAGATTCTTAGCATCTCTAACCCTTAATTACCGTGTACAGAAAAAAATTCCAGAGCAGTTTCAAAGAACCTCAAGACTCTCTCACCACTGTATTTCTCAAAATAAAAACAAATGCCTTCTAACCTCTCTCAGGGAAAATATTAGAGGATACACAGATCGATCACGAATAAAACACATTTTTTAAGCATCCTTATCTCCAAATACTGGTTTTACATCTCTATATTCTCAAAGTTTGATCATCCAACCACATAAGAATTGTCTGAAATGTTCATTGAAAGTGTATATTTCTGAACCTCATCCTAGTTTTAATGAATCAGATTTCCTGTAGGTGGGTCCTGAGGATGTATGTTAATAAAGATATTCTGAGGGATTCTAAAATTCAAGAATTATTTTTTTATTTTATCAAGATATTTCTGATACTCAAATATATTTGTCATGTCCCCTTTAAGTCCAAAGTATAATCAGCCACCTCAACAAACACAGATGGTCCCTGACTTAATAATAAATTGACTTATAATTTCTCAACTTTATAAAGGTGTGAAAATGATACACATTCAGTAGAAACTGTACTTCGAATTGTTAATTTAAATTTTTCCCAGGCTAGCAATATGTGGTACAATCCAATCTCACAATTCTAGGCAGCAGCAGTGAGCTGCAGCTCCCAATCAGACATCAGATCAGGAAGGTAAACAACCCACACACTTAAAACCATTCTGGTTTTTTACTTTCAGTGTGGTGGTGTTCAGTTACATAAAATATTCAATACTTTATTATAAAATAGCCATCGTTAGATGATTTGCCCAACTGTAGGGTAATGTAAGTAAGTATTCTGAGCATCTTGAAGCTAGGCTAGGCTAAGCTATGATGTTCAGTGGATTAGGTATATTAAATGCATTTTCAATTTATTATATTTTCAACTTAATGATGGATTTGAGGATGTAACTCCATTGTAAAACCAGTAAGATCTATAATTAGAATTACTCCTTAACATAATGGTGAATTCTCTTGACTTAAAATTAAGTTCTTATATTCCTAGGAAAAATTCACTCAATATCCATTCCTAAATATTTTCTAGATATCTGCTGATATAAATTAGAAAGTCTCTGCAATTATTTTGGTGTATAATAATTCTCTTCAAAACTTTGACTTTGTAATTAGAAATATGACATACTGGGTCCCAATTAATTTAGGAGAAAAGAGGATTTGAGGGCTGGAACATGAGAAAATGAACTTTTTTTTTTTTTTTTTTTTTGGTAAGAAACAAGAAACTTGATAAGATAAAGAAGTTACAACTTCTTAAAGCAAGGAGGTAAGGACTTGATGTGACAAGAGAAAAAGTACTGTTTCATTTAATAATGGATGCTATACTGGTTAGAAAGATCAGTGAACTGAAATTCCTTAAAATCGTTATTGTCATCATAATTTTTAGGGTTCTAACCATTTATGATAAATATAATATTTTTTACTTAAAATATTTGTTGAGTTTATGAATCTAATGGACATTAAAATTTGGAATTTGACAGCATTAAACTGTGTTTTCAACCTAATAACCAGGAAAGAGTTTATTTTTGGAAAGTAATGAAAATTCTTGGACTTCAGCATGTGGTGTGAATTGAGAATTCAAGGTCTTATATTTGTCATTTTTCTTAACTTCTTCAATGTTAATACAAGCAAGATTCTATTACATATTTTTTCAACTTTTCATATACTTTGTAAGTGCTCTAAGAGCAGAAGCAACTTAAACCCCAAAGTCATCCTTTCATCAGACATTTTTGGTCAGCTGAGTATAGCAACAACTCAAGTAGATATCCATCACTATATACCATGGACTGTCATATTTTCTTGCCCCTTCTCTGAAAAACTTTTAATTGATTCATGATCAAATTAGTCCAGTTAAATTATAAATCTTTCTTACCCTCATTTCTTATACCCCACTTTTGATATCAATTCAGTTTCTGGGTTGAAAATAATATTAAATAATTTTGCATAAATCAAGCAGAAAATGAATTAGAAGGATAGTACAGGTCACACAATGTAGATAGTACCAATCTAGTAATCATGTAGGAACCAAATCAGAGCCAAATCCAGATGAGAGAAATATTAGTTTATAACAGCTCATCTCATTCTCTCACTACTACCCTTTTATAGCCCATGTCTGCCTCTAGAACCATAGGCCCTGGGACCTTGTACTCGGACATTGGACTCCAATAGTGCAATATCTACTTTGCTATTATTTCTAGACTCCACTATAATCTCTTCTAAAAATCTTTAACTGAGCTTCCATTTTGTGATATTCATTCAAAAGTTAAATACCAGAAGGGAAGATAAAATTGGGTGAACATAAGTCATACTCACTTTCCTTTGCAGCTACTCTCCACTAGCTGTTTGTATGTATTTGTGTGTATGTATACATTTACCACTAATAATTTAGTCCATTTAAATTCAACAAATGCTGGTTAATTTTGTTATTTCTGAATACACTCTGCTGAATCGTTAGAGGATGCACAGTTTGGTGATAATGGTTTTACTTTCATGGAGTTTGGTATCTAATCACTGGAGAAATCATATAACCATTGTAGAAATCAGCTTTATTGCCTATTAAATGAGGGTTTTGTTCTTATGTGAACCAGTTTTCTTACTCTCTTTTTCCACTGAGAATAAAGTTGGGGGACAAAGGATGAAAGAGGGAGGAGTTATCATTATTAGCTTTGTCTTCCATAAAAATATAGGAAGTATAAAATCAAGAAACTAAGTAATGCCAAAATACAGGTGGAAAAGTGAAATCCATTAAATCAAACGTGGAAGAGTAAAATTGTTACTAAAATTGAAAGCAGGTTTTCAAGGCCAGTATATAAATCCAAAATCTGAGAGGGAAGGAGGCCAGAATCACAGAAGTAGGTTGGATGAAAATGGAGAATAGTCCAGGGCAATTTCCTAAGCAGGTGTTTTCTCCTTGGCATTTACACAGGGTATGGGTAAGCTAGCTAAATTTAAAGAGCTTGAGATATGAAAAAAAATTCTGCATAAAACATAAAAATGTGAAATATATTTTTCTATCTCTATAATTTTTATACTCATAAATATCTTGGAAAAACTGACACAGATAAAGCACTTGGTTACATTATTTTATTATTATTATTATTGTTACTTCCTTTTAAAGAGATCTCAGCTTGAACTTCTGCTACGCTTGGCAGGCAAACTGGCCAGAAGTTTATTTGCATGCAGTCTGAATAGGCTTCCTGAAAATAAATTTAACCTAAGGGAAGAAGGAAAAAATCTCAGTAGTCTTCACAAAGGAATAAAAGTCTGTCCTCCAGGGTGAAGCTAAAAATTGCTTGATGGCTCTCAGGAGCATCTGTATCTTATTCTAATACCCATTGCACTCATATTTACTCTTTCAGCGAATGATCTGACAAAAGGCAAGGAGGTGGGATTGGATAAGCAGAAAAAAATACCAAAAATCAACATAACGATTTTCCAAAACCCAAGTATTCATTGTGATGCAAGCTGTGCTTCTGATTAGCCCTTTAGCTGATCTAAAAGAAATTGTGAGAGGTGTTTCACCTATCAAAATGGAACAGAGCAAAACTTTGGCATTTCCAAGATTTCATGGCCTATGCTGAAACAAGGGACAAGGGTAACAGGAGGATATGGCAATTTCCAGTGGGTCCCCAGACAAAAATAGTGAAGCAACAGCTGTGTCCTACAGGATATAATGTGATTCTATGTACATGTAAGACAACCTCTGAGGCCCTCATAAATACTTGACATTCTGCATGAGCAGATGGGGGAAGGAACCAGTGGGATTTGGAGTTTCACAGTTACTGAGCTTCATTTATACCCAGGAGCTGTTTTACATGACCTCTAAAATTGTTTGAATCCAAAATATCAATAGAAAAAAAAAAGGCATTGACATATTTGTGAATGAGTGTATTTGCAAATAAGATTTGGCTTAGGAGAAGTCAGCAGTTAAATGTGCACCATTAATTACCCTAGTTAAGATTCACAAAACACCTGATTCTATAATCAAAATGCACATTACATTGTCATCACAATTAAATTTCTCATTTTTTAAGATTTTATTTTTAAGTAATCTCTACACCCAATGTGGGGCTCAAACTCCAACTGACTGACACAGCCAGGAACCCCCACCCACAATGAAATTTTTAAAAAAACTCTAGGTTCAAAAGATACAAAGAAGACTCTAAAATTAAAAATTGAGTAACCTTTATTCAACAATTGTTAACGACATTCTTTTTACATAACCATTAAACTAAAAATATCAATTCATTTTGGGTCACACTTTCATTTAAAGAATTCTCATCGGTGCTTGATAGAAGAAACTTGGCCTTCTCTTGCTCTCATTCTGCCATTTCTCTATTCAATTTCTTTCCTTTCTTTGATATTCAACTGTTCTTTCTGTTGCTTAACTCCTTACACTATTAACTTGACTCCAGACTTTTCTAAAAATGTTAACTAATTTTTCTGCTCCTTTTCCTTCTTATTCTCCTCCACTTACATTCATAAATCTTCTCACTCTTCTTTCCCTTTTCCTATCCTCTTCTTTTTCCCTGAATGAATGGACCCATGTCCTTCCCAAATAAGTATGACAAAAATATTAACATTTTTTTAACTTACAGGCTTTACTTATAAAACTGACTATAAAGATACTTCATGAAAACCTACAATTAAATGGGATGAGTGTTCCATAGATTATTTTTCTTCAATATTATAGTTTCACATATATATTTCTTAAATGAATAATAAGTGAATGAAAATTCTGTAAGCTCTTAATAGGTTTATATCTCTGACCTGTATAAGTTACTAAATTATATTAAAACCATTCAAAGTGAAATCTTGTGATGACTGGTTTCTCCTCCCTTTGAGAAGCAAAAGGCTTTATTAGATATTTCACGTGGATATTGCTATCTCATCCCCCTCATGTCAAATGAAGATGATTCTAGTGCCCACCTCAGTGAGTTGTTGCAAGCACTGAAGGAGATATTATTGCTAATTCCATATAATAGTTTCTGGAACACAGTGGTGTGATGGACATGTGATGACTTTTCTAATACTGGCCAAAATATAAATATTATTTTATCCTGTGAAACCTGATGCTTAGAGAGGACCGAGACTTAGAGAGTCTTGCTCATGGTCAAATAACTATTAAGAGCAGAGATGTGATTTTAAACCAGATGTATACAACCCTATAACCAATATAGACCTGTTATAACTTATCCACACAATATCCCCTGTCTTGGATTGCACTCTGGTTTTACTTGCCCTTTCAATGGCTGGATACCTCTCAAGTGATATGGAAGGAAACCAAGAAAAAAGTTCAATCAATAGAAACCACTTGCCCTTGTTTAGTTCCATTTATAATTTACTTACTGCTCCCAATTAAATATTTACCCTGCACAATGTTAAACAAATATGTGCACCTGAGCATTTAATTTTTCCCCATTTTTGTGAGTGAAGTTATGCGGGAAAAGGCATAACTAGAGCTCTCGAGTATATGACTAACATTTGGCCTATGGGAAGTGTGGAAAGTATCTTCTTTTTTAAGTGAAGAACAATTACATGAATAAAATATTATGAGTAGAAAATTGTTCAATAAGTTTTTGTTAAGAACATATTGAGCCTCATTATAAAGGTAAGGAATTTGAACTTTATACAGTAAACAAAAGGAAGTGAGTAAAATTTTTAGTGGGAGAGAATAAAATTGCTTTTGGCACAACCAAACTTAACTTGAAATATTCTTAAACAGTTTTCCACCTATACCCTGACTGTATAAAACTGTTCTCCATCAAGAGGCTCAACGTTAGTGAAATATGTATGATATTCAAAAAGTCATAGTCCCAACTCACTATTGGTATTTGGGATAACTAAAGTGAAAACTTGTCAAGGTGGCTTGACTATTTTCTCTTGGCAACATCCTTACAAAAAAGTTTATAGACTTTGAGAAATCAAATTAAAGTTAGCTACAATTAATTGTAATTGTTTTTTTAATCAAAAATGATAGTGCTTCCTTGTCTAGAAACCTAAAAATGTGTCATAGCAGAGAGATGTAATGTTAACTGAGTTTTATGCTACTTAATTTGTTCACAGACCACCTTTCTGAGTATTCACCAACTGATGATGCTGGATAGGCAGGATTCCACATTTGTAGTAATGTTTACTAAGATAGTTTGCACTTAATAAGCAGGTCTGTGCTTAAAGAAAGGGGATAGGATAGAGAAAAGAAATGTAAAGCTGGCCTATCATTAATAGCTAGTATAGTTCTTTGCACACAGATGAGCTGTATATGGAGAGGAGCAGAGCCTAAGGACTATGAGTCAAACATGAGTGTGTGAGTTGACAACTTTTCCCAAGTACCCAGTAAGAACAAAAGTCTCCTTTATATGATATGGAAATATTCAAATTAACATAACTCACAGGTGGGTATACTGCAATGGAACGGGAATGGCAAACAAAAATGCTGGCTGAAAATCAATGGCTAAAACCTCAAAACACATGATATATTCCCATGTTTATGTCTCATTACTCCCCTCTTGTTCTTTGCTCTTATTTATGCTGCAATATGTGAAATTTCCTGCATATAGATGCCCTCCGTCACTTCTAGAACCCTGCATGTTCTTAAGACTGCAAATAATTTCTCTTTTATTCAAAACCATGTCTGGCTGAATGAGTCTGCCCTTAGGAAATCTCCCCTTCTCTTCTCTCAACTACATCAGTTGCCCTTCCTCTGTCTTCCCATTGCCTCTATACTTAACTCTAGCAAAGCTCTTGCTACATTGACTCAAAACAGTCAACTTTTCCCATTAGACTGTAAGCTCATTAGGTTTGGGACCAAAATATCTTGTAGTTCATTTACTAGCATAGTGTCTGGTATGTCATATGAGCTTAAAAACTGTTTTTCTGCTTATTGAATTGGAAATAATACTGAATTGACAGTTGAAATGCTCAAGTCTGAGCTCCATAGGTAGCTAGCTTAAAAAGAGTAGACTTATTCCAAATCTATAATATTAGAATCCCATTGACTTCACAAATCGATGATAAGCATTTTCTTCAGAAATAACACATAGGAAGTGCTTTGTTAACTATAAAAGAACACTTTACTTAATACAATGTTTAACTACAAATTGAATGGACAAGTTGCTTATCTGAATTCATGTTTTAATGGTTGTTATCATCAACACAGAAATTGAAGGAACACCCTGATCAGGATATTATTTGATAATAATCTAAAAAATAAGAGAAAGGGAATAGATGTGTTGCTCAGACATGGAATATTAAATTAAGTGAAATGATTAAACTCATAAAATGAAAGGTGAGTGTTGAAAGTACAGATTTTCAAGTGATTCTATTTCAGAAACCTAAACTATAAAACCAGTCTCAAAGAACTCTTAGGAAAACTCAAAAAGTAAACAACAGTGGGAAAATTTTTTTGTTGAGAGTGCTAAGTCTATGAGATTTTAAAGGTTTCTGCTAAATTTGGTCTGGAGAAATTCATAGCAAAGATATCTTTAGAAAGATCTATTCAAGAGCTGCCATTTTACACTGAAATAGCATTTAATTTGCTTTTGCTACCAAGCAATTTGCCAGTCTTTTTCACTGGATTGATTTGAACTAGAGTCCCTAAGAAACAAGAATCATTAAATGCTACCTTATAAATGTGACAGTTACTAATAGTGCAGTATGAATGTCATGCCTCTTGGCCTTTCCCATTTTCCTCCCCGTGTCTTAGTTTCGGTTCCAAGATGATTATATTTTAAGCACAGCTACTAAATTGTGTACCCTTCTGGTCCTTTTTCCCAATCCATTTTGACCACATAAGGAAAAAAAAAATCACAGCTATCCAATTAATTCCCCTAATTAATAAACTTTACTTCCCCTTCAGCCTCTGATGGCATGCTCCATGCTGTTCATCTAACTGTCTGTCTCAAGCCTTCCCTCCAACCTACTTGCATGGAGCCTTGATGGTTTGGGCAGCATGCCAAGATTCCACAGCTTTTACAAACACATTAAAAACACATTACATTCCCTTCTGCAAATCTGTCTGTGTACACCACTGTGTCACAGTTGCATCTCTGCTTAACTTCTTATCCATACCTTTATAGCATCTCAACTTAATTACTCAGTGCACTTCTGTAGTCATCTCTTAGGGTTCATATTTTCAAGTCCTATGATGTACCTGTGAAGCTGATCACAGAAACCCAGCAATACCTACACCTACACACACACAGCCACCATTTCCTCTTCCTCTAGCAATTCCACCATCTCTTCATTACCTTTGTTCCAAATATTTTTTTAAAAAATTTAAAAAAAATTAAATATTTTTATTTATTTTTGAGAGAGAGAGACAGAATGTGAACAGGAGAGGGGCAGAGAGAAAGGAAGACACAGAATCTGAAGCAGGCTCCAGGCTGAGCTGTCAACACAGAGTCCAACACGGGCCTTGAACCTATAAACTGTGAGATCACGACCTGAGCCCAAGTTGGATGCTCAACTGAATGAGACACCCAGGTGCCCCTGTTCCAAATACATATACGTATACATATATATATATATATATATATATATATATATATATAATGTGTGTGTGTGTACATATATATTGTGATAGACCTCCTATAATTTTCCTCATGGAAATCTATAATCCATAATTCCCTCCCACTCACCCTAGCCCTCTACTAATTCCTGTGATACTGGTAAACAGAATTATCCCCTGCAATTCTTGCTGTTTGCAACAGTCTTCTTATTACTCTCCATCTCATTAGCTCTCCATTTTTAAGCTCAGCTGAAAGCAGGATGTTTCTCTCTTGCCTGGCTTTTATTTTATTTTTCTCTCCTTCCCTTGAATACAATTACAGTGATAAATATCATTAATCCACTGGAAACTGTCTGATAATGTGAATCCCAAAGGACTAATATCACATGCATCGTAGATCAAAGTGGTAGACTTTGTCTGTCTCTGTGTTAGACTGGCTCCAAAGGATCACTGTTTCAGATGGAATTGTTATTATTGGTGCAGCAATATTTGATGTGTGCACATTTTGGAGAAGTTTTTATCTATAGAGTTTTTATCTCTCTTGTCTTTATCTTCAAGTCTAATTTCTTTATCTACAAGGCTTGGTTAGCATTGCTGAGATTCAGAGCAGACAATGTGCATTCGTTGTAAATGTCAGGGAATAGTACGCGGCAAGTGTAGGCTAAAGTTATACTTTACCTGGGCTTTAATGCTGCGTTGTTCCTTCCATCCTATCAACTTATAGAATGACGGAAGACAGATGTGTTATGCACATTTACAAACACTGTAATATATTATAGATATGCTATAACTGAACAGTGGTGAATTATAGAGGAAAATACAGTTAAACAAATATATTTTTGGGTACTTATTGATTAATATTCCTGGTGCACAGCACTTTAAAACACATTTCTTGAGTCCCATAAGATATACACTGTTGTCATCCTAATTTACTTAAAAGAAAAATGGGTTTTGAGGATCTAACCACCTTGTCCAAATTTGCACTGCTAATAGACGACCTGGCCAAAATTCAAACTCATGTCTTCTGGCTTTAGAATCCAAATTCTTATTGCAAAGGCATATGATAATACTTCATGAGATAATTATATTGTTAAATGATAAGTAGAATGATGACACGTAGAGATAGTCAAGAAGTCTTAAAATTAATAAATAAAATGAGTGCCTCTTTAAGGGAGAAAGCATATTCCAAACATATGCCTCATAAAAGTTTAAAGAGAAGCTTCATTCCATTTTTCAGAATTAGTATAATTCAATAAAAACTAAAGTTAGAAACATAAAGATGATAAACATTCCTGCATAAGGGAAATATGTAGCCCATTGTTTTTATTGAGAATATGGAACTAAGGGAACTTTTAAAGTGAAGTTCGACATACTATGATAAGCACAGTTTTGAGCACAACATAAATACAAAGTAATACTGTACAGTCGATTCATGGGCAGATTAACAGATTGGCCAACAGGAAGGAAACAAGATAGCTCTTTTGCCAGCAAATGTATCAGAAATGGGCAGGGGTGCAAAACTCATAATAATTCCAAATATGTTTAAATATAGCATTTTATGGTCTATAAATTTTACAAATAGAGAGAAATATAGAGCAGTTGTTGTAATTATCCCCTTTTCTGGAGGGGAAGCTAAAGCTGAGAAGTGACTTGCCTCAGTGAATCAGAAACAGACTGGGATGCAAGATCTGGCCATCTGATGCCAAGAAGAAAACAATTAACAGCAGCAGCACCATGAAATGTATAGAAATGCCTGTTATTACTCACAGATACACACTCATTGTTTTAGTACAGCCAGTCCATACTCTAGAGAACTATGCAGATCTAACCTCTACTATGAGCTCATTGTGAACAGGTCACCAGATACTGCACAGAAATGTTCTGGTGATACCTTCTTCTGCCCTTTTCTTTTTCTCGCAACTTAAGAACCAGTTAGCTCACTGAGGATGGGAGTTTGGTATCACCTGGCTGTGTTTTCTGTGCTGGCTCACATTCACACCTAGCCCCAAATACAAAATACATTCATAGCCAGGGAAACTTGGAGATCTCAGTAAGGAAAAGCTTCCCACTGTCCACCCCCCCCCCCCACCTTTTCTTGAAGGATAGAATATGGCTTACCAGATGCTGTGGTTTATAAAGTTAAAAACTATGAAGTAAAGGTTAGGAAAATGAAACTTAATATGGAAACAAACCCTTAGAAAACAAACTGAGGCTAGAATCAGATCTTGGACTCCTGAATGTCACTTCTAGGCTCATTTCTTTGTAATTTGTCCTGTGCATTTAACTTCCTACCCACTGTTCTCAGGATATTCTGAATTCAATCAGGATATAGCAATTACCCTTTATGAGGCCCATGTTCAGTTATTCAGTTCTTAATGGCTTTAAGAGGTCTTTTCATTACAGGCACACAATTCCCAAGCAAAAGAATAAAGCATTTCTTCCATCTAAAACCCTGTGCTAAAGGTTTCAACTTCAGAGATTTGCAAACAGTGGCTTAAATAATACTTACTACGGGTAAGCTCTTATAGGTGTCTGAATCCCACATCCACCTAGGGTAGGTAGGGCTCCCGTGTATAGAGCTCTTCTGTTATTCATTCCATTCATATTGAGCTCTTTTCATCAAATCAATGACTTTTGCTATGACTTTGGTAGAGTTCCTCCTTTGTTATTTAGACCTGGAGCCTCTAAATCTATTAATCATTTTAATTTGCTACCTAGGATAGGGTACAGGATGAGTGGTTTGAGAGCTTCTGATATGCAATGATTATCTAATGCAGGCTCCTTTTTAGTCTCCTTTTTTTCAAACGTTATTCCATTCTACTACAGACTCTGCTATAGGGAATAATCCTCTGCTGTCAGGGAATGAATGGGATGACCTTAATGGAGCTCTTTCACATCTAACTGCTATGACTCTTTAATTCAGTTACCCTTCAGGAATGGGAGAGTTTTCCGTCATTACACCCAACCTGTCTAGCTACCATTGTTACTTCAATAAAGCCTCTCAAGATATGTTCCACCTTTCTGTCTTGCTTGAACTTCTGCTTCATGTCACTGGCCGCCACTGTCGATACAGCATTTCAATCCTGCCCCAGTCACTTCCTGGTACACCACCAGATTGTTAGTGAGAAACTTGATAAAATGTCTTTTTACATGACAGATGTGAAAGGAGTTGTCCCCCATTTTATGACAGGTACATTTCCAGCAACAATCATTGCTGCATATTTATCTAGGTTAATATTCCAGTGATAGAAACCAAGTAGTTTATATGTATAATTTAAACATAATCTTCGGCTTCTCCTGTTATTTGAAATTCAAAGTTTACTCGCTTATGAATGTTTATAATCTTGAGTAAGCAGAGCTCTAGGCAAAACATACTCTGATGTTGTCTTCTCTGAATCAACAGTGGAGATTTTCCAGACAAGTGACTTTATATACAATGAGAATGATTTAAAGAAATAAAGAAAGAATAAATGCACTCCCACAATTTTCCTCTATTGTAATGCAGGTGCTATTAAATATCTAAGATTTTGTGCGTAGAATTTGTAAACTATACACATGCAGTTATATATTTTGTTGAGTTAAAAAAACAAACAAAAAAAACTAGCAATCCTTTCCATGACAACTGGCTTTAGGTGTAATTCCACGTTAGTGTGAATTTTAAATAAAATTGGTTACAAATAGAGATAAAATGCATACAGTAGCAATTGTTTTTAATTTTAATGTTTATTTATTTTTGAAAGAGAGACAAAGTGTGAGCTGGGGAGGGGCATAGAGAGAGGGAAACACAGAGTCGGAAGCAGGCTCCAGGCTCTGAGCTGTCAGCACAGAGCCCGACGCAGGGCTCAAATCCATGAACTGTGAAATCATGACCTGAGCCGAAGTTGGGTGCTAAACCAACTGGAGCCACCCAGGCACCCCTAGATTAGCAATTTTTTTTAAAACTCTGACCAGGTTGATACAGGACAGCTTATTTAGCCATTTTCAAGGATGATGGGTCATTCAGAGACAAGGAATTCGCTAATAGTACATTTCTTTGCAATCCTTCATTGCATCAGTGTGCTGGTTGAAAAGGAGATATGGCCACTGAAGCCAGTAGGAAATGTGTGTCTAGTTTCCATCACCAACTGATGCATCTAAAACTGAATGATTCCATTAATTCACCGTCTCAGCTATCCCCATCCAAGCATTCCAGATCACTCTCTAGTGGCTAATATGCCCCAAACGGAAATTTCAGTTTTTTCTTATATATTGCATTATGGAAGGAATATACTTATTCAATGTAAGAAATATTGTTGTACTATAAACTTCAATAATACAGATATAGACTTTTTTAAATAGGTTAAGATATAAATTAAATTTACTGGTTTTGAGTTTCTATACTCCCTCTTACAGATTATATGACTGTAGTTAATTAATTTGATCCATTTCAATTTCCTCATGGTAAAATCGGAATTGCTTAGACTAGCCTCATAGGATTCTCCTTAGTAACAAATAAGATCATGAAAGTGGAATAGTTGGCAAAAAATAAAATATATGATGAATAGAGTTGAAGAGTTTTACTTTGGAATTAACAGGATTTTTTGTTGTTGTTGTTGTTTGTCTGTTTTTTCTTGTTTGGGAAACCTCAATTCAGTTACATGTTCTCTTCCCCATCCCACCTCCTGTAATAAACACATCAACACACCTGGGTCCCAAATCCAATCAACCCAGCATTTCAAGCTACTTATCTACTTACAGTCTGTCTCATATCAATATCTTTTTCTCTCAGAAGAGAGTTCCTTTGTTTATATGTCTGAAATGTTCTCTCGTTTGGCTGGCTGATCCTATTATTCTCTGAGATTCACATTAGGTATAACCTCTATTTGGAAGCCTTCATATCATCCCTTGCCTTGAACAGGATGTGGCAGAACTCCTTTCTCTGGTATTTCATGATATTTTTAAAAAGATATAATCAGGGTACCTGGGTGGATCAGTTGACTAAGTGTCTGACTCTTGATTTCAGCTCAGGTCATTTCTCATGGTTATGAGATCATCCCAGCCCCACAATGGGCTTCACATTTGGCAGGGAGCCGGCTCTTGATTTTCTCACCCCATGTCTCCCTCTGTTCCTCCTCATCCATCCCACTAGCTCATCTGTAGTCTCTCTCTCTCTCTCTCAAAAAAAAAAAAAAAAAAACAACAACAACAACAACAACAAAACAAGACAAAACACATATTATCATCTACAAAATTGAATTCCAATTATCTATCAAGGTGTCAATTTTCAAGTGGTCGGTTAAGTAGGTAAGTGGAAGGACAAATACGTGTTAAGTATAGATTTATTTACATAAGTATTTCCAGAGGACTTCATTAATCTTTTCTGAGTGAATGTTTGAAAGAATGAATTAAACAGATAAGAATCAAGAATCCACATATTTACCAGTAAAGTTATTACTAAATATTATATACCAAGAACACATATGTCTAGAATTACATGCAATAATTGGAAATCCACCAAAGGATACTCACATACTTTTTTAGCTTAGTAGGGATTTAAAGAAATAAACTGTGACTTAAAGACATTGTTGTATTTCTTTTTAGACAACCCCATAAGTGTCATATTCTCTATAAGGGAATTAATTTACAATTAAAAGTAAATATTCAAGACTTATACCTAAAAGGCATGCCTATTCTTCATAGTCAATAACAAATAAAGCCTGAAGAAAATATAAATAAATATTAGATTTAAAACCTCTTTACTAATTAACTCATGGTGATGATATGGAGGAAAGTCCTGAGAGTCTTTACAATATAAAACAGCTTTCTTTCTGACTAAGGCAAGAAATAAAGACTGATTTAAAGTAAGAAAATGAAAAGGATAAAGTATGGTGAGTAAAAATGATGAATAATCATTAAAAACATGTCTGGAGGTAGCTGAAGATTAAGAATAGTAAAAATAAAAAGGAAGAGGTAAAAATGGCCCACAAAGAAGTTAAAGAGAAATCCAAATGAGTAAAAGGCAAACTAAAAAGCAGGGAATAGGAAAAATATAACAAAAAGTGAAAAAGAGGTAAATGAAAAACTGAATTTGAATAAAGAAAGCACAAAATCTGAACCCAAAGTGAGAACTCCGATTCCATGGCTATAGAAACATTAAAGAGATTCTTTAAATTATAATCTTTTTTTTTAATTAAAAAATGAGATTTTATTTATTTATTTATTTATTTATTTATTTTTATTTTTATTTTTTTAGATGAAATTTATTGTCAAATTGGTTTCCATACAACACCCTGTGCTCATCCCAACAGGTGCCCTCCTCAATACCAATCACCCACCCTTCCCACCCTCCCACCCTTCCACCCCCCCATCAACCCTCAGCTTGTTCTCAGTTTTTAAGTCTCTTATGGTTTGGCTTCCTCCCTCTCCAACTTTTTTCTTTTCCCTCCCCTCCCCCATGGTCTTCTGGTAAGTTTCTCAGGATCCACATAAGAGTGAAAACATATGGTATCTGTCTTTCTCTGTATGACTTATTTCACTTAGCATAACACTCTCCAGTTCCATCCACGTTGCTACAAAAGGTCACATTTCATTCTTTCTCATTGCCACGTAGTATTCCATTATGTATATAAACCACAATTTCTTTATCCATTCATCAGTTGATGGACATTTAGGCTCTAGGCCACAATATGTAACAAAGAATGGCAAATATAAACATGTCTAAATGTTCCCAGTTTACTATGGGTCCTGACAATAAAGTCATGCATTAGAGAAACAAACAAAAATAGCCTCTCTATTTATACACTGTTTTGGGGTATATAGTTTCACTTCTAAAACCCTAATAATTAGCATAAGGAAGAGTTATATCTACCATTTCACACAAGAACAATTTCAGATAGTATGTCTCAGTTACTTAAAATCTTAACCTTCTTGGGCTTTATATGATGCAACTTTACCATTTGATCATAAATTAAGCAAATGAGAGTGATGACATTTTTGTTTTCCACTTTATGGGCCATTTATTGATGATTTCTGCCCTCCTTGGGTGATGTTAACATTGTAGATCTTGATAAATTGACAAGATAGTTCTAGGTTTACACTCTTTTCTGTTAGATTAAATTTTAAATTTGTTTATGGTTTGCCAAAAACCCCTAATGAGGACACAGGCACATATTGTTTGGTGTCATTTATATTTCACCTCTGTTTCTTTGTGTTACAAGATCTTTTTAAACTGAGACAGAAATGGACACTAATTAATCATTGCACTGCAACATCATGCTCCCTGCACAGACCATCTCCCGTTTTGCCTATTTGAATATAGCCAAGGATTTGGTAATCAATTGTGTAAGTATGATTAATTATGAAAATTTCTAAATCCTAATATTTTTTTGTTATGTATAATAGAAAAGAAGTGGATTTATCATGAGGGCTGAAATATAAGACCTCCATGTGCTTGCTCCTCCCCATCTTCCTGTGACTGAAGGAGAGAAATCAGTAATATATCTGAAAACCATTTTCCTTTTGAGCCTTAGAATTGCTCTCAATGTTCTTTGCCAAGAAGCCACTACTAATTACCTAGAGTTAGCCTATGAGTGAAAACTAATGTGTCATTTTTAATTAGACTACAAGGTGCTAGGTCATAACTGAATTATAGATCAAAAGATTACAGACATCTGGGTAAGAAAGATCAGTTAAAGAAGAAATTAGTATGGCGGGTTAAAGAGAAATTGGAGAACAAGATAGATCATTTTTCCAAGTATAAGTGGTGATTTAATTACAATGTATTCTGAACAGGTCATAGAACCTAGAGAACACAAAAGTATCACTGTTTACTTAGCTAGAACAAGGATGCTTCGGATCACTGAAACTATCCTTTTGTGTATTAACTCATTTCATACTTACAACAATCTTATCTGTTTGGATTCTATTATCATCTGCCTTTCCTGGATAAGCAAATGGAGGCCGAGAGAGGGTAAATAACTCACCGAAATTAAACTGGATAATAAAAGGTAGAAACTGAAATTTGAACTAGATAATTCAGGTTTCAGAGCCAATATCCCTAACTATACATTCCATATCTTCTGCCTCCTACAAAAATCTATTAGAGGAATCAAATAACTTCTGAGTAAAAGTGACTTTTAAAGCACTGGCAGATGTAAAGAGTTAATATTAAGAATGGACCCTAGAAATGTGTGGAGGAATTGATAGCTGGGCTGGCAAACAGGAAAGCCCATTTTAGCATATGGGTGTGCTGTGATCATTCTATTAGCAATGCTCAAATTATTAGAATAAATTACTTCACTTGAGTAACATTTGAATTTTAACATTTTATTATACTTGCCTCAAGTAATTGAACAGGAGAGTTAATGCAAAATTCCAGTGACTTTCTATTTATGTTCTACTACAGATATTCTGCTGTTTCCAGAAACCTGTACAACATGCTATCTTCTGCAGGGCCATCTCAGTCTTTGAAGATAAAATAGGTATTCTACAAATGTTGGTTAATTAAATAAATGAGTTGGGGTGCCTGGGTGCCTCAGTCCATTAAGCATCCAGCTTCAGCCTAAGTCATGATCTCACCATTCCTGAGTTTGAGCCCTGCTTCCGGCTCTGTGCTGACAGATCAGAGCCTGGAGCATGTTTCAGATTCTGTGTCTCCCTCTCTTTCTCTGCCCCTCCCCCACTCGTGCTCTGTCTGTCTCTCTCTCAAAATTAAATAAGCATTAAAAAATAAATAATAAATACATAAATAATTATGTTAATACTAATTCTATTTACATTGAGCTTTTACTCTAACAAATGGCTTCATTTTTTGGACATCCCAGGTTGAAATTTATTTAGCTTCTGAGCCTATGCCAGCAATATGTTTGTACAAATGGAAGTCTTGGGTGGGACCAATCTTCTCTACCCCCCATGAGCACATACACGCCATTATCCTACAGTAGTTGCCATCACAATGTGGAGTGTGAAGAAAGCAGGACTTAATTCAAATATTTCTTAATATCCACATTTATACTGACTGAACGGGAAATTGGTTTTGACAGTTGCCAGAATGCAAGAAAGTTATCTAAAAACCCAGAAATGGACTGAATGGCATTACTGATTTCAAAGAATCAAGCTCCACGTATCAACAACTTAAGGGCAAACCAAATGTATGGAACAGTGAGAAAAGCAGTACAGAACTGCAAGGCCATTTTTGGAAAAAAAAATCAAAACTCATCTTTACCTTTTTTTCCTTCATTTTCCCCCCTATTTTTTATAGTATTTTTTTTTAAACCAATACGATCTTTTCATCTGGGTTTGCTATAGTAGACAATGGAATATTTTCCAGTGAGAATTTAAAATTCCTGATAATGTATAAACAAATGTCAAGTATTTATTTTTGGCAAGTTTGCCATTATCAAACACTTTACAACTTCTTCAATGTCAAGGCCAATTGTTTTGGAGCTGTCATTTTTCAATATTCCATGTACCTTGATGTGCACTATTAAGTTGGACAACTGGTGAAACATTTACAAAGAGGAGCTCAACTTGAAACTGAAACACAAAAGGATATCATTTTTATTACTAAATTATAAAAACAGAATCATAATTAATAGTAATTATTGAGATAAAGCAATAGTGACATAAACAGAGAACATATTTGTGTTTATGAGCTAGCATATCCCAATATACAACAATAGATCCCGATGTACTCCAGAGAAAAGTTTTAATCTTGAGTGTGGCAATTGTATCTTTCCTTAATACTTTCACTGCTTTGTTCTAAAAAAAGAATGACTACAGAGTTTAAACTAACACTTTATTTGAGATGTTACTCTAAAATAAATCTCTCCTGACACGGATTTATAGGTTGGACTGAGGTTTATTTTAACCTCATGGTTTGGTTATTTTTATGTTATTTTAGATGTTTCTAAAAATTTTAAGTGTCAAACCACATAAATTTCAAATGTCCCTTAAAGCCATTTAGACGTTTTTCTCATTACTGATGATGAGTAAAAATCATTTTTGGAGGCAGCAGTGTATGGGCTTCACTATCTCATTTACCGTAGATATGAGTTTGCTTCATTCCCATTTTTTATAGGCAATAATGCAGCTGTGCAAGGCATTTGCCAATTGTTCTCCTCCTTTTTGTGTGTGCACAGGAACTGATTATGATTTAACACTTCAACACTCAGGCAAACCATTCTTCTCACCCACAAATCCCCACAGAGAACAGACATCAGATCTTTTTGAATAGTTATGAATGCCAACATTCTCCAAGATGTTCCCGGCTGTCCAACAATTTTCTGAGTCCACAGCAACAAAAAATAATCTGCTACAGAGACCTTCAAACCCCCTACACCACCCCTGCAACACACAGTATGACATATTATTCTTCTAACTTCCCCTCCTTTTCACTGAAGGGAAAATAAGAACTGCAAATGAATGGGAGTATAGTTATTACAAAAATAGTTCAATTGTATTCCAGTTTCTTTTTTAAGTAAACTCTAAAATACAGTATATTTTGGAAAGATGATCCTTGGAGACTTTGAAGTACTGGTTACAGCTGACAAAGGAAATAGGCAGAGTTGGGAGTTGAACAAGTTGCGATGGGTTATAAAGGCCAAGGGCCACACTAGTCACATATAGGAGCAAGATACTCAGTGACATCAACTTAGAGGCTGGAAATGTTTCAGAGCACTTTGATTCCCACCAAGATAAGTAATTGAGCAAAGCTGTGAGCTAACCCCCTCCAAAAATCAACTCCAGAGAAACTAGGAAAACAAACAAACAAACAAACAAACTGGGAATGATGAATTCCAGACAATAAGTTAAAAAAATACACAAAAACAAAACAAAAAAACACCTGACAAGATGACTGAGGGCTATGATTAACTAACCATAGTAGATGTCAAGAGGGTATGGGAGGAAACTGGCTGCAGGCTGGACAGAGAGTGAATGACTTGGCAATAAAAGGATTGGTTGGGAAAACCTTTTGAAATTCATTTCACACTCCACCAGGCCACCCCCATGTGGCCTTGAGACAGTCATTCCCTTCATTGTAGGAATCAGGTGTGCCAGGCTGTATCTTCCAGAGGAGAGTTTTGCGGGGTAAGGACAGAAACAACCACACACAGGTGAGGAACTGGTGAACACAGCTGTGGACTGACCAGTAATCCTTGGGTATTCATCCCTCTACACCCTTCTTTCACCTTATAAGCCATGTGCAAACTGCTTTCTCCAATGAAGCGTTTGCTTAAGCTTTTAAGATTTAAAACCTTGTTAGTTTACTTTTCTCATGGAGTGATAAGAAATGTAAGTGATCAAAATTGATTTTGTACTTTATGGAGTTAGCTGCCCTATCCTTAAACTCAACAGGACTGACAGAACTGGGCCTGAGTTTGGGTCTTTCCCTAGTGCAACTAACCAAACAAAACAACTAATACCCCTTGGGGAACAGGAGTTTAGAAGTTCAAATAGCAACACCCTAGACTTTCAAAGAGTATCTTATTTCAAAAGAAACTGAATAGAATATACTATTTAAAACAGAATTATTGGAACACAGGACCAATAATTTAGAATATATATCATAAATATTGAAAAGGAGATAAGGGGAGATATGGGTATCATGAGACAAAAAAAAATTCATCATAAATAAAATAAATTGTGGTATTAGGTATACAATTTACTAACTGAAATGAAGAATGAATATATTACTTGAAATCAGGAATACATAGGAAAAGTTGGAATAGGAATCCAGCTTGGGGGAAAAGAACAGTGAGTTGAAAGAGCAGATTGAAACTCTAGTCCAGAATACATCACAAAAGAATGAAGAAATTTAAAAATATATAAAATGAGAGATAGAGATATGTAAGATAGAATTTAAAATGTTAGGATACACACTAGGGCTTCTAAAAAGAGAAAATTAAAAATGGGTATGAGAAAATAGGTGAAAAAAAATGTATAAAAGCCTATAATTCAAGATAAAGATGTCTGAGCTTAAACCATCAGGAGAAAAAAGGAAAAAAAATAGACATAGGATGGAACATTTTCAAAATATCAAGGAAATAAAATTTTAAATATTTCTAAGAGAAAAAGCAGGTTACCTCTCAAAACAAAACAAAACAATGGATTTTAGAATGGCATAAAATTGTCACTAGTGACCCAAGATGTAAAAAGAAAATGGAGATTTTTTATTTTAAAGGTAAATAATTTTGACTCAAATTTTATATCACAAGTAGAACTGTAATAAAAATATTTTCAATCAATCATAAATTGCCTCAATTCATTTACCATGTTAAGTAAAACACTTTAAAAATTTTTTAACATTTCTTCAATTTTGAGAGACACAGAGAGACAGAGCATGAGTGGGGAAGGGGCAGAGAGAGAAGGAGACACAGAATCCGAAGCAGGCTCCAGGCTCTGAGATGTCAGCACAGAGACTGACGCGGGTCTCCAACTCACAAACCGCGAGATCATGACATGAGCTGAAGTTGGATGCTCAACTGACTGAGCCACCCAGGAGCCCCGTAAAACACTTTTTAAGAAGAAATACTAAAATAGTAAGAGACAAAGGAAATGCTACTAGAGATATATGAATAAAGGTGTTCATTATTTTGATGAAATTTATTGGTGTTTATAAAAAAAAGTAAGACCAAAAAAAAAAAAAGAAAAATGAAAATTACACACACACACACACACACACACACACACACATACATATATATGAAATAGTATTAAAGACAAAGAGCTTTTGGTGATTGGGAATGGAGGGGAAAAAATGGGAGTCACAAAAGAGGATTGAAGACTACTTGAGTTGGTAGAGGGAAGGCATAGAGAATGAAGTATTTAATAAGGAAGTGGCAGTGAATAAACATGAATAGGGATCTTCAGTCATTACGAACAATCTATGAAAATTACTAATCCTTACATTCACCAAAGAAAATGCCATCTATCTAAAAGAAGAGAAAAACAGGAAGCAAAAATATTACAAGAAACAAAATATGCATCTAAAATGTCAAATAAATCCTAATAATTAATTTTATAGAGAAAAAGTGGCAAATCACTCATTAAGACAAATACATTCAGATATAAATTATAAAGGAAAAGTATGGTAGCTAGAGTATAAGTCAAGTATTAAATAAACAGATTATACCAGAAAGGTTAAAAACAAAAGACAAAAAGTGATATACTAAAGATATATGAAAGGAAGCTGGAATCAAAATACTAATAATTGACACAAATAGATTTTTAAGACAAAAGATATCAGAAGAGACAGAGAAGATTCGTTGTATATTATGAAAATGTGCAATGAACAAGAAGATACAGCCATCATAAAATACACATACCTAACTTTATAGTTAAAAGAGCATGCAATGTTCAGTTTCTTTCAAGTCTCATTAGTATGTAATGGAGGAATTCCTTGTATTGCTTCAGAAAAGAAATCAAGTCTGAGCTCTTGGGTGAGGAAATAGTGAGGCTAAGTATAGCAATCCAATGACCCTATCCCATCCACACATCTGGATTATATTGATGGACAAATCCACAGAGCATGAGACTTGATGCAAGAAGTATCTGGTCATCATTGTCTCTCAGTACACATGGCCAGTGATAAGAATAAGAAATGCCTTCCCTGAGAACCTGAAAATTTGTGTGTTTTAATATAAATTTACATAGAACAAAATGCGGTAAGGCATCTTGGGCTATTACTGAATTTTGGTGGTGCTGAGAGATTCAGAATTTTGGAGAAGTGTCTGCAGTGTTGCTGCCCAAGGAAAAAACTACACTTGCTTCTCTGCATGTGGCCCATGGACAAGTAGCATCAGTATCAGCAATGAGCTTGTTAGAAATGCAAAATTAGGGGTGCCTGGGTGGCTCAGTCGGTTAAGCAGCCGACTTCGGTTCGGGTCATGATTTCGTGGTCCGTGAGTTCGAGCCCCGCGTCGGGCTCTGTGCTGACAGCTCAGAGACTGGAGCCTCTTTCAGATTCTGTGTCTCCCTCTCTCTGACCCTCCCCCGTTCATGCTCTGTCTCTCTCTGTCTCAAAAATAAATAAACGTTAAAAAAAATTTTTTTTAAAAGAAATGCAAAATTAGACCATGCCAGACCTATAGTTCCAGAACCTGCATTTACCAAGATTCAGAGACAATCCATCAGCACTTTAGAGTTTGAAAAATAACTTTGATATAATAAATTCTGATATAGGAAGCAGATGATCAAGGCTGAGGGAGTAATCAGGTGAAGAATTATTGTGATCTGAACTAGGGTAGCAATGGGAAGGAGTGGATGGATTTGAAAATATTTTGAACTTACAATTGATGGGCCTTGGTAATAGGCTGCAGTCAGGACAAGTATGAAAAGGAACTATGATAATAAAAATATAATTAAAAGTAGTTTTATCAGAACATCTTATGGTTTTCCTTTCCCTGTCTCCAATAAAGTACACCAGATGCGTACTACACCTGGGCGTATGCCCCACTCTAGGTATAAGGAGAGAGAATCCAAGCAGAGCACGGTAGTCCATTTTCAGATTCCATACTTACTGCATCGTACTTATTGCAAAAAGACAACATTTTCCCCTAAGATCTGGATTTAGGCATGAATGGTCACTGTAAAGACTCCAATTCAATATTTCACTGGGGTCCTAGCCAGTACAATCATGCATACAAATTAGAAAGGAGAAAGTAAAACTGTTTATTTGTTAATAATAATAAGTTTTTATAATTTATGTATAAAATCCTAAAGAAACTACAAAAATCCTTCTAAAATTGAGTAAATTTAGCATGATCATAGGATACAAAGTCAATATAAAACATCAATTGTATTTCAATATATGATGAATAAATAATTGGAATTTTAAGTTAAAAATGCAATTTAAGGTGTGCCTGGGTGGCTCAGTTGGTTAAGAGTTCAACTCTTAATTACGGCTCAGGTCATGATCTCACTGGTCGTGGGGTCAAGCCCCACATGGGGCTCCATTCAGTGTGGACCCTGCTTGGGATTCTCTCTTGGTCCTGCTCTCTGCCCTTCACATACTCACTCAAGTGTGCTCTCTCTCTCCTCTCTCTCTCTCTCTCAAAATAAGTAAATAAACTCAAACAATGTAATTTAAGACAGCATTAAAAACCATGATGAGTTAGTCATGAACTTCACATATGCAAAATCTTCACACAAAAAATGACAAAATGTTGTTGAGGGAAACACAGTCCAGAATAAGGGAAATGTACTATGTTCAAGAATAGGAAGACTTGCTATTATTTATATAATTCTCTCCAAATTAGATGATAGGTTTATATAAATTCCAAATAAAACCAATTGTAAAAATTGACAAACTGATAGTAAAATGTATATGGACATGCAAAAAGCAAAGGGCAGGCAAAATAATTTTGAAAGAGAAGGAAGAAGTTAGAGGACTTACACTGTTTTTTTTCAATACTTATTATAAAGATTTACTAATAACATATGTGGTATTGGTGTAAGAATAGACATATAGATTGAAGAAAGAAAACAGAGAATCCAGAAGGAGATCCACATGTCAATTAAACTTCAACAGAAATATAAAAGTAATTAAATGGAATGGACAAGCTTTTTAATAAATCGTTCTGCATACAACATTCAAAAAATAATGCTATTTTCCTTTATAAACAAATAATGTTGGATATGTGATTAGAATAAAATGTTTCAATCCCTCCAGATATCACACGCAAAAATGTATAAAAAATGAATTAGGACCTAAATATAAAAGCTAAAGATATAAAACTCTTAGAAGAAAGTAGAGTAAAAAAAAGTATAAACCTCAGGTATGAAAAGGATTTCTTAAACAGGACATAAAAAGCACATAACAGGAGAAAGTTGTAATCTATATTAATCAAATATAAAATTTACTTGCTCTTCTAAAGTCACCATTAAGCAAAGGAAAAGGCAAGCCTTGGACTGGGTACAAATAATTACAATCTGGCAAAGGATTTGTACCTAGAATATATAAAGAATATTACAATAAAATAACAAGATAATAAGTGACTTTTAATAGTGGACAAAATATTTCAAATGATACTCCACAAAAGAAAACATGCAAGTGCTCTCTTCGGCAGCACATATACTAAAATAGGAACAATACAGAGAAGAGTAGCATGGCCCCTGTGCATGGATGACACTCAAATTCATGAAGCATTCCATATTTTTATGAATTAAAAAGTCCTATAATGAGGTGCAAAATAAAATGGAGGTGGCCATAGTACGGATTGAAGAGGCAGAGGAGAGAATAAGAGAATTAGAAGATAAAATTGTGGAAAAAGAGGAAGCTAAGAAAAAGAGATATAAAAACAATCCAGGATCATGAGGGAAGATTTAGAGAACTAAATGATGCAATCAAACAGAACAATATTTGTGTCACAGGAATTTAAGAAAAACAAGAGAGATAGAAAGGGGCTGAAGGTATACTTGAACAAATCATAGCTGAGAACTTCCCAGATCTGGGGAAGGAAACAGGCATTGAAATCCAAGAGGCACAGAGAACTCCCTTCAGATGTAACTTGAATTGATCTTCTGCATGACATATTTTAGTGAAACTGGCAAAATACAAGGATAGAGATAGAATTCTGAAAGGAGGTAGAAGTGAAGAAACAATGGCCCTGAATGATACATTGGGCCAGATGGACTTGACAGATATATTTAGAACTCTGCATCCCAAAGCAACGGAATATACTTTCTTCTTGAATGCACATGGAACATTCTTCAAGATAGATCACATACTGGGTCACAAAACAGCCCTTAATAAATGTAAAATAATTGAGATCATACCATGCACACTTTCAGACCACAATGATATGAAACTTGAAATCAACCACAGGAAAAAGACTAGAAAACCTCCAAAAGCATAGAGGTTAAAGAACATCCTCCTAAGGAATGAATGGAATAGCTTGAGAAGGATAGGTATTATCTCTGCTTTAAACATCTGGTAGAACTCCCCTGGGAAGCCATCTGGTCCTGGACTCTTATTTGTTGGGAGATTTTTGATAACCGATTCAATTTCTTCGCTGGTTATGGGTCTGTTCAAGCTTTCTATTTCCTCCTGATTGAGTTTTGGAAGAGTGTGGGTGTTTAGGAATTTGTCCATTTCTTCCAGGTTGTCCAATTTGTTGGCATATAATTTTTCATAGTATTCCCTGATAATTGCTTGTATCTCTGAGGGATTGGTTGTAATAATTCCATTTTCATTCATGATTTTATCTATTTGGGTCATCTCCCTCTTCTTTTTGAGAAGCCTGGCTAGAGGTTTGTCAGTTTTGTTTATTTTTTCAAAAAACCAACTCTTGGTTTTGTTGATCTGCTCTACAGTTTTTTTAGATTCTATATTGTTTAATTCTGCTCTGATCTTTATTATTTCTCTTCTTCTGCTGGGTTTAGGCTGCCTTTGCTGTTCTGCTTCTATTTCCTTTAGGTGTGCTGTTAGATTTTGTATTTGGAATTTTTCTTGTTTCTTGAGATAGTCCTGGATTGCAATGTATTTTCCTCTCAGGACTGCCTTCGCTGCGTCCCAAAGCGTTTGGATTGATGTATTTTCATTTTCGTTTGTTTCCATATATGTTTTAATTTCTTCTCTAATTGCCTGGTTGACCCACTCATTCGTTAGTAGGGTATTCTTTAACCTCCATGCTTTTGGAGGTTTTCCAGACTTTTTCCTGTGGTTGATTTCAAGCTTCATAGCATTGTGGTCTGAAAGTATGCATGGTATAATTTCAATTTTTGTATACTTATGAAGGGCTGTTTTGTGACCCAGTATGTGATCTTTCTTGGAGAATGTTCCATGTGCACTCGAGAAGAAAGTATATTCTGTTGCTTTGGGATGCAGAGTTCTAAATATATCTGTCAAGTCCATCTGATCCAATGTATCATTCATGGCCCTTGTTTCTTTATTGACCGTGTGTCTAGATGATCTATCCATTTCTGTAAGTGGAGTGTTAAAGTCCCCTGCAATGACCACATTCTTATCAATAAGGTTGCTTATGTTTATGAGTAATTGTCTTATATATTTGGGGGCTCAGGTATTTGGCACATAGACATTTATAATTGTTAGCTCTTCCTGATGGATAGACCCTGTAATTATTATATAATGCCCTTGTTCATCTCTTGTTACAGCCTTTAATTTAAAGTCTAGTTTGTCTGATATAAGTATGGCTACTCCAGCTTTCTTTTGGCTTCCAGTAGCATGATAAATACTTCTCCATCCCTTCACTCTCAATCTGAAGGTGGTCTCAGGTCTAAAATGAGTCTCTTGTAGACAGCAAATAGATGGGTCTTGTTTTTTTATCCATTCTGATACCCTATGTCTTTTGGTTGGTGCATTTAGTCCATTTACATTCAGTGATATTATGGAAAGATATGAGTTTAGCGTCATTGTGATGTCATATGTTTTATGCTTGTAGCGATGTCTCTGGTACTTTGTCTCACAGGATCCCCCTTAGGATCTCTTGTAGGGCTGGTTTAGTGGTGACAAATTCCTTCAGGTTTTGTTTGTTTGGGAAGATCTTTATCTCTCCTATTCTAAATGACAGACTTGCTGGATAACGGATTCTCGGCTGCATATTTTTTCTGTTCATCACATTGAAGATCTCCTACCATGCCTTTCTGGCCTGCCAAGTTTCAGAAGAGAGATCAGTCATGAGTCTTATAGGCCTCCCTTTATATGTGAGGGCACGTTTATCTCTAGGTGCTTTCAGAATTTTCTCTTTATCCTTGTATTTTGCCAGTTTCACTATGATATGTCGTGCAGAAGATTGATTCAAGTTACGTCTGAAGGGAGTTCCCGGTGCCTCTTGGATTTCAATGCCTTTTTCCTTCCCCAGTTCAGGGAAGTTCGCAGCTATTATTTCTTCAAATACACCTTCAGCACCTTTCCCTCTCTCTTCCTCCTCTGGAATACCAATTATGCGTAGATCATTTCTCTTTAGTGCATCACTTAGTTCTCTAATTTCCCCCTCATACTCCTGGATTTTTTTTAATCTCTCTTTTTCTCAGCTTCCTCTTTTTCCATAATTTTACCTTCTAGTTCACCTATTCTTTCCTCTGCCTCTTCAATCTGAGCCATGGTTGTTTCCATTTTATTTTGCAGCTCGTTTATAGCATTTTTTAGTTCCTCCTGACTATTCCTTAGTCCCTTGATCTCTGTAGCAATAGATTCTCTGCTGTCCTCTATACTGTTTTCAAGCCCAGCGATTAATTTTATGACTATTATTCTATATTCACTTTCTGTTACATTGCTTAAATCCTTTTTGATCAGTTCATTAGCTGTTATTTCCTGGAGATTCTTTTGAGGGGAATTCTTCTGTTTGGTTATTTTGGATAGAACATGGAGTGGTGCGGACCTGCAGGGCACTTCCCCTGTGCTCTCTTGAATAACTGGAGTTGGTGGGTGGGGCCACAGTCAGACCTGATGTCTGCCCCCTGCCCACCACTGGGGCCACAATCAGACTGGTGTGTACCTTCTTTTCCCCTCTCCTAGGGGCGGGATTCACTGTGGGTTGGCATGGCCCATCTGGGCTACTTGTACACTGCCAGGCTTGTGTTGCTGGGGATCTGGCGTATTAGCTAGGGTGGATAGGCAAGGTGCATGGGGCAGGAGGGGTAGGCTTACTCACTTCTCCTTTGGTGATCCTCTTCGGGAGGGGCCCTGTGGCAGAGGGAGGCAGGCAGACCCATCAGAGGGATGGATCCACAGAAGCACAGTGTTGGGTGTTTGCCCGGTGCAAGCAAGTTCCGTGGTAGGAACTGGTTCCCTTTGGGAAGTTGGCTGGGGGATTGGTGAGGGAGATGGTGCTGGCGAGCGCCTTTGTTCCCCGCCAAGCTGAGCTCTGTCTTCTGGGGCTCAACAACTCTCCCTCCCGTTGTCCTCCAGCCCTCCCATTCTCCGAGCAGAGCTGTTAGCTTATAACCTTCCAGATGTCAAGTCCTGCTTGCTGTTGGAACACACTCGATCCGGCCCCTCCGCTTTTGCAAGCCAGACTCAGGGGCTCTGCTTGGCCGGCAGGCCGCTCCTCCACCCCGACTCCCTCCCGCTAGTCCCTGTAGGGCGCACCGCCTCGGCTCCCTTCCTACCCAATTCTGTGGGCCTCTCGTCTGCACTTGGCTCCGGAGACGCCATTCTGCTAGTCTTCTGGAGGTTTTCTGGGTTTAGGCAGGTGTAGGTGGAATCTATGTGACCAGCAGGACGCGGTGATCCCAGCGTCCTCCTATGCTGCCATCTTCCCTAGAATCCTATGATATGCTCTTCTGCCAAAATCGCACCCAGGCTCTCAGTAAACAGGCACTGGCAGTTCTTGGAGCTGCATGTCAGACTCCGTGATTTTCTCCTGGTGCCTCATGTGACCCAGCCACTTGAGAAGGACTAGCTAGAGCATTTCTAGCTATTTTGAGTTCCTTCTGACACTGACCTAGGCTGTTCACTGAGGAGGCCGTAGGAGATGGGAAGGGCTGTATCAGCTTCCTCAAAATGACTTCTCAGGCAGCTGACTGCCTGCAGCTTTGCGACAAGACTGAAAATAAGAAATCATATGTGCATCGTTTTCCAGGTGGGGAAGTAAAGAACAAGCAATCTGGACTGCCCGCCAACAATCCAGATGGTCACCTGGGCTGGCTGAGGTACTCAGTAGGATGTAGGGGAAGTGATTTCTTTAAATCTTGATGGTAAAGATGTGAATTGTCATATAACTTTGAAAAACTGACATCTAATGAAATTTACCATTCTTCGTCAATCCCCCTGTTCCATTCCTGGGACTTGAAGCCCTGAGGACCTGCCCACTGGCCCAGGGGCACCCCAGCACCCTGAGTGCTCCACCCACACTTTCCTTAACTCCGAAGCCGGCTCCTCTGTGTACTCTAGAGTGCTGTGGCAAGAATACAGCATCCGGCTAGCTCTCAGAAAAACAGACCTACTAAGGAATGAATGGATCAACCAGGCAATTAGAGAAGAAATTGAAAAAATGAAAATGAAAATACAATAATCCAAATGCTTTGGGAGACAGCAAAGGCAGTCCTGAAAGGAAAATACATTTAATCCAGGCCTATCTCAAGAAACAAAAAACAATCCCAAATACAAAATCTAACAGCACACCTAAAGGAACTAGAAGCAGAACAACAAAGACACCCAACACCCAGCAGAAATAAACAATATAGAATCCAAAAAAAAAAAAAAATACAAAAACAAAAGACAGTAGAGAAGATCAATAAAATCAAGAGTTTGTTTTTTTGAAAAAATAAACAAAATTGAGAAACCTCTAGCCACACTTTTCAAAAAGAAAAGAGAGAGGACTCAAATAGATAAAACCAGAAATGAAAATGGAATTATTACAACTAATCCCTCAGAAATACAAGCAATTATCAGGGAATACTACTAAAAATTATATGCCAACAAACTGGACAACCTGGAAGAAATGGACAAACTCCTAAGCATCCACACACTTCCAAATCTCAAACAGGAAGTAATAGAAAACTTGAATAGACCCATAACCAGCAAGAAATTGAATCAGTTATCAAAAATCTCCCAACAAATAAGAGTCCTGGACCAGATGGATTCCCTGGGGAATTCTACCAGACATTTAAGGTGAGATAATACCTATCCTTCTCAAGCTGTTCCAAAAAATAGAAAGGGAAGGAAAACTTCCAGACTCATTCTATAAAGCCAGCATTACCTTGATTCCCAAACCAGAGACCCAGGAAAAAAAAAAAAAAAGAACTACAGGCCAATTTCCCTGATGAATATGGATGCAAAAATTCTCAACAAAATACTAGCAAATCGAATTCAACAGCATAGAAAAAGAATTATTCACCATGATTAAGTGGGATTCATTCCTGGCTGTAGGGCTGGTTCAATATTCACAAATCAATCAATGTGATACATTGCATTAATAAAAGAAAAGATAAGAACCATATGATCCTGTCAATCGATGCAGAAATAGTATTTGACAAAATACAGCATCCATTCTTAATCAAAACCCTTGAAAACTCGGGATAAAAGGAACATAGTTAAACATCATAGAAGCCATTTATGACAAGCCCACAGCTAATATCATCCTCAATGGGGAAAAACTGAGAGCTTTCCCCCTGAGATCAGGAACATGACAGGGATGTCCACTCTCACCGCTGTTGTTTAACATAATGTTGAAAGTCCTAGCATCAGCAATCAGACAACAAAAGGAAATCAAAACCATCAAAACTGGCAAAGATGAAGTGAAACTTTCTCTTTTTTGCAGATGACCTGATACTCTACATGGAAAACCCGACAGACTCCACCAAGTCTGCTAGAACTGATTCATGAATTCAGCAAAGTTGCAGGATACAAAATTAATGTACAGGAATCTGTTGCATTTTTATACACCAATAATGAAGCAACAGAAAGAGAAATAAAGAAACTGATTCTATTCACAATTGCACCAAGAATCATAAAATACCTAGGAATAAACCTAACCAAAGACGTAAAAGATCTATATGCTGAAAAATATAGAAAACTTATGAAGGAATTTGAAGAAAATACAAAGTAATGGAAAAATATTCCTTGTTCATGGACTGGAAGAATAAGTATTGTTAAAATGTCAATACTACTCAAAACAATCTACACATTCAAGGCAATCCCAATCAAAATTGCACCAACAGTCTTCTCGAACCTAGAACAAGCAATCCTAAAATTTGTATGGAACTACAAAAGACCCAGAATAGCCAAAGTAATATTGAAGAAGAAAACCAAAGTTGAAGGCATCACAATCCCAGACTTTAGCCTCTACTACCAAGCTGTTATCATTAAGACAGCATGGTATTGGCACAAAAACAGACACATAGGCCAATGGAATAGAATAGAGAACCCAGAATCGGACCCACAAATGTATGGCCAACTAATCTTTGACAAAGCAGGAAAGAATATCCAATGGAAAAAAGACAATCTCTTTGACAAATGGTCCTGGGAGAACTGGACAGTAACATGCAGAAGAATGAAACTAGACCACTTTCTTACACCATTCACAAAAGTAAACTCAAAATGGATGAAGGACCTGAATGTGGGAAAGGAAACCATCAAAATCCTAGAGGAGAAATCCAGAAAAAACTTCTTTGACCTCAGCCGCAGCAATTTCTTACTCAACACATATCCAAAGGCAAGGTATTTAAAAGCAAAAATGAACTATTGGGACCTCATGAAGATAAAAAGATTCTGCACCGCAAAGGAAACAATCAACAAACTAAAAGGCAACCGATAGAGTAGAAAAATATATTTGCAAATGACATATCGGACAAAGGGCTAGTATCCATAATCTATAAAGAACCCACCAAACTCGACACCCAAAAAACAAATAATCCGGTGAAGAAATGGGCAGAAGACATGGATAGACACTTTTCTAAAGAAGACATCAAGGTGGCCAACAGACACATGAAACGATGCTCAACATCACTCTTCATCAGGGAAATACAAATCAAACCCACACTGAGATACCACCACATCCCAGTTAGAGTGGCTAAAATGAATAAATCAGGAGACTATAGATGCTGGCAAGGATGTGGAGAAATGAGAACCCGCTTGCACTGTTGGTGGGAATGCCAACTGGTGCAGCCACTCTGGAAAACAGTGTGGAGGTTCCTCAAAAGATTAAAAATAGATCTATCCTATGGCCCAGCAATAGCACTGCTAGGAATTTACCCAAAGGATACAGGAGTGCTGATGCATAGGGGCACTTGTACCCAATGTTTATAGCAGCACTTTCAACAATAGCCAAATTATGGAAAGAGCCTAAATGTCCATCAACTGACGAATGGATAAAAAAGATGTGGTTTATATATACAATGGAATACTACTTGGCAATGAGAAAGAATGAAATCTGACCATTTTTAGCAACTTGGGTGGAACTAGAGGGTATTATGTTAAGTGAAATAAGTCAGGCAGAGAAAGACAGATACCATATTTTTTCACTCATATGTGGATCCTGAGAAACTTAACAGAAGCCCCTGGGGGAGGGTAAAGGGGGAAAAAAGTTAGGGAGAGAGGCAAAACATAAGAGACTCTCGGATACTGAGAACAAACTGAGGGTTGATGGGGGATAGGGGAGAGGGAAAAGTGGATGATGGGCACTGAGGAGGGCACCTGTTTGGATGAGCACTGGGTGTTGTATGGAAACCAATTTGACAATAAATTATATTTAATATAAAAAATAAAATACACAAATGTCCAAATTAACACATGAAAAGATGCTCATCATTAAAATTTAAATTAAAACTACAATGAGATTGTACTGCATACCCATTAGGATAGCCAATATTAAAAGACTTGCCAAATCAAGTGTTGGTAAGTTAGTGGAACAACTAGAGTTCTCATTCATTGCTTTTGACAGTGTAAGATAGTACAACCATTTTGGAAAATAGTTTGACGATACCTTATGTAATTGACCATATACTCATATATAGTAGTCACAGGTAGGTCACTCAGATTTCTTGTCACTCAGATTTCCTTCCAAGAAAGTATACACTGCCCCATTGTACAGAATGTGCTTAAAGGATACTTTCCAGCTGTTCAACTCTGCAGTGGCCTGCCTTAGCTTTCAGTGTGAGATCATGCTATTATCAATGTGGCCACCAAACAGTAAGCAAGAAGATAATATGAGACTTCTATGCAACACAAGATTCCTTTAATTGCTGATCTTTGATCTGGAGCTCCCTGTTGGGCGATCAGAGACATTTCCAGGTCTGGATTACTGTCTGATTTCTTCCCCTACCCAATTCTACTTCACACCTTTTATTTCTCACAGGTGTTTCTCCTCAACAAAAGTTTAGCACTCCTAAATCCCTCTCAGTGTCTGCTTCCCAGAAAACTCAACCTATGACAGTTGGCCCTAAGAGTGGGGTAAGAAAGCAAGCTGTAAAATGGGTTTGAGAGAGTGGATTATCTATGAATTATCTGGGAATGAAGACTTCATACCTTGTGGCAGGTGGTGTGAAGACAGCTCCTGGCACTGGATGGCACTCCAGTTATTAAAACTTTCATCCATTTTGAGCTGGGATAATGCTGATGGAGGGTAATGTACTAGTGGGTATGATAATACATATAGAAATAATGGAATTGCCTTGATGGTATATAAGCTTATAATTAAAAGCTGATGATAATTAGCAAAGAGTAGATAACTAAGAATGAGAGTCAGAGAGTTCCTTTTGTAGCATACAGAGAGGCTTTCATTGTATGCAGGGAATGAACATAGAACACCGGAAGATCAAGAGCTGAATACTCAGTCAACACCAGAAGTTTTATTCCAAAATCATGGCCCTAATTTGGAAAATCAGGGATCCTAACATGCAGGATGAGAATATCTAGGTGGATGACCCCAAAATATTTATTTCCCACATTTTTTCTAAACATTCTGGCCCTATAGAAGTTTCCCATCCTTGCCTATTAGTGGTAGTACCCTACCTATGCAGAAAAATAATGCGTAATTATTTCAGCCAAAAAGCAAACGCAAACCGCCACTTCTCCCAGCTGCCATCCCTATAACTCTAACAACCAGGGTTAAGTCAATGTATAATCCATCCAAGGGCAAGCTGTGCCTGATAAAGGAGAAAAAGGACTCTACACCAAAGATCCTCTCTTTCTCAGAGAAATCAGTGATAATACATGATTAATTTTATCCCCAGATATTTACCAAAGAGGATTAATGACTGGGTTCTATGAGAAGCAGACATCAACATGGGATATACATACAAGAGATTTGTTGGAAGAAACACATGTTAAAGGTAAAGGGTCATTATGAGGTGAGAGCCTTCAGAGCACGCTACAAGTCTAACAGCTGTGAAAAAAGAGAATGAAGAAAAGATTCTATAGTAATAATCTCATGCTGTAGTTTTGAGAAAATCTCTGCCTCACTGATGGGATACCCAAAAAAAGTATGGCTTGTGAGAAGAGTCCTGTGTTGGGTGAAAATGGCTTGGCTTGGGGCTTAGTCACTGGCTAGTAACAGCCTGGGGGAAGTGTGATATGGATGTGACTGCCTCTACAGCCCATATGAGGTATGACAGCTGGAGATTGTCTGTCAACTGTCTCCCTGGAGCAAGCTATCTTAAAATGATCCTATTTTGAAACAATCCAAATTTCCATCAATCAAATGGTTAAACAAATACGGCATATTCTTATGATGAAATAGTGTTCATGAATAAAATGAGACAAACTATGTGCAACAACTTGGATGAATCTCAAAACTTTTGCCATGAATGAAGTCAAAGAGAGAAGATGGAACACTATATAATTTTATTTATATAAAGTTCTAGAACAAACAAAACTCATGTATAGTGATAAAAATTTGATTAGTAGTTACCTGTGCCAAGGATTTCAGGGGAATTGGTTATAAAGGGTCAGAAGAGAATTTTTGGTGCATGTTGAAATCTTCATTATCAGAAGTGAGGCTATGATTACATGGAAATATGTATTAGGTAAACTTATCAAATTGTACTCTAAAAATGGTTGCATTCATTTGTATAAATTATAGATCTATAAAACAGATTTTAAAATATTTGGCTACCTAAATAATCCTATATTAAGAACACCCCTTATTTTTCTATATCAACTAACTAATACAATTCAATTCAGTTCAATAAATATCCAAGAAGGGCTATGAGGCCATACTTCCTATATGGCAATATTTTTTTTAAAAAGCTTTTAAACTATATATATATATATATATATATATATATATATATATATATATTCACTTGTTCTTTGATTCACAGATACTGCTCTATTTTTCAGTTACCACACCATTAAAGGGCCAATCATCTATTACTCATTAGTATGTGTATATATATATATATATATATATATATATATATACACACATATATATATGTGTGTGTGTGTGTATATATATATTATAAAAAACCAGGAAACTCATCAGTTTACATACTGAGCTTGAGTATGATTCCAAACAGAAAATTAAATCTGATAATATCCTAAAGTGTATATAATTGTTTTGCTTCTCAATCCTACAATTTAAGTGACCCACTACATAATAATATGAATAATAATAATAATACTCTACCATAAGTTAATGAAACTCTATCCTCCTTCTGAGTTATTCATTAATAATACAAAACTCTTCTGAAATTATGTTTCATCAGCTATTTCCAAGATTCTTTAATGCACTGAAGAGGGTTACAAAGTTAATAGAAATAAAATGGATTTTCACAGGAGATTTGAAGATAGTTAAAGCCATTGATTAGAAAGACAATTGTGTGTTAAAATGCCCCAGAGACGTTAGGAATGGTTGCCTTTGTATGCATATGTCAAGAAGGCAAGCACCCAAAAGATGAATGATAATAAGTGGAAAATACAGATCAATACACCTGGAATTAAAAAAAAAAATAAGGCAATTTAAAAATGAATTTCAGAGTAAATAGAAATCAAGTGATTTATATAAATGAGGATGGTTTGTGTTATGCTTAGTTCTGGGAAGAAGCAAGTAATACAAGTATTAGAGCTCACATATAAAATGAAACAGAAAGAAAGAAAAAAGAGAGAGAAAGAGAAAGAAAAATAAAGAAGGAAAAGAAGGAAGGAAGGAAGGAAGGAAGGAAGGAAGGAAGGAAGGAAGGAAGGAAAGAAGGAAGAGAGGGAGGGAGGGAGGGGAGGGAGGGATAGCCTCTTTCAGTACAAGTAACTCTAGTCAGTAAGGGCACCAGAATGTTAATATTCACTTGTTCTTTGATTGACAGATACTGCTTTATTTTTCAGTTACCACACCATTAAAGGGCCAATCCTCTATTGCTCATTAGTAAGTGTAAGTCCCTTGTTTAATCTGGGATTTCAAGCTCATATAAGAATTTCCATTTGCATTGAGGTGACACTGAATTTCAATTTAATTGCCTCTGTATGTATGTGACAGTCTGAATGTTTGTATCCTTGCAAATTCATATGTTGAAACTTAATCCCCAAAGTGATAGTATTTGGAGATGGGAATTTTGGAGGTGATTAAGTGATGAGGGTGAAGCTCTTATGAATGGGATTAATGATTTTATAAAAGATGCTTCAGAGAGCTCCCCAGTCCCTTGTGCCATGTGAGATTACAGAAAAAAAAAAAAACTGGCTATAAATCAGGAAATGAGCCCTCAGCAGACACTGGATATATCAACATCTTGATCATGGACACCACAGTCTCTAGAAGAACTATGAGAAATAAAGTTCTGTTGTTTACAAACCACCCATTCTATGATATTTTGTTATAGCAGCTTGAATGGACTAACACACTATTTTTAGACATGGGATACTCTATTAGTCCAATCATAAGTATCAAATCAATATATTTTTCTTAGAAAATTCTAATTTAATTGGCTTTTTTGTTGTCTTTGAAAATGATTCATTTAGTGTGGAGAGAATTGATATTTACTTATTTTATCCTTTAATGATATATATTTGATAAACATACTATCACTGATACGGAAAAAACTCCCAGATCACATGACCTTCTTATTGCTACATAGAATATTTTACCACATAAAATAGGGGTTGCTTGACCTCTAGAGAAAGAAAGTTCTTTTGTTTTTTCCTCATCTCTTTATTCTACTCCACAAAAAGTTATGCTAATAATATTTATTGTATTCTAAAAGACTCACTGAACAAATTTTTTTTTCAGGTACGAAACTTCCTAAAAATAACTTGCTTTGTATTGCATGACCCCATCCTCTAGCTTTTCTCCTACTAGTCCTAGAAAATTTGACTATTCATTTAACAAGTATTACAAAGTCTAAAACTTGTATCTGGATGTTGGGCTGGTTTTTCTTGTTTCTGTAGTAGTAAAATTCTATTCCTTTATTTGTGACCACAACCTCCAAAACATTAAAGTCTGATGTGAGTGTTTTTTTTCTTTTTTTAACCTATATCATATAACTTTCCCTTCAGTGACCTTGCCAGAGAGAGGAATATTGGAGTCAAATCAAATTTCAGTTATTTCTGAATTTCACGACCTCATGCTATGAGAAAATAGCATTTTAGTTCAACAGCATAATTATTCTCAATTTTCTACATCCTCAACAAAGTACTAAATTATAGAACTAAGACCATAGGAAGACATGGACAGTTTTTTGCTTAGTATATAGTAGGAGAAGTAATATCATTAACTATTTATGAATAAGACCTTAGAGGTTCTTTCAGCTTAAATTTCTACTGAAGAACCAAAAAAAAAAAAAAAAAAAAAAAGGAAGAAAGAAAGAAACAAACAAAGATATCAGGATGCCTAAGTGAGTATAAAACAGAAATGCCAACATATGCAAAACCTTCAATATATTAAATGGGAAGAGAACTTGTTTTATAATTCTTGAATTACCTCTTTAATGTCTGAGAATTAAAAGTTTTGAAGGACTAGTGCAAGGGATGATTGATTAAGAGACTTCTTTGGAGAAAGCAGCTGTTATAGTTAGACATCCACACATTGCCTCACTCAAACCCACCACAGCTTTAGGGTAAGGACACATGATACCATCTTTGAAACCTAGTCATTAATGATCTTCAAGCGGGTTCCTAAAACCCATTGAATTATATATCCTTCAGTTGGGATGCACAGATAATAGGTGCCTGTTTCACACTGAAAAAAGCTGTGGCACCAATACTTGAACAGATTATGACCCTCTGCTAGAAATTCTAGGGTGCAATAGAAAGGTAGAGATAGGAGACTTCAGGAATATGATAAGTTTACCCCCACTCCCAGGGTTTGTTGGGTTAGGAATGCCTCAGTATTTTTCAACAATGAGCCATAGTTCACATGAGAGATGATATCATCATGAGATCTTCAAGAAAGCTGCCTGAAGGGTCTAGCAATTTCAGTCCAAAATCCAGCTGGAATTTACCATTGGTTACCTATAAGTAGAGGGAGGAGTCAAGCAACCACCCAGGATAGGGATGCATCACCCTGGAGTAATGAACTTCTGGCTGTGAAGTTTCAACAGGAAGCTTCCTAAGAACCCAAAGAACACCAAGTCAGGTTACAAAGGTACTAGTTCAAGTAAAAACTGTACAAATGTCTTTGCTCTCCTTTCCTTCCTTTAATACTGATCAGGTCCAAAATAACATTTATGTGTTATGGAAGTAGGGGGAAAGGAAACCAGGAACTGTTCTAAGTGCAGGCTTCCAGGCTGAAGAAAGGAATATTTACTGTTAAATTAAGTTGACATTTAGAAAATAAATGTAAGTATGTAATTCCATAATTAAGGATGTATTTGTGACTTAAGGTCATTAAACGCCTTTCTGTTTCCTGAAAATAAGCATCAAAGATATAGACATGTCAATGAGCAATAGGCTCTCTGTTCTGTTTCATTGATCCTCAGTGAATTGAGTTTGAAGGAATAACGGGATAAACAAAAATGCATGTTTGTTACAAGGCATACAGCATGATTGACCAACACAGTAGTTATAGTTATGATGTGCCAGGAAATATACAAATATTATTTCATTTCTACTTTACACTAGTCCTATGTGGTAAGTATTACAATCTCTCTTTTACAAAGAAAAAAAAAAAACTAAATTCAAACATGGTAATCAAGTTGTCCAAGGACACTAAATAGCTAAGATGGAATTTGAGCTCAGGTAAATTTCTTTATCAAAACTATTTACACTGTCCTGTATAAAATAATGGCTTTCTAAAAACTCTAAACCTGCAGTGGATTACCCCTTAAAGCAAAGTCTGCTATCACCAGAAAAAAAATTCAATAAGATATCAATAATTATTATGCAGATAATTTCTTACATGCTAAGCTCCATAGTCATGTCATTCACTTTGATAATGCAAAGTAAAAAAAAAAAAAGTTTGCAAGGAAGAGAGCATTTCAGAACCAAGTCATTAATGATCTGTGTATATCATTATCATTCTTAGAATGTCTAAGAATTATCATGTCTAGAATGCCTAGAATGTCTAAGAATTATCATCTGTGTATATCATTGCCTGTGTATATCATTATCACACAACAATAAGAGGAAAAAGCATAAAACAAATGAAAATATATTTTACAATCAATTGGGAATTCTTTATGTCCAAGTTTATATTTTATTAATGCCCCAAATATGATGAATCAGTATAATTTCTCAAGAGATAGCTTATTGGACTTTTATAAGTGAGTAATTGTCTTTAATAGAAAATTACATTTTATTATGATTTTTGGCATAGTTAGTCCACACTTAAATGTGTTTACTTTAAATACTACATACTTATGGTATAGTAAAAATACAGATTCCAGAAAATTTATTACTACCATGAAGAAATTAGCAGTATTTAGACTCTGTTAAAAATAAATGAAAATTTCTATCTTTATCTGTCAGGGTCCATGTGGCAGTCATCTTTATGTGACCCATAGCATTTCCCATTCTTTTTTTTTTTTTTTTTTTTTGTCACAGTCTGGTACCTGCAAACTCTGTCTCCCAAAATCCCTTACCAACTGTCTTCCCGGTATCTTTGAGCAATAGACGAGACTGATGAAAAAATGGAAAGCAGAAATTTAAAAAGTCAGTATATCACTCTCTCTTATCTTCATCTCACCTGATTCAGATGGGACTTCATGAGTGTGGGACCTGCTTGGTCACACAGATCATGCTCAGAAGTGTTTCATGGTTGCTTAATATTCTTCTATTGTCATCTTAAAGTTCCTAATATTTTTTCCCCGGAACTTGTGTTTTGTAAGTGAAGTCTGATGAAACAATGGAACATGCATATGAAGCAGAGGAGATAATTGCTATATGTGTGTCCACCACTCCCCATCACCCCATTCACATATAGTGTCTATGATGCTCCAGTAGTATAAAAGTGAATTGGACTCACAATAAACAGGAGGTCAGCAAATGGATAGAAGGTCAACAATACTCTCAAGGTAAGTACAAGATAAGTATATATGAAAGCCTTCTACCTCTATATGTATTGGTATAATGTACACGTGTCAAGAAGTAAAATAAAAACAATTGAGTTTGTTTCATGCAGTGTTTCCACTGTTTTTTTCTTTATTGGATTATAATTGACATACAATATTATATTAGTTTCAGGTGTACGACATAGTGATTCGACCTTTGTATACATTGCAAAATGATCACTGCAATAAGTCTAGTTACCATCTGTCATCCTACAAAGTTAACACACTATTATTGATTATATTTCCCATGCTATACACTAAAACCTGATGATTTATTTATTTTACAACTAGAAGTTTGTACTTCTTGATTCCCTTTACCCATTTTGCTCCCCCAACCCTCCTCCACTATGGTAACCACTAGTCTGTTCTTTGTACCAATAGTCTGAGTTTGGTTTGATTTGTTTTTTTGTTTTGTTGTGTTTTGTATCTAGATTAGAGGTGTAAGTATAATTATGCATTATTTCTCTTTGTATAACTTCTTTCACTGAGCACAATACTTTCAAGTTCTATTCATGTTGTCATAAATAAGAAGAGTTCCTTTTTTTTATGGCTAAGTCACATTCTATTATGTTTGTATGTGTGTATATATGTATGTGTCTATCCATTAATCAGTTGATAGATATTTAGGTTGTTTCCATATCTTGGCTATTGTAAGTAATGCTCCAATGAACATAAAGACTCATATACCCTTTCAAATTACTGTTTTTGTTTTCTTCAGGTAGATACCCAGTAGTGGAGTTGCTGGATCATATACTGGTTCTATTTTTAATTTTTTGAGAAACCTCTATACCATTTTCCATAGTAGCAGTGTCAATCTAAATTCCGATCAACAGTGCATGAGATTTACCTTTTTTTCCACATCTTTGCCAACACTTGTTATTTCTTGTCTCTTGGAAGAGAGCCATTCTGACATGTATGAGGTGATATCTCATTGTGGTTTTGATTTACATTTCCCTGATGATTAGTCATGTTGAACATCTTATCATGTACCTGCTACTTGTATGTATGTCCTCTTTAGAAAAATAAATCCACTGCCCATTTTTTAATCAGATTATTTTATTTTTTGTGTGTTATTGAGTTGAATGAGTTATTTACATGCTTCAGATATTAAACCCTCATTGGATATACAATTTGCAAATACCTTCTCCCATTCATTAAGTTGCCTTTTTGTTTTATTGATGATTTCCTTTACTGTGCAGAGTTTTTATTTTGATATAGTCCCAATTTTTGTTTTCTTTTTTGTTTTGTTTTGTTTTGTTTTTGTTTCCCTTGCATTTGGAGTCAGATGAAAAAAAATCAGCAAGTCAATGAGCTTACTGCCTATGTTTTTTTTCTAGGGGTTCTATGGTTTCAGGTGTTCCATTCAAGTATTTAATCCATTTGAGTTAATTTTTGTGCTTGGTGTAAGATAGTGGTCCAGTTTCATTCTTTTGCAGGTAGTTCATTCTCCTCAACACCGTTTATTGAAGAGACTGTTTTTTTCCCGTTGTACATCACTGCCTCCTTTGTCAAAAACCAATTGACTGTACATAAATGGATTTATTTCTGGGCTCTTTGTCTTGTTTCATTGATCTATGTGTCTGTTTTTGTGCCAGTGTTATCCTAATTTGATTACTATAGGTTTGTGGTATAGTTTGATATCAGGAAAATGAGACTTTCAGCTTTGCTCTTCTATCTAAAGATTGTTTTGGCTATTTGCATTATTTTGTGGTCCCACAAAAATTTTAGAATTATTTCTTCTAGTTCTGTTAAAATAAAAAAGTGCCATTGGAATTTTTATAGAAATTGCATTGCATCTATAGATTGCTTTGGTATTAAGGACATTTGAATAATATTATTTTTTTCAATCTATAAGCATAAAATTTATTTTATTTATGTCTTCAATTACTGTTATTGCCTTATAATTTTCAGTGTACAGGACTTTCACCTCCTAGGTTAAATGTATTTCTATGTATTTTATTATTTAAAATCAAAATTTTTTGAGAGACAGTAGGAAGACAGGCAGAGAGAAAGAGACAGAATCCTAAGCAGGCTCCATGCTCAGTGCAGAGTCCAACATAGGACTTGATCTCATGACTGTAAGATCATGACCTGAACTGAAATCAGGAGTTGGACACTTAAGGAACTGAGCCACCCAGGTGCCCCATAGGTATTTTATTCTTTTTGTTGTTACTGTAAATGGGATTGTTTTCTAATTACTCATAGTTTGTTATTGGCACATAGAAACACAAGAAATTTTTGTATATTAGTTTTTTATTCTGCAACTTCTAATAGTTGTTTTTTTTCTTTTTTTTTTTTTTTGTGGAGTCTTTGGGGGTTTCTATATATGGTATCACAGTATCTGTAAATAGTGACAGTTGAACTTCTTTCTTTCCAATTTATATGCCATTTATTTCCTTTTCTTGACTAATTGCAGTGGCTAGGACTTCAGTACTATTTTAAATAAGAGAGGGGAAAGTGGGCACCTTTATTTTGGACCTTATCTTAGGGGAAAAACTTTCAGTTTTCACTGTTGATTATGAGATGTGAGTTTGTCATATATGGTCTTTATTATACTGAGGTATGTACCTTCTATACCCACTTTGTTGAGAGTTTTTATCATAAATCAATGTTGAATTTTGTCAAATGCTTTGTTTGCATCTATTGAAATGATCATATGATTTTTATCATTTTGTATTATGTTGATTTATTTGTGGATTTTTAACCATCCTTGCATCCCTGGAATAAATCCCATTCAATTGTGGTGTATGATCCTTTTAATGTATTGTTGAATTTCATTTGCTAATATTTTGTTGAGAATTTTTGCATCTATGTTTGCCAGGCATATTGGCCTGTAACCTTCTTTTTGTGGTGTCCTTGTCTGATTTTGGTATCAGACTAAAACTGGTCTCATAGAATCTGTTTGGAGGTTTTTCTTTCTCTTAAATTTTTTGGAAGATTTTGAGAAGGATAGGTATTAAATCTTCTTTGAATGTTTGGTCTTGATTTTTGTTTGTTGGAGGTTTTTGATTATTGATTCAATCTCCTTGCTAGTCATCAGTCCGTTCAGATTTTCCATTTCTTCATGATACAATGTTGGAAAATTGTAACTTTTCATCTATTCTATGTTGTCCATTTTGTTGGCATAAAATTTTTATACTAGTGTCTTATAATCTTTTATGTGTGTGAGATGTCAGTTCTAACTTTTTATCTTTCATTTCTGATTTATTTGAGTGCCCTCTCTTTCTCTCTCTCTCTCTCTCTCTCTTTTTTTTTTTTTTTTCTTGGTGAATGTAGCTACAGGTTTGTCATTTTAAAAAATCTTTTCAAAGAACCAGATTTTAGTTTTGTTGTTTCTGTTGTCTTTTCAGTCTCTATTTCATTTATTTCCATTCTGATCTTTATATTTCCTTCCCTCTTCTAATTTTGGGCTTTATTTGTTCTTCTTTTTCTAATTCCTTTAGGTATAAAGTTAAATTGTTTATTTGAGATTTCTCTTGTTTCTTGAGTTAGGTATTCTAGGAGAAACTTTTTTTTTTTTTTTTTTTTTGCTTTACCTCATAGATTTTGGTATGTTGTGTTTTTGTTTCCTTTGTCTCTAGGTATCTTTTGATTTCTCCTTCATTTTTTTTTTTTTTTTTATGACATAGTAGGTGTAGTATGTGGTAGTAGATGTAGTAACAGGTTGTTTGATCTCCACATATTTGTAGTTTGGATTTCCAGTTTTCTTCTTGCAATTTATATCTAGTTTCATACCATTGTGGTCAGAAAAGATGCTTGATATGATTTCAACCTTTTTGAATTTATTGATATTTTTTTTGTGTGGCCTAACATGTAAGCTAACCTAGAGAATGTTCCATGTGACTTGAGAAGAGGAATATCCTGCTGCTTTCAATGGATGTTCTGTCATCTGGTCTAATGTGCCATTTAGGGTCAATGTTGTTTGTTTAACAGAGTTAATGTCCAGGACAAAATCAGCTCTTACAACAGCACAGAGCAAGGCTCTGACATTTTCTTTTAATGTTTCATGTTTTTATATAAATTGTAGTTTAGTTAACATATAGTGTAATAGGGCCAATGTTTCCTTATTGATATTCTGTCTGGGTGATATATCCATTGATGTAAGTTGATGTAAAGTCCCCAACTATTATTGTATTGCTGTCAATTTCTCCCTTTTGTTCTGTTAATATTTGATTTATATATTATGGTGCTGCTATTTTGGGTTCATATATGTGGATTGACTCGTTAGATTGATTTCTTTATTATGATGTAGTGCTCATTTTTGTCTTTTATTGCAGTCTTTCCAGGTTTATTTTGTTTTCATTTGTATAAAATCTTTTTTTCTATCCATTCAATTTCAGTCTATGTAAATCTCTTGTAGGCAGTATGTAGATCTGTGTGTGTGTGTGTGTGTGTGTGTGTTTATTCAGCCATTCTCTGTCTTTTCATTGAAGAATTTAATCCATTTACACCTACAGTAATCATTGATACATATGTATTTATTACCATTTTGTTCAATGTTTTATGGCCATTTTTGTAGTTCCTCTCTATCTTCCCTTGTGGCTTGATGACTTTTGTTAGTGTTATATTTAGATTTCTTCCTCATTTTCTTTCATGTATTTACTGTAAAATAAGTAAGTAACCTTGTGGTTACTGTGAGATTCACATAAATAATTCCATGTATATAATGGTATTTTAAGTTGATAGTAAAATAAAATTGAATACATTTCAAAACTCTACATGTTTACTTCCTTACTTGCATTTTGTATTTTTGATGTCACATTTTACATCTTTTTTATTTTATGTATCCTTTAATTAGTTATTGTGGTTTTAATTTTGATGCTTTAGTCTTTAATACTTAATAGTACCTTTAATACCTATTTTAATAATAGCTTTATAAATAATTAATTCACTACCCTTACTATTATATTTACCGTTTCTGGTAAGATTATTTTCCTATATTTTCTTATTTAATTGGTAACCGTTTCTTTTCAGCTTAAGTAAGCCCCTTTAACATTTCTTGTAAGGCCTGTTTAGTAGTGACAAACTCGTTTAACTTTAGCTTATCTGGAAAAAACTCTATTTCTTCTCCAATTATAAATGATAACCTTGACATGCAAAATATTGTTGGAAACTTTTATTTTTTGGCACTTTGAAAATATCACACCACTCCCTTCTGGCCTGTAAAAGTTTCTGTTGAAAACTCTGCTTATAGCCTTATGAGGTTTCCTTGCACATATGATTTTCTCTTACTTTAAGGTTCTTTAATTTTTGACATTGTAATTATAATGTGTCCCGGTGTGGATCTCTTTGGTTAATCTTATTTGGAACTCTCTTGGCTTCCTGGACCTGGATGTCTGTTTCCTTCTTTAGGTCTGGGAAGTTTTCTGCCATTATTTCTTCTAAATGTTTTCTGCCCCTTTCTTCTCCTTCTGGGATCCTTATAATTTCATTAGTGTAAATGTTATTCCACTTGATGTTGTCTTATAAGTCTCTTAAATTATCTGTGTGTGTGTGTATATACATATATATATATTTTTTTTCTCTTTTTGCTGCTCAAAGTCAGATTGTGTTTTAGTCAACTGTCTGAAATGCCCTAGAGTTTGTGGCCTGCCAAGAACTGTCTTTCCAATTCCTTTCCATGGAGCCCAGGACTGCCGGCTTCCTTGGCCACCAGAGCCAGGCAATCAAGGAAAGTCCCCTGTGCAGATGCACATACCAACTGGCTTCAGCAAGGTACCTGGAGAGTATAGGGGTCAGGGCATGCTCAGGGAATTCAAAAAAGCAGTGGGAAAATGTCTTGACTGTATGTGCACTTGGGCTTCAGGAATACAGCGGAAGAGTGCTTTGTGCATGTATGCTAGTTTTAGGCTGGGATGGCCATGACCACTCACACTTACCAGCACTAGGCAGAAAATGAGACAGTGCAGCAACCACCCATGCTGTCTAACTTTTGCAAGACAATGAGATATTGCATAATTGCTCACTCCTGGCTGTTTTAGCAAGGTGGTGAAAGGGTGTGGCATCTGACCTTGCCCTCTTGTGCTAACAGGATAAGTGAAGAGTGCGAAACTGATGTCTGCCAGTGCTTCCATACCCAGGAAGAGTTTCAGCTGTTCCCTGCTTCTCCAGCAGATGCTTTTAAACTAGCAAATAAATTTCCTTCACATATAGTTTAGATGTTTTTCATACTCCTTTTCTTTTTTCTCTTTTGGCTGGATTGGGATAAGTGAGTCCTCATGTGAGCCATTTAAGATGGGAATCTAAGTTTCCTGCAGTACTCTGGGTTCTTTGGATAACAGCTGTATTGATTTTATAAGCCAGATATTTGGGGGCTAATCTGTCTAGTGCAGGATTGGGGTGCCTAATGTGGGCCACTAACTCCTCACTCCTCCAAAAGAAGCACTCAACTAGTGACATCTATCCCTATTGTGTGTTGCTGCTCAAGGGGTGGGGCTTTTGGTGAGATCTTGTTTCTTCCTCTCCCACCCACACCAATGTAATCTCTTTATTCTTTGTTGTGTAGAAGTTCATCTAGTTTTCAGATCTTTTTCATAGATAAATGGTCTATATGTAGTTGTAGATTTGGTGTCTCCATGGGAGGAGGTGAGTTCAAGATCTTACCATGCCACCATCTTGCAGAAGTCCCAACATATCCTCTGTTTCCACTTTCCTGATAACAAAATACTATGCATTTATGAGCTATAAAATATGAAGTGTTTTGGTGATTCCATTTACATGTTAAATAATCATATTTACATTTAAAAATAGCATCACACTATAAAAATAAGTGGCAAAATTCACATTAATAACAATACTTTTACTTTACTTAAAATGGTAAATGAAAAACCATGACAAGTCAAGAGAGACCACAGAAGAAAAGGAAACATTGTATAATATATATCTATAATAGCAATTCTTTTCCTGATTTTTGAACAAATTCTCATATTATCTTTCTTTACTGGGTCCCAAATCTTGTACCTCTCTTGAGGTAATTTCTCAGGCATTGGCTACATCTCTATTGTGGTTCCAATTACTACAAAACAGCCTTCTCCTTGTTTCTAGCTTATTTGGGTATGTCTTACTTCCAAAGTGCCAGGTAGTCCTAGCAACAAGACCCTTTCAGTAACTTCTGAGATGGTTCTCCTCTACCAGGAACAGGCCCTGGCCTGGAGTTAGGATACATTCACCTCATAAAACTAATCAAGACCTATCCTTGGAGCTGAGGGTAAGCACAAACACATTAGTAGAACTCCAAGACTTGAATTTGGGATGGAAGGTAGGTCCCCAGAGGAAGAGTGAATTACCATTTTGAAAAGGGATTGTAGCAAAATCATTCACACCTCTCAGACAATGAAATTAATACTATAAGGAAAATTATCAGGTTTTTGTTCAAAAGTGGAAAGAATGCTATATACACAAGACTAATCTCAGGTAGTATCCTAGAAGAGAAAGACATGCAACATGCAACCCTGAAGCCCTGTTCTGTAATTTCTGAAAGCATTTTTGCAGGAGGTCAGGTGGAAAAAAGTCCAGAAAGAAGCAGGGAACCTCTCTGGAAGAGATTTTAGCATGGAACTAGGACTGTGCAAAAATTTAATTATTATAATTTGCTTTTCTATTTCTTGAACTCACTTTAGTGAGATCTCCCAACTTTGCACACAGAGGGTAATACTGTAGCACAATAAGGGCATCTCTCGGGGCTTCCAGGACCCTTCATGAGCCTAGATTTGTTGCTACCGAGGACACTGTATGTAGGTAGGTGGTCTCACAGTGGGTTACCAGTAATCATGGCCAGGACAAAGCAGTGTGAGAATTCTGTGTCAACAAAATTTCAGGGTTAGTTCCTAAAAGCCCTTGAGATAATTAGCTGGGAGACTCTCAGAAGTAGCTAAGGGTCACTTGGAAGAGAATTGGTCCCTAGCAATTAAGCAAGTAGAACTCACTGTCACTGTCATTTGAGTTACAACTATATAAAACATAATAGCCTGGCACAGAATAGCAGCTAATTAAATGTTAGTGACCCACTTGTTTCTAAAACAGTGAACTGTACTATTTTCTTAAAGCTTAGGAGTTAGCAGAGGTGACATTACTGACAGATATTTTGTATTGTAGTTTGAATAAACAAAATATTCATATTCATACAGAAATACACTATCTTTTGCATTGACAATAGTCATCTTCTTTAGGTAACTTATTTCTATATTTGAAAATGTTTCTACATTCATTATCTTATATAATCTTCAAAACAAATATAAAAAATAAGGGAGAACTGGCATTAATAGCCTCACTTTGTAGTTCAAGAAACAGAGGTCTAAAGAGAATATGTAATATACTACAGGTAGCCAGAAAACTTTGGGATAGAAAATAATCTAGATAGAACATTTCTGGCTTTCTGAGATACATTTCCAATTTAGATTAGGTATGCCCCAGTGAACCTAGAAGCATGAAGTAAGATATCAAAGAATGATCATAAACTTCATTTTAAGTACTATCCTTTGGTGCAAAAATATATAATTTTGTCATAAATGTTTTCAATGTATCAGACATAGGGAAAATAGTAAACTAAAAATAAAAGGAATTTCAGTGTATTTGAAAGATGAATTTAACAACAGCAATAAAAAGGCATGTAAACATATTACAACATTTATCTTAGATTGTGTCCCCTAGAAGCAGAGTCTGAAATGTAATTTTGTAATTTTGCAAGTTATTTATGAAGGAATAAGGAAAACAAGTTAAACTATGGGAAAAGCCCAAGGTGTGACTATACGAGAAATTTAGTGTCAGTCTGATGCTGTGTAGATCTCAGCAGTGTGAATTGTGCCACAAAGATTATTTACCTCAGAGCCTAGGCAGCAGACCCATTATATCCCATGTCTCTCCAGGAAGGGTAGTTTCATAAGCTAAAGATAATCCTCAGAAGATGGTGTAGGTCTGAGATGTTAGCAGGCAACATCCATACCTTGGGGATGTATGTACCAACAGTAGAGGGTTATGGGTGGATCCCCAAAACCCACCAACTTCAATATGTTATGTTTTCAATCTGTGAAAAAATCATTTACTGGAAGTTACAGTAGAAATCTCTATTTTTTTATTTAGACATTGGCATTTATGTGAAGAATTTGTGTTATAGAAGAGTATTATAATGTATAAATGAGTGTTGCATAAAATTCACTGAAAAAAACATTTAATTTAAAAATATTTTAAGGACTTTTAAAGAATTATCTCATTCATAATTTGAGACAATTCTTGAAAATCAGTTAACTTCAATCCATCATAAAAATATAAAATACAAGATTCAAAGCACAGATAGGCTGTGTTAAATCATCTTTATTACTCAGTTTCTGGGAAATATTTGGATAGTACTTTCAGAGTCTGTACAGAAGCCTATATTTATAATCAAGGTTTAAAACATAATTAGAGAAATAAAAAAAATTATAGAGTCAGGAATTTAAGAGGTATTATTCAGAAAACACAAACATTTTTCCAAGAACAAATCAAGAACTGATGATCAAGAAAATTATTATTACTCTATTAAATTCCATATCTAGACTAAATAAAATAATATGGAAAAATTATATAAATTTTTATAGACATTATTAAACATAAAAATCAACAAAACAAAATCATACTTTATATATTTCTTAATTACTTCAAAGATTATAAACAGAGTATATAATATCTGGTTTTGCCTTTATTATTTATTTATTTATTTTTAATGTTTTATTTTATTTTTGAGAGAGTGCAAGCAGGGGAGGGGCAGGAGATCTGAAGCAGGGTCAGCGCTGACATAAGTGAGTCCAATACGGAGCTTGAACTCATGAACCATGAGATAAATGACCTGAGCCGAAGTTGTAGGCTCAACTGACTGAGTCACCCATGTGCCCAAGGTTTTGCTCTTAAAAATCTGACAAGTAAAGGTAGTATATCATGATCTTAAATACAAAAATTAATTATCTTGATTAATTAATTAAATTTTTATTTTATTTAGAGAGAAAGAGTGCAAGTATGTGTGAGCAGGAGGGGGACAGAGAGGGAGAGAGAGAGTCCCAACCAAGCTCCCTGCTGTCAACGTGGTGCCAGACATGGGGCTCAAACCCAAGAATCATGAGATCATGATCTGAGCCAAAATCAAGAGTGGGACACTCAACTGACTGAGCCACCCAGGAGTCCCTTGATTATTTTAGAAATAGGAAAAGAAACACAATTTCTACTAGAACAGCTGGGAAAAACTTCAGAGATAAAGAAAATTGCAAATTGCTAAAAGAGAGCCTTTCATGCATTCATGAACTCATTCAACTAATCATTGACAATATGAAGTATGCCAGGCATTTTGCTAAGCTTAGGAATGGATAAGAGACAAAATAAACAAAAATCCTGCCCTCATAGAACTTTCAACCTTTTGGGTGGACAAAATGTTAAGTGTAAGTAAATAAAATATGTGTTAGTGAGAAAATATAAAGAAATTAACAACAACAAAAGAACTATGGATTGTGGAGAGAAGAAAGGTACAATATTAAGTAGGGTGACCAAGAAGGCCTCACTGAAAAGGTGACACTTGAGTAAATACCTGAAGAAGTTTAGACAAGTCATGCAGCTCTGTGGATGGAAAACTTTTCAAGAACCGGAAGCAACAAACACAAAGACCTGAGATAGGATCATTCCTAGCATGTTCAGTGAGCAGTGAGGAAGCTGGGGTTGAGTGAGTAGAGGAAGAATAGGAGATCTGCATTTAGGGAGGGCACTGAAGGATGTCATAAAGACTTGGTCTTTTACTCTAAGAATAAAAGCTATTGGAGGGTTTTGGACAGGAGATAAGATCTGACCTGTATTTTAACATGAGCTCTGTGGCTGCTGAGTGGAGAGCAGTAGCAAAATTGTGAGACCAACCAGTTAGATGATCCTCTCAATAATGTGGTCAAGAGAGAGTGGATTGAAGCAGGATGGTAGCAGTAGAGATAGTACACAGTGGTCTGATTCTGAAAATAGTGTTAAAGAAACATCAATAGAATCTTCTGATTTTATGTGGAATATGAGAAAAAGATAGAAACAAAAAATTCCTGGGTTTTGCCCTGAGTAACTAGAAGACAGAAATTGCCATTTATTGACATAGAGAAGATAGGATGAGCATGTTTAGGGGGAGGGGAGAATAAGAATTCTGTTTTGAACATAGTAAATTTCAGATGCATATTAGAAATCCAAATAGAGCTGTCAAATAGACAGTTGGGTTATAAATCTGGAATTCAGAAATCCCTTCAGTACCATTCTTTCTGTTGAATTCCATTCAACAACAGTTTCCCCCTTTGACCATCTATAAAAGCCAATTCCTTAATACTGAACTTTAATTCTACAAAATCTTTTCTTCAGGAAGCTATAACATTATAAGCCAGGAATATTGCTTTTGGTGATACAACTGATTGAATACACAGAAAAGGTACAATTTTGGCAGGATCTATTTATGTCGAGTCTTCCATACTTTCCAACCACTTTATTGTGAGATAAAACAAAATAGCACTAGTGATTAAATAGTGTGAATTCAAAGGCCTTTCCTTTTATAAAAACTTAAATTGAGAAATTTATTCTTCAAATATATAACAATAATGTTTTCCTTTTTCTTTGTAGATGGAAAGATGTGCACAATATACTGGTGATTAAAACAGGTTATAATATTTTTGGCATGATATATTTTGTTAAAATACATGTGTATGAATACATGTGTATGTTTAATAGGGAGCTGAATGGACCTTTTCCTATTAGAATTATGTTAATTGTAAGGATTATCTCAAGAGTGGGATAGCAAATGTTATTTAACTGTTTTTTTAAAGAGAGCAGCTGAATAAAGTCATCACACACTTCCCTATAGTGCCTGCTATGAAGCTGAAGAATGTGGCCTCTACTATCACCTTACTATCCCTACTTATCTATAAATAAAAGCCAGAAATTTGAGAATCACCACCACCTTCTAATAAGCTAAGTGAGAAGGGCTCCAAGAGATTATTCATAGAGAACACAGAACCCTGCCAAGAAGAGTGACTGGCAGGTTATTGCCAGGTTGAAGTTTGCTTTTGACTCTGAACTTACTGATCCGTGCTCTAAAAAAGAGAAAAGCAGCAAGCAGTCACCTCGCCTGGTAGATCAATTAAGCTGTGATACTACTGCTAGAAGCTGGTCTGACACTTTCAACTAGGCCTTAGTATTATTGTCTGTTGAACTTAAATAATAGCACAGAATGTCAGTATCACACAAGGCTACTCTGTAATGATAATGGATCAAGAGAACAGTAAGACTACTCTATAGTTATGTCTGAATACAAACAAAACATGAACATTGTCTAAGCCATAAAAATGATCAAACATCCCCTACTTTAAGTAATATGAGGGACATATGAGGGATCTCCCATTCTTCTTAATAAGATTTATCAGGATACTCAATCTTAGCATTACCATTGTTTGCTGACAGCATATAATGCAGAGCAAAGTCCTACTGTCTTAAACATTCCACAAAATAACATAACACAGCCCAGTTACAATAAGCCCTTTATAACACATTCTTACCTAGGCTCCTACAGTTCTCACTGGTGTACATTCTCTCTTGCTGCCATGAACAGACCCAACTTGTTCAATTATAGGTGTGTCCCTAGTGGTCTTTGCCTGGACAGCATTGATGACTCCAAGTATATCTGATTAAGAAAAAGAAATCTAGAGACAGAGGGTAAGGAGAGGGGCAACAGTGAGGCATTCTTCACCCCTGTGATTTAGCAAGGGTGTTTTAGTTCTCTAGAGCAAATGGAAAGGCAGTCAAGCTCTTTCTGCATTGCCAGCATCTGACCCAAGAGGGTTTATGGGCCAAAGGATACTAGAAGTTAGAAAGAGTAACCCAAAACAAGTGAGGAGTTTGGGGAAAGTCAATGGAATGTACTTCTCAAATCAGAGAACTGGAAAGCTCCTCAAATACTGAGTTAACAACCCCATGGGGAGCCAACATCTAGATTCCTAGACACATACTAAACATCAACAGTAAAAACAAAATGTGATGGAAAGAGTAGAAGACTTAATATATTCCCTCATGCCTCTTCCTAGTACATACCATTCTAAAGGAAAAATGGGATCCAAAAAATGCAGAAAAGCAAGGTGGCTACAAGTAGTGAAAAGACCAGATTTACCCTCTGTCCTAGTATAGGTCCCTTGTATCAAAAGCCAAGCACAAGCTTACAGGACAAAAAAAGCATTAATCGAATTAAGAGATGGAGGTCTACAAATGGATTGGACTGGGCTGGATTTCACTAGAAAGCAGAGAGACCTGCCCAAAATATCACTAAAGACTGGAGAAGGATATTCCATACAGCATAATTAAAGGCAGGAGATGGAGAAAAACATTTTTTTCTACTTCACTCAGTTTAGACTGCTCAATAAAATTAGTCCTACTGAGTAGAAAAATATCTCTGAGTTTGTACAACTAAAGATTCAGTGGTTTTACATTGCTTTTCCTTTTGACCTATTTGTACTTATAACTTTTTTACAGACTAAACAATTAGGTCTATTTAATATATAATAAAATTAGTAATTTTTAAAGAGGAATTTCAAGCAAAATAATGAATGGATAATATTATAGTAAATAAGATATTTTCCTTTTTGAGAATGGTTTGTGCCACTGGCATTGAAACATGAGACAGTAGATATAGTGAGCTCTGTTGTCTGACTGCCTCAATCAAACCCTGCATCTTCTACTTATTCTACTAACTTGGCCAAAGTACCTAATCTACCTGTGCCTCAGTTTTCTTTTCTGTAAAATATAGATAATAATAGTAATTCACTCAAGGTATTAATGAAGATTGGGTGATGTATTTCTAGTTTTCAACACAGTGTTGGCACAGAAACAGTAATCAATATATATTATCTATACTTTAAAAACACATTAATAAGGTTAATTTGCAAAATTAAAGGATGACTAATTCTAAATAATTTTATATCTTGGCAGTTGTTGAAATTTCTCTCATTAGCTTAAGAGATGTGAATTAAAGTATCTGATTCTATTGGTTTCCAGAGAGATTTTTAGAGTCTATAAACAACATTTAAAGAAGTTAATAAAGATATAATTTTTAAAGAGCTAAAAAATTAATCCATCCAAAATAATATGAGATAGAAGTATTTTTCTGTGAAAGATACTGTCAAGGAAATGAGAAGACAAGCCACAGATTGGGAGAAAATATTTTCAAAAGACAAATCTCATAAAGAACTATTATGCAAACTATGCAAAAGACTCTTAAAACTCACCAAAAAAGGAGGGGGGGCACCTGGGTGGCTCAGTCAGTTAAGCATCTGACCTCGGCTCAGGTGATGATCTCAGAGTTTGTGGGTTCAAGTCCCCTGTCGAGCTCTGTGCTGACAGTTCAAAGCCTAGAGCCCACTTTGGATTCTGTGTTTCCCTCTCTCTCTGCCGCCCCCCACTCATGTTCTCTCTCTCTCTCTCTCTCTCTCTCTCTCTCAAAAATAAATAAACATTAAAAAATAATAAAATTTTTTAAAAACTCAACAAAAAGAAACCTGATTAAGAAAAGGGCGGAAGACTTAAATAGACACCTCACCAAATTAGATATATAGACACCTCACCAAATTAGATATATAGACACCTCACCAAATTAGATATATAGAAGACAAACATAGGAAAAGATGCTCCATGTCATGCATCATCAAGGAAATGCAAATTTTAGCAATGAAATGCCACTACACATCATTAGAATGGCTAGTATCCAGAAAACTGACAACACCAAACGCTGGAAAGGATGTGGAACAGCAGGAACTCACATTCATTGCTGGTGGGAATGCAAAATACTACAGCCACTTTGGAAAACAATCAATTGTAATAAATATATCACATACCACAGTCTACAGGGAAATGCTGATTGTAGGGGAGGTTGTTTTTGTGTGGATGTAGGGGGTATGGGAGAGCTTAGCATATTTTCTGCTCAATTTTTCTGTGAACCTTAACTACTCTAAAAAATTAACTCTATTTAAAAGGGGGAAAAAGTAGTGTTTCTAGGGGTGCCTAGGTGGCTCATTCGGTTGAGCATCTGACCTTGGCTCAGGTCTTGATCTCACGGTTTGTAAGTTTGAGCCCCTCATTGGGCTCTGTGTTGACAGCAGGAACAGTGTGGAGGCTGTTTTGGATTCTCTGTCTCCCTCTGTCTGCCCCTCCTCTGCTTGTACTTTCTCTCTTCCTCTCAAAAATAAGTAAATGGATACTTTTTAAAGTAGTTTTTCTATAATTATTCTTGGAAATTCCATACATGTATCATATTTTAGTATGTTAATTTTAGTATCAAGTATCATTTGTTTATTTTTGTTTTTTGTGTTGTTTTTATTTTTTATTTGGGAGAGAGAAAGAGAGTGTGAGTGGGGGAGTGGAGTAGAGAGAGAGAGAATCTTAAGCAGGTTCCAAGTTCGGTGTGGAGCCTCACTTGGGGCTGAATCCCATGACCCTGGGATCATGACCTGAGCCAAAAACAAGGATTTTTGTCTGAACCACTTGGATGCCCCAAGTATGTTTATTTTGTATTAGCATTAAATTGTATATCCCTTGATGAGAGAAAATTTTCATTTTACACACTTTCTGCATCACCAATATCTAGAAAAATAGCCTGAACAAAAATAATTTTTTGAACTTTCAATGAAGAAAATTATTCATTCTGAAAACCAAACCTATCTTAACAGCTTGATGAATTTTCTGAAACTGAACACACCTGTGTAATCAACATCCAATTCAGCAGCACAAAACCATTCCCCATGCCATCTTCCAGTTGGAAGCATCCCCAGCATTACAACTATCCTGACATCCAATAGCATTACACCACTTTGCCTTTTCAGTATTTTGAGTGCAATAATCTAGTACATACTCTTTTGCATCTGGCTTCTTTTTTTCACCATTATATTTATGAGATTCAGCCTTATTGTTGCATGTAATTATATTTTAATCATTGTCATACTCCTTCAGCATATTTCATTGATCCAGTCCACTGCTGATTGACACTGGGTAGCTTTTAGTGTTTTGGTCATTTCCAAAAGAATGAGAAATGTTAAGATTAATTTCTGTTAGGTAATACTCTTAATGTGTAGGAGCAAAATTATTTTTCTTAAGGGAAGCACATTTGGCTTCAGTGCGTGATTTTTTTCTAAAGTTGTTCAACCAGTTTAGACACCATCAGCAGTGCATGATAGTTCCGCTTGTTCCATATCCTCACTAACACTTAGTATTTCCCCAAGATTTGTACATTTAATCCAAATTAGTAAATGTATTGGTGTATATTTTTCATAGTATCATTTTGTCTTTCTGATGTCTGTACTATCATAGAGATGTACTATTTCACATTTCACATATTAGTAATTTGTGAGTCCACTCATTCTTTTCTGTCTTACTAGATGTATATTACCTTTATTATTTAAATCTAAGAACTAACATCAGAATTTTTTGATTATCTTTATTTCATATGTTTTTGCTCTTTAATTTTTATCATGATAATTTTTATCATTCTATTTTGTTTCATTCTATTTTGTTTCATTTATGTCTCTTATGCAAGTTTCTTGATAAAATGTTTGTTATTGCTTTTCAGACTTTTCTAATTTATAAATTTTCTTTTAAATACTTCATACCATTAGTACGTTTTTATCATCCAGTTAAAAATATTTTCTATGACAGACTTTAAGGACACAGTTATGTTAAAAATGAAAGTAGCTTTAATGTGAAAGGTTTAATATTTTACCCTACTAACAAAAAAATGGGTCAGGGTCAAAGAATTTTCTTACTCACAGCATAGTAAGCAGCTTGAGCATCACGTGCATTGCTTTCATGTGCTACACAGGGTCACATGAGGGAATTGGAAAGCCCAGCACATTCAACAGATTTATAACATAGCTAAGGAATCCCGAGTTGAGGAACCCGAATAGGCCATAAGCCTGCCTGATCTTTGCCTCAGAGAAAGGAGACATTATCTTTACACTGCTGGATTGTTGAAAAAGGGAGAAAAATTGAGAGAGAAAGAGAGAGGGAGAATGAAAACCTGCCTTCTGACTGGGACGCATATACTATCCTTATTTTCTAAGACTATTCACTCTACAAACTTTTGGAAAAAATAGTCTAGAACAAAGACTGTCAATGTCTCTGCTCCCAAGATGTACAGCAATATGGGAAACCCATAAAGAATTGTCAGTAATTTCTGCTTTGATTTTCTCTTTGAACCATGGATTCTTCAGAGGAGAAAGGTTTAAATTTTAAAAAATTAGAGATTTTGTAGTTATTTTTTTAAATTTACTTACATCCCATTCAATAAATATATTCGGAATAATTTTAGTCTTTTCAGTTTTGTTCTTTTCTTCTTTTTAAATTTTTTTTATGTTTATTTGTTTTTGAGAGAGAGACAGAGTGTGAGTGGGAGGAGCAGAGAGAGAGGGAGACACAGAATTGGAAGCAGGCTCCAGGCTCTGAGATGTCGGCACAGACCTCGACATGGGACTCGGACCCACAAACCATGAGATCATGACCTGAGGCAAAGTAGGATGCTCAACTGACTGAGCCACCCAGGTGTTCCATTGTTCAAGTTTTCTTTGTGTCCTGGTATGTATCATGTTTTCAGTGAATAGTGACATTGTAAACATCTTCTTTAATAATAACAATATTGATGCCTCTTATTTCTTTTTCTACTCAGATTTTGTAGCTAGGACTTTTAGTACTATGTTGAATAAAAATGGGAAGAGTAGACATCTTTGTTTTGTTTTTGACCTTAGAGGGGAAGCTCAGTTTTTCACCGTTGAGTATGTTAATCGTGGGTTTTTCACATAAGGCCTTTTTTATGTAAGTATATTCTGCCTAACTTCACTTTGTTGAAAATTTTTATCATGAATGGATGTTGAATCTTGTTAAATGTTTTTTTCTGCATTTATTGAGATAATCATATGATTCTTATCCTTAATTTTGCTGATGTGGTGTGGTGTATAACATTGATCTGTGAATATTGAACCATCCTTGCATGCAAGAAATAAATTCCACCTGATCATGGTGAGTAATTCTCTTTAACGTATAAAATGTAATAATTTTTAATTATTGTATGCAGCTTGATTATATTTTGTTAAGGATTTTTGCATCTATGTTCATCACGGATATTGACCTGTAGTTTTCATTTTTTTGTGGTTTCTTTGTTTGGTTTTAGTATCAGGGTAATTGTTGGCCTCATAGAATTTTTTGGAAGCTTTACGTCCTCTTCTAACTTGTGGAATTACTTGAGGAGAATAGTATTAACTCTTCTTTAAGTGTCTGGTAGAATTCACTTGTGAATCCATCTAGTCCTGGGATTTTATTTTTGCTAGTTTTTTGATTACCGATTCAATTTTGTTACTTGTAATCAGTCAGTTCAGATTTTCTATTTATTCCCAGTTCAGTTTTAAAAGATTGTATGTTTCTAGGAATTTATAGATTTCTTCTAGATTGTCTAGTTTATTGGCATATATTTTGCCATATATATTCCAAGGTACACATTTTTCTTACAACTCTTTGCATTCTGTTGTATAGTTCTCTATCATTTCTGCTTTTCTTTGAGTCCTTTGTCTTTTTTTCTTGATGAGTCTGGCTAAGAGTTTGCCAATTTTCTTTATGTTTTCAAAGAACCAGTTCTTGATTTCATCTTAATTTCTGTCTCTTTGTGTCTACCATATTTATTTCTGCTCTGATCTTTATAATTTTCTATATCTACTCACTTTGGACTTTGTTCATCTTTTTCTAGCTCCTTTAGGCATAAGGTTAGATTGACGATTTTTTTTCTTGTTTCTTGAGGTAGGTCTGTATTACTAGATACTTCCCTCTTAGAATTGCTTTTGCTGTGTCCCAGAGATTTTGGACGATTAAGTTTTCATTTTCGTTTCTCTCCATGTATTTTTTGATTTCTTCTTTGATTGCTTCATTGATCCATTAGTTGTTTAGTATCATGTTGTTTAGTGTCCACAAGTTTTTGTTTTTTCCAGTGTTTTTCTTGTGATTTATTTTTAGTTTCACACCAATGTGAATGGAAAAGATGTGTAGTATAATTTCTGTCTTCTTAAATTTATTGAGGCTTGTTCTATGGCCTTATATGTGATCTATTCTTGAGAATGTTTCATGTACACTTGAAAAGAATGTGTATTTTGTTGTTTTTGGATGAAGGGTTTTGTATTTGACTGTTATGTCCATCTGGTCCAATGGGTCATTCAATGACATGTTTTCTTATTGATTTTATGTCTGGATGATGTAAACATTGATGTACATGGAGTGTTAAAGTCCCCTACTAATATTGTATTACCATAAATTTATCTTCTTGTGCAATTAATATTTGCCGTATGTATTTAGGTGTTCCCATGTTGAGTGTGTAGATATTCAAAATTGTTATATCCTCTTGTTGAATTTATTCTTTTATCATTATGTAATGCCTTTCTTTGTCTCTTGTTAGTCTTTATTTTAAAGTCTATTTTGATTTTGTCTCATGTAAGTATTGCTGCCCCAGCTTTATTGCTATTGTTTGTTTTGCTTCCATTTCCATGGTGAATGTTTTTCCATCCCTTCACTTTCAGTCTGTATGCATCTTTTGGTATGAAGAAAAAGATGGCTTCACTTTCAGACTGTGTCTATCTTTTGGTCTGAGTCTACTTTTTAGGTAGCATATAGATATGTCTTTTTTGTTTGTTGTTCTTTTTACCCATTCTGCCACTCTATGTCTTTTGTAGGAACACTTAGACCATTTACATTTAATTATTGATAGGTATGTACATATGGTAATTTTTTAAGTTTGTTTTTTGATTGTTTTTGTAGTTTTTCTTTGTTCCTTTCTTCTTCTCTTGTTCTTGCTCTTTTTTTTTTCCTTTTTTTTTATGGTCAATAAGTATCTAGTGTTTCATTTGGGTTACTTTCTCTTTATTTATCTGTGTATCTATTGTATGTTTAGGGTTTTTGCTACCACGAGGCTCATATGTAACATCCTAAGTAAATAGCAGTCCATATTCATTTGAAGGTCATTTAAGTTCAAACACATTCTTAAAATAAGAGAGAGAGAGAAAGAGATAAAATCGTTTTTTTTTTCTTTTTCTGTTTTCCCTTTTCTTCTCCTTTGTACTACCACCAATTTCTCCACATTGTATGTATATGTTGTCATATCTTACATCGTTTTATTTATAGTTTTCTTATGTCTAATTATAGCCATTTCTTTTCCACGTAAATAAGCCCCTTTAACAAATCTTGTAAGCCTGGTTTAGTGGTGATAAACTCATGTATCTTTTGTTTGTCTGGGAATCTCTATCTCTCCTTCAAATATGAATGACAATCTTTGTTATTCAGCTTATGTGCTTTCCATTACCCTGTCTTCCAGATCACTGATACGGTCTTCTGCATCTTACAATCTACTATTAATTCCCTCTAGTGTGTGTGTCTGTTTTTAAATTTTAGTTATTGTATTCTTCAGCTCCAATTGGTTCTTTTTAATATTTTCTATCTTTTTATTAAAAGTCTCACTGAGTTCTTTTCTCCAGCCCAATGAGTATCTTTATGATTATGACTTTAAATTTTTTATCAGTCATTTGCATATCTCTATTTTATTTACTTCTTTTACTGAGGTTTCTTTCTTGTTCTTTATTTTGGAATATATTCCTCTGTCATCTCATTATGCTTGGCTTTCTGTGTTTGTTTCTATGGATTAGGCGAAATAGCTACTTCTCCTAAAGTTAAAGGAGTTGTCTTGTGTATGGATCACCCTATGCAGACAGTGTGTGCTTGGTGACTTTGATTGGCTGACTGGAGCCATGGCTATATATTTTAGTTACCCTATTAAACCATGGCATGTCTCCATTTCTCTTGCTGTTCACTTGCCATTCTCTTTATTTTTGGTTGTTCAGTAGCTGTTCAGTTAGCCCTCAGGTCTTCAGGAGAAATTGTTCTATTAACAGGTGTAATTTGGTGTGTTTCATGGGTGATGGGTTCAGGGTCTTGCTATGTTGTCATCTTGAACCCATTTCTCTCTCTCTCTCTCTCTCTCTCTCTCTTTTTTTCCTTTCTAGCATTCTCCTTATCTTTATGTCATACATTTTGTATTTGTCCCACAGTCCTCGGAAACTCTGTTTTGTTTGTTTGTTTGTTTTTTCTCTTTGCTTTTGGTTTTTAAGATTCTATTGGTATGTTCTTTAGCTCAGAGATTCTTTCCTTAGCTATGTCCAGTCTACTAAGAAGCCCATTAAAGTCATTCTTTATTTCTGTTACAGTATTTTATTTTTTAATCTCTAGCATTTCTTTTTAGTTCTTTCTTAGGATATCTACCTCTGCCTTTACATTGTTCATCTTTTTTTGTGTGTGTTTTCTACTTTATCAATTAGAGTCATTATTATATTAATAATAGTTGTTTTCAATTCCTAATCTGATTATTCCTGTATCCCTGCAATGTATAGCTTTGATGCTTGCTCTGTCTCTTCAAAGTGTGTTGTCTTTACTATGTCTTATAATTTTTCTTGATAGTCAGACATGATATACCAACCAAAAGGAACTGTTATAAATAGACATTAGTAATGTGGTGATGAAGCGTGAGGGAAGAAGTGTTCTCTAATCCTATGATTAAGTTTTAGTCTTTTAATAAATCTGTGCCTCTGGATTGTAAACTTCATGAGAATTTCTCAATTGTTTTTCCCCACTTGGGCAGAACAGACTGGCTAGAGTGGAGATGGAGTTGAGTATTTTCCTTCCCTGAAATCAAGTTGGCTCTGGTTAACTAATTTCTCCTGATGTTAAGAATAGGTCATTCTGACATATTTCAAAATGCTTCCTTTCCCCTGCCCAGAATGGAAGCCCAAGGAGATTTTTCTCTTTTTTGAGATATTTAGTGTGGGAACCTGGTTGAACTCTTGGATATAAATCTTACAATACTGGGGTCCCCTTATGACTGGAACCCCTGGAGTTTTTAACTCTCAGAGTTGTCCACACTGATTGTATAGCAATGCAATTATAGTTTAGTTCAGCTCCCACTAGGCACCACATGTACTCAACTTATTAAACTGTAATATTTGTTCTCTGAAAAACTTAGAAACAAAGAACACCTTAATCCCACATTCTCATTTTGCTATTTGTTATTGCCACATATATTTCAAGCCCCAAAGAACATCATCATTGTCAATTGTCATCATTATCAATTTATACCTTTGGTATCCATTTTTTACTTACTCCTACATTTACTCTTTCTGTGTACTTCATTCCCTCATGTATTTTAAGTTTTCATTTGGGATCATTTTCCTTCTGTCAGAATAACTCACTTTAATATTTCTTTTAGGACAGCCCTGTTGGAAACAAATCCTCCTTAGCTTTTGTTCTTGTTGTTATTGTTTGAAAACATCTTTGCTGCACCTTAACTTTTAAGTATATAGTCCTGGATATAAAATTTTAGGTTGGCAGTATTTTCCTTCATGGTTTAAACATGACATTCTATTATCTTCTGGCTTACATTATCTTTTTTGAGAAGTCAGCTATAAGTCTTGTTGTTGCTACAGTGAAATTTCTTTTTCTCACTGCTTTTTATAATGTTTATATTCATCTTGGGATTTCAACATTTTTATATAACTGGTCTTTTCTTCCTTCATATTTGCTAAGTATCTTGAGTCACTATTGATATTTTTAATTGAATTAAAAAAATTTTGAGATATTTCTTTAAACATTGTTTCCACCTCATTGCATCTTCCCTTGGGACTCTAATAACATGTACATTAGCACTTTTGAGTATGTAGCTCTCTTAAGTTTATCTCTTTTTTATATGCTATTATCTTTCTATGCTTCTATCTGGCTATGATAGTTAAACATTATTTTTAGACTCAATCTTCTATTTTGTCTAGGCTACTGTTCATACTATCCATGAAGTTTTTAATTTCATATACTGTAGTTTTCTGTATTTTTTTTTTGTCAGTTTAATTTTTAGTATGGATTTTCCATGGATTCTCTGGTACAGTTCCCATGCTCATCTATTTTTGCTTTCATCCATTTTAATAAACATACTTATTTTGGTTACTTTCAGCCCTTGTCTACTCCTATTTTTGGATAATCCATGAGTTTCCTTCTGTGTATATGTGTGTGTGTGTGTGTGTGTGTGTGTGTGTGTATATATATATATAGAGAGAGAGAGAGAGAGAGAGAGGCATATGTTGAGTAATTCCTGTTGAGGCATACAATATTGTTTCAACAGATCATCAACAAATGATATTTCTTTTTTTACTACAGACAGTTCAACACTCTACTGGGCAGGTAGTGTGGGTTATTGGTTACATCAATTTCATAAGGGACTAAATTGGATAAAGAATGGATTGCAGTTTCAGTTAATTTTCAGCCTACTTTTTTGAGGTATAAACAATCACATCTTTCACTGAGACCCTGGTGGATTGTTTCCCCCTCAATCTTGAAAGTATAACTCAGTCCTTCTGTTTTGTGGGGTTTTTTTGTTTGTTTGTTTGTTTTAGCTTAGCTCCTTAGCTTCCTAACCCAAAGAGTTTCAAAAACCTAAAGATAAACTGAAAGGGAAATTGCCATTTAAATCCTCTGTAAACTCAATACATCCTTGGACAAAATAAAGTAAAATAAATTTTAAAGATTTATTTATTTATTTATTTGTCCTCCAGCAATATCTTCTAGCTGGTGCAATTCTATATTCTCCAATTCCAGGTATGCCTAGAATTAGTAACTCTAAATACATGTGACTATATATGATCAATTCTTTTTGCCACCCCCATAGGGGTTTCAACTCTTGCCTGTTGTCTTAGTTCCTTCTCCCTTTGTGTCTTTGGTTCCTAAGCACCATGAGATGGCTGGATATTTCAGTCTGCCTTCTAGATGAGCACTGAACAACATATACATAATATGAACCATAATATAAAATTTAAATTTTTTTATCATCCACATTTTAAAAATTGAAAAGGAAGCAAACATATGTAATTAATTTTTAATAATATATTTTATCTTCAAAGTTCAGGAAATCAAAGCTAATAAACCTGTATCTATGATCACTTTAACAGAGTGATAAAAATATTTTTAGATAAGAATTATAATATTAAGGAAACTGTAGGTTCTACCTTTTATAAAGGAACTAATGTAACAGAAACAGCTACTATTATGCCAATATTCTGCTAGGGTTTAATACTTAATTACCTTTTTTCTAACTTTTCTCTTCAGAGAAACATATTTTAGATGAACTACATGCTAGCATATTCTTTCTGAAGTCCTGTGTTTCTGAATCCTTGTGAAGAATTTTATAATGAATTTTGGATCTAATTAATTTACTAAATTTAATCTGCAGAGAAATTGCATTTACCTATTATGACTTAACACTCACTTAATGAATATAATTTGCAAGCTCAGAGAATTATTTCTGTTGGGCCTCATAATGTTAAATGTCCATGATCCTTTCCTTTGCAATATTTAAAGAGAAATCAATGGCTGTTTTCTTGAGGAAAGGTTATCAATATAAATCCCAATAACTAGAAAAATGTAGTCCATGCATTCAATAATTTATTAAGCTAACATTTACTGAGTGTGGACTTTATTCTGCCATTGTGTTAGTTATTAGAAAGGCCAAAAAGAAAACAAAACACCATAAGAACTATCCTCTAGAGACACTATATTTGTTTATGGAAAGATATATGAAAAATCACATTATGTGTTCTAATAGTACTATTTTCAGAGTATTATGAAAACTCAAAGGTATAGACTTATTCTGAAGGATTAAAGAATGTTACATGAGATTTTTCTTTAAAGATAGATTTTTAAGATGAGTAGAAAATAAAGTTCTGTAAAAGGGGAAGAAAGTTCCAAAAGATAAAATAACATTCATAAAAGTATGGATGGATAAACGTGGAATGTTCAGAAAACAAACAAAAACAATAAAGGAAAGAAAAGAAAGGAACAAGGTATATTGTAGCTTATAAGGCTGTTAACGCTTCCTGAATGGCTTTCTTTGGGACGCAATAGTTCATGAGTAGAAAACTTGTTTGGAATTCTAATTGGGTTTTGGCATAGGAACTGGCTAGCCATAGTATTCCTTAAGATGGAACCAACAAACCCCAGTTAACATTTTTAAAATATTAACCTAATGAATAGTGTAAAGAATAATATATAACCATGTAGACTATTGATTAAATTATATATTTGTATATATTGATATAAGTATTTAAATATAGACTTCCAAAACCCTCAAATGTGTTATGTTGAATTACCTAAGAGGGACAAATAGGGGTGTCTGGGTAGCTCACCACGTCAAGTGCCAACTCGACTCAGGTCATGTTCTCTCCGCTTGTGAGTCTGAGCTGCTAGCCTGGCATCCCCCTCTGTGTTGACACCTCAGAGCCTGGAGACTGCTTCTGATCCTGTGTCTCCCTTGCTCTCTGTCCCTCTCTCACTCATGTGCAATCGCGTGCAGTCTCTCTCTCTCAAAAATAAAATAAACATTAAAAAATTTAAGAAGGCCAAATGGATTAATGTTTCATAGGTATATACTTATTAAAGTGGATACCCTTTATGCCCATGAATTCAGGGGTAATTAATAGAAAGTGTAGCAAAGATAAAACAGCTTCTCTTATATTTTGAAGATGGAGAGTTTAAGTAAGTATAAATGATGTAGGGTCTTTGTTTTACAATATTTACCCCTACCAATGGCAACTGGAAACATTCTTCTATGACCATTGGTATGCATTTGCAAAGCACAAATTAGAGTAAGTGTTACAGTCTTAACTTTGGTTCTGACTGAATCACATAGAATCAGTTTTCCATTAACCTGTTTTAATGCAGCTAAGCATAAAATAGAAGAAACTAAGAGGGTGTCCTGTACATAACCATGGTACTTACGTTGAAAAGAAGAGACCTTTCCCATCCCCATCTTTAGAAATAACTATCACTATGATTTCAGTGTTTATTTGTTATGAAGATAATGGGACACAGAGCTATTTCTAAAGATAGCATGTCAAATAGAAGTACGTTGATCTGAGAATCAATCAAATAAATCTGGCAGTAAAAAAAATGGAAAGAAAACAAGTTTCCTTGACAGTATCTGTGTATAAGACATTTTTCCTTGACATATGGTCTTCGGGTAAAGAAAAATACTACTTTTTTTTTTTAATTTCAGAAATAAAATATGTACAGTTTAACATCTGCCAAGTTAACCAACCTTTAAAAAGGAAATTTGCTTAAGGATGCCATTTCACTGCCTAAAACTCTGCCTTGATAAAAATTAGTAAAAGGGAGGAGGAAAACTAGGTTAGATCTTGCATTTTATTTGGCCCCAAGTGTTTTTTAATGACTAATTGGTTGTAGAAGGGAGAGCAAACATTAGCATCCTTTACATGTTCTTCACCAGGGCTAAATTTTTTTTTAGGAGTAAAAATAAGCCCCTTATTTTCCTGCCCCTACTGAAATAATGTCAGTAGGTGAACTATTTGGCACTACGTTAAGAAGAGTAATGACTATGATGTTTGTTTCTCACATTCTCAAGTAAAGTGAAATCCATTGTGATCTGAAGAAAAGAAAAAAAAAAAAGTTACATGTGTTTGGGCTAGGAAGAGAACCAGGAGCCCAAAGCTAAATAATTGGCTTTTTAACTTTCAATTAATCAATGTGAAAATAAGAAAATTCTTAACTTTAAAAATGTAGTTTATTTTTAATGACCTGGCTGATTGTCATCATTTTATATTCCAGAGTTTGGATTCTAAAGAAACCTCATTTTGCATGCCAAATTCAATACATGGGTTGGAGCTGCAGGGAGGCAATATATTTATCAAAATTCTGAATGCATACGGGTCATTTCAGAAAAACTGTCATGACTGATACATCATTTATGATCTTGGAAACAGAATGGATACCAGCTAGTTCAAATAAAATTTAATGAAGGTACTACTTAAAGAGCAGTGGGCAGTGTAAAGGGAGCTTGTAAAGGGTGCAGAGATAACGAGAAACAAACAACAGAGAAAACCCTTTGGGGCTGAAAAGGCAAGGATGAACTAATGTTACCATATCCTTTGCAAGAAGTGATTCTGTGAGATGGGCCTGCTTAATAGGAATTGTGGAGGAGAAAGTAGGGGGTGTTTTCCAAAATGGAGCTCTGAAGCAAGGAGGGGGCAGGAATGAAGTATTTCAATCTCGCGTCCTGCATTCTGATCTGTCCACAACTCTCATTGGCTAAACCAAGGGTAGACTGATAAATGAAATGTTTAAAATGTGGCTTTCAAAACAAAAACAAAACTTTGATTTTAGAATTAGCTCATACCTGTGGTGTAAGCACTCCCACCATGGCTGATTTCAATATACCAACATGATGTCATTGAACTGGAGGTGGAAAAAGATACACTCAATTGGCTCTTGTAAGCTGGTGTGAGTTGGCTCCAGCACACCACTGGATCAACCTAAACAAAAGCTAATCACCATGGAGCTCAGGGTATACAGTGTGCAGGAGATTTAGAGCATGGCAATGACTAGCGGTGAATGGATTTGGGGGTGGAGGATAGGGGAGTGGTAACAAAGAGAATAACCATATTGACAAAGTATAGGAATTGCCCAGAATTACTTCATTGTTCCTGCCAAGATTCAAACAGAACTCTGATATAAGTGCGGGGTGTTCTCTCCCATACCATTCCATCTCTTTAATATAATGCCTATATATGTAATCATCAATTTCTTAAGACAAAATTTTGACCCAAGCCTAAATTTGAACCAAAGATGCAGAGATGAAAAGCCCCTTAGTTGGGAGGTTAGCTTCTGGATGGGTTTGCAAAGAGAGAGTGCATTTTAGCCTTTTTAACTGAGCTTCTCCATCCTTAACTTTTAAAATGGGTTGGAGTAATTGGTAGAGATTTCAGTAGGATCCAATGATAGGCAAAGAAAAAAAGCATTTGCTTCCTTCTTCCAGAAAGTTTGTTCAGACACTGGTGGAAAAAACTCAGTCCTTTATAAGACACCACTTTGACAAGGCTTTTGAAGATGATATCAAAGCATCCACATGGTGGAAGTTGTAATTAAGTCTCTTTTAGGAACTTTTAAAACTAAGAGTTGGTGATATCGAATAATCTAGCTGCCACATATAATTGTTATCTTTTCTATGAAATTATAATTACAAATTTAAGTCTTCTATTTGTCTATCAAATGTGAGGTGCTTTTTATTCATAATGAAATAACATAATGGGAGGTTAATATAGGACATTTTCTGTCTCATATTAGTCTGAGGATGCAAAATTCCATGAAGAAGCCAATTTGTGACATGTCCTCCTAAATTCCAAAGTGAGCATTTACAAAAAACAAAGTTTCTTAAATTTGTTTTCAGATCTGTGTGAACTATATCTAATCAGGAGTGTAAATGGGTTGAGTATAAAGAAGTTAAGAGAGGAGATTACTGTAGAAAGTGGTGGTGCCTATTTATCCTCCTCTGCCAGACCTGGGTTATAGGGGTTTTAAAGGGAGCTTGGTAAAAGATTTTCTGTGACTGTCCTGGCATTTGAATGGGATATCCCATGGGAATACTGTTTGACAGTTGCTTTTGAGGAATGTAAACTTGGGAGGACAAATAGATCAGTCTGAGACATGAAAGGGGGAGAAATGGGATGGCCATAGGACAGAGTTTTATTTCTACAGATAGTGGGGCAACAAATACATGAATCTTACTTATGAGTTAGAGTGGGCATTGGATTAAACTGACTGTAGACCTTATAAGTCCTGTTCAAGGCAGGGACGTGGGAATTATAGGACATAGACAGAAAAGATAGACTGCCCAAGGATTCAGAGAAGAAGTTGAAGTAGCCAGATGAAAATAATAAAAATAAAACAAGGTAAAATAAAAATTAATAATAATAATGATAATAATAATAAAACATAGCCTGCATCTTGGGAAAGACAGTCCAAAACCAGAAAAACACTGCTGAGAGAGAATGAGTACTAAATACTCACAAACCTCAGAAAGCCCAATGTTAAAGCAGGATAAGATCTGGCAAGTAAATTAAGGATGATCCTTATTGTTCCTAATTTGATCCAGATTCAAACTAGTCAAATGCTGAGTGGTCAGAATCCAATGTATAGCTGACTTGCAGTAAGTAAAGAAAAGCAAGAAGAGAACATAGAAAAGCCAGCTATCACCCTTTTCCAGAGAAACCTTCCCAAGCATAAAGCAAGCTCGAAGTGGGATAGAAAGTTTTCTATTGTTCCTTGGGAAAAAAATCTATGAATTCTTGTTATTAGAAGTAACTGTTAAGTCCTTTGAGTGTCAGCATAATCAAAAAAATTAGAGGCACAAATCAGAAAAATAAGAGACAAATACGATTATATTACCATTAGAAAATTAGAAATTGGGTCTCCTGAGTGGCTCAGTCGGTTGAGCATATGACTTCAACTCAGATCATGATTTCACAGCTCATGAGTTTGAGCCCCACGTCAGGCTCTGTGCTGACTGCTCAGAGCCTGGAGCCTGCTTCAGATTCTGTGTTTCCCTCTCTCTCTCTGCCCCTAACCCACTTGCATTCTGTCTCTGTCTCTCTCAAAAAATAAATAAACATTAAATATATATTTAATATATAGTATGTGTGTGTGTATATATATAAAAGAAAAAAGAAAATTAGAAATGATGTTTGTAACACATATTTGCTTGAATATGAAAATAACTCAGATTTATAGGGAAAAAAGGGAATCAACTACATATAAAACAATGGGCAAATGCCATTAAATAGGCATTTCACAGGAGAGGAAATATGAATGCATGGTAAATATTTGGAAGTTGTCTAATCCTTCTAAAGAACAGGGAAGAGAAGTAGAAATTGAAACACTATTTTGCACATACTAGATATGCAGGATAAAAGCCTGACACATCAAGGGCTAATAAGAACATACAGTAAGAAAAACTTAACATATTGCTGATGGGGTAAAATTGGAACAACTTTGGAAAAGTATTTAGAATTATCCAGTAAAGGTAACATAATGGTATTATACTGTTTCAATTTAGGTAATCTGTAAATGTGAATCTCAGAATTCTCTTCTTGTACAGTTTCATGTTAGCGTGTGCCACATGAGAAATTTAAACATTTCAGTTACAGTTTGTAAGGGGCAGACCCAGTATGGATAGTGGGTCCCAGTTTGTCTTCCTGCTTCATTTCTCATCCAACCAAGATTTCCTTCTCTGTCAGCCCTGCTGGATGAATGGCTGCAGGCTCAGGCATTATCCATGAAAACTCAACACATTTCCATAGACTTCTATACCAAATTCCTGCAGGATTCACCAGCAGCTGGATATGCCTAGCTTCCCACAAGCTTCAACTTTATCAACCACACCATATCAAATATTTTTACTTTTCTCTGATCCTTTACATATTTTGTTTCCCCAGTACTTCCTATAGTTTTGTAAGATTAATTTATATAATAAATTACTAACCCATAATATTTCCAGTACTTCTGCTGCCGTGATCCAACACTAACCCATATATAATTTCTGATTCTGCAAATTCATTCTTAAGTATGCATTCTGGAGTACCTCTTGCTCTCAAACACATTGTGTGTGTGTGTGTGTGTGTGTGTGTGTGTGTGTTTGGGAATACAACTGCAACACATTTGTAACAATGAAAGTGAATTCAACCCCAATACCCATGAAATATAAAATAACTAATATGTTGATATAGTGTCTTACAAAGCAAATGAATAAATTATAGCTTTCATATCAACATGAACATGGTCAAATCTCAGGACACATAATATTAACATAAAAAGTCAGATAGGAATAATTGTATGATGTTTATAAAAAGTATTTTTTTTCCTTTTTTTACTTTAAATTTTAGTTAGTTTAACATAGAGTGCAATGTTGGTTTCAGGAGTAGAATGCAGTGATTCATCATTTACATACAATACTCAGTGCTCATCACAAGTGCCTTCCTTAGTACCTACCAACAATCTAACACATCTCCCACCCACATCCCTTCATCAACCCATAGTTTGTTCTCCATCATTAATAGTCTTTTGTGGTTTGTTTCCCTCTCTTCTCTTCCCCTCCCCAACTTTATATATGTTCACCTGTTTTGTTTCTTAAATTCCATATAGGAGTGAAATCATATGGTATTTGTCTTTCTCTGATTGACTTATTTCACCCTGCATAAAACATTCTAGCTCCACCCATGTCATTGCAAATGGCAAGGTTTCAACCATTTTGATAGCTGAGTAATATTCCATTGTATATAGATACCACATCTTCTTTATCTATCCATCAGTCAATGGACATTTGGACTGTATCCATAGTTTGGCTAACATTGATAATGCTGTTATAAAAATTGGGGTGCATGTGATACCCAAAAGTGCAATTATTGGATCATAGGGGTAGTTATATTTTTAGTTTCTTGAGGAAACTCCATACTGTTTTCCAAAGTGGCTGCACCAGTTTGCATTCCCATAAACAGTGAAATTGGTTTCCCTTTTTTTTCTATCCTTTCAACACCTGTTCTTTCTTGTTAATTTTAGCCAACCTGATAGGTGCGAAGTGGTAGCATTGTGGTTTTGATTTGTATTTCCCCGAGGATGAATGATGTTGAGCATCTTTTCATGTGCCTGTTAGCCATGTGGATATTTTCTTTGGAAAATTGTCTATTCATGTCTTCTGTCCATTTCTTAACTGGGTTATTTGTTTTGGGTGTTGAGTTTGACAAGTTCTTTACAGATTTTGAACACTAACCCTTTGTCAGATATGTCATTTGCAGATATGTTCTCCCATTCTGTAGGCTGACATTTAGGTTTGTTGATTGTTTCTTTCACTGTGCAGAAAATTTTTATCTTAATGAAGTCCCAATAGTTCATGTTTGCTTTTGTTTCCTTTGCCTTTGGTGACGAGTCTAGTAAGAAGTTGCTGAGGCCAAGGCCAAAGAGGTTGCTGCCTGTGTCCTTCTCTAGGATTTTGATGATTTTCTGTCTCACGTTTAGGTCTTCAACCCTTCTGATTTGTGTGTGTGTCTCTGTGTGTATGTGTGTGTGTGTGTGTGTGTACAGTGTAAGAAAGAGGTTCAATTTTCCCACCACATTTTGTTGAAGACATTGTGTTTTTCCACTGGATATTTTTTCCTGCTTTGTTGAAGATTAATTGACCAGATAGTTGTGGGTCCATTTCTGGGTTTTCTATTCTATTCCATTGATCTGTGTCTATTTTTGTGCCAGTACACACTGTCCTGATGACCACATCTATGTAATATAGCTTGAAGTCTGGAATCGTGATGCCTCCAGTTTGTTTTTCTTTTTCAGGATTTCTTTGGCTATTTGTCACCTTTCGTGGTTCCAATAAATTTTAGGATTGTTTGTTCTAGCTCTGCAAAAATACTGGTGGAATTTTGTTAGAGATTGCATTAAATGCATAGCTTGCTTTGGGTACTACAGACATTTAACAATGCTTATTCTTCCAATCCACCATGAGCATGAAATGTTTTTCCATTTCTTTGTGTCCTCTTCAATTTCTTTCAGAAGTCTCCCATAGTTTTCAGCGTACAGATATTTTACCTCTTTAGTTAGATTGATTCCAAGGCATCTTATTGTTAACTTGCAATTGCAAATGGGATTGATTCCTTGATTTCTTTTTCTGCTGCTTCATTGTTAGTGTATAGAAATGCAACACATTTGTGCACATTGATTTTATATCCTGGGACTTTGATGAATTCATGTATAGTTCTAGCAGTTTTTTGGTGGAGTCTTTCAGGTTTTCTACATGGAGTATCATGTCATCTGCAAAAAGTGAAAGTTTGACCTCTTCCTACCTGATTTGGATGCCTTTTATTTATTTTTGTTGTCTTGTTGCTGAGGATAAGATAACAGTACCATGTTAAATAGTAATGGTGAGAGTGGACATCCTTGCTTTGGTCCCGACCATAAGGGAAAGGCTCTGATTTTTTCTCCATTGAGAATGATATTAGCTGTGGGTCTTTTGTATATGGCTTTTATGACTTTGAGGTATGTTCTATCTATCCTTACTTTGTGGATTTTTTTTATCAAAAATGGATGATGTATTTTGTCAAATGCCTGTTCTGCATCTGTTGACAGGATCATATGGTTCTTACCTTTCTTTTATTAATGTGGTATATCACACTGATTGATATGTGAATATTGAACCAGACCTGAAGCCCAGGAATAAATCACCTTAATCATGGTGAATAATTCTTTTAATATACTGTCGAATTCAATTTGTTAATATCTGGTTGAGAATTTTTGCATCCAGATTCATCAGGGATATTGGCCTGGAATTCTCCTTTTTTGTAGGGTCTTTGTCTGGTTTTCGAATCAAGCTAATGCTGATTCATAGAATGAGTTTGGAAGCTTTCCTTCTATTTCTATTTTTTGCAACAGTTTCAGAAGAATAGGTTTTAGTTCTTCTTTAAATGTCTGGTTGAATTCCCCTGGGAAGCCATCTGGTCCAGGACTCTTGTTTATTGGGAGATTTTTGATTAATGATTCCATTTCTTTGCTGGTTACAGGTCTGCTAAAATTTTCTCTTTCTTCCTGTTTCAGTTTTGGTAGTTTTTGTTTCTAGGAATTCATCCATTTCTTTCACATTGTCCAGTTTGATGACATATACTTTTTCATAGTATCCTCTTATAATTATTTATATTTCTGTGGTGTTAGTTGTGATCTCTCCTCTTTTATTCATAATTTTATTGAATTTAGGTCCTTTCTTTTTTTCCTCTTTGAGAAGTCTGGCTAGGGGGTTATTAATTTTGTTCATTCTTTCAAAGAACCAGCTCTTGGTTTCGTTGATATCTTCTACTGTTTTTGTTGTTGTTGTTATTGTTGTTTCTATATTATTTATTTCTGATTTAATCTATTATTTCCCATCTGCTGGTGTTAGGCTTTATTTGTTGTTCTTTTTCTAGGTCTTTTAAGTGTAAGGTTAGGTTGTGTATTTAGGACCTTTCTTGCTACTTGAAATAGGCTTGAATTGCAATACACTTCCCTCTTAGGACAGTCTTTGCTGCATCTCAAGGGTTTTGGACTTTCATGTTTTCATTTTCATTTGCTTCCATGTATTTTTTTTAATTTCTTCAATTTCCTGATTAACCCATTCGTCCTTTAGTAGGATGTTCTTTAACCTCCATGTATTTGAGAGCTTTCCAAATTTTTTATTGTGGTTGACTTCAAGTTTCATAGCATTGTGATTTGCAAATATGCATGGTATGATCTCAATATTTTTGTACTTGTTGAAGGCTGATTTGTTACCTAATATGTGATCTATTATGGAGAATGTTCCATGTGCACTTGAGAAGGATGTATATTCTGCTTCTTTAGGATGAAATGTTCTGAATATATCTGTTAAGTCCATCCAGTCCAGTGTGTCATTCCAAAGCCATTGTTTCCTTGTTGATTTTCTGCTTAGGTAATCTGCCTATTACTGTAAGTGGGGGTCTTAAAGTCCCCTACTACTATGGTATTATTATCAATGAGTTTCTTTATGTTTGTTATTTATTGATTTATATATTTTGGTGTTTTTATGTGAGAGACATAAATATTTACAATTATTAAATCTTCTTGATGCATAGACCCCTTAATTAGGATATATTGCCCTTCTTCATCTCTTGTCACAGTCTGTTTTAAAATCCAGTTTGTCTGATGTAAGCATGGCAACTCCAGCTTTCTTTTGGTATCTATTAGCATGATAGATGTTTATCTATCACTTTCAATCTGCATGTGTCTTTAGGTCTAAAATGAGTCTCTTATAGGCAGCATATAGATGGATCTTGGGGTTTTTTTGGTTTTTGTTTTTATCCATTATGATGTCCTATGTCTTTTGATTGTAATATTTAGTCCATTTATGTTCAGAGTGATTATTGAAAGATATGAATTTAGTACCACTGTGTTACCTGTAGAGTTGGGGTTTCTGGTGATGCCCTCTGGTCCTTTCTAGTCTTTGTTGCTTTTAGTCTTTTTTTTTCTCTCCACTCAGAGTCCCCCTCAAAATTTCTTGTAGGGCCAGGTTAATGGTTACAAACTCCTTTAGTTTTTGTTTGTCTGGGTATATCTATCTCTCCTTCTATTCTGAATGACAGCCTTGCTGGATAGAGTATTCTTGGCTGCATATTTTTCCATTCAACACATTAAATATATCCTGCCACTCCTTTCTGCACTGCCAAGTTTCTGTGGATAGATCTTCAGTGAACCTGATCTGTCTTCCCTTGTAGGTTAAGGACTTTTTTCCCTTGCTGTTTTCAGGATTCCTTCCTTGTCTGTGTATTTTGTGAATTTGACTATGATATGTCTTGGCAATGACTGTCTTTTGTTGAATTTAACTGGAATTGTCTGTGCTTCTTGGATTTTGTGGTCTGCGTCCTTCCCCAGATTAGGGACATTTTTAGCTACAATTTGCTCACAAAAACCTTCTTCCCTTTTTTTCTCTCTTTATCAACCAGGACTCCTATGATACAAATATTATTATCTTTTAATAAATTGCTGAGTTCCCTAAGTCTACATTTGTGATCCCTGACTTTTGTTTCCCTCTTCTTTCATCTTCATTATTTACCATAATTTATCTTCTATATTTCACTCTTCTACCTCATCCATCCTTGTTTTTATGACTTCCACTTGGGTTTGCATCTCAGTTATAGAATTTTTAATTTCAGCCTGACTAGATTTTAATTCTTTTATCTCTGAAGAAAAGATTCTCTGTTGTCTTCTATGCTTTTTTACAAGCCCAGCCAGTATCCTTATAATTGGCATTTTAAATTCTACTTCAGACATCGTACTTATATCTTCACTGACTAAATCCCTGGCCATCATTTCTTCCTGTTCTTTCTTTTAAGGTGAATTCCTCAAAATTCTCATTTTGGAGGAGGTAAAAACAACAACAACAACAGCAACAACAACAACAACAATAGAATAAAATAAAAATTTAAAAATAAATCAAATAAAGAAAGCTAGATCCTAGGTGTGTTTTGTTCTGCTTGTTAAGAGAAGCTTGATAGACAAAAAGACAAAAGAAGAGAGAAAAAAATAAAAATAAATAAAAATTAAAAAAATTAAATTAAAAAAATTTGCTCTTTCTCTATCAATGAAACTAAAGAACAACAACCACCACAACAAAAATGAATAAACAAAAAACCCAAATGAAGCTAGATCCAGTTTCCTTTACAGCTGAAACTTTGCAGTGGTCTATGTAGGTGGAAGCAGCTTGTGGAAAGGATTTGTGCTGGTCTTCTGGGAAAGAGGCTCCCTGCTCTAATTCTCTAGCTGCTCTAATTGTCTAGCTGACTTGCACAGGTGGGGATATGCCTGGAAGGCATGGTGGGATGGGATTTACCATCTTAATGGTGTAACCACTCCATTCGCCACTTGGTGGTGCTATTTAGCTCACTGGGGTCTCTCAGTGCTGGTGGGCTAATAGTGAAAATGGCTTCACCAAGCTCTCTAGTCTCTAGGGCCAGAAGTTCATACCCTTGCAGATGTGCAATCAGTTACCCCTGTGTCCCCCCACTTCTCTCAGCTCCCCACCTTCCCCCTGTGTCTCAGCTGCCTGCCTACCAGGTGTTGCTTCTCTAGAGTTTTATCTTAGATGCAGCTTTCAAAACTCACACTTTGGAGACCCCTGTGGTCCAACCTGCAATGATCTTCTGGAGAAGGGTCTCACCACACTGTGGCCAGGACTGACTTTCCTGGGGAAATGTTCATGCCACTGCACAGTGGCAGTGGCACAGAGTTTATGGTAAATCACAACATAGTCTGTACCAGGATTTGCTGCCCTCAGCCAACATCTTTGTTCCTATACTGGTGAACGTGGCAGCTTGATGGCATCTGCTAGGTCTTTTGCCTGCAGAAAGGTCGTATCCCCTCTACCAAATGTACTCTAAGCAAGGGAACTGTTTCTCCCCATGCAAACCAGTGGAACCTCAGACCACACTGCCTGCTCCTGGGGCTCCACCCTGCTTCCTCCCTGAGTACCACCAGGGGATAACATCTGAAACTTCAGACTCTGTGCTCTGCTGTAAAAAAAAAAAAAAAAAAAAAAAGCAAAAACTTGGCAGTATTGAAACACTCTCCATTTTCCCCATTAATGGTTTTGGGGAACAGTTTTCTTGTGCAGTACCCTGTGCATGATTTCACTCTTTGTCTCTAGCTGCTTTCGGCGGGTATTTCTTGCGCAAACCTAATGCACAGCTCTCTCTCCACCTCTGTCTTTATCCTCTCTGTGAAAATGACTCCCTCCCCTCTGGACACCATGGCTCTTCTCTCCAAGTTCACCTCTATGCACCATGTACCTGTCATGTTCTCTCTCTTAAATTATGCATATTGTTTTGTCAATCCTCAGATTAATTTCCTAGGTGTTCAAAATGGTTTGATGTTAACCTAGCAGTGTTTGAGGGAGGTGACAAGCCCAGGATACCCTTACTACTCCACTACCTTAATTCTTCCCCAAAAATTATGAGTATCTTTTGATAGTATCTTTTGAGCACAAATAATGTTTTCTTGTTCTACTAACATATTTCGCAAAATATTAAGGAAAAAGAGAGGAAAAATAATCACTAAAGTCAGGGTAGTAGTTATTTCTGGAAACAAAGACTAGAATTAAAGGTGGGAGATTGGAAGATGAATACTATGGGTCAAATTGTATTCCCTGCCAATTCATAAGTTGAAGTCCTAACTCTCCCAATACCTCAGAAAGTTGCATTATTTGGAGATAGTGTCTTTATAGAGCTAATTGAAGCTAACTTGTGGTCATTAAGGTAGGCCCAAATCCTATATGACTGGAATCCTTTTAAAAAGGGAAATTTGTCTGTAGAGACATATGCGGAGGGAAGACAATGTGAAGAGAAGAAGGCCATTCACACGTCAAAGATAAATACCAGAATATATTCTTCCTTCACAGCCCTCAGAAAGAACTAACCTGTCAGCAACTTCATCTGAGACTGCCAGCCACTGGAACTTTGAAGGAATAAATTTCTTTTATGCCAGCCACTCCTGTTGGTTCTGTTTCTCTGGAGAACACTAACTAATACAAGAAGAGTCTTGAGGCTTCACTTTCATCAAAGCAGTGGGGAGAAATCATCCCTATGAAACACAGTGGAATAAGTAATGGTGAGAAAGCATAAAATGGTTCCAGACATGCTACCCATGATGTTCTTCATGCTCAATGCTTTGGTTACATAGCATTATCTCACTTAGTCAAAATAAGAAGCTGGAAGCTAGGTATTATTATTAGCCTCATTTTAAAGGTACAGAAGGGTGCCTGGGTGGCTCAGTAGGTTAAGCCTCTGACTCATGATTTCAGCTCAGGTCATAATCTCACGGTTTATGAAATTAAGCCCCATATTCAGGCACTGTGCTGACATGCAGAGCCTGCTTGGAGTCTCTCCTCTGCCGCTGCTCTCTGCAGGTGCTCTCTCTCTCTTCCTCTCTTTCTGTTTCTCTTTCTCTCTGTCAAGATAAATAAATAAACTTAAAAAAATTTAAAATAAAAATACAAAAAGGAGACTTTTAGAGTTGCTAATTAATTTACTCTAAGTCACATAGCTAGTAAATACCAAATCTGGAATTTATAACTTAAGTGTTTCTAAGGAATAAGTTTATAAAACAAACTGAACCTAATAGACTAGTACCATAATAAACTACCCTTTCTTGACAAAGGTGTGAATATACTTTTCTTCTTTTATAAGAGCTCTCTTTCTGTTTCTCTCCTTAGTTCTTCTAGTACCTAGGAATGTCTCCAGCTAAAAACAGGGGTCAAGAAGGCCAACTACTTGGCTAGGAGTGAATTACAAACCTGGGTATTCATCAAAAGCACTATGGGAGCATTTTAAAAATAAATATTAGGAATTCCTAGGTTTGCAAAGTGCCATTGTTCAATTTCTGAAATTCTGTCCACATTTTTTTTTAGTTTTATTGAGATATACATTGTGCAAGTTTAAGGTACTCAATGTGTTGATTTGATACACTTATAAATTTCTACCATAGCATTAGCTAACACCGCCATCATAACCATAATTGCCATCTCTTTTCTTCTGTGAGAATTCTATCCATATTTTATTTATTTACATTTTTAATCCACATTTTATTTTATTTTATTATTATGTTTTTTTAATGTTTATTTTTGAGACAGAGAGAGACAGAGCATGAGCAGGCGAGGGGCAGAGAGAGAGGGAGACAGAATCCAAAGTAGGCTCCAGGCTCTGAGCTGTCAGTGCAGAGCCCGATCGGGGCTCTAAGTCATGAACCATGAGATCATGACCTGAGCTGAAGTCGGACACTCAACCGACTGAGCCGCCCAGGCGCCCCAACCACATTTTAAAACTCTGTCTTCATCTGACCCAACTTCCTAACAGCAATAAATAAGTATAGCTTCTCTGAGATCTTACAGCATTTATGTAACCATTTTAATACATATGAAATTCTGTCTTACACTATAATTACCTACTTAATGTTTCCTTAGGTATTAGGTTAATATTACTTGAAATTAGGGTTCATATTTGGGTAAAACTTTTTCTCAAAATAAAAAGCATGGTATTTTATATATATATTGAGTTTATAATCATAAATTTAGATACATACATACATATATACAGACACACAGACATACATACATAAAGGATTTATCAGTTGGAAAGTAACAGTAGTCGATTTGTTAAGAGATGGAGTAGAGATAAATGTTATAATGTACAAATGGAGAGGAAAAAAGAAGAGAAAAAGTATACATGGCCTTAAAACAGTGTTTTAAATGTGTGTGAAAGGATTAAGAAGTTAGAGTATAATGCTATGAAATCACAACCAGTGTTTATGGATTGTTATTAAAATGTTGAATAAATAAATATACTCATTTCCACATATCATTTATTTTAATCTGAAACTAGTTGTACCTATAATTGATTGACTGCATTACAGGTGCAAGAGATAATCATCTACTACTTTATATTATTTATTTTACTGAATTATCACAAACTTGTAAGATAATTTTTTTTTTACTTATATCTTCTGGATGAAGAAACTGAGGGGTAGAATAATATTCTAATAACAATATTATAATTCTTAATAACCAGTCTGTATATGGTCCTTGGTACTACTATTAACGAGGACCATTGCCTAAACAAGAATATACATTTTATCCAGCTTCCAAAATCAGTCATGGGCAGGAACCTATATTAGTCCTCCCAAAACCAGAAGAATAGACCTCAGCTAAGTCACAGACTAGAGTTAATTCACTATTTCAAGAGTTTATTTACTATAGAGGTACTTTTGGGTCACCATTTCAAAATTAAACACTGTCCAAATCTGTCTATAGAAGGAGCTATAATGCATATATGAGCACCAACTACCTCTGTGCATTCATTACTTTGAGGAAATGACTTGATCATTAATGCTATATATTTATCTGTGAAATTGGAAACGTTATTTTAATTCATCTCATTACTGTGATAAATAGCTTATAAAAACAATTTAAAAGCACTTAAGAAAAACAAAGTACTAGGAAAAAAAAACCTCATATAATATTCCCTATAGTACTAGGTCCATACTAAAAGTAGATGCATCTGTTTAAAAGGCATTTTTTCATAATTACAGCTCTGTCTTTAATTTAAAATAAACCTGTTAGCTTAAAATGAATCCGGCATTAAAACCATTTTTATGTCAAAATGAATGTGTGTTTTTCCCCAAAAGAAAGCTTGATAAAATCCATTTAATTGTGTAATCTTAACTTTCCATTGTTGGGTAACTGAAATTAGCAATGATAGGTGTTTAAATAAGCAAATTCCAATTACTATTAGCATAAGCAATTCATTATTCCAAATGTAATCAATGTAGCTATTAAAGTACTATAAACAGAATAATTATCAATGTGAATTATATTTCTACCATGCAGCATCCATCAGATACACTTTTTTGGTGAGTTTTCTTTTTTTTTCCTTTATGTATTTATGTAGCTTACATATAAGCTACATATGTATATGCAAATATTCTCTTTGTGAACATTCCCTTTGTCATTTTTTCTTTTAAGGTTAAGAGACAAAGGTAGAAGAATATTTCAGGTTTGTAAATAATACACGTCAGCAAAAACCTACCGTAATTTTACATAAAACACATTGGCTAAAGATAGCTGGCTATGGCTTTCAGGTCTAATTTCAAGCTGTATGTTATATCTATTATTTTCCCCCTATTTTAAAGAGGTATGGTTTCATCATAACTCAAATGGATGGAAACATCTTAAAGTGAAGGATGGACTAAATTAAGGCTTAAAGTAAGACATTTCCAACATTCTGAATCTGCCAGTTTTATAGAAGATGGTTGTGGTGATGTGTGTGTATCTGTAGGGGTGAAATGCAGGGATGAAATATAAGTTAAAATGCTTAGAGAACAATTGCCACACTGATCAAACCAAGGACTCTCTTTAGTCAAACCTAGAAGACTCCATAATCACCACACACACACATGGGTTTAACAGGCGCTAGAATTAACCAGCCAAACAGTGAATTTGAAAAGCAGGGATCATTATTTCTATTTTACAAAAGAGAGAATTCTATTAACAGTTTAAATATGATTTTATCCAAAGCCACTTAGTCTGTCCAGATAATAAAGCCAAATATTGAAGGTTTACTAGGTACTCTATTGACTACTAAAGGTAAGAAGGGGCAACTTCATCTAAATGCTAAGTGGACATTATGGAAACAAATTACACGAAATCATTTTCCAGTAAGTGATAGGGTGGGCAAGATAGTCCTAGACTGCAATTATTTTGGTGAAGTCTTGGTGGTTAGAAAGGGAGAGATATTGCTTAATTAATTTTGCCTAACACTTTTCAATCCTTTTGCGAGTACAATCTGCCTTTTATTTGTATAAAATTATTTTGTTATACAATGATAAAGTAAAATCCTATTCTGTAAGGAGTGTTTTATGCTAGTGAAAAGTCAAACTTGGCATAACAATGAAATTTGGCATCATTAGTAACAGAGCTGCTTTCTAGAATATCATCTTTTCCTTTAGGAAAATAACCTAATTCCCTCTCCCCTCTCTTCTACTACTACCATTGCCCAGAGGCTGGTACATGCACTCTGGGGAGAAGAGGAAAACTCTGGTATCAAGTTCATTCCCTTGAAGCAATAAGGTTATATACTGGCCCGTACATCACAGAAACTGACTGAAAGTAGGAGAAAGATAACCACGAAGCAAATCCCTATGAAGGACCTTGGACTGCACTAATTATGACTGATTCAGTTTGCCGTTTCAATTATCTCTAGTTTGCCCAACTCTTTAAGCAAATTTTCTTAAATGACCAAACTTGGTTTACCAATCACTTTGGGGAAAATATAGAACGGGTCCCACACCTTGCAAAGCACAAAGTAGCATAGCAGAAGCAGAAATTGTGTAAAGTTTATAGCTAGCAAAAAGAGACCCTCAAGAAAAACAGACAATGGTCTAGAGCCCTACTAGATAGGTAGCTGGGGTAACAAATAACAATCAGAACACATTTGAGAAATAAATAAGCATTCCTCCTGGACGTCTAGAGAAACTCTTATAAATGACTGCAAAATAATCATTTAGTCATTTCTTATACTCAAGCACGAAACTTGCATCTTAATGATTTGTGCCTAATTTGGGAATCATCAGCTGGGGAATTGTTACATCCAGGGCTGTGAACCAACACAACTATGTGATGTAAGATACAATTTCCAAGTTTCCCTGTCCTGAAACACAAATAGTGCCAGGGTTGCTAGAGGCTAGTATTTGAAGCAACTACTATTGAAATTTCATTCCATAATTTGTACGAATGCATGTCATGACTTCTACCATTGATGTTCTAAGGCTGGTATAGTAATCAGTTTTTATAGGTATAGGGACTTAATGAAGAGGCAACATATTTGGTCTGCCAAGTTTGGAATCTAACTTTGAGATCATGAGGATTTAATATAAAATTTGTCATAATATACATCTAAGTCTTATCTCTGTTAACTTGCTTTATGGCCTGTTAGTATTCACAATATTTTCAAATTATTTTAAATTACCATACTCAATAATTTGAATTCATTGGGTTTTGACTGTAGCAGCTGAGCCTTACTATGTCCATTAAGTTTTCATCCATTTTTAATTAAAATTTAGTACAAGAAAATAACTAAATAAACTCAATATGGTACTCTCCGGTATTGGAATTGGGTCTGCTAAACAAGCACTATCATCTGGTCCTACTTTGTGGGAACAAGGATTAAGTGGAAATCAGAGACTACCCAATTTCCATTTGTTCTCATTGCAGATTGACTGCTAGAACATCTTAAGACTAAATACTAATTACAGGGAGAGGTTTCTGGTACCAAGATTCAGGTGCATTAATATCCCTCCCTCATCACGTCAGCTCAAATGAGTATAAATAAATGAGTCCGTGGGAACTCAAAATAGCTTGAAAACTGGGTTAATTTTCTCTTGTGCTTATAAATAATTTGCACAGCAATGACAGCTTGTTACAGGGCTCAACAAAATTAGTGGGAGGACATCAATGTTAAAAATGTGAGATTGCATTCTCTTCTCAAGGACACGAAATGAGAACTGCCAAACACACATAATAAAGGCACAAAACAACTTAGATAATAAAATGAAAACAAACAAGCAAAGAGAAGAAAAGGAGGCTCTTTGTAGATGTTACCTATTAATCTTTAAAACTACACTGTAAAGTGAGTATCACTATCTCTTTTATACAAAAGGAAATTCAGGCTCACTGAGCTTAGGAAACCGACTAACACCACTTACATATTAAACAGAATGGGGTAGTTCAAACCTAGAACTTCCTATTTTATGACTTTACGCCCCATAGTGCCTCATGTGTCTGGGTGTTATCTCTTCCAAACACCCACCTGTCCATACTGGTCTTTGAAACATCACCTTGTTACCCTTTAGTTTTCTTGAGTTTTGTTCTATTTTGTCTTGAAATTCAGTGAAAACAGAAGTCAGTCTTCTATCTTTGCTGTGTTCAGATTAGATCACACATGAAAAAGGAACTCCAGATAATGGGTGTGTTTTGTTTTTTTTTTTTAAATTGAAATAACTAGTATTAAAAATTAGATGTACTTAGAGGACTCACTCAGCTTATTAATTCAGTTAATATAACCCCAAAAGAAGAGCAAAAGCTGCTTTTATTTTATAGCACACCTGGCTTCCTGCTGCATAAAAAAAAAAAAAAAATCGCTCTGAAGGCAGAGAAGGAATTCTACATCTCAAAGGAGAGCAGATTTTCCTTTAAGAGAGGCAATTATATTACATTCCCTGCTCTATCCCTCCTCTTTGTTGTTCACCAGGACTGAAATAATAGATTCATCTGCCCTAAAGGTAGACATTATTAGTTGCTCACTTGTATCAACGAAAAGTTTGCCTCATTAACAGAAGGCTCCCCCATGCTGTGGTTAGTCATGGTTATGCATTAAGCAGAAAACTTCATTAAATCAGCATTTCAATGTTCTCTTTTTACCTTTACATTCGGCATTTATGAAATGAGCTTATACAACTTCCTCACCTTTGAATAATTTGCACAATTGATTAGTTCATTAAATGCCATCCAATCTCTTTGTAAATATATCCCAGTCTGTAGCAAGAATCACATGCCTAAAGTTATATAAGCATGCATTTTTCATGGGTATGGAAGCATGGGTATGGAAGTATCGATCTTTACTGATACCTTAAAAAAAGAAGTGGAGGTCTTCTGAGTAGTTTAAGTTTTTCAAGACATGTCACAGCATCAATGTATGCCTTAAGAAAAGTTTATTTAAACTTTTGTTTTCCAAGAATATCTTAACCATGTAAGATACAATGACATTGGAAATAATTCAAGTATAGAATTATCTCTGCTGTGTTTGATATGGAATCTGGCCCCTGGTCTTCTAAACTGTGATTAGTTGGCTGTTGGCTACAATTCTTTAAATAATACACAGTACTCTTTCCAGGAAGAGTCAGAATCACACATCTCCTGGGCTGCCTGTGTGGCTCTGTCTGTTGAGCATCTGACTTCAGCTCAGGCCATGATCTTGAGGTTTGTGGGTTCCAGCCCCTCCCGGGGCTCACTGCTGTCAGTGCAGAGCCTGCTTCAGATCCTCTGTCCCCTCCCTCTCTGCTCCTTCCTCACTCACACTCTCTCTCTTAAAAATAAACATTTAAAGAAAAAAAAAAAGAATCACATATCTCTTGCTTGAATCTTGCATTGATTTTGATTTAATTAAAAACCTATTTCTGGAGATGATTTAAAGGGTTAATTCATTGACTACTATAAACAATCAAGTTAGTCTTTCACTAAATCCTTTTGCTTAAGTGATATTTCATGAAACTCTTCTTGTTTTGATTTTGAGATATTGTGAAGAGGAAACTAGATAAATGAAAGAAATTATATAAATGTGTAGATATAGGTATAGGTATAATATATGTATAGCAAAAATGCAGTGCAGAGACCAAAAGTAGTTTAACAAGGAACCTAATGCTTCTTTATGTATTTATAATTAGCAACTTTGGAAAGCACTTTCACACATGTGTGTCATAGAAAACATTTAAACTGATTTTTTTGGTGGTTATAATTAGGAAGCCAATAAAAACAAACAGGATGGGAACTCAGAAGAATTGGGCACCAATTCCAACTATTCTTGGACTTCAGGTTCTTCATCTTCATAAACCGATTATAATTCTGTCCCTCTCAGTGAGTGTATATAATAAGATTAAATAAGATAAGTTGTGTTATATTCTTGCTAAACATAATGCACTTGCAAATATTAGGGGCTTTTATTGCTGTAAATATACATTTTTGCTCTCATGTCTATGCAACATCTACATTTTGAGCTTATTTTTGTTCAACTTATTCTCAAATATCTGTTTTCTGTGTTGTTGTTTTTAAGCAACTTCTCATCTCATGTTCCCTATTGCCCCTTTGCCTGTCACATCCATTGTCCTGTAATTTGTCTATTAAAAACATGTACAGTAAAACCTTGGTTTGTGAGCATAATTTGTTCCAGAAACATGTTAGCAATCCAAAGTACTTGTATTTCAAAGTGAATTTTCCTATAAGAAATAATGGAAATTCAGATGCTTCATTCCACAACCCAAAAATAGTTACATAAAAATGATTAAAATACTGTAATACAAAATAATTTTTAAAATATAAAATACAAAGAAAAATAAATTAGCCCACACTTACCTTTGAAAACCTTCATGTCTGGTGTGAGGGAGACATGAGAAAGGAAGGTTATTGTGTTGGATGACTTTCACTATCACTAATGGATGCGGACTAAAGTAGAGTATTAATAGACTCTTGTCACATATTGTATTTAATGTAACTGGCAATAAGGCAGCAAAGGAAAGGGTCTATATGTGCAGGCAGCCTGAACTAGAATGAAGCAAAGCATTCCTAAGCTTACTCTTGTGTTTCAAAGCAAAGGACTATCCATAGGTGCTTTGAAGTGACAAAAAATACACTGGTGCCAGTTGTGGGCACCTTCCAACATTCTGAAAAATCACTGATTTCTGCCAAAGACCACAGTCCAAGACCAAGCATCTGAGCATGGGAGACGATCACCCATAATCCCACAGCAAAAGAGAGAGAGAATGAGAAGGACTCTTAGCTCAGTTGTGATCATGTGACATTCAGCATAGCATACTAATCATATTGCAAGACATTGCTTGTTTATCAAGTTTATCAAATTAAAATTTATTAGAAATTTTGCTTATCTTGTGGAATACTTGCAGAACAAATTACTCGCAATCCAAGGTTTTACTCTCCTTCCTTTTCTTGAGTGAATTTACTTTAGATTGGATTATCTCTCTCTATAAAGTGTTATTTTATCCCCCTGTTCATAGAGTAGACATCTTTTATAGTACTATAATTCTTCTCCCTAAAGTTAAGCTTCTTTTCACCCCTTCCCAAAAATGCTATTCAAAGGATGTCATAGATTTGTAGGGCAGTTAATGTTTCCAATAAAATCTTAAAAAAATTTGCCAGTCATAAAAGCCAGTGTTTCTCTAACATGTGGGTCTGTAGCACATGCATGGAGGTATATGAATATGTGTATGTGTGTGTGTTTAAAATTATAATAACCTATTAAAAAATGGAGAGAAGGCCAAATAGTTTTATTTAAAGGATGATAGTAGGGAGCAGCAGGTTGGTGGAAACAGTAAGCTAGTAACACACTAATCTTGCAAGATACCCACAAACTAATGGCAGCTATGTATGGTGCCAGACACCCTTTGGAGCTGCTTCCCTTTTGGAAAAGATCAACTGAATTTGAACTAATTACCAAATTTTATTTGAAAAATAAAGGTCAAGTGGAGAAATATTAAATTTGTTTCCTTTTGTATATTTGTTTTATCTGGGAAGTTCTCATTGACTGAAAAATATTTGTCAAGCATCACCCCCTCCATTGGGATGTGTAATTTCTTAACGTGGCCTGTAGAAGTACCATAACAGTTTTCCCTAGATTGTTGTGTACATCCTGCCCTGGGCCTGCCTAAATCAGAATTCATCCTGTTTCTTCAGATAAAATTAGTAGAAGAAACAAAATTAATTTGGAAATAAATGTTGTGAGAATAATCAACATTTTCCAGGAGAAATTCCTGTGGTTTTTCCACCATCTGATTAAAGAGAAGCTATAGAAGATAAAGCAATAGAAGATAAAGCTATAGAAGCTTTATCTGTAAACTATAGAAGATATAGAAGATAATACTATAGAAGATAAAGAAGACAGTCACTGTTTACAAAACATGGACCAGATTTAAATTTCTATTTCCAACCTGGACCATTCCCCTGAACTCCAGAACCATACTCCAGCTAGACCTCCCCTAAGATTTTGAACAAGCATCTCTCTCAAAGGAAAGAAGTATACCAACTGAACTTGATCTCTACTCTTATGATTGCCTCAAATTCCTCAAAACTGCTTCTTTCCTCAGACTGTTAACAGTAAAAGCTAACTCTAATCTTCCAGTTGCCTAGGAAAAGATACATTTCTTTAACATTCAACATGTAATTTGTTAGCATATATGCTTTTTATTTTCACATTATACGCCAAATCTAACAACTTCTACTCCCCCTCCCCCCATCTCTACCTTGCCAGTCCCTGACATTTCTCATTTCATGAATATCAGCATCCTTCTAAATGGACACGGTTGCCCCTCTACATGTTATTGTCAATACAGTAGTCAGAGTAATCCTCCTAAAAGGAAACTAATGTCACATTGTTCTTTTTTTTTTTTTTTTCTCAAAACTGAAGCCTTCTCATCTCACTTAAAAAAAGTCAAGGGGCTTACAGTAACCTGCATTCCCCTGCATAAACCAGCACCTGCTCTCTCTTTGACCTCATGTCCTACCTCTCTCATCCCTTTCTTACCCTACTCTACCTAACATTCATTACACAGTCAAGAACATGTCTGCTCCAGGTCCTTTGTATTTGTTGTCCCTACTGCCTGGAATACTCTTCTTTCAAATATCCACATGGCTTCTTCTCTCATCTTTCTAGTGTTTACTTAAATATCCTTTTTTAGTTTAGCCTTCACTGACCACATTATCAAATACAAACCCTCTAAGAAAGCCCTTTCTTCCACAATACTCAACACCATCTAATTTATGATACATTTCACTAATTTTGTTGATTGTTGATCTCCTATTACTAGAATGTAAGCTAAATGAAGACAGGGGTGTTTTTATGTTTTGTTTTATGTGGTGTCCCAGTGTTTACACTTCTATCTGATAGAAAAAGTTACCAATTTTAACAGCATGTCTACAAGGAATGCAAAACCAGTCTTGATGTGGTAGTCTTTTCATATGTTTCTTAATATTCCAGGAAAACAAATAAGCAAACAAAAAGCTTTCCAGGCATGCCTGGGTAGCTGTCAGTTGAGCATCCAACTCTTGATTTTGGCTCAGGTCATGATCCGAGTCAAGGGATTGAGCCCTGCATCAGGTTCCTCACTGAGCATACACACTTCTTAAGATCCTCTCTCTCCCTCTGCCCCTCTCCCCGAGGAGATACTCGGGGAGGAGATACTGTGTTACTCGGAATCAAAATGAATTCTCATCCTAATTCCCTCTATAAATATTTGAGATCCATTAACTCTCCAATTCTTTGAGTTACTTGGGAAAATAATTTAGTTCCTTTACTCCAGGCAGTTACACACTATGTGATTTTATGTAGGATTCTACATATCAGAAAAGTAGAAAATATCTAGAATTGATGAGTTACTACAGTTATTACCCATAAAGAATTTGTCTTAGTAAGCACTGGAAGAAAAAAAAATTCCAAACGGATAATTTATAGCTTAGAAGTTATTATGTTTTTCTAGCATTTTTGCCTCATGACTTTTCAATCCCTTCTCACAGATTTCACACCTTGAAAATGGAAATAAATGACAACCATTAATTCAAATTTGTTACCAGTGTCAATTTCTCGAATGAGTTTTCTTAAAATAGATTGACTATTTGCCTTGGAGGGAAAAAAAAAAGTTTGGAATAGCTTTTGGTGACTATATAAATCCTGAGAACTGTAAGTGCATAGAGACTCCAAAAGTCAAAATACTTGATTTTCTGATTATTTGAGTTTACATCATGGAAATCTCAGAATCATATTATAACATTAGAAAACTTATATGCTTAGTTATTCAAGCTTGTTCTTAAATTTTATTTTTCTATACTTGTAGATATCTATTTTCTTTTTTTTTTTTAATTTTTTTAATGTTTATTTTTGAGACAGAGAGAGACAGAGCATGAATGGGGGAGGGTCAGAGAGGGAGACACAGAATCCAAAACAGGCTCTAGGCTCCGAGCTGTCAGCACAGAGCCCGACGCAGGGCTCGAACTCACGGACTGCGAGATCATGACCTGAGCCGAAGTCGGACGCTTAACCGACTGAGCCACCCAGGGGCCCCTGGATATCTATTTTCTATATGAACTTTACCTCTCTCCTACCAAGCTATGCCCTATCTAATGTCAGAAACATGAGTTACAGTTGAGTATCTGATTAATTGTGGATATGGATATATATATATATATATATATATATATATATATATTTAAATTTTGCTCAAAATTCAATCTATAGCCATATACTAAACATTTAGTTTCTTTGGTATCCACTTTTTATTTTTTTAATTTTTTTTTTTTAATGTTTATTTATTTATTTTTTTTTTTTTGACAGAGAGAGAGACAGAGCATGAGCGGGAGAGGGGCAGAGAGAGAGGGAGACACAGAATCCGAAGCAGACTTCAGGCTCTGAGCTGTCAGCACAGAGCTGATGAACCTCGAGATCATGACCTGAGCCAAAGTCAGATGCTTAACCGACTGAGCCACCCAAGTGTCCCTAGTATTCACTTTTTTAAAAATCTTTCTCAATTTATACATTAATTTACAATTTAAGGAATGATTACATTTCCAGGTTTTATTTATGTGGAACAACTTATAACCTTTTCAAATATTTTCATCTAAGACATTTATCTTTTCCCTGCAACCATTTTTATGGCAGCAAAGAATATTATTTGGAGGTAAGTGAACATATGGTGGTCAGAATAATACATGTTACAAATAGGATGGTTTGGGGATAGAGACTGGCTGGGCTCTGAGAAAGTTTAGAATCTGTTAATGAGTTAAGAGATATAAAGCACTTAGCACAGAGCCTAGGGATTAGAAAGCATTGTGTAAGTGTTAGCTCTGCTGATGCAGTGACTACTAAATTCTGGGCATGTAGGATAGGAGCCAAGGTGTTTCACTTTATTCAGTGAATATCTAGATGCAATCGTAAAGTAATTACAAATGGTTTCCCAATGAAAGTTAAAATATTCCCCAAATGCTGAGAATATGAAGACATAGCTCAGATAATCAAAGTTTATTTTGTCAGAGACTTCCTATGATGTTAAAATGAAAGACTGCAAAAGAAAGTCAGCATTCAGTTACTGTAGAGTCAACAGATTTGGTAAAATTGACATGGCCCTTAATGATTTACTTAATGCAAATGTTGATATTTGATGCAGCTTAATTACTAAACCACTGGTTATATGATGCTACGTTATCCTAAACTTTCATAATGAATAATCTGAACACATAATCTGATGCTTCTGGTTAAGCCTGAAGACTTCATTCTAAACCAGTTTAAGCAATACAAAACAAATGAATGTCATGGATAGCTTTTATCATTACAGAATCTGTTGTTATTTGTGAACTCTTGACAACTAACAAGTAACACATGAAATCCTACATCTGGAGATGGCAGTAATAGCCCCAGCTTTTCCACCAAATAGCTGTTACCTAAGCTCTAGACTTCAGTGTTCTCATCTGGAAATTGAGAATTATTGAGTACAAAAATTGATTCAGTCAACAAATATTTATTTAGCGGCTATTATATGCCAGACATTGTGCTAGCTGAAGATAGAAGATATTAGTGTTTGGGATATTGTGCAAAGACAGATATGCAAACAAAATGTTTTAATTCAATATGATGACAGCTAAAAGTCAGGCAAGTTAAAAGGTCTTTAGGGGCAATGGAGAGTTGTTGAGAAAGTATGTCAGCATGGGTTGAGGATGAATCGTTTGTTAAGCAAACAGAAAACTTAAAGGAAAGAAGAAAAAAGAGGAAAAAAGGGAAGAGGAGGAGGGTAAGGGGTTGGGAGGGACATTAGAGAGAAGGTTCTAACTTCTAGAGAGAACATGATGTACAAAATACATTGAAAGTACAAAAAGGTTGGTTATATCTAGGAAAATTCTAGTGGGAAAGGATGAATTCTGAGCAGTACCAGGAAGTAATGCTACATAGTAAGCAGGTACAGAAGGCCTAATCAATTTTCTAAAATGTTTAGTGTCAGGGGTCCCTGAGTGGCTCAGTCGATTGAGCTTCTGACTTCTACTCAGGTCATGATCTTGTGGTTTGTGGGTTTGAGGCCTGCATCAGGCTCTGCGCTGACAGCTCAGAGCCTGGAGTCTGCTTTGGATGCTGTGTCTCCTTCTCTCTCTTCCCCTCCCCTGCTTGCACTCTCTCTCTCTGTCTCTGTCTCTGTCTCTCTCTCTCTCAAAAATAAATAAACATTAAAAAAATAAAAATAAAATGTTTAATGTTCATGTAATTTATTGAAACAAAAGAAGTCTTTGAAGAATTTTGAGGAAGGAAATAAGATCAAATTTGCCAACTCTAAGAATTTCTATGGTGTAGGAAATATACCCGAAAGTAATGAAAGTCAAAGCTTAGAGAAACTCAAGAGAAGACTATTACAAAAATCCAAATCTGTTGTGACAAGGGACAAACTGGTAAATATTTTTTAGTACTTATTATTTACTATTTCACAATTTTTAAAGCAGCTCATTTATTCAATGAAATAGGCCTGAAATCACTGAAAATAGTACCCCACTGTACAGATGAGGAAACTGAGGTAAAAAGGTTAAGTAACATGGTGGAGCTAGATTACAGCCCTAGGCATTTTGGCTGTTAAATCTGTATTTTTAACCACTATGCTTTACTACTTAAAAGACGATGCTATAATAATACAGGGCAGTCATAAAGAGGATAAAAGGAAAAAAAAAAGTGGTTGTCCATTAGGTATACTCTGGGAATACATTCAAAAGATAATGGCGATTGACTACCAGATTTCTAGTTCGAGGTAGGCCATTCAAAGACGAATATATTATGATAGAAGCCATTCTTCCTAAAAGACAATGAGACCATTTCTCTCTCAGTAATCTGAGCGTCAGAGGAATCCTTTAACAGAGATCTTTATAACTGCATGGTTCACACCATCTCCTAGAGCAATAATGACTGCCTTGCTGGGTTACAGATCCTATTTGTGAAAGTATATACTACCTCTACAATGAGATTCCAATTTCATGAAAATAATAATAGTTTAATGATTACTATCACTGGATTATAAATGAAAAAAAACATTTTGATTTAATACTATTTCTAATACTTGTGTTTTGGAGGTTGATTTCCTCATCCTAAGATTGGAGATAAATTTTACCTCCTAAGGTAGCTCTGTGAATGATATGAAAGAATGAACATAGGGAGTACCACATAGTGCTTAGCATAAAAAAATGGAAGTTAACAAGAAGTAATTATTACATTCATTTTCAAGTGATTCTCACAGCATTTTCCTTCTTGCCTATTCTTCCCCAGAATGATTCACCCAATTTACTAAACTACCCTTCTCATCCATTGTCTTTCTCTATCTTTATTTGTCATTTGATTTACCTGAAAATTCACTACTTTTCTCTTCATCTATATTTTTTAATTCAATAAATCTCTTCCAGTAGGGTACATTTTTCTTTCAGAGCTCTCAACCTCTATGACTGAAATAAATTTCCTACAATTCAATCTGATCATGATTGTTACCAGCTTAAAGATCTTTCTGGTATCCTAGTATTTATAGGATCCTAGCTGCACCCTCTCACATCAGCTTTTCACAATTGCCTTTATTTACTACCTCTTTCTTCCCTTGTCCTCCCTTCAATTCCAGCTCACCAGAGTCACCTGCAGCTCCACCAAACCCTTCTTCCTGTTCTCAGCTACATACCCTGCAACTTCTTTGCCTTGAATAGGTGTCTTCATTCTAGATACCTCTTAAATGTTTTTTAAGATCTGCAAATAACACCCGCTATGAATTGCAGGTAAAGTCGGTCACTTCCCCTGTGACCACACAGACCTCTGTAGGTTTCTCCATAGTGCTTGCCATTTGTTATAATTAAAGCTTATAAGGAAAGTAAAGTTCAAATTGCACTGCCAACAACAGTGGCTAAAAACAATCCTTTCCCCACAAAACACCATTTACAACAATCAGTATCTATGCATCTCTTTCAGAGCTTAGTCGTGTTTCTCTGACATCTCTTGAATTTTTTAAGGACCTTGTTATTATTTAACATTCTGTGTCTCTTTCTTATTGCTCCAAATGCTTCTAAATTCCTATTCTGGTTACCAGCTTAAATTCTGCTCCCACCTAGAAATAAACCCCACCATGATCTTCCCAATTCTAGTCACAGATGTTGAGGTCTGCCCCTTAACATCACTGGAGCCCTATTACTGCTTAGACCACCTCCTAGTCTTCCTGAACATTTAACGTTATATGCACCTGCGTTCCCAACCACTGTTGCTACATAAAGTAGTACATCATTCTGAACTCCCAGTTGATAAGATTTTGTCTGGATAATAGCCAGAGAATATAATAATCCTGCTGCATTATTCTTACCAACCAGACTAAGCAACTATCACTCTCCACACCTATAGCTAGATCAGCACCCACAATATCTTCTCTGCTTCTTGGATACATTTTATTCCATTTTTGGTCTTTCCTTCCTTGCTCTATTTATATCCTGCTGAATCCTCACAGCTGACATGTATAAGTGATAGCTCCCATGGGAAGGAATAAAAGAGTCTATTTAAAAAAAAAAACAAACCTATTCAGTATTTTTTTTTAATAATGGTTGTGAAACTGTGGTTATTTAGGAAGAATAGAGTTCATAGAGTCTTTTGTTATTTCTCTATAAATAAACATCCATACAATAAAGGTACATAAAAGACAGAGAGGAGGAATATGATGTTACTTTTTCTAGTCCTTTCAACTTTAGGAAATTATGTGTGAAGAACAATAAGGAAAACAAGCTTTCAGATCGAACCTCGCACATTTAAAAAGCTCTGATTTCCTTCATTTTGGTAATTTCTATGGAACTTCCATCATGAAGTCCAACAGAGCCTGCCCCTCTTAGCACAAGGTTACTAACATGATAAACCATTTTAACTGTATTGCTTTCCTCATCCCATCCAATTTAATGCCTTTAATTTAACCACTCCCTCTTTTTCAAGAGTTCATGCTTCCTCCTTGCCTCGTGCAGAATATCTATGGCTCTTCTTTGAAAAAGGCCCCAGGAAGTGGACTTATAAAGGTTTAATAGACTCATCAGATATGGTTCTCAAATGTTAAATGCCACACTGACATTCAAAAATTCATCTTGGGTCCCACGTACAGGGAAAAAAAAAAGGCATGCCACTCAGAGTTCAGAAAAGCACATCATCTACGGAGTGAGGATATGAAATCTATCTAGTTCTTAGCAGGATTTTCAAATATTGGTCAAGGAATAGGAATGCAGCATATTTAGTGGCAAATTTATATTGAATTTGACTCTGTTGAAAGAATTCTGAAGAAAACAAGTTTTGTCAATCTCTGCATATAACCACAACTGAATTTGCAAATATATTTAATTATCAAATCTGTTTGTCTTGGATGCATATTTGTCATGGATTATAGAATTACAGAACTAGGAAGAAACAAAAGTAACTGTGTCCCCACCTAGTTATGAGATTATTAAATAATAGAGAACACCTATTCTAATTTAAAAATTGCCCTATCACACTCTATCTTAGATCTTTTCAGAAAAGGAGCTGCTATACTAAATACTTCGTTTACATGATAATTTCCAAGAGAATCTGAACTCTTAAAGACAAAACTATTACATTCATCTTTGTATTGTTGATGTCTGGCAGATATTGTTGCTAATATTAGGGACTTAATAAGTGTGTTGAAAGACAGAATGAAAATAGTCTTGAACACAGAGGCTCTAAATGTCTTTTTTTCCTTGAAATTCATATTTGCACCAAAAAAGCTTCTCTCCTTTAGAGTTCCTCTTGCCTGGCTTGCCCCACAAATGCACATTTTTCAAGGGTGCTGATATTTTGATGCAGTTTATGCCACCCTAGACATCAATCCACTCATTGATGCAATAAGCCTTCCCTAAGTTTCTACTATATATCATGCAGGTGGTACTCAGCCACTGCCCCTCCACACACAGTACTGGAAGTTTTTTACATAAGGTCAAGATAAAGATAACTCATTGTCAGTTTTACAATAGCACTTGGTTCTTATTTAAGCCAGTATATAACTGGAGTCTGCTGTGGGTTTCTCAAGCACATACATGTTACTATCACATACGTTGTAGCAGAAATAAGGTTGGAAAAAACTGTGCTTGAGACCTTGGATCATCTATGCTTAAAATATTTCAAAAATAATTAAAAAATGGTTCCCATTTTAGTAAATTTTCCCTCCTCCTCCACACCCACCACACACATTTTCTCATGAATTATCCAAACTCATCCCATTTCACCCTTTTGAACCTTACCACAAACAGAGTCACAATCCCCTGTTGGGTTTAAGGTATTTAGTTTGGGCCAAAATGGACTCAAAACTCATCCTCTGAGAAGTCTTTTTCTTCCAAAGTTCAACTCCCAAATCCTGTAAATATTATTGCAGTTGTAACCTTATCCTGAATGGGAAGCAGGTTTTGGTTGAAAGATTTATCCTTGTCATATAACATGGCTTTATAGCTATGCATACCATTTATTGAGCTGACACTGAGGTTGCAATTTCTCTTTGGAGAAAAAAAATTCAAAAGCTTTTTAGGGAGTGTGATGAGTAAAGGTGATGCTTGTGTGCAGTTGCGTCCATTGTAAAGGCTATACTTAAGAAGGAGTTTCTGACAGAGAAATCCAAATAGGATGACCCTCACCCATTGCTCTGCTTTCCTGATTCTTTTACTGATGCTTCCCCTTTGGGGGCTCCTGATTTTTATGGTAGCTCCATATAAAAACCTATTATCAAAAACACTCAAGCTAAAGCCATACTTCTCTCACAAGGGACTATATTTTGGCAGAAATTAAAGTTTGTAACTGAAGGAATCACTGCCTAGGTAGAATTTGAAGCATGTTAAATGTACCAATTAGCCTCTTAAAGGAGTTTTGTTCAAGAAATCTTTTCCTTCATTTATACTGTAGAAGAAAGTACGTGAAAATAACAATAAGACTAACATTTTAAAGACTTAAAGGCTAAAACCTTTTAATGTAGTATCTAGGGCATAGACTGACCTCAGCTATTAGGAGTAATAGTGCAGAAATAGACAAAAAGAATTTAGTGTTTCCAAGTTATCTTTTTTTGCACAGTTTCCTCTGTTCTACCCAGAGACTCTTCCTCTGTTCTACTAATTCTTTAACTATATCCTAAACCAGGGCTTGTATGCACTTGAGGTGGATGAACTCTAGTCCTGCCATTGGTTCAAAGATTCTTTGAAATCTTTTTTGCCCCGTTCCTTATCCAGTTTTTTCTAAGCTTCTACTACCTATTCTAGGATACTCATAGATCAGGAGGAGAAATAAAAGTATTCACCCTAAGCAAGTTAAGTTTAGGCTCATAATATATTGGGGCTAGAGAGCTGCTACTTACCTGCTAATCTAAAAATCTGATAACACAGGTGAAGACACTGACCTCATGTGTGGTTAAGTGGTTGGCACAAGTTCAAATGACTGCTTATTGGAAAATTGGTCCATGTTATTTAATGAGATTATTTGTATGACTAAAACTGAGTTCTAGTTTTGATCTTACCACCTTTCCTTACTCAGATGTTCTATTCTTACCCAAGCCAGTGCCATAATTCACCCATTTTCTATAGGAAGTATCAACACTCTGGTGATTGATGATTACTTATAAGAATGCAGTAAACTATAATTAATAAATCTTGCAGAAAGCCAAGCCAAATATCAAAATATGACTATCTTTACAAGATTTTATGCATGTGAACATAAGTGAGATAAAACAAAGTTTAGAAATGACTGAATTGAGTACATTTCCATCCCCCACAGGGTTCAGCAGAATATTGTTAATAGAAGAGAAGATAGTGGGAGAGACTATAAGTGATCATAAGAGTGAAGAATTATTAGATGATATCAAGCCCAGAAATGCACAAACAATGCCTTCACCAGCTACCATTTGCTTTATGCTTCATTCAAGAAATAAATGCATTACAGACATAATAATGGGGGAAAATCATTATTTTATATAGGCTTATACCTCAACTTTTTATTTTGTTTTCAAGGTTAGAAAGGTTACCTAAGCCTGTGAGACCTCCTTTCATCCCTTAAAGCCTAATCCTAAATTCATGGCTTTAGCCACCCTCTGACTGCCAATGACTGAACTGGCTGGCTCAGCTTACCGTTTATGCAGAATTCATATTTCTTTACTCCCCTCAATGAGAAAGAAACTAAATGATGACTGAGTCTATGCAGATAAAAGGTACTATATAAAAGGAAGAAAAGACCATCAATGTAAAGTGTGTTAACATAGTTACTGTTGCAATAATTAATACAGGCAAGTCAGCATCATGTAATCAAACCAATCAGAGTAGAGAATTACAGAAGTAGAGTGAGAGCACTTAGGAGTAGTAGAATGAACTAATATCCTTTTCATGACATATACTTGTTTCCTGAAAAATTTTTTAATCCTTAGCCTCTTGGTATTAATGGAAAGGAGTAGTTTACCTAGAATAACTACTGAGATTCAGTATAAAATAGATAATTCATTTCAAACTTCATTTGTAATATCAAATTAGTTCTACAGTATAAAATAATATCCTTGTCATGGAGATGTGTGTTCTATACCTATTTAGTTTACAATTTACAAGGCTAGTTCTACTATATAAAAACTAGAACTAGAAATTCAAAATCTCCAACCTTAAGGCCATTTCCCTCTCAGAAGAGCGGTTTCCAGGCAATAAGGTCAACAAGTGTCTGTGGGTTTCATTTTTAGCACAGGTCAAACAGTGACCTCAAATAGCCTATAATGGCAAACATATTATGAAAGAGTTCAGAGTCCAACCATTTACATTTCAACAAGAAATATGTTTTACTCTGATATATTGGCAGTGGTTCAGTGCAAATGACCTGCTTTCACACGCTGACGTTTTGCAAGTCTTTAGAGCAATTGGCTTGGAATTTGGAACACTTATCTATGAGTTTCATGCCTCTGGTGTATGAAGGAGTGCTTCTGTGGAATTTTGTCCAGTTATTTTTATTGAATCCCCACCCCTATAAGTTCTAAGAAATGAGAACACTGTTTAACTGTCAAGCACAGTTTTTGCTTTAAATAAAAGTCAATTTATATTTAACCTAATATGGGATCAGATTTGGAAAGGAAGCATTTTTTATCCATTGTCCTCGTTAAATCATTTTTATTAACAAATAACACTTAAAGCAGCACAGTCTATTAAAATGCTACAGTGTAGGAAAGAGAGCACATTAATGTGAAATAAACATGGAAACCAAACACTGTGATTGTTTATTAAACTTTTGCAATTACAAGTTGTACTATTTTTAATTTTTCCTCAATTGTATTGAATATCACATATTAATGTAAAATGAATTTTAAACTTTTCCTTTTTTGAAAGTGTCTTAAATTAGGGCAAATTAGTCTACAATGGAAGCAGTTGAAATTTGATTCTACTACCTACTACTTGGATAACTTTGCAAAATTTCCTCAAATTCCTGTGTCTAAAGTTTTCCCGTTTGAAGAAAAGTGGAATAAAGATATAATTTTTACTTCACAAGTTTGTTTAAAGGATTAGATGTAATAATGTATTTAAAATACTTACAATTTGGGGGGCGCCTGGGTGGCTCAGTGGGTTAAGTATCTGACTCTTGATTTCAGCTCAGATTATGAACTCATGGTTCATAGGACTGAGCCCGGTGTTGGGTTCTGTGCTCATACCATGGAGCCTGCTTGAGATACTCTCTCTCCCTCTCATTCTGCTCCTGTCCCACTCACGTTGTCCCTCTCTCTCAAAATAAATACACCAAAAAAAGAAATACAATTTTATTAACCCAATTCATAAATGCCAAATGACATTTCAGAGTTAAAATGCAATAATAGATAAAGAAGAGATAAATTTTCCAGTGTTGTTGTTGTTGTTGTTTTAATTATTCTTATAAAGTATATGTGATTTAGCTCTTAAGAAATTGTGTTAGAAAATGCAAGGCATCGTATCATCAAAAGTCAATGTGAGTAGTACAGATGCTCTGGGAATTTAAGAAAAATAAAGATCACTGTCGACAAGAATCTGAGCCTAGCTTCTCAACTTAGCAATTGAATGCTTTTAGGAGAAATCAGTCTTAAGTTTCCTAGAAGTTTCTCATTTTTAAATTGAGTGTAATTATCTGTATCTTCCTTACAGTATTATTATGCTAAAAGTGTCTTCAGCTGAAAAGTTTTATTGCAACTTAATATTACTGTCTTTAAGGACATCCCAGAAGATGTGAGATTTAAACAACTTTGAGAAATAGAAAGAGGGATTGAGGAATCTCTACCATGTTATGCATGCTCCAGAGCATTACTATTTATCTTCCCTATTACATATCAAGATTATATTTTGAGAGTTAAATATATTGGAAACCAGGGTAAAACTTAGCTTAACAGTCCCATTGGCTTTGATGTTGGTTGGGTATGTATAAATCTGCATAAATGCTCTTATCAGATGGAAGACTTAATTAAATTAAATTTTGTAATTACAATGCAGATCTTTCATCCACAAATTAAAATAAATTATGTAAAACCTCCAAATTAGATATGGGGCTTATTATAATAAAGATTCACACATGGCTAATGAGACAATTTGACATATTTGCATATTGTATTAGTTTTTGTGCAACACTTACACAATTATCAAATTCTGTGCAAGGTTTTATAATTTAAATAAACATACTTTGAAAAGACACAATAAGTGCAAAGCTTGATGTCTAGGTAACTGTAAAATGCTACCCTATTTAGCTAAAACTGACACTTGCTTGTATTCATCCCAACTGCTCTGATATTTAATTTAGATGGTGTGTGACACTGCATGAAGATAATTCTGAGCTCAAGTTCATTTTGTTCATATTTTCCTATCTGCCATCGATATTTGATTAGGGGTATACATGTCCTTTTCTAGCTTTTTGCATTTATGAAGAAAAGAAATGACTGTTTTCCCCCAATCATGAACTTGAGTTTTATGCACAGAATGCATCCCCCATTAGAAGGAAAATGGGTCCTATGGAGATCAAATATAATCAATACCAGCTAGTTAATGAGAATAAACCTCTCTCTGACATATTCCAGTTACACTCTGAGAAATCACACCCACTTTTCTGGAGTATCATGGTGTTCCTCTGAGCTCCAAAACATTTTAAGCAAATAGAACCCCATTTATGACAGTCAATCTTATAGGTCAATTTGACTGCCATATAGATTGCTCAGATTAAATATTTTTAGTTCTGTCTGTGAGGGTCTTTGCAGATATTAACAGTTGAATTGGTAGACTCAGTAAAATAGACTTCCTTCCCCAATGTAAGTGGGCATCAACCAATCCATTGAGGGTCTATGAAGAACAAACAGGAGAGGAAAGAAGAAATCACCTCCTTTGTTTCCCCTCTATTTTGTCTACTTGAGCTCAGATATTGGTCTTCTCCTTCCCTTTGACAGGGATTTATGCCATTGACCTCCCTGGTTCTCAGGTCTTCAGACTTATACTGTTGGTTTTCTTGAGTTTCTAGGTTGCCAATGACATATCCCAGGACTTCTTAGTCTCCATAACCACTTCCGCCGATTATTCATGATTATCTACCTATCTATTATATTAGTCATAGTTCTCCAAAGAAACAGAATATATAGAGAGATAATATAGATAGATACATATAGATATAGATAGATATAGATATAGATATAAGATATAGATACAGATCTTCTATTGGCTCTGTATCAATCTTTCTTTCTCTTTCTCCCTATCTCTATCCATCTTTCTGTCTCTACCTATGTCTGGCTCTCAGGCTCTATCTCCTATTAGGACATTATGTAAATATATACAGAACCAATGATATGTGTGTGTGTGTGTGTGTGTGTGTGTGTGTGTGAGTGTATATATATATATATAGATAGATATATAGATATATAGATATAGATATATATAGATATATACCTAGTTTATCTGGGGAGCCCTGACTAATACATTTATTTTTGAGAGACAGAGAGAGACAGAGCATGAGCCGGGGGAGGGACAGAGAGAGAGGGAGACAAAGAATCCAAAGCAGGCTCCAGGCTCTGAGCTGTCAGCACAGAGCCTGATGTGGGGCTTGAACCCATGAACTGTGAGATCATGACCTGAGCCAAAGTCAGATGCTCAACCGACTGAGCCACCCAGGCACCCCCTAGTACGTCAATTCTTAAAACTAATATGTAGAAGTCATCCAACTCACAAGCTCAATTAGAGATTTTTGCATGGAATTCACAGTTTATTTCATGACCTATATGGATTAAATCCTTTCTGATCCCAGGATTTGATGCTGGCTTTAATTTTGAACAAATACATTTTTCCCCTATGTGTTTCTATCCACTGTTTCTTGCTTTCACTCCAACATAGCATGCCTCATCATTCCAACCCTCACCTGTCCATAAACTGTCTATGTTCAGCAAACATCCAATGCAATCCTTGGCCAAGTGTTCAGTTGGAGCCTCGCATAGATTTCCAGAACATAGATCACAGAATAATGATATAAAATAGCAATGAAGAACACATCAATAAAAGACTCTTTCAAGTCTAGATCCCAGTATTCCCCACCTCCCCCCTTAAGGCCAGAATGAAAATGGAACATAGTGTAATGGTTAAGAGTATATATACCAGCATCAAGCCACCCAATGAGTACCAAGGGATTGTCAACATTCTACATTTTTTAATAATGTAAACATTCTAGAAATTTAAAAATCATAAACAAAGAACATGCTTAATGATTTTTATTAACATGATTTTTCATTAACTTGATTAACATGATTTTTCCACTGAAATACTTTCTAAAAGACAAAAGTTTAATAAAAATTGAAGAAGGCACTGTTTTCTTTTTGAAGAGATGAAAATGCAATGCAAAGGCAAAATTTCTGCATTTAAAAATTTTTTAAATATTTATTTATTTTTCAGAGAGAGAGAGAGACAGGGAGAGAGAATGAGTGGGGGAGGGGCAGAGAGAGAGGGAGACAGAATCTGAAGCAGGCTCCAGGCTCTGAGCTGTCAGCACAGAGCCTGACATGGGGCTCAAACCCACGAACATTGAGATCATGTCCTGAGTTGAAGTTAGCCACTTAACTGTCTGAGCCACCCACCCAGGCTCCCCTACATTTTTAATGCTTTAAGTGCCTTAATCTAAACCAAAGCATTTTTAGTTTTCTTCCCCACTACCTTAAAATCTTTATCTTTACATATCTATTTCCAACCCTTGTCATCCTACATAAAGATTAATTACTTTTCCCTTCCTGAATGCTAGATTGAATCCAATGTTTGATTTATAATCAAGATATAAAACTGGCACAACCTTAGATCCCTTTTCAAAAATTAAGCTAAATTTTATTAACAGTGAAATATGTAGATATTAATTGTGAATTGTAATTTTGATAGATACATACTCCTGTTTAAACACCTCAATTGAAATAAATACATTTCCCTTATCTTATCAAATGGATCACATTTTTCTGCTTGTCTAAAATTTTTATGAATTGATGACCATTTCATAGGCTTGAATACAATGACTTCTTTAAAAAGTATATTTTTTGTATGTAGGCTGCTTTTATGCATGAAATTACTTGACCTCAAGTTCACTCCTCTCTTCACTCATCTTTTTTTTAATGTTTATTTATTTTGAGAGAGAGAGAGAGAGAGGGATAGAAACGCTGTGCACAGGGGAGGGACTGAGAGAGAGGGGGAGAGAGAGAATCCCAAGCAGGCTCCATGCTCAGCACAGAGCCCAACACTGGGCTCCATCTCACTACCATGACATCATGACCTGAGCCTAAATCAAGAGTTGGATGATTAACCTACTTAGCCACCCAGGCACCCTAACTCTTCATTTGGGGCAATTTTTAAGATTGCCGTTTATCTTCAATACAAACGAGATTAAGAGAGATAGCATTCTGGGGACATATCTGTTTTTATATATCTGCTTTTATATATTAACCAATATAAACCAGGAATTTTGAGAAAGTAATATTTTTACAGCAATAATTCTAAGTACAGCTATAGTGCAAATGTAAACCTAAGTTACCCCAACTATAAGCCAGTAATCTGAAAATTACATTTCTCTCTTAGTAGACATATGCCACTAAGCAAATGACCAAAGGCATAAAGCATCCAATGGGAGATCAGAACACAGGACTAGATTATCTCTAGGGATCATTTTGACCCTAGAACATTTTGATGTAGCAATTGAGAAGATAATAAAAAAAATAATAGCATTTATTTTGAACTTATTATACACCAGGCAATATATGGATGGCATTATATTTACAATTTGATTTAACTCTAACAATAACTATGTGACAGTTAATACTATCTACATTTTCAAGATGAAGAAAGATAAAGAAACTGACCAATGTCATGATGGAATTAAGTGGCCAACATGAGAATTGAATGTAGATATATCTAGTTCCAAAACTTATTTTTTAATACTTTTTAAAAATTTGTTAATGTTTATTTCTGAGAGGGAGGGGAGGGGCAGAGAAAGAGGGAGACACAGAATCCAAAGCAGGCTCCAGGTTTTGGACTGTCAGCACAGAGTCTGATGTAGTGCTCAAACTCATGAACTGTGAGATCATGACCTGAGCTGAAGTCTGACGCTTAACCAACAGAGCCACCCAGGCACCCCTTAATACTTTATTGCTTTCTTTTTTATGTTTCTTTTGTACCTTCTCTGTTTTTCAGTTGAATTGTTTATTCTCTTCTGAGTTGTCTAACTACAGTTGCACCTTCTGAAAACATGGGAAAACTATTAAAACAATTCACGTAAATTTTCCTTTTATCAATAGGTGAATAATACTAATGAAACTATATGTATTCTCTCCCTTGCACACAGAACTCTTTTTCCTTTGATTTTCTCTTTAATGTCAGTAGTCTAGACAATACCTACTAGCAGTAATACATATCACTATCTGTTCTTATCATTGGTACAGAAGGAACAGAACGGTAACATTTTTAAAGGCATAATTATTAGTGTCAGTGCTTAGATATAAATATCCCTTCTTTGTTTTATTTATGGTCTTATTACATCTAGGAACAAACTATTAGGGCCTAAGATAGGTCCTTCTCAAAATGATGAAAAAGGAAAATGCAATGCCAAGCACACAACTGTAGTATTTAATTGCTGTTGCTGTAACTGTTTTTGCTGTTACCAAATATCTTAGAACAAAGGTAGATAGAGCGTCTACAACATCCTCCTACTCACTGTGCTGGACGTGTTCCATTGCTCACATGGAAGAATTACAAAGATTTTAAGTAGTCATTTGTTATCTCATATTATGGTGCTAATATAAAATGAGGAAACTACTTTCTATGACAAAATGCTAATAAGAGTCTGTGCTAATGAGGTTTTTGTCATACTAATGAAAACAAATGCCAATATGATATAAAACTATTATGAATAAAAATTGCTAATGTGGCAGCCCTTGCAATGTAGGGAAGATACTGAAATACAAAGAAAAGATATTGGGAGTATGTGTGTGAGAGTGTGTTGGTGCACACATGAGCTCACAAGAGAAAGAGGCTGAGAGATCCTTAGTTATTTCAATATACATCAAAGTTACAAGACTAAAAACAATTAAGAATGGAAGAAAATTATATTAAATATACAAAGGAACACCAAGGAGATCCAATGGAAAAGGATCTGTTCATTTCATGATCTTAAAATACATTGGGTTAAAAATAATAATTTATGATTTATATTTCTTTGAAGAAAGGAGGTAAAATAAAGAATACATAAAGCACTTGACCAAGGAAGTATGTTATCTATGTTAATATTATTCATGAGAAGAGATTCTTATGAGTTGATGTATTATGTTTTTGAACATATCAGTGTTTTTTTATCTTGATGAAAACAATTTTCCTTACTATGAATGCATTTACATCAATTTGATTATTTAGAGAAGCTGAAAACTGGAGGGTCCCAGAATACCTTTTATTCATGTTGTACATCCTCTTTTTGATCTCCCACCTACTTTAATGTTGCTGTAACAACATTTCCTATCAAGAAAAATATTTATTTTGCATCTGTCAATAAGTTACATGGGATAAATTATATGTAACAATCATGTATCAAAAAGGTTTGACTACTGACTGATGACCATTTAGTTCTGAAAAACAAAGCATAACAATTTCACAAATGATAAAAGTATTATAACTTGCTATTAATAAACAAGAGTTAGGTAATATTGTGCTATGAAGAGACTGTGGAGATAATATGACCATCATAAGAATCAGTCAACAGTATCTCTCACACATGGTTTACAGACTTTGCGATCATCTCCATTCTTGCTTCTTAGTATAATCTGTCCTTAGATCCAGTCCATCTCCAGTAATTTCATAAGAAAGGGTATGAGATGAATAGATTCTGAAAATGCTCAAAAAATTTTTATGCTTCTAACTTGACTAGTACTTTCAACAGGCATAGGATATTAGTATATTAATAATTTTCTCTTGAATTTTGAAGTAATTTTCTCTTGTTCCTATTGTTGCTGTTGAGAAGCCTGTGACATTTTTATTTTTAATTTTTTATAAGTTATTTTTTCTTGAAGTTTTTAGGGCCCTTTGTTTATCAGTTTATCCTTAGTGGTTAGAAATTTTACAATTATGGGCTTTAGGGGCATATATGTTTGTGTGTGTGGATGTGTGTGTGGATGCCTATGTATATTTTCTCCATATTGAATGGATCTAATTAATTCCCTGGCTAATCCTGAGATTGAATTCCTTCAATCTGGGAAACATTTTTATATTTGTTAACAATTTTATCCCTTCCATTTTCTCTGTAACTTCATTCTGTAACTATTAATGATAAAATATTGGTCCATCTATAATAATACTTCAAAATATTATCTTCTCTTATTGATTCTTTTTTTTCATCATTATTATTTTTTAATTCTCAAATTAGTTAACATACAGTGTAATCTTGGCTTCAAGAGCAGAATTTAGTGATTCGTCACTTACATATAACAACCAGTACTCATCCCAGAAGATATACATCTTCTTAATCCATTCATCAGTTGATGGACATTTGGGCTCTTTTTCCATAATTTGGTTATTGTTGACAGCTCTGATATAAATATTGGGTGCATGTGGCCCTTTGAGTCGGCATTTTTGTATCCTTTGGATAAATTCCTAGTAATGCAGTTGCTGGGTCATACTGTAGTTCTAGTTTTCATTTTTGAGGAACCGCCATACTGTTTTCCAGAGTGGCTTCACCAATTCGCATTCGCATCAAGAGTGCAAGAGGATTCCCCTTTCTCCACATCCTTGCCAACATCTCTTGTTTCCTGAGTCATTAACTTTAGCCACTCTGACAGGTGTGAGGTGGTGTCTCGCTGTGGTTTTGATTTGTATTTCCCTAATGATGAATGATGTTGAGCATCTTTTCATGTGTCTGTTTGCTATCAGGATGCCTTCTTTGGGAAAGTGTCTATTCATGTCTTCTGCCCATTTCTTCACTTGATTATTTGTTTCTTGGGTGTTGAGTTGGTAAGTTCTTTATAGATCTTTGATAATAACCCTTTATCTGACATGATAATTCTTTTTCAATTTACTTTCTAGGATTTTCTTCATAGGAGCACAGTGCTTATCCTCTTCTTCCATGGTACTGAGTGCTTCCAAGTACTGAGCTTTCCATGATTCTTTTGTTGAATCATTTTTCTTTATATCAGTCTTCCACTCCACAGCCATGACACCTATAGACTGGAGCTACTTTGACATTCATAAGATAGTTAGCCATATTTCTTTCCTTCCTTCCTTTCAAATCTGGCTCCTAAACTTCTGTGGAAATCTCTTGCACACACTCTAGCTTTTCTTTGGCCTTGTGGATTTCTGACCTTGCTGTCATTTTAGTAGTATTTCAGGAAAGAACAACTAGACTTTAAAGAATAAATGAGATATTCATAAGGCAAGAAAGATAAAGACTTTGTGTCAAGGGAATGTACATTTAATGGAACAATTTTAAGAAAATTGGAATTTATGAACATGTTTCAGTTCTCAGCATCCAGCAATCCAAATCTGGTCTGACAGCAGGCTCATCTCATTCACCACATGTGCAGTGACATGTATACTGTCCAGCCATAACTTCAGGGGGTACAAGTATCAACAACAGGTAGTAAGTCTATAGCTCATGCATTATGTTTAAAAATTTACATATTTTTCTATGCCTCATTTTGAAAATCAAAATAGTAGAACCCATAGCAAATGGTTTTATTTTAAAAATTATATCTCCCTCTTAGAAGAAATAAAAAAGTGACTTATATCACTTCTCCAATTTCTCCTAGTATATAATTCTTTATGATTTCATATTTTTGCTATATTAATATTTAATGCAAACATATCCTGATACATATTTGAAAGAAATGTTGAATAATAAGATAATAAACCCTATCGAAGGTATTGGGTAGACCTACTCTTTACTGCTATTACTTAAAGAATAAAGGTTTTTAAAATGTTTCTTACATAATTATACTGTGACAGTATTTGAAATGCCAAAAGGACAAATGCAAAGTCCAAATAAGATGCACTCATGCATGGTTCTTTGACTCTCTTGAATGCGTTTCTACTATTCTCTAGTCTGGAAGGAAAGAATGGGCAGTACATGGGGGAGAGCAATAATGCCCATCCTCTCTCCAGAGTGCTTTTGAAGGTATCTCAGTCACTGGTTTGGATTTCAGAACAGGGATTAAAGAGGAATATTGTCTTAATGAGCTTGCAAAAATTAAAAATGGTCAAGCACAGGGTAAGGGAGAGAATAAGGATCATCAGGATAAAGAGTTTACACACAGCATAGCAAATCTGGTGTAGACTTTTGAGAAGACAATTTTTATGTGACTTTTAGCACTGCAGACTTTGATAGAATATTGCACCTGGGATATGCTAATGTTGTACAAATGAGACAAACATGACCCCTACGTATTGGCATTTTGATTAATTCTTCACAGCAGAGTAGGACCATTAACTCAAAACTTATAGGTATCAAAGGCAAATTTTATACATCTAATTATTTCAAATACAGCCCAAATAAGCATATTTTTAACCATTTAGAGCCTGCCTGATTTTCCTACTTTGTGAAACTACACTCAACAATGGGTAGTCATAGATAAGACAAGCCCTGATCTATAAAAGACCCCAAGCAGCTTCCGCTCTTTTAGAGCTCCCTTGTGCAGAGGCTCCCATTTTGTTGTTGTTGAGCAACATTACCTACACATGTAAGCCCCCTTTCCAATTCCCTTCTTCCCTACTTCCCTAGTTCCCTTACCCTCATCCCCTCTTAGGTGGTGGCCCCATGTCTCCAGAAGTTCTTCTGGTATAGGAGACCTCACTTTCCCTGGCCTTCAACCTATCAAAGTACCCCCCTAATAAAGTGTACTTTATGCTACTGCCATTGTTGCAATCATGTATTTTTCTATGATAACCCTCAAAATATTCAAACTCACTTTTAATTCTCATTGACTGATAGGGCCATAGTTACATTGATGTCAGTATAGGCTCCCAATCTAGCACAGTATTGAACATGCCAGTGGGTGAGTCCCATGAATCAAACATAGCTGAAGGCTACTTAGGGAAAATAAGGTATAAGCTGGTTAAAAGAAAAGTACAGTAATGGTGAAAATTTGAAATAGATCCTTATTTATGATTCCAGCTTCACATGTAAAGAGTTTGGGAGCTGCCAACCCATACTTAACAAGAAAAATTGCTGAACAAACTAAACCAGTTAGGTTGTTTCCACAGTTTAGCTACTGTGAATAAGGCTGCAATAAACTTGGGAATGTATGCATCTCTTCAATATCCTGTTTTCATTCTTTTTGGTATGCACCCAGAAGCAGAATTGCTGTTTTAAATGGTAGGTCTATTTTTAATCTTTTTGAGAAACCTCCATATTGTATTCCATATTGGCTGAACCAATTTACATTCCAACCAGTGGTATACAAGGATTCTCTCTTCTCCACATCCTCACCAACATTTGTTATATCTTGTCTTTTTGATGATAGACATTCTAACAGGTGTGAAGTGATACATCACTGTATTTTGGATTTGCATTCCAAATGATGATGTTGTGATGTTCAGCATCTTTTCATATACCTTTTTGCCATTTGGACGTCTTTTGGAAAAATGTGTGTTTAGTCTCCCTGTGTATCTTTTAACTACATTGTTTTTGTTATTGAGTTATGTGACTTTTTATATACTTTGGATATTAACCCTTTGTTTACTACATGGCTTGCAAATAATTTTTTTCCCATTCAGTTGCCTTTTCATTTTGTTGATTATTTCTCTGGCTGTGCAGAGCTTGTAAGTTTGATGTTGTCCCACTTGTTGATTTCTGCTTTTGTTGTTTGAGTTTTTGGTGTTATATCCAAAAAACAATTGCTAAAACAAATGTCAAGGAGTTCCTTTCCTATGCTTACTTTTAGGATTTTATGGTATCTGGTCTTATATTTAAAACTGATTTATTTTGAGGTAACCATTTTGTGAGTAGTATAAGGTAATGGTTCAATTTCATTTTTCTACAAGCGTTTATCCAGGTTTCCTACACCATTTTTTGAAGAGACCATCCTTTCCTGATTGGGTGTTCTTGGCTTACTTGTCAATTTTCAGCTGACATTGTATGCAGAAGGTTAATTCTGGGCTCTTGATTTTTTCTATTGGTCTATGTGTCTGTTTTTATGTCAGTACTATACTGTATTCATTATGGCTTTGAAGTATAGTTTCTAGGAAGTGTGATACCCTGGTTTTGTTCTTGTTTCTCAGAATTGTTTTGGTTACTTATGGTATGTTGTGATTCTACACAAATTTTCGAATTTAAAAAAAAATTTTAAAATGTTTACAGGGATTTCATTGAATCTATAGGTGGTTTGTGAAATATGGATATTTTGACAATATTAATTCTTCTGACTCATAAACAATGTTTTTATATTTGTTTCTGTTGTCTTGATTTCTTTCAAAAAATCTTACAGTTATTTTATTGTGCAGATTTTTCACTTATTTGGTTGCATTTATTCCTAAATAGTTTGTTGTTTTTGATGTTATTTGAGTAGGATCGTTTTCTTTATGCGTCAGGTGTTTTATTATTAGTGTATAGAAATGCAGCTGATTGATATATGTTGATTTTGTGTCTTGCAACTTCACTGAATTCATTGATTAGTTTTTTGGTTGAGTCTGAAATTTTCTGTATACAAAATCATATTATCTGCTAATAATAACAATTTAAATTTTTCCTTTTGATTTGGATACCGTTTGTTTCTTTGTCTTTTCTAATTGCTGTAACTAGGAACTCTAGTATACATTGAAGGAGAATAGTGAGTGTGGGTATCTTTGTTTTATTTTTAATCTTAGAGGAAAAGCTTTCAATTTTTCAGTATTGAATATAATGTTAGCTCTGGGTTTGTCTTATATGGCCCTATTTATGTTCTTTCTATGCATGATATGTTGCAAGTTTTTATCATGAAAGGATGTTGTCATTTTTCAAATGCTTTCCTGCATCTATTGAAATGATCATGTGATTTGTATTACATTTATTGATTTGTGGTTGTTGAATCATCCTTGCATCCTAGCAGTAAATTCCACTTGGTCATGGTTTACATAATATCCTTGTAATGTGCTCTTGAATTTGGTTTGCTAATATTTCACTGAGATTTTTTATCTATATTCATCAAAAATATTGGTCTATAGTTTTCTGCAGCATCCTCATTGGTCTCTGGCCTCACAAAATGAGTTTGGCAGTATTCCCTCCTCTTCAATTTTTTGAAAGATTTAAGGAGAATTGGTATTATTTCTTCAAATGTTTGGTAGAATTCTCTAGTCAACTGTTTTGGTCCTGAGGTTTTCTGTGTTGGGAGGTTTTGGTTTTGTTTTGTTTTAAATTTTTTTAATATAAAATTTATTGTCAAATTGGTTTCCATATAACACCCACTGCTCATCCCAACAAGTGCCCTCCTCAATACCCATCACCCACCCTCCCCTCCCTCCCACCCCCCATCAACCCTCAGATTGTTCTCAGTTTTTAAGAGTCTCTTATGGTTTGGCTCCCTCCCTCTCTAACTTTTTTTTTTTTCCCTTCTCCTCCTCCATGGTCTTCTGTTAAATCTCTCAGGATCCACATAAGAGTGAAAACATATGGTATCTGTCTTTCTCTGCCTGACATTTCACTTAGCATAACACTCTCCAGTTCCACCCACGTTGCTGCAAAAGGCCACATTTCATTCTTTCTCATTGCCATGTAGTATTCCATTATGTATGTAAACCACAATTTCTTTATCCATTCATCAGTTGATGGACATTTAAGCTCTTACCATAATTTGGCTATTGTTGAAAGTGCTGCTAGGTAAATTCCTAGCAGTGCTATTTCTGGGTCATAGGATAGATCTATTTTTAAGTTTTGGAGGAAGTTCAGAGGTTTTTGATTACTAATTCAATCTCTTTATTCATTGTTCTGTTCTGATTTTCTATTTCTTCCTGATTTGATTTTGGTAAGTTGTGTGTTTCTATGAACTTATTCATTTGGATCATCTAATTTGTTGGCATACAATTGTTTATAGTTGTCTCTTTTGATCCTATGTATTTATGTTGTATCAGTTGTAAGGTCTCTGCTTTTATTTCTAATATCATTTGCATCTTTTCCTTGTTTTCTTAGTTTGGCTAACTAAAGGTTGGGCCTTTTTTTAAAAAAGCAGCTCTTAGTTTCATTAATTCTTTCTATTGTTTTATTAGCTTCTATTTCACTTATTTCTGCTCTGATCTTTATTATTTCCTTCTTCTGCTAACTTTGGGCTTAATATATTCTTCTTCTAGTTCTGTGAGGTGTAATGTAAAGTTGTTTGAGATTTAATTTCTTAATATATGCACTTATTACTATAATTGTCTATCCCTTCAGATCTGTTAGTGTTTGCTTAATGTATTTAGTTGCTCCAGTGTTGATTTATGTTATATATTGTTGTTTTATATATGTTGTTTATGATTTATATTATTGACGTATTGACCCCTTTATCATTATATAATGACCTTCTTTGTGTCTTGGTGATGTTTTTGACCTAAAGCCTATTTTGTCTGATATACATATGGCTAACCTCATTTTTTTCTTTTTTTTCTTTTTTTTTTTTGGTTTCTAGTAGCATAGAGTATTTTCTCCCATTCTTTCAACTTGACTATTTGTATATCTACAGAGCTGAAATGATTCTCTTATAGGCAGCATATAGGCACTGTATATGCTTATTTTTTATTCATCCATCCACTCTGTGTCTTTTGGTTGGTGATCAACTTCATTTACATTTAGTGTAATTATTGATATATAAGACATTACTACTGCCATCTTATTGTTTTATAATTGTTTTGTATTTCCATGGTTTCTTTTTCCCTCTCTTTCTGCCTACCTTTACAAGTTGGTGGTTTTCAATGATGGTATGCTCTGTTTCTTCTCCACCCACTCACCCACCCCTTTTTTGGTTTGTTTCATGAGTCTACTCTAGATTTTTGCTTTACGGTTACCACGAGACTTACATAAAAATCTCATAGACAAAACAGTCCATTTTATCCTGGTAGCAACTTGTCTTTATTCATCTATAAAGGCTCTGCACTTTTATTTTTTCCATTTATATTTTTGATGCCAAAATTTACATGTTTTTGTGTGTATATTTGTTAACAAATAATGGCAATTATAGATACTTTTGATATTCTTTTATCTCCATTTTTATACTATAGTTAAGTAGTTAACACACCATCCTAATGTACAGTTACAGTTTTCAACTCTTTTTTACTTTTCCTAGTGTGCTGGATACTTTAATATGTTTTCATGTTGCTGATACACATCTTTTCATTCAGCTTAAAGGACTCCTTTCATCATTTCTTATGAGGCAGGTCTAGTAGTGATGAACTTCCTCAACTTCTGTTTGGGAGAATCTTTATCTCTCCTTCATATCTGAAGACACACTTTGCCAGATGAAATATTATTGGCTGGAAATTTTTATCTTTCTACACTTGGAATATGTCATTCAACTATCCTTGTCTATGGAATTTATTTTTAATATAGAATTATAGTTAGCTTCCAGCACTTTTTTTTAAGTTTATTTATTTACTTTGAGAGAGAGAGAGAGACAGAGAGAGAGAGAGAGGGAGGAGTAGAGACAGAAGGTAAGACAGAGAATCCCAAGCTGGCTCCACACCCTTAGCACAGAGTTCAATGTGGGGCTTGAACTCACAAACCACAAGATCATGCCCTGAGCCGAAACCAATCAGACACTTAACTGACTGAGCCACCCAAGCACATCCTATGGAATTTTTGCTGAGAAAATTTTTGCTGGTAGCCTAAAGGGATTTCTTTGTACTTTACTTTCCTTCCCACCCCCATCCCCCAGCTGCTTTTAAGATGGTTTCTTTTTTTTCTTTTTTTTTTTTTTAATTTTTTTTTTTTTTAACGTTTATTTATTTTTGAGACAGAGACAGACAAAGCATGAACAGGGGAGGGTCAGAGAGAGGGAGACACAGAATCTGAAACAGGCTCCAGGCTCTGAGCCGTCAGCACAGAGCCCCATGTGGGGCTCGAACTCACGGACCCGCGAGATCATGACCTGGGCGGAAGTCAGCCGCTTAACGGACTGAGCCACCCAGGCGCCCCTAAGATGGTTTCTTTATCATTGATTTTTGACAGTGTCATTGTAATGTGCTCTGGAGAATGTCTTTTTTGTATAGAAATGACAGGATGTTCTAGTGGCTTCATGGACTTGTATACCCAAGTCCTTTTCTGGGTTTCAGAAGTTCTCAGCTATTATATATTTAACTAAGCTCTGTGCCTCCTTCCTCCTCTCTTCTTTTTCTGGAGCACCAATAGTTCTAATATTTCTTTTTTTTTTTTTTTTTAATTTTTTAACGTTTATTTATTTTTGAGACAGAGAGAGACAGGGCATGAACGAGGGAGGGGCAGAGAGAGAAGGAGACACAGAATCGGAAGCAGGCTCCAGGCACTGAGTCATCAGCCCAGAGCCCGAAGGCGGGGTGGAACTCACGGACCGCGAGATCGTGACCTGAGCTGAAGTCGGACACTTATCCCACTGAGCCACCCAGGCACCCCATCTAATATTTCTGATCAAATTCAGTAACTCTTGCATAGTTTCATTTTTTAAAAGAAAATCTAAGTTTTCTCTCCTTTTTAAACTGAATACATCTATATTCCTAACCTTGAATGAAATCAAACTCAATCAAGTTTACTTCCTCTCCTCTCCTGTACATTGCTATATACTTTTCTCTGGGCTCATGGTTTAAGAACTTAATCATAGTTTCAAGAACTATGCATTTGACAAAGGGTACAAACTTCCAGCTCTAGGATGAGTAAGTTCTAGAGATCTCATATTCAACATGGAGACTGTAGTTAATTACATTTTATTATATACTTGAAAGTTGCAAATGATATCAGCATCATGGCTGCATAATATGTCCTTGTTTTTGCCTCACTCAACAACTAAAATCTAACATCCAGCCACGAACAAAAGTGCCTCTGTGGAAGTTGAGGCATTCAGTATCATATGCCAAGGGACCCTGGCAGAGTCTATGCATCCCTCGGGTAATAGGCAAATAGATATTGGTAGCAGCTGTGGACCCTCCTGTAATTTGTGAACATGCTCCAGCCCCTTTTGGCTATGGTCTGGGAGCACCTGGAGGATACTAACTTAAGCAGTTACCCATGGACAAGCCTTTGTGAACATTGAGATTTCTAGAGAGGTTAAGTTCTGTCTTTCTTTATATATATATTTATTTATGTATTTATATATGTGTGTATATATTTATTTATATATTTATGTATTTATATACATATGTATTCATGTATTTATTTATATATTTATGTATTTAATATATATATTAAATATTTATATTTATTTTTACTTTGCCTGCATTAACCCCTTCCCCAAGGCAGCACAGTTTAGAGCAAAGCAAGACTTTGTGGGCCCTTGATTTCTCATGCAGTGGGAAAGGAGAGTGAGTTGAATGTGTACCTGGTGTCCTCATCTGTACTGGATACTGCCAAAGAGACTAATTTCTACAATACTAAATCCCAAGTTTCATGACTGGGAGGAAAGAGCTAGGGAGAGCAGCAGATAAGATCTCAACCACATTAAAGTGATGTGGTTCTTGTATTTTCTAATAGGAAGTGTCTGGGAATTGAGTCTCTGGGAAAGCCTCACTTGTCGATTCCCCATGTGACCTGTGGGTTTACCCAATGCATTTTGTACCTCATCCACATCTCCCTGTACTATATGACTGCCTCAAACTCCCAGACAGAAGATGAAAAAGTTCTAAGGATCTAATGCATAGCATGGCGATTATGGTTAACATTGTATTGTATACCTGAAAGTTGATTAGAGAGAAATCTTAAATGTACACACCACAGAAAAGAAATGGTAAAGCTAATGCTATGGGTGGTAATCATTTTGCCAGTGTAAATATCAAACAAAACATCGTATACCTTAAAGTTACACAATGTTATATGTCAATTATACTAATAAAGCTGGAAAAATGAAGCTGCTAAGAGAGCAGATCTCAAATATTCTTAACACACAAAATGATAGATGTGTTAACTAACCTTATTGTGGTAATCATTTCATATATATATCAAATCATCATTTTGTCCACCTTAAGTTTCCTCAATGTTATGTCAGTTATATCTCAATAAAACTGGGAAAAAACCTGTACATTTGAAAATAAATCTCATTACCCAGAGCTAATCATTATGAAAAAATCTTAAACGTGTTTTTGCAGAATTTTTCTAATGCAATTAAATAAATAAAAATACAAACAACATTTTAAAAATGTGTTATTAAAATTGGATGAAACTATGTTTAATGTTTTAATGTACTTTTTCCCTTTAAAATGTATAGTACACATACTTCAAGTTAATAAATATAGAGTCTTCCTCATTATTTTATATATCTTCATAACATCCCTTAGCAGAGACAAGTTATTATTCATTTAGCCAAATCTCTATTGTTGATTATTTAGATAGTCACCTATATTGGAAATCATAAACAATTATTTAGTAGACATTCTGATCTCTATCATGTACTTTTGCTAAATAATTTGTTAGTATGACTTTCTAAATGTTAAATTGCTGAAAGTTTGTGGGGTCTGTGATACATGTTGCCAAAAATGCATGAAAGTACCTATTTTTCCAGGTGCTTGATAACACTAGATATTCTTTTAATTTTTGTATATCTCAAGGGAGGTGCTGATATCTGATTTTTCTTTTAATTTTCATTCCCTTAATTTACAATTTGATATTGAGATTTAATTTTCCTTCTTTTAGATATTCCTAAAATGGTGGTTTAACACTAAGATTTATTATTTTATAAATGTATAGGTTGAAAGGCAGACACAGGTCTTTCTGAAGTAATATCACAATGTTGGCAGGACTACCTTCCCTTCTGGATGCTCTTAGGAAGAATCCATTTCCACTATTTATAGCTTCTAGAGCCTGCCTGCATTCCCTTGCTTGTGACCTTCTCTTTCTATCCTTAAAACCAGAAACAGTGGGTCAAGTCCTCTTGTGGCACCTCTTTGACACACTTTCTTCTACTTTTAAGTTATGTTTTTTTATTGTTTTTTTATTTTATTATATATATATTATTCTAGAGAGAGAGCAGGTGAGGGGGTAGAGAGAGAGAAAAAGAGAAACAGAGAGAGTGAATCTTAAACAGGCTCCATGCTCAGCTCAGAGCCCGATGCGGGGCTTGATTCCACGACCCTGAGATCATGACCTGAGCCAAAACCAAGAGTTGGACACTCAACCAACTGAGCTACCCAGGTGCCCCAAGATTTTTATTTTAATTCCAGTAGAGTTAACATACAGTGCTATATTTGTTTCAGGTGTACAGTGATTTCACAATTCTATGCATCACACAGTGCTCATCATGGTAAATGTACTCTTTAATTATTATCAACCATTTCACCCATCCCCTCTGGTAACCATCAGTTTGTTCTCTGTGGTTAAAAGTCTGTTTCTTCTTTTGTCTCTCTCTGTCTCTTTTTTTAAATTTTTTCTTTGCTCATTTGTTTTGTTTCTTAAATTCCACACATGAGTGAAATCATATGGTGCTTGTTTTTCTCTGACCTATTTCACTTAGCATCATACTCTCTAGCTCCATCCATGTTGTTGCAAATGGCAAGATTTCATTCCTTTTTATGGCTGAATATCACATACACACACACACACACACACACATCATATCTTCTTTATCCATTCATCTACATGTGGAAACTTGAGATGCTTCCATAATTTGGTTATTATAAATAATGCTGCTATAAACATAAGACTGCATGTATTACTTTGAATTAGTGCTTTTGTATTTTGGGAGTAAATAACAAGTAGAATGATTACTGGATCATAGGGTAGTTCTACTTTTAGCTTCTTGAGGAACATCTATACTGCTTTCCAGAGTGGCTGCACCAGTTTGCATTCCAACAGTGAAAGAGGGTTCCTTTTTCTCCACTTCTTCACAAGTACTTGAAGTTTCTTGTGTTTTTGATTTTAGCTATCCTGACATATGTGAAATGGTGTCTCATTGTAGTTTTGATCTGCATTTCCCTAATGATGAATGATGTTGAGCATCTTTTCATATGTCTGTTGGCTATCTCTATGTCTTCTTTGGAGAAATGTCTGTTCATGTGTTCTGCCCATTTCTTATTGGATTATATGATTTTGGGGTGTTAAAATTTCTCTATTTGCAGATGACTTGACACTACAACTGATGAATGAATTCAGTAAAGTTGAAGGATACAAAATCAATGTATAGAATTCTATGGTATGTTCATACACTAATAATGGAAGAATAAAGAGAAATTAAGAAACCAATCCCATTTACAATTGCACCAAAAATAAAAAAAAATACCTAGGAATATACCTAACCAAAGAAATCAAAAACCTGTACTCTGAAAACTATAAACACTGATGACAGAAATTGAAGACTACTCAAAGAAATGGAAAAACTTTCCATGCCTATGGGTTAGAAGAACAAATATTGTTAAAATTTCTATACTACCCAAAGCGATCTACATATTTAATGCAATCCTTATCAAAATACCAGCAACATTTTTCACAGAACTAGAACAAATAATCCTAAAATTTGTATGGACACAAAAGATTCTGAATAGCCAAAGCAATCTTAAAAAGAAAAAAACTGGAGGTATCAAAATTTGACTTCAACTTATATTACAAACCTGTAGTAATTGAAACAGTGTGGTCCTGGCACAAAAACAGACACATAAGTCAATAGAACAGAAGAGAAAACCCAGAAATAAACCCAAAGTTGTATGGTGAATTAATTGTCAACAAAGAAGGAAAGAATATACCATGGGAAAAAGACAGTCTCTTCAGCAAATGGTATTGGGAAAACTGGACACTTACATGCAAAAGAATGAAACTTGTTCCACTTTTTAGAACTCATATTGTTATATTGGGCCCACCCAATTCAGGATCATCTTCCCATCTGAAGAATATGTCCTTAATTGCATCTGAAAAGTCCCTTTCTCCATGAAATGCAATATACTTACAGGTTCTGGGGTTTTGTGATCTTTGGGAAGCCACTATTCTCCCTATCACAACCCCTTTTTATTTTAATAGAGATTTCATCTGATATCAAAACTTTATATCAGTGTATTTCTGATGAACAATCACTCCTCACCCTTCTGACCAGTGACCAAAAATCATTCCTATATCTGCAGAGAAGACATCACAGCATAAAGTCTAAGCATGGAGACCATGTAGCCACATACCCTAGACTCAGCTCCAGCAACAGCTTTTCTGAACTGTGGTGCATTGGACAAGTGTCTTACTTCATTAAGCCTCAACCTTAAAGTTGGAAATATTCTAGAACTTACATCCTATTTTTTGACGTTAACTCATGTCAAATACTTGGCATGCCCTAGGAACTCAAATAATTTGTATCATAAGGAATATTTATTTAACAAATAGAAATATTTTCTATAACTAGTAAGTGTTAGATACTGTTCTCAGTAATTGAAATATATCATGAATGAATGAAACACGAAAAAGCACTGTCTCAGAGCCTGTATACTAGTGATGAGTGTGGGCATGGGTGAGACAATAAATAATAAACATAACAGGTAAGTTATACAGTGTTATGAATTAACTTGTGTCTCCCCCAAAATTTACATGATGAAATACTAACCTCTTTTACCTCATCTATCTAAATATAGACACTGTACTTAGAGATAGGATAATCAAATTAAAATTGGATCATTAGTGTGGGTCCTATTCCAAACAGCTGTCCTTATAAGAAATTTAGATACAGGCACATATAGAAGGAAAACTATGTAAAGATACAGGAAAAAGATGGCCATCCATGAGCCACAGAGAGAGGCTTACTCTATAGTCTTCAGAAGGAACCAACCCTGCTCACAACTTTAATCTTTGACTTGTAGCCTCTGGAACTATGAGACAATAAATTTCTGTTATATAAACCACCTAGCCTATTGTATTTTGTTATGACAACTCTAACAACTAATACATATAATATGTTAGAAACTGATGAATGCTTTGGGAAAAAATGGAACCAGGTAAGGAATTTGGTGGGTATGTAGGAATACACATCTCAAGTCTAAATAGAAAAGTAACTTTTGACTGGTTATTGCCCTCTGTTTTCAAGGAGGGTATAATGCCACTTGAGAGGAATTCTACCAGTATGTCATCCCTTTGATTACTTTTTCCAAGTGGGCTTGACCTGACCAACTGGAGCAATTATTTCTCTATTTTTCTTACCTAATTAGTAATAGGTATTCATCATAGGCAGTATATCAACAATTACAACTTATGAATGGCTGTTTTTAAAAGTTGTCAACAGTTTGGAATATGAAATAATTTCCTCCTAGAAACACCATGTATTTCTGTGACTAAACACTCCCTCAGCAATCAATATCATGATTGAGTAAATTTGTTTTCCTAATTTTATTTTTTTAAATTTTTTTATTAAAAAATGTCTATTTATTTTGAGAGAGAGAGAAAAAAGAGCAGGCAGGGGAGGGGCAGAGAGAGACAGAGAATCTCAAGCAGGCTTTGCACTGTCAGTGTGGAGTCTGATGTGGGGCTCAATCTCATGAACTGAACTGAAATCAAGAGTCAGAAGCATAACCAACTGAGCCACCCAGGTGCTTCTGTTTTCCTAATTTTATATTAATCTCTGTGAAGATCCTAATATGGTTAGTTAACTAATGACAATCACTACCTTGCAGTTATGATATGATCTTTGGTTCTTTATTCCATATTTATCTATAATTTTTGGGAGGGGCAGTATTGTGATGAACACAAATGCTCCTGAATCCCACCATCTTTCTGTGGTAATTTACGTCAAGTGTCCACCACAAGTATTATGCCAGCAGTTTCTAATTTAAAATCTTTGCTTTTTCTTTGTTTGTAAGGTGGCTGAAATATTAAACTTTTACTTGGAAACAAAATTGTAAGTATCAGAATCTAAGGCTAGTTTGAGAAAATAGTTTTTACGCATGTGAATCCTAAGATATTCTGACAATATTAACTAGATCAATTATTCTGCAACGTTGTGAGGATCAATCAAAATCCTTTGTGTGAACAAGCTTCATTAAAATTATTATTCATATGCATGCCCTGAGTTCAGTCCCTGGAAACCTGGGCTAGAGGCATTAAGAGAGAGATAATTTTCTTCTACCAACATAATCCTTTGAGTAACTCAAAATGGTAGAAACATACAGTCAAAGAATGTCTGGTTTGAATGAGATAAATTACCATGACAAAGCTTTAATTTCCTTAATTTCTCAGTGGTCACTGGTGATGGTGAATGTGTAGGGAATCCTGACTAATGTATAACTCAAACTCAGATTTAAAAAAGTCAGTGAAAACAGAGAGCTCCCTTCATTCTAAGGTAGACATTCCTTTTTTGAAGAGCTCTTTTTTCCCCTACACTTTTCTTTTGATAGGTTTACATTAGAAGATTTACAAAAACCTTGAGAAGATAATACAGAGAGTTTCCTTAAAACCTCCTACTCAGTTATAACATTTTACACTACCATGGTACACTTGTTAAATTAAACTGAAGTTCATAATTTATTCAGATCACCTTAATTTTTACCTCAAGTCCTTTTTCTGTTCCAAGATTTCATATAATATATCACATGAAATTTAGTTCTTGTGTATCTGTAGGTTCCTACTGGTTATGGCAGTTTCTCAGATTTTCATTTTCAATGACTTTGAGAGTTTTGAAAAGTATATAAGATTGGAATATGGGTTATTGGGAAGAAAACCACAGAGTGAAAGTGTTCTTTTCATCACATTTTATCAAGAATACAAACTCCCAATATGATTTATGACTCCTGATGTTGACTTTGATCACCTACCTGGCTGAAGTATTGTTTGCTAGGTAAATCTGCACCAAAACCTTTTTCCTCTTCTTTTCATTCTGTATTTTTTGGAAGGAAGTACTATGTTCAATCCACACCAAAGGAGTGGCTAGTCATGCTAATTTCATTAAAAGTGGAGTTTTATATAAATTATTTGGAACAATTCTTCATCCATTCAATAACATATTTCATCATTTATTCATATATATCAGAATGGATCGCAGATGTTTATTTTATACTTTGGACTATGATCCAGTGATCCTTTATTTATTGTTTAATTAGTTGTTCAAAATTTTCCAGCTTTGGCCATGAGACCTCTCTCACCAATGTGGTTTCTTTAGTTTTTTCTTTTTTCTTCTGTTGTTCTCTTAATTTTTTTTTCTTTTTTTTTTTCCTGCCTCCCTTCCTTAGCACTTTCTTGTTTTCTGGCACTAGAGGAAGCTCTCCAGGATCATCTTCTACATATTCAGCCCCAATAATGTGAATCAGCCATTTCCCCCAAAGAGTCCTGGTTCCTTTCATTGGATAATGGTATTGGAACCCCAAATTTTGAGGCTAGATGTACTTTTTGCTATTGAATTATCATTTCTTTTAAACGCTCTCAGCTGATAGCACATAAATATATGTGCATATTCTAACCCCTGTATATACACACATTTCTAAATATTTCTATGTATAACCATCTATCTGTATTATGCTAAAAATGAGTTCATACTGATTATGAAACTCTAATCCACTACCATCTGGATCCTCCTGCTTATTTGCAAATTCCCATGCCAGCAATGAGAAGAAGCCTAGCTTCCAATATGTATCAAACCTTTAGTTGCTCAATACCAGTATGCATGCAGAGCAGTATCAGAATTATTAACTGGTGCCTCATGGGAAACCATTTTATCTGCTAGATCATAATAGTACTTATGCACAGTTTCTTTTGTCTTTAGTCGTATAGAATACATTTAGTTAGGTTATCATCATTTCCCCAGTGAAAATTTCCTTCGGTGCAATTGTTTCCTATATTTGCAATATAATTACATTCTTTTGTTACAGTCTATTTTATACTGGAGTCTCTCAACTTCCTAAATTACATATATATATACATATATATATATATATATATATACATTATATATATATGTATTATGTATATATATATGTATTATGTATATATATATATATGTATATGTATAAATATATATTAATATATATTAATTGTTTGCTCTAGCTCTGTGAAGAATGCTGGTGTTATGTTTTTTTAATATATATTTATTTACTTTTGAGAGAGAGAGAGAGAGCACAAGCAGGGGAGGGGCAGAGAGAGAGGGAGACACAAAATCAGAAGCAGGCTCCAGGCTCTGAGCTGTCAGCACAGAGCCTGATGTGGCACTTGAACTTGTATACCGTGAGATCACGACCTGAGCCAAATCAGATGCTTAACCGACTGAGCCACCCAGGCGCCCTAAGAATGCTGGTGTTATTTTTATAGGAATTGCATTAAATGTATATATTGCTTTGGGTAGTATAGACATTTTAACACTATTTGTTCTTCTAACCCATGAACATGGAATGTCTTTCCATTTCTTTGTGTAGTCTTCAATTTGTTTCAATTTTTGATTTAAACTTTGTAAAAGGTGTAGTTCTATTTCTTGTATTTTTTGGGGATGTGAGGGGAGGGCATATGTACAGTCAACTTCCCCATCATCACAGATGAAAAGATTATTCTTTCTTCATGGAATTGCCTTTCCTCCTATGTTATAGATCAGTTGATTATTTTGTGTGAGTTTATTTCTGGGCACTATTATGTTCCATTAACTTATGTGTCTCATCTTTTACCGGTACCATGCTATGTTGATTGTTGTAGCTCTATAAACAGATAGAGCTTTGAGATCAGTGAGTGAGAGTCCTCAATCTTTATTCTTCTTTAGTACTGTTTACAATTCTAGGTCTTTTTTTCTTTTTCATATACATTTCAGAATGATTATTTCAATATCCAGAAAAGAACTTGTCCAGGTATAAATTGGAATTGCTTTAGTTTATAGGTCAATTTGGAAAGAATTGATATCTTGACAATATCGGATTTCCCATAGCATGAACACGGAACATCTTTCCATTTATTTAGAATTTTTCACTTTCTTCATCTGATTTTTATAAATTAATCATATAAATATTATAGATATTTTATAGACTGCATGCCTACTTAATTTTTTTGGTGTTAATGTAAGTTATATTGTGTTTTTAATTTCAAATTTCAATTGATCGTTACTGGTACATAGGAAAACAATCGTCTTTTATATATTAACCTTATATCTCACAACCATGATGTAATTCCTTATTAATTATAGGACTTTTTTTTTCATTTTTGAGATTTTCTCCATAGATGATGCTGTCATCTGTGAACAAATATATTTTTATTTCTTCCTTCCCCTTGTCATTCTATTATTATTTTTTGTCTTATTGTACTAGACATGACCTCCAGAACAATTTAAAATAAAAAGGTGAAGTGACATTCTTGCCTTATTCATGATCATAGAGAAAGGATCCGATCTCTTACCATTAAGGATATTAGCTCTAAGTATTTTATACTTCAGGGAGTTCCCCTCTATTCCTAGTCTTCAGAGATATTTTGTTATGAATGACCATTAGATTTAAAAAAAAATTAATGTTTATTTTTGAGAGCGAGAGAGAAAGAGAGAGCATGCGCAAGTTGGGGGAGGGGCAGAGAGAGGAGGAGACACAGAATCTGAAGCAGGCTCCAGGCTCTGAGCTGTCAGCACAGAACCGGAAGAAGGGCTCAAACTCAGAAGCCTTAAGATCATGACCTGAGCCGAAATCAGACGCTTAACTGATGGAGCCACCCAGGTGTCCCCCATTGGATTTTATCAGAGGTTTTTATGCTCAATTTATATAATCATAGGATTATTCTTCTTTAACTTGTTAAAGAGTTAGATTACATCAGTTGATTTTCAAATGTTGAACCAGCCTTGGATATCAGGAATAAACTTTACTTGTTCATGGTGTATAAATCTTTATATACATTGGATTTGATTTGCTAGCAATTTTTACAGTTTACATCTAAATTTATGAGATATTGGTTTGTAGTAGCTTTTTTTTATTACAATGCTATTTTTTTGTTATATTTTGATAATGCCGACTTTATTGAATGAGATTGGAAATGTTCTGTTTCTATTTTCTAGAAGAGATTGTTAAGAATTGATATTTCTTTCATAAATGTTGGATAGAATTCCCAGTAAATATATATGGGTCTAGTGCTTTGGTTTTAAAAGAAAATGTTGGTTTAATTTAATTAATAAACACAAGTCTTTTCAGATGATGTATTTCTTGCTGTGAAAAGTACTGGTAGTTTGTGTCTTTCAAAATATTGATCTATTTAATCTAATTTATCATATTTGTGAGAGCAAAATTCTTCATATTGTTTCCATATATCTTTTAATGTAAATGATATCAGTAGTGATGACCCATCCTTCCTTTCTGTTATTGATAATTTATGTCCTCTACCTGTTTTTTGTTGTTAGCATAGCTAAAATTTTATAAATTTTATTTATATTTGAAAGAACCAGCTTTTGGGTTTGTTGGTTATCTATTACTTTCCTGTTTTCAATTTAACTGACTTCTAATCCAATTTTTGTTATTTATTCTATTTTGCTTATTTTAACTTTAAATTGTTCTCCTCTAGTTTCCTAAGATGAAAATTAAGAATATTTATTTTAGCTATTCTCTTCTCTTCTAATATATTCATTTAATAGTATGAAATTTCCTGTAAACACTGTTTTTGTTGAATTTCACAAAGTTTAAGTTGCATTTTCATTTTAATTTAATTAAAAACAATAATATGCACATATAAATACATATATACATACATGCCTATGTATACACACATACTTATACACACTATATATGTAAACATATCTATAAAATATATAAATATAAATATGACTAATTTTCATAATATATAATATACATTTATAAATGTAAATATATTTGAGATATTTCTTTTTGACTAATGAATTATTTAGAGATGGGTTAATTTCCTATATATTTGTGTATTTTCCAGCTATCTACTTATTTACAGCTTAATTCTATTATGTTTAGGGGACATATTTGAGTGATTTCTATTCTTTTAAATTTTATTGTGTTTTGGGCACCTGGGTGGCTCATTCGGTTAAGTGTCTGACTTCAGCTCATGTTTACTTCAGCTCAGGTCATGATCTCAGGGTTCATGAGTTTGAGTCCTGCGTGGGGCTCTTGTGCTGACAGCACAGAGCCTAGAGCCTGCTTTGGATTCTGGGTCTCCCTCTGTCTGCCCCTTCCTTACTCACTCTCTCTCTCTTTCTCTCTCTCTCTCCCCCTCTCCTTCAAAAATAAAAATAATCATTAAAAATATTAAATTTTGGGGTACCTGGGTGGTTCAGTCAGTTAAGCAACTGACTTCAGCTCAGGTCATGATCTCATGGTTCGTGAGTTTGAGCCCCATGTCAGGCTCTGTGCTGACTGCTTGGAGCCCGGAGCCTGCTTCAGATTCTGTCTCGCTCTCTCTCTGCTCCTCCCCTGCTCACACTGTGTCTCTCTCTCTCTTAAAAATAAATAAACATTAAATTTTTTTTTAATTTAAAATTTTATTGTATGTATTTTTGTCATTCTGAGTGATCTATCTTGGGAAATGTTCCCTGTGAGCTTGAGGCGAAGTGTTTTATGCTATTGCTAGATGAAATTTTATAAATGTCAATTAGATCAAGTTGGTTAGATTAAGTAGTGTTCAGATCAATTATATTCTTACTATTTTTCTGCAAGCTTGAACTATTACTGAAAGAGGATGATGACTTTCTCAAACTATGTCTCTACAACTTTTACACATTCTTTTTTTCTTTTATTTCCTTCCTTCCTCCCTCCCTTCTTTCTTTCTTTCTTTCCTTCTTTCTTTCTTTCTTTCTTTCTTTCTTTCTTCTTTCTTTCTTTCTTCTTTCTTTCTTTCACAGCAGACATTCGTTTGTTGTTTGTGTCTTTGGTGTTATATTCAAAGAATTATTTCTTTATCCAGTGTCATGAAACTTTTGCCCTATCTTGTCTTCTGAGAATTTGAATTTTAGGTCTTATAATAGGCTTTTGATCCATTTTGAGATAATTTTTGTATGAGGTCTAAACTAGTTCTTTTGCATGTAGATATCCATTTTTCCTAGCACTATTTATGTAAATGATTGTGTTTTCCCCCATTTAATGGTCTTGTCACCCTTGTCAAAAAAATATTTGACAAACTATGTGAGAGTGTATTTCTGGCCTCTCTCTATTTTACCCCTTTGATCTATATGTCTTTATGTCAGTATCACCCAATTTTGATTATTGTAGCTTTGTTGTAAGTTTTGAAATCGGGAAGTATGAGTACTCCATCTTTGTTCCTCTTTTTCAAGAATTTTTTTTTTAACCATTAGGGATCCTTTGAGATTCCAAATTAATTTTAAGATTTTTTTTTTTATTTCTGAAAAAAGTATAACTGGGATTTTGAAAAGGATGCTCTGACTCTGTAATTCATCTCTAGTAGTATTGACATCTTAACAATATTAAGTCTCCCAGAACATGGGATATGGTTTCATTTATTTAGGTCTTTTAAAATTTCCTTCTGCAATTAATTAATTAATTAATTAGATAAATAAATAAATAAATAAATAAATAAATATTTCCTTGAGCGATACTTTGTAATTTTTATTATACAAGTCTTTTATTTCACTGGTTAAGTCCTGATTTATTCTTTTTGATACCACTGTAAATAATTTTTTTTGTAATTTCACTATCAGATTGTTTGTAATTAGTGTTTGTAAATGTGCCTGATTTTACGCATTGATTTTATATCCTGACACTTTGTTAAATTAACTTAGTAACTCTAATACTGTTGTTGTTGTTGTTGCTATTGCTGTTTAAAATCATTAGTATTTTCTACATGTAAGATTATATTATGTGTGAACAGAGATGGTTTTATTTCTTCCTTTCCAACTTGGATGCCTTTTATTGCTTTTTCATGACTAATTATTCTGACTAGAACTTCAAGTATTATGTTGAAGAGAAGTGGTGGAAGTGGCATTTTTTTCTTGTTTCTGATCTCACAAGAAATTCTTCCAGTCTTTTTTTTCCCCCCAAATTTATTTATTTTTAAGAGAGAGAGAGACAGAAAACGAGAAAGGCAGAGAGAGAGGAAGACACAGAATCTGCACAACAGGCTCCAAGCTCTGAGCAGTCAGCACAGAGCCTGATGTGGGGCTCGAACTCACAAACTGTGAGATTGAGACCTGAGCTAAAGTCAGACACTTAACTGTCTGAGCCACCCAGGCACCCCGAAATTCTTTCAGTCTTTACCACTGAGTATAATGTTTGCTGTTTGGGCTTTTTTCATATGGATTTTATTATGTTGAGATAGTTTCTTTCTATCCCTAGTTTTTGTTTGTTTGTTTGTTTTTATTTCTTAGTGTTTTTATCACGAAAAGCTGTTGAATTTTGTCAAATGCTTTTTCTGCATCAAATAACATTTTTCTTGTGTATTTTCCCTTTATTCTCTTAATGTGGTACATTGCATTGATTGATTTTCAGATGCAGAACCATCCTTGCATTCCAGAAATAAATGTTACTTGGTCATGGCATATAAATCTTTTAATATGCTGCTAAATTCAGTTTGCTAGTATTTTTGAGAGTTTTAAAACCAATTTTCATGAGGTATATTGGTCTATAGTTTTCTTGCAGTGTCTTTTTCTGGCTTTGGTATCAATGTAATGCTAACTTCATAGAATAAGTTAAGACATGTTCCCTTCTCATTTTTTTTTTTTTTTTTGGCAAAGTTTGAAAAGAGTTAGTATTAATTCTTCTTCAAATTTTGGTAGAATTCACCAATGAAATCCATCATCAGGGTGTTTCTCTGTCAGGATTTTCTGATTACTGAGTCAATCTTCTTACCAGTTATAGGTCTATTCAGATTTTTAAATTTCTTTATAATAAGTCTTGTAGGTTTTGTATTTCTAGAAATTTGTTTATTTCATCTAGGTTATACAGATTTTGGCATACAGTTTTGTTGTTGTTATTGTTGTTGTTGTTCTTTGTAGTACTGTTTTATAATCCATTTTATTTCTGTGGAATTAGTAATTCCCTCATTTTCATTTCTCATTTTAGTGATCTGAGTCTTCTTGCTTGTTTTCTTAGTTCATCTAGCTAAATGTTTGCCAATTTTGTTTATCTTTTCAAAAAGCCAACTTTTGTTTCCATTGATTTTCTCTATTGTTTTTCAATTTATCTCTGCCCTAATCTCTATGTCTTAGCTTTTGCTAGATTTGGATTTAATTTCTTGTTTTTCTGGTATCTTAAATTGTAAAATTAAGTTGTGGACTTGAAATCACTCTTGTGTGTGTATGTGTTTAATGTTTGTTTATCTATCTTGAGATAGCATGTGCGTGCATGTGTGTTCATGTGGGGAATGGGGGAGAGAGACACAGAGAGAGAATCCCAAGCAGGCTCCCTGCTGTTAGCACAGAGCCCAATGCAGGGCTCCATCCAACAAATTGTGATATTGTGACCTGAGCAGAAATCAAGAGTCTGACACTTAACCAACTGAGCCACCCAGGTGCCCCAATTTTTCTTATTTTTTAATTTAAATGTTTGCATGTATAAATTTCTCTCTTAGCACTACTTTTGCACCATCAGTTTTGGTATGTTGTGTTTCTATTTTTATTTCTTTCAAGATTTTTTTTTTCCACTTTTGAATTCTTTGACACATCGGTTGTTTCAGAGTGTTAATTTTCAGAAATTTGTGAACTTCCCAGTGTTTTTTTTTCCTGTGATTGATTCTAACATTATCCCACTATTGTTGGAAAAGATTCTTTGTAAGATATCTGTCTTTTAATATTCATTGTTAGTTTGTATGCTAACATATGTTTCATCCTAGAAAATGTCTCCTGTAAGGAGAATGAAGTAGAAAGTTCTGAATATAAATATTAGATCAAGTTGGCTTATTGTGTTGTGTAAGTCTTCTATTCTTTTACTTATGTCTCATTCTATCCATTATTAAGAGTAGGGTATTGAAGTCTCCAACTGTTATTATAGAACTATTTTTCCCCTCCCTTCATATTTTTTAAGGTATGCTCCATGCCCATCATGGGGCTTGAACTCATGACCCTGAGATCAAGAGTCTCATGCCTTACCAACTGAGTCAGTCAAGTACTGCTTTACTTCATATTTTTATGGTCTGTCATAATATGTGTAAATGTTAATGGCTGTTATATATTCTTGGTATAATAAGCTTTTTGTAATATATTTTTGTCTACCATAACTTATTCTGATTTAAAGTCTATTTTGTCTGATATTAGTACAGCCACTCGCTGTCTTTTTGGTATTATTTCATGAAATACATTTTTTCATACCTTCACTGTCAATCTATTTGTATCATGGATCTAAAAGCAAGTCGCTTATAGATAGCATTTAGTTGGATCTTATATTTTTTTAAATCTACTTTGCCATTTTCTGTCTTCTGATTGTAGTTTAATGCATTTACATTTAAAGTAATTATTGATAAAAGGGACTTTTGTCACTTTGCTATTTGTTTTATATATACCTTATAACATTTCTTGTCCCTCATTTCCTGCCTTTCTGTTGTCTTCTGCAATTAGTTGAAAATGTTTAAATGAAATGTTTAAATTCCTTTCTCATTTTCTCTTGTAAATATTTTATTTTTTAAATTTAATTTTATTTATTTTGAGAGAGAGAGAGAGAGCATGTGAGGGAAGGGCAGAGAGAGAGGGATAAAGAGAGAATCCCAAGCAGGCTCTGCACTGATCTCACAAACCATGAGATCGTGACCTGAGCCAAGATCAAGAGTTGTACACTTAAGCGGTTCTTGGGTGGCTCAGTCTGACTTCAGCTCTGGTCATGATCTAACTATTCATGAGTTTGAGCTCTGCACTGGGCTCTGTGCTGACAGGTCAGAGCCTGACGCCTGCTTCAGATTCTGTGTCTTCCTCTGTCTCTCCCTCTCTCTCTCTGCCCTGCACCCACTCACTCTCTGTCACCCTCTCAAAAATTAATAAACATTAAAAAAAATAGTTGTACACTTAATGGACTGAGCCACCCAGGAGCCCCTTCTTTTGTGTATATTTTAAAACTATTTTCTCTGTGTTTATTATAAAGTTATAAGATTCTGATTTGAATTTTATTGGATTAACTTCAAAACCATATAAAACCTCTCTTCCTTTGCAGCGTTGTCCCTTCTTCTTTTGATTTTTGGTGTCACAAGGTTACATATTTATAATTGTATATACAAAAATATAAATAATTCTTTTAAATGCATTAGTCCCTTAAGTAGAAAACAAAATATTGAGTTACAAACCACAGTTAAAAAATAATTGGTTTTAGACTAATAATTTTAAAAATTATATCTAATTTTTTTTTAAAATAGAGGATTGAAAGTACAATTATCTTGATGAACACTGAGAAATTTATAGAATTGTTGAATCATTATATTGTGCACCCGAAACTAATATAATGCTGTATGTCAATTATACTTCAATAAAAAATAACAAATAAATAAAGTGCATGGAAATCATAAAAAAGTTATTAATCCCTTAATCATGTAGAAAATAAAACGTGGAATTACAACCTATTGTTACAATAATGCTAGTGTTCATAATTGCCCATGTGTTCGCCATTATTGAGATATTTATGTCTTCATATGGCTTTAAATTACTGTCCAGTGTCCTTTCATCCTTCAGGGAACCCTGGAGCATTTTTTCCAGGGCAGTTCTAATGGTTATGAGCGCTCTCAGTTTTTAACTAGGAATGCCTTAACTTGTTTCTCATTTTTCAAGAACAGTTTTTCTGTATGTAAGATTCTTCGTTGACAGTATTTTTCCTTTAGCACTTTGACTTTATCAGCATACTGATTTCTGGTTTCTAAAGTTTCTAATGAGAAAATCTGCTGATAATCTTGAGGACCATTTGTATGTAACAAGTCACTTGTCTCCTATTACATTAAAAGCTCTCTCTTTGTCTTTCAAAAGTTTCAGTATGATGTGTCTCAGTGGGTCTTTGAGCTCATCTTATGTGGAATTTGCTGAGTTTTTTTGGATGTCCATATTCATGTATTTCATCAAATTTTAGAAGATTTCAGGCATTCTTTCTTCATATAATCTCTTTGTCTCTTTCTGTCTTTACAGGATGCCTAAAATATCTATGTTGATCTACTTGGTGGTATCCCACAAATCCCTTAGGCTATGTTCATTTTCCCTCAATCTTCTTTGTTTCTTTTCCTCAGTCTCAATAATTTACATTGCCCTATCTTCATATTCACTATATTTTTCTTTTTCCTGCTCCTATCTGTCTCTACATCCCTCTGGTTAATTTTTCATCTCAGTTTTTGTGCATTTCAGTTCCAGAATTTCTTCTTGGTTTCATTTTAGGTTTTTCATTCTTTTTTTGATATTTTCATTTTAGTCATGCATTATTTTATTGACTCTCTCCACATCTTTCTTTAGGCATTTTTAAATCAATTGTTTTCAAGTTTTTGTCTAGTATATCTTCCATCAATCTTTTTTCAGCAAGAGCTTGTTAATTTTTTTCCTTATGAGCCCATACTTTCCTGTTTGGATGCTTTGTGATTTGTTGTCGTTATTGTTGAAACCTGAGCATTTGCATTTAATAATATCATTACTGTAAAAATTAGATCTTCCCCCTTCTTACAAATTTCCTATTTACTCTTATTATTTTGATTTTTTTTTTAGGCTGTTTCTGTGGTAAGGATCCTGTTGAGTGTAAGTTGTAGGTCCTCTCATGTCTTTCTGAGCTGTTTTTTGGGTAGGCATACTTTCTAATTTCTTCTGTATATGCAGTTGTTTTTGAATGTCCTACACTTTAATGTACAACTCCTAGTGAGGAAAAAAGATAAAAATGAAAGGGGACAGGGGAAAGACACCAGATCTTTAAGCCACCTTTAGTCACTTCAACTTGAGAGGGAAGGGCTTTGCCACAATGGGGGTAGGGACAGCAATGGCCACTTGCCTCTTTTTTTGTACCTCTATAATCAGAAGCAGCAATCAGTGCTCAGAGCACAGATCCCTACTGCTCAGAGGACAGGGTCCTTTCTTTATTTTTGTTTTTTGAATTTTTTAAATGTTTGTTTATTTTTGAGAGACAGAGACAGATAGACTGCAAGTGGAGGAGGGGCAGAGAGACAGGGAGGCACAGAATCCGAAGCAGGCTCCAGGCTCTGAGCTGTCAGCACAGAGCCCTATGCGGGACTCAAATTCACAAGCCATGAGATCATGGCCTGAGCCAAAGTTGGACACTTAACCAACTCAGCCACCCAGGCACCCTATACAGCATCCTTTTTTGTTGTTGTTCATCCTCATTCTTGCAAGCGGTGCAAGCGCAAGCTTCACCAGGAACACAGGCATAGTTTCTTGCCATGCAGCTGAGAGGTTGAAATCGGTAGCTGCTACTGTGCTAAGAAGTGAAATTGACTGAAAAGTAACTGCAATTTACTTCCAACCCTTCCACCAGAAGTAGTTAGCCTTCAATAAACTCCAGAATTCCAAAATAATTACATCAGATGGATTCTGCCAGTATAATTGTTGCCTAGGTGAGGAAATAGATTCCTGGTGCTACCTATTTTACCATATTTCTGAAAACTTTTGAAAGATTTTTTTGATGGATATTGAACTCTAGGATTGTAGTTTTCTTTTTCTTTTTCTTTTAATACTTAATATTTTTTTTTTATTCCAGGATAATTTAGCTTGCAAATTTTCTGACCAAATGTCCAAGGTAATTCTTATTTCTCTAGGCAAGGTATTCTTTATCTCTACCTGCTTTCCTGATAGTCTTTTGTCTTTGGTTTTCTGCAGTTTGCATGTGACATGCCTACTTGTTGACTTTTTAGTATTTCTCCTGCTTTGCATTCTTTGAGCTTCTGGATATGTAGTTTAGAATCTGCCATTTATTGTGGAAAAAATCTCAAACATATCTACCTAAATTTTTTTGTGGTCCATTTTCTTTCCTTCCGCTTTTGATATTTCAATTATGTGTATGTTATACCTTTTGAAAATCTCTCACTGTTTTTGGTTATCTTTAACATTTTAAATTCTTTCTTGCTTATCAGTTTCAAAAGTTTCCATTGACATATCTTGAAGCTCATGTCCTCTTGCCTCATCTGAGTTCAGTTTACTGATGACTTCATCAATGCTTTTTTTTTAATTTCTGTTACATGTTTTTAATTTCTAGTATTTCTTTTTATTATTGGTTAGAATTCCCATCTCTGTGCTTACATTATCCATTTATTCTTGCATGCTGTTATCATTTTTTCATTAAAGTCTTTAACCTATTAATTGTGATAATTTAAAAATCTGTCTCACATTTGTGTTTGACTCTGATGCTTGCTTTGTTTCTTCATACTGTGTTTTTAAATGTTCTTTTGTATGCCTTTTTATTTTTGTTGAACTCCAGACATGATGTATTGAGTAGTAATAACCCAGGCAAATAGATCTATAATATGTGGAGTAATGATGGACTAACTTGCTGTAATTATAGGTCTCAAAATGTCTTTCTTTTAATCTCTTTCTTAAGTAGAGTCTATTCCTTGAAGGTCTTTTAAGTATAATCCAATGTTATTTCACTGGAGGTTTTTTGATGTCATGGTAAATTGAAGTGTAATGGGAAGCATTTTGTAATCTTGTGATTAAATCTTAATCTTTTAGTGGGCCTGTATAACTCTGGCTGTGACCTTCACAAATGTTATTTTCTCTTTATTCTCTTCCTTTAGTGATCCAGTGATTCAGATGAGCTAGAATTGAGTTATTTGTCTTCCCCCAATCAGATAACATGCAGGTAAAGTGGTTTTTTTGTTTGTTTGTTTGTTTGTTTCCCTTGCTGAGTACACTTTTGTTATGAAGAGCACTGTAGATACTCAGGGCATATTTCAAATGTTTGTTATTCCTCTCCCCCCGCTAGAAACAGGAGGAGCTTTTCTTAGCTTTTTTACCCTGAGAAACTTGTTATGTTTCCATAGGTAAAACCCATGAGAGTGTGCCGCCACTTAAGACTGTGTCATCCAGGAGAGTCTTACTCTCATGGTAGCCCACATTCCACCTCCAGCTTTTGCCATTTAGGTACATGTTGCCATTTAAGCGTTCTTACCAACTTATGCCTCCAGCAGCTTTTGCTCTGAGTAAACTCATCTCAGTTGTGATTCTCTGTATTTGTCTCTCCAGATTCTGGAGTGATGGTTGTACTAATGGTTGCTACAACATCAATCATATTACAATATATAAACGTATCAAATTAACATGGTGTACACCTTAAATTTGCACAGAATGTTACATGTCAAATATATTTCAATAAACAAACAGGCTCAGAAACTTAAGTATGATACTGAAAATCATAACTAATAAGTGTCTTAAATAAGATTTAAACATTGCTGATTTGTTTACAAGATTAAGATCATTACAAAATAAGTAAATAGAGTTTAATTGGGATTTGTGGGGAAAAAAAAACGCTGATATGTAAATAAGGGAGCCAGGATGAAGCTGAAACTCAATTAGTGAGCTCCAATCTAGATGCCGGTGGCCAGGATCCATCTGAGGGAAGGTTTCTAAATTCACGAAGGCCTTCAATGAACATGAGAGAGATTTGTTTGGGGGCTAAGTATATTTTGGACATGTGGGCTTTTCTAAATTCATTGACTCTACAATTTTATAATATCTGTTAAAAACATCTATAGTCTTACCAAAAATAATTATTTCTAAGTCTCGAGTACTTGAAATGTAGTATTTGGAAATGTCATAGCTCTGTCTTCAGCTATCTTCTATATAAAAACACCAACAAAAATAAAAAAGACCTAGGATTAGTTTTTGCAATGATGTATTTTAAAAGTTATGATTGGCATTAAACATAATATCTCCTAGATATTCTTCCCTGAGTCATTGCACAGTATTTCTCAATTACTAGACAACATATTTGCTCCTTTATTGAAAGTTAAATGGAATTTGTTATTTGAATACTTTTTAGATTCCCCAGTCCCAACAAAAGTGTTTCTTCACTTTCCTATGTCTCTTAACTACAGCTGTGTATGCATGTAAATGTGTGTGTATGTTTTAAACTAAGCATTCAATTAGCCAAACCTCTCTGCTGAACTTGTCTGACAAAATATCTGCTGTAGCAAATGACAAATATGTATTTCTTTGAAAGCATATGCAGATGTATACCAGTGATATTCTGGGTGTCTTGTTATGTCACTGGTACATTGTCAAGCCCATAGTATAGCCTACTAAGGGCAAACCATCGAAGCTTTGTAGTGTATGAAATGTTTTTATCTCATCAGATCATAGTTGCAATATTCCACTTAACTAAGTCATTTCAACTTGGAGACTGCAAAATACCTCCTGGAAATGGCTATGCTCTTCATTCATCAGGAGACCAAGATAATTAAGTCATCCATCAGTGCTAATGGTTGCTCAGATGTGTGATGTTTCCTTGTTGTCCTGACCTTGGTGTGCCTGGTGCTAAGGTAAAACCTTTGATGGATATGTTAGCAGTCAAAACTACCTCAAGGCTTGAACATCCCAATGTGCTGGAAGTGAGAAAAACATTATATTTATCCTTCTGTTTTCAATCATCTTGACTTTCTCCTACAGTGTGCCACTTCAGTACAACCACTCAAGCTAATTATTTATTCTTGGTGTTCTCATAGTACTTTCCAGTTATCCCCATCATAGTCCTTAGCACATTGTGTTATGAATGCTTGTAAGTCTCTTGTAGGATCTCTTCAAATGACTGGATTATATCATTCTTAGCTTTGTTTCCCTTGCACAAGCCTACTGACTGTCACATAAAAATTGATTACTAACACATATAATTTTGAGTTTAATCATTATTTGGTATAGATACTGCTAGAATAATATTCCTGAAAAGAAAAAAGGAAAATTACAAAAATAATTTATTGAGTATCAAATATGTGGCATAAAATATATTAGCAAAGATATTATCTCACTAGATTTAAATCCATGTAATCTTGTTTAAGCCTAGACTATGCCATTTGGGGCAGAATAATTTTTGAAAAGTAATTTTACTTTTCTGTCAATTTCCTCTAACTTAGAAAAAAGGTTCACAATGTGTACAACCCAGGATTACTGTGAAAATAAAATAAGGAAAATTATTTTAAAGCGATTTGTAAACTGTAATGTACAACACAAAGTGAAGCTATTATTATAAGTTTTACTGTTGTTAATGTTATCAAATTTCAATTTTTCTCTTCCTTGATCTGTACAGAGCATTGACACAGTTAATCATCACCTCCTCCTTAAAACACTAAGTGTGATTTTCTCCCTACCCACTTAATTACTTTTTCTCAGTTGTTCTTGCTTTTATCTCCTCGTATCCCTAACTTCTTAAAGCTAGAGTCAGTTCTACATCTTGTGTCTTCTCAGTGATTAAAGAAAAAAGCGAAAACTGGTCCAGAATGGAGTTACTTGCCTAATGTCAGCAAACCAAGACTTAACATCTAACCTAACTGCAGTTTCAGCCTTTCCCAGGACTGTGACCTTCAACTAGTCAATCTGGAATTACCTGATCAGCATCAATGAGGTAATCTGCCTGATAGACTCCCACCCCACCCCACCCTTTAAAAAGGAAAATGACCTTGGCCGAAACAGTCCACTCTTTGTTAGAAACTTCCTTTTTCTGCCCCCTTCTGTCTATGAAAGACTTCTATTTCCTATAGCTTCTTGGAGCTTCTATTTGCTAGATGGGATGCTGCCTAATTGATGAATCATTGAATAAAGCCACTTAGATCTTCAGATTTACTCAGTTGAATTTTCTAATACTATATATACTTACTTTTGAAGGGATCTCATTCACACTTATGACTTTAAATTCCAACTGAATCTCTAAAGCTTTATTTTCAACCCAGTCATCTCCCCTGAATGCAGATTCAAATATCTATCCATTAGGCATCTCCACATGTGTATTTAAAAGAAATCACAAACTTAGTATGTCCAAAAGTAAATGTCTGCTTGATCTCCAACCCAACTCTGTCTGTTCTACTTATATTTTCTCAACTTTAGTTAATGAAAACTCTATTCTGCCAGGTATGAAACTCCCAAATTCGGGAATCATTCTCTCTCTCTCATATTTCACATTCAATTTATTTGAAAGTCATATTAATTTTGCCGTCAAAACATAGACTATATCTGATCACTTTCAGCACCTCCACTGCCACATCTTCATCCAAACCACCATCATCTTGTACCTAGATTATTACAACAGCTTTCTCATTATTCTTTTGTTTCAATCCTTTCCCTACTACTTGCCTATTCAAAACCCTTTTTAACTTACACGTAATAAAATTGAAAGTCTTTACAAGACCTGTAAGTCCTATTTGATCTGTACCCTTCCCCTTACTGTGACCATTATTGTCTCACTGATCTCACCTCCCACTCTATCCCAATTCCTTCCTCTGCTTCAGCCATACTTTTCCTCAAATGCACCACCCATCCTCTAGCCTAAAGACATTTGCACATTTGTTTGCTTGGATGCTCTCCCTCAGGATATCCTGAAGATTAATTTCCTCACCTCATTCATGTGATTATGCAAGTGCCATCCTCTCAGTAAGGCCCTAACTATTCTATTCAAAATAGCAACCACCAGCACTCCATCACCCTTATCTATGTAGGGGATCAAACTTGTGCTCCCCTCAAAATGTGTCTCTTTGACATGTAAATTATGTCCCGTTAGGTTCTTCTTGACTGAGAATTTCTGACTTTTCTTGTTGTTGACAACTTTGACAGTTTTGACAAATTGATCAAGTATTTTATAAAATGTCTTTCAACTGGAATTTGTCTAATATTTTTCTCATGATTAGGTTGGATTCATGGGTTTTTGAGAGGAAGACCATAGAAGTAAAGTGACATTTTCATCACACTGATGGGTTTTGGGGTGATGGTGGATTTCAGAGCTGACAGCCAAGAAAGAATTCTTGAGGACGTTTTTGGTACAAAAAGGTGATTTTATTAAAGCACAGGGATAGGACCCAGGGGTAGAAAGAGCTGCTCTGGGGTTGTGAAGAGTGACTGATTATATAACTTCAGGCTGGGAGGAGGTTAGGGACAGAGTAAGTCTCTAAGGAATTTTGGAAGCAAGGTATCCAGGACCTTGAGGAGCTAGCTGTTGTTAGGAAAACATCATTTATTACTGTTTAGTAATACATCAGTATGAGACCATTCAGATGTATATCAGGAGCCATATACTTGGAATATAATTGCCAACATATACGTTAAGGATAAAGGAGGTTTGCAAAGCAATTTTTATGTGTTTAAGGAAACTCACAGAATCCTAGGGGGGTCAGGATAATGTTAAGCCAAGATTCTCTTTTGCCTGTAGCAAAGTGTCATCATCAAGGTAACTGAGTTCCTAGAGGAAGGTCACTCTGCCTGTTTCAAGGACTTGTCAATGGGCTGTAGGCAGTAAGAGAATTTAATTTTTCATTAGCTTTTGTTTCCCACATCACCATGGCAAGCACTTAAACCCCCTTACATCTTGAGGGTGATATTAGGGCTCCAGGAAATGGAGTCTATAAATTTATGGAGATTAGGCTATAGATAAGACTGCCTTTTTCTTGCAGTGTACTAAGTTATCCATAAACTGAAGGAGATTTCTATCCTGCATGACTGTGATCTCTATGAGTCAAACATTCACTTTCTTTCCTTTCCCCTGTTTTTGGGCAGCCAGGATTGTCTGAGGAATGTCACAGCAAAGTACTAAAGCTATAGTTCTCTTCATCCTCAACTCTGTCTTTGCATTGTATTTTGGTTCCAAGGCATGGAGGTTGGTTTTTGACAACATAAGTAGTGCCAGCATGATTTGTCATTGTTAATGTTAACTTTGATCACCTGAGGTAATGTTTTTCAGGTTTCTCCACTGTAAAACTTATTTTTTCCCTGTCTCATACTATAGGTGTTGTAATGAAGTTACTATTATACCCATTTTCCCCCCAAATATTTATTTTGGAAGAGAGCGAGTGTGCATGCATGAGTGGGGGAGGGGCAGAGAGAGCCAGGGAGACTGAGGATCCAGGCAAACACCACACTGTCAGTGCAGAGCCTGATTTGGGGCTTGAACTCACAAACCAGGAGATAATGACAGTGAAGTCGATGTTTAACTGACTGAGCCACCCATGTGCTCCTGTACCCATTCTTAAGGAGTGGGTAACTAACTTCATTAAGGGCAGAGTATCTACATAAATTATTTGGAATTATTCTGCATAAAAGGTTTGTCTATTCTTCTCCATTGATTTATTCAGTTATTTGTATTCCAATACAGACTCTTCAATATTTATTTTATGACTTGGGTTATAATCCAATGCTACTTTATTTATTACTGTTTCCAAACTGTACTAGTTTTGTCAGTTGGGAATCTCTCAATTAGCTCTTGTATCCCTTTAACATACCTCTATCAATGTGAGGCATTTTTGGTGTGAGATTTTGTTTTATTTTTCTTTTTGAGCATGTTTTTTTTGTTTGTTTGTTTTGTTTTTTTACTTTCTGGAACTACCAGGTGTTTCAGGATCACCTTGTATATTTCCTCCAGTCCTAGACACAACTTTCTCCAAATGACCCTGGTTCCTTTTACTGAAGAATAGTATTAGAAACTAAGATTTGAGCACTAGTGTCCATGTTGCTACTAGGTGCATTGGTGGGGTTTTTGGAGTGGTGGTGGGGTCCAGAGCTGACAGCCAAGAGAGAATTATTGAGACATCTTTGGTGCAAAAAAAGTGATTTTATTAAAGCCTGGGATAGGATCCCACAGGGCAGAAGGAGCTACAGGGGGATTGTGAAGAGTGACTGGATACTATGAAGTTGGGGGGTTAAGGCAAAAGGGAGGCCTCCAGAAGGACTTTCATATGCTAAAGAAAATAAGATACTGGAGGCCTTGCTTTGTAGAGCTAAGGTTATCTTCCTTCCAGTAAGGCCTTAACATTAAGACAGTAGGGAGTTCCTGGAGAAATGTTATACTCTAGTTGCCTCAAGTATTTGTTAATGGGCTGCAGGTCATAAAGAAATTTAACTTTACTTACCGTTTCTTTTTTATCTTTGTTCCCCACATCACTGTGGAGGGTGATGGTGGGGCTCCAGGAAAATAAGCCTATAGGTTTCTGGAAATTAGGCTTTTGATAAGATGGCCTTTTTCTTGTAATTTACCAAGATATTTGTAAAGTGATGGAAACTCATGTCCTGTATGACTGTGATCTCTATCATTTAACCTTTTAACCATCTCTATCATTTCCCCTTTCCTTTGTTCTTGGACAGCCAAGAGTGCCTGAGGAATGTCACATACATCCCACCCTTAGGGTTGGAGGATTGTTAGTTTATGCTTTGCCCTCAGCTTGTCTTATGCTCCTTCATCATCATTGCTTCTAGGCTTTCTCAGCCTTTAGAGTAAGACTACATCAGTGCATACACTAAAGCTATATACATATGTATCTAATAAATATGTCTGTATGTAAGCATCTGTATCTACATTATGCCAAATTGGAGTTCACATGCATATATCCAAATCTAATCCATTACCACATAGATTATTCTGGCCTCTTCCTCTTAATTGTCTGTAACCTACTACCCAATTCGATAGTGAGAAGCCTGGCTCTATCATCCAGTATTCACGTATAATGTTTAAAAATTTTTAACCTCTGCCCCATTGAGTGAAGGATAGGGGGATTTGGCCAATTTGTATACATTGCTTATACACAGTCCCTTTGCCTTTAGTCTTACAGACTCCACTCAATTTCAAAGTTATTAGGAAAACACCTTTCCCCCTCTCTTTCAGTGGGGTTGTTTCATACCTGCACAAAGCAATTAGATTCTTTTCTCACGTTCTGCATTCAGACTTGTGATGCCACAAACTCCTAAGTGTTATTTTAAACTTGTATGCATTTAGGTGAATGCTTTGTGTTATACAATTCTAGAAGTTTTGATAAATGCATAGTGTTATATATACATTATTACAATATCATGTATATTTATTACCCCAATAATCCCCTGTGCTTTACCTATTCTTCCCTACCACAGTTGAATCCCTGGTAGCTACTGGTAGTTTTACTGTCTCTGTGGTTTTACACATTCCAAAATGTCATAATTGGAATCAAAGTACATGGCTTTTGCAGTCTGGTGTCTTTCATTTAGCAATATGCTCTTAATGTTAAGTCATGTCTTTGCTTGGCTTGATCATTCATTTCTTTTTCTTGCTGAAATGTCCCATTGTATGGATGAACTCCACCTTTTTCAATCCATTAAGATTTTAAAAAAATTTGTAATGTTTATTCACTTTTGAGACAGAGACAGACATAGCATGAACTGGGAGGGTCAGAGAGAGAGGGAGACACAGAATCTGAAGCAGACTCCAGGCTCTGAGCTGTCAGCACAGAGCTGGACTCAAGACTCGAACTCATGGACCGTGATATCATGACAAGAGCTGAAGTTGGACGATCAACCGACTGAACCACCTGTCTATCTGTTAACTTTTTAAAGCACATCCATTAACTCATTGTAGAACATCCCTCTCAGTTTTTTTAGCCATTATGAATAAAACTTCAGCAAATGTCTATGTACAGGTTTTTGTGTGTACATATGTTTTGAATTCATTTGAGTAAATACTTAAGAGGGCAATTGCTGGGTCCTGTGGTAAGACTATATTTAGCTTTGTAAGAAATTGCCAAACTGTCTTCTAAAGTATCTGTATCATTTTGCATTTTCACCAGCGATAAACAAGAGTTTCTGTTGCTCTGCATTCTCAACAGCTTGGTATTGTCAGTGTTTGATTTTAGTCATTCTAGTAGATGTAATATCATTGTAATATCATTGTTTTAGTTTACATTTCCCTAATGAAGGTTAAGGTGATTATCTTTTCATCTATATATTTGTCATTTATATCTTGCCGGGGACAAAACAATTCAATGACAATCATTCTCCATATTCTAAGAGAATTGAAATGGCCAAAGGAAACATCAGATGCAGTAGTGAGGTGTCCAGGTCTTGTTTCTATCATTTAATAGAGTTTTTTTTTTATTGTTAAGATTTCAGAATTTTTGTGTATTTTAGATAAGTCTTCTATCATATATGTGTTTGCAAATATTTTGTTACAGTTTGTCACTTGTATTTCCATTTCCTTAATAGTGTCTTTCAGAGAAGAAGTTTTAATTTCAATAAAGACAAACACATAAAATTTTTATTTCATGGATTCTATGATGGTGTTATATCTAAAATCTCATCAACAAACCCAAGGACCTGTAGGTTTTCTCCTATGTTTTCCATCCAGATGTTTTATACTTTTGAGTTTTACATTTAGATCTAGGATTCATTTTCAGTTCATATGAGGAAAAAATATAAAATCTGTGCCTAGACTTTTTATGTTTTCATATGGCATTCAATTGTTTCAGTACCTTTTCTTTAGAGACTATTTTCTTTATTAGATTGTCTGTCCTCCTTTGTCAAATATCAATTGAATATATTTGTGTAAGTCTGTTTCTGGGTTCTCTATTTTGTTCCATTAATATATTTACTTAATCTCTTAACACTACCCCATTGCTTTGATTACCATTGATTTATAGTAGGTCTTGAAATCAGGCAATGCAAATCTTATAACTTTTTTCGTATTGTGTTGCATATTCTCGGTCCATTGTATTTTTATATAAACTTTAGAAACATCTTATTTTATATCTATATATAGCTCACTGGAATTTTTGTTGGGATTACATTGAATTTTTAAGTCAGATTAGAAAAAAAATGACATATTTATAATACTGAGTCTTCTAATCTATAAATATGTAATATCTCTTTTTAGATCTTTGATTTCTTTCCTTGGTGATTTATAATTTTCTGAACATAGATCCTGTGTTTATTTTACAAGTTTTATATTACTGCTCTGGTTCAAAAATTGTGTTTTGGGACCTCCATTTATATTTGTTTATTTCTATATTTATGGGAAACCTCCATCTAAATTATACTTATTTTTTATTTACAATTCTATGTGATGTATATTTAAATTAAATATATAGTTAATGTGCAGGTTGTTAAGATAGTACCTAGCACACAGTAAACTACATCTGACTGTCACTCCAGTAACACTAGAATAGAAGTGAAAAGACTGGGTGGAGAGAGAGAGAGAGTAGAAGGCACACTAGGACCAGTTCAGCCACATTCTAGAGGTGTACCTGCCCTGCCTACTCCTCATGGGGATTATACAAGGTCTGTGAAACCATTCTACGAACTTTCAATGTCTACAATATATAAAGGATGAATAAGAAACACAGCCATCAACCCACAAATAATTTTAGTATTTATAACTTTTGCTTATTTAGTGGAGAATGTCATAAAAATACATTTTAGGGATCCCTGAATGTTGCATATTAAACTCAATACCACGACCCAATCTATCTCTCTTTTCTCTGAACGAACTTCCCAAATTATCTTAATTTTTACTAGACAAAATTAAGTGTTTGAATACAGGCCAAAAATATATATTTATTGATACTTGGTGAGAAGAACAGCTGGTACCCCCTTAAAATAGTATATTATATGTATTACTCCTCATAAGTGTTTTAAAACTCTCATTAAGAGGAAAAAAGTAAACTTTACCCAAAGAATCCTGTTTCAATGCTGTAGCATATTTGTAGCAGCATAGATCATAAATATATATTGAAATTCTATATAACAAATAGGAGAGTTACAAATGAGATCCAAAGGGAAACAAATCTTTTAAATTGCAGTACATTTTTCATTTTAGAATTATAATGATCAACAATGATCTATAACAGATCATTACCCAAACTATAATAAATCCTCTGCCCTTATATCATAAGCACTTAAGAAGGACTTGGGGCCACAGTGCCGAGTTTTATATTTCACCTTGTCTTCATATTATCTAAGATATATATCAATGAGCCTGTAATATGCTTAACACATATTTCTATGCATGGTTGCAACTAAAATCTATTCCCAGGGGGACTCAAAAATGCAATAACAATTGTTCTCCATACTCCAACTGAATTGAAATGGCCAAAAAAATCATCAAATACAGATATTATATTAGTGACACCAGATAACATTTCACCTTTAACCACCAGAGGAGAGGCAAGCCATAGAATCTGCAGCCTTTGAAAGTAGATCTTTAGACCTTAACATTTGTCTTCATTGATGTGTAATGCACTGAGTTACCTTTAAGTCCTGCTACTCACATATGCAGTTGGTCTTAGCAGGAAGAAGTCAGAAAGCACTAGGAGGTGAATCTTATTCTACTTTTTAGCAAATAAGTAAAATTTACCCATAATCAGTTCTTTTATTAAAAACATGATTATGTTTACAAATATATAAACTAAATTAAATCCAACAGCATAATTTCTCACTGGGATATAAAATGAGAGAGAGAGAGAGAGAGGGAGGGGAAGAGAGAGAGAGAGAGAGAGAGAGAGAGAGAGAGAGAGAGAGAGAATATGTCCACTATTTGGAAAGGCCAAATAAAAAAAGCAGAGTATGAAAAATAAGACTCTAAAGAACCAAAATAGAAGGTATATATGCTAGAACCATATTTAAATCTCCTGAAACTCTGGTGCATTGTATTGCATTACAGTTTAACGTTGACATTGTAGGATTGTAGTTTCATGATTTTACTATGCATCTTTAAAATTCAGAAATACTGGTACTACCACCCATGCATCATAAAGAAATATTCAACCATATGGTCTGGCAACTTTTTATGCCTTCACATATGACTAAGCCAGGCAACATGAAACACATTACAGTTTGAACATAAATTAATTTTAGAATAAGCTGTCGATAATATTCCAGACTTTGTAATTCATGATTTTTAAAAAAGTATTATGAATATTATTAATAATAGCTAACATATATTGAGGATTTGCTACATGCCAGGAAGTGTACCGTTTTATATGCACTCATCTATTTAATTTCAATGACATTACTTAGAGTGATGTAATTATCTTTTCTCTTTTACAGGTAGTAAAACTGACATTTGAAAAGTTTAAGGAATTTAGGGCACGTGGGTGGCTCAGTCAGTTAAGCATCCGACTCTTGATTTCAGCTCAGGTCATAATCCGGGGTTATGAGATCAAGTCCTTCATCAAGCTTTGCGCTGGGCATGGAGCTTCCTTAAAATTCTCTCTCCCTCTCCCTCTGACCCCCTTTACCAATACTCATACTCTCTCTCTCTCTCTCTTTCTCTCTCTCAAAATAAATAAATAAACATTTTTTTTTAAGTTAAAGGAACTTGAAGATTTTAGAGTTTATGTATTCGGAGGCAGAACTGGCATACAAGCCAGGCTGACTCAACAAACTTTTCTTTTAACTACTTTGCCATACTATGTGTACTGAAAATCAACTTTATGTCAGCCACTGCATTAAGTGGTATGGAAATAAAATTAAGACACTCTCCTTTTCCTTGAGAAGCCCACACTCTACAAAAGAAACATGGAAGCAGCATTTAAAACTGTAGCAAGTTAAGTGTGATGATGGAGCTGACAGCCTCATACTGTGTGAGAAAACACTTCACAGAGGGGCTAATATTTGGACAGTGATTTCAGGAATCTGTAAGATTTTGTTAGAAAGGGCAAAGGCCCACAAGAAGTTTCTAGAATCCTAAATATGATCAGCAAGTGAGGTTGCCTTGCTGTGGCCCTCGGAAGAGATTTTACATGTTGGTTTCAGTAAAAGGGTATAAAAATAGTAAGTGATGAGGAATGTGAAACATATGTTCTGCTAAAATTAAGTAAGCATTCTCAGTTTGCAGAAGTATATGGCTGAGAAGTAAGCAGGTCTGGGGAAGCACATTTTGCTGTTTCAGTTTTAAAAAGAAAGATGAGTGATTTAGACTCAAGATGGTGATTCTTTGACATGCAAGGACTGAAGAGAGCAAGCCCAAGTCTCTTAGGCATTGCAGAAATGAAAACAAAACAAAACAAAACAAAACAAAACAAAACTTTTTACAGTTCTTCCTTTTTGCCGAAAGGAAGTCTCTCTCTTGGCTATGTCCAGGTCTACATTATCCAGCCTCCTGTCAAACTGCAGTAGCTGTCTTTATCTGGGTTATGATGTGTTATTTGGATACCATAAGATGATTATTTTCTGTATGATTTGTCAACTGAGAAAATAAACAACAGTATTTAAGACTCTGGGCATTGATGAGGGGACAGGGAGATGAACAAAGGAAATAATTATTGGTAGTCATTACACAAGTCCTCTTAACCATATGGAGAATTCTAAGATTTAGCTCAGAGGAGTGATTGTGTTCCTTGCCAGAAGATTTTCCAACACCTTTTCTAAGGTAAGTTTTTTTTTTCAGCAGTGCTTTCTAATTTTTGCAATAGAGTCCCAGATCATTTTGATGGTTTTAAAGACCCAGGATAAATCTCTAGGCATATAAAAATAGGGATTATTACTTAGGACTGTCCAGTTGCCATATCTGTAAGCTAGAATATTGTTTATTACTGATTTTGTGTACTCCAACTTGACTTATTGTAAATGGCTACTTCTAGAGATATAGGTCTATGGTTCCTGTAACATGGTCTTTCTGGGCAATTCTCTTTTAACCATAGCATGGAGAACTATACCACAAATCAGGCCTTTTCAAAACCATTTGCCACAGGTGCACAGGGGCAAAAGGCTATAGCCTCATAGTCTTTTTGACTGGCCAATCTATATCATTAATCCCAAATTCTTTGTTTCTGCTATAATTTTAAGCTGGTCAAAGATGAGTAAAATATTATCTATATGTGGGACATATTTTTCTTGCCAAACTGTAAATCTGGTAGTACTTTCTAAAGCTTTTTGTGCCAAGTTTCATACTATAAACAGGGAGTTTTCCCATTCAGCTGTTGAATACAAGAGTAAAACACCAACATAGTAGGTAATGGTTAAATATCCAGGATTTATTCTTTATTTATTGGTTTGGGATTTGTAAGAAATCTGTGGTAACCTTAGTGAAACCTTGGGACATGATTGTACAGGTGTATTGTTGATTGTCCAATATAAATACTAACATACTGGCTATCAGGGTGAACAGTGTTTCTATAGAAGGCTGAGATTAAATCAACTACAAGGAAATAAATATCATTAGATGAAGAGACAAAGAGAAAAGTAGTGGATATTAAACGGTGAGGGAGTGAGGAATGACAATTCAGTTAATGGCCTGAAGATACTGAACAAAGCAATATCCTAGGCTATTATGTGGTGGTGGTGTTTTTTAGCAAGCAAAATGTAAGACATGGATAATTAACCTTTCTAAATTAACTTAACAGCCTAAGCCATGGGTTGGCAAACTTTTTCTATAAAGGGCGAGATAGTAAATATTTTAGGTTTTGCAGGGCATATAGCCAGCCTCTTTTGCAATGACTCTATTCTACCATTGAAGTGTGAAAGCAGCCCTAGACAATATATAAATAAATGGGCATGTCTGTATTCTAATAAAACTTTATTTAACCAGCATTTGGCTTTATTTGGACTGCCAATACTTGCTCTATAGTGAAAGGCATCTTGTCTAATAATAGGCAGAATTCTAAAGTTGATTTAGAATTATCTTTGACCTTGTGTAACTCCTCTCTTTTGAATGTAGACAGAACCTCATGAAAGTATAATAAATGTGATGAAATATCACTATTATGTTATACTATATAGTAAAAGGGAGAACATTTGGATGCCCTGTCCAAACATATCAGTTTTTAAAAGTAGCTAGTAGCCGATGAGAAAGTCAAAGAGATTTGAAGCAGGAGAAGGATATACCACAAGGTTTTTCATTGCTGAGGTAGAAAAGGCCTGTGACAAGGAATGCCAAGTTTTATAAGTTCTGAGAGCAGCTTTTGCTAACAGCCAGTGGGGAAACAGGGATCTCTGTCCTCAGGTCACAGAAAACTGAATTCAGCCTATAATCTGAAGCAGTTTAGAAGCAGATTCTTTCCCAGAAACACCAGATAAGAGCCCAGGATGGCCAATCCCCGATTCCAGCTTTGTTCACCCTAAATAGAAGACCCAGGTATGGACTTTTGACTTACAGAAATATACAATAAATTAGTGTTATTTTATGTTCTTTGTGCCAGTTTTTAAAACACAGAAATAGAACTCTAACATATATGACCTACTTGTGGATGTGGTATTGAAGCTTATGTAGAAGTCTAGAGGGTCAATGGTAACTTTGAGTGATCCTTCACTCAATTGTACATCAAATATTTAATAGTTTTGAGTCCATAGGATTTCTGGGACTTCCTCAAGTTCTATGTGGAATCTGATGAAACATCCTGACAATAGTTTTATGATGACAATAAGGAGAAAGTAAGTTTCCCTCCTCTAGAAAATCTAAAAAAATTTAGAGGCCATTAGAACTCCATCTGGTTATAGGATTCCATTGTCACAATAAATATTTCCTGAATACATTGAATGCAATGCACTGAATTACTGAAGACACAGCATGTCAAAGATCCTAATGAGATAGTTGAGGCAGGTAGATGTTGAGGGGGTTAGCAATAACTACCATGAAAACATATTTTTGACTCAGCGGAAGATAGAATGGGAAAGCAGTGAGGATTGTAGTTGGCATGGCAGCCTCTACATTTACAAGAAAATCTGTTTTCTAAAATGCAAGTTAAGAGTTGAAAGATAGCATTGAATAAGGATGGGTCATGTCCCTCAGAGGTTAATTGTAGGGGCAGAGTCCCTAGGTAGTATTTTTAATTTTGGTTTCCCCATTTGTGCTGGCTAGAGATGAACAGTGATTTTTCTAGTGTAACATAGTTTTTAATATATAGTGTCTGTAACAAGAATTCTCTCTTTAGCCTTTTAATTACCATAATTACCAGTCTGAACTGTATGTCTCTTTTATTTATAGAATCTCTTCAAAAAGCTAAGAGCTATAATTCCTGAAGGGTAGAGATTTACCATTTTTTTTTCTTTATCTCCTAAGTTAGATATTTCTGGTTTAAACTTGGCTACAAATAGATTTGACAGAGCAGTTGATGTGAGAGTTTGGGTCTAAGATCTGGCTCTTCAAGTGTCGTAAGACAATTTCTGAAGTGTAAGAGAGACCTATCTTCTTGTTGTTCATATGATTGAGTGATTCATTAAACTTTGACAAGAAACCTTTCAGGGGATAGCAACCAAAATCACCTTCCTAGCGATGTATATTTTAGATGTATATTTATTCTAAATATATTCCAAAAATGTATATATTAATAATTAGATAGTGTTTTTTAAGTTTTTCTGATAGTGGATACACTTGATCTTTTCAATTAATCATCCCTGAGATGAATAAAAGATGGACCAATTGATTTATATCAGGCAGCCAAGGGATAAGACTCTGGAGAGTCCCTAATTGTTTAATAATCATCTACTTCTTATTTTGTGTAAAATATTTAATGATATTCCAAAACTTTGAGAACTGTTGTTTGAGAGTAGTTATTGCCAAACTATAGCTCATGGGCCAAATTAGTTTTGCTGCCTGTTTTTGTACATACAGTTTTAATGGAAGATAGCTATGTCCATTTGCTTATATATTGGTCAAGGCTGCTTTCACATTTCAGATAGTGTTGAGTCACTGTAACAAAGACCATATGACCCACAAACCTAAAGTATTTACTCTGGCACATTACAGAAAAAAGTACAGGCTGTGGAGTCAGCCTTTCTGGATTTAAATTCTGGCTGTGCTACTGATCATCTGTGTAATTGTGTATAACTCAACCTTTTTGTGCCTCTATTTGATTTGCCCAATTGTAAAATGTAGTAATGCTCATACAGTGTTCTGTACTATGAATAGAATACAATAAATGCTCTAATCTTAATGTTTTAATAGCTTATTCCAAGTAAATATGCTGTCGTTGAGAAAGATTTATTATTATTATTATTATTATTATTAAGCATTGTTAAATATAACTGCATTAATCATCACTGTTTGCCATTTACTCTCTGCCAGACAGTGTGTAAAATACTTTAGGCATATACCACTTATTTCTTAAAACAGTCTAATAAGGTATTAACTGCTATAGTAGAACAATGAAAAGTTGAAGGCTAGCATGAACTTTTATGATTATAGACAAAATTTCATAAGTCTTAACTGCCAACACATTCAGACTCCAGACACTTGCAGTTGTATTTTTTCAAGATACTATAGAAAAGAGGGCTAGTGATGTTATTGTGGTTAATATGCCTATACACACTTTACTTTGTAAACACAATAGTGAATTATCTGTAAGTCTGTGACATTTACTTAAAGCAAAAGCAGTGGTCTCAATTCAATTTACAGAGAAATTATGAGTGACATCAAGTGACTAAGTAGATCTTAGTAGACAGGACTAGGTAGTATAACAGAGTCTCTGAGGGCATTGTGAAAAGGCTGAGAGATAAAGACTTCAGCTCAGGAAGAATGAGTTAAGCCTATGAGCTGTGACCCATTTTAAAATATCATCATTATTTTATTTTTTTTTATTTTTAAAGTTTATTTATTTATTTAGAGAGAAAGCATGCATGGGGAGGAAGCAGAGAGAGAGAATCCCAAGTAGCCTCCTTGCGGTCAGCACAGAGCCTGATGCGGGGCTCAAACTCACGAATGGTGAGATCATGACATGAACTAAAGTCAGACATTTAACCAACTGAGCCACCCAGGTGCCCCCATCCTTATTTTAAAGATGCCAAAACTCTGGTAGCTTACCTAATTTTTGAATGTCATTATAAGAAGATTGTCAGAGCCAGTGTTTTAAACGTAGGTTTTCTGAACACTAATTCAAAAAGATATATGCACCCCTATATTTATTGCAACATTATTTACAATAGCCAAGATTTGGAAGCAACCTGAATGTCTTTTAATAAATGAATGGATAAAAATGAATATAAATACAGTGGAATATTATGTAGCCTTAAGGATGAGATCTTGCCATTTGCCACAACATGGATGGAGCTAGAGGGTATTATGCTAAGTGAGATAACTCAGATTGAGAAATAAAAACACCTGTGATTTCACTCATATGTGGAATCTAAAAGGTAAAACAGATGAATAAACAAACAAAAAGCATAATCAGACCTATAAATACAGAGAACTGATGGTTGCCAGAGGGGAAGAGTGTGGAGGATGGGAAAAATGGGTGAAGGGAAGTGGGAGATATAGGCTTCCGGTTATGGAATGAGTAAGTCATGGGAATAAAAGCCACAGCATAAGGCAATGATGTTGTAATAGCATTGTATAGGGACAGATGGTCACTACATGGTAAATATAGTATAATATATAAACTTGTCAAACCACTATGTTGTACTCTTGAAGCAAGTGTAACATTGTGTGTCAACTATATTCAAATAAAAAAAAATAAAAGAATAATAAACTTAGGTTTTCTGTTTCTTAATAATTTCTCTATACTGTCCTCCAAGAATTGCACAATTGTGAAATTCTAACTTAAAGTACATTATTCATCTTATCTATTTCTCATGGTGCTTAAAAGGGTAGTCCTGTATGAATGCAACAATTTTACTGTATTCAGTACACATTCTATAAAAAGCAGCAACTATATGATATCATTTTGGTCAGTGCTGTGAAGATATAGAGACACTAAGAGAAAACTCCTCTAGGAGTTCAGGATCTAGTAGAAAGTAGACATTACATAAATACAGAGGATGACAACCAACAATAAATGCTTTAAGTACAAACAATATGTTCTGATAATACCTTCAGCAAGGATAAGGTAAAAGATCTCCCCCATTGCTATTTTAGTTTGCGATTGTTCAATATGGTATTAAAACTGCAGTTACCTTGGACATATTGATTCCAGAAATTTTGCTAGTTCATCCACACAACTATGATATATCAAAGTTCACTTAAATTTTTATAACAATATTTTTCCACATTTGTTAAATTAATACTGGTTATAAGCCATAGATATATGCTGCAATTATAGGATATATAGCTTCCAAATAGGACAGAAAATTATCAAAGATTAATAAATTTTAACTGTGACTTACCCCACCAGAGATACATCAGGCCAAAATGCACAAACATGGCTGATTCTCAAAACAGCAACTATAAATTAACAATAAAAAAAGTTCCCAATTAGATTATAGATGATGTACTTTGTAATTCCTTACATTTTTCCTGATTTTATGTTTAACATGAAGAAATCAATCATGACATCCCTATCTAGAGCCAAACCAAAATGTAATTCAGTATGAAAACATTAATCTTTGTAGTTGGTACAAATGCCATAAATTCTGTTATATCATAATTCATTTTATGTTAAAAAGAAGAAAAATCATCTGTGTGGCAAAGTTAAATTTTACCCCAAATGACAACTAGCAGAAATGCAAAAGAATACTCAGAAACCAGGTTATCTTTGGATTTAAAATAATGAAATTGATATGTCCTAGATATAATTTCATCTGTATTAGTAAAGTAAAATCATATGTAAATAGATTAAGAAGTTTAGGAACCCCTAAATACCCATCAAGATAATCTGGGTTGGATAATTGGAATATGACAATTTAATGACAGAAAAATCTAATCAATTGGCTACTACAGACAATAGGAATGTTATTTAAAAATAAAAAAAAAAGAAAAAAGATCAAGGAAAACAGAGTGAGAGAGTGATAGAGATGGGGGGAAAAACCAAGAGAGAAGCAATTAGTTTCAGGCATGTTCCTGGGAGGAAAAATCTTGATTAAAAATATAGTTTTCTTGGCTTGGCTATTTCTTTTTTTTTTCCCCCACAGACCCCTTTGAGAATTTGACTACTACTTCAGAAATATGCACTGTTTCAGAGAGGTTATAATCCCTCTAAATTCCATTTATGGGCCAGAGGTTAAGAAGACAGGTTATAGAGGCTGAAAATTCCATAAACCTTGTTAGTTAGTTGACAGTGTTTCCTATCTTCCACCCACTGTCACACACTCTCAGTGCACCAGCAAAATCAGGTTTCTAAATGCCAGACCATGAAGTGTGGTTAATTTATCAATATAAATATCACTTTGTGGGGTCCTTCTCGACTGGTACTAGGCCTTTCTGAGACTGCTTTTTCTTTTGCTATGAACCTCATATGTGAACGCTGAATCTTTAAAAACAAAAATAATAAAAAATAAAAACACCAAATTTATGATCTACTGGTCTGCTTATGTATGAATTATTCTTGACTATAGAATGAATAAGCTATCTATTATTTTCAGTAAGAATGTTCTATACTAAAATTTCAAGAAATATTATTCTGAGCTATCACCTATCTTGGTGAAACTTCTGAAATTATATAGGAATAATTTTTTTTTTCTCAAAAGAGTTTTTTATTTCCAAAGAATTTTGACTGAATTCTTATTTAAATCCTGATGGTCTCATCAGGATACTTAGTTAATCCACAAGAATTTTCCATGTTGCTTAACCTTTTCTCCTCATCAACAATTACATTAAAAAATACATTTTTCGGGGAGCCTGGGTGGTTCTGTTGGTTAAACAATGGGCTCTTGATTTTCAGCTCAGGTCATGATCTCATGGTTTTGAGAGGGAGCCCAGCATCAGGGTCTGTACTGAGCTCAGAGCCTGCTTGGGATTCTCTCCCTCTCTCTGTGCCTCCTCACTCATGCTCTCTCTCTCTCTCTCAAAATAAATAAACGTATATAGATAGATATATATAGATATAGATATAGATTTTTTTTTTCAATTTAAAAATTATGGATAGAAAGATATATTATAGGAATGATCTCTCTCATTGGTTAGAACATAATATAGGATATGTGAAATAAACATAGAATCAATATCACTATTTCAAATATGTTAGTATGTAAACACACTCTTATTATGATCCATGTAGGTATACACATACTACAGCCAATAGTTAGTGTTTATGAAAGCAAAGAAGAGTAACTCTACTTGGAATTACCCTTATGGAAAAACAGCCAGGGTGAAATGTGCACAGATTCAGTTAGTCCATCCTAATAAGTCATGCTAGCTATCTTTCATAATTCTACTGGGCCTTATTCAACAGTCATACAATTTTTTTCATTCCAAACTGCTACCCAGGTAGTTAAAAAACAAACAAAAAAACCAAGAATATCAGATTATTAGCTATGCCAATGAGAAATGGTAGTGCCCTCAATGATTCTCAGAGGGTTTTTTCTGGTTTCAACAACATATAACACTGAATTTGTGCAGATAATGAGAGAAAGCCCTAATAGAATCAAAGAACTACCTAGATAAAGATAAAGCCAGTGTGGTACTTGGAGAGGATTAAAGTCCAGTCAAGAATAAAGGAGAGGTGGCATGGTCAGGACTTCCATGTGATGGCAGGATAAAGGTCATCATCTTTGCCCATTTGCGATTATCATATTAGTGCATATAATTTAAGATTTCTTGGGGCACCAGGTGGCTCAGTTGGTTAAGCATCTGACTTTGGCTTGGGTCATGATCTTGTGGTCCAAGTTTGAGTCTTGCATTGGGCTCTGTGCTGACAGCTCAGAGCTCTGGAGCCTCAGAGCCTGTTTCAGATTTTGTGTCCCCCTCTCTCTCTGCACCTACACCACTCGTGCTCTGTCTCTCCCTCTCTCCCTCTCAAACAATAAATAAACATTAAAAAAATTTCTCAGGAATTCTCTATGTCCTTATGCAGTTGACATGTTTAATTTCTGGCAGAAATACTACATTTCTATCTAAATGAAGCTTCTTAGAATAACTAAGCCAGAGTTTCTGCATATAGAATAGAGGACATTTCTGTTTTAGTGGAGTCTGCACATCTCCCAAGTACTATTTGCATATTAACAAAGAGAGATAATTTTAAGAAATCTGTATCACTTACCTGAACACATATCTCTCTCTAAACACAAAACCCAATGTCTAGGGACACCACCTTGCTACTCCTCCACAGGCATTTCACATTTAATTTATTTTCTCTTGATTCACCTCCTAATTTGGGATTCTTTGTGGTCATTAATAGTCAATGCTATTTACTCTGAAATCCTCAACAAAAACCTGAAAGTTCTCTATGCTCCCATGTGCTCATCAGTTTCAGGTATTTATCAAATCTATTATATTTCAACTTATGAACACACTTAAATTAATCTGAATCACTCCCAAATTTATTGTCATGGCCTTAGAGTATGTGTCCATCGTATCTCACCTGAATTACTATACAGCCTTTCGTAAGATCTACTTACCTCACTTCCACATTGAGAACTTTGATAAGAACATTGCTGCCTCATAGGATCAAACCGTTAGTATCATGTTCGAAACTCACAGATTAATAATGAAAGCTAATCTCAATTTCATACTTGCTTTTTCCATTTTATACTATTTCTTCCCAAAGCCCTGTGCATTTACATATCTATGCTTTCTTTTCTTTTTTTTTTAACTTTTTACTTTCTTGTTTTACTTTTTAACTAACTTTACACATCTATCAGGATTTCTCAATTATGGGTTCCATGATATCAAGTACCAAATTTGTCTCGCTGGTAGTTTCCATGTCAGAGCCTACCAGAACTTGTTTTGAATAAATAGGTGAATAAGTGAACTTTAGCATAATCTCTTCCGAAAGCCTTCTCTATTGGATTTAAATATCTCTTCCTTGTGTTGGCATCTGAACACATCTTTGCCATAACCTATGACATTGTACGTTCATGTTTCTTTATTTCACTGACCAAAATTTGAGACTGGTAAATAAGGTGTTCTCATTAGCATTTCTAAAAACAAAGGGTGAAGGAGGAAGAGGACCAGGATTTATGGTTATAGTGGAACTTAGTACAGAAGCCATAGAAACAATTCCTTCTTTTGCACTTCAGAACCAAGACTATTTTAAATATTTAACTCTTACAGATGTAACCGGTCAGCCTACATTTGCAGCCCTGCTGAGAGTAAACTCTTCATAGGAAAAGTGCTTCAGGTGAAATACAGAAAGTCTTCAGATGCTGTGCAGAAATGAGTCCTAGTGAGTTTAGGCCGTTAAAACTTTTGTACAAAGACTCACCTAAGATTGTGGTTTAATTGATCAGAAGGGCCTGGCATTGGTGTTTTCTAAGACTCTCTCTCCCACCACGTGATTTTAGTATGTACTAGGGGTTGATAACTGCTGAGTTGGAAGGACAGACTGATTATGGAAAATTGCAACAAAAATATTATATCCGAGATATTAATTTTCTCTTCCTGAATTTTCTGATTCTGAATAATCTTTACTAGTAAAGAGAGAAATAGAATTTTCATCTATGGCTGATGAATTAGTCTAATGATTGTTAACAGCTAGCATTTACTCACTGCCTTGAGCCAACCTGTAAGTATTTTCTCACCTATACTCAAAATAATGTGATTACATATTCTAATCCTTATTTGGCAGGTGAGAAAAATGAGTTTGAGTAAAGTTAAGCAACTTCTCCATGCAATACATAAGCAAGTTAGGAGCATAACCGTATCCATACCCATACCACCATAAGCATCACTACAGAGCTCATGGTGGTAATTGCTCTTTCTTTTTCTAGAAACACAATGTGAATTCTTCCTTTAATCCAGGGAGTGAAAGAGAACAATGTTATTTTCTCTTCTGTTTAAAGGCCAGGTATGTAAAAGGAAGGCTATAGCTTTCTCCACCATAAAATTCAGTAGTATCCAGACAGTGGTGAATGATACAACGTTTTTTTCCTATCAGTTTTGCATTAGCTTATCCATATGTGAGGTTTCCCAGACTTCCTACTTCCTGTATGAGTTCCCACCTTCTGCAGAGGTGACCTCAAGACAAATACAGAGACTAATGATCTGTTTATTTTCTTCAGCTCTCTTCTTCTGCTAATGTAATAGAAGATAATTTGCAGACCGTCCTTGGCATCCTTAATGTCTGTATGTTTTCTAAATTATCCATAGGCCTCAAATGAGGGTACTGATACGGGAGGTTTTTGATTTGAAGATGTTTCCCGTTTGTCTATTTGAATATCATGTACCTAGTATCCTATATACAGTACACTCAACACCAAAAAACATAGTTTCTTTTTTCAAAACTACTGCATGCAGGAAGAGTGGCAATACTTTCTGATTTTATGATGGGTCATATGAACTGTTTAGTTGAGATCTTGGTTCCATTTGGAAAATTCTTCTACCTTGTTGATTAAATATATTCAAATGTAACACAACTGCAAGCTCTCTAATTTTTGCATAACCCTTGCAAATGCCAGAAGGACAAACTTTGAAAGGCCATTATCTCATTGTAGCCTTGGAAATCATAACCTATATTTATCAATCAGTCAAATAAATTTTGCAAGGTTCATCTTAATCACAAAAATATAAAGCAAATAGTCAAAAAGCCAGAACACTATTAGAATAGCTAGATTAAAAGACAAGCACTGACCTATAAAGGGCTTGAAAACATCACCAGTAATATCAAATTGCCAAGAAAAAGAGGTGTAAAAATAAAGTGTATAGCAGGAAGGAAGACTTTAGTAAGAATCTGAAATAGGAGCTGAAGCTAGTAAGTGATCTAGCAAAACAATTTGAGTTAGTGAAACTCTTGCAGAGACTGCTTTTAGGCAATAAGCGTGAACAATAGAACTTAAAAAGGGCCCACAGCAACCACCTGGCTGAATATAGACATGCCCATCAGGCAACCCACCTCAAAATATCCATAGGCTCTAACTGACCAGTGGGCTACTTACAACTAGGCACAGTTAGCAAAAAAAAAAAAAGAAAGGGATGGTTCTATACAGTGTCATACCTTCTCATCTTCCCCCTTTAAAAAGAGCCCCCACCCACTAACCAGTTGCAGACAGCCTCTCCTCTGCTGTCCTTCCCTTCGCTTCCTTGCAGTGTATTCAATAAACTTCTATTTCCTTTGTTCTGCCTCAGGTGAATGCTTGTCCTCCCGATGCCACCAGATTCCACCCCCTCAGTCACCCCACATTTGGGGACCTCATCAGGAGAGACACCCCATTTAGGCACCACAACTCTCTTTTAAGAAAAATGTTTTTCTAAAATGATAGGGCTTTAGTTTTCCCTCATTATGGAGAGGAAGCAGAATTTTATCACCCAAAGCATCTTTATCTTTAGGACAAGAATAGGTCTCTTCCTATCTCTTCTGGCAAGCATGGAGTGCCAAGGATATGACAAATTCCTAACTTCTGTTGGCAGAGGGAGGAAGGAAGTTATTTACACTGTCAAGTTTCCCTCAAATCAAAATTACCTCACCCAGTAAGCATAAGACCACATAACCCATTTTCTCATACTATGTCCAATCTGTTGATTATTCATATGCTAGTAAGAACTACTTGTACTCAAAATTATTATCTTCATAGGGGCGACTGGGTGGCTCATTCGGTTAAGCATCTGACTTTGGCTCAGGTCATGATCTCATAGCTCGTGAGTTCGAGCCCTGCATCGGGCTCTGTGTTGACAGCTCAGCGCCTGGAGCCTGCTTTGGATTCTGTGTCTCCCTCTCTCTCTGCCCCTCCCCTGCTCGCACTCTGTCTCTCTCTTAAAAATTAATAAACATTAAAAAATATTTTAAAAATATTATCTTCATCTAATTCCTAAGGTAATGTTAAAAAACGGGAAGAGAGACAAATGTAAATTTGAGTTGCTGCCACCCTAGATCAAACCACACCATTCACTGCAATAATCTTCTGAAGATGTCCCTGTTTTTATTCCTTGTGATCAATGCATCTCCATGCAGTATAGTTGCTAGTGTGATCAGAAACTAAATCCTGCCATCTCTCTCTTAATAAATTCTATAGCTTCCCATCATCCTTGAATTCAATAAAAATATTTACTATTGAATATAATGCCCTGTATGACTTGTTCAAACTACTCCAGCTAGCTTCTAGCTTCAAAATTGCTCAAGCAGTAAACAGACATCAGTCTGTGTTTAGGTATATCTACATTGCATATACCTGTGTGCTTCCAGCATATGTGAAATTCTTCAAAGGACTTTCACCGAATTCCACTGAGTTTCTAGACCTTAGCAAGTATCCACCAAGAGAATATGTTATCAATCTCTCTTTCAGACAAGCAACCTTGATCTCTACAAGCTGTTCTATTTGCTTGAGAGAGAAGCACAACAGTCAAAGAACATCCTGGCTAGACTTTTGAGCCACTCTCTTCCAGGACTTCCCATTTGTACTTTCAGCTTATAGAAACTAAAATAATGGTGGGAAAGCTCAAAACAACATTGTGGTCATCTCCTAGTAAGGGAGCATCAGACAACTTTGTTTAGAGAGTACTCACTGCCTTCTGTTTTATAGTTTGGGTCATCAGCCAATAGAAAACTCCTATTCAACATCCTTCATTAGTAGCAATATAACTGTAGAGACACTCACTTATTTTAATGTTGAGATGCAGCACAATGTTGGCCAGAAAAAGTAGTCTATTAAAGTGATACATGAATCACTGCAAGTTCATAGACGTTAAGTGATTTTCCTTAAATCACAATTCATTTGTGCCACAGAAGGTAAGACGTGATTTCCAATTCTGGCTCTTCCATTAAACAAGTATGTGGCTTTAGGCAAATTCTTTATCATTGCTAAGACCGTTTTTCTCAAATGTGAATTTGAGATCTGACAGAATTTCAAAGGGGTTTTGTGAAAATGAAACACTACCAGCCTTAATGGCCCTCGCATATTAATAAATACTTACAGGTTTTGAATGTCTATTCAAACAAGAGGCAGAACTCAAGATTTTATATGTTAGTAAACAAGCTTAGAGATTTGCATAATGGTAAGCCACTTGAACCTTTACTTTTACATTTACACAAATAGCACACTGTGGAGTAGAAGAGATCATTTTCAAAACCACACAGGAAGACCGTATTGACATTTTACTTCTGAACTCTGTTTGGGGCTACATTTCTACCCTGAGAGGTAAGAATTAATTCTGTTTAAAATAAGCGCTCTTGATGAAAAAAAGCTTAAAAGCAATACTTTCCAGCAACCACTAAGTTGATCCTATAAACAAGCTTGTGAGGAAAGTTCTTATACTTATTTCCACTTTACAGGTTACATAAATTTTAAGCTCACAGTGACTCCTTTCACAGACTTGCAGCTACTAGATGGAAGACACAGGACAGAAGCTTCTCATTCTAAATCCTTTCCATTTTGGAATATTTTTTTGTGAAAATTGGACACCAGTGTAAGCTATCTCTTCATTATTATCTATTCCAACAATGAAATATTGTCAAGCTATCTAAAAACAAAACAACACAAAACAAAACATACTTGGGGGTTTTGTTATAGTAATCTGCTCACTGATCAAATCCAAAATCAAAGAAACTGTTGGCTGTAACACAGGCCTCATTTTTTCTCACCAGCAGCACAGGGCCGCCATCTACCAGTAATAAAGGAAGTTGCAGTTGTCCTAATTGTAACAACATGAAAGAAAAGAGAAATGCTTTTCATGACTTTGCTTTTAGATTACATTTCTAAATTCTTAGAAATGTGTGGAAATGTTGAAACCATCAACAAACACCCACTGTTTACAATCCCAAAACAATCAGGTCCAGAGGACATTTCTACCTAAACCAGTCCCTCAAAATTTGATAGCATAGCCTGTTTTCTGCATAAAGAAGATTATCTTGGAAAGTTTGTAAATGAGGGGAAAAACTAAAAAGAGAAGATTTCTGAAAGAAGGATTCAAATATATTGAGTACATTAAGCAGACACTGGTCTAGGTGAACTAGATGGAGAACCAGTGCACCCTAAGTAAAATATCCTCTGAGACAGCCTAAGTAGATGTTCAAATAAATCTATGTACTCCTAATATTGATAGATAATACCTACATTGTGTTTATTTTGTTATCAGTGCCATGCCCAATTTTAAATGTTTTACATATATTAATTCATTTAATCTTAGTGAAAATACTATGGAAGTAGTTAAAATTCTTAGTGTTTTACTGATGGTTACCTTTATGTGTCAGTTTGGTTGGGCCACTGATAATTACTTAGATATCATTTCTGAGTGTGTTTGTGAAGGTGTTTCTGGAAAAGATTAGCATTTGAATTGGTGAACTGAATAAAGCACCTGGTCCTCAAGGTAGGTGAACATTGAAGTCCTGAATAGACCAAAAAGGTGCCAGAAGGTTGAATTTGCTCTCTGCCAGACTGTTGAGCAGCCACATTGGTCATCTCCTTCCCTTGATGCTCCTAGTACTTAGGTCTTCCGACTCAGACTACATCAGTGGTAATATCTACATCAGTGGTTCTCCAGCTCTCAAGCCTTCAAAGTACACCACTTGGCTTTCCTGGGTCTGCAACTTACAGACAGCAGTTCATGGGACTTCTCAGCCTCCATAACCACGTGAGCCAATTCTTTATAATAAATTGTATCTAGATTTAGATAGATTATAGCTAGACAATAAAAACAGAGACAGAGAGAGACCTAGACAACAGAGAAACACAGATACCAAGTTGTTTCTTTGGAGAACCCTAATATACATCTCTATTATACATAAAGGAAGCAGATCTGATCAATGTAAGTAGTTTTCCAAGAGCTAATTTTCAAACCATGTCCATGGATGAAGTCTGTGTTTTTAAACCCCAAGTATAATGCCTTTCTCTCCCTAGATATTTAAGAGGAGAAGAGAAGAAACTGATCTGAGATGGTACCTAGACCCTCCAAGGAGAGTGTAGAGTAATATTTGAAAAACATTTATCAGGGTAATAGAACTGAAATCTATTCCTATATCTCTCATAGTGTATGATTTTTGAAAAAAAAGTCAATTTATTTCTTTGAGCCTTAATCTTTATTAGTAAAATGAAACAAAGGAGTAAATATTAAGTAACTATCCTCCTAGTCTAAAGTGGTGATTGCAGAATTATGTCTTAGATGATAAGAGGGAAGATGAATGTGATATAAATTGATTTAAACTAGTGAGTTTCATTACAGAGGATTACCCTTCCAGGCTCAGTCCTTCTCAGTAGCTTTTATGGATTTTAAGTCTGCACATCTCGATGAATGGTAAAATAAGGTTCTATGAGAAACTGTCTAATCACCCTGTCCTATTTATAATCTAGTAGATTTCCCACTGGTTGTGACAATACACAACAGAAAATCTAACTCAAAAGCTTTTCTGTGTTCTGGAAACAGAATATTAAAATCTTTGTTTTATTCTGTAGAACCTAGAACACTGTGAGGCAAACAAATGAGAAAAGATAGTTCTGAGAAGTGAAGTGTATAAAATCCAGTGGTGACAGAAGGAAACTTTTCTGATATGGTGTTCAGTTCAGGTTTTTGTGTGTCTTTTTTTTCTTTCTTTCTTTCTTTCTTTCTTTCTTTCTTTCTTTCTTTTTCTTTTTTTTTTTAATCTATATACATGACACAAAAATAAATAAATAAGGAAATCAAAGTATTGGTAATATGTTAATTTCTTCCACGGATAAACTGTCTTCTTTCTTAGTCTCTATTTCCCTAGACTAATGTTAGTAAGTATTCATACATCTTTCTGCTAAAAACAACAAATGGCAAAGCTTTGCATCTTTAACATACAAATAAAGTCTATGTTTGGGTCATGGAATTCAAATCAAGGTCCTACAGGCCAGGAAGTAAATCATCAATCCATCTTGTCAGTGCAACGGGTACAGTCCTATAAACTGCTTGATTAGCCTTTGGCACCAACATGTCTAAAGTCACATCGTTATGACTAATTTGTTTTTCATCAGTGTTTCCACAAGTAAGTCCAAATCTTGGGCAATAAGAGGTTAAGAAATCCAATAAAATATTACAAAATGTCTTTAGGAAAATATTCACTGGGGTATCAAAGTGTTAATGAAATCATCTCAAGTCTTCCTGATTTAAATTAGATTACAAACAAACTTTCTGATCTTAATTTGTTTTTCCACAAGGGCAGTACAAGTGGTAAAAGTATGTGTTTAAAGGGCATCATAAATATTCAATGCTTGTCATCAATATTTCTCAATATAAATTATATTAATTTGCATTTTATATGAACATATACAAATAGGAGCTAACATAGTCAAAAGACAAATATCCATAATAACTAAAGTAATACTACAGTTAAAATATGACGACCCATATCTTTGAAACTAAATAATGCTTTCAAGGTCAGTTAAAGCTTGTCACATTTCTTACTGATACAGGAGGTCAAGTTCCCTTGTGCCATTCCATGAAGTTTGGTATCACCTAAAATGATCTTGAAACTTAATGGATTGACTCTCTTCAGGCTGTATGTCATACAGGACATTCAATAAGCGTATAGTCTTCTCTTTGAGGATAACAAATGGTGACTTTAGAGCCATATTGCATTGCCCCCGCAAGATCACAGCCATCAAGGGAATAATATGAAGGAGGCATTCGCCTGTTCCCCTTCTCAAGCAGCCTTCTTCTGTTCTGTTTTCTGAAATAAATGCTGAAAATGGATAGAGTGGAGGAAAGGGAGACAGAAGTAGACTTGATGGCCCTGTTATTTCTATCATGTGCCTGACATGAAAATATACACATGAGATGAAATTAGGAATAAAACAGACCTCATATCCTTCACCCACCATGTGAAACGTATTTAACTATTTACACTATAAATTCAGTAATAGTTATAGGCATACGGTCACACATGAGGAAGAAATTAATTTTGCTAGTGTACTGTCAAGGAAGGCCTCAAAAGGAGTGGCCATTTGAGGAAGATTGAAAGATAAATTGTGTGCTAAAAATTGGGGGTGCCAGAAAAATTGTGGTGCTAAAAAATCCCAAGTAGAAGTAATGTCCATGGCATATTGTAGGATGGCAAATAGTCCAGTGTTTGAGAATATGGGGGAAAAGGCAGGAGCAGGGGATAGAGAATCCTAAAACATGATGTGAGGATGTGAGGCTGAGGAGACCACACCAATAAGTTTAAAATGTGTCCTGTAGACAATAAGAGATTCACTAAATTTTCATGTTCTGGAGTTTCTCAGGTATATAAAGCTAGAAAATACTTGCCCCCTTAATTTCCTATCATAACTTATTCTTTCAGAAATAATTAATTGAAGAAATACTGTGGATATGTACAAAGATAGAAAAGGCCATGCGAGTTTCATTACTATTCTCAAGAAGCTTAAGGCCCACTGGGAAAAGCAAAACTTATTGGAATGAAAAGTTAGGCACAATGCAAGTTAGTTTACAAATAAATTTCAAATCACAGACAAAGGAAAATAAATCCAGTTTGACTCCCATGATTTCCAGCTCTCAACTGGAAATCAATATCAGTAGGTATGTGGTAGGAACCAAGAGGCAACAAAAGATATAAAATGCTTGGTAAAGCTAATGAGGTTTCCACAAAATAGATTCTCACTTTGACTTTACTTCTACATCACAGGTAAAGACACGTCTAAAATTGATGAACACTTTTTATCAATTATTATCTGTTTACATCAAGTCCTGATAGAAGTAAAGCTACATATAAGCAATGTCCATTTTAGAACAATACTCTTGATGCCAAATGTAAATCAAACTGTCTTACTTCTCTTCCTTCCAATGAGTCACTGACCAATGTTCATGGATACTCAACCCTTCAGTTCCTGATCTCTGGAGAATATCTGTTGTCATCTCCTTCCTACCTCTTTTTCCTTAGGCTCTCAATTGTCTTATTTTAACTTGAGTCTGTAGTATTTCTTCTTTCCTAAGTGGAATATCAAGATCCACTCTCGTTTGTTTTCCAGTCCATCCATCCCTCATTTCCTCTTTCCCTAGGCATGCCTTTGTTTATTAGGGTAAGAGTGAAATTAACTCTTTATATTTTCTAGAAACATAATTTTCAGTTTTAGTCCCTTTAAAAACAGCAGCCTTAGAGAGTAACTAAATTTTCACATGGAATCCTCAGGAAAAAAAAAAAGGCTAACGGAAAACTGACGTACAGGTCTAACTCCCAGAGACCCAGAACTCCATAAAAAAATCAATGAACATAGAGTCAGAAGATCAGTGAATATTCTGAAGCCATTAGGGGTCCATAACCCAGAGCCAGGTAATCAGCTAACCTGGTAATGATAAGCTGGCCCAAGATTTGGGTTCAGTGAAAGGCCAGGTTGTATATTATCATTAAATTATATTTGGAATAATGCTAAAAATTTTATCAACTGTATTATGCTTTTGTGTATGCTATATTTCTACTCTGAGATATGTTATATGGATGATTTTTACATTAACTTTTTTTTTACTATAGATTTAGTAAAATGTATTTAAAAATTTGCTTTTCAAGACATTCAAGTTGCCTTTCAACAAATTCAATAGAATTTATATTAAAATTACTTCTGTACAATTATTCTTTGAAATATATCATACAGAGTATAAAATCATAATGGATTCATGATAAGTTATTAAATACCCAGTTTGTGAAGCTTCAGAATGTTTGAACCAAGCTTTAAAAAAAAAAAGAATGTCTGAGCCAAACTTTCCAAGATAAGTATACAAATGTAAATGTGTACATTTGTATCAAAGAAAAGCAAATGTGGCAAATTCAATCTTGTTGAAGGCAATGTGGTCATTTACTAGAATTTTTTTTTCAGATTTCTTATAGTTTTGAGTTTTTTAATAAAAAGAAAAGGAAAAGGAAGAGTGAAGGGAGGGAGGGGACAATGTACCCTGTATGTCCACCACTGCAGCCTCCAAGACCTGCCAGATCAGTTGAACACTTGCCCTGGCAAATTTCAATCTATTCAGTGGTAGTTGGCTGCAGCATCTGTGTGAGGAGCCAACAGGAGGCTGTAGAACTAGGGAGGATGGTTAAGAAGTTTAACAACCATAAACCCAGTTTAGAGATTGGCAAAATGTGAAAAGTGAAGATGTATATACATTGCTCACAGAAGCTGCAGGGAAAAAATGATAATGTGATGGAACATTTCTTTATATTCAAAGCCTGCAAAGCTGCATCATCTTCCAGAATAATGGCAGAGATCTGTTTTTTACATACACAAGATGAAGAGGACAAGAATCATGCTCCAATTTCTACAAAGCTTATAGAAAAGCTGTTTTCAATAGCCATGACAGATCACCTCATCATTATGGACTTATGTGCTTTTCAGACCTAAAGATCCTTTGATGTCCCTGCACATAATTTACAGAATTTATAATCTGCAGAGTACTAGAGGAAATATTGCAGAGTGGAGAAACCAACATGTTTTCCTATCACGTAGGTATAACCCAGTGGTTGTATTAATTGCAGACTGACTAAAACAATAAAGGAAAACTAGTAAAATAGTAAAGGATAACTTTAGTTAGTGATATTTTTAAATTTTTTAGATGTTCTTATTCTTGGGAGGTGTATTATAAAATCCTTAGAAGTGAGGCATGAAGATCTCTAAAACTTGCTGCAAAAGATTAGGAATAAAAATAAGTAAAATGTCAAAACACTTATTTTTAAATATAGAATTCTAAAACTAAAATTCATGAGTTTAAATATTTAATTTTTAAAATCTTGTTGGTGGATATACACATGTTCATTTTCCTGTTCTTTCATATTTTCTTCATGTTCTAAAAACAGTATGCTAATATTTGAAAAGAACAAAAATATTTTTATGGAAATAATTTGACATCTATAAAATTCATGAATACATAAAATATGACTTACCTTGTGATTCAATTTATCTGTATTTGTTTTAATTTTCAACAGGGTTTTCAATGATTCATGTGCTGCTAAATCACTTTTAAAACATTTGTTAATCTCTGATTTGATCCAGAGCTGAAGAATTTTTGTTTATTTGTTTCTATAGCCTTTTGGGTTATTCTGTTCCCTGATGGTTCTTAAAACCAGCTCTTCTTAAAATGTTTCCCCCCTGCTGCTATTTAAACTGATTTTTATGTTACTCCAAATTAAATCCATTATTTCTAGTCTATCAATTTTCCAACTTGAATCAGCACACTTTAAGATTCCCATCTGCTGTCTATTGTGAAGCCAGTTTTTAAATCTGTCTTTTTGTCCTCTTTAGCCTGGCCTCCTCAGGTGCCTTGGAAGCTCCATTCACAGACTTTCCAGGTACTCATCTCTGCCTGCCAGAGATGTCTGGGCTATTCTCTGCAGAATCCAGTACCAGGCATACTTCCATGGATTTACTACCAGTCTTAAAAGTTCAAATTTCAGGGGAGCCTGGATGGCTCAGTCGGTTGAGCTCAGGTCATGATCTTGTGGTCTGTGAGTTCAAGCCCCGTGTTGGGCTCTGTGCTGACAGCTCAGAGACTGGAGCCTGCTTTGGATTCTGTGTCTCCCTCTCTCTCTGCCCCTCCCCTGCTCATTCTCTGTCTCTCTCTCTCTCTGTCAAAAAGAAATAAACATTAAAAAGGTTTTTTTTTTTTTAATAAATAAATAATTGTTCAAATTTCAAAGAGCTTTCCAGTCATAAAGCTAACTCCCAAAATAAAGATGTCAAGTCCCTAGATTACACATATAACAGAGTACAATAAAAGTATGTGAGAGTGTACTAATCAAAAAATCCCTGGGTTAAGAACCAAGAGAATTAGAATCAGTCTATCTGTGGTCTGAAGGTCCTGTACAAACTTGGCTAAGCCACTAATCATGACTTCCCTCAACTATAAAATAAGAGAAATGGATTGCATAGAATCAGTGGTCCATTACAACCTGATTTTTAAATAATTTTATTGTTTGGGGTGGCCAGGTGGCTTAGATGTTTGAGTGTCTGACTCTTGATTTCAGCTCTAATCATGATCCCAGGGTTGTACGATTGAGCCCCACATTGGGCTCCATGCTGAGCATGGAACCTGCTTAAGATTCTCTCTCTCTTTCTCTCTCTCTCTGCCCCCTCCCTCTCCTCCTCTGCCCCTCTCCCCTGCTTGCATGCTCTCTCAAATAAAATAATTTTATTGTTTAATGTTTATAAAAGTAATTTATATTTTAATGTACATTTGGAAGTACCTAGGAAAGAAATATTCATAATATCACTGAGAATTGCCTACTTTGAAGTTGTTGGTGTGCATCCTTCTAACCTTGTGTGTGCACAATGTGTATTTTTGTTTCTGTATGGACACATAGACATACATTTAGATTACAAAATCAGAATATATAATACATTGGGCTTTATATTCTATTTTATTGGCGTGACAATATTTTATGATTTTTCTGTGTCATTAAATGCCATTTGGAAACTTATCTTTTAGGTACCCTATTATGTAACATGATCATAATGTATAAGACCCATTGTTACATAGGTCATAATGTACACTCATCAGCTTTAATAATTGACTTTAGACTTTTAACATACTATAGAAATACCTTCATTATACGACATTATTTCCTACTTTATGGACTAGAAATTTTGTCAAAGCAAGTTTAATACCCTTGGTTTCAGCGTTCATTATTTCTTAGACAAAAAAAAATATTTTCTGGAAGCGTCTTTCTCTTGAAGAGATAATACCTTGGTAATCCTCACTAGAACTTGGAAAGCAGTAAAATGGAAATTGATGTGGCTCTAAAGAGCTTTTTGTTTTATCTGAATAAACAATCATAACTTCTTTAGTACTACTACTTTTCTGTTGCTATGGTGAGACAATTCACTGTGGTTTCTCACATTTTTGAACACTTATGAGAAGACCATTTGAACTAATTGCCTTTAATCCGGGCTATGTATCCAAGGGTGTTGGTATAATTAACAGCACTGGAAGACAGAGACAGCATCTTTCCTCAGAGCAGAGAGTACAAGTATTTTTTTTGTTTCTAGTTTGTTTTTTGTTTTTGTTTTACATACACTCTCTAGTACAATAAAGATAATGTCCCCCTCAAGGACAAGTTTAATAGATTTGCTTGTAGTCCAATATCATAAAAGGTTTAGGTTTCCTAAGTCTGACATTCTTCCAGCTATGTTGAGCATCTACCTGGACCTCTCAACTTTGGTACTTGGGAGACAAGAGGATCTGAACTGAATATGAATCCCATGCTAATCCTGTATCATGAGTAATTCAGTCCAAGATTTCTCCTGTCTTGCCCAGCACCCATAGAACTGTGGGAAGCTAACTTATAAACTAGAAATTGAGTGAAATCCTAGACCCCTCCCAGTTCTTCACTCTTGCCATACAAAGCAAAAATTAGAATGTTCATGAGGAAGGGTACACTTCTAAAGATAAAAGAAATTATGGCTATTTAAAAACTTACGAAGAACAAATCACAGGACTAGGAAAAGTATTCATTTTATAATAACTTCTGGGCATATGGTCTTGCTGCCAAATATATTAAATTACCAGAAAGTAGTGATTGTTCGGAATGGTTCACGTAGTGTGTGTATATTAGAAAAAGTTCACTCCTCATTCTTTACATCCGCAACACAAGTTATTACAGAGGCTCTGCAATTTCTTTAAAAAAGCAAAACAGGTAGGAAGACCTTCAACAGATGGTCAAATTTAAAATTCAAGAACAAATGTGTTCTAATACACATGCAATTCCCTCAATATATTCAATATATTTCTATATTAATATAAAGGAGCAAACCTTGCCTATCTCCTACCACATTATCAACGTCTTTCCTATAAAGAGGATTCTGAATATAAAAAGAAACTATGTTCCCTGAATTTAGTCTATTTCTGTTATGTATATTCCCAATAGAGTGCTAATTCCCTCCAATACTGATACTATTCAAATATTTGTAAGCAATTATTACAATCTTCTTAAGTTATTATATATCTAGCTTATTTGGAATTAGGTTCTTTATTCTCTTCTCTCTAGTCTAATGATAAACAATCTCCCATATAATTTTAAATTCTCGCCATAATCTTGTCTACGAAACCTTTTTCTTGAGATTAAACATATGTGGGATCTTCATTCTGGTGACCTCACAATTGTAGGCCAGCGCATTGATATCCATCAAGCAAGTAGGCTTATGGGTTCACTGTTTGTAGAAAACTATTTAGAGCTTGATTGAACTTTAAAGCCTTTCTGTCCTGGCATCTTCAGTGAAAGGTAATGAAGCTGAATCTCTGGAGCTTAAATGACTTGTCCAACTCACAAATAAACTATTTCAGGGATATCTCCACTATAGAATGTCAATGACTGAGGGGAAAATAACACTCCAGTATTAACAGGCAAATTCTGGAGAGAATTCAGGAAATGTCAACTTCATGAAAAGCCATAAGGAAGTGGAAAGTGAGTAAAAATTGCCATGATCATCACATTTGGAATTCAAGTGTATGTTAATGACTTACAGAGTGTTTCTAAAGCAAAAAAGAAATTCCAGGGACTAGTGAAATGGGTTATAAGACACACTGGGTATTTCTGAAACCCCCAACATAGAAATTACATTTTTATTCTGCAAAATATCTCTCAATTACAAATTATCTCATCAAAAGAAAGATTTATTCTTAAATAGGTGAAAATACTTACTTACATTATTTTTTGGAAAGAAAACATACGATTTTAAAGATATATTTGTAGCTTTCAGGAATTAGACCACAGATCCCAATTTGAGAGACGTTAGATGAAGGGGATATAGACATGTAAAAATAAAAGGCAATAACAGGTCACATCCACTGAAATGAAAGGCCGTATAAAGTACAAAGAAAAGAGCTATTCATTCTGCCTGGTGCTGGGGAGATAGTAAAGGTTTAATAGAGAAATTGATTTTTAAGCTAAGTTTTGAGAGATGAGACAGTACTGACAGACCAACAGCATGATTGATTGGAAGCACTCTGGGTAAAGGAAGCATCAAAATGAATATACAATGGCATAAAGTCATGGAACAACAGCATATTTAGTGAATTTGTGATATTTCTGTAGGGCTAGTGATAGGAACAAGAAAACATGAAGGAGTAAATAGGAAGAGAAGGGGGCAAAGTGGAAAAAAGTGATGTTGAATTAGAGGATTAAAAAACAGATATAAATAGTTTATTAAGGAATGTCAACTCACAAAAATCAAAGTGAAGAGCTGCCCTAGTTTACTCAGTGCTTAGGGGTCTCCAGGACACAGGACATCGATGTTAAAATTGAGACAGTCCCAGGGAAATTAAAATGGCTGGTCATTCTAATTTGAATATAAAAAAAATCTGTTTGGTTGTCATGGATGCAGTTTTCTCTAATCATATATTAATCTGAACTATATTAAATTCTCTTTAATGGTATTTCATATTTCATAGCTCTGCTCTCACATTTGGTTAATGGAATGGACTGAGTTCAATATCTAAATTCTCTGTTTATCATCATAAAAAGGTAAACAATGTTTCATCTCAAAGTTAAATTCAAAGTTCTTTTCTCTTCCCCCAAACTTGGTAGAGCTGTGTGTGTCTCTGAAATTGAGGGGGGATTGGAAGTCTCCTTTTTATAAACTCTACAATTTTCTCCCTTCTAGTGGCTAACTCCTCTAATGCACTGCACAATAAGAAGGGGTGAGAAGAAGAGTTTTACTTCTCTGGTTTAAATTGAACTCCTTCCCTCGGTGAGCAGTTGTATTGCCCATAGACATCTACTTCTTATCCATCAACTGCCTCCCCAAGACAACAAGGGTAGCTTCAAAAGGCAGCTGAAAATGGTCAGTCCACCAGTTTCTACACAATGAACTAACTGTGACTGCTTCTAGCTATTCCCTCTAGGTCACCAAGGGTTGTGCTATCCTCTGCAAATCATTTAGGCAGACACCACTCAGAATTGGGATGGCAGGCACAGCAAAGTAGTTAAAAAACTATCTCTGGTGTCAGATAGTGTGGATTCAAAAACTCATTTGGCTAATTAGTAATTGAAGGATTTAAAAACCCTGTGCCTCAATTTCCTCCACTATAAAATGGGGATAACGATAGTCTTCCCTAGTATTAGTCTAAAATGCCATATGAAGTCAACCTACATATGTAAGAGCTCTGACATGATAAAAGTTCATTTTTCACCCACATAGATGTCCAGGGCAGGGATGGAGATTGGATTGTAAACCACAGTTCTTGTGATAATTGGGAGAGCTTGTGCCTTCCAACATGTAGCTCATAAGGCCACCCTGGAGGGCATTATCCTTTATGTAGCAGTTGGCAAAAGAAAAAATGATCAAGAATATACACCAGAATCTTCAAGACTTTGACTAGAAGTACAACATGTCCCTTACTCTAACATTCCCTTTTGTCACAAGGCCACACCTACTGTTACAGATAGCTGGAAAATGAAAAATTTTTAGTTGTCTAGAGGATTAAATAATATATATAAAGGGCTTTTAAAAATCTCTGATACAGGTTAAGTGCTCAATACACAATAGCTACTATTATCACCAGAGACTTATCTGTTTTACGGTCTTAAAGACCTTTCTCCCTAACATACACTAGTGTGTATCACTTGGAAATCTCAGCAGTGGGAATGGTACTAGAGTAGATAAAATGATGGACCCTTACGAATTCTAAAAATATTTTTTTAAAAATTTTTTTAAATGTTTATTTATTTTTGTGAGAGAAAGAGAGACAGAGTATGAGCAGGGGAGGGGCAGAGATACAGGGAGACAAATAATTCAAATCAGGCTCTAGGCTCTGAGCTGTTAGCACAGAACCTGATGTGGGGCTCAAACTCATGAACCATGAGATCATGACCTGAGCAGAAGTCAGATGCTTAGCTGACTGAGCCAGCTGGGTGCCCCTGAAAATATTTTTTAAAACTTGAGAAATTTAATATTCATATATTCACATTCCAAAAGTAACGTCAGCATCTTTTAAAATAAAATATTGCTGGTAATCAAAAGAATCTACCAAGTTATCCTTATCCTAAAGGCCGTGACACTTCCCACTTGAAACCTGTGCAGAAAGATGCAGTCTTGGATGTAAGATCATTTCTTTTGATAGCTGCATGTGACCGTTTTCTCCTGGCTGTGCAAGATTAATTGATGCTGATCACTTCCTCTCAATAGTTAGCTGAAGTGGTTTGGGGATGACACTGCTGGGTTTTCCCCCCTTTCTCTGTGACCTTCAAACAGAGTTGAAGCCAACTCCTCTCAAACTCTTTCATTAATGAGCTGATGCTTCCATTTTGAGTACATTCCTGCAAACTCATCATGCAACTTCTTCCTGACAGTTTTAAAAGTTAATGGACTTCAAATTACTATTCAGCAAGGTGTATACATTTACAAATCACCAGGTAGTCACCATTATGGCTTATATTTGATTAATAAAATTATATTCCCAAATAAACAAGTCATGTAAGCATGCTAATTATATTACTTGTTAGCTGAAGCTAGTAATTGTCTCCCCACTGGGCAGCTCCCCACTTTTATTTCAGTAGTTTTCTTCCCTGACAGAAAATCCCTTACGAAGTTGCCAGGTACCACATAACACCTACAAAGCTAAACTCACATAATTCTCTTCACCGTATTTCTGACTTCCAAATTTGCAGACAAATAAGCTGAATGAATCTTTGTTCTGAGTTCTTGATTTTTATATTGTGAATTTTTTGTAATTGCTCAGTATAGACATGCTTTTTTTCCCCCAAGGTCCATATAGCAGATATCAAGTTAAAAGTTTTATCGTGCCTCACTGAACAAACTTTTCACTTTTTTCTTTCACCCTAAAAATGCATTTAGTAGCTAATAGTTCAACATATCTTTGAACTTTTTGGCAAGTTTCGCTTTTTTTTAAGTTTATTTTGAGAGGGAGAGAGGGAGAGGGAGAGGGAGAGAGAGAGAGAGAGAGAGAGAGAGGATGTGTGATCAAGTGGGAGATGGGCAGAGAGAGAGAGAGAATCCCAAGCAGGCTCTGTGCTGTCAGTGCAGCCTCCCACAGGAAGCTCGAACTCATGAACTATGAGATCATGACCTGAGCCAAAGTCTGACGCTTAGCCAACTGAGGAAACTAGGCACTTAGGCAAACTCCACTTTTTACCGATGTTTTATCTTCTGTCCATTCAAATTGCAATTAAAGAATATTCTAGAAATTTGGAAATTTCATTCATTCAAAGCAGCTAGTTGGACATTTACTATGCATCAGTCACACCGTTGAATCCAGAAATACTGTGTGAGAGTAGATAAAGTCCCCTGCTCAGAGTTTACATACAGGACAGGCTGGAATAGTATTTAAGCAGCAACCTGAAGAATGGAGGAGGCTTAGCTAGAAGAAGAGAGTAGCAGAGATGTGCCAGATAGAAGAAACCATTTGTGTAAGGATTACTGTGGCCTGAAAATAGCGCTGCCTGGTATTTGAAAGTCTCTGAGTGTGTTCAGACAGAGAGAATATTTATCTTTCCAAAACAGATATAGACTGTCACTGGGAATACAGGGCCTTAACATTTCATAAGCTTTTAGGTATGAAGTTCATAAATATTCAATATTATTCTAAACTCATTACAGTGATTACTTGCCAGTCTTTCAGTCTTTTTTGAGCTATTCTCAGAGACTCTAAGACCTAACATTTAGAGAGTAATTAGAATATGACCCTAAGATTCACTATCAGATGGGAAACAAGGGAGCATCTTGAGAAAGTCTCCCTCACAGTGCAGGCCTGTGGGAAAAGAACAGCAGCTGCTAGAGGAAGGACATGTAAGTCTGCCCTGATACTTCTCTATTTCCCCCATGGGAAAAGAACCTCAGTCTGCAAAGGGAAGGACACTTTCAAACCAGTAAAACAGATGTAAATGCCCCTTTTTCTACAGATCGGTTGCAAAGCTTAAATATATAAATAAAATTATATACAAGAACATGCTTCAAAATGCATGAAATGCTATAGTCATTGAACATAATCCTATTAAGATCTTCCATGAAGATGAGAATTTATGAATTCAAGAGAGAATGTAACAATAAATCAAAGAAGTTACTGATCTTGAAAAACTGCATTTTCAGAGGAGACAAAGACTGAAAGTTAGTTATCTAAACCTGTTTTAGGTACTCTTAAAGTACTATTGAAAAGGGGAGATGTTACTCTTTCAAGGTTTCATCCCTTTTCTTTAGAGTGATTTATACTAGTTTCAATAGCTATCATTAACTGAGTAATTTTAAAGTAAGTATACTTAAAGTAATTACAGAGAAGAATACAACTTTTAAGTGTTCAGCTGGATAATTTGTCAAAAAGTAAAAAAGCAAACAAGCAAACAAACCAAAGGAAGGTAGCAAACTCCCAGATCAGAATACTAGAGCCCAAAAGTCCAAATTGTACCCTGGAAGGGAAGGCACAATCTCCGCCTTTCAGGATGACTGTTAGCCTGATTTCTAACACCACAGACTGGCTTTGCCATTTTTTTGAACTGTATAGACATGGAATCCTACGTCTACAAACTTCTATTTGGCTTCATCTACTGTTCTGGGTAGTTGTAGTTGGTTGCATCACATTGCTGTACAGAAACCTATTGTGTGAGTAAACCAGAATTTATGTTGCTTTCTTCTATTGAAGGACATTCTAGTTTAGGACTAATTCAATAGTGTTATTAACGTCCTTGTATATATAATTTGGTAAACCTAAGTCCCCCCCTTTTTTTTCTTTTTCAATATATACCTGAGACTAGAATTATTGGATTATCGGATGTGCATATATTTAGCTTTCGTGTGTATTGACACAACAGGCTCCAAAATGATTATTTTCTCCTACAAAGGCATATGAAATTTTTACTGTTCCACTCACTACTCATCAGTAAGTGGCACGGTCAGTCCTTTATATTTTTAAACGTTCTAGTGAGTTTGGAATAGGGTCATTTTGTGGTTTTAGTGCACAGTTCTTTGATGACTAGCAACATAGAACCTAACTAATCAAAATGTGGCCCAATAAACAACAGCATCTAAGTCATTTGGGAGCTTGTCAAACATGTACATTCTCAGATCTCACCCAGATCTACTAAATCTAAATGTGCATTTTCAAAGGATCCCCAGATGGTTTGTGTGCATGTTAAAGCTTGAAAGGCATTGATGTAGAGCATCTTTTTATATACTTACTGACAAACCGAATAGCATGTTCCAATAAATGCTTTTTAAGTCACGTTTCTGTATGGGGATCTAGAGAGCTCAAGAGACCATCACTCCCAAACATACAGCAAGATAATGGCTAAACAAAATGTAAGCTCCCAACTTTTCTTGAGCCCATCAAAAAAGTGAGGTATTGGGATATCTAACCCCAAATCTGGAGAAAGACAGGTGACTGCAGGACATGTTTACCTGGGGCAAGCAAAACCAAACACTGGTAAAAAAGAGTCCCACTAGAGTAGTTGATGAATTCTGTGTGGGCAGGCAAGAGTGAAGGCCTTGTAACCACTTACTACACCTGTTAGGAACTCCAGTACAATGTTGAAGAGAAGGTATTATAGCAAGCATCGTTTTCTCATCAGGGCAAAAACTTTCCATAATTCACCATTAAATATGATGTTTGTCTTGGATTTTTACACACACACACACACACACATCATATATATATAAATATATATTTATATATATTATATATATAATTTACTTATATATATAATATATATAATATATATTATATATATATATTATATATATAAAATATATATAAATAAATATATATATATTATATATATATTTATTTATATATATATCAGACTGAGGAATTCTGTTTGTTTTTGCTTTTGCATGAGTGACTGTTGAATCTTATCAAATGTGTGTTCAGTTTATTTCTGGAGGATCATATATAATTATTATGTTAATGTGATGTGTTATGCTACAGATTTTCTTATGTTAAATGATGATTGCAATCCTGGATTAAAGTGATAAAATTCTGCGCTATTTTTATAGTATAGGATTTAATATAATGTTTTGTTTAACAATTAAGCACAAATGTTAATGAGAAATACTGGTGTAAAATTTTGTTTTCTAGTAATAACCTTGACAAGATTTGGTATGAAGGTTATAATAGCCTCATAAAACAAGGTGAAAGTGTCTTTTGGTTTCCTCACCTTGGGAATTTTTATGTTCCTTAAGTCCTTGGAAAGTTTATTATTTAAGCTACATGGGATCTGAGTTTTCTATTTAGAAAGGTTTTTAAAATAAATTCTAGGTATTTAATGAATATTCAAATTTTCTTTTCATCTTGTGTTAGTAGTAGTATTTCAATAAATTTTTCTATTTCTACAAAAATGTCAAAACCGTTAGCTTAAAGTTATTCACAACACTCTTATTATCTACTTACTGTTTACACTTTCTGTTTAAAGTTGTTTTGATTTCTAATTAGTTATTCTTCTATTGTCCTATCCCTTTCTGCCCACCTTCAGTTTTGCCAAATGTTAGTTCTACTGATATTTTTAAAGAACCAATTTGATGTTTAAGATTCTGTCTTATATTGTAGTTTCTTTGCTCTCTGTTCCTAATTTTTCTTTTTTTTTCCTTTTTCTCTTTTTTGTTTTCCATTATAGCAATTTGGTTTGCATTTGCTGTTGTTTTCTATTTTGGGAGATGGAATTTTACATCATTAATTTTCAGTCTCTTTATATTTCGCACATTCAAAACACCATATTTTCTCTAAGTACTGCTGTTGCTACATTTCCCTGGTTTTTGATGTATCAAATCATCATTAGCCATCAGTTAAAACTGTTTTCTCATTTTCATTTTGATCTCATTTGCCACCTGGAGTTAATTCAAAGGATATTGTTCAATTTCAGAGAAGTTAGAGATTTTCTATTTATCTGTCTTCATGATTTCTATCTTACTTCCATTGTGGTTGAAGAAGAAACCATTTCATTAAGGACTGTTTTATGATTTAGTATATGGTCAATTTTGGTAAATGCTTCATAGTTTACTTTAAAACAATTGAATTTGTTATTAGGCTTAGTGTCACTCAAATTGAGTATATGAGTTATTTTCATATAATGAAAATGCAAATGAAAACATTTTGTGTCTGAGCATTCAAACACAGTAGCCACTCTTCACGTGTGGCTATAGAGGATCTGAAATATGCCTACCTCAACTGAGGAAATTAAATTTTATTTTATATAAATATAAATTTAATAACCACTGTAAGTACATTCTATAGCATGTAAATTGATGACGCCAATATAAATAACTACTTTTAGTGTTTTCATGTTTTCATCTCTTTTCTTTCAAACTTCCTATGTCCGTATATTTAAGAAATGTGTCTTGTGTAAAATATCTAACTGGCTAAAAACCTCAGTCTTGTATAGGTCTAATTTTGTCCATATATACTTAGGGCTACTACTCATATATGTGGGGCTTATGTTTTTCATCTTACCACATATTACTGTTTGACCAGCTTATTTTAAATTTTGTTTGATTTGCTTTCCGTTCATTGAATATGTCTATTTTTTCCACTAGATCCTGTTTGTAACAAATTCTTGAATTCTTGTTCTTGGGGTTGTTCTAGAGATTTCCATATATTATCTTGACTTATCACCATCTGATACAAACTAATACTTCTATCTTAGAACCTCCTCATTAGAATCTTTAGAACATTTTAACTATTTACTCCTTCCATTCTCTGCATTAGTTGTGTATCTTAATTCTATTCATAATTTCAAGCTTCTACGATATTTTCTTTGCTTTACACAGTCAGCATCATTATATGTATGCAAACATTTATCTTTTTCAGTGTTCTTTGTTCTTTCCTGAACTTCTATGTTTTTTATATTTTTGACTGGGATAATTCCTTATACTTGAGGAATTCCTTTATGTTTCTTATAAAAATGATCTGTTGTCAACTGAGAGTTCTTCTCAGTTTTTATCTGAAAATGTCATTTTCCTCTTTCCAATTGAGTATTTGTACAGAGTTCTAAAATGACAAATTATTTTCTTTTCTGTATTTTGTTTTTGTTTTGTTTTCGTTTCTAGCTTTCTAAAGTTGGTATTCTGTTGTTTTCGGATTTCTAATGTTCCTTTGGATGTTTTTTGTCATTTTTGCCTCTTATTCCATTGGCTTTTTTTTTTTTTAAGATTTCAATGTTTGCTTTTTAGCAATTTAAATATGGTGTGTCTACATATAATTTAATTACTTTGCATCCTGTTTGGGATTCATTAGAGTATCGTAAATGTGAATTTAAGGTCTTTTGGTTTAGATCTCAGCCATTATTTTGTCAAATATTTTGTTCCTTCTTTCAGGAACTCCAGTTACAGGCATGTTCGAATGTATGTACCTTTCGTTAGAGGTACACATAGAAGATTTCCCTTTATGTTTATAGAGTTGGGACTTATTCACCCTAATCCAATAAGAAACTTTGAAGTAAGGCTCACATGGAAGCTTTTTAAAAAAGACTAAGAATATGAGTGAAACGGAGGTTAATTAGCCCTACAGGATTTTTAACTGAGAGCTTGGTTTCTTTACCAGAGCCTCTTCCCATAACATATTTATTTTCTCAGCATGGGGAGATGGAAGAACCTCCCCATGTTTCTCATTTGGCTTTTCAAATGTTCTTTTTCATCATATGTTCATCATATGTTCTTCATTTGGCTTTCTGGCTTCCCTCACACATACAGCTTTTGATTTCAGTGAATGGCTGGAGGGAAATATAAACGATGCATATGAAGAGGGTTCAGTCTCCAGTTCTGTCACTCCGGTGTGTAGAATTGTCAAGAGCTTGGCTGAATTATTCTCCCAGTGGTGGGCTTCCACCAGGATAAACCTATATTTTAAATTTCTTAGTCCTAATCCATATATTAAAATGCTCCCAAGTGAAGTCATTGTAGATTATCAGCTCACTAATCGAAACCCTGTTGTTTTGGCAATCTTAGTCCCTCTGCTTTTGAAAGTTTCTCCAGATATGATGCCTTCCATTATATGATTTTTTTAAAAATGTCATGGTCTTCCAATAATTCTGAGCAGGAATACTGAGAGGTCAAAAACTACTTCATCCTATCCAGAAACCACCTCATCCTATCACTAGAGCCTTTTCTTTTTCTAGATTATTTTTACATACAAGTTTAAAAGATGAAATTAGTGTTGCTCCTTCAACTTTATCCCAGAATATTTCTGCCCAACCTAATTAACACAACCTCGCACAAAAATATTTCAGAGATAGTAAAAAATTTAAGCTAGAATATAGAAACTACTTACTCTGCAACAACTGAAATCTATAATTAGAAGAAAATTACCAAACAGCTGATTGAAATTCAATAGCACCTATAATATAGATGAAATATATGGTGATCTATGAGGTATAAATATCAGGTCTTAATGTATTATTCTCCCATAAAACAGTATTGTCACCAAAAAAAAAAAATAATAGCTGTTGATGGGTCCACTCAAACTTATAAAGACTTTCTAAAAGATTCTTTGTTTTTGCTTTAATTTAGGTCATAGTTGATTGTTCTTAATGTCCATAATTTTCAGCATACTATATATCTCATTCATTTTTATTATATATCTTATTCCCAAGAATGTTGAAATAATTTTTCTCTCTTAGTACCAGTACTTAGTACACTGTCTGGCACAGTATCTGGTACACTTTTCCATATGTTTATTATCTCTTTGCTGCCATCCCTGGTCATGTGTGCTTTCTTTGCTTTTGGACACTTTTTTCTTAGATGTCTGAATTTATATTTATAATTAGCAACCAAGTAACACTGATTCTTTTCCGTGAAGTATGACTTTAAATATATGCTATTCAGATGGCTTACGGTTTAAATTCACATCTAAAGGAACCCCAGGAGATTAATAACCTCTAATGATGCCACAGCCTGCTAAACTGTGCTAATCGAATGAAGATGTATCAGGGAAACACTTAGAAGTTTAAGATCTGAAATACAGTAACTTTATTAAGAATCCATTTTTTATAAATACTTTTATAATGATTATTATTCAATATACATTCAGTTCATATTAAATGATATTCAAATATTTTTACAGCTGAAGTTCTATAAAATCTGACTCAAACCTATGTATGTCAATAATGTTCTCTTACTACATATATTCTAAATTGCAATCAAAGTAAAATAGTTATGATGCCTACATATAGTCTCATGCTTTCCTGCCCCTGACCATGCTTGTCCTCAAATCACCAATAGTAATCCTCTTCAACATCTTGAACTTCAACATTCAACTCATAATTCTTCCATAAACCGTTTCATGATCTTCCACTGAGAACACATTTCTTTCCCCCGAAAGATGTAGTCTTTTTACATTTTGTCTTATATTTTTGTCATTTATTTGTATATGATTGCTCTTACCAGTTTTTTTTTTACATTCTTCTCTGATGAAGACTCAGGATTTATTCATTGCTGTGAAACGAGTTAGCCTAAAATATAATGGCTTAAAAAATAAACCTATACTGTTCAGGAGTTAAGAAGCAACTTAGCTGCATGGTTTGACTCAGTCTTTTATAAGAGCTGCAGTAATTTGAAGACTTGACTGGGGTGGAAAATCTGCTTTCAAGTTGGTTCACTCACATGGCTATTGGCAAGAGGTGGCCATTCCTCTTCAGTTATTTGTTGAACTCGAGTGTCCTTACACTTTGCAAGCACCTTTCAGAATGAATGATCCAAGAAAGACAAAACAAGAAGTCATAGTGCCTCTTATGACCAAGTCTCAAAAGTTACACACCATCACTTCTGCTACATTTTCTTTGTTAGAAATTACTTATTAAGTTAGCCCAAACTCAAGTGGAGGACTAAGTTCTAACTTTTGAAAAGAGTAGTGAATAATTTGTGGATATATTTTAAAATCATCACAAGGACAAGGTCTAATTAATATCCATAAAAATGGTTTACAGTGATCATCCATTTTGAATAAGCAAGGAGAGATTATAGTTTATCTAAATTATAGTTATAGTTATCTAAATAAAATGTACTTGTAGAATTCTTTATGCCTTCTCTATAGCCTCTGAAAATTCTTGAGGAATATGGATGTTCATGTTTTGGGTGACTCTATATCCCAATTTTCCAAGAATAGTTCCAGTCAATGCCTATTGTCTGAATTTCCCATGCCATCTAATAATTGTCCTGGAGTTTCTTTAAATGAACTATTGGTTTAAATAGTAACACTTATGCTAAATGGGATATATTTAATAGACCTCCACACTTTACTTTCAGCCTCTGCTATGGTATTGCCTAGGAATTCATGAGAAAAATGCGTAGTTAAGAAACTTCTGTCTTAAACACATTTAAAACATGAAGGATATCTTTGAGAACTGAAACCAGATACAACATAATTAATACTCCTATTCAAGGACAAATGGAGACTACTAGGGAGTAAAGCAAAGTATCCTCTAGCAGGAACAGTTAGAACAGCGGCCTATATATCTAGTCTTTGACGTTAGAGGAAAAAGTAACATACCTGCTAGTCACTTCATGTGTTAAGCAGTCACGCCATATCCTGTATGATATTGCAAAGCCTCCAGAAGGCTCTCTCAGTGAAAATGATAGTAAATCATCATTTAGTTTTAAGTGAAATAGGATCAAAAAACAGTATTTGAAGAGCTCTACCTTAGAGTAGAAAAAGTAGTGTGAATATTCTTGCTACAACTGTGCTTGCCATATATTGTATTATAACTTAAGTATTTAAGTATGTTTTAGTATTTTAACAATTTATTATTTCGCAAAAAAATCTTATGGTAGAAATGAACTAAATATCATTTTTTTTTTAAAAAAAGGTACTAGATTTTCACTTTTTTAGAAAGTTGACAATAAAGAGGTAGTTTTAAAAATATTTGTTCCAATTTATTATCCACTATGGAGATGGTATTAAAAGTCACTGATAACATGATCATTAAAAACTTGGGCTAAGAAGTATCAGTATCAACTTCAAAAGTTAGTATTTTAAGAGGAATGACATTATCATGACAGAGCAAGTCCTTTTTCTCCCCTTTTTCTAAAACGAGTAATTAAACATTTATAACTCACCAAAATATCTCTGCACATTACACCAAGGGATGGAGGAAGGGGTTCTAGCCTGTCTGTGCATCTGAAAGTAAACAAACAGGACCTGGTAAGGGTTGTGGATCAAAAGGGGTACTATAAAATGGCCCCACCCATATTTTCCACCATCAAGGCAAAAAAGAACCCAGAGAGTACAAAATGGGCATATACACAGAGAATTTGTGGAATTCCGAGGGGAGATTCCAGTACAACATCAGAGAAGGATAGAGATGAATTTGGATTCAAAAGAGAGGGGAGAACTCACCAGGGTCGCTTTCCTCCCCATGGTGACACTGCAAGGGACAGGGTTTTTAGCAGCAGCAGTTTCTGTGACAACACTCTGGTAGAGGTGGACAGTGGTGATCTCTCCCACAGAGAGGTGGAATGCCTAAGTCCTGAGTGACTGCCCAGCTATGGAGATTGCAGTTGAAGATACTCATTATTTCCCAGCACTACCCAGCTTTTTGACAATGAGCCTCCATGACAGGGAGGGAGGAAAGAGGGGAAGAAACAGATAAGACTATTAAAGGACATTAAAGGACTATGTTTCTTGTTGTCTGCTTCAGGACTTTGACAGGAAGTGGATCCACAAACCTCTGGGAGGAAACCACTTGAGTATTCCCTCATTAGGCCAGTGGGTAACCCCAAAGTCCCAAGTGCTGATCCCTTGCTTCTCCTAATCTGCTGACAGTTTCTTGTGTATTGTCCCAAGGACAGCCTTGAGATCTACAGGGGGTGTCAGAAAATAGGCCATTGTTAATGGGCAAGTGAGAGGTATAACACCACTCTCTAGAAATCCAAAGAAAGGTTTCTAGTAGCCAGACTGAATTCTAAGAGTAAAAGAAGACAAAAAGCCTTTAAATGTGAAAGCAGAAATACCTGCTTATGAACATCATGGAAACAAAGATAAAAACAGGAAAATGGTATCACAAAAAGAAAATTATAAGCTCTAGCCACCAAACAGAGACACAGAAAATTGCAACCTAACTGGTAAAGAATTCAAAACTGAGCTTACATGAAAATTCAGAAAGACAAATTAATGAATTTAGGGATAATATTAATGAATAGAAGGAGTTCTTTACCAAAGAGATTGAAGTATAAAAAAGAATGAAAATGAAGTCTAGAGTTGCAGAATTAGATGAATGAGATGAAGAATGCAATAGAGAGTATCAGTAACAGGCAAACCAGATAGAAAAAAGAAAAAGTCACTTGGGGATAGGAATACAGAAATAATTCAGTTAGGAGAGAGAATTAAGATTTTTTTAAAAGAAAGCCTGTGAGAGTTATTGGACCCAATAAAAAGGCAAATATTAAAATAATTGGTGTTTCACAAGTAAGAGAGAGAGAGAGAAGGGAACAGAGAATATATTTAGAGATATAATAGCTGAGAATTTACCAAACCTAGGGAAGTCCTTGGGACATAAAAGTCCAAGAAGTTAGCACAACACTCTGTTATCTCAATGCAAAAAGACCTTCTCCACGACATATTATGATGGAACTATCAAAAAAAAGATAATCAATGGTATAGAAGTTTAAAGGCAACCAGGAAAAAAAATAATAAAGTAACATACAAAGAGACCCCCACTAGGCTATCAGTGGATTTCTCAACAGAAACTGTACAAGCCAAGAAAAAAATGGAATGACATACCCAGTATGTTGAAAGATAAAACTTGTCAGTCAAGAGTACTTATATGTAGCAAGTTGTCCTTTAGAGAAATTAAGGGGAAATTAAGGAGAAATTAGGATAAATCAAGCTTTCCCACACAAATAGAATCTAAGGGATTTCAACACCACTACACCTGTCTTGCAAAAAAAAAAAAATTCTGAAAGGAATTGAAGTTGTCACTAACCAGTGACATGAAAACATAATAAAGTAAATAGCACTCTGGTAAAAGTGAAAAATAGTCAGAATTAGAAAACTAACTGTATATTAAGATGGTGTGTTACCAAAACTAATATAAAGGTTAAAGAGAGGAGTAATAACTATAGCTACTATAATTCTTTTTATCAGACACACAAAAAAAGATAAATTGTGGAATCAAAAATATAAAAGGGTAAGAGTAAAAGGGTGAACCTTCATAGGTGAACAAAGATAAAGTTGCTACCAGCATAAAATGAAATGTTTTATCTAAGAGATGTTTTATGTAAGCCTCATGGTAATCATATAAATTGAGTAAATTTACAAAACAAAAATGTACAGACAGAGGATACCAGCATGGAAAACCACCAGTTTTCAAAGGTAGGCGGAAACAGAGGGGAAAAGAAACAACGGAGATACAAAACAACCAGAAGACAAACAAGATTTCACGCAAATGTAAATGGATTAAACTCACCAATCAAAAGGCATAGAGTGCCTGGATTAAAAAAGAGAGAGAGAGAGAATACCCATCTGTATGCTGCCTACAGGAGACACATTTCATTTGTAAAGACACAATGTTCAAAGTGAAGGGAGGGAAGATATTCCACACAAGGGGAGACAAAGCAGGGCCAGACAAGAACAGAAAGGATGAAACCAAGCGCTCTTTGTTTTCAAGATGATAAAATTGAAAAGCCTTCAGTTAGACTACAAAAAAAAAAAAAAAAAAAAAAAAAAAAAAGCAGAAGAGGGGACATCACAACTGATACCACAATACAAAGGATTATAAGAAACTACTATGAACAGGTATATGGAAAAAAATTAGAAATTTATCAATTTCTTCTAGGTTATCTGGAAACACACAACTTAGCAAGACCAAATCAGGAAGAAATAGAAAATCTGAACAGACCAATAACTAAAGAGATTGAATCAGTAGTTTAAAAAATTAAATTATATTTAAAACAAACAAACAAAAAAGAAAACAACTTAACACAGAAAACCCCAGGGCCAAAGGCTTCACCACTGAATTTGAAGAAACAGTTGAAGAAACAATGCCCATCCTAATTAAACCTCTCAAAAAACTGAACGAAAGGGAACTCTGCCAAACTCATTCTACAAGACCAGCATTACTCTGATACTGAAGACAGATAAGGATATTATAAGAGATATATACACTAATATCTCTGATGAATACAGATGCAGAAATTCTCAACAAAATACTAGCAAACTGAATTCAAGAACACATTGTAAAGATTATACACTGTGACAAAGTAGGATTTATTCCTGGCATGCAAGGATACTTCAACATACATAATCAATAAATGTGATATATCAATTATAGAATGAAAAATAAAATTGCATGATCACCACAATAGATGCAGAAAAAGAATTTGACAAAATACAACCTTTCATGATAAAAGCCCTCAGTGGACTGGGTATACAAGGAACATACCTAAACATAATAAACATTTTCTTTTTTTTTTTTTCTATTTAATGCTTATTTATTTTTGAGAATGCTTATTTATTTTTGAGAGAGAGACAGAGCATGAGCAGAGGAGGGGCAGAGAAAGGGGGAGACACAGAATCCAAAGCAGGTTTCAGGCTCTAAGCTGTCAGCACAATGCCTGATGCGGGGCTAGAACTCATGAACTGTGAGATCATGATCTGAATTGAAATCAGATGCTCAACGAACTGAGTTACCAAGGCGCCCCACACCTAAACATAATAAAGACTATACACAATAAATCACAGCTAACATTATACTCAACAGTGAACAATTGAAAACTTTTTCTCTAAGATAAAGAAGAAGACAAGGTGCCCACTCACTTAAAAAAACAAACAAACAAACATTTATGGGGGAACCTGGATGGCTTAGTCAGTTAAGTGTCAGACTTCAGCTCAGGTCATGATCTCATGGTTTGTAGGTTTGAGCTCTGCATCAGGCTCTGTGTTGACAACTCAAGCCTGGAGCCTCCTTTGGATTCTGTGTCTCCCTCTCTCTCTCACTCTCTCTCTTTCTCTGCTCCTCCCCCACTCATACGCTTTCTCTCTCAAAGATAAAATAAACATTATTTTTTTTAATGTTGAATTTTGAGAGGGAGCAGAGAAAGGGAGTCCATGCATGCAAGAGAATGGGAGACAGTGGATCCCAAGTGGGCTCCACGCTGACAGCAGAGAGCCTTATGCTGAGCTGAAACTCATGAACTATGAAATCATGACTTGAGCTGTAGTTGCACACTTAACTGAGTGAGCCATCCAGGTACCACCCAACTCTCACTCTCATTCAATATAGTACTGGAAGTCTTAGCTAGAGATATTATACAAGACAAAGAAATAAAAGTCACTCAAGTCAGAAAGGAAGAAGTACAATTGCCATTATTTGCAGATAATATGATTTTGTATGTAGATAATCCCAAAGAATCAACAACAACAACAACAATAAAAAGAGGAGGAGGAGGAGGAGGAGGAGGAGGAAGAAGAAAGAAGAAGAAGAAGAAGAAGAAGAAGAAGAAGAAGAAGAAGAAGAAGAAACAAAGAAAAGAAAGAAAGAAAGAAAGAAAGAAAGAAAGAAAGAAAGAAAGAAAGAAAGAAAGAAGGAAAACTGTTGGAACTAATCAATGAATTTAGTGAAGTTGCAAGATATAAAATCAACATACAGAAATCAATTGCATTTCATACACTAATAATGAGACATCTGAAGAGAAAACTAGCCCATTCACAATAGCATCAAAAACAATATCATGGAGCAAACTTAACTAAGAAGTGAAGTATCTGTACAACCACAACTACAAGACTTTGTGTGTCTTCTTTGATTTCCTTTAACAAAAAAGTGGAAAGACATTGCATGTTTGTGAATTGGAAAATATTGTTACAATGTGCATACTACTCCAAGCCACTTATAGATTCAATGCAGTTCTATCAAAATTCCAACTAACATTATTCACAGAAATAGAAAAAAACAATCCTGGGGCACCTGGGTGGCTCAGTTAGTTGAACATCTGACTTCAGCTCAGGTCATGATCTCACAGTTTATAAATTCAAGCCCCACATAAGGCTCTATGTTGACAGCTCAGAGTCTGGAGCCTGCCTCAGATTCTCTCTCTCTCTCTCTCTCTCTCTCTCTCTCTCTCTCTCTCTCCCCCCCTTCCCTGCTTACACTCTGTTTTTGTCTCAAAACTAAATAAACATTAAAAAAAGGAAGAACAAAACCCTAAATATGTGTGGAACTATAAAAGATCCCAAATAGCAAAAGCAGACCTGAGAAAGAAAAAAGCCAAAGGTATCATATTTCCAAATTTCAAACCATACCACAAAGCTATAGTAATAAAAAAGTATGGTTCTGGCACACGAGAAAGACACATAGACCAATAAAACAGAATAGAGAGCCCAGAATTAAGCCAACACAGATAAGATCAACTAACATGCACAGAGAAGCCAAGACCAGTCAATGAAGAAAGGATAGTCTTCAGTAAATGGTGCTGGGAAACTAGATAAACACATGCAGAACAATGAAACTGGGCCCCTACTTTGTACCACTAATAAAAATTAATGTTAAATGGAGCAAAGTCTTAAATATAAGATCAGAAACCATAAGATGTAGAAGAAAAGGTAGGAATGAAACTTCTCAATATTTGTCCTGGAAATGATTTTTTGGATAGGATTCCAAAGCACAAACAAAAGCAAAATCAACAAATGGGACTATCTTGAACTTAAAAGCTTCTGCACAGAAAAGAAACAGACCAAAATAAACAATTTAGAAAATGGGAGGAAATTTTTGCAAGCCATATATTGGTTATTGGGTTAATATCCAAAATATACTTAAGAAACAAAACAAAACAAAAAAACAAAAAACAAAACAAAACAAACAAACAAAAAAACCCCACCTGCTAGAACTGATCCATGAACTCAGCAAGGTCAGAGGATGTAAAATCAATGTACAGAAAGCAGTCTCATTTCTATACACCAATACAATAATGAAGCAGCAGAAAGAAAAATCAAGGAATCGATCCCATTTACATTTGCACCAAAAACCATAAAATACGTAGGAATAAACCTAAGCAAAGTGATAAAGGTTCTGCACTCTGAAAACTATACAAAGTTTATGAATTAAACTGAAGAAGACACAAACAAATGGAAAAACATTCCATATTCATAGATTGGAAGAACAAATATTGTTAAGATGTCTATACTACACAAAGCAATCTACACATGTAATGCAATCCCTATCAAAATAACACCGGCACTATTCAGAGATAGAACAAATAATTCTAAAATTTGTATTTGTTAACTAACCAAATAGCCAAAGTGGTGTTGGAAAACAAACAAACAAACAAAGCTGGAGGAGTCACAAGTCCAGACTTCAAACTGTATTACAAAGCTGTGATCATCAAGACAGTATTGTACTGGCATAAAAAACAGACATGTAGATCGGTGGAACAGAATAGAGAACCCAGAAATGGACCCACAATGGTCATATAGGCCAACTAATCTTTAACAAAGCAGGAAAGAATATCCAATGGAAAATATCAGTCTCTTGAGCAAATGCTGCTGGGAAAATTGGACAGTGACATACAGATGAATGAAACTGGACCACTTTATTGTACCATACATAAAAACAATATCAGAATGGGTGAAGATCTAAATGTGAGACAGGAAACTATCAGAATCCTAGAGGAAGACACAGGCAGCAACCTTTTTGACCTTGGATGCAGCAACTTCTTACGAAACATGTCTCTGGACATGGGAAACAAAGGAAAAAATGAACTATTGGGACCTCATCAAGATAGAAAATAAAGAAAACAATCAGCAAAACTAAAAGGCAACTGATGGAATGGAAATAGATATTTGTAAATGACATATGTGATAAAGGGTTAGCACCCAAAATCTATAAAAAGAAAACTTATCAAACTCAATGCCCAAAAAACAAATAATCCAGTGAAGAAATGGGCAAAAGACATGAACAGACATTTTTCCAAGATGGTATCCAGATGGCTAACAGACACATGAAAAGATGCTCAACATCACTCATCAGAGAAAAAATGAATCAAAACCACAGTGAGATACCACTCTACACCTGTCACATATATATATATATATATATATATTCTATATGTATATATATATAGAATAGCAATATGGATGGAGCTAGAGTGTATTATGCTAAGTGAATAAATAATTTAGAAAAAGACGAATATGATAGGATTTCACTCATATGTAGAATTTGAGAAACAAAACAGGTAAACATATTGGAGGGTGGAAAAAAGTAGAAAACAAACCATAAGAGACTCTTAACTGTAAAGAGCAAACTGAAGGTTGCTAGGGGGGGTGTTGGATGGGGGAATGGGCTAAATGGGTGATGGCCATTATGAAGGGCACTTGTTGGGATGAGCATGGATGTCATATGTAACTGATAAATTGTAAAATTCTATTTGTGAAAACAATATTATACTATTTGTTAACTAATTAGAATTAAATAAAAATTTGAAAGGAAAAAAATAACCACTTTGTAAATCAGTGTAGGTGTCCTACATTATTATTGCATTTGGGGAGTTAATGAATTCTTCAATATATTAGATGAATTTCATTAAAAATCAATGAGAAATCTTTAAAATATTCAACAAATAGAATGTCACAGACTTCAGTATTTAAAGCTTTTAGCCACTTTGAATTACTATACAAAGTGTTTTACAAACAGAAAGGCAATAAAATTTGTTCATTTAAAAGAAAGGGAGGGGCACCCTAGGAAAGGCCTAGGTGGCTCAGTCGGTTAAAGCATCCCACTTTAGCTCAGATCATGATCTCGCAGTTCATGGGTTCAAGCCCCGTGTCAGGCTCTGTGCTGGCACCTCAGAGCCTGGAGCCTGCTTCAGATTCTGTGTCTCTCTCTCTGCCCCTTCCCCACTCATACTTTGTCTCTGTCTCTCAAAAATGAGTTAATGTTTTTAAAAAATGTTAAAAGTAAGAGATAAATACCACCAATTAAACAATGAGAGCTTAATTTCTCAAGCAAGCTGTGAAATACTTCAACCTGTGGGAAGATTCCTTTATACCCTGTACAAGAAAATGAAACTGAAATCTATTACTTTGGGGCATCTATGATTTGTAAAAAATTTAAGAGAATCATAAACAGACAAAACATTTGTTGAGTTCGGTCTTACAAAATTAGATTAGGAAAGCTACCTTGAACGAAAGGAAACTATCTGTGAAAAAACGTGTACCAAAAAATTCATATATTTCAATGCAAAGAATCATAAAGAATAATTTTGTGTTTGTTACAGGATTTGTTCAGATCTTACTGTATAGACTGTTTTCTATATTAGAAATGTGAATAGAGAGTGGTCATTTGAAAGTATGAGCAATTTCAAATTTATCATTTTTACAATAATGTTTGTGGTTTCATAAAATATAGAATTAATATATATTTAAAATACATTCTTGGGGCGCCTGGGTGGCGCAGTCGGTTAAGCGTCCGACTTCAGCCAGGTCACGATCTCGCGGTCCGTGAGTTCGAGCCCTGCACCAGGCTCTGGGCTGATGGCTCGGAGCCTGGAGCCTGTTTCCGATTCTGTGTCTCCCTCTCTCTCTGCCCCTCCCCCGTTCATGCTCTGTCTCTCTCTGTCCCAAAAATAAATTTAAAAAAGTTGAAAAAAAAAATAAAATAAAGTACATTCTTTAGAAAAATAACTAATATAATATTGGGGACATTTTATAAATTAAGATACTTATTAAGTATGTGAATATACTTTTTGTGACTTTTAGCCAAAAATTTTATTGCTTATGTTATTTTTAATTTTCAGTTAATAAAAAGTTCTTTTCACTTATTATGAAGTGTATGGATTTATATTTCAGTAATAATTTTATTCATGAAAACAATTGAATAGAGATTTATATGTACATCCATTGATAAAACATTCATTGTCAACACATTTAAAAATCTTAGAACTATGAAGATCATTTTTGATATTAGTCTTATTCTCCAAAGGATCATGGACAGATAATTATGTGGCCAATCTACTTTTAAGATTGTGTTATCCTTTCTAGGCTTCTGATTTATCCCTCTTAAATTAAAATTTTTTATGATCTTTGACATATGGAGACTGACTTCCCATTATTTCATTACAAACTAGGGTCTTTTTTTATAGATGGCAACATGAACTACTACCAAGCAATTTCATGTCACCTAGTTTCCTGAAAAAATTTTGAAAAAGATGAATCTTCAGTTTCTCTTCAATAAAATATGGGCTTAAGAGAATTATATGGGTCTGAATCTAGGTTCTACCAATTACCACTGAATTTTAGGAAGTTATATAAGCTCTTTTCAGCTCTCATTATTTATCCATATTATAAATGTAATAATGCTTACTTCACAAGTTTTCTGTAAATATAGTATCCTAACTCACCAAATAGGCAATCATCAAAAAGCTTAACGGTACACTGCTGGTGAAAACAAGGGGAAACAGTCTAACACAGAGCCAGTGGGACTAGAAATTGATAGGACACTTATGGTGAGGAGTTTGGCAATATTTAATCAAACTACATAGGCATTCTCCCTTCAACTCAGCAATCCCACTTCTAAGAACATACCCTGAAGATGAGTCTCCAAAAATAGAAATGTATGCATGAAGTTAATCCCTGCAGCATAATTTATCATTTGAAAATATGGAAACTATTCAAACGCAGAAGATTCATTGAATAAACTATGTTACATACATGACTTTTAAAATTATAAAATTAAAAATAGAATGAGGCCTATGAACAGTTATAGAAGGATTTCTAGGTGGTATTATAAAAAAAAAGTAAAACATTTATTAGGTCATGTTTTGTTTTTAATAAATGTAGGGGGAGGATAATAAAGCATACACACTGTACTTCTCTTTCAAAAAAAAATATATGAAAGACACATCAGATCCAATGAGATTGATTACTTTAAGGAGTAGGGGGGGAACCAAGTGGAATGGATATAGGAAGTAGAGACATTTCTCTGAAGTTTTGCATATTTGCAGCTTTTTGAAAGCATTAAAATATTGTACACTACAAAAGCGGTCTACAATAATGGTAAAGGAGGGGGATCTAAAAGGGAGAGAATGATAATGAATCTATTTTCAAAGAAATATCATAAACAAACTGAAAAGGAAATAACTCATCTAACTAGCTTATAAACATTATATGTCTATATATTCTCAGCCTTGGGTAGCATGAATTGACAAGGGGAGGGAACTGTCTGAACACTAAGATAATTAGATAGAATAATGAATTAGAAAGAAAAGAAAAAATCAGGGTGCCTATGTGGCTCAGTCAGTTAAGCGTCTGACTTCAGTTCAGGTCATGATCTTGTGGTCCATGAGTTCGAGCCCTGCATCCAGCTCTGTGTTGACAGCTCAGAGCCTGGAGCCTGCTTCAGATTCTGTGTGTCCCTCTCTCTCTGTCTCTCCCCCCCAACCCCGTTCATGCTCTGCCTCTTCCTCTCTCTCTCAAAAATAAAGATTAAAAAAAATTAGAAAGAATTGAAAAAAATAGAGGCCACCTGGTTGAATCAGTCGCCTGAGCATCTAATTCTCAATTTTGGCTCAGGTTATGATCCCAGAGTCCTGGGATTGAGCCCCATATCTGGCTCCATGCTGAGAATGAAGCCTGCTTAAGATTCTCTCTCCCTCTGCCCCTCTCTCACTCACTCTCTCTCTAATATAAAATAAAATTAAATTTAAAAAAATAATTGAAAAAATAGAAACTGATTGGTCTATATCAGTTATTGTTTAAAAATGCATGCACATACAAACACAAATATACATTTATAAATGGGAGGGGAACTGTTGCTTACAATAGAATGTCAAGTGGCAGCTAATAGTGAATGTGGAGCAGGTACTAGAATTGGAAATTATCATTTTGCAACTGTGTAGAAGTTTTATTAAAGAATCATCAATGGATGTTAAGACTTTGGAGGAAATTTCAATGAGCACATGTATTTTCATGCCTTTAAAGTTGTTTCCCACAAGTTGCAAGAGAAAAAGCAGATTATGTAGTGAAGAAATCAGATATCTCTTTGTCTGGGTATTCACAATTTTCTGAGAGGGACACAATATCACTTACATATTATTCTAGCCAGAAATGTATAATGGGTATCTAATGATGATGAAACATAAAACACACACACACACACACACACACACACACACACAAAGTTTTTTTAAATAGAAGTAGGATATAACTATATTCTTTTAAACTGTGAAGGTCATAAAACACAAAGGCTATGGTAATGCTCCAAAATTTTAAGAAGACTAAAAAAGACAAGACAACTTAATACCTATATCCTACAGTGGTACAAAAATTCTATCAAGGAAGTTATTATTTGTTTAAGTGAAAAAATTACATTACAGACCATAGATTAGATAGAACTATCAGATCACTGTTATTATAGTTAGTGACTGTTCTGTGGTTATAATAATATTCCTATTTTTTAGGAAATGTGCCAAAAAATCTGGTAGTAAAGGTCATATGTTACTCACTTATTTAAATAGGGTAAAATGTTAGCAGTAGGTGAATGTATATAAAGGGGATGAAGGTGTTCTCTGTACTTTACTTATTCTTGAACCTTTCCTGTAAGGTTGAAACAGTTGCCAAGTAAAATGTTAAAAATCTTAATGTTAGTTAATGCTTTGTTTTGTTCTAAGTATATGACAAGTTTAGCAAGTCCTTAAAGAACATTAAACATTAAAAGAACATTAGTTAGGGTCTTCTATTACCCTCTTTCTACAAGTGAAGACACTCAACTTAGGAAGATACTGAGGGGAAAAACTGATAAATATTAAAAACTGAAAGTAGTTTCTTAACTTCACACATTACAACTTTTTTTTTAAAGACAGCCCTACTGCTTTAAACCATTCACTTTGTTTCTCTCATCTACACATACACACTCACACACATCTCTTTTGAACACTTACTAAGCTCTGTTGTGTGAAAATCTACAGTTCAGAATAAAAAGACTCTGAAAGGACAAAAGGCTACAGTTTGTCTGTCATCTCTCTATTATCTTTTCTTTGACTGCCTCACTGTGAATTGTTTATTTTATTGACTCTTGTGAGCAAGCCAAGGATATTTCTTGTTCTGAATTCCACTCACTGGTATTTTTATAAATACCAAGCAGTCATAATGAGACCCCCACCCCTCCCAGAGCCGTCGATGAAAAGCAAACTCTTTTCATAGACTTCAGATCATCCTTGTTGAGTTCAACAGAATTCTCAGAAGTCTATTTTAAAATCAATGTAATTGAGAAGCATCAAGGTCTCTGTTTTGTGTTTGAATGACTTTAATAGAAACCAATCTTTATATAAAAATAAAACCTTTTTAGATAAAGGAAAGTTGTAAGGTGATTTTTTAAGATGCAAAAAAATAGTTATTCAGAACAGTTTAAACTTCAAAAACAATTACACTCTTTTCAGAATGTCATCCTCTAAGAAAATAATAAATTCCAAAACCAGGCTTTGACTCATTTTCAAGGATTCTCCTAAATACAAATAATGGGGAATCACCTTGAAGAAACCACTATTTAGATAAGTTGAATACCATATCCCAATGTTCTGTTATTAGTCACCTTCCCCATAGATAAATCTCTAGACTTTAGCAAGAAGGTTAAAAAAATACAGTTGTGGAAAATGCACTTCTTCTTTCAGTTACTATCATTATGCTTCTTATTATCACCTTAATTTCTCTATCTCCCAGATAGGTTAAATAAAACAGAATTAATTTATCTATATTGGATCTGATGGAAAAAAAAGATGGAATAATTTAGTTACCACCATCTTTCCTTACCGGTAAGTACTCAAAGCCTGGACCTGTGGAGAATGTCTAACCATTGCCTGGGCAGTCCTTCTATTAAGGGTTATTGTTAACACTTGGATTTACTGGAGCCTACTTAAAAGATAAAATACATTTAAATTTTTATATTCCAAGTATAATCCATATCTAATCCAAGCATTTTTCACCATATGTCAGGACTATCACTATTACCTCTTGATTCAACTCCCAGGTCTGGATTCTCCCTATAGGGGCCAAGGGCATATTGATGGCCACTTTGACATATTTTAAATGACATTTACTTAAGAAACAGCCAGTGCAAGGATGCCCAGACCCTCTTCTGTCTCAGTGAAAGCAAGAAACAGATCTCCCATATAAACAATAGCCAACCTGTATGAAGTAAATAAGACATCCTTATCACCAGGGACAGGAAGTTCAAAGCCAAAAAAGTTACAGAAAAAAACCTTCTTACTTTTTTCTAATTTACTACCTCAGCCTAAATTCTGCTTATAATTCCCTAATAGTTAAAAATCTCCCAATCACCTGTTTTCATTATCCTGTCAATTTCTTACAAATTTATTGTCTCTGTTTAAAATGTATCATAAAAACTACTTGCCTTACTCATTTTTGGGGGTCTTAATTTCATTATTGAACCACCATAGGCATATAATAAAATTCTATTTTATTTTCCTCCTGTTAATCTGTTTTATGTAAATTTAATTCTTAGTCCAGCTGGAAAACCTTGAAAGATAGAAGAATATATCTTCCTCTACATCTTCCGATTTATCTCTTCCTTTTGATTTCAATTTTCAAATTGACCCTGTTGCTTCATGCATGAGCCTCAATAGTTAATGTAAATTTATGTCTTTTCATTTCACCTCTCTTACGTATGATTGAAAAAATAAATTTTTACTAGCTATTGTTACTAATTTTATTATTATTTTCATAATCATTACAACTCCATTTTGGATATCAGACTGCTTTGAGAAGTCCATGTGTTTTGTACACTAAGCAAGATTTGTAATAATTTTTTTTCTTTTTTTAAATTTTCTTTCTTTTTTTATTTACATCCAAATTCATTAGCATATAATGCAACAATGATTTCAGGAGTAGATTCCTTAATGCCCCTTACCCATTTAGCCCCTCCCCTCTTCCACAACCCCTCCAGTAACCCTCTGTTTGTTCTCCATATTTAAGAGTCCCTTATGCTTTGTCCCCCCCCGTTTTTATAGTATTGTTTCCCTTCCCTATGTTCATCTGTTTTGTCTCTTAAAGTCCTCATATGAGTGAATTCATATGATATTTGTCTTTCTCTTACTGAGCAATTTCACTTAGCATAATACCCTCCAGTTCCATCCATGTAGTTGCAAATGGCAAGATTTCATTCTTTTTGATTGCCAAGTAATACTCCATTGTACATATATACACCACATTTTCTTTATCCACTCATCCCTCGATGGACATTTGGGCTCTTTCCATACTTTGGCTATTGTTGATAGTGCTGCTATAAACATGGGGGTGCATGTGTCCCTTCGAAACAGCACACCTGTATCTCTTGGGTAAATACCTACTAGTGCAATTGCTGGGTTGTAGGGTAGTTCTATTTTTAGTTTTTTGAGGAACCTCCATATTGTTTTCTGGAGTGGCTGCACCAGCTTGCATTCCCACCAATGGTGCAAAAGAGATCTTCTTTCTCCACATCCTCACCAACATCTGTCGTTGCCTGAGTTGTTAATGTTAGCCATTCTGACAGGTGTAAGGTGGTATCTCATTATGGCTTTGATTTGTATTTCCCTGATGATGAGTGATGTGGAGCATTTTTTCATGTGTCAGTTGGCCATCTGGATGTCTTCCTGAGAAGTGTTTATTCATGTCTTTGGCCCATTTCTTCACTGGATTATTCATTTTTTTGGGTGCTGAGTTTGATAAGTTCTTTATAGATTTTGGATACTAACCCTTCATCTGATATGTCGTTTGCAAATAGATTCTCCCATTCTGTTGGTTGCATTTTAGTTTTGCGGATTGTTTCCTTCGCTGTGCAGAAGCTTTTTATTTTGATGAGGTCCCAGTAGTTCATTTTTTCCTTTTGTTTCCCTTGCCCCTGGAGGCATGTTGAGTAAGAAGTTGCTGCAGACAAGATCAAAGAGGTTTTTGCCTGCTTTTTCCTCGAGGATTTTGATGGCTTCCTGTCTTACATTTAGGTCTTTCATCCATTTTGAGTATATTTTTGTGTATGGTGTAAGAAAGTGGTCCAGGTTCATTTTTCTGCATGTCGCTGTCCAGTTTCCCCAACACCATTTGCTGAAGAGACTGTCTTTATTCCATTGTATATTCTTTCCTGCTTTGTCAAAGATTAGCTGGCAATATGTTTGTGGGTCCATTTCTGGGTTCTCTATTCTGTTCCATTCATCTGAGTGTCTGTTCCTGTGCTAGTACCATACTGTCTTGCTGATTATAGCTCTGTAGTATAGTTTGAAGTCCAGGATTGTGATGCCTCCTGCTTTTGTTTTCTTTTTCAAGATTGCTTTAGCTATTCAGGGTCTTTTATGGTTCCATATAAATTTTAGAATTATTTGTTCTAGCTCTGCAAAGGATGCTGGTGTTATTTTGATAGGGATTGCATTGAATATGTAGATTGCTTGGGGCAGTATTGACATTTTAACAATATTTGTTCTTCCTATCCAGGAACATGGAATCTTTTTTCCATTCTTTTTTCTTCTTCAAATTCTTTCATAAGCTTCCTATACTTTTCAGGGTATAGATTTTTCACCTCTTTGGTTAGATTTATTCCTAGTTATTTTATGGTTTTGGTGCAATTGTAAATGGGATCTCTTTCTGTTGCTTCATTGTTGGTGTCTAAGAATGCAACCAATTTCTGTGTGTTAATTTTATATCCTGCAACTTTGCTGAATTCATTTTCTAGCAGTTTTTTGGTGGAATCCTTTGGGTTTTCCATATAGAGTATCATGTCATCTGTGAAGAGTGAAAGTTTGACCTCCTCCTGGCCAATTTGGATGCCTTTTATTTCTTTGTGTTGTCTGAATGCAGAGGCTAAGACTACCAATACTATGTTGAATAACAGTGGCAAGAGTGGACATCCCTGTCTTGTTCCTGACCTTAGGGGGAAAGTTCTCAGTTCTTCCCCATTGAGGATGATATTAGTGTTGGGTCATTCATATATGGCTTTTATGATCTCAAGGTATGCTCCTTCTATCCCTACTTTCTTGAGGGTTTTTATCAAGAAAGGATGCTCTATTTTGTCAAATGCTTTCTCTGCATCAATTGAGAGGATCATATGGGTCTTGTCTTTTCTTTTATTGATGTGATAAATCACGTTAATTGTTTTGTGGATATTGAACCAGCCCTGCATCCCAGGTATTAAATATCACTTGGTCGTGGTGGATAATTTTTTTAATGTATTGTTGGAGCTGGTTGACTAATATCTTGTTGAGGATTTTTGGACCCATGTTCATCAGGGAAATTGGTCTATAGTTATCCTTTTTAGTGGGGTCTCTGGTTTTGGAATCAAGGTAATACTGGCTTCATAGAAAGAGTTTGGAAGTCTTCCTTCCATTTCTATTTTTTGGAAAAGCTTCAAGAGAATAGGTGTTAACTCTTCCTTAAATGTTTGGTAGAATTGCCCTGGAAAGCCATCTGACCCTGGACTCTTGTTTTGGGGGAGATTTTTGATTACTAATTTGATTTCCTTACTGGTTAAGGGTCTGTTCAAATTTTCTATTTCTTCGTTTCAGTTTTGGTAGTACACATGTTTCTAGGAATTTGTCCGTTTCTTCCAGATTGCCCTTTTTATTGGCATATAATTGCTCATAATATTCTCTTATTATATGTTTTTATTTATTGTTTTTATTTCTCCTGTGTTGGTTGTGATCTCTCCTCTTTCATTCTTGATTTTATTTATCTGGGTCCTTCTCCTTTCTTTTTGATCAAACTGGCTAGTGGTTTACAAATTTTGCTAATTCTTTCAAAGAACCAGCTTCTGGTTTCATTGATCTGTTCTACTGGTTTTTTTTGTTGTTGTTTTGTTTTGATAGCATTAATTTCTGCTCTAATCTTTATTATTTCCTGTCTTTATTGTTTCCTGGTTTTGGGTTTTATTTGCTGTTCTTTTTCCAGCTCCTTAAGGTGTAAGGTTAGGTTGTATATCTGAGATCTTTCTTCCTTCTTTAGGAAGGCCTGGATTGCTATATACTTTCCTTTTATGACTGCTTTTGCTGCATCCCAGAGGTTTGGGGTTGTGGTGTTATCATTTTCATTGGCTTCAATATACTTTTTAATTTCCTCTTTAACTTCTTGGTTAGCCCATTCATTCTTTACTAGGATGTTCTTCAGTCTCCAAGTATTTGTTACCTTTCAAAATTTTTTCTTGTGATTGATTTCGAGTTTCATAGCATTGTGGTCTGAAAATATGCACGGTATGATCTCAATCATTTTGTACTTGCTGAGGGCTAATTTGTGTCCCAGTATGTGGTCTATTCTGGAGAAAGTTTCATGTGCACTGGAGAATAATGTATATTACACTGCTTTAGTATGAAATGTTCTGAATATATCTGTTAAGTCCATCCAGTCCAGTGTGTCATTCAAAGCCACTGTTACCTGTTGATTTTTTTATTAGATGATCTGTCCATTTCTGTGGGTGGGGTGTTGAAGTCTCCTACTATTATGGTATTATTATCACTGAATTTCTTTATGTTTGTGATTAATTGATTTATATATTTGGGTGCTACCACATTTGGCACATAAATGTTTAGAATTGTTAGGTCTTCTTGGTGGATAGACTCCTTAATTATGATATAATGCCCTTCTGCATCTCTTGATACAGTCTTTATTTTAAAGTCTAGATTGATATAAGTATGGCTATTCTGGCTTTCTTTTGTTGACCATTAGCATGATACATGGTTCTCCATCCTCTTACTTTCAATCTGAAGGTGTCTTTAGGTCTCAAGTGGGTCTCTTGTAAGCAGCATATAGAGGGATCTTGTTTTCTTATCCATTGTGTTACCCTATGTCTTTTGATTGGAGCCTTCAGTCCAGACATTTAGAGTGAGTACTGAAAGATATGAATTTATTGCCATTATGTTGCTTGTAGAGTTGGAGTTTCTGGTGGTGTTCTCTGGTCCTTTTTAATCTTTGTTGCTTTTTGTATGTATGAATGTATGTATTTACGTTTTCATCTTATTTATTTATTTATTCATCTTTTCTCCCCTCGGAGAGTCCCCCTTAAAATTTCTTGCAGGGCTGGTTAGGTGTCACAAACTATTTTAATTTTTGTTTGTCTGGGAAACTTTTATCTCTCCTTCTATTTTGAATGACAGCCTTTGTGGATAAAGAATTCTTGGCTGCATATTTTTCTGATTCAGCACATTGAATATATCCTGCCACTCCTTTCTGGCCTGCCAAGTTTCTGTGGATAGGTCTGCTACAAACCTGATCTGTCTTCTCTTGTAGGTTAGGGACTTTTTTTTCCCTTGCTGCTTTCATGACTCTCCCCTTGTCTGAGTATTTTGTGAATTTGATTATGATATGTCTTGTTGATGGTTGGTTTTTGTTGAATCTAATGGGGGTCCTCTGTGCTTCCTGGATTTTGATGTCTGTGTTTTTCCCGCGGTTAGAAGTTTTCCGGTATGATTTGCTCTTCCCGCGGTTAGAAGCTTTCCAGTATGATTTAACCCTTCTACCCCTATTTCTCCTTCTTCCTCCTCTGGGACCCCTATGATTCTGACATTCCTTTTTAATGAGTCACTGATTTCTCTAATTCTTAAATCGTGCTCTTTTGCTTTAATCTCCCTCTTTTTTTCTGCTTCATTATTCTCCATAAGTTTGACCTCTATGTCACTGATTCTCTGTTCTGCCTCATCCATCCTTGCCACTGTGGCATCCATTCGTGATTGTAGCTCAGTTATAGCATTTTTTATTTCATCCTGGCTAGTTTTTACTTCTTTTATCTACACAGAAAGGAATTCTAATCTATTTTCGACTCCAGCTAGTATTCTTATTATCGTGATTCTAAATTCTGGTTCAGACATCTTGCTTGTATCTATGTTGGTTAAGTCCCTGGCTGTTGTTTCTTCCTGCTCTTTCTTTTGGTGTGAATTCCTTCATTTTGTCATTTTGAAGGGAGAAAAATAATGAGGAAGAAAAAATTAAAATAAAAATAATTAAAATTTTAAAAATATTAAAATTAAAAACACACGCACAAAAAAAAAATCAAATAAATGATGCTAGATCCTAGGTGTGTTTTGGTCTGGGTGTTGAAAGTGGCTTGATAGATTAGAGAAAAAAGGGGAAAGAATAAAACAAAAATCATTTGAAAAATTTGAAAAAATGAATACACTGAAGTAGACTAAAATGAAATGATGGAAATAAACTAGAATTTGAAAAAAAATTACACAAATGTAAAAAACATAGTAGAAAAAATTAAAAAATATATATTTTTAATACAAATTAAAAATAAAGATGATTTTTTTCCTCTTTATGTATTCAAGAAAAAAAAAGACACGAAAAAGAGAAAAAAAGAAAAAAACAAAGAAAAAAAGGAAATCGTTTGAAAATTTGAAAAAATGAATACACTGAAGTAGCCTAAAATAAAATGATGGAAGTAAAATAGAATTTGAAAAAATTAGACAAAAGTAAAAAAACGTAGTAAAAAAATTAAAGAAAATTATTTTTAATAAAAATTGAAAAAAAATCGAATGTTTTATCTTTCTGTGTTCAAGAAAGAGAAAAGAAATGAAAAAGAGAAAAAGAAAAAAAGAGGAAAGAAAGAAAATTAAATAGATGGACTTGCTAATAGACTGAAATACAAATGAAATTACTTCATTTTCCCCTAGAAGTCAGACTATGAAGCACTTTATAGTCCATAAACTAAGTAGGTGGTGAGACTTCTTTTCTTGAAGAGCAAGGTTGGCCCAGTTGGGCAGAGCTTAGTGTAACAGCTCCATTCTCCACTAGATGGTGCTGCTAGCCTACTGGGGTATATTGTTGCAGTGCTTGTAGGTGTGTATGCGCATGCGTGGGAGTGGTGAAAATGGCGTCACCCAGCTACCCAGTCTCTAGTATTGGAACTCTGTTGTCCCTGATCAGCAATCACACACCCGTCCTTTGTCTTTAGTTTTCATCCACTCCCCAGTTTTTCACTGTCCATGACCAAGCCCCAGGTAGTACCTCTCTCCCCAGTTTTGTCTCAGATATGGCTGTTTACACTGGCCCCTTACTTCTGAGGGACTGTGGTTTTGACCCATTCCACCCCTTGGCAGAGGGTCTCACCAGCAATGGTCAAATATCAGTTGCACCCAGGAAAGTTGGTGGGACTGTGCTGCTGCTGAAGCCCAGAAATGGTTGCCAGGTGCCAGTCCACCTCAGAAAAAGTTCGGGAGATTGTGGAGCAGCAACATTTCAGGGATTATGGAAAATCACAACACATTTCTGGCACCAGGCTTCACCCTTAAAGACCTTGTTCCAGCACCAGCGAATATGGCCATTTTCTGGGGTCTGCTGGGCCCAGGTTGCCTCACAGCCTCTACCAAATGTCCTTCTAGCAGTGGAACCGCTTCTCCCTGTGTGACCCGAGAACCTCCCTGACCCCATTCTGCTCCTGGGGACTCACCCTTACCACCAGAGCACCACCAGGTATCGACCTGCAGACTCTGCGCTCCCCCTATTTATAGCCTTAATGGAATTTAAAACCCTCTCCTTTCTTTCTCCTTTCTCCCTTTTTAGTTCAGTCCCTGTGACTGTTTCCAATTTTCCACTTTCTCTCCAGCTGCTTTTGGGGAGGGGTGCTTTTCCTGTATTCTCCCCACCGTCTCCATCCTCTCTCTGCATGCAAAAGCACCTCCCTACCCTCCGCAGCTTCTCTCTCCCCAAGTTCACCTCTCTGCGTCACGTACCTGCTGAATTATGTGGTTCAGGTTGTGCAGATTGTTGTGTTAATCCTCAGATCAGTTTTCTAGGTGTGCAGGATGGTTTTAGTGTTGGTCTGGCTATATTTCATGGACGTGAGACACACAAAAAACTTCCATGCTGTTCTGCCATCTTGGCTCCCTCCAGAAAAATAATAAATCTTACCAGTTTTCACCAAGTGTAATATGAAATAACAATGAGATAAATCTTCAATATATACATGATTTTAAAAAATCATAGTCACAGCATATTCTTGTGGACCCAGACTTTGAGAAAGGGGTATATACAACATATTGTTTTATGCTACTTGTTAACATGTTAATCCTTTTAGCTGTAAGTAGAGATTTATTCTCCTCCTGCTGCTTTATTTATTTCTTTACCAAAACCAGGAAACTAGCTCTTTCCAAATGCCTTTGCATAATATGAAATTTTCTAATTTCAACTCTTTCTTTTGGCTTACACTTTGGTTCATATATTCTTGGTAATTCTTTTTTCCTGCTTTTATTTTCAGTTTTTCTAATGCTTTTTCCATATTTTATATCTTATATAAGTTTTTGGCCATTTAAATACTCATAATTGGAGTATATTTTATTTAATTTTTTTTCTTTTTTTCTCTATTTTCAGAGAGAGAGAGAGCTAATACGAACTAGCAGGAACAGGGGAGCAGTAGAGGCAGAGGGAGAGAATCTTAAGCAGGTTTCATGTTGACACAGGGCTCAATCTGACAACCATAAGATCATGACCTAAGTCAAAAATCAAGAGTTGGATGCTTAACCAACTAAACCACCCAGATGTCCCTAGAAAACTTATTTTCTGATGTATGGTTACTGTGATAATAAGACTTATTTTGTCATTTTTATTTCATACTGCCCACTAATTGTACTTGGTTATTTTTTTTTTCTTACTCTTTAGCCATTCACAATTTAATGGCAGTTAAGGAACTGAAAAGAACCAGCCTCCAAAATTCATGGAAGTCCAAGACAGTAGGCCCCACTTTGGGCCCAGTATCTGCAAGTTACACCTTGAAATAAATAACAGTTTAACTGCAGAGAACTTAAGAAATAATTTGGCTCTTTGCAGCTGGTTTCTTTAAAGGGGCATCACTGTGGGTTCACAACCAATCCCCTGGACAGCTTCATAAATTCCCCCTTTGTATATCTCTCCCTCTGTCACAAGTATTCCTATACATGGAAACTGCTAAAAAATTCTCTTATTCTTTCTATCTTTGCCTCAATAGGCTCCATCCTACTCCCCATGCACAAATACATCAATACCACATAGCAAGTACCTTTGAATCATGATGTTTCTCTGCCCACTTTTTTCTTTTGCCATGAGGCTACCCAAACACACTGTATTTCTAATATGTCCTCACAGACATTCTAATTTTAGGCACACTTCCAGAGAAATCTAGTTCACTGTGAAAAATTGAGTCACTGTTTCTAAATATTTGCTGCCATACCGGAAAGGAAGATGGTTATTCCTTAATTGCACACAGGCTTGGTAATGTGACTTTCTTTAGCTGATGAAGTATTTACAAAGGTGGTGTGTCATTTCAGGGCAGCAGATTTAGGAACTATCATGAGGAGTGCTGTCAGTGCTCCTATTGCCTATGTCACTACTATGGGTAATGGTTCTATTAGGGAAATTTACCCTGAGTGAGAAATAGACATTGTCATTGGTAAGTTACCAAGATTTGGGGGTATTTTACACAGTGTAACCAAGTACGGTAATACTTTGATTTACCAGCATAATTCATTCCATAACATGCCTATAATCCAAAGCACTTGTATATCAAAGCAAATTTCCCCATAAGAAATAGTGGAAACTCAGATGATTTATTCTACAACCCAAAAATATTCATATAAAATGATTACAATACTGTAGTATAATACCTTTGAAAACCTTCATGGCTGGTGTGAGGGAGACAAGAGGGAGGAGGGTTATTGTGTAGGATGACTTTCACTATCACTAATGGATGTTGACTACAGTACAGTATTAATAAACTCTTGTCACATACTGTACGTAATGTAACTGGCAATAAGGTAGCAGAGGAAAGGGTCTATATACCAAAAGCCAAGCATTCCTTAAACTTACTATTGTATGGAAAGCAAAGGACTGTCCATAGGTGGTTTGAAATGACAAAAAATACACTGGCGCCAGTTGTGGGCATCTTCCAACATTCTGAAAAATCAGTGATTTCTGACAAATGCCATGACCTGAGACTGAGTGTCTGAGCATGGGAGATGATCACCCACAATCCTGCAGCAAAAGAGAGAGAGAGAGAGAACCATTGGTTCAGTTGTGATCATGTGACATTTGTCATCACATGCTACTCATATTGCAAGGCATCACTCGTTTATCAAGTTAAAATTTATTAGAAATGTTTGTTTTATGGAACACTCGTGGAACAAGTTACTCACACTCCGAGGTTTTATTGTATTTATTGATCAATACATTTATGCATCTTTCTCTCTGCACAGTGGTGTTGCATGCATTAGTATCTCTGGGATATTTGGAGAATAAGTTGTTCCACAAAATAGAAGACTTATTGTGGAAACTACTTACCATATTAGAAATATCAACATATTAATTAATAAGAGAGTAGATAATTCTGATGGAGAAAAACAAAAGCATCTAGAGCTTCAATCAATTAAATAAGCTAGTTTATTAGAGGATTTTAAAGAGTACATTATATGGGGTAGGATAGGAAGAACACTGGATTTTAGCAAAGATGACAATCAGCTACTACTAATAGAGTTTTAAGTCTGACACCCCCCCAAAATAGTAATAATAATAAGTATTAACCTGAAAACACACCATTGGTTATGTTTATTAGAAATTTTTGATGGATTAGGTTAATAATGAAAAGAACAAAATTTCCAAAAAGCTTTCCAGCCAAACTGTAAATGAATGAACCCTAGCACAAATAGATGCATATCAAATTCCAGCTTAAATGACTGATTAAAACAAAGAGATGAAATGGGGAGGGTATATTAGATTTCTATCACTACTGTAGCAGTTTGTCATAAAATTAGTGCCTTAAAACAATATACATGTAAATGTGTATTACAGTTTTGTAGGTCAGACATCCAACATGGATCTTAATGGGCTAACCTCAAGGTATCAGTACAAGGTATCAGTAGGACTACATTCCTTCTGGGGCTCTAAATTCATTTTCTTTCCTTTTTCAGCTTCTGGAGTTCCTCTGTTTTCCCTGTCTTCATGGCCCTCTCCTCCATCTTCTAAGATAGCAACATCAAGCTGAGTCCTTATTTGCTCTTATCAACTCTCCCTTGCAAATCCCTCTTTGCCTTTTAAGGATGCTTGTGATTACATTGGACCCACCTGCAAAATCCAGGCTACTTGCTCTTTTTTAAGGTCAGCTGATTGGCATTTATATTCCCATATACAACCTTAATTTCTCTTTGCCACCTAACATATTGACAGGTTTTGAGGATTGAGATGTAGCCATCTTTGGGGGCCATTATTCTGCCTGTGCAGGAGGTCATTCTGTTTTCTAGTCAAGATCGAGATTGGTGTAAAATCATCTTCCAGGTGGTGTAAGGATGGTCAAATGTTAAGAGGAATTGCAGTGATGCCCTCGCCCTTGTTTTTCAAGATGGGCCCCCTTTCTAAATTTTTTTTAATGTTTATTTATTTTTGAGAGGGAGAGAAACAGAACACAAGCAGGGGAGGGGCAGACAGAGAGGGAGACACAGAATCTGAACCAGGCTTCAGGCTCTGAACTGTCAACACAGAGCCCGACACCAAGCTTGAACCCATGAACCATGAGATCATGACCTAAGTTGGACCCTTAACTGACTGAGCTACCCAGGCATCAAATGGACCCTTTAATCCCAGCTGAAGCCCATCAAAGAACTATGCTATATTGCCCTACAATGATTAAGAATAAAGTGGATTTCAACAAGAGCTTTAACACAGACTTTGCCTGTGTCACCCTGACTGACTCTGAAAGTTTTGTTATTTACAGAACCTTGCTTCTGAAAGCACCTACATGATGAAGTGGCTTCCCTCTACAGGACCAAGAACTTCATGAAGAAAGATTATGCGTGGTCACTGCCACTCTCAGACTGCTGTAGCCAATTTGTTACCAAAAATTTCGTTTTCAGCCTCTACTTCAGCTTTGGATGAGAACTGTAGGTCTACAAAATGAAGTGTAACTAACTAACATCAGAGGATAAAAGCAGCAGTAAAAGTCCCCAAAACTTTCATATGATTTTAAAGTCTTATCCATTTTTAAAAAATATTTGTAACACCACAATATTATTGACCAGAGTTAATTGCAGTTATCACAAAGAATCCAGCAACACAGAAGGAAAATGACATGTAAATTACTTTGTTGTATTTGCATCAGGTGAGGTAGTTTAACAAAATTAAGATAAATGACCATGCCTTAACTCTATCCCAGATTTATTGCAATGTGTTCCATTTCATTATCAACTTATTTTATTACCAACTAAAATTGTTCAGTATTAACATCCTTGCAACATACCACAAACAGTTTTTTATGCTCATGAGGCCTTTTTGGATTAGGTTTTGATTAAAGTGGGCAGATTACAGAAGGATGCAAAATAATAAGATTCATAGAGTAGGAGGCACACACAACAACAATCCTAGGAAACGACTGAAAGGAGCGATACAATCAAAGATGGGTTCTCTAAAAAGTCTTGGTGGAAAGTTCCAAATCAATTTTTTTTTTGTCACTGACATTAAAAAAAAAGGAGGAAAAAAATCTCAACTCTTTAGAAACTACCTTCCATATCAAGACCAATGAAACATAGCTAGACTCTTAGACTCAATTCAATTAATTGCTGACTAAAATTGAAATATGTCCTGTGTATCAGCACAAATTCCTCCCTTGATTATTCTAAAAACTCCCATGTTCCTCACACAGGCATCTTTAGGACCCAGTCAGTCTGCTTTGTGTTACACCTTTATAGACAATTACATCTTTCTTCAAGTATCATGTGCACTATATTTTATGGTACTCCTGGTGAAGCCTAACTACTTTATATACAATAAGACCATCTCTCTGATTTATACTGTATTTCTCTAGAATTCTGCTTGCCTTTTTCAATATAGAATTATAATGAATTTCAAGCCATGGGGAATAGTTTTATAATAACTCTTAAATTTATATGCCACTGATTGCTGCAGAATTTTACTTTTTTTTTTTCCTACTAGGGCTTCTCAGAATTTGTTACTCCATTTTGTCTAAACTTAATTTTAGTTGTGTCTTGGCAAGTGCATTGCAAAACTCCTTTTAGTCAACATTTTTTTACACATTGATGTCTCCTACCTACAATCATTTTCAAACCAAAGTATACTGGTTTGCACACAGTTACACATATTAAACAGAAATTAGTGAAATGATTGGGGTATATTTCACTCGAGGACAAAAATAAAGTTGGTGGAAAAGCAACGGAAAAAAGACCTTTTGATTTTAAAAACAGAAAGCAGGTAGATGAATAATACCTGAATCGAAGGGGAAAAAAATGCATTTTTTCTTCCTTCCTTCCTTCTTTCTTTACCATCCTGAGCTTGTGAAAGAGGACCTCACCTGCCTCCATTTTGACCTCAAACTTTCCAGTTGGGTTTTTCTTTCTAGCTTGTCTCGAGGCCCAGGTGGAAGGCCCTGTGGGCAAAGCATCGCCTGATGGGAACAGAAACTACCCCTTTCAAGCATAAGGACTGCCCTGGGCCAGCAACACCACCCACAATAACTCCAAGACAATGACCGATTTGACCTTTTCTGCCCACCTACATGTAACTACCCATCTTTCTTCCACATTTTCCTTATAAAAACCCAGAAGCATTTTTGGCATTTTGGAGTGTCAAACAGTCTATGAGACATTATTCTGCTGTCTTCCCAGTGTTGGCCTCACTGAAATAAAGTCCTTCCTTGTTTTTGCTACCACTCATTTCTCTGTCTTTGGATTTTGTCAGTGGTGAGTGGCCAGACCTGGTATGCTTGGGACCCCTGGAGCGAAGAGTTCTTGCATTCCTGAATCCTGGCTACACTCGCAGAAGATACTGTTCTATTACTTTTCCTTGAACAATGTTCATTTCTCTCCCAATCCTCACCTTTAGTTGGCCTCATCATTCTTTTCAGCTGGAAAGGAGAAAACCAATAACTTTGAATAACATACAGAAAAAAATATATATATTTTAACTATGTCAGTATTTATATGGATAATAAAAGTCAAGAGAACTATTTTATAGTTTGAAGACCACAAAAAAATCAGAAGGAGGACAAGTACAGACTTGTATATCTTCTATAAAAAAATAGTAATAAGCTACTGTTCCTCCTTTACCTTATATTAATAGAACTATGTTGGATATGTTAATAAAATTGCTGTTTTTGATTTTGGAGTTTTGGTCCAGCAAAGGAAGGTAAGAAGAGGCCTTAAAAAGGAAAAAGTCAGTGGAATCCAAAGTTAAAAATCCACATAAACAGAAATGGAAGTAGTTTTGCTGGGCTGCCCAAACCCAATGTTAGTGAACACTGACTGCATGCCTCAATGACCAAAGAGCTGTAAAGAGCCACATGGCGCCTAGAGATGATTCAGGCACTCGAGTGAGGATTGCACATCACCTGAAAAGAGTTCGTTTATTAACTGTCTTTCTTGGTTTTGTCCTATAAATACCTCCCCATGGAAAGCAATCAATACATCACAGTTTCATTTGTCCAGGGAGAGCAAAGTCTTTCAGTGACCTGAAACTTTGCTTGGACCCAACCAAACTGTCCCCTTGCAAACAACTTTTTTTATCAATGGCTAAATTTTCTCCCACAAAGATTATTAGATCACTGAACATCTAACCTTATACTTGAGCAGGACTGAACTGAATTAGTTTGAGATATCTCCCCAAATTTGCACAGTTCTGAAAACACAATCTGAAACATGAGTTAATACCTCTGAGCTATTAATGAAATATTAAAAGTATTATATGGAAGTATCATACTTTAAATAGGAATCAATAATTAACATAGACCACAAACAGGAAATTATTCTTCCTAACAGAAGCGATTGAAATGTCCTTTCTATCACTCATGACACCACATTGCTAAATGAGAAAATAAGTAAGGATTGTTCACATGGGGGGAATATCCTTATTTTTTATAGTATCACCAAATTAGTGTATCAATCACAGTAACAATCATTCTCAAAAACTCTTTTGTCATTTTGACGTCCTAACCTAACATTTAAAAAATATTGCTATGCAGAGGTTATCAGGGATAAATTCAGTTAGGATATTGACAAAAACATCAAGATTCAGTAGCAAGAATGTTAATACTCTTATGTATAGTCAAGCTGAGGAGGTAATATGGAATGATGGCTAAACCCAAGGATCTGAAATTATAGTCCAGCCTGAACTCACACTTTAAGTTAGAATCCCAGCTCTGTTATATGTACTGCTAGTACATTGATGGAAATAATTATATTAATAAAATTACCAGTATTATTATGTGCCAGGCATTGCATTGGCTATTTTGTAATTATCTACAATCTATAAACATTTGCTCACATTATTTTCTTTATCTGCTATGCCTTTCCACTGTCACTCTATCATATACATATACCACTATCTAAATTTTAAGGGCACATCAAATTGTCATCATCTCTAGAAGTTTGTAAATTTTCATCCTGTAATAACTTCTTTCACCACAATTATACCCAGGTATAATTGATTAATCTCTCCTTCTAATATGTTCCCATAATACACTTTACATGATTCTATTGTTTCACATTTTCATGTGTTTGTATGGCTAAATGGAAAATGAACTTTTAAATATATCTTGTAGAAGTTTCTTTCCTGCTGTTCCTATTGAATACACCCTGAAAAATAGTGGCTTTCTGAAGATGGGAGCACATGACAGTAAACTCCAAGTAGTAAACACATGAGAAAAACGGATTCTGGAACTGTGTAACATGGTTCCTAAAGGTTCAAAGTTAAAAAAGAAGAAAGCAAACTCATCATTCAGCAACTGCACTGAAGAGAACAACACAAAAGAGAAACATCAGCAGCAAGAAGAATCAGGCAGTGTTTTTCAGATAGGGCAGAGATACTTATTCATTAAAATAATTAATTATTTAGTACATGGGTATATGCAAATTTTCTGTGAGTAAAATATGAAACTATGAGAAGAAGAAAAATAAAAGCCTCACCCAATCAACTGGAAACAAAAGGAAACTGGCAGGTCTCTACATCAGAAGGATCAGAGATTAAAATCAGAATGGCATCTCTTCATGGAATGGCGGTTAATTTGAATGCTTAGCAAAATCACGTATGTCTGTAGCTCAAATTGGAACAGCAATGGAAGTATTTATCAAATTAGAATGATAGAGAACAATTCCATAAAATTTTCTTTTTTTGGTGCTAGAAAAAATTTATTTACTGATTTACTTTTTTCAACAACTTTTTATTTTTTGTGTGCTGTAAGTGAGGCATAATTTTAACTACCAAAGATAGAATTATCAAAAAAAGTTTTAACCTTGTGGAATTTATAATCTATTCAAATGAGATAGAAAATTGTCAAATAAACATAAAAATGAAGTATATTAAATGATAGCAAAGGCTATGGATGAAAAGAGGTGAGAGGAGAGGGTACTTGGGTGTGGTTTTGTACAGGATAATCAGGGAAGCCCACACTGATAAAGTGATGTTTGAGTAGAAATATGAAGATGGGACAGAGGAAGCCATGTGGATTCTTGGGGAAGAGAAATTGGTAAAAGAGAATAGCAAATACAGAAAGAGCACCCAAAATTGATGCCAAATACTTTGAATCCAGAGACTATGCTCCTAATTAGTACTCTACATTTCCTTGTAGGGCTGTTATAAAGATTATGTATTACTATATATAAAGGCATTTATCATGGTGCTTTTAAAAAATCTAACTGCTGGAATGCCTGGGTGGCTCAGTCGGTTAAGTGGCTGACTCTTTATTTCCACTCATGTCATGATCTCATGGTTGGTGAATTCAAGATCCACATCAGGCTGTGCTGACAGTGTGGAGCTTGCTTGGGATTCTCTCTCCCTCTCTTTCTGCTTCTTTCCCACTCATGCTCTCTCTCTCTCTCTCTCTCTCAAAATAAATACACTTTAAAAATAAATAAATAAATAAAAACTAAACATGTTATTAGAAAAACTGTGCTTACATAGATCAAAGCAGACTGTAGATATACAGACATTTTGACTCTTCAGATATAATAGTGACATCCTTTATCATCTTTAAAAATATGGCAGAATCGAAGAATTATAACTTACTAATAACTACCCCCAAATAATATATTAAACATCATTATTACTCAGCTGTGAAAATATTGGCACTGTAAAAGGAATTTTCTTACCAGACTACATGATTTAAGATTAAAATAAGAGTCAAGGAAAGGAACAAGAACCAATGGAATTTCCTGAGCAGTCATCGGTGAATATTTTTGCAGGCTTACTGCTAGCAGATTTTATCCAACTGTGTTTTATCATGAAACTTTCAATAAAATGTAAATAACAACCCTATCCCATAAAATGTTCCCTTATTTGTAGAATCTATCCATTCTGGAACTGCATATGCCCATCAATGTCTTGAATTTATTCCCAGAGCCAAGTGGCAGATGTACCATGCTGCTGGAGAATGACTTGCCTGCCTGTGTGACTACACATCATGACTGAATTTGCAACACCCCATCAGTTGCAAAATACTCTGTTGGCATAGACTTTTCTGGCAGTGACCAGATGGTTGCTTCTGAATTCACACTTACAGGAAGGCCAGACAGCCTTTTTGACTGTGATGGTATAACTCATAGGTAAGCTCAGAGGTACAGTATTTTCGTGAACAGCACAGATTTTGTTATTAGACAGAGGAAGGAAAGAGTTATAATTGTCACCAGCTTCCATAAATTGACTGTCTCTGGGTCAACGCTTTCATTTAAATGGACTGCATCATCTTCTTTCCTATCGAATTCCAGCAGCACCTATCACTTCAACACTCCCTCACCATGGACATATCTGAGCAATTCCTTCTCTTGCTCTAGAGTTATTCTCTTCCTGAACACCTCAAAGAGGTCCATAGAGTGAGCAGATCATGTCGACTTGCAATATGTTGTTTATCATGATGTTCTTTTTAAGAGCCACACCAGCTCATTGTACTGCTCAAGCTTTTCCTCTCTCTTCAAGATTTTTGAAATCTTGCCAAGTTATTACAGTCTCTACGCCTTTTTGGTACAGCCTATTTTCCTGAAAGCCCATGTGCTCACTTTGGCATATTATTCCTCAGTGAATTCTCTAGATAACAATGTAGGTGTAATTTAATATAAGTTATTATATTTAATTATCACATTAAGAAAAAACAACAACTGTACAACAACTATTATCTCCTTTTGAATATAAGACTGAGGTACAAACAGGTTTAAGTGATTGATTTCAAAACCCTGTCACTGCACCCACACTTTTTCCTCACAAGATGTTAGAGCATTAAAAAATAATAATAATTACGAATAAAAGCATTCAAGAGGTTAGGAGTGGGTCTTGGCTGTTACCAGGGCTGTTGCAGTGCAAGTCAGAGCTGATTCCACTTTTTCCGAAATGGCTCAGCTTTTTGCTTTTCCATAACCTGCTTCAAATCATCTGCTCTTTCCTCTTGTTTTTCCATTCACAGGCATTTTCATGATGGGTATAATTACCAACAATAAAAATGTCCCTTTTTCAGTTATGGTAAATTGCTTGTAAAATGCCACATCAACTATTGTTACAGTTTGATTTTGAGCGTGTTAGTGGGGGGAAGATGTAAACAATGCTGAAAGCTTATTTTTATTATTTGAATTAATTTGTGGTCTGATTGCTCAAAAAGATGATCAGCAGTACCATTGTCTATATTTAATGCTCTGGCAGTGGTAAAATATTATTGCTAGCAATTTTATATCTTAATAGTAATAATGTTTACATTTTAGTAAATATCTGAAAATTTCCTAATTGGTATGCTCTGCAGATACAATACACTGAAGTAAAAATGTAAGTATATAAACTCACATTTATATTTGTAACACAGTGGCTCTCAGAGTGTCAGACCCTAATACCTCCTTCTAAGAAAATAAAAATATTTTGAAATGTCCCCCTTTACTTCTCGAAATGAATGGTGTAGCTAATATAAAATGCAAGCATATATAAAAATAAATGTAATGCACTAATGGCAATATGAGATGAATAAAAATTAATGTCTTAGGTCAGGTTCCCTAGAAACAGATTCTGGCACAGGGTCTTGGGCACATGTAATTTATTGAGGGAGTGCTTACAAGAGCAGAGAAGTGAAGGAGGCATGATAGGACAAAAGTAGGAGCTAAATTAAGATGTCTCAGCTGGAATCAAGCTTCTGGCCCATACCAGGAGGAGCTCTGAAACTGTGTTGTGAGATTCAACAGCCACCAGACATTTCTGTCAGTGACACGCTTGAATATGGCTGATGTAACTGAGAAATTGAATTTTTATTTGATTTTATTTTAATTAATTTATATTAAAAAATGTCCCTATTCAATTACTGAAAAACTTTTAAGCATTCTTGGAAAAACTGGAGTAGGTCAGTCTACTTTTCAACTGTAAATTTTATGAAATCTAAATATAGATCAAGTAGTTCTGATGAAAATGTAGCTGTCAAATTAATGTTTCCTATAAGTTTAAAATACACACCTCAGTTTTAAGGCTTAGTATGAAAAATTAATGTGAAATGAATCAACAATAATTTTAACATTGATTACATATTAAAATGATAATATTTGGGATATATTGAGTAAATAAAGATAGTATTGAAATTAGTTTTACCTGTTTCCTTTTTTTTTAACTTTTTCTATGTGGCTACTAGAAAATTTTAAACTTCAGGTATAGCTTCCATTATATTTTTATTGGGCAACAGCACTCTAGAAAAGCACTGAACAATAGAGCTTTAAGTTATGATGGAAATGTCCCCTATCTATACTGTCCAGTATAGTAGCCACTGGCCAAATGTTGCTCTTGAGCCCAAGAAATGTAGTCAGTAAGATCAAGGAACTGAAATTTTAATTTTAATTAGTTTAAATACAATACATATGACTAGTGGCGGCCATATTAGGCAGTGTAGTCAAAGCATGGCACAACAGAACTGGTCAGACCTTAAGAATAGAGGCTGGGTTTTTTAACCTCAGTGGCATCCAGTCATTGGCTGAGAACTTAGTCTATTCAGGTGTCTATAACAAAGTACTATTGATTAACTAGCTTCTAAACAGAAATTTATTTCTCACAGTTCTGGAGCCTGGAAGTCTAAGATCAGACTGCCAGCATGGCCAGATGTGGGTTCTCTTCAGTATTGCAGGCTTCTTCACTGCAACCTCACATGATAGAAAGGGTGAGGAAGTTCTCTGGGGTCTCTATTATGCAAGCACTAAACCCATTTATGAGGGCATCACCCTCAGAAACTAAGCACCACCCAAAGGGCCCACATTCCAATACCATCACATGGGGTTGAGTTTTCAACATATGAATTTTGAGGGGGACACAAATATTCAGACTACAGCAGGGGTTGAAGCATCTCCTATTCCACCCAAAGACAATTCTCTTGAAGGGGCAGCATCTTTGAGCAGTTAACAACCAGCCAACTTTCACAGCAGCAAGAGTATGGGAGTATAGGCCAGGTAAAGAGAATACAAGCAGGGCAGCAGCCAGCAGAAACAAATTCATAATAAAATGCCACACATCTTAATATGTAAATTCTCAGGTACAACTACTTTTAAAACCAAAATAGAGGGGTGCCTGGGTGGCTCAGGCGGTTAAGCATCTGACTTCAGCCTACATAATGATCTCGCGATTTGTGAGTTTGAGCCCCACATCGGTCTCTGTGCTGATAGCTCAGAGCCTGGAGCCTGCTTCAGATTCTGTGTCTCCCTCTCTCTCTGCCTCTCTCCTGCTCATGTTCTGTCTCTCAAAAAAAAAATAGAATATTCAGACGTCAGACCCTATTCACAGGATTACTATGAGTGTGGTAATGAATGATATAGGCTGATAGAGATAAATTATGTGGATGTTCAAATGCCACAAACAATATTGGTTTCGGAAACACAGTTTTCTAAAATGTAGTTAAAACTTGGGAAAAATCTGGATTAGAACAAAGCAATCTTTCTTCAAATGACATAGTAGTTACATTTTTTTAAAAAATTCGGTGTATATTAAAACTGTGCAAAAAATGCACTGGATAAATAAAACAGAGTTAGGTTCCAAGACTTTCATTTTCAAAATTTCCAGAGGGACATTTGAAAATTGTGAAGAACATTGGAATATTCTATATTTTGGGATTTTCTACACATTGAGGGTTATTTTTCCTGACTCTCCCACTATTACCTCTTGATTATTGGGACAGACAAAATGTTCCTGTCAGAAATTTCCAAGCCCTCCCTGCAAATTTTTTTGTTCCCTAAAATGTCTTCAGGGTACAGAACAATGCAGGTTAGAACTGTTGAGAAACACAGAAATTACAACAATTAACAGAAGGAAGAAAAGACTAAGTAAATTTAGAGAGAGAAAAAAATAGGGAGAGAAATTCTTTTGTTATACCATATTTGCAACCTTAGTTACAACAGTTGGTCTCCTTTGGACTCTGGAGTATAGTAATTTTGATTAGTATTTTATTTAAGAATTATAATAAAAGTGCAAAAACTTCTTACATAGGACACTCATATGATATATCTAAATTCTCAAGGTCTTAAAGTTATAAATAACCTAGTTTTCTCCTACTGGTGCACCCAGCTTATCATGTATTCTAGGGACTATAAGGAACTCCCAAATCCCATACCCTTGAATTTGTACTGGGAAAAAAAAATAGAGAGTGAAAAAGACAGGCATAGAAGGAAGACTGCCATCTCATTAGGCAAATGATTGAAGAAAACTGTATTGGAATATGCCCATCATGCCTAACTGCCTTCACAGACTTTATACTTGCCCTATAACCTGAACATGCTGAAAAAGCCTTTTAGCTACTGCATAAATTATATTTCCTAGAGAAGAAGCATTAAAGAACCAGAGGAATCTCAGCAGGCAGAAGTATCCAGAGAAAACTAGATTTATAGGGAAATAATTGTTACTAATAATTATAGTAATTACTACTCAGAGAAAAAGATATCATTCTATATTAAAATCACCTCCTTTTCCTACACTCCAAACTTCACTGTTACTATGTCTTCCTACAATGCATTTCTTCAATTTTATCCAATCTCCTACAACCATTTAACCTGTTGCTGTCCACCGTCTTCCCTTTTCATCCATCCTCCATATTCCAGACTTATCCTAAAATTACTCTTATTAGTTACTCCAGGGGAAAACTATTATACACGCATCATACCAAGTATAAATCATCTGGTTGGCTTTCAAGGTTTCTAGCAGTCTATTCTACCCAACATTTTTATCTGTATTTTTTATTATTTCCTGAAATGCTTTCTTCTCATTGTTTTACTCAAGGCTGTGTGCTTAATGTAGTTCCAAATCTCTAATGAGATGACTTCAAATGCAGTGGAGAAATATTCTGGATTCTCTACTTAGTTAGAAATCTAATGTCAAATTAGTCCTGGCTGGTAGTTATTTCCTATTTTTCTCCCAAATTACAGAGTTACCATTTCAATTTACTATTTCCCATCTTTTTACACACAACGACCTAGAATAACCTGCTATATTATTTGTCTTGAGGAGTCTTTACTTCACTTTTCATCATTTCTGTGAAGGATCAATATAATTTACATATTTAGCTGAAATATTGATGCTCAATGGGTCATAAGTAGAAACTTACTCAAGTGTCAAGGTTTTGAGCTGAATGTTATAAGAGATGGAAGTTCAAAGGGAGGGGGTATTCCAGGACAAATACTAGAATGTTAAAGGCAAAAATTGTAGAGACAAGCTTAATTCTCCCTTTTTTCCTGATAGTGATTTTTATAATTCCAGTCAAATAATGTTATCTGCTAATATGTTGCAGTATTGCTAAGCTTAGAGAAATACTGTGAAAGGATGCCTTAGAATAAATCTTCTCTTTTTTTTCTTTTTTTAAAACCCTTTTCTATATAAAACCTTAATTACACTACCTTACTTTGGAGCTAGTCTAGAGATATCAAGAGCCCTAGTTCCCATAATACCCAGAAAATCTTCATAAAATCTCCCAAATTTCTTGAGCCAGACTACTCGTGTGTGTGTGTGTGTGTGTGTGTGTGTGTGTGTGTGTCTAGAACTTGAAAGAGACCTTACTACTATAAAAGAAATCCTGGAACTGGTTATACGTTCCATGTCTACTAATCTTAATAATTTTACTCATTCTATTTTCCTCTATCTGGAACATTCTTGGATACTCTAAATACCAATTAAAAGCCCTACAAATTATTTGAATGTCATCTCAGTCTTGTTTGTTTGCTTATTTTTTCCCCACAAATTTCTACTAAATGAGGGAACTTGATTGCAAGGAATGGAAACTAACTAGAGAAGTTTTTGACCTTGTGGATATCTAATATAAAAAAATAAAGAACAGAATGCCATAAGGCTACCAGCTTTTTCTCTAATTGAATCTTTTCTCTGTGTCTCTTTGAAAATCTACTCATTCTCTTTGTTGTATAATAAAGGATTTATCTGGTCTTTGCCTCTGGTTCCTGGAAAATAACCTCTAAATCTTTAGAATTGCCTGAGTGTCTATTATTAAGTGTCTATTATTCATGATTGGCCCTTGAAACACTCTGAGTTTATGTTAAGGAGATGATTTAGGATGAGAATTGGATATGCCAGAAAGGTGAATCATACAATTAGAAGGTTGGGGCTTTGAGCCCCTTGATGTCAGTCCAACCTCCTAACATCTGGGGAAAGAAGATAGGGAGCTGGAGGCTGACTTCAATCACATGGCCAAAGATTCAGTCAGTCATATCTAGTTGAACCCATTGATGTGCTACAAGGGTGATGCACACTGATTCCATGGGAAGAGGGCACAGAAGTTCTGCGTTCTGGATCTTTGCAGACATTTCCCTACCTTGATGTGTATCCTTTACAATAAGACTGTCGTAAGTGTAGCAATTTCCTGAGTCCTATAAGTTTTCCCAGTGAACTTTTGCATCTGAGGAGGTCTTGGGAATCCTCAAATTAGTAGGCCATTGATAAGAAGAGTGGTATTTTACCCCTATAGTGTAGCTGGTGTCTGAAAGAAGGGCAGTCTTGTGGAAAACTAAGCCCTTAATTCATGAGATTTGCACTAACATCAGTTGTTTAGTGCTGGTGTTGAATTGCAGTATGCCAATTGGTGTCAGAATATTCATCTTTATCTTTGCAGATCTGCTTTTTCTGCTTGTATATTGTGTCTTGATTTTCCCATAACTTCGTTTTATATGTGGATTTGACTTGTCAGCCATCCTTGTAATATTTTTAGCCTCTTCTGTTGGAGAACAAAGATTATCAGAGACTACATTATATCCATTGGAATTGGAAGAAAACCCTGCTTGCTGACCCCTGGGAAATTTTTGCTAAATTTTGATTAAGAAGTGAATTTAAACTAAAGAATTATTTTCCTGGTTAAGGCACCTTCTCAGTTATGAAAGGATTTCTCTTCCCTTCCCCTCCAATACACACAAAGTTTCAACATCCAATGCAAAAAATCCTCCTGCAGGAAAAGTAGGTCAACTTTCATCCTTAACATTCTGAAAAGAAAAGTAACATGCAACCCTTGTTTTCCAAATGAAAATCAATTTATTCACCCCAATAAAAACCCACAATATAATCTAAAATTAATACTTTCATGAGACAATTATGTATCTTATACACCAATAAATGTATTATGATTGGCTCTGAGTGTGAACCTTCTTCCTATGTGAAATAAAGTCCTGCCTCTATAAAAAAAAAATGCTTATCTACGAGCCACCTACTTCTTAGTGCTCAAATGAGTAAGAGTGAAATAATTTCTTGGTCAATAAAATAGTAGAAAAAATAAAACTTTTGGTTTCACTTATCACAAAAGAAAGTATTCCTAGGTCTAGGTCAGATGCAACAAATTCTAACTCAAATAGTGTTATGGCTGTTTGAATGCCCAAATGATCCAAAGACAAATTCTCATCAAAAAGTGAATATATCAGTGGGCACCTGAGTGGCCCAGTTTGTTGAGCTCCACATCAGGCTCTGTGCTGACAGCTCAGAGCCTGGAGCCTGCTTTGGATTCTGTGTCTCCCTCTCTCTCTGCCCTTCCCCTGTTCACTCTCGCTCTGTCTCTTTCAAAAATAAATAAACATAAAAAAAATTAATTAAAAAAAAGTGAATATATCAGTACTTTGAGCAAATGGTTAGAAGAAAGAAACTCTCTGAAACTATTATGTACCTCCACAACGTGTGATTTACGGGACTAGTTCCTTATCATTTAATGGTTCAGTCTCTAGATATCCTTGAATTCAATTTCCTGAGAAAGGGTGAATATGATTGACCCAGAATGGGTCAGATGAACACTCTTGGTTCAATAAGCTGTGAACAAAGAAGTTCGATTACTCATTACCAATATGGTCACTTCACCTTCACCAGAGGTATTAATATAAGAACTCAGAAGGATACATGTTCAAAGCCTAAAAGTATGAGAGATGTTATGCTACTGCACAAAAAAATCTAACTCATAATGCATTTCTGTTTGTTATTATTATTTGTTAGCCTTCTTATAAGTATTGACTTTTTTACTTAATTGGGAATGTTTTATGCTCATCCTCAAAGCCTAACACAGTTCAGGTCCACAATAGATGATTAATAAATTATTGTTGATTGATTATTAGAGAAGAGTATTTCAATTTAATCTTTATCTATGGTGGGGTGTTGGGAGATGTTATATTGAAAACAATCTGCAAATTAAGACAATATAGTATCAATATCTGAAGTAAAAAACATATAGTAACAGAACCAATATGGTATAGTTGAAGGGGCTTTCATTCAACAAGGAAGGAGACCAAAATTCAATTCCTGGGTCAGTTGCAACTATTTTTATATCTTTTAAAGTTATTCTTGGATTTTCAGTTTCTTTTCTTTTTCTGATCTTTAGTTTTTCTATTGTAAATAAAAGAGTTGGGGAAAATGGATTTCAAGTTATGCTTGATGATTTAATTATCTATAGAAACAAACTTTTATGTTAGCTGTGTGATTATTTCAGTAGTCTAGGGGCACCTGGGGGGGTGCCCAGTAGGCTAAGTGTCCAACTTCGGCTCAGGTCATAATCTCACGTTGGTGGTTTTGATTCCCACGTTGGGCTTGGTGCTGACAGCTCAGAGCCTGGAGCCTGCTTTAGATTCTGTGTCTCTGTTTCCCTCTGCCCCTCCCCCACTCACTCTCTGTTTATCTGTCTCTCTGTCTCTTTCAAAAATAAATATACATTGAAAAGCAATTTATTTCAGTAGTCTAAATTCATACTGAGGAAATTCCAGTGTTCTAGGACCAGAGCAAAAGACAATATTAAAGAATTTTTTCAAAGGAAACAAATATTTATTGCATGCCTAGTTTATGTTATGTATTCCTTAAGGCAATTTTAGTCATATTATTTCACTGTATCCTAGTAAATATTCCATTAAAACTGATGTAAGCATTCATATGAATATACTGGCTTATAAAGTTGGAAAGTCCTTCGGGCATGTCTGGTTCAGGATCTAAAAACAGCTGATGATCCAGCTGTATTGATCAGTGAGCTCTGTTCTTCCATGGTTTGCCTTCATTTTCAGAAGGGTGTTTCCCTTCACAGTGACATGAATGCTGAGATCTGTTCAACATTCTGCCAGCTCACAATATAGGAAAAAAACAACAGTTTAAGCCCATATCTCAGGGATATAAAGGGCCCAAATTGGGTTCTATGTTCATCCTTAAACTAACTACAATTGCCTAACGAATGGAATACATTGACTTAAGCCTAATTTATTTGATGTACCTCCAGTAACACAAGGCACATAGAGTAAAAGAAGAGTGAAGAAAATTCAGTTTATAGTTTCTCAGATGAGATTTAGATTTAATGAAAGTTAAGCAGCAGAACCATGGGTTTATTCATTCAACAAATGACCACTGTCCATGAGCCAAACACTGTAGCAGGCACTGGGCTATAACACTAAATAATCAGACAATGTATTTAGCTTTCATGCAGATTAGAAAGTGGGGTCAGGCAATAGACAATCAATTCTGAGAAAGGATTTCAATTTCTATTCATCCAGAATCTCAGAGAGAAGGCAAATGCATTGAAGTGAGCCCCACATTCTAAGTCACACTTCCCATCATGCATCTTCAAATTCATAGGTGGCATGGGGCCAAGTGGCTAAGAGGCTGTGCTGAAAGTGGTGCTTAAAATAGGAAGAATTGGGGATGCCTGGGTGGCTCAGTTGGTTGAGCATCTGACTATTGATTTTGACTCAGGGCAGGATCTCATGGTTTGTGGGATCTAGCCCTGCATCTGGCTCTGTGCTAACAGCATGGAGCCTGCTTGGGATTCTCTATCCCCCTCTCTCTCTGCCTTTCCCCCACTTATGTCCTCTCTCTCTCTCTTTCTCTCTCTTAATAAGTGAATTAAAAAAAAAATAAAATAGGTAGAATTGAAACATAGACAGAATTCAAAATGTAGAATAAAACTAAATGGAGTTAAAACGTTTAAATTTCTACCTTTATTGAGAAAGTTTCAAAAGTAATTGATTGAAAGCACTCCAGAATTCCATATAGTAGCTATAATGTCTTTTATGCTATTTAGATGAATATCCAAATTGCTATGTTTCCTAGTCTTTATTTTTAATATTAGTTATTCTGCTCTCTAAATTACTTATGTGCATAATTATTTTTGGTGATTTTTTGGATTTTTTTTTGGTCATCTATACCCATGTAGCTTATGGATAACAGTGACATGACTTTACAATTGAATTCTCCTCACTAACATGTCTTTTACAGGGAACTCTTGCCTAGGAAGACAAAGGTTGCAAGTGACTTTGTTGTCCATTTCAGGAACTTCCCAGGAAACCATTTAATGGACATCAATTTGTTCAACTTTTCAACAGCATCAAAGAACAGTTTACTTCCCAGGATTCCATGACTGTTTACACTCTTGATCCAAACTCATCTTGCTGTTTCCATCAGTCCTCAATTATCATGTTATGGTCCTTCCCCAATCCTAATCAGGCCCCTGCCTTGAAAGATCCACCTAAAACTAATTGCCAAAACAAGATAGAGTTTTCTAAAAAAGTTAAAAAAAGAACCACCCTATGATCCAGCAATTGCATTACTAGGTATTTATCCAAAGAATACAAAAACACTAATTCAAAGGGATAAGTGCACCCTGATGTTTATAGCAGCATTATCTACAATAGCCAAATTATGGAAACAGTCAAAATGTCCATCAACTGTTGAATGGATAGAGAAGATGTGGTATATATACACAATAGAATATTACTCAGCCATAAAAAGAATGAAATCTTTCCATTTGCAATGACATGGATGGAGCTAGAGAGTGTAATGCTAAGCGAAATAAGTCAGGGAAAGATAAATACCACATGCTTTCACTCATAGGTAGAATTTAAGAAACACAACAAACCATCAGAGGGTAAAAAAGAGAGATGCAAACCAAGAAACAGACTCAACTATAGAGAGTGAATGGATGGTTACCAGAGGGGAGGTTGGTGGGGTAGATGGTTGAAATAGATGATAGGGATTAAGGAGTGAACTTGTTGTGGTAGTGGGTGTTGTATGGAAGTATTGAATCACTAATTTGTACATCTGAATCTAATATCACACTGAATCTAATATCTAACTTGAATTAAAATAAAAAAATTAAAGAAATAAATACATAAAACTAGTTGCCAGAACCATGTGACTGTCCTAAATTTGTCCTCCCCACTTAAGGATGCCACTAAGACTGTCACAGTAATGATCTCTCTTACCAGCTTTGTGCCGGAAATGTTTCAGTGACATTCATGGAGCCAGAATTCAATAGCCGTGAGTGAGTTTAACCACTGTAGTTCAATCATGGAATGCCTGCATATACGTGTTGAATGAATAGATGAACGAATTATACGTTCATTCAGATTCAGAATAGATAACACTTTACAATATTGCACCTATACTCTAAAAATTCTGTAGCATTTTATCAACAATTATGTATAAAGCTCTAGAGGCTATACCATTTCCACATTATTTCTGTTGTTTTCTTAAAAGAACATTCCAAAGAATTCTGTAGGGAAAAATATGTACAATCAGGAAAGAAATGTGCGTATCTTTGCAGACAAAGAATGCAGATTTACCAATTTGACTATTCATTGGTACCTGATGAGAAGCACTGTATCTAGCATTACAAATTTCGATTCTTGGGGCACTTAGGTGGCTCAGTCAGTTAAGCATATGACTGTTGATTTCAGTTCAGTTCATGATCTCACAATTCGTGAGTTCAAGTCCTATATTGGGCTCTGCGCTGAAAGTGCAGAGCCTGCTTGGGATTCTCTCTCTCCCTCTGTATCTGCAGGCTTTCCCCTGCTTGCTCTCTCTCTCACTCTCTCAAAAAAGTAAATAAATAAACTAAAAATATTTTTAATAAAAAAACAAATTTCGATTCTTTATGATGTGTTTTCTGATGAAGTATAAATAGTCAATCCTCAAAATACCTTAAAAACTTTCATGAAATCATTTTTTCCTATTGACTATTAAGTGCAAAACCCTTGTTGAAATTCATGCAAGATAAACAGGCATCAGAAACATAACCAAACACAAGAACTGTTTATTTTAAGCATTTTAGCCATTTAATTAACTACAAATAACAGCTTGTCTTACTGTCTCCTTAAGGGAACTGCCTCCCTAAAATATAAGCTAATTTTTTATGCACAGTTAAAATGTCAATTTTCCATGAGTGCATTAACGTAAGTGCCAGAATTAGAACTCAAGATTTAGAGTCTCAGTCTAGGGTTGATTAGACAAGAGAAGAATAATAGCATTGACTATTCTGTCTTACAGAGAAAAATCAGGCAAATAGGTAGAGTCTTATGGTAGAAAGCAATCCATTTGGCATGTCAGAGTCTTCATGTCCCAGTGGGTTTTCTGTACGAAGAGAAGGTGAATTCAATGAATGGACATTAAAGTAAGTGAAGTCCCTAGTTTCTAGCTTCAGTCTTTGCTTTTGAGAGAAAAGGTCTTTTTCCTCTCGTACAGAGAGGGAACACCCACAACTACATCCTGAGGCAAGGTATTCCCTTAGACAGGAATAGTTCAGATGCATATTAAGGACAAAAGGTAGCCTGGTGATTTGGGGTTTGCTCCTACTGGGCAGTTAGAAAATAGACTGAAATGCTTTTGTAGACAACAAAGCCCTATGAAAATGCTAGCCCATTAATCATGGGTGATTTTAATTACTGTGATATTGATTAGTATAGCAACTATGCAAAATGTAAGCCAGACACTATGCTTTCCTGAGCTTGCTTTTTTTTCTCCTCAGCTTCACGAACAGCTGGCTTAACCAGAGCCTATTTTAAGAACCAGAAAAGAGCAAACATGAATAAAGTAAAGTTGAAGGTTGTAGAGGACTGCAATGAGAAGTTATTGAAGACAATGGAATGCTGGTTTCTTTCAGAAAACTTGCATTCTTCAAAGAATGCTCTGCAAAGTATTATGCCCTTAGGGAAGGATTCAGTCAATTTCTTACAGTAAATGCATGAATGGTTCTATTTCATTTTATTCCCTAGATTGAATGTATGTAGTTATTTTAAAATACATATATATTTGATATACTTCCCAAAGTATATATACTTTCGTATATATAGATATATATCTGTGCTTTGTGACCTATCCTCTCTGCTTTTGTGGGAATGTTGTCTTCCTACACATGATTTCAGTTCACACAAATGACAATAATGAAAATCCCTTGATTTATAGTGAAATAATATATCTAATAATATCATGTCAGATTCATATATTTAGACACACTATAACTCAGATATGGAGAAAAACTAACAAAACTTCTATTCTATAACTGATCTAATGGTTTGGAAAAGCTCTAACTTGCTGTACAGTGATAAATTTTACATTTAAATTTTAAAATCTTCAAACTTCCCATCTAATATCCTCCATTTCCTTTGGTTTCAAATACTCTCTTAGCTGATTTACAAGTTAGGGTATATGCTTCAGGTTTCAGATTTAATTTCCCTGCCCACATGCCCCTCAACAAGACCTCTGGTGTTACTGTGGGAAGCTTACACCTTGTGGAGAATGAGGTAAGCAAATGGCAGGGAGACTGAAGAAGACTTAAGGTTCTTATGTGTAGGTCTTTTTTCTGTTTTCCCAAGCAGAGTGCTTACACAGCCAGGTTTGTCCATTTTTGGTCTCTTAACTAGTGTCTCTTGAGATGCCTCACGTCATAATTAGTGTTACGAATTCCCAACTTCTCTTCTTTTGGTCATAAAGTGTTTATGCACTTTAACTCACCATATCTTTACTCCAGGTTTATCAGTTTATCAGTCTTCTTAGTATATCTGTGGTTCTCCATGGAAACATGAAGAAACTTAAGGGTCTTCTGACTGTTTCAGTGGTACATGTGGAGCCAGCAGCACTGCCTTAGTTTCATCAATCTCACTTTTTCCCTATAAGCCCTCAAGTGCCAGGCTGGACTGACCAAGAGACAAGTGAGGAGATTCTTCTAGAAGAACTGCACCATGGGAAAGCAGCTTTAATGTAGTAGCTGTGGTGAGGCAGGTCTCAGAAATAAGAATACACATGAAAGTTTTGCTTCACTTCTTTCCTGTCCTGCCTTTTCTCTGTAGGACAGTGCACTCAAAGCAATAAGTTTAATAACATATTTTTAAGAAGAATAAAAAGTAGCTTTCAGTTGCATCTGAAAAAAATTTTAATTATACCCTTATTGTAATAACTAGCATTTATGTGCCAAGTATTGTGTTATTTAGTCCTCATATCAAACTTGTTAATAACTATCAATATTTTATTGAATGAATAATTCACGGCTCAGGGAGGTTAAATAACTTCTCTAATGTTGCATAGCTACTATGTGCTAAAACTAGTATTCACATTCAACTATATCTGACTCCAAAACTGATATCTTTAAGTGTTAATATGATCAAATGTAAGAGGAGGAAGAACTTGATGCAGGCAGGCCAGGAGAAGGTCCCCCAGGACCAGCCAAGAGGGTCCTTGCTATGTGTAGAATAGTAATCAAACACAAGAAAGTAGGAGGTGAGAGCAGTTTATTGAAAGTGTAGACAGTGCAGGTACAGTCAGAATATCTGGGAGACTCAGAAAGTAAAAGAGAGAGATTTTTACCTGTGCTTAGGGTCTGAGGTTTTTATTGAGGATTGTGGTCTGGTGTATGTGTTTCCTCAGGCATCCAGGAACTGGTTAGAACAAGGACAAGGGCTCAGATGTCCTTCATAAGGCAATTATTCCTTGGGGCCCAGATGGGATGTGTGTGTGTGTGTGTGGAGGGGATGTTTGAGCATGGAGATGTCTAGCGCAGGTGGTCTGGAATACACAGATGATGGCTTTGTCCAGTTATTCTCACCTGGTCCTTCCCCACATGTTATCTATTGTGCTATAAGACTCTAAAGAAATCATTACGCTTTGACCCTTACAAGGAGGACATATACTATTTTCACTATAAGGCATGTGTAAAGTGGGAGTGTAGGTCCTAGCAAGAATAGAAGCAGGAAAAAGAGCAAAAATCAGATTTTTATGGAGTCTAAAGTTTGCCTATATCAAACCAACTTGCCCACACCTATACCTCCATGAAAAGCAAATATCCAGGAAAATAAAATCAAGCAAATATAAAAGCTGAAAACAGAGTCCATACATTTTAGTATGATACATCAATTGGTTAGTGTTGGAATTTGTAATACACACACTGAACTAATAGTAGTAGGGAAAAATCTATCAGCAAATAGTGGAAATTGCTATTCTTCCCAGAGTTCCTAAGTAACGGATGCTTATGTGTATATATCCCTTATGTGTATATATTTATGTGTAATAAATCCCTAGATTTTCAACTCAATTTTCAGTATTAAGTCACTCTACACTGTAATTATCTAGAGTGGTATTTGTTTCCCACCATAAACTCTAGTGAATTAAAATATAGAACTAGAAGTGGTTCCAAGGAAAATCACTGAAGATGGACATTTTCTATTGCTTATGTGACCTGGGTGAAAAGGGAATGATTATTCATCCGCAGGGAAAATGGATTGTGGGTGGCCCAAGACATGTGGTCATTTGTAGCATGCATCTCTTAGCACTTAGTAGGATTTGGAATTCAAGTGGCTGCTGCAAATGACCACTGTGATTGCAAATGAGGGATCCAGAGACTGTGAGGTCAGCTGGCGCTTCTAATTAAGCACAAAGAAAATTATCACAGCACAGGGTCTTAAATACTTGGCTTTACCTCTTCCTTACATCCTCCACTCTACTTCTCAAATGCCTGCACCAATAGGTTTAGACTTGTTTGAGTCCCTGAATATATCTTTTATAACTGACAGTCACTGACTGAGACAACAATAAATCAGACACAGAAATCAATTCAAGGAGTTATAGAAATACAAAGTAATTTGAATCCCCAACTGTGCCAGGTCTCTTATGTAAAAGTCAGGCACTTATGGGGAAAGAATTAGGCTTTAAAATCATAATGGGAACATTTGAGTGAGTTACAATAAATATAAGCCTGGTAAACTTCCAAATCCCATTAATGTCCCCACACTGATAGAAATAGCTGCTTTTCACCTTGTTGGGAAGAAAGCCGTAACTTGCTTGAAGACACTAAAATGATCTTACTTGTATCAGTCAGCATCTAGTCAGGGAATAGAAACCACAGCGGTTATTTGAGCAGATATATATATATATATATATATATATATATTTTAATTTGAGAGAGAGCGAGAGACAGAGAGAGAGAGAAAGCAGGGGAGAGGGACAGAGGGAAAGGGAGAAAGAGAATCTCAAGCAGGGTCCACATTCAGAGTGGAGCCCCTCACGGGCCTTGATCTAATGACCTCGAGATCATGACCTGAGCTTGAAATCAAGAGTTGAAACTCAACCGACTAAGCCAGCCAGGTGCCCTGATATGCTAACTAGAAATAAAGTTGTTAGCTGGGTAAATGAAAAGATAAAATGAGAATTGTAGAGTGTTATAAAAGTAACAACCATAGGACACAGTTACTCTCCTTCAATGTGGGGGAACAAGAAACTCACTGGAATTATTAAAGCTTAGTGACTTGAAAAGGGTCTTGGGAATCTGGAACCCAGACCTCTGAAGAGGTGGCACCATCCAACTGGGGCTGGTGTGTCGAGACAGTTCTTGATAAAGCTGGAAAAATGCTTTTTCCATGTTGGAAAAATTGTAAACCGGATTCAGTTACTGCTACTGGAAGGAGAACCATTAACGATGTTACCCTGATAAGAACTAGAAGCTAACAGAAAATTCACAAAGAAGAAACAGGAAGAAGCAAGAATCTTCTCCTCTAGCCTTGAAATCTCCTTCTAGTACTCTTTATTGCAGATTCTAAAATAGAGTCAACCAGTTAGCCAAGCAAAAATGTATCTGCCATGCCACAATTCCAGCATCACAAAGAGTTTAGAAGGGCACATCACATTAGGTAGTTACCTCAAAATCACTTGCCTCATGCCTTGCTCCTGTCAGCCTCTGACAGCTTTCAGATCCATAATCACAATCATATCCTAACATGTCTCAGGAGGACAAATGTAAGACCTGACTTGAGAGGCAATGGCTTATAGAAAATACAGTTATAAGATTTTGCCGATTTATATTGTGCAAATCCTACGGGATAAGTATGGAAATGAATTCTACAGTATCTTATAGAAAATAATAAACACGACATTAGAGAAGTTGAATTTATCACTAAGATAAATGTAACAGAAATGTTGGATTCAATTCCATCTCTACCATTTATATGATTTTTGAACTTAAGACGCTTAACTGCCCTTTGTCTATTTTTTTCTCTATAAGATGAGGATAATAATTGTGAAATGTGATTATTATGAAAATTAAATTACTATATATATCTGCTTATGTAAGCATTCAGAACATAGTAAGGACAAGAGTACTAACAAACAAAAAGGAATCAGGCAGCTAGAAGTAACTCTAATAGTTTGTTTCAGTATTTCAGTGAAAATTGGATTTAGCAGTCACTAGAATTAAATAAAGTTGAGATATTAGAAATTCCTTACATAATATAATGGAAGAAATCCACTGACTTAGGAAGATAGGAATGCTGGAGTATGTTTCTCATGTGTGAACTTCTCATCCACCCCCTACCTATATATCATCCTGGGGGCCCACCAAATATTAGTCCAGACTTCCCCAAGGTATTTGTAGCATTTTACCAAGGTGGAAATACATCTTACACCTAGGAAAGAGGACAATCTTGACTTTTCAAGGATAACCACACAGTTGCCTCCAGCAAATAATAATATCCGGGGGCTCCTGTGTGACTGAGGTTTACCACTCTGAATAAAAGAACATATACACTGGAGGATAAACGGAGCTTGGCTTCAGCTCAGCTCCTACAGCATGTCTGTAAAACAAGCCTGTATTTATTTCTGCCATTTTTGATTACATAATTGGAATAAAGTCAGCAACAAACAGAAGGTCCACATTGGTACCATCATTTGTAGAATGAAGATTATTTTGCCTGCCAAGGCCTAAGTAAAAGCCCTCAAACTTCCCCTCTATGCCAAAATAATAAACCAAATTGAACCTTATAACCCTGGTGCACTGCAGATTTTAATGTTACCAGAAGTTTTGAACACTATAAACGTGGTGATTTCTATCATCTCTCCATTTAAATAGCAGAAGATGGATTAGTGATGTAGAGAGAGGATATGTTGGTCTTGAAGAGTGACAGTGAATTATTTGAAATTTGATCAGGGGATTAAATGCAATTGGAACTGATGTTTCCCCTTGTGTCTCTTTATTCCAGCTAATCAACATTCTCCTGACAACTGGTAAGCAGTTTCCAGAGTGAAAATTCTTTCTCTTCCTCCCTCTTATCAAGCAAATGCAGTTTGCTTTAAGGTCAGCACTATACCTTTGCTATCCTACCTCTGGTTTTCTGTATAAATTGGCTTCAAGAATCTTGATCATCTCACTAGCCTACAGGATATTTTGCTGGCTCACTACATTGATAACATTATGTGGACTGAATTTGGTAAGCAGACATGTTCTAAATGCCTATGTATACATACATTTGTATGCTAGGAAACAAGAGGTAACCACCCCCCCACCACACACACACACACACACACACACACACACACACACACAAGGGTGTCAGGCTGTTACCTCTATGTTAAGTAGATGTCTGAGGATGCTGACCTCACCCACCAGAGTAAAAAACAATTAACTTCATTCTGTACGGCTATTACTTTCTTAGTGTGTGGTGGTTGGTGGGGATATTAGCAATGGTGAAAATGGAAATCAGGTACTTTTGAAACCAATAGTCTAATCTATTCAGTTATTTTCATCCTTCCAACACTTTAGCAATCACAGAAATCTTATGTTACATTTCTTGCTGCTTGAAAAACCGTGGTTTCTGTTACTGCACTGCTGGATATTGTGGATCCTGAATTGGTTTCAGATGGCTGCTGTAATAAATTACCCAAATTTAGCTGCTTAAAACAATACTCATTTATTATCTTGCAGTTTTGAAGGACAGAAGTTCAAAATGTGTCTCAATGGGCCAAAATCAAGGTGTCAACAGGCTGCATTCCTTTCTGGATGCTCTAGAGGAAATTTACTTTCTTGCTTTTTCCAGCTTCTAGAGGCTGCCCATATTCTTTGGCTGTCCACTTTCCTAGGCTATTGTCCGCATTCCATTTTTGAGATCAGCAATATTCCACCCAGTCTTTTGTACATTGCTTCACTCTGATTCCAACTTTCCTGCCTCTTTTTTTTTTTTTTAACTTATAAGAACTCTCGTGATTACATTGGGCCTACCCAGATAATCTAGGATAATTTTCTCATCTCAAGGTCATCTGATAAGCAATTTAATTCCACTTGGGACCTTACTTCCATTTTTTTCAGGAAACATAACACATTCACAAATTCCGGGGATTAGGATTTAAACATCTTTGGAGGACTATATTCTGTCTATTATACCTAGCATTCCTTTCTCACTGATCTCATGTTTCTATGAGAAAGAATTTCTGTCTAGGAACCTTCTTGAGCTCTCTTTTATTCCCCAGGTTAGTAACTTTTCCTGAAATTGGAAGATATAAATGAGTACTCTTCTGCATTCTCCTAAGACATTGCTAAGGTACAGAGGGAACACATTGCATTATTTGAGGTATGAATTTATTACAAGGTAGGTGGATAATCTTCGGGTGTCTCATCCAGCTCTAGCATTTTTTAAAAGATTTTTTAAAAGTTTATTGTTTTTGAGAGAGAGATAATGAGAGCATGAGCAGGGGAGGAGCAGAGAAAGAGGGAAACAGAGAATCGTAAGCAGACTCTATGTGGTCAGTGCACAGAGCCCAACGCTGGGCTCAAACTCACAAAACCATGAGATCATGACATGAGCTGAAATCAAGAACTGGATGCTTAAGTGACTGAGCCACCCAGGCACCCCCAAATCTAGCATTTTTAAAGTACACTGTCTAAAAGTCATACCAGTAGTTAAGTATTTTATCTTCAATTATCTATCTTCAATATCTATATCTCAATTGGTTCCTAATTCTGACAAAGAAAATAGAGGTGAAATATATTAACTTTGCAATGTGCCAGAAAATAATAATAGCTGCTACCTGAATGGTTATAAGCATTAAAGATTGCGTATTTTAAAATACTATCTAGAAGTGAACAAAGAAAAAATATAAGGAATTTATTCAGAAAGCTAATTGTCAAGTCCATTATGAGGAAGTTCATAGTGGTCTATTGAGGTAAATATAATGAACTGACATGGCCATTACATGAAGTTATATAAGTCTTCTGGGTTCTGTACCCAATTTCAATGAATAGGAATATTGGGCCCCCAAAATCAGTAAGCAATGTTCAGAACGCCAGCTGACTGTCCTACAATTCAATTCACTTCTGACATGGTTTATCCAGGGATAGTATGAGATTCCACAAGTTACAGTCAGTCCCACAAGACTTCCCTCTTGTCACCCTCAGCTTCAGATGCCAGTCAGAAGACCAGTTTGTTACCTGTACTTCTGAACAACTGGCTCTATGTCAGTGGTTTCTATGTCTCCCTCCATGGGTTTGATTAATTTGCTAACATGGCTCCCAAAATTCAGAGAAATATTTTACTTACTAGATTACTGACTTATTATAAAAAGGATATAACTCAAGAACACCCAGATGGAAGAAATGAATAGGGCAAGGTTTGGTAAAGGAGTGTGGAGATTAGTTCCTCACTGTCTTAGCACAAACTCCAATCCAGCAACCCCATCCTTTTGGGTTTTATGGAGGCTTCATTACATATACGTTTTTGGCCATTGGTAATCCACTGAACCTCCAACCTTTCACTGTTCCATCCTCAAGTGACCTATGAGCAATCCTAAATCCCTTAATTAACATAACAAAAGATACCTTTATCTCTCTCACCATTTAAGGAATTCTAATAGTTTTAGAAGCTTTGTATTAGACACAGTACAAAGATCAAATACATATATTTCTTATTTCAAATCACAATATCATAGTAAATATCTCTAGTTATCTTGTATGTCTATTGTCTATACTTTAAAACTTTGTTCTATTTCTTTTAGGATATACACTACCAAAAATTCATTGTCTAATTCAGTGTCTAAGAAATAATATATTAGATTTGCTAAACCTTTTCTTGATCCATTTTTATCATAATTATGATCAAATAATGCATTAAATAAGTCAATCGAGGGCTATTGATTGACTTCTTTGCTGACCTATATACTTAATTTTCTAAATAAATTCCCTATATTTTTGCTTGGCAAATTTCTAGATTTTCATAAAGTCAGGAGTTTGCCTTTCTGCAAAACAAAATTATTAAATAAAAGATGAGTGTTGCCATTTCTAAAGTTATGTTGGTATACTAAATAACATTTTATTATAATATTTATAATTGCTCTGTGACTTCAGCTGTATTCAAGTTATTTCATAATTTTTTTGCATCAGTATCCACTTCAGTATTTTTTCAAATTTAGTCTATTTTATTGGAAGCACATAAAATTGTTGGGTTACAATGCCAGAATCACTACCCATCCACTCACTCCCAAACCTGATTCAATGCCACTGCTTCCTTAGTATTGACTTAGATATTCCTTAATCTAGGAATGGTTTTCTGATATTCCTTAAAATTTCTTGGGTACCTTTTCTATGCAACTGCACAGTTCTTCCCCTATCGATTGCCCTTGTTTTTGATGGACCTTGTTAATTTATCTGGCTCTCCCACTAGATGGTAATTTCCCCCATAGCAAAAATAGCATGTAACCTTGTTCACCATTTTATCTACAGTGCATATGACAATGATTTACATATTATAGATTCATTATTTATCTTCTTATGCTTTATAAATATTAGTTACTTAGTTATTCATAATGGTGGCATGTACTATTATGATAGTATTATAGTAATACAATTGGTAACATTTTAGTTTCTTTTTTTTTTCTTTTTTACATTTTAGTTTCTGAACTGAACTCAAGGGGAAGTATTCATTTCAGAGTACACCACTCTGGATGGGGATTATTTTGAGCTGAAGATAAGACCCAACAAACCCAGGAAGAGATGTTTACTCTCCCCTTAAGTGCCTAAAATAATTTAGATGGAAGGCCTATACCAGGAGGAGAGCTAATACCAAAGATAACGTTTTATATGGAAAGACTTATCTGCATAGAAAGGCAAACATTTGTTCACCAAACCTCTGCTTTTCTTATGTTCGTTTGATTTGTATTTCTCCTCTTGAAGCCCCAGATCCCTATTCCCTTCACTTTAGCGCAGGATGGCATATAAGCCTCAATTGTTTATCTCTGAGTCCCATGTCTTTGGGGCTTCTGTACGTAGGAAATGTGTTTTTCTTCGTTAATCTGTTTTATATCCATTTAAATATTAGACCAGCCAAAGACCTAGAAGTGAAGAAGGGAAAACTTTTCCACTCCTATGAACTAACACCCAAAAACATTTATTTTTTTAATGGACACATTTACATTAATGTCCGAAAACAAGACAGCAATGTTACATTAACTTTTTTTCAGTTTTGATAGTGATTTAGATATGGTATTGTGGCAGACTTTCCCTCCCTTTTCTTAGGAGATTAGAAGATAAATCTTCATGATTACAATGAACCAGCCCAAGTAGCAAATGTAGAGCTAGGATGCTCTTTCCCCAAGTTACCATGTTTTTATTTTTGCCATTATAACAAAACCATAACTCGCTAAATAGCTCCTGGTCATTTCTAAATAGAGAACATATACAATTACTAATAGTTAGCTCACAGTTTGAAATGCTGGAGTTAATTAGTTTTGGTAATACATTCATCAACTTTGTATAATGTAATATCCTTCAGTCCTCTTCAAATCAACATATTAGTAGTCTGTTGTAGTGGCATTTTTTCTGTAGCCACATACTAAGATTATCCTTGTCACAAAGTAAATAAGGCCAGCCATTGACTGAATATAAAATAAGAAACTTATATTTAGTAATTTGCATTCTTCTTATTTTAAGTGCCCCCTTTAGGTTTTATTAACCAAAATTACCTAATATTCTCTTATTGACCAATAATTTAAAATCCAATGGATCTAAAAAATGTTCAAACTCTTTTCTAACTACATATACATGCATTTAAATCCACATATTATTTCTGTTTAATGTCCCATTATCTTAAATTTTATGGTAAATACTAAATTAAACACATGCCAATCTTTCTAGCTTCAAATTCCGTGAACTCCCCCACCCTAAAGTTTATAATTTGAGTTCAGAAGCTAGATAAACATTAAGGTCCTTTAATATGTAACATTTATTCTTCCAATAAATGTATATTAAGCTATTATCATAGACTCCAGGGACTCTTCTGGGCATTGGGTATATAGTAAAGGAACAGACAAAAATTCCCTCCAAAGTCAATGCTCCCGAAGAAACACAGCAAAACCATTGTTTTATCTCAGTTCACTTTTTAAAAATCTATTGCCTTAATAACTTGTCCTGATACTCAGTCCATCTTACTTTCATACTCCATCAGGCTTTCAGTCCCTGTTAAACCCTCTTGTCCTACACCTTTCCTATATTCTCACCTATCAGACAATCCTATTCTATATTATATTCATTCAAGGTCCAGCCAGCTAGATTATTGGAGGTGTCAAGGATTTTAATGCTGACAATAAACTAAAATGTAAACAGTCAATAGCTCCCAGCATGTTCGCATTACAACAAAGGTTTTAGGAGAAAAGAGAGAAAGAAAAAGAGGAAGAAAGAGAGAAAGCAAGAGCAAGCATGCAAACAAGGAAAGAGCAAGACAAGAAAGGAAGGAAGAAGGGAAGGAAGGAAGGAACAAAAAAACAAATGAAGTGTTAATAGTAATGCAGTCAATTATTAGCTGATTGTCAGGAATCTCCAAAATCGTTCCTATCATTTGTAGGCATAAACATTTCTGCAGTGTTCATCATTCATGAATAAAATCTGTCACTCATTGGATTCTGAAATTGTTACGGTTTTACTGGCCAAAATCCACAGATATACCCTCTAAATGATAGTTTAAGCCCTAGAATTTATAGGCCAAATTTATAGAAACTACCTGTATTCATTGTCTATCGCTTTATAAAATATTCCCACAAATTTAGCAGCTTAAGACAACATATATTTAGTATCCAACTATTTCCATGGGTCACAAGTCAAGTACTTGTTAGCTATGTCCTCTGTTCCAGGTTTCACAAGTGTGAAATCAAAGTGACAGCCAAAGCTGCAATCTCACATCAGACTCAGAGTTCTCCTCAGAGTTCATTCACTTTATTGGCAGAATTCACTTCCTGATTGTTGTAGGATTGAGACCCCCATGTTTTTTGCAGTTGACAGCCAGGGACCACTCTCATCTTCCATAGGCTGACTTTAAGGTTTTGCCATGAGGCCCTCTCACAACATGGCAGCTTACTTCTTCAAAATCAGCAAAGTAGTATCACTCAAATCTGCTAAGATAGAATCTTATGTAGCATCATTACAATCCACATTTAAGGGGAGAGGATCACAAAGGACATCTATATCAGGGGGCAGGAATAATGGCAACCACTTTAGAATGCTGCCTGCCATATATCTTTAAATTTTCTTATTTTATATATTAGAAGTAGCTTTATTCTTCAAGGGTCCTTGCTTGTGGATAAATAATGTGGAACAGGTATGGATTCTATAATGTAGAGACAATTTAGCATAATTCAGAGAAAATCTGCCCATTTTCCCAGAGAATATTTTCTTCTAGGGAAGCATATGTGCTTACATTTTCTCCTAAGAATGGCAGCAAGCTCTTTTTATAAAAAGCAATCGATTAATTGTCATTTAGAATTATGCTTAAACTATCAAAATCAAACCATGTCAATGATGATAGCTTATAGTCATAAAACGTGAATTTCAAGTCAATGGTCTCTTTTACTCAAAGTAAAATTGAGTGTGTTTTCCTGGCTCCCTTCCTAATACTATCACTCAGGGAGTCTTTTAGATCAAAACATGCTACCAAATTTCCTGCTTATCTTTCTTATTTCAGAATTGCAAAATATGCCAAGTACAGAAGTTTCTTTGAATTCTTCAAATACTCTTTTATATTAAATATTCAGTATAGAAAATAAACGATTTAAAATGCTCGGAAAAGTAAGACTGGAGTTTACAGAACTAAATCATACAAAACCTGTTCAAATTCAAAATGTGTTGAATTCTGTATATACTTAATAGAGAATTATTTTTTTTATTTCAAACACATACACAAAGAAAATTATATTCTGATTACAGAAAAACTAACTATAAGTCACATGGACACACTGAGCTATGACAAAATAATCTATTTGGTAAACTGAGTGGTTTCTTTGCGCAGGAGTGATATCGTTAGCAAAAGGGGCCTTGCATGTTATTTTAAGATGTATATTGTAATGTAAAATAAAGAACAAGTAAGGTTATGGTTTATTTTTTATTCTGTGAGATAGATAATTCTAATTTATGTCTTCTATGTGTCTCCCCCACTTACTATAGAAATAGGGAAGAGTGTAGAGATGGAGAAAGTTTGGGCACATGTATACCTCCGGAAAAAAACAAATATAGTCACTACCATAAAGTTGAGGTAATGCAAAGCAGCTTAAACGAGGTCTTACTAGATATTTGATGAATTTAAATCGAATGCAGAATTTTCTTTTCTTCTTATTGTTTATGTAATCATGTAAAATATATTTTCATTAAAAAATATGACATGTGAGTTAATATTGAAGCTTCTGATACATTTTAGCATGACTAGAACTGAAGTGAAATGGGGAATAAAAGTCTTTTGGTATTGGGTAAATTTGTGATAACTTTGGCTGATAGAGAACAAACCAAAAAAGCAAGACCATAAAGTAGATAATTTAACTCAATGGCAAAGTGTTCCTCTGAATGACAGCATCAGAACTGTCCTATAACTTTTCTCACCAGCTAAATAAAGGCACAGTCCTTGGTTTCTGAATTGGAAATTATGAAAATTTTTAATTATGAATTTATAAACAAGGAGACTAATTCAATAACCTGAGGTCTTCCTTTGTAAGAAGTTTGACTCCACTCTAAGCTTTCTACACAATTCTTTAGTTATGTCCTGTTGAATATTACTGCCATTGTTAAGTTTCTTTACTTTTATTTCCACTAATCAATTTTAAAGCCTTTTAGATTTCCCTTGTGTCTAGGTCTTAACCACTGTCAAGAATGATATGGGCAATTGTTATTTATTTAGTAATGTATTTATTCATTTACCTGTATATAAACATCCATTATTTCAATATTAGGAGGGTATCTATATCAGTCAGTGCTCCACTAGAGAAACAGAACTAGTAGTAGATTTTAGGAGATATATATAAGCACATATATATGCATAAGTATATGTTGAATGAAACATATATTAAATTAAATATCACATATGCACATCCACACATAGACATAAATTTACTGCAGGGAAATGGCATATGTGATTGTGGGGACTAGCTAGACAAGTCTAAAATATGAAGTAAGGCCATCAGGAAAGACAGGTTAGAGATTCCTGTGTAGGAGCTGAAGCCACAAGCCATAGACAGAATTTCTTCTTTTACAAGGAAATCTCAACCTCAGTTCTGCTGTTGAGGCCTATCAACTGATTGGATTAGGCCCACTCAGATTACTGAAGATTACCTCCTTTACTTACAGTCAGCTGATTGAGAATGACAATCACATCTACAAAATATCTTCATAGTACCACTAAGATTAGTGTTTGACTGAATAACTGGGACCATCACCTAACTACATTGACACACAAAATCAAACATCACACTATCAGAAATATGAGAAGTACCATTATAAGCACAATGAGAATTGCTACAATGTTGAGGCTGTGTTAAACTGAGAATGTACTTCCCCAAGTGGGAATCCCTATTATAGGCAATATTTCTAGCTATTCTGTAAAGTGGCTATAAAATGGAAACCGATTTGATATAATGGGGAAAATGACCCCATAAAACTCATGGATCTTCATGTGACCTTCCTGACTACCTCTTCTTTAGCTACGAGTTCTGATATCTACTATCTCTGCTACAGAATTCATATAAGGAATAGTTTTTGTGTTCAACCAAAAATATTAAATTCCCATCACCCACCTACTTCCCTCCATCAACCCTCAATTTGTTCTCTATAGTTAAGAGTCTCTTATGGTGTGTTTTCCTCTCTCTCTTTTACCTCCATTCCCATATGTCATCTATTTTGTTTCTTAAATTCCACATATGAGTGAAACCATATGGTATTTGTATTTCTCTGCCTGACTTATTTCACTTAACATAATGCATTCCAACTCTATCCATGTTGTTGCAAATGACAGGTTTCATTCTTTTTGATGGCTGAGTAATATTCCATTGTATCTTTTTTATCCATTCAGGACATTTGGGCTATCTTTATCAGGTAGAGGTACCCCTTCAAATCTGTATTTTTGTATCATTTGGTAAGTCCTTACTACTGCAATTGTTGGATCATAGGGTAGTTCTATTTTTAACTTTTTGAGGAAGCTCCATACAATTTTCCAGAGCAGCTGCACCAGTTTGCATTCCTACCAACAGTGCAAGAGGGTTTCTTCACCAACACTTGTTGTTTCCTGTGTTGTTACTTTTATCCACTCTCACAGATGTGAGGGGGTATCTCATTGTGGTTTTGATTTGCATTTCCTTGATGATGAGTGATGTTGAACATCTTTTCATGTGCCTGTTGGCCATCTGGGTGTCCTTGGAAAAAATGTCTATCCTTGTCTTCTGCCCATTTCTTCACTTGATTATTTGTTTTTTGAGTGTTGAGTTTGATAACTTATTTATAAATTTTGGATACTAATCATTTATCAGATATGTCATTTGCAAATACCTTCTTCCATTTCATAGGCTGCCTTTCAGTTTCATTGATTGTTCCTTTTGCTGTACAGAAGCTTTTTATCTTTAGGAAGTTCCAATAGTTCATTTTTGCTTTTGTTTGCCTTGCCTTCAGTGACATGTCTAGGAATAAGTTGCTATGGCCAACATCAAGAGCTTGCTGTCTGTGTTCTCCTCTAGGATTTTGATGGTTTCCACTACTGATTTAAACTACATTGTTTAACATTTAAAAGACTTGGAAATTTATAAGTAGATATGAGTTATGTTGGTCAGAAAATACAAATTAAAGCAAACCCTACCTTATAATCCTATTCAATAATTTTATTGGCTATCTTATATAGACCCTTCTGTATGAGGATGAGCTGACATACACAAAGGCCTCTGAAGGGCTACACCGAGACTCCTAAACTTGACTTCCTGGTGCCTCTTCCTAAGAATGTCATTACTAATCCAAAGAGCTCAACTAATGGAGTCTACAGTGACAGAGTCTTTTATAGAGTAATAAAATCTTTTAAGATGTACTTCAGGGGCTTCTAATCCTCCCAGTAACATAGTAAATATAATGAACATAAAAATTATCTTTGCAGCTGTTGTATGTGTCAGTAGCAATAATAAACTCTCAGCACTGCAGAAGAGCAAAATAGCATCTGGTATTTTGATTCACCCAATTTAATCACATGGAGTTTGAACATTTACTATTTTACAAGTTTTGTTTATTGATTTACAAGATTTTTATAAGATTATGTGAAATCCTGTGGAACACATAGTTAGCAAGGACCCATTCTCCTCACCCCCGCAGGCTCACACACACTACCAAAAGGGCTCTCATGTGTAGCCTCAGGAGAAATTTAGCTTTATACAATAAAGAGCTTTGAAGGATATAAATTGTATGGTGGATCCTTAAAATTTGTAAATACATGATGATTTCTGTCACAATATTAAAATCACAATAAAAAATTAATAAATTTTTCCTAACTTCTAATTTTTAAATCTACAGTTATTTTCTTGATAATGTCTACAGAAATTCTCTAATAAGATCACCAATGATGCCGTTTTTCTACATAGCAGATCTTGAATCAGAACTTAAGACAGAATACTTGGTAATAAATCTTAATCTTTTTGAGGTTTTGTTTTGTTATTTTTTTCCCACCAGAGACAGTAAGAGATCAATTTATAAAGCTTGTAGTCTAATGGATACTTTGTGGAAATAATGAAAATCCATTTCTGCAGTCCAGATTCCTTGCTTGCAGATTTTTGTGACCTGCTTCACACTGCTACTTTACTACACTGGGAACTATGTGACAGAAGTGTCTTCCATATCACGAACTTTGAAATTGTATGTTAATTGTTATGTAATATCAAGTGGATCTCATTACATTCATATGTTTAGTGTCTAGAAAATATTATTGATTTCAAAACAAATGTTTATTTTTTAATTAAATTTCTATCCCCCTGATATGTCCTTTATATCAGAAAAACAGGATTTGACAAAAGATTTCTGTATTTTATGTGTTAGCATAATGTTAAGCATAAGAGGTTCAGAATCAAATTAGACATGATTCCTAATCTGAAACAGCATGACTCCTTTGAATGGAAGAAGTAAATGGAAGGATGGAACCCTTTGTTTTCCAACACTTTTTGAACATGAATTCCATTCACTTAAGGTTGTTGATGAGAGATAAAATTTCTATAGTAAACATTTATAGGAAGATCATAGAGTTTTATTTTAAACCAAGAAGATACATTAAAAAAAAAAGGATTAGTAAAGTGAATATAGAATTAAAGAAGAACTTACTTTCTCTTAGCTATTGGAGAAGGCATGTACTATGCTCAATACCAAAAATTCTAAAGCCAAACATGTTTGCCTCTTTGATTTAATTTGTATTTTTGTTGATATCTGATTTTTAAGATAATGTTTTGCAGAGATGTGTTGGTGCTTGGTGTGTGCCAACTGCTGTTTTGATAGAGCTCATGTTATATGTTCGAAGATAAAGGATTGTTCTTGCTGCATGATTAGCCATGATTGTTATTGTTGCTGTTTGTCAAGATTTACTGATCTGGAATATTCTTGTTAAGAAGAAATAGAATTTAGTACCTAAAGAAAATCAGTTTCTGGGTCTCCAGGAGATACCTTACATGAATATTTTCTCCCCGTACATGAATTGATCATTTTCTCTGGAAAAGAAAGAGCTAAAAAATGACCAAGAAATGATTTTAAAGTGTTTACAGGGCATGGAGGAGTAACAACTGACTAAAAAGAAGTTACCACTTTCCTCGAGGTCATAACAGGGGGATACAGACTTTGAAATACAGCAGGAGGGATTTAAGTTTCCACATGAGGGGAAATTTGCTTATAGAGATAAAAGACTATCTTTCCTTACTATCCATCTGTCTTGAATAATTAATGTGTAACCCTGTTTAGTGAATGACAAATACATAAATTCATAACACATAAGATGTTTTACAAATTGGTATAGATTAGTATGAATCCCTTACCACCATGCAAACCAAGTAATTGATAATTTTTATTACAAGACTGGAAAGAATCTGGTTAATATGCCACCTCAAAACACATACATAGCAAAGCAATAACTTTAACAGACTTGGTAGAAATTTATGTGAACTAAACACACTTGGCCACCTACAGACTTCAGTAAGTTCTATAACAAAGAGACAAGCTGCCTGCCTGACCTAATGTAGAAAAGAAAATAACTTTAAGAAAACACTTTTTGTCTACAGCCAAAAATCCAAGACTACTGATTATCTGATAACGATAAATTTTGCAGAACTGAAAAGTCAAAACACTTTGTCTCATGGTAAAATTAGTGCATATAAAAATGAGAAGGCAAGAAATAGGATAAAAACTGGATTCAAGGAGACTTGAAAAAATGGATCTGACCTGCCAAGCATCTCTCAAATACTTTATTGCGTAGCAGAAGTAATTGCTACATCATCTCAGAAGTAGCCTGTGAGTAGGAGCTGATTTGTTATGCTTCATCATCTTAGACTAAGAGACTGGGTAGAGCCCTGAGGCCTGCAATTAAAAGATAAATGCTGTAAAAGCAGATGCGGCTTCAATAGTCTTTCCTCTATTATATACTGGCTTGGTTTTGTGCCTAGGTTATGACCAAAAATTGAGTTACTCAGTTAATAACTATAGTAAATCCCAGAAGAAATATAGAGCCTTTCACTGCTTGGTGAAGACATCTATTGCTAGACCTCCATAATTGCACCAATTTGAAGTGGGCTTCTAATGCAGTAGAATTTCTATAAAAAGAAATATGTCTCTAGCATCACTGAGGAAAGGTTATGAGAGATATGACAATATGGATACTATCTCAGGAGTCAGGACCTGGAGCAAAAAGTAAAGACCAAGGGCTAACTCTGCTGTTGGAGAAACGAGTCCTTGTTACTTCTGTCCAACAAAATATGGAATATGACATAGAGCATTGCTGTCTTGCGGAGTCAATCTTCAAAGAAATTCCCCAGTGAACTACTTCTCCCAGAGTCCGTATTTACTCTGGGATGCCCCAGTGACTAGCTTTAACTAAGAGAATGCAGAGAAAATGATGCTGTGACAGTTCTGAGCCTCAGCTTTACAAAGATGGAGGCCTAGAATTGCCTTCTAGAAAGCTCTGAGCCAACATGTAAAAATCTCATCTATCCCACTGCAGACTATGGAAAGAAAAAGTAGAGAGATCATGTGAATCAAGAGAGCCCTTTCCGCCACCACACACACATGGAAAAGGAGAGGGTACAGCTGTCCTAGCATACAAGTGTAAACTCCAGATGATGTCATCCCTGGCTGCCATTGGACTGCAACCACAAGAGAGAAAACATGTAAGACCCACAGAACCATGAAACATAATAAAATGATTGTTTTAAGCCATTAAGTGTTAAGGTGGTTTTGTAAGCAGCAATAGATAACTGGAGCAGAAGTTGTCATCTTCTCACATTAAAAAAAAACATTTCTAAATAAGTTTTATTACTGTGGTTAGCCTATTTACCATCCTATAGTATATGGAAGATCTTTGAATTAGTTAATTAAACATTTAAGCATGGACTACGGACTGTGTGAAGCCACATTTAGACAAGACTGATTGAAATGCTCACCACCCATTGATCCTGAATCTGGAGCCGAGTGCAACATCTGCACATGATTTGAATTGTGGGGAAGAGTATCAGTCATTTTTATTTTATAAGGAATAGTTGTAATATGTTATAAGGAAGAACACTTGAAATAATTTGAAGAAAAATAATTTGAGGAAAAAGAGTGAATTTTGGGAGAGTGGAGAAGGAGGACTTCTTTGCTTGCTTTTCACAGTATCACTTCCCTACTTTTTCTGGTTACAGAATCTTCCTTGGTGGGGATCCTGTTGTATATGTTTGGGGAAGTCAGATGTTGTCTTAACACCATCACAGGATGCTGAGCCTCTAAAGGAGACTATTTATGTAGTAATTGCTTATCTAGGAAAAGTGTCTTACCGGAGACTGCTGCCAGCCTTCTTGCCTACCATATAGGGAGAATCTGAGATAGACAAGAGAGAGGGAAGAATGTCTTGAAGACAGATAGAAGGAAGGAGGAAGGAAATGAGGAGAGAGAAAGAGAGAGAGAAATGATAACATTATTTAAGCACCTAAACAGGTGATACTTAGCCTTCCCGGGAATATGAGCCGATAAATTATCCTACTTCTTCTTCCTTTATTGTTGTTATTTTCATTATTGTTGTTATCTGTTTTTGAGTCATTTTTCTGTCATTTGCCACAGAAAAAGTATGACTGATGTCATTCCCACAAAATTTTACCATTAACTTTTCCTGGAAAATCAACTATAATTTTTATACTAAACAAGTGAAGTACAAATAATCTGAACCTTCTCCTTTTTCCAGAAAGGAATTATAAAAGGTTGTATACTGTGATGTGGTCCAATGTTATAATGAACTACATGAATCCTCTCCAAGAGAATTTTGCACAGTATTTTTCCTCCTGAAATATGTCTCAGGAGAGCCTGACTTTCTGGTGTGTGTCTCATCATGGCCCATTTCAGGTAGGGTGTCTAGAAGCATGTGTATAGAGAGAGCATATCAGCCCAGAGGGACAAGTTTGCTTTAAAAGAGCAAGTCATGTGAGGTAGTCTAGCCTGCAGGCTGGGAGTGAAATCATTAGGAGCCAAGAAAAAAAATAGTCAAAGCTTTTCTCAAAGGCTAGGTATTTAAGCTAAGTTGAGGGCTTGTGGTCTGAAGTCACAATAGAGTGATGAGCAGAATTCTCAAAGCTGGATAGCAAAACCTGGTCATAAAATAAAAGGGGGTAAGTTACCATAATTGGGTCAGTGGATGGAAGTCTGACCCAAAGGAATCTCCCTGGAGACATACTTGTGTGTTTGTGTGTTTATGTGTGTGCACATGTGTACGCTCATAGATTGAAGGGAGATATTATAAAGATGGTTATAATGAAAAGTAGGATCTCAACCACCTTATTAAAATCTGAACTCTTTGACTTTACTTTTAAAACAAATATTTTCTAAAGTGTGCTCCATAGAACACTATTCTCATATCATGTACCCTAAGTATGACTTGTAAGACCTGGGAAATAACACATACAGGGTTATATAACAAATAACAGGGTTATATGACAGGGTTAAATAACAAATACAAGGTTCCCTTAGAGACCCCCAGTAGACATAACAACAGTAAAGATGATGATCTGTACCAAAGAGATCATTTAGCATTTGATAATCCGAGTTACTCAGCTCATTCAGCAGATACTAAAATCTCAGAGAACCAGTAGTCCATTATCATTTATTCTGGGAAAAGATTAGCTTATTGAATGCTTCCTATGAAATACCCATGTTTTTAAACATGGAATTAAGTTTCTATAGCTTACTCCAAATTATCTTTACAGACTTTTCATCTACTCTTTACTGCAGAAAAATACGGTTCCAGCCACATGCATCCTCTCTCAAACCCTCTGTGGAATATACTCTTTTATGCCACCATGCCTTTCTTATGGTTCTTATAGCCTCGAACCATCCTTTAACTGAGCTCAAATTCTACCTCTGTGAGGTCGCTCCCAATTCCCCTTTCAAACTGTGACATTTCTTCCTCACAATTTTCAAAGTAGTGCTTGGTTGTCTTTGACCTAATATTAGCATTATTTGTTAAGTTGCAAAATCTTTGTAGGTAGGTTTATAATTAATTTATCTCCTTATACCCTGATGCTCAGCAGAATAACGAATATATAGGGAAATCCATAAGTATGTTAAAGTAAACTGAACCATAGTAAGTTATATATAGCCATTTACTAAGTGGGAGCACCACACAGTGATGATACAAGAAAGAAATCAAATGTAGTAAAGATATAATAATGTTCTGTGGAATCCAGGCATAGAAGTCTTTTACTATTTCATATTAGATAAAAATGCAATGCCATGGACTACTCAAGGTTAATCAAGTTTGCTCACTGCTACTCCCTTGAGATAATCTGGCATCATCTCTTCATATTGCACTTTTTCCAAACCAGAAAAGCTGGAAATGACACTTTCTATGTGTTTAAATATCAGAAATTCTCCAGTGCACTCTCTGGCTCTCAAATCCTTCATTCCGTAATGCTCTTCTAGAAATAATGAGGCACCTGGGCCTCCTACGTAACTCATCCCTTCCATCAATGTAATAAAAAAAATCCTCCTTCAATATTAATGGAGGACCTCATATTGATTTGTATGCAAAAATCCAATGGGAATTATATATGCCTATATCTGAGGAGAGACATTGTCATGGCAAAGTAGCACAGGAAAAAAAAAAAACCCTCAAACTTTGGGAGGCAGATAGTCTTGAACCAAATCCATGCTCCACTACTTACTTAACTCTCTAAACCCACTTTCCTTATTCATGAAAAGAGAACAATAGCACTTAGTTTATGGTATTGTTATACACATTAAATGATAGATTATATATAAAGTGACTTACATCTAGTTTACTTTATGCCAGAAATCTTTCATATATGACAACTTGATTTTTTGGTTCTGTATGACATAAACCTACAGCATATAGAGCCTAGATGTATGTGGAGGAATCAGGCATTTGTCTTATGAATAATATTTTATTGCAAATCTGTCGACAGTATGCCAGTCACCATGAATAGAAAAATGAGTAAATATTTTTCCTATCCTTAGGGTGCCAAATAAATACATACGATCAGATAATTATCAAATTATCAAAAATAGTTAAGAGGTAATGATAATAGCTAGAAGCTATGATGGAACTATTTCAAGTAATATGAGAAAACAAAGAATTGGCAAGCATTGGGGTCACAGGGTAATTAGCAGCGCTTTTCTCTACTTGCCTCTTGAATGAATTAAGAAGTACAACAAGGAAGAAAATAAATGGAAATTATTAAAAAGTCCTTTTTTATATTGATAAAAATGGGTGATTGTGATGGGTTTATCAACTGAATCCTACATTTAGGCAGAATTACTTAGTCATAAAAGCTGCTGCCACCTCTGTGAAAGTGACCTTAATACTCTGCTTAAGAAATGGTTCAGAGCAGTGATTACAAGCTCATGGCTGGCAGGCTGTATCCCAGAAAAGGAAGGGAAAAGTGGACGTTGCTCATTCTTTCAAAATTCTACCAAGCGCCAAAATCTCTTATTTTCTTGAGAACTGGAGTTTTTCCACATTAGAGTGGAGAAGAATTTTCTCCATAGAAGTATCTAATCTATTTTAGGCAGGATGACCATGCATCTGTGTTTGACAGCGCTCTCCTGGTTTACACCTGTTTTCCCAGCATAATTCATTGTGTTTCTTTTTACTCTCAAAAGAGGTCAAATTTGTTTTAGCAAATAATTTGTTTCACAAATTACGGGCTCAGAGTATCAGGACATAAGGCAGTCTTATACTTGAAAAAGAATAGAGCTATTGAAGCTAAGAAGGAATTGGGTTATAAGGAAGGGGAAATGAGAAGGGATAGGGGAGAGAGAGGTATAAACCTCAATAAAGCATGTAGAAAAGAATTTGAAGCAAGAAACAGTGTGGTGTGTGTAAAAATAATAAAAACATATATACTGCTGGAACATCAAATGCAAGGCATGTAAGACAGAATTGGTAAAAGCCTGAATTCATGTTCTTATTGCTGGGGAGAGTAGGGATCCTTTGCTACATTATGGATTTTTAGAGCAGAGCTTAAAATATTAATTTTCATATTCAATATGATGCCACTGTCTGGCTCTTAAAGGCCCCCACAAATAGCTGGGTAAAGATGGATATGTCATAACTGTTTTCCCCTATTATTTTCCTATTATTGTGTGTGTGTACGTGTGTGTGTGTGTGTGTGTGTGTTTACTGAAGGATTATTTATATAAATGGAAGGATTATTCAAGACTCTTAAAACATACTGCCAAATACTAAGCACTGTTTGAAGGATTTTTTTATTCCTAGAATCATTTTATTTTATAAATGTTTATATATTTATTTTCCAGAGACAAAATGCAAGCGGCTGACAGCTCAGAGTCTTCTTGGGATCGCAAATGGATAAGATAGTATTTAACCATTGAGCTGGACATGGGGTTTGATCACATGAACCTGTGAGATCATGACCTGGGCCAAAATCAAGAGTCAGACTTTTAACTGACTGAGCCACCCAGATGTCCCTCCTAGAACCAGTTTGAAATGCATAATGTATTTAAACATGATATACTCAATTGAAGAATTTATTTAATATTATGGAATATTATTTTCTTATTGGAAAAAACATCAAGACATTCAAGCACATGCATTTACATTTAAAAAAAAGTTTTCATTTGTTTAGATAACTTCAGGCACTTATTTTTGGCATGTTTGTGAGTTGAACCATAAAATTCAGTGATACTTATTCATTGTGAAAGAAATGTCTATGAAATTCAGAAAACTAAATACACACACACACACACACACACACATATATATATAATCCTTATCTCTAGACAGATGATTATCTTTCAACCAAATTTCACCTTTTCCATTTAGCAAGTAGTGATAATATCAGTAAATTCCACCATAACAATATTTAATAGCTTACCAGCTAGAAATGGGAGGATATTGCTTACTTTCAAATCTTTCCACATTGTCTCAATTTATATCCATTGAGTTCCTAGTAATCTAATAGACATTTCATGTATGTTGTCATGTTATTATTCATAACAGTCATTTGCTAAGTTTTTCATGAGGAATTTGAGATTAAAAAAAATGGATAAGATAGTATTTAACCAAAATTATATCACCAATAATTAACAGAGCTTAATTTTAAATCCAAGTCTATTTACTGCATAACCCAATGGTCTTTTGAGTACACCACATTGTCTCTTCTGCAATACCATGTTTTTTTTTTTTTAATTGGATTCAAGAAATGGAACAATTACAATGTTTCATTTAACCATTATCTAAGCTTTTGATGTTTTTAAAGTATTCAACTCACAGGACAGTCAATCAGTCAGAAGAGATCAAGTGATGATTTAATGATAATCACATCAAAACTAGTTGTGCACCTGTGAAGGGGCAGCAAACTATAACTCTCTGTTCTCAGCAAACTTTGTACTTCCCATAACTTTAAGCTCCTGAACAGAAAGAAACAAAAAAAAGAAGAAGTGTTTCCACTGTTTATTTTCTAACTCCCCTTAATTGTTGTCTTTTGCCTTCCAATGTCTGTACTATTACCTCCATCACTAAACCATTACTTAGAGGAGTGCGGAATTATTTCTCTTTGCTATCATTCAGTTTCACTTTTGCCTGATTTAGCCAATAGATCTTTTGATTAAGGAGAGGAAAAAATCATTTCAAATTCAAATTGTCCTGTAACACTCTGAAACTGCTCCAAACTTCAACCTAATCCATTTATATTTTGTCATTGACTGCATTGTTTAAGAGGATTTTCTGATTATTTTCCATGTGAAAAGAGCTTATACGAATGTTTAAAAAAAAAAGTTCTTATGAGCTAGCCAAGAAATATTTATACCCTTGGACACAGGCAAAATCCACACATTAAGTTAACTAACAATTTAGAAAGCCCTCATTCTTCATTTTAAGACCTGACTCAGACAAGAGCAGATAAATACATGGGGCTGTAACCCTTGAACTATAGAAAAGGAATTCTAAGATTTTATGCTTACATGAACTGTGAGTTATTGTATGTGAGTATAATATATTGAAATGTTAGAAGATGAAAAACATTTTGCAGGATTAATATAAGCTGATCATTGTGGGTTTTTTTGTGTGTTTTTTTGTTTTGTTTTTTTGTTTGTTTGTTTGTTTGTTTAGTTCATTTGTCCATGGTAGAGTCTCAGGGATTCCAGAGCAGTAAACTACAGGGATATTTTTCAATGTCACTCATCTTTAAACCAAAATGTCTGTTAACATATTTTTAACCCAGTTCCCTCTTGGTATATTTTAATCTAGACTTTCACTTCTTCCCAGTGTCTCTCATTCACAAATCTCTAGAAAAGCAAATGTATCACTAACTCTGCCAATGATTTCTTCCTTTCTATTTCAAAATTATAATTATTTTAGTCTTTTGTAGAGGGGCTAGTTAGGCAAAATTCTAACCATTTTTCAAGGTTCCACTTTGAACCATCTCTCATTCCTAACAGTTTGGGGATGAAAACCTGAATACAGAACTCAATCTGAGTCCCACTGATGATTAAAAGGTTTTAATATTAACATGGTAAATTCCAACATGACCCTTAAAAACTGTAGCAAAATGTATGTTTTAGCCTTGTAGAGAGAGGTCCAAAATATAGACCATTGCTAATAACATTTGCATAGAAATTTCTCTCTGCTTTATAGGTAATAGGAATCTGTCCAAGTTATCAAACCCTTAAAAAGCTTTTTTCCCCCTAAATCTTATACATCTATTTTGATTCTTATAGCCATGGGACTTTCATTACCCATAAAATTATATGCCCATAGATGCAAGAAAACATAAAGAAAACAAGAGTTTATTTCTGGCTTTCAAGTAAAGGCATGTAGAAAAATGCATGGGAAAGGACTAGGGTTACTGCCAAATACCAGAAATAATTTCCTTATTAGGAGAATGGGGAAGAGCCGGAAGAGAATGAAGATATCATCAAAGTGACTATGGCTGGGAGTCTGAAGCCCCATTAACACTAAGATGTCCTCCTGCAAAGTCCCAGGATGAGGAGGGATGATTCAGTCTCCTAAATTTCTGAAGCACTAAGAGAAAAGTGAAGACTCAGGCCTTATCCCAGCAAGTATCCCAGCAAGGCAGAAAGACACCAGAGATGGCTCTGTGATGTATTTGGACAGTTACCCTACTTCTTGGTATAGAATGAAAATAATACAATTACTCATGGGCATCTGGAAATGGAGCAGAATTTTGAAGGTATATGTGCAGAAATACTGTGTTTGTTGTTAGCCCAGGAAAAGAAAAACAGGTGGTATTCTTAGCAGTCTATGAAGATATGGATTGAGGACCAAGACACCATCCCCCATGCAGATAGATGGACACATATAAACATCCCAAGAATGTGTATGCATGCCTGAGGACATAGAGAAAGGCTCTCTACTACTGAGTTTGTTTTTTTTTTTTTTAACCACCTGTAGAATGGAGACCTTAAGCAAGAAAATTCATTGAAAAATAAGAAAATGCATTTTTGTTTTTGTTTTATATAGAAACAAAATTTATATCAACAATAAACTATTCATCAAGTATTATATTAATCATGACTATCCTCTTTTAACTAGATTAGGGTAATAATAAAAGCAGACAACATTCATTATGCATTTATTACCTAGCCTTTATATTAACCATTTTAAATTTATTATTTAATGTAACCCTCACAAAAAAAATGTGTTAAGAGAGGTATTAATACACTTGCCAGTTTGCGGATGAAGATGATGAGGTTTAGAGAGGATTCATATGTTACAGCAGGTTAGCATACAGAAGGTGCTAGTGCATCAGAGAGGGTTAGACATTCAGACAGAGTAAGTACAACAAAGAAGGTTAGCATATCAGAGAGTGTTAGCATATCATAGAAGGTTAGTATACCAGAGAGGTTTAGTAAATTGCCTAAGGTTACAGATAGCATAAGGGACAGAGCTAGGGCTCAGATCCACTTTTCATCTTAAATCAATGCCTTTGACCAATATACGGTGTCAATTTAATGCAGAGAGGAGACACCCCCTATAAATTTTTCAGAGAACTTAAAACTTTGCCTTATCTTTCAAAGAATGAAACTGTGGAGTAAATCTTTCTCAAAAGAAAACATTTTGAAGCTCTACCATTTCCTCTTCTGCATTTACATGTAACCCACACAGACACAACACCACATCCTTGTCATCGACATGATGGTTAAAGAAAGTCTACTCCATTCTTTTTCTATATATAATACATTTTTATTTACTCTCCAAAATATTTACATTGGGGTTAAGTTTTTTCTATGTGCTTCTTCTCCCTGAATGTTCTTCAGTGTCCTATATAATATTAGAAATTTATCAAGTTGTCTCAGGTAATTTTAATAATCATTCCCTTTGTTACATCAGAAAGGCATTTGATTTCAAGCAATTTTTTTTTATTAAATGTACCTTTATATCATGGTCACTTTCTAGCCCCATTGTTTGAGTAGGAACTCAGGGAATATTCCTGATATGAATTGAATTGAATAAGGATGGATATTCAGCAAGAAAAAAAATGATGTTTGATAAGATAAATGATATGAGAAGGAGGGCAAGATTTGGAGAAAAGTTGGAGATTTTTGTGTAGAGAATATAAAGTATAGAGGTAATTTGGAAATTTTCAATAGGCTGAGAGAAACTCAGCTATAGGTCTCTGGGAAGAAGTCAAATGTAGAGTCAAACACAGAAAAAAAGAAGTAGGTAGGTGGTCAGAGGCTGAAGTAAAGAAAAAAAAAATGATATTCACGTGTGGTGACAGGAAGATTATGGAAACTCCAAGGTCACCAAAATAACTGCCTAATTTGTTGTCTCTTTATCCGGTCATCTCTCCTACCAATACTCCCGACCCACTTTTCGCCCAACATCTCTAAAAACTTATTCTTCTATTTCATACGTGCACAGAACTTTTCCAGGCCAACAATACTAGTATCAACTGCTGTTAATGATGAGCCAAAAGCACAAATTATGTGAACACCACAATATTAGAAAGAAATTAGATAAATCCTACAATTTCACAATGTGCCAATCTGGACTTAAAGCCCATTTTTCTGTAGTCAAGGAATCAAAAGTTTTAAACTTTATTGTGTTTGTAAAACTCTATATGCATGTAAATCTTTTCCTATCTTGCACTTTGGTTCAGATGAGGTTACGTGAGGAGCAGCTGCATCAAATGGTAATATAAATGATAGATTAAGCATTTCCTTTCTTCTCATCCTACTGAACTGACAGTTCTTATACTCAGATGTCTGGATGTTTTAGGCTTTAATGCTCAGAGTAAAATATCACTTGTTATATCACTAAACTTGACAAACTGCTGCAAACTGAGATTATTCCCATCACTGTACTTGAAGGTTTCTGTCTCTAATGAAGCAATACAAGTCAGCTTACCCATGAATTAGCAAAGGTGCCATTAACAATAGTGTTCAATTAATGTTAAAATTTTCAATTTGTCTCATATCTAAAGCTATAATGATTCCTCCCTAAGTATTAATAATATTAGGTGCTATTGTAATAGCTGCTATAGAAACTCAAAGGGAGGTGTTAGCTATTATTAGCTTAAATTATAACACTAAAGAAACTCAGGGGTTCAAATTAAAATCCTCTAGTACACACCTGAAAGGACAAATCTAAAACTCTAAAAAAAGAACCACAGAGAATGGAACTGAGGTGAGGTGGAGGCAGAAAAAGTGTTTCTAAATATTTTCTATTTTAAATTCTCCATTTAAAGAGAGAAACTAGGAGCCAAACTTATCCACGCCCCAGAAATGTTTAATTATTCATATAGAAGAAAGAAACAGCACCCTGGATGCAATTAGACACCTGGTAGAACCCTCCCCCAAAAAGAAACTTTTCTCTTTTATATCCTTATAGAAGCCCCACGAAAAATACAGCCACATCTCCGAGTCTTGTGAAGAATACATACATTACAGGCATTTTCCAGACAAAATTGTGCCTTCTTAATTAACATTTTCATGTAAATAAAATAATGGTATACAGCTTTTATGTATTTTATTCTTTCACGTGCATTGCCTTTAAAAACTGATTATCCCACTTTCTTCCAATTAAGACTGAGAGGAGATCTGGATGAAAACTTCTGATAGTATAGCCACCAAAATGTTACAGAGGCCACAAGAAAAGGTGAGGATTTGATTGTCCTTCTGCCAAAGCTTTAATAATAATAATAATAATAATAATAATAATAATAATATCTTAAAAGTCACCAAAATGTCAAAGAAAGTATCCTGGAACATAATCCCTATATGGTTGGCTAATCTGATGGAGATGCTTTTTTACTTCTCTCTCCAAGTCTGCTAAAGCTGTTCCTTCCATTTGGAGTTCTCTTCAAACGTTTCTTGTCTTCCCAAACCACAGGTACCACCCAAAACCAAGTTCATGTTACTTCACATTGGAAATTATTAATTCAACTATTCTCACTTCAAAGGGCTATCTCCCCTTTTTCTGCACTATTTTCAGAAACTACCGGCTTGTGATTTTCTTTGTTTACATTTCCCTCAACAAGAACATAAATATCTGGAGAACAAATGAACACATCAGTGTCATCATCATTATGATCTCCATGGCTCTGACTACTGTCACAGACTAATCTACAGACACTTAATCCAGCTGTACACTGGGCTCTCAATCTTGAACCCCTCTGTTATCATCTTTATGACTTTAGCATACATGAAAATATCATTTGCTTCAGTGTCTCATTATAAGGACTAACTAGGATCTTCTGTGTAAAGTATTTACACATGCCTGGCACACAATAAGAAGCTAATGAATGTTAGAGATATATGAGTTATTCGTTATTAAGAAAAGCATAGATGTGCCAATTTGCACAATTCCAAGGTGCATTATTTATATTGCAATCTATGTGAACAGCAAGATGAAACTCTACCTTCATTCTGTTTATCACATTGGCATATCATGTTTTCTATTTTTTTTCCATTTTGTGCTATTTGTTTGGACTTGTAGTAAGATTTAAAAATACAGTAAGTGAAAAGACACAATTTCACTGCCTCCTATAAATTATCATCTATTATAAAAGGGAGTCTCACTTTATTACCATAAACAGGGTAGTTGTAAGGTCCCCCAGCATTCAGTGTAGGAGTTGAGTTCTTTATCCTGCAATTACTTTGTGACATTTCTTTGCTGCCAGCTACTAAGTTCAAAGTTTTGATAGAATGTGTCAGACAGACATGATCTGCCAGCATGTCTCATTCCTCCCAACTGATTAATCTGTAAAGATGAAATGAACATGTAAAGCTAGAGGATTCTCCAAGTCCAAAAGCGAACATACCTCCAAAAAGGTAAAGCCGACTTGATTTTTTTTCCCAAACCTTTTCTCTCAGCTTTGCCTTACAAGTTGTGAGACATGCCTCTAGCTAAACTTTGACTGAAATTCATCTCTGATTCAGTAGCCTTATTTTTTTTTTTTACTTTCTACTTTTTGCTCTATGTCATCTCCTTCTTGTTGATCCTTTATATCCAAATAATAGATGTCTTCAATCTGAGATAGATACCTCAGGTGCAGTAATCAGTAACAGATAGCTGGTAGAGGATCCTTTTGTGTGAGTTTAGATGACCACATAGAACGCAAAATAACCATACACATCACTGTTGTGTACAAACAGCTAACCATGAGCCCATTCCTTTGAAATTATCCCCTAGATATCAGTTATATCAAAACATCAATAATTTTGCCCCAATTAATATTTAATAGATATATATCCATGGGCCTATTATACTCAAATTTCAGAATCTACTAAGGCAAAGAAGTAGTTGGGTAACTATTAATGTCATGTGCTTGAATAGTAGGTTAACTATAAATGCATCTGAATCTCTATTGGGGTAATATTCAAGAAGGACACTGGAAGCTCTGTGAAATCAGAGTAAGGCAGTTCTTCATGTCCCACAACATGCCTTTCAAGTCTCTACTCTTTTTTTTTTTTTTTTTAAATTTACATCCAAGTTAGTTAGCATATAGTGCAACAATGATTTCAGGAGTAGATTCCTTAGTGCCCCTTACCCCTTTAGCCCATCCCCCCTCCCACAACCCCTCCAGTAACCCTCAGTTTGTTCTCCTTATTTATCAGTCTCTTCTGTTTTGTCCCCCTCCCTGTTTTTATATTATTTTTGTTTCCATTCCCTTTCGTTCATCTGTTTTGTCTCTTAAAGTTCTCATATGAGTGAAGTCATATGATTTTTGTCTTTCTCTGACTGACTAATTTCATTTAAGTCTCACTCTTGCTTTAGCAGAAATAGAATAGGGTTTCTGTAATTCTATGTGATCCTGGAGATTTCCAGTCTCCTGCTCCCCTCCAACACCATAGCCTGTCTATCACTCCATTTGCTTAGAGACCATTAACACAAATGGTAGTTTGCCTTTGTCTCTATTTTCATTAGTCACCTTTATTTATTTATTTATTCTTTAAACTTTATTTATTTTAAGAGGGACAGAGACAGCATGAGCAGGGGAGGGGCAGAGAGAGAGAGGGCGAGAAGGAGGCAGGGAGAATCCCAAGCAGGCTCTGCACCACCAGCACAGAGCCTGACATAGACCTTGAATTCATGAAGCCAGTGAGATCATGACCTGAGCTGAAACCAAGAATTGGTTGTTTAACTGACTGAGCCACCAGGTGCCCCCATTAGTCACCTTTAAGAAATCATTTCCCAAGTTATACCTTCACCCACATTCTAGTCCTGACATAGGTTATTGCACTTTTTTTTTAAACACTCTCCCTGTATTCTCCACTTCTTAAAATCTTCTCACTATGTCCTGTGTAACTTACTGTCATTCATCAGAAACATCCTCTATATCTTTAATCTCTGAATCTTTAATCTCTGAATGCTTCCTTTTCCTTTTCCTTCTAACAGAAATCTGATTCTCTCAGAACACTCTTCTTCCTTGTCAGCCTTCCTTGTCAGTGGAGGATAACTACACTCTTGTTCTCTAGATGGTAGACGTGGTCTTCGTTGCCAATTTTAGACCATTCTTACCCCATTTTCCCTATAAACCACACATTTTAAATATTATCCTGTAAGACCATGGCAATAACTAATTCTCTTTACTGCACTTACCTATAAATTCTAGTTCTCATCATCTTGTGCCTAGAAGATTTTACATCCCAACCCACTGTCACTTTCTCTAATACTATTCCTGTTACATTCTGTGCCTACTGTATTAAAAAGGGTTTTGTTTTCATTCAGGAATGGTAAGGTCAACAGTTTAGGTAACAATTGCCTTTGAAAAGATAGTTTGTTACTTAAAGTTCTCAAGGGAAATGGACACACCACACTAAACAGAGTCACATAGGGAAGTACTAGATGGGTCAAGAGGCAGAAGGAAGCAAAGGAAAAGCATGACAGAGAGCCTTTATTGGGATCATTGAGGGAAAAAATGGGCAAGACAGAATAGGTAAACTAGGTAAATTTAGGATTGGATAGTTTTAAGAATTTTGGTGGTCTCTGGCCTATAGTTAGTTCCAAGTTGTCCATTATCTGCCCCCGAGGTGATTTAGGGCAAAGGGAGTATTGGCTTGGTATGTTTTGTCCATATGCTGCATTCTATATTCTTTTCCCTTCTTAACCTGCTTAAATTTCATTGCCCATCCTTAAAATTACTTCCCTCTATATTTCATCAATACCTTAGGCTTTCTTTCATTCCTTATACTTGCTTAGCAAAATCCTTACTGCAGATACATCCATGTGTTCACACACAACTGAGCTGAACAGAGGAAAACATACCCACTGCTAACCAATATCAGCTTAATTTTATTTTTCTGAAGACCATTACCTATTGCTATCATACACTTGTGCTACATTTGTCTAGTCAAATCATTCTCCAACCCCCTAGACAACTATTTCACACTTTCTCTCTCCTCAAATCTCCAAAATCTTCTCTGTGCTCATGCCCAACTGATGATTTTGTTTTCTAACTCACTTTCAAACATTCCTAACACCACTTTTACTCAAGTTTCCCTGCGTTTGTGGCCATGTACTCTGCCTTACCCATGCCTTCCCGTATGCCATATTATAAATGACCCAGATCCTAGTTAACCACTTCCAGGCCCCCACAGTGTTCCCTCACTCTCATGTACCACCATTTTCTGTCTCTGTTGGAGCACTTCATTTTCACACAAGCATACTATAATTTATGATCCTGTCTCCCATACCTCACCTCAAAACCTCTCTTTTAATTTTTCTCCAGCTATCTCCACATTTTTTGCGACTCTGTTCAACAAAGTTCTTCCAAAGATTTGTCTCTACTGATTTTCTTCCAATTTGGCTCCTCGTGTGCTTTCTTCAACCCATTTAATTGAGACATTTCTTTTCCACTGTACCACTGTAACTTCGATTATTCAAGGTCACCCATAATCTCTGAGTTGCTTGTTCTAATGATTAAATCTCAGTTTTCATTGTATTTGACCTATTAGTAACATTTGATGCCATTGATCACTCCTCCCCATGAGGGAAGAAAAAAACCTTTCTTCTGTCAGTGTCCTAAGTTTGACGCCCTCCTGATTTTCTTTCCTACCTGGCCTGCTCTTTCTTATCAGACCTTTTCGCTTATTTTTTCTCCCCTCTCTTACCTTTTAGGTTCAGAATGTTCCGGTTCTCAGTACTTAGATGATTTCCTTCTCTATACTATTCCCTTGTTGATCTTACTCAGTCTTTTTATTTTTAATTTTTTTAACATTTATTCATTTTTTGATAGAGACAGAGCATGAGTGGGGGAGGGGCAGAGAGAGAGGGAGACACAGAGTCTGAAGCAGGGTCCAGGCTCTGAACTGACAGTACAGAGCCCAACGTGGGGCTCGAACTCACAGAGTGTGAGATCATGACCTGAGCTGAAGTCGGATGCTTGACCGACTGGGCCACCCAGGCACCCCTGATCTTACTCAGTCTTATGATTTTGAATACTACCTAATGATGACATTCCCTAAATGTATAAATTCAGGTCAGAATTTTCCCTAATCCCCCAGCTTATAAACAAAATGTCCAAGTAAGTAAACTTTCATTTTTACAAGCAGATCTTCATGTGGCAACTTAACACATTTAAAATATATCCCCAGTCTTCCCCTTAAAATTGCTTCTACTCTAATTTTCCCCATCTAAATAGATAGAAACTCCATCATCATGGATATTCTGTCAAAACCAGTTTTCTTTCATATTCATCAACATCCCTGTTCCAATTACATCCAGAATCTGACCACAGGTCTCCACTTCCAGCATTATCTCCCAGATTCATGCCACCATTATCCTTCATCTGGATTAATACAATAACCTCCTAATGCTTCCCTGCTCTTGTTCTTGTCCCAGATGATCTATTATCAACATATAAGCATAGTTTCCCATGCCACTCAAAATACAAACAAATCCTTTACAGCATCCTACCAAGTTCCACAGGACTTGTCAGTCCCCTCATTTCTTCCTATTTTCCTTACTATATCCACTCTGCTCTAGTCATGTTGTTCTTGCTGCCCCTCAGATATGCTAGACCCAATCCTGCCGCAAGGCTTTGCATATTTTTCTCTGTCCCTAAAATGCTCTCTCCCTAGATGTCTATGTGGCTCATTCTCTCACCTACTTTGGTCTTTGTTCAAATGAACTCTTGTCACTGAAACTTCCTAAAGGCACTGTGTTTGAAATTTTAGGCCTCACTCCATCATGACATTGCCCTTTTCCCTCCACTGTTCTCCATATTGCTTTGAACCATCCAAAATGCCTTATGTTTTAATCACTTATCTTATTTATTTTATGTTACTCTGAACCCTCCTTTTTTTTATTTTTTTAACATTTATTTATTATTTTTGAGAAACAGAGCACGAGTGGGGAAGGGGCAAAGAGAGAGAGAGGGAGACACAGAATCCAAAGCAGGCTCCAGGCTCTGAGCTGTCAGAACAGACCCTGACTCAGGGCTCAAACCCACAAATCGTGAGATCATGACCTGAGCCGAAGTCAGCCTCCCAACCAACTGAGCCACCCAGGCGCCTTACTCCGCACTCTCCTTCTGTCTTCTCCCCAGACTCTACTAGAATGTAAACACTTTAGGAACAGAGATTTGAATCTCTAGGGCCTAGTACAGTGCTGGATATACAGTAGGTGCTCAATTAATATGTGTTGAATAAGTGAATATGAATCAAAAGAGGTATGAAAGAATCGAGCACCTCTACTTTCTCTTCCTTCAGACATTCAGATATATTTTTTTAATGTTTTATTTATTTTTGAGAGAAAGAGATAGAGAGACAGAGTACTAGCAGGGAAGGGCAGAGAGAGAGAGATGGAGACACAGAATCCGAAGCAAGCTCCAGGTTCCAAGCTGTCAGCACAGAGCCCGACACGGGGCTTAAACCCACAGACTGTGAGATCATGACCTGATCATCAGACTTGACCGACCAAGCCACCCAGGTGCCCTCAGACATTCAGAGATTTTCTCTTTATCTGTCCTCTCTGGATCTAATAAACAATTCCTTATTTCATGAAACATTTTCTACTAATCATTAACACCCCATTACAAATTTTAGTCCCTAAGTTTTAGTTTCCACAACAAATGCCTGATATTACCTATGAGTTTCAAGAGTTTGTGCCATCTTAAATAGAGATCAGGTGACGGAGAAATCACGGTGTCTCTTTTCTGTGCCCCTGAATTTATAGTCTAACCTATTTGAATAATCTCTTCCCCTGTGCACTTGCTAACATTGGTAACATATTGTATAACTGAGAGAAAAAATGGGTGAGTGCATCATATTTAAACCTAGTTATGCAGGCACAGCTTTTGCCACTGCTGTATAAGACTGGCTAGGCTTACAGCTAGCTATTACCCGCTTGGCTGATTTAGTCTTCTCGTTCAGCCATATAAAAATGCCACCTGCTACTCACTTGACTGGAGATGGAATGATGTAAGTATCTACTAAAGAAGACAGAAAAATAACACAGCATTTGTGATTCATGTGTTAATATTAATTCTCTCTCTCTATGCCTCCCTCTTTCCATCTCTCTGTCATATCTCTTTCACAACAGACTATGTTACCCCAATATTGAGCCCATTACATTATTGCATTTTGACTTTCATTCTGGGCTATTTGTTCTCCAAATGTATCTATCTATTCAATTGGCTCCTTTATGAAAAGATTATTGATAGCTTAGTCCACATTAGAGATTTCCAGTGAGATGCAGCATATTCCCCCAACAATCTAAAGAAAAGATTTATAATGTCATTGTAGAATATCATTCAGATACCTTGGCCCATTAAGTTGCAGTTGATGCTTAACTAATATGCTTTTTCTTGACGTGCCTATCTTTCCACAGCAATAGATAGCAATATGCCAGAAGATGGAGATGTGATTGGTGAGGGTTCAGCTTGAGATTGCTATCTAGGAGAAAGGCCAACTAGAGTTCAAAGGGAATTTTATATTCTTATACAATCACATCTGAGGAAGTAGACTTTCTTTAATCAGAGTAAAATTCCAACCTATCGAGTCTACATCTCATATTTTTACTGTTATTTTTAACTAAATTAGAGAAACAAAAGGGAAAATAGTATTTGGATTTATAAAGCTGTAAGTTTTCTAGCAATAGGAAAAGGTCATCACATACACTTTATATTTTCAGATCAAGTAAAAACAAAAACAAAAACAAAACATTGAAGTTTTGGTTTATTTTTTATGTACGTATGTCCTCAGTTTTCAGAGATAACACTATTGATTGGCCCACTCTTAAAACATTCTCTTAAAGGGAGACTCACGTTTCCACAAAATGCTTGCCAGATAGTCCCACATTAAAGCCTATACAATCCTGCAAATTTAGCACCTTAAAAACTCAACCCGCTCTCTGTCCCGGGCTATTTCTTCCTCTTTCTTTCTTTTTTTTCTTTTAAATTTTTAAATGTTTATTTATTTATTTATTTATTTATTATTTATTTATTAAATTTATTGTCAAATTGGTTTCCATACAACACCCAGTGCTCATGCCAACAGGTGCCCTCCTCAATGCAATGCTTATTTATTTTTGAGAGAGACAGAGACAGAGTGTGAGCAGGAGAGGGGCAGAGAGAGAGAGGGAGATACAGAATCCGAAGCAGGCTCCAGACTCCGAGCTGTCAGAACAGAGCCTGATGCAGGGCTCAAACTCACAAACCGTGAGATCATGACCTGAGCCAAAGTTGTCCTCTTAACTGATTGAGTCACCCAGGTGCCCCTCTTCCTCTTTCTTTTGAAGAAACAGATCGGCATAGTTATTAACAACCAGGACTGGGGTATAAGACCATTAGAGTTTGGGTTCCAGCTCTGACACTAACCAATTCTTTTACACTGGCTGAGTAGACTCCTTAGTTTTTTCATCTGAGTTAGTTTTGTCATCTGAGAAATCGGGATAATAAGAGCATATATGATTCAGAGGTTTGTTATGAAGCATAAACATCGAGCTCATGGAAAGCTCTACAGCAGTATTGTTATTTCTTCATTTCCTATCTTGATTAATAGCAATACTCATCTTTCAAGTTACCCAAGCTAAAAATTAGAAGGCCATATTTAATACCTCTCCTTCTAAAATAATTTAGTTACCAAACATTATTTCTATCACAGTGAGAACAGTTTTATCTGCCCCTCTCCTTCCCATTCTCATTATAGTAGTTCCTAGCTAAATTATATTTCTCTGGCTATTGAATTAGACTTAACTTTCCAATCTATCTGTCGTACTACTTTCTCATTTATCTTGCTAAAGAGTGAGCTAACATCATGTCTCCCTCATCCTCTCAAACCTTCAATCTCCCTCATTACTCACAGAGAAAGCTTTTCCAAATAGTATCTCAGTTTTTCCTCAATCTGGTTGCAAGCTACCCTTCTAAGTTTATGTCCTGGTTCGAACTCTACCCTTTCCATACTTGGCTTTTAACCAAACATTTTCATTCATCTTTATCATTTTTCATATAATCCTCTCAACATTTCCTACTTCTCTACCTATAAAAACCCTATTCATTTTTTTTAACTAGGCTTCCAAGTTTATTACGATGACATTTTAACAGAATACAATGTTGAAATATAGGACTTTTGATTTTAAAACCCATAAAGTTGATTTTATGGGTTTAATGTTGACCTTTCCCCGCCTTTATTTACTTTACAGTGGAATATATTGTTAATTTCCTCATTTGAAATGCTTTATATTCATTAATTCAACTGTAGCTCTCATTTTTTTTATAAACAGACTACATTATTTTTTTTTTTTCCAAAATGAGGAGAAAAAGCAGTTAGAACTCTGTCCCTTGCTTGTAGCATAGCATGTTTTTACCACTTTGTCTTCATTTTAGGGATCATTACCTTAAAATGGTCATTACAAATGTAAAATATCAAGTTAAATCTCATAAGAAATTTCTGTCCAAAATTTTCATACAACTATGAAGTTATTAGTAGAGCATAGGATCATAATTGTATTTAGATATACCTTTTTTTGTTTCTGTAAAATACTGTATTTTAAAAGATATGAAAGGATAAGCAGCATATATATAGTGTCATTTGCATTCTGTGGTTAACATCTATGTGCTTTGTGCTTTACTTGTATTTGTCATGACAGGCTACTGCTACTACTATTCATTGTTTAATCCATATCTCAAATTTCCTTTGGGAATCCTTTCTGATCCAGATTGATTACTATATTATTTCTTGTCTTTCTCCCTAATTTCCCATTTTTAAAGTTTATTTCTTTTGAGAGAGAGCACGAGCTGGGGAGGGACAGAGAGAGAGGGGGATAGAAAGAATCCCAAGCAGGCCCCATGCCCAGTGCACAACCTGACTCAGGGCTCAATCCCATGACCGTGAGTGAGATCATGACTTGAGATGAAATCAAAAGCTAGACGCTTAACCACCTGAGCCACCCTAGTGTCCGTGATTTGCCATTTTCAAAATTCATTTATTTTGAGAGAGCAAGAGATGGGGAGGAGCAGAGAGAGAGAGGAGAAAGAAGCCCAATCAGGCTTCACACTGTCAGCACAGAGCCCAGTGCAGGGACCAATCTCACAAACTGTGAGATCATGACCTGAGCTGAAAACAAGAATGGGGCGTTTAACAGACTGAGCCACCCAGACACCCTTAATTTGCTTTTTAAAAAATTTTATTTAGTTTGAGAGAGAGCATGAGCAGGGGAGGGGCAGAGAGAGAGGGAGAGAGAGAATCCCAAGCAGGCTCCATGCTCTCAGTGCAGAGCTCAGTATGGGGCTTGAACCCACTTGAACCTGAGCTGAAATCAATAGTCAGACATTTAACCTACTGAACCACCCAGGGGCCCCCTTGATTTGCTATTTTTAAAGAAGCTACCCCATTCTGTTTTGCATATGTTTTTAATTTATACGTCTGTCTTTACATTCAATTATAAACTCCTTGAGAGCAGAAATTGTATTATTTTCCAGTTTTTAGCATTAGCACTTTCATTGTCCTATCATGAAGATACTCAGTAAATATTTGTTAAATACAACTGATTTTAATAAAACAAGCAATGGGATAAAATGCAGTTACTGCTCTTAAAGAGCTAACAGTAAGTTAAACTCCATTTTTGACATTTATGAAAACAATTCAGAAGTGCAGAATTTTCTTTTTCTATGATTATTCCATACAACCATGCCTGACAGCTAAAAAAGACCAAAGAAACCATGAGGAGAACAGAGTCTACATTTGATCTAAAATAGAAAAAAAAAAAACAGTGATATTAAGTAATGAGGGTGAAGTGTTGGGGTTCAGAGCTGATGGCCAAGAAAGAATTCTTGAGATGTCTTAAGTGCAAAAAGGTGATTTTATTAAAGCACAGGGACAAGACCTGTGGGCAGAAAGAGCTGCCCTGGGATTGTGAGGAGTGACTGACTATATACTTGGGAGTTAGGGGAGGTAAGTCAAGGGGAAGTTTCCAAAAGGATTTTCCTATGCTAAAGAAGACTCACAGGATCCTGGAGGCCTAGCTATTGTCAAACTAAAGCTGTTTTTCCCCCTAGCAAAGCATTAACATTAAAAAGTTGGGAGTTGCTGGAGAAATGTTATACTCCACCTGCCTCAAATATTTGTCAATGGGCTGACCGCAGGTTACAAGGAAATTGAATTTTATCTACCATTTCCTTTTGCCTTTGTTTCCCACATTATTAAAGATAGTATTGTAGACTTGTGTCCCCTCCCCCCAAAATTTATATGTTGAAGCCCCATCCCAAAGGTGATGATATGAAAAGGTAAGCCTTTAGGCAAGTAATTAGGAAGTAATTCAGTTTAGATGAGGCCATGAAAGGGGAGGTCCCATGATGACATACGTGACCTTACAGAGAAGAAAGCAACACTAGATCTCCCTTTCTCAGCTACATGAAGATATAGCAAGAACGTGGTCATTTGCAAGCCAGGAAGAAAGCCTCACCAAGAACCAAATCAGCACCTTGATCTTGGACTTCCCAGCCTCCAGAACTATGAGAAATAAATGTTTGCTATTTAAGACACCTAGTTTATGGTATTTTGGCACAGGCTCCCAAGCTCAACAGGACACATAAGCTGGTATGTTTTTCAGTATGTGTATCTAAGGCCTCTGACCATCTCCCCTCAATCTTCAGTTGGCCTATATCCAAACTCTCAAAAGAAATGGAGCACTTGTGAAAAATCTCAATCAGGAAGCACTTCCCAGGGGTGCCTGAGTGGCAGAGTCAGTTAAGTGTCCAGCTCTTGGTCTCAGCTCAGGTGCTGATCTCACAGTTCATGAGTTTGAGCCCTGCATTAGGCTCTGCATTGACAGTGTGGATCCTGCCTAGGACTCTCTGTCTCCCTCTCTCTCTGTCTCTGCCTCTTCTCCACTCTCTCTTTCTCTCTTAAAATTAATTAATTAATTAATTAAAACAAGAAAAAAGAAAGAAAAAGAAAACAGTTTCCAGATCTTTTCAACCCTAGATTTTCAGAACAGAGCAAACTACCCATCTACTGTGCTCTCATAGCACATGGTCTATAACATTACATTTTTTCTTTTGGTTATTTCAAATATATTGGAACACACACACACAGTTTCCCATTATATCATTGTTTTCTATTTTAGTTTAAAATAAATTTCTCTACATCCACCACCAATACTCAAGTAAATTTATGAAAGCTCAGTTTTTCCAAAACTTATATTTAAAAAGCAATTATGTATCTTCTTCCATAAATCTGAGAAGTTTTAGTTTATCTCTTTATCCACAGTACCTAGTATGGTGCATCGTAGGTATGTGATTCTTAATAGTAACCGTTAAAATCTCTTCAGTGTTTACTAAGAATATAGAGTTGGGATAAGTACTTTAAACATACAATTTTAATCTTATAAAAATACTGAAAGATGGATGCCACTCTAATTCTTATATTTCACAGGAGTTAACCAAAGATTAGAGAAGTTAAGAAACGTGTTTTCCTACACTTGAGTGGTGAGTGCTGAATTTAAACAGTAAATCTAACATGTGTCAAACCACTATAAAGTATTGTATTCTCTACTTTTTAAAGCAAATGAGAGCACAAATCCATATTAAAAAAGATTTGAGGGCATAAAATGCTACTTTGTTTGGTCAGTTTGCCTTCCAACTTTAAATCTATTAAGCTTATAGAGAAAATTAGTTTTGAAAATCCATTGAAAATGAAAGAATAGTAACTCTTAATAATCTCTGCTAATGGAAATAAGCTATGGAAAAAAAAAGTAGATTACCCAAAAGTCATTTGTTTTGGTCTTTCAAGCCAATCATATGGCTTTGTATATAATCTGTACGTTCTTAATTACATATAACTTAGGCTAATACTGAAATGAGGCTGTGCTCTGGAATGACATTGTTTTGAGCCCCTCATGATAGAAAAATGGAAGAGAAAATTTGGCCCCTACTAAGTATTCAGAAATTTAATATTTTCAGCATATAATCCTTTTATGCACTTGTGGGTAACTGAGAAATTTAGAACTTTGCTTCCAAAAGTGATTAAGATATGCTTTGGTCCTATATGTGTATTGATCAAGTGCCTCTCCCTTTTGAAAGCAGGTAGCACCTATTACCTTTACTACACATTAACACTTAATTATTCCTGATCTCAGCTCTGCAAATTACTAGCAAATGCTCTTGGCATACTAATGTTAACTAAGTTTCTCTGTAAAAAGGGAGGATATCAATATTTAGATGAGTTTCTTCTTTCCCTTGGGGTGAGTATTAATTCTTAAAGTATTCCAGTGGAACCCCAGGCCTCAAAATATAGCAGAAAAACCACTACAATAGAGAACCTCTAAGGTCCATTTCTAATACCAGAAATTCTAAACTCCATGACATATTGTATTAAAAGAATATTTTATTTTGCTGTGGGCATGTCTTACTTCTTCAGTTACCCTGCAGGCTCCCTTGAGGTAGAGATAACATTTTACATAGTTTGCTGAATCTGTGTTAAAATATTCAATAAGCATTCATTGAAACAATGCATGAACAGACACTACTCCACAACTGCCAGATCCAACATACTCTTGAAGGATAGGAACACAGGCTTCTGTATCTCAGGGGCATCTGATTCACCACAGTGAGGAGAGGGGTCAATAAAGAATGTCTCCTAACAGATGTCCTTTAAACTCTATTAGTCCCCCCTGACAAAGTTACTCCTTCATTAAACACACTATTTGTGCATGATTTTTCCTTCTGCAGCTGACTGAAGATTTTTTTCTCCATACCTTTGGTTATATTCAGTATAACTTTTCTTTAGTAACTGTGCCCCCTAGCTTAAATTAATTCATGTGAGATGGCATGTTTGATCCACTCACACCCAGCCACCCAGCCATGGCCCTCAGAATACGAGGGCCTCTTTCTGCATTGCAGTTTGATGTCTATTTGGCTATGAATGCAGTAGTTGCAAGCAGACGGTGTTGACAAAGGACGGTCTTTCCTTTGGAAAGAAAGGAAATATAAGGTAGTATACAAGACGGTGAAGCAGGGGGAGAGATCAGGCCAAGAGAGGAGGAATCTGCTAAATTAAAATAAACACAGGAATTTGATTGATGGAACACTGTGTAAAATATTTTGTCAAATTAAGTGCATGGCTTTAATTTTTTTAAGTATATAATACATTGTTTTGTGGTGTGTGTGTGTGTCTGCCTGCCGCCATTTGCTTCTTACACTTTGAGCCTCAAAAGCAAATAGAAAAGTCGTGTGCGTAGAGTGTGTAGGTGTATGTGCTCACTATGAAATGTATGATTTGTGTTTTACTTCTTTTTAATTCTCAAATTTTTCTTTTGCTCCTTCAATCACTAAGGGAACGTGTGTACTTTTATAAACCTGATCGTAGTTAATTACAAACAAAAATCTTAACTACAAAAAGGACACAGGGATACCTTGGAGATATTGCAGGCTGCATTCCACACCACCACAATAAAGTGAATATCACAATAAAATGAGTTACATAAAATGTTTGGTTTCCCAATACGTATAAAAGCTATGTTTGTACTATACTGTAGGATATTTAGTGTGTAATAGCATTATGTCTAAAAAAAAAAACCTCTATATACCTTAATTAAAAAATACTTTATTGGTGAAAGATGTTACCCATCATCTGAGTGTTCAGCAGGTCATAATCTCTTTGTTGGTGGAGGTCTTGCCTCAGTGTTGATGGCTGCTGACTGATTAGGGTGGTTGTTGTTGAAGGTTGGAGTGGCTGTGGTAATTTTTTAAAAATAACAATGACGTTTGTTACGTCAACGGACTTTCATGAATTATTTCTCTGTAGTATGTAATGTGGTTTGATGGCATTTTACTTACAGTAGAATTTCTTTTTCAAAATTGGTGTGAATCTTCTCAAACTCTACAACTGTTTTATCAATTAAGTTTATATAATGTTCTAAGTCTTGGTTGTCATTTCAGCATTCTTCACAGCATCTTAAACAGGGCTAGTTTCTGTCTCAAGAAACCATTGTCTCTGTTCATCCAGAAGAAGTAACTCCTCATCTGTTAAATTTTTATTATGAAATTGTGACAATTCAGTCACATCTGCAAGCACCACTTCTAATTCTAGTTCTCTTGCTATTTCCACCACATCCACAGTTACTTCCTCCACTGATGTCTTAAACGCCCTCAAAGTCATCCAGGAGGGTTGGTATCAACTTCTTCCAAATTTTTGTTAATGTTGATATGTTGACATGAGTCACAAATGTTCTTTAAGGCATCTAGAATGGTGAATCTTTTCCAAAAGGTTTCAATTGACTTTGCTCAGATCCATCAGATGAATCACTCTCTAGGACAGCTGTAGCCTTTCAAAATGCATTTCTTAAATAATAACACTTGAAAGTCAAAATTACCCCTGGATCCACAGGCTACAGAATAGATGTACTATTAGCAAGCATGAAAAAAGCAGTATGACAGTAATATCAAAAGTCACCGATCACAGATCACCAAAACAAAAACAGTAATAATGAAAAAGTTTGACATATGAGAATTACCGAAATGTGACACAAAGACATGAAGTGAATAAATGCTGTTGGAAAAAAATGTGCTAATAGAGTTGCTCGACACTGGGTGGCCACAAACCTTCAATCTGTAAAAAGTACAGTATCTGCAAAGCACAATGAAGAGAAACACAGTAAAACAAAGTATACCTGTAAATGTAAATCAAGCATTTTCATACTAAAAAGGAATTCACTAAAAGATTCCTTCAGTATATTTCAAATGTTAAATTTATACGAATTTACTTAACCTATGATTTTCCAGGAACACCTTAAAGCATATATATATATATATATATATATATATATGGCACTTAACAGTAGGTTTAAGTTAGTAATACAATATATGCATCTTTAGGAATTAGAGAGAAAAACAAATTAGAACATGTAATTTTCTCTTTTTCTCTATCTGATTTGAGAATCTGGTAATGGCATTCAATGTTTATATTCTTGCTGAAAACTATAGGTCAATCATTCATTCATTTATTCAGCCATTTCCTGAAAATAATTAAGTCCCTACTATAACTTAATTAATTTTTAAATGTTTTGCAGTCCAAGCAAGAAATACTGGCAATAAACTGAATTGCTTCCGCAATCAATAACAGCAAACAAACAAATTACATACACACACAATAACAAAGGAAAAATATTACTGGGCATTACTAGTCAACAGTAGTGTGACCATCTGATGAGTCAAGGGTTTCAGCTTTCCTCTATTCATTTGTAGTCTTTGGTAACTGTGTTCTCTCTAGGACTTAGTTTCTTCATCCTTAAAGTTGAAGTTATATATTTACCTGTGAGTGTTGAGGTTAATGAAGCTAATGTATGTAAATCATTTAACGTATTGCCTAAAACAGAGTAGGTTCTCAGTTACGAAGTCCTTGCCGAGTGATTATAATCACTATTATATTATTACTATTATTATTTGCCTTATCTTGAATAATTTAGAGTTTCTCCTGTTTCTTTGGTAGGTATGAACTAGCCTTCTTACTCTGTCATTAGTCTTCCCAACTCAGTGGTCAGCATTTTCAGTTAGATAATTCTTCATGCTATAAATGGAGCCATTTATCAAAACTTACCAAACTTCTTCCTCATGTACAAGAAGAAACCATCCTGGAATATTCTCTGTCCATTGAAATGTGCACTCAGGCGGTGACACGGAAATCAGTACAGCAGAAGCTAATGATCTGGTTCCATTAACAATTGCTCATTTGGGTGGTAAGTGACCTGAGACGAAGAGAAAATGCAATTTTGCCTGCCAATACAATAAAAAATGGTTGCCATTACAGTTCTATTGAGATTATAATCAATGATACTTTTTATTGGCTCAATTGAACTACATTGTAGCCAATTAAATCCCTGTTTTGATGACATGGAGTAAAATGAAGGAGTCTAGTATCTTTCATGGCTTGTACAAAATTAGCTCATGTACAACAGCTTTAGCCTTAATGCCCTTTTAATAGCAGGAAGTCACCTAGTTCACTGACAAATGAACCTTCTCCTTATCCAAACAATTTTTATCTCTATGTGTAAAAAAATGTTTAAAAGTTTTCACATTTTCAAAGAAGATGGTTATCCTTCTGAAATTCCCGAGTTAAGGTTTTTGCTGTTCCTTTCTTTAAATATAAATATATGTTGAAATTTTATGTGGAAACTGTCAACTCTGAGATTTTATTTCCAACTGACTATGCTATTGACAAGCTATTGAGAGTTTTAAAGCTGTCACATCTTTTTTATTATTCAGAATGTTGTATTATTAAACACTCAATAAATACAATACCTTGTTTTAAAAACTAATACAATATTTTGTCTATTACTGTTATTTGGATCGAATCATGCCAAAATATGATTTTCTTTTTACAAGAATCATTATGGAATACAAATGTGAGTATATAAAACTTATGTTTTAAGTTAAGTTTTCCAAACACTTGGGGTTTTCCTGATATTCATCATGTTTTCAAATCAGAGAACAATTTGCTTCTAAGAAGACATGTGCCTGGAATTGCCTAAACCTAGTTAATTTTGCATGACCCATGATGGTGATATTTTCTAAACTTCTTTATTACCATAAAGCTTTCATCACATAAAAAAGGGTATGTGTCACTAAATTATTCAGCTAGATACATTTCTTATCCCAAACTTGCTGAGCAGAGAAATTGAAATAAGAGAGAATTCTCTTTCTTCAATGCCCTTTTCCAATTTCTAAAGTTTATTTTGTTTCAAGCATTACTCAGTGTTTAGTTTGTGACAGACACTGCTAGAAGCTAGATGTGCAGAACACAATAATCTTCTTTCAAATTTTTACATTCTTGTCTTTCTACATAAGCCAATTTGTCTTTAATTGACTAAATACTGCCAAAGGGAAGTTGGGGAGTGTTATCTGGCAGGAGGTGAATGGAGCCACTTAGATAGCTATAAAAATTTTGTCATTACCATGGACACTGTGGCTATTTTGTTCAGCAAAATTTATGGCTGCTTTGAAGGAACATAGCAAATCCTTTTATCAAAAGATCTGTTAGGATACTGATGGTCAGGACCCTATTTAATAACCACAGAAAACTCCTGGTCTAAGGACGAAACAGAAATGGTTGGGAAAAGAATAAAAAATAAATAAATAAAACCTTTTGTCTTGTAGGAAATGTGTAGTTTTAAATAGCTTTCATTACTGCTTCAAGTTGTAAGCATGAGCAAAAATGCATGATTCTTTTTGTTACACATGGTCATTTTTGTTGGTTTCTTCATTTTATTTAAATAAATGTAAAAGTTGGTATCTAACTTAAAATAGAATGTGGAAAAAAGCCCATGGTGAAACAGGTGCCAACCTTATGCATTTCGAACAAAAGTGGAAAGGTCCTTCATTATTCCCTTGTAATAACCTGGATCAGAGGTCAAGGTCTTTATCAAGTTGAACACCGATCGACCATTCTTCTATTGACAGAATGCAATTTTGTCTCTGACTTCAGTCTTCCTCATTGATAATAAACTGAGGGCTGATGGGGGGTGAGAGAGAGGAAAGTGGGTGATGGGCATTGAGGAGGGCACTTGTTGGGATGAGCACTGGGTGTTGTATGGAAACCAATTTGACAATAAATTATATTTAAAAAATAAATACATAAAATAAAATCTAAATACTAAGACAAACAGAAACAACTCTATAGACATTATAAAGGCTCTTAACTATAGAGAACAAACTGACAGTTACCAGAGGGGAGGTGGGTGGAGGGATGGGTTATATAGGTGATGGGGATTAAGAAGGGCACTTGTGTTGAGCACTAGGTGTTGTATGTAAATGATGAATCACTATATTCTATACCCGAAACTGATATTACACTGTATGTTAACTAACTGGAATTTAAATAAAAATTTTGAGATAATAAATAAATAAGTAATAAAATTAGGGGGAAAATGAAATTATAAAGAGTCTTGGGAGATGCAAAGAAATACAGTGATTAGTATAGCCTTTTATTTAACTTATCTTACATCAGAAAAAAAAAATGGTGAAAGCCTACGAGACACCACCCCTTGACTAAGAACCTTGAATATTAAAGGCCTGGCTACTGACAGACATGAAATTAGTAGACTTGACACACACCTACGAAGATATAAAGAGATACCTAGGGGAAGTCCACATGGTTCTCTCCATATATTAAATTGAATAAGTAAAAAGTTAAAATAAAATAAAATAAAATATATGTTACTTTAAAAAGAGAAATCTCCGCTGAGAAGCAGATAGGATATAATATCCCAAGCTCTTCTCTGAATCTTCTAAGATCTTTCCAGTACCATGCCAAACTATGTTGGACTCGAAAAACCAAAGAAACAAACAAAAACCCTGGAAAATGTTTGCTATTATATAAATATGTTAGCATATCTTTAGTTGATAAGTTTGCTTTCAGATTATTAGTTTTTTTGAGATTCTTAGTTTATAAAATCTTGAAAAGTTTAAAGGTAGTCATATTAAAATCCACATTATTTTAAGTTTAAATATTTTATTTATACCAAAACAGAATTTATTTTAATTGTACTTTTCTTTGGATTTTAATAGAAACTCATCAATCAAATGTTTTAAAATTTTTTTTAATATTTACTGTTGAGAAAGAGAGCATTAATGGGGGAAGGACAGAGAGAGAGAGGGAGACACAGAACCTGAGGCAGGCTCCAGGCTCTGAGCTGTCAGCACAGAGCCCTAACACAGGTCCAAACCCATGAACCATAAGATCGTGACCTGAGCCAAATCAGATGCTTAACCGACTGAGCCGCCCAGGCACCCCATAGCAATCTCATATTTCCTTATCTCATTTTTAGTTGAGAGAATTGCTATTCTGGCAATTTATCATGATAAGGGAATGATAATAATTTGAATTAATTTTATAAAGTAATATCACTCTATATCTAAATTTATGGGGTGCAACTAAACTGGTATTTAGAAGAAAATGTATAGCTTTAAATTTTTATGTTCCAAAAGAAAAAAAGATTAAAAAATATGGAGCTAGTTATCTTTATTAAGACACCAGAGCAAAAACAATAGAACAAATTCAGATAAAGAAGAGACAGCAAATATAAAAGCAGTAACCAATGAAATTAAAAACAACATAGAATAGCAAGGATCAAAAGTCACAAATGATTTGGAAAGGATAATATATTTTTTAAAAAAACCCTCTATTTAGGTTAAGCAAACAAAACAAAAAGTAGGTTCCCACACACACACTAAAAAAGATGATAAATGGGGACAAAAATTCAGCCAATTTTTTAGAACATTAAAGTAGTTTAAAAATATTTTTAGGGGTGCCTGGATGGCTTAATCAGCTAAGTGTCTGACCTCTGATTTCAGCTCAGGTCAGTATCTCAAGATTCAGGAGTCAAAGCCCCACATCAGGCTCTACCCTGTTAGTGGAGAGCCTGCTTGGGATTCTTTCTCTCTCCCTCTCTCTGCCCCTCCCCTGCTCTCTCTCAAAAACAAAACAAAACAAAAAAAAACTTAAAAATATTTTTTTTAATTGAAAGGAAGGTATACCAAACAATGTAAATATCTTTATGCTAACAAATTTCAAAACATAAATCTGCACATCCCTCTAAAACTTTAGTTTGCCAACGTTGAGTGAAGAAGACATAATATATAAATCATGCTCTACATTTTAAAGAAATTGAACCAAAAGCTAAAGCTAAAAGTCTTCCCCCAAAAACACCAGAACCTAGGAATTCCATTCCAAAGAGAAGTAAATTCTCATATCCACCAAAAGATATATACAAAAAGTTTAATCGTAATTTTATTCATAACTGTCAAACTCTAGAAGCACTTTGAGTGCTCATGAATATTGAAATGGGTAAATAAAAAGATAAGAGGGTATTTTAGGCAGAAAAAACATGAGAAACAGAAAAGAATATGGTGCCTTCAAGGCCATCTATCTATCTAATCTATCATCTATCTATTTATCTATCATCATCTGTCAAGCGAATATAAGTATCAAGGAGAGAATAGAAAGTGAAGAAGCCTAGCTAGAGAGTTGGGAAAGACATATATAGAGGAGAATCAGAAATACCATAGTAAAGAGTTTGGGCTTTTCACCAAAAGACACTGACAAGCTTAAGGCAAGGAAGTATTATGATCAGGTTAATGTGTCATTTGGAAGCAGGCTATGGTTGCAAAGAATGAAATGGATTGATATAGAGGGTACTATTGTGGATGCAAGAACATTTACATGATTGCTCCCTCAATAGCATTTAGGATTCTACTTAAGTATAGTATCTTAGAGGCTTTCCTTAATTTTTCTAAAATAGGTACCACTCTTTTATCCAATTTTACTCCATCTTTCTTATCCTCCTGATTTTTAACATTTTTCATCATTTATTGAAATTATACTTTGTATTTGTTTTTCTACTTTCTCTGCTACCATCTAAGATCCATAAAAGCTAAATCTTTAATTTGTCTTTTATTTGTTGAATCACCAACACCAAGTGCAGTGTTAGTGCACAGTAGTTATTCAATAAATATTTGTTATAGTAGTTAAAACATGAATTCTAAAAGGACTGTATTATACCCTAGGTATAGATGAGCTTTTGTAAATGAGACTTTCATGCCATTTCCCTATCTGCTATTTGCAGAGTTAATTCACACTGACTTTTAATAAATGATACTAATAACATAAGTAATATAATAAATTCATTTACATTATGAGATAATATAGAACGTATGTATCTTTATGCTATATATTATCTCATAATGTATATGAACTTATTACATGCCTATGTTAATATATATGCCTGTTAATATATATTAACACAGAGAAGTAAGTGGAGAGAGATGAAAAGGAATTTCAACTATCTGAAAACAGGGTCATTCATATAATTAACTGTCAATTTTTTTGATAATATATTTGATAATTTAATATTATTTCCAAAAAGCAGGGGAAATTACCAAGGAACTTCACTGCTCTTTTGATCCTCATCTGACCATCAAGGAAAAACTGTCAAAGTTGAGCTGTCAAGAATATTAAACAAAAATGACCACTTCATTTCAGAAATGTGATATGGAGCAAAAGATTTGATGGGGTCATATATGTTCCCTTGTATTTGGAAAGCTGGCCTTAAGAATTCACACGAAAGAGAGAGATGGTTTTTGCTACGAGGTTCTGAAGATAAGATGGATTACATTAGAAAACTCTCATAACAACAATCTTGACTATGTGGTTAATAATAAAATACAAATTAAATCAAAGAGGAGTTGGGGAATGTGAATAAAGCACCATGTTTCCTTCATCCAGTCAATAAATAATTAATGACTGCTATATGACAAACACTGTTTTTAGTGCCACTGACATAGTACCTTTCCTCACAGAGCTTATGAAAAATGGGGAATACAGAAAATAATGCAGACAGTAAAATAATAGTGTCACAGGTGCTGTGTGGGGAGAAGTTAATGATAACATGGTGCATGTACGTGAACTACCTTACTTGGACTTGAAAGAAAGATATATTTAGTGAATGGAGTGTACATGAGGGTTTGAGGAGTGAGTAAGAGTTAGACAAAGGCCACAGAAAGAATGTTCTAAGAGGGGATAACAACATAAGTTCATACCCAAAAAAAATAAGTTTTCACGTGATATTCCAAAGATCTCAGATTGTTTTTAAAAAACATGTACAAGTAATGGAATCAAGGACATAATAAAGTTTGGTGTAAATACAAATTTTATAGTAGAATAAAAAGTAAAATGAATGGGTTGATTAAAACAAAATTTTAATAGTGGCCAATAGGGAATTGTTTGTTTGTAGTTAGAGTCAGAGAAAGATCAAAAAATGGAGAAACCTAATGATGGGGACAGGTTATTGAATACTGACACTGACACAGAGAAGGCTAAACTTTTGCTTCTATCTCAAAGGGAAAAGGCTTCAGAGTGGAAAGGCAAGAATAAGCTATTTTAGGCCAGGAGAAAAGAAACATACGATGGGTGAAAATACATTAGGGAAACTTCTAGATTTAGTAAATGTATTCAAATCTCTTGGCCCATTCTAAATTCTTGTCATTGCCACTAAGATGCAACAGAACAAGAGTTACAGCATGTGTGACTGCTCATTAAAAAATAACCTTCGGCTAGAAAGACACTTTATTCAGCAAAATTAATCAGACTGCCCTTGAAATGATCACATATTTCTGTCTTTTGGTACATTAATTAGGATCCCTATCAGACATATAGGGGTCAGGGAGATCTTGGTGGATAGAAGGAGAAGAATTTACAAAATTTGGACATGGTATTGGTAGGCCTTTCTTTGAGAATACAGAGACATTTTCATTTCATTTTTTATATTAAGAATTGGCAGTTTTACAGTTTAGCATAACAAATAGTTATGTGACATCATTTCCAATGTATGCAGCCAATTTCATGTATATTTGAAGATTTTCAGGTAAGAGTACAGCATGATGGTTGTGTATGCAATCTCTGGAACCAGAATGTTTGAGTTCAAAATATAGCTCCTCCCCTTTCTGTGTGACCTTGGACAAGTTCACATTCAGTGAACCAGTTTCCTCAACTGGAAAAAATGGTTTTGATGATGATAATTATCAAGAGATTTTACCCTGCTTTCCAGATAACAAGTTAAAGAATCACATTTTCACAGGTGCTGGCAGAAAACCTGAAACTCTTAAGTCAGAGACAAAGTATTAATCAGGGCACGGGAAGCAGTATGAACTTCACATTCCCATATATTTTCCTTAGGACAACAGAGCAATGGGTCCAGGTAAATGCTATGTACACAAAAGTCTATTTCACAACTGAGAAAATCTAAACTTACGAAATTCCTCCAACTTAAAGGGGGTTGCTAGCAAACCTGACCATTTGAGTTTTACTCAAATGTAGATTTTTGTTTTCTGGACAGCAAACAAATCTACTCTCTGCTTGTGAAAAAAAACCATTATCTCTATATCCCAAGGCTGTTTTCTATACTAACATGCATGAACATATAGTCTGGAACAAAAGCTGTCACCACACATACAGAAATATGAGAGAACCACAGAAGATTATTTCCTAACATATCCCATAGGTTTATTGAAAAACATTACATAAGTTAATGAGCGTAAAGCATCTAGAACAGTGCCTGACATAGACAATTTTAGGTAAATAACATTACTTTTGTAATAATCCAGATTTGTCTGGATATTACCTTGAGACACTGAGAAAAGTAGAGCACTCTTAAACATTCCCTAAACTGCATATGCTGTTAGATTTATGGTAGACAATATACTCCCTGGAATATAACTTTTATTTCTTCTGCTCAGGTCTCAGCTTGCTTAAAAAAATGTCTGAAATTGGCCTGAATTCCCAACTGTAACCTTAATTATAATAGTGGAAAAATATATAGCATTTTAGGCTAGATGTTGTTTTAAGTGGTTTACATATATTAACATATTTCTTGCTCAAAACAATCCTTTTAGAAAAATATTATTTTTTTTTCATTTTCTCGGTGATGAAGCTGAATCACAGAGAAGAGAAATAACTTCCCCCTGGTTGTACCACTGTTGATGTTACATGCAGCGTTTGTCAGGTTTATCCACTATACAGTTATTCTCCCCCAAACCTTTTTCCATACTCTACTCTGTGGAAGAAATTCACAATGCAGAGCCCACACTTAATGAGTATGAAGTTACGTTTCACCTCCTTAAAGGTGTGTTCTCTACATAAATTATACTAAATTTCCTTTAAAGATGTCTATTCTTCTTATTGAGTTGTTTATTTAATCATTCATATCAATATGGTCCCATGTTATCTGTTTTATACTTTGTTTTGTAATGTAATACTACTTCATTGTGTTGCTTACATTGTTCTAGCTTTAGTCACTGGAGCTCTTTCAGCTGTCTCTTGTATCGCCCCCATTAGTGTGTGTGTGCGTGTGTGTGTGTGTTAAGTGCTTACTTATTTCATAGTACTGCAAGATGCTCCAGGCTTATCATGTGCATTTATTCCCCAATCATATAATTATCCATTTCTCCTAGAAGCCCTTGTTTCCTTCATTGGAAAATAGTATTAGAAAATAAGATTTGGATGTTAGGTGTGCTCACTGCTATTGCATGCCATTGCTTCTAGACTCTTTTAGCTAATAGAGCAAGGAGGCACTGTGACTATACTAATCCATGTATTTACATTTCTAAATATTTTTATAAGCAAACACCTGTACCCATATTAAACTAAACACGAGTTAACACTGATGTCTCCAATGCCAATCAGTTATCACAGGGGCCAGTCTAACCTCTTCTTGCGTGTCTGTAACCTTCAACTCCATCAGCGAGAAACCTGGCTTCCATCATATGTCATCACTTCAATTAATAGCTTAACTCCAGTATACATGTATAGTGGCTTCAGAATCATTAGCCTATACTCCACAGGAAACAGTTTTATAGACTAGAGGACAGTGTTTACGTACAGGTCTTTCTGCCTTCAGCTTTACATACTTTATGTATCTCCAGTTACTTAAGTCAGCACCTTATTCCACCACTCACTTTGGTGAGTTTGTTTAATATACTTAGATTCTTTCGTCACATTCTGAATTTCATCCTGAGATCTCCTTACCTCCTAAATGATTTTTCTAAATTAGCATACATTAAAATTACTCTTTGTGCTATAAAGCTTTCTGATTTCTGACAGATGCTTACTGCTTGTATCCACAAAACACATGAGTATATAGAATAATTTGACTACCCTAAAGAAATCCCATGTGATCCATGTATTAAACAATCCTGCTATCCCAAATCACTGGCAACAAACGATATTTTTATTTCTTATCTCTATAGTTAGCCTTTTCCAAAACTATCATATAGTTGGAATCATACACTATGTAGATTTTTAAGACCGGATTTTTTCACTTAAAAATATGCATTTAAGAATTATTAATGTCTTGTGTTTTTGATAACTCATGTCTATTTCCAGATGTGTAATATTTCATTGTACAGATATACTACAGTTGGTTTATTCATTCACCTATTGAAAGATATCTTGATTGCTTCCAGGTTTATAATTATGAATAAGGATGCTATAAATATTGAAATTCAGGTTTTGCATGGACATTTTTCAAATCAGTTGGCTAAGTAACTAAGTACATGATATCTGGATCAAATGAGTAACACTATGCTTCACATCCTTACCAGCAATTGGTATTACCCATATTTTGAATATTAGCCATTCTAATAGATGTGTAGAAGTATTCCATTGTTGTAATTTGCAATTCTCTAATGACAAATTGTATCAAACATCTAATGTGCTTATTTAACATCTGGAAATCTTCTTTAGTAAGGTATCTGTTCAGACCTCTTGAATTGAGTTTTAAGAATTCTTTGTCTATTTGGGGCACAATTATCCAACAAATATGTGTTTGCAAGTACTTACTCTCAGTAGTTGTCCTTTAATTCTCTTAATACTTAACAGTATCTTTAGCATCAAAGTTTTATTTTATTAAAATCTAAATTATCAATTATTTTTCATGGATGCCTTGGATGTTGTATTTTAAAACTAATCACCAAACTCTTGATTATTTCCTACTTTTTGTCCTAGAAGTTTCATATTTTTCCAGTTTTCATTTTGATCTATGACCTATTTTAACTTATATTTTGTGTATGCAAGGACTCTTTCTAGATTCTTCCTCCCCACCCCCCAATTTGGATGTCCAGTAGTTCCAGTACCATTTCCTGAAGATACCATCCTTACTCCTTCGAATTGCTTTTTTTCTGTTGTAACAGATGAGTTGGCTTATTTCTAGGTGCTCTACTTTGTTCCATTATTTCATTTGTCCATTCTCTTGCCAATATCATATTGATTACTGTAGCCTTATACTAATTCATGGAATTGGATAGTGTGAGTTCTCTAAATTTGTTCTTCTAAAGAGGATTGTGTTGATAATTCTAGGTCTTTTGTCTTTCTACCTAAGTTTCAGAATCAGCTTGTCAATAATTACAAAACTGCTTGCTTAAATTTTGATTGAGATTGTATTGAATATACAGACTAGGTTAAGAAGAATTGACATCATAATAATATTTTGTCTTCCAATCCCTGAACATGGAATATTGCTTCATTTATTTAGATCTGAATTTTTATTAGTGCATCATAGTTTTGGTATATTGGCTCTGTGTTTATCTTCTGATATTTATGCCTAAGTATTTCACTATGTGTGTTATTATCAATAGTATGTTTTATTTTAAAATCTTGTTATTCATTGTAAATATATAAGAAATTAATTTTTCTGTATTAACCTTAGATCCTGTAACCTTGATTTACTTGCTTATTAGTTTCACAAGTGTTTGTTAGTGGTGGTATTGGTGGTGATGGTGCTTTGGTATATTCAACATAGACAGTTCTGTCATCTAAGAATAGATACAGTCTTTTCTTCCTTTCTAACTGCATTCCTTTTATTTACTTTCTTGTTTTTTTCACTGGTTATGACTTCCAATATGATATTGAAAATAAGTGATGAAAAAAATAGTGCTGCCTTTTCCAGGTATTACGGGAAAATGTCCAATTGTTTCCCAATGTGTATATTGTTTGCTGCTGATTTTATTTATAGGTTCTTAATCAAATTTAGGAAGGTTCCTTCTTTACCTACTTTGCTGAGAGATTTTTGTCATGAATAGGTATTGGATTTTGCCAGATACTTTTCTCTTCATCAATTGATATGATCATTTGATTTTTCTAAATCTATTGGCATGATTAATTACATTGGTTAATATTTGATTGTCGCATCAGCCTTGCATACCTGAAATAAATCCTACTTGGTCATAGTATATAATTTTTTTAAACAAAATTTTGGATTTGACTTTTTAACATTTAGTTGAGGGTTTTTGTGCATATTTTCATGAGAGATATTGGTCTTTAGTTTTCCTTTGCTACAATGTCTTTATCTAGTTTTGTTATTATGGTAATGCTGTCCTCATTTCTCTCTTTCTATTTTCTCGAAGAGATTGTAATGAATTGCCATCAATTTTTTTTTCACTGAATGTTGGAAAAAATTACCAGTATAACTGTGTTTGCCTGGTGATTTCTTTTTTATTAAGTTACTAATAATATATTTAATTTTTAATAGACATAAGGCTTTTTTTCTTTAATGTTTTTATTTATTTAAATTACCAGTATAACTGTCTTTGCCTGGTGATTTCTTTTTTATTGTTACTAATTATATATTTAATTTTTAATAGACACAAGGCTTTTTTTTTCTTTAATATTTATTTTTGAGACAGAGAGAGACAGAGTATGAGCAGGGGAGGAGCAGAGAGAGAGGGAGATACAGAATCCAAAGCAGGTTCCAGGCTCTGAGCTGTCAGCACAGAGCCTGACTCGGGGCTCGAACCCACGGACCATAAGATCATGACCTGAGCCGAAGTCAGACGACGCTTAACCGACTGAGCCACCCAGGCGCCCCAACATAGGGCTTTTGAAGTTACATATTTCTCCTTTGAGAGCTTTGTACTTGGTATATCAATGATTTGATCCAGTTCATCTAAATTATCAAATTTTAGGGCACATGGTTGTTCACGTATTCATTTATTATTACTGTAATGTTCATAGGATCTATAGTAATAACTCATTTCTGATACTGGTAACTTGTGTCTTACCTATTTTTCTTCATTGGCCTACTTACAGGTTCATCAATTTTATTGATATTTTTAAAGAACCAGGCTTTGGTTTAATTTATCCCTCTCCCCACTGCCCTCAGAGTAGACTTTTGTTCTGGAGAAGTCTCTGGGAATATTTCATAGAGATTACTGTCTTCCCGTGTTATAGCCACAAGGGTTTTTTGTTGTTGTTGTTTTTGTTTTGTTTTTCATCATGAGAAACTATAGGCTTCCTGGAAGTAAAACTCACCAAATTGTGGGGGTTCCTCAGTCTATAGCCACCAAGCTAGTCCACATTCAGTCTCTAAAAATTTGTCAAAATGATTATGTAAGTACTGGTACGACTTAATGCCTGCAGCAGCTTTTGCTTCAGGTAAGCACATCTCAACTGTGCATCTCTGGATTTGCCTATTGCTTTAGACTATTGCTTAGAGGTGACAATATGACCTGCAAACTCATTTCCCTGTTGGGTCCAAGAAAATTCATTAATTTTCTACTTGTTTAGCTTTTTCCTGTCGTAAAGGTGAAAGTGACAACTTCCAGACTTTTCACATGTTGGAATTTCAGTGGGACCAAAACATGATTTTTTGACAAAGCTTCTTGTAAACCAGGAAACTATGGTAGATAGACAGTGGTTTTATTGAAAAAAGAGATTGACAAAGTATTTCATAAAATCTTTAAAAGAAAGATGAGGAAATAAAGATAGGGATAAATAAAATGTAGGTGAATTTCCAATTAATTTAACAATTATACTTGAAACATACTAATAGATGGATTAGGCTAATCTGAGAATAAGGTACTAGGGGAATTCCACAATGTTTATTTGGAGAATAAATTTGAAATGACAAATTGAATATCTCATATCTTGATATCTTTGGAACATACTTAAACTTGCAAGTTGAAATCCAGTAATATTTTTAAAGGTCCTAAAATATCTTTTTTTTTTTTGGAAAAAGATACCAGCTTTGAATTATACACAATTGGCAAGTCACAACAATAACAGAATTTGTCAATACAACTTAGATGTTTAAGGTGACATTTAGTTCATTATTTGTTGAAAGTTTTTTGTGATCATAAGAGGCTAATGTAACTGCAATGGAATAATGTGTGCCTTGATGGTCTTACCCTATTATAAATTGATCTTATGAAATGTGGACTAGTGCTCTCAGTTCTGAAAACACTCAGTGAAGAAACTAAAACATTCAGCAGAGAATGCCAGGATGGTGAAAAGGAAACAATGCTTATGGGAAATTTTTGAAAAAAATCTAGAATATAAAATTTAGGGAAGAGACAAAAGTGCATATAATTCTTCACCTATCTACAAATGTGAATACTTGAGAAGAATCAGATATCATCCCATTAAGAAAAATTAGGAGTTAAGTAACAAAGATAGGAGGAAATTTTTCATTTCTGTGTGAGAAAAAAATATAAACACAGAATGTGCTATAAACTGAAAGGGATATTTTAGAGGGAATTTAGGCATTGTATGAGCTAATTAAACTAGAATTTCCCAAAGATCATTTTTCACTCAAAATTTTATTAATCAGTGAAAAAGATTAAAGAGATTTTATCAGTTAGCTTTTGACTAGAGCTCAACATAAGTACCTTTAAGATTAACAGAAAACTAAAGCTTATTTAATGGTATGAAGATAATAAGGCAAAGACATATCTGTGTCATCATTCCCCATTCTTTCATCTTCCACCTCTGATAAAAAATCAGAATCCCTTAGAAAAACTATTCATTCTTCCCTTTCCTACAAATGCATATTGAAAGGCTTCTTACAGTAAAAGGATAACAGGTTTCCTTCTTTTCTATCTCAGGGAAGCTTTCAGGATAGAAATGATGTAGCAGATTTTATTTTACAAAAACGAGAGCAACAATCTCTTACCCCATATGTTCCTGGACAATGTGACATTGCTACCTCATTATCAGAAAGTAGAGTATTTTACCCCTTTCCCTTGGATTTGCACTGGAGTCTATTCAGTAAACTCTGACAAGAAGAAATTAAATGCAATAAGACTAGAAAGGAAGAAGTTGTCATAGATGCTTTGCAAATGGCAAGAGGGGCCCACATCCAAAATTTGGTTAGATGCTGAGGCTGGTGTTTCCACACACACATTCACACACACACACTCACACACACACACTCACACACACACACACACACACACACAGTAAGAGGATATGAGAAAGTTTATTACCTACATAATTGAGGACTCTGTGTAGGGCAGAGAAGTCCTCTCAAAGCTTCTTTGAGAAGACTAGAAAGAAAGCAACTGGTATTAGCTCAGGGTTTTGATTGTGATTAGGGGGCAGAGCTAAGGTGAATGTTGCTGCATGAGGGCAGGGGACTGTTTAGTTTAAGTCTCCCACTTGGACCTAAGGAACCCTCCCTGAGACTGTGGGACTGATCTTTTTTCCTTTCTTTTTTGTTTTTCATTTTTTTTTATTTGAGTATAATTGACACACAATATGTTAAATTAGTGTCAGGTGTACAACATAGTGATTCAACTTCCCCATGTTCACCCCAAGTGTAGCTACAATCTGTCACCATACAACACTATTTCAATATTATTAACTATATTCCCTATGCTGAACCTTTTATTCCTGTGACTTTTTCTTTCCATAACTGGAAGCCTGTATCTCCCATACCCCTTCACCCATTTTACTCATGCCTTATCACTCTTCCCTCTGTCAACCATCAATTTGTTCTCTGTATTTACAGGTCTGATTTAGCTTTTCGTTTGCTTGTTTCTTTGTTTGTTGTTGTTTTTGTTTTTTTTTTTTTTTGAATTTTACATGTGAGTTAAATCATATCAGACCAAGATTTCTTATCAGCTTGCCCAAATGGGGGACATAAAGAGAAGAGGGAAGAAGAGAAGTTAAAAGCACTCAGCAGTCAAACATCAGAAAATGGAGTCTGACTCCTTATTATGGAAGTATAACTATATTTTCAATGACATAATCTCATGTACAGAAAATATTAAAAATATTTAAAAAATACATTTGAATGAATAAGTGCATTTAACAAGATTGTAGAATAAAAAATAATATAAAAGTAATTTGTGTTTCTGTACACCAGCAGTTAACAATCAGATATATATATTTTTAAAGTTTATTTATGTTATGAGAGAGAGAAAGAAAGAGAGAGAGAGAGAACACAAGCAAGGGAAGGGCAAAGAGAAAGGGAAGAAAGAATCCCAAGAAGGCTCCACGCTGTCAGCACAGAGCCCCATATGGTGCTCAATCCCATGCAACGTGAGATCACGACCTGAGCCAAAACCAAGTGTTGGATGCTTAACCAACTGAGCCACCCAGGCACCCCTAATAATCAGATATTGAAAGAAGTGATAATATCATTCTTTTCTTATTCCTGATCTAAAGGCAAAAGCATTTATTCTCTTACAGCTAGGTATAATGTTTATTGAAAGGTTTCATAAATATTTATTATTTCAAGGATGTTTTATTCTATTCCCAGTTTGTTGAAAGCTTTCATCAGAAGTGATCATTGGATTTTGTGGGATGTTATTTCTTCATCTATTGAGATGGTGAAAGGATATTTTTTTTTCTTTTTTAGTCTGTTAAAAAGATGAATTGATTTACTTTTAAATATTAAGCCAACCTTCCAACTTTGGGATAAATCTCCCTTGGACATGATATATTATTATTTGTTACATATTATTGGATTGAATTTGGTAAATATTTTTAGTATTTTTTGTGTCTATGATCAAGAAGGATTTTGCTCTGCAGTTTTCTTTTTTAATGATATCTTTTGTTGGTTCAGTTATCAGAATAACATTGGCTTCATAGAGTTGTGAACTATTTCCACCATCTTTGTTTTTTAAAGAATTTGTATAAAATTGATAGTATATATTTATGTTTTTTACTCTTTTTTATGAATATAATTTATTGTCAAATTGGCTTATGTACAACACCCAGTGCTCATCCCAACAAATGCCCTCCTCAATCCCCATCACCCATTTTCCCCTCTCCCCTATCTGCCAACCATCCTCAATTTGTTCTCTGTATTTAAGAGTATCTTGTGGTTTGCCTCCCTTCCTCTCTGTTTGTAACTATCTTTTGCCCTTCCTTCTCCCATAGTCTTCTGTTAAGTGTCTCAAGATCCACATATGAGTGAAAACATATATCTCTTCTTCTCTGACAGACCTATTTCATGCAGCATAATACCTTCCAGTTCCATCCACGCTAATACAAATGGCATGATTTCATTCTTTCTCATTGCCAAGTTGTATTCCATCATATATAAAAACCACATCTTCTTTATCCATTCATCAGTTGATGGACATTTAAGCTCTTTCCATAATTTGGTTATTGTTGAAAGTGCTACTATAAATACACTGGGGTACACATGCCCCTATGCATCAGCACTCCTGTATCCCTTGGGTAAATTCCTAGTAGTGTTATTGCTGGGTCACAGGGTAGAATTATTTTTAATTTTTTGAGGAACCTCCACACTGTTCTCCAGAGCAGCTGCACCAGTTTGCATTCCCACCAACAGTGCAAGAGGGTTCCCGTTTCTTCACATCTTCACCAGCATCTGTAGTTTCCCGATTTGTTCATTTTAGCCACTCTGATCAGTGTGAGGTGGTATCTCGGTGTGGTTTGATTTGTATTTCCTGATGATGAGTGAAGTTGAGCATCTTTTCATTTGTCTGTTGGCCATCTGGATGTCTTCTTTGGAAATGTGTCTATTCATGTCTTCTGTCCATTTCTTCACTGGATTATTTGTTTTTCAGATGTGGAGTTTGGTGAGTTCTTTATAGATTTTGGATACTAGCCCTTTATCTGACATGTCATTTGCAAATATCTTTTCCCATTCTGTTGGTTGCCTTTTAGTTTTGCTGATTGTTTCCTTTGCAGTGCAGAAGCTTTTTATCTTGATGATGTCCCAACAGTTCATTTTTGCTTTTAATTCCCCTGCTTTTGGATTAATCTTTCAAGTAAGAAATTGCTGTGGCTGAGGTCAAAGAGGTTGTTGCCTGCTTTCTCCTCTAGGATTTTGATGGTTTCCTGTCTCACATTTAGGTCTTTCATCCATTTTCAGTTTATTTTTGTGTATAGTGTAAGAAAGTGGTATAGTTTCATTCTTCTGCATGTTGCTGTCCAGTTATCCCAGCACTATTTGCTAAATAGACTGTCTTTTTCCATTGGATACTCTTTCCTGCTTTGTCAAAGATTAGTTGGCCATACTTCTGCTAATGATTCCTTCTTTAGTTTTCTTCTTCAGTATTACTTTGGCTATTCAGGGTCTTTTGTGTTTCCATACAAATTTTAGGATTGCTTGTTCTAGCTTGGAGAAGAATGCTGGTGCTATTTTGATTGGGATTACATTGAATATGTAGATAGCTTTGGGTAGTATTGACATTTTACAATATTTATTCTTCCAATCCATAAGCATGGAATGTTTATACATTTGTTTGTGTCTTCTTCAATTTCCTTCATAAGTTGTCTATAGTTTTCTGCATACAGATCTTTTACATCTTTGTTTGGCTTTATTCCTAGGTATTTTATGTTTCTTGGTGCAATTGTGAATGGGATCAGTTTCTTTATTTCTCTTTCTGTTGCTTCATTATTGTTGTATAATAATGCAACTGATTTCTGTACATTGATTTTGTACCCTGTGACTTTGCTGAATTCATTTATCAGTTCTAGGAGTCTTTTGATGAAGTCTTTTGGGTTTTCCTTGTAGAGTATCATGTTGTGTGCAAATTTGATTTCTTCCTCACCAATTTTGATGCCTTTGATTTCCTTTTGTTGTCTGATTGCTGATGATAGCACTTCCAACACTATGTTAAACAACAACAGTGAGAGTGGACATCCCTGTTGTGTTCCTGATCTCAGGGGGAAAGCTCTCAGTTTTTCCCCATTGAGGGTGATATTAGCTGTGGGCTTTTCATGAACGGCTTTTATGATGTTTAAGTATGTTCCTTCTATCCCGACTTTCTTGAGGGTTTTTATTAGGAAAGATGTTGTATTTTGTCAAGTGCTTTTTCTGCATCTATTGATAAGATCATATGGGCCTTATCTTTTCTTCTATTAATGTGATGTATCACATTGATTGATTTACGAATATTGAACCAGCCCTGCAGCCCAGGAATGAATCTCATTTGACCATGGTGAATAATTCTGTTTATATGCTGTTGAATTCGATTTGCTAGTATCTTGTTGAGAATTTTTGCATCCATGTTCATCAGGAATATAGGTCTGTAGTTCTCCTTTTTTTGAGGGGTCTCTGTCTGGTTTAGTAATCAAGGTAATGCTGGCTTCATAGAATGAGCCCAGAAGTTTTCTTCAATTTTTATTTTTTGGAACAGCTTGAGAAGGATAGGTATTATGTCTGTTTTAAATGTCTGGTAGAATTCCCCAGGGAACCCATCTTGTCCAGAACTCATTTGTTGGGAGATTTTTGATAACTGTTTCAATTTCTTCACTAGTTATGGGCCTGTTCAAATTTTCTTTTTCTTCCCATTTGAGCTTTGGTAGTGTGTGGGTGTCTAAGAATTTGTCCATTTCTTCCAGGTTGTCTTGTTTGTTGGCATAGAATTTTTCATAGTATTCCCTGATAATTGCTTGTATTTCTGAGGTATTGGTTGTGATAAATACATTTTCATTTATGATTTTACCATTTGGGTCCTCTCTCTTTTCTTTTTGAGAAGTCTGACTAGAGGTTTATCAATTTTTTTTTTTCAAAAAACCAACTCTCAGTTTCACTGATCTTTTCTACTATTTTTTGGATCCTATATTATTTATGCTCTGATCTTTATTATTTCTCTTCTGCTGCTGGGTTTGGGGTTTCTTTCTTGTTCTGTTTCTAGTTCCTTTAGGCATGCTGTTAGATTTTGTATTTGGGATTTTTTTTGTTTCTTGAGATAGACCTGGATTGCAATGTATTTTCGTCTTTGGACTCCCTTTGCTGTATCCCAAAGGGTTTGGATTGTTGTATTTTCATTTTCATTTGTTTCTATATTTTTTTTTAATTTTTTCTTTAATTTCCTGGTTGACCCATTCATTCTTTAGTAGGATGTTCTTTAACCTCCATGCATTTTGGAGGTTTTCCAGACTTTTTCCTGTGGTTGATTTCAAGTTTCATAGCATTGTGGTCTGAGAGTGTGCATAATATGATCTCAATTCTTTTATATATATTGAGAGGTGTTTTGTGGCCCAGTATGTTGGAGAATGTTCCATCTGCACTCAAGAAGTAAATTCTGCTGCTTTGGGATATAGAGTTCTAAATACATCTGTCAAGTCCATCTGGTCCAATGTATCATTCAGGACCATTGTTTCTTTACTGATTCTCTGTCTAGATGATCAGTCTATTGTTGTAAGTGGAGTATTAAAGTCCCCTGCAATTACCACATTCTTATCAATAAGATTGATTATGTTTGTGATTAATTGTTTTATATATTTGGTTGCTCCAAATTCGGTGCATAGACATTTATAATTGTTAGCTCTTCCTGATGGATAGACCCTGTAATTATTATATAATGCCCTTCTTCATCTCTTGTTACAACCTTTAATTTAAAGTCTAGTTTCTCTGATATAAGTATAGCTACTCCAGCTTTCTTTTGAGTTCCAATAGCATGATAGATAGTTCTCCATCCCCTCACTTTAAATCTGAAGGTGTCCTCAGGTCTAAAATGAGTCTCTTGTAGACAGAAAATAGATGAGTCTTATTTTTTATCCATTCTGATAAAATGTCTTTTGATTGGAGCATTTAGTCCATTTACATTCAGTGTCATTAATGAAAGATATGGGTTTAGAGTCATTGTGTTATTGATAGGTTTCATGCTTGTAGTGATGTCTCTGGTCCTTTGTAGTCTTTGCAACATTCACAGAGTCCCCCTTATGATCTCTTGTAGGGCTAATTTAGTGGTGATGAATTCCTTCAATTTTTGTTTGTTTGGGAAAACTTTTATCTCTCCTATTCTGAATTAGAGGCTTGCTGCATAAAGGATTCTTGGATGCAAATTTTTCCTATTCATCACATCAAACTTCCTGCCACTCCTTTCTGGCCTGCCAAATTTCAGTAGATAGGTCTGCTACTACCCTTATGCATCTACCTTTGTAGATTAGGGACTGTTTATCCCTAGCTGCTTTCAGAATTCTCTCCTTATCTTTGTATTTGGTCAGTTTCACTATGATATGTCATGCAGAAGATCAATTCAAGTTACGTCTGAAGGGAGTTCTCTGTGCCTCCTGAATTTCAATGTCTGTTTCCTTCCCCATATTGGGGAAGTTCTCAACTATGATTTGTTCAAGTACACCTTTGATCCCTTTCTCTCTCTTCTTCTGAAACCCCTATGATACAGATATTGTTCCATTTCATTGAATCACTTAGCTCTCTAACTCTCCCCTTGTGATCCAGAATTTTTTTATATCTCTTTTTCTCAGTTTCATCTTTTCCCATAATTTTATCTTCTATTTCACCTATTTTCCCCTCTGCCTCTTCAATTCTCACTGTCACCACCTCTAGTTTATTTTGCACCTCATTTATAGCATTTTTAATTCATCATGACTATTTTTTTTTAGTTCTTTGATCTCTGCAGCAATAGATTTTCTGCTGTCTTCTATGTTTTTTTCAAGTCCAGCAATTAATCTTATGACTATTATTCTAAATTCTTGTTCAGTTATATTGTTTATGTCTGTTTTGAGCAATTCTCCAGATGTCATTACTTTCTAGAATTTATTTTCTAGAGAATTCTTCCATTTTGTCATTTTGGCTAGTTTTCTGTCCCTTATGTGTTTCAAAAACTTGTTATGTGCCCTGCACCTGCGAGCACTTCTGCATTAAAAAGGGTCGTACACTGTCCAGGGCCTGGCCCTTTAGGAGGTGTTCTTTGGAAGGGGTTACTTGCTTTCTCTTGTTGTGACTTTGGTTGATTTATCTCCCTACTCGTAGTGAAGTTTTGAACACTCCACTAGGTGTGCTTTGATTTGCTCATTGAAGTAGCTATTGATGCTCTTATTTATGGCATGGAGGCAGAGCCTGGAGAAGTCTTGGATCTTTTATTGAAAAAATACATAATTATCCTGGCACTGTATTAGATGCTGAAGATACAGGAATGAACAAGAGAGATGATATTCTTTGTTCTGAAGCTTGTACCCCACGTGCTGCAGAGTAGTACAGAATCTCAGAGGCCTTGCCAGTCATTTGCACCTGACGTGAGTCTCTAGAATACAACTGAGCCAGCTATGTCCCTTCTTCCTGTCTAAAAATTTCCTCAGGAAATTTTCTCGCTGGGGTATTTGCTTCCAGAGGATCTAACTAGGCAGGGTTCCCTTCTTCTTCCTGTGATGATGTGAGATGATTAAAAAAATCGATAGTATATTTTTCATAGAAACTACCAGTGAATTTTTCTGCATATGGCTTTATTTATTTATTTATTTATTTTTTATTTATTTATTTTTGGTGGGAGTGGGAAGGAAAGATTTTAAACTAAAAATAAAATGTCTATAATACATAAAGAAGTCTTTAGATTATCTATTCTTTCTTGAGTGAGTTTTGATAGTTTGTGTCTTTCTAGGAACTTGTTCATTTCATCTAAGTTTTCAAATTTTTGGTATAAAGATTTTGTGATATTTTCCTATTATACTTTTAAGATATATGTATATTAAATGTCACCACTCTCATTCCTCATTTTTGTAATTTGTGTCTTCTCCTTTTTTCTCTACTAAGTCTGAGTAATGTTTATCATATTTACTTATCTTCCACATGAATCAGATTTTAGTTTCTACTTAATTTGGATTTAGTTTGTGGGGTTTTTTTCTGTTTTCTTAAGTTGGAAATGTAGGCATTATTTTGAAGTTTTCTTCTTTTCTTTTCTCCTTTATTTAAGATTTATTTATTTAAGGGTGCCGGGTGGCTCAGTTGGTTAAGCGTTTTGGCTTAACTTTGGCTCACCTCATTATTTCATAGTTCATGGGTTCAAGCCCCATATCGGGCTCACCACTGTCAGCATGGAGCCTGCTTTGAATCTTCTGTTCCCCTCTCTCTATCCCTCCCTCACTTTCTTTCTTTTTCTCAGAAATAAGTAAACATGTGAAAAAAAAGATTTATTTACTTACGTCATCTCTATACCCAACATGGGGCTTGAACTCATAACACCAATATCAAGAATCTCTTGCTCTATCAACTGAGCTAGCAGGGGCCCATCTTCTTTTCTAATATTAGCAATAACTGCTATAATTTTTTTTTCTAATCATTGCTTTAGCAGCATGCTAAAATTTTTAAACAAATCTTCATCTTCATTCAGTTCTAAGTGCATCCTATTTTCTGATTTGTAATTAATGTTTTAAAAAATCATTTGGCATTCTATGCCTTTTAATTGGTATATTTAGATCATTATACTTAATGTGGTTATAGTTATGTTTGTTTTAACTACAAATTTGCTGTTCACTTTCTTTATATCACCTGCTAATTCTTCCCTCTCATTCAGCTTTTTCTGTCTCTTGTACTAAATATGGTTTATGATTCTATTTTATCTCCTTTGTTGGCTTATATGCTATAACTGTTGTGTGATTTTACCAATTATTTTAGTATTTCTACTTTACACCTTTAACTGGTAAAGTGATATATTAAAGTGAAATAATACTACTTTCTTTTTTTTTCTTTTTTTTTCTTTTTTCATGTTTTTATTTAAAATCTCCTTAGTTACCATGTTAGTTCCAGGTGTACAATATAGTAATTCAATACTTCCATACAACACCTGGTTCTCAGCACAGCGTGTGCACTGTTTAATTCTCATCAGTTATTTTACCCATCCCCCCACCCACCTCTCATCTCGTAACCATCAGTTTATTCTCTATGGTTAAGGGTCTGGTTCTCAGTTTGCCTCCTTCTCTCTCTCTCTCTCTCTCTCTCTCTCTCTTTTCCTTTGTTCATTTGTTTCGTTTCTTAAATTCCACATATGAGTGAAACCATGCAGTTTTTGTCTTTCTATGATTGACTTACTTTTCTTAGCATACTATGCTCTAGCTCCATCCATGTCACTGCAAATTAGCAAGATTTCATTCTTTTATGGTTGAGTAATATTGCATTGTAATGCATTGTTGGATCCATCTTACTAGCATTTTATTGAGAATTTTTGCATCCATGTTCATCAGGGATATTGGCCTGTAGTTCTCTTTTATAATGGAGTCTTTATCTAAATTTGATATCAAGTAATGCTGGCCTCATAGAATAAATTTGGAAGTCTCCCATCCTTTTCTATTTTTGGGAATAGCTTGAGAAGAATAGGTACTAACACTTCATTAAATTTTTGGTAGAATTCACCTGTGAAGCCATCTGGCCCTGCGCTTTTATTTGTTGGGAGTTTTTTGATTATGGATTTAATTTCTTTGCTTTGCTTTTTCAAGTTTTCTATTTCTTCCTGTTTCTGTTTTGATGTTTTATATGTAATTTGACCATTATAGTAATAGTAATTTGACCATTTCTTCCAAGTTATCCAAAGTGTTGGCATATGTTTTTTCATAATATTCTCTTTTAATTGTTTGTGTTTCTGTGGTATTACTTATTTCTCTTCTCTCATTTGTGATTTTACTTATTTGGGTCATTTCCCTTTTCTTTTTGTAAGTCTGGCTAGGGGTTTATTAATTTTATTGATTTTTTCAAAGAACCAGCTCATGGTTTCAATGATCTTTTCTACTGTGTGTGTGTGTGTGTGTGTGTGTGTGTGTACGCGTGCATGTGTGTGTGTTTGTGTTTTGTTTTGTGTTTGGTTTTATTTTCTAGGTCATGTATCTCTGCTCTAATCTTTATTATTTCCTTCATTCTGCTGGCTTTAGGTTTTATTTCTTTTTCTTTCTCTAGTTTACGTAGGTGGAAGGTTAGGTTGTGTATGTGAGTATTTTCTTGCTTCTTGAGGTAGCCCTGTATTGGTATATACCATCCTCTTAGGATCACTTTTGCTGTATCCCAAAGGTTTTAAATCATTGTGGTTTCATTTTCATTTGTTTCCATGTATTTTTTTTTATTTGCTTGTTGACCCATTCATTGTTTAGAAGCATGTTGTTTAACTTCCATGTATTGTGGCCTTTGCAACTTTTTTCTTATGGTTGACTTCTAGTTTCATAGTGTTGTGGTCAGAAAAGTTGCATGGTATGATTTCAATCTTTTTATATTTGTTGAGGACTGTTTTGTGATCTAATATGACATTTATTCTGGAGAATGTTCCATGGACACTTCAAAAGAATATATTCTGCTGTATTAGAATGGAATGTTCTGAATATATCTGTTAAGCCCTTCCCATCCAGTGTGTCATTCAAAGCTATTGTTTACTTGGTTATTTTCTGCATATATGATCTGTCCCTTGTTGTAAGTGGGGTGTTAAAATCCCCTACTCTTATTGTGTTATTATCGTTTAGTTCCTTTATGTTTGTTATTATTTTACATATTTGGGTGTTCCATGTTAGATGCCTAAATATTTCTAATTATTACATCTTCTTATTGGATTGTCCCCTTCATTTATATGGTGCCCTTCTTTGTCTCTTTTTTTTAATTATTATTTTTTTTTTGAGAGAGAGAGAGAGAGAGAGAGAGAGCGTGTGTGTGTATATGTGTAAGTGGGGAAGGGGCAGAGAGAGAGAGAAACAGAAAATCCCAAGCAGGTTCTGCATTGTCAGTGAAAGATCATGACCTGAGCCAAAATTAAGAGTTGGATACTTAACCAACTGAGCCACTCAGGCACCCCCTTTGTCTCTTTTTAGACTTCTGTTTTAAAATCCAGTTCGTCTGATATAAGCATTGTTACTCTGGCTCTTTTGGCATACATTTGTGATATAAATTTTCTCCACTTGCTCACTTTCAATCTGCAGGTGTCATTAGGTCTAAAATGAGTCTCTTGTAGGCAGCAAATAGATGGTTCTATGGGGTTTTTTATTTATTTTTATTTTATCTATTTTGATATCCTATGTCTTTTGATTGGAGCAGGTAGTCTATTCACATTCAAAGTAGTTATGGATAGATATTTATTTATTGTCATTTTATTGCTTGTTTTGTCATTGTTTCTGGAAATTTTCTCTGATCCTTTCTTATCTTTGTCAGTTTTGGTCTCTTCTTTGTACTCAGAGTCCCCTTTCATATTTCTCACAGGGCTGGTTTAGTTGTCATAAACCCTTAAGTTTTTCTTTGGGAAACTCTTTATATCTCCTTCTATCCTGAATGATAGCTTTGCTGGGTAGAGTATTCTTGTTGCAGATTTTTCCCGTCCAGCATGTTGAATATATCATGCCACTCCCTTTTGGCTGGCCAAGTTTCTGTTGAGAAGTCTCCAGCTAGCCATATGGGTATTCCATTATAAGTTAAGGACTTCTTTTGTCTTGTTCCTTTTAAGATTTTTCTTTTATCACTATAATTTGAAATTTTAATTACAATATGTCTTAGTGCTGGCCTGCTTTTGTTGATTTTGATGGGAGTTCTCTGTCTCTTAGAACTGGATTTCTATTTCCTTCCCCAGATTAGGGAAGTTTTCTCCTATTATTTCTTAAAATAAATTTTCTGCCCCCTTTTCTCTCTCTTCTTCTGGGATATCTCATAATATGAATGTTATTACATTTGATGGAGTCACTGAGTTCCCTAAGTCTATTCTCATATTGCATAATTCTTATTTCTCTCTCCTTTGTTCAGCTTCATTATTTTCCATCATTTTTTGTCTTCTACATCACTAATTCATTCTTTGCTTTTTCCAGCCTGCTGTTCATTGCATCAAGCCTGTTTCCAATCTTATTTATTGCATTCTTTATCTCTGATGGATTCTTTTTAATTCCTTTATTTCTGTGGTAAAAGTCTTCCTGATTTCTTCTATACTTTTCTGAACCCCAAGGAGTATCCTTTCTCCATCAGGCATGTTACTTATACCTGTTTCACTAAGAGATCTGGCTGTGGCTTTCTCTTGTTCTTTCATTTGGATCAAATTCCACCATCTTGGCATTTTGTCTAAGTTTCTGCCTTCTCTGTGTTAGAAAAGCCAGTAATGTCTTCCACTTCTGAAAATAATGGTCTTATGAAGAAGATGTCTTGTAGTGCCCAGGGCCTGGTGCTTGAGGGAGTTTCTGAGGTGTGTGCTCTGCTGTTGTGTTGTGGCTGCTCTATTCTTCAGACCAATCATCAGCAATGGCTCTCATTGCCTACTCTGGACAGTGTTTTGTCCCTAGTCTGAATGTGGTGAGTTTTATCTAGGTGAGTTCTTATCTGCTTGTGAAGTGAGACCTGACACCAAATCCACCAGACCTGAGTCTCTGCAGAACTCTCTGGTCAGTAGACATGTTGTGGGCAGGGGTTTGTGCTGGTCTTTGGGGGAGGGGCCCACCATGCTGGTACTGAGGCAAGCCTGACTGAGAAGAGCAGTCCTACCAGACCACAGGGCGTGGGGTTTGGTGTAAGCAAGTTAGGCAGCCATTGTTTTGACTGAGCTGCTTCTCTCAGGTGGCTTTGTTTCTATGCTGAGGGGCAGGGAGGGAAATGGCACCAACCAGCTTCTTTGTTCCCAGAGACAGGTCACTGAAAGCTGCTTCTCAGGGAAGCATTCCTAGAATAGAGAATAATCTCCTCCCAATGTGTCCCAAGCATTTTTCAGATCACAGATTCCATGACATCTGCTCTCAGATTGTTGTCTGCCTTCTCTCCAGGATTAGCACAGTGCCCCCCTGGCTCTATCCCAGCCAAACCTGGTGACATTTGAAATTTCAGGCTTTAAGCCCTGCTCATTGCAAGAATTCACAAACTTCAGCTCCTCTCGTTTTCCAAACCAGTGGCTTTGGGAAAACATTCTCCCTGTTCATTTCTCTGTGCCCACTTCTCTCTCTTGCCCTTCTCTGCAATCACAGTTCCCTTGCCTCTTCAGAACCTCCATCTGTTTCTCCCCTAAGTCTCCATACTTTCCCACCAGTGGTCTCTTCTCTCCCTTTACTTGTGCTGTTTGTTCTGTCAGTCTTTACATCAATTTCTGGGGTGTTTAGGATAATTTGTTAGTTATCTAGTTGTGTTTGTGAGACAAGACAAGCCTATTCCACCATTTCCTCTGCTCTGATCACTATTTTAGATGTAATACAAAACTTTACAACAGTACATTTCTCCCCTCTTGATACTTTACCCTCATTTTATCATATATAGCAATTCTATATACACTGTACTTCTAATAACACTATATCCCTTATTTTCCATTTAACAAGTCAATTATAATTTATATAAATTTAAATAGAAATATAATTTGTATCCATTTTGTTACCATTTCCAGAGCTCTTTATATCTTTACTGATACAGATTTTCATCTGGTATTATTTTCCTTCTGCTTGAAAGACTTCTGATAATATTTCATGTAGAACTGAAGTTAATGAATTACCTCATCTTTTATATTTGAGAAAGTTTAATTCTCCTTCTTTCTTAAAAGAGTTTTTCAGGGTTTAGAATTCTGGATTCACTTTTTTCCACTTTCAGTACTTTAAAAATGTTGTACTGCTGCCTTCTGGCTTTTATTGTTTCAAGCAAAAAGTATGCTATAATTATATTTGTGTCTCAGTATATATCTTTCATTTGTGTCTCAGTATATATCTTTCATATCTGCCTGCTTTACATTTTTTCTCTTTATCCTGACTTTAGGCAGTTTACTTATGATGTATTTTTATTTGATTGTCTTCCTTTGTTTGTGTGTCTGAATGGGTGTGTGTGTGTGTGTGTGTGCCTGTGTGTGAGGTTTAGTTTCTTCTATATGTAGGTTTATAATTTTATCAATTTTGAAAATTGTTGCTCCATTATTTTCTTAAATAATTTTCTGAAGCCTCCTTTATCTTCTTGACCTCAGGTATCCAAATATACATATATTAAAACAACAGCTCACTGAAGCTTTGTTTATTTTTTCAGTCTTTTTTTCTATGTTTCATATTATTTACTTTTAATTCTATCCTTCAAGTTCACTCATCATGTCCTCTGTAGGGTGTAATCTGCTGGTAATTCCAGCTAGTATAAATTTCACCTCAAACATTATAGTTTTTATCTTTACTAGTTTAACATAAAGTCTTTTAAAAAGTATCATCTATATTTCTAGGTGCTATGCTCACTTTGTATGTGTTTAATGAATATATAGAATTATAATAACTGTTCTAATTTTCTTAATTACCAATTCCATTAACTACGTCATTACTGGGTCAGTTGCAGTTGACTGTTTCCCCGCCCCCCCCATGATAGGTTTTCTTTTTTCCACTTTGTATGCTTAGTAATTTCTTTTATTGGATTTGAGTGAAACTTTCTGAATTTTACTTTGTTAGGTGTTGGACATTTTTGTAATTGCATAGATATTCTTGAGCTTTATTCTTAGACATAACCAAATTACTTGGAAGCAGTTTTTAGATCTTGCTTTTAAATTTTGCTAAGTGATACTAAATTAGTTTTGTCTAAGGTTGATATTCTCAACTACTGAGGCAAAACTGGAGTCTTGTATATTATGAGGTTTTATGCTCTAGCTGGTAGAAACATCTAGTCCAGCTCTGAAAAATTTCTCCTCATGCATACACTGATTCGTTCTCAATTTAAGACACAAGAGTCACCCTCTGCAAATCTCTGAAAAATTCTCCCTTTGAAGTTTTCTTCACTTTGGTACTCTGCTTTGAACCCTTCAGCCACTATGACCCCCGCCTTGATCTTTCATCTCTTCAACTAAAAAAGACCTATGATCCTGCCTAAGTGTCCTCCCCTGGTACCACGGCTTAGAAATTCTCCAAGTAGTAAGCTAGACAATGGAAAAATCTTACTCATTACCTTTTTATTTTTTAGAGACCACTGATTTTCATTGCCTCGTGACCCATATCTTCACATTTGCTATTTATATATTCACGTGGACTTCTTTTTTTGTTGTTTTGCTTTTTTGTTTTGAAAGAGAGAGAAAAAGAGAGCACAAATTGTGGAGGAGGAGAGATGGAGAGAAAGAGAGAAACTCAAGCAGGCTCTACACTGTCAGCATGAAGTCTGATGTGGGGCTTGAATCCATGGAATGTGAGATCATGACCTAAGTTGAAGTCAAGAGCCGGAAGCTTATCTGGCTGAGCCACTCAGGTGTCCCTCTATTTGCACTTTTATTTGTTTGGAGTAGAAGAGTGAATCTGGATGCTATTCAGCTTGGCTGGAAATAAAAATAAATATGATTTTTTTCATATTGTATAATGCAGTGCTTTAACATTTGGAAATCTGCATAACTCTACAAACCCATGTTTTCTCAATGGCTAAAGCATGTTGTGTCAAAACCATGCAAGAGGCGCCTGGATGGCTCAGTCAATTAAGCGGCTGACTTCGGCTCAGGTCATGATCTCCTGGTCCGTGATTTCAAGCCCCGTGTTGGGCTCTGTGCTGACAGCTCAGAGCCTGGAACCTGTTTCAGATTCTGTGTCTCCCTCTTTCTGACCCTCCCCTGTTCATGCTCTGTCTCTCCCTGTCTCAAAAATAAAACGTTAAAAAAAAAATTTAAAAAAAACCATGCAAAATATCCATTCAGATTACAAGATAACCTGACTGATTTTAGGCAGCAGAGTCTGAAATATTAATTCCTCTGGTATCACATTTTACATTCAAAGAAGAATATCCAAAATTATCTGGAGGCAATTAAAATTCATTTCTCTTTTCCAAAAACATATGCATGTAAGACCATGTTTTTAATATATAACTTCAATTAAAACAGTATACATAGCAATATATTAAATTGCCAGAAGTATAAAATGTTGACAAAATTATAAAATGCCACTTTTCTTACTACTTTTTGTTTGTTCATATTGGAAAATAGAGTTCATTTTTCCTAAAAGTATGTTATTTAGATTAACATGTAAGGAATTTAGCTTTGTTTTAGATATGTTAATATATATACATGATTTTTCAAATTTCTCAATTTTAATATCTTAATATGGAGAATATAAATAGATACAATCAGTATAACAAAAACACTTTAAAATCTTCAATAGGCTTTAAGAATATAGAGTCTCGAAATCTCAAAGTTAGAGAATTGCTACATTAGAAAACTGAAAGCCTCTTACTAATTTTTTTCCCCAAAGCTGTTAAAGGAGAAGAAGGCAGCTTATCTTTGGTGGGTTGGTTTCCTCCTAAGAACATGTTAGGGCAGTATGTCTGTGTATATAATAGAATGGGGTGGAGAATCTAGTCATAGAGGTAATTGTTCAATTACCTACATGGCTAAGAAAGACAAAATCTAGAAATACTATGTATGAAAATAGGTCTAGCCAAAGCACATTACTGGTTACCTTTGTTTTATGGTACATTTTGAATCAAAATGATTACTACCTGAAATCTCACTGTAACAGTATTATTTTGTGTGTTGTTTTCTAAGAAGGAAAAACAAATAACATTCAGGAGCTGAAAAACATTGAAATATGTTCACCCTCGTTTCTACTTTACCAAATGACAATGTTAGAGTATCACAAGCAGAAGTGCCTTCAGAATACACTTTCAATAAATTGATTTAGGAAGTATTTATTTAGTAACATTTATGGTTGTAGGAATTCTCAGACAGAATCCCTGCATGTGAGGAGCTCAAAATCTGAAGCTTACAGAAAGTTATACAAAGAGAAACATTAAAAATGCATGGAATTATGGTATAGAAAAGCAGGAATACTTTAAATTTAATCATAAAATACACCTGGAATAAATCCTCATTTAATCACAGCCTTTAGGTATGACTGCTATAATAAGAAATTTTATCTTTTCATGACTTTAAAAAGTTCTACACAATAAAAGTGTTGAAAATTGGCCTATTGGAAGTTGACCTCTTTTAGTTTTTAAGAGGGGTAAAAATCTAGGAAACAGTCCTACCTTTCTAATTTAAATATTGTTCTCTGCTTCTGAAAATGTTTTTTAAAATGTTTTATACCAAATCAACAATGATATTTAAATGAAATCTGAACTAAGAAAGGCAATAAAAATATTTAGGAAGCAAAGTGTTATTTTCACTTTAAATCACACTTCAGTTCAGAATATTTATTCTACTGGTTAGCTAATCAGGAAGAAAAGCAAGTGTACCTGTCAGCAAAGCCAAGAGAATGAGCTCTGTGTTTTATTGTTTTGTCAGTTTCTCTGGCTAGAAATAGAAAGAATGTCATTGTACTTTTAGGGCTATCTTTAGCTCACTGAAAAGACTTACTCCTTTTCTTCTAAAGAAATACCATGCATCAGGTAATTCCCATAGGAACTTTAATGAAATAAGAAAGTGTTTAGTTTTATTTTTTATCTCTTCACCTTGAAAGTTGGAAATAGGTTTCATCTCAGCCTCTAGTCTATTAGGATTGTGAGTGGCATTTACCTTTTGTTTATTTTATTTGTATATTTGAGGACATAAGCAGCAGTTATTTTAGAAATAGCCCAACCATTTTTTGATATTATAAATATGCTATTTATTTTATTTTCACTGGATATATTTGTGTTTTTAATTTTTTTAATGTGTGTGTTTTTGTTTTTGTTTTTGTTTTTTTTCCTGAGAGAGCGATAGAGAGAGCACTAGCAGGGGAGATGCAGAAAGAGGGAGACATACAGAATCTGAAGCAGGCTTCAGGCTCTGAGCTGAGCTGTCAACACAGATCTCTATGTGGGGCTTGAGCTCATGAACTGTGAGATAGTGACCTGATAATCAGTCTCTAATTATCAAATAACATTTGGTAAACTAATATTATTTTCTAATATTGAATATTTTCAGTGTTCTATACTTTATATACATAGCCAGGCACCAGTCACTATATAGCTTCATTTTGAAATGATAGCTTATACACACCCTATACACATACTGATTTTATTCTAATGTAATATTCTACATTTGTTTGTTTCTAATTTAAAAAAAATCATAGAGGTGTGAGTCCTGCAAATTAACAAAACTACCTTGAAATTTATTTTATACAAGAAAGATGTTCTTAATTCACACAAATATTGGTTCCATAATATGAAATGAGAAAAATATTTTATACTTGTGCTAGAGTTGAAGAAAATAGATAACCAGAATATACAGGGACTGGTTGGACTGAAAATTTTAATCATAGAGTCACAAAATGTTCCATCAGGAATGGACTTTAGAGAGCATTCCAATTCTTGTGTTTCACAAATGAAGTAATTAAGGTTCAGAAAAGAGCGTTGTTTAATAACATATAGCTAGTCCTCATTTATCTCTCTCTTTTTCTTCTTTTTCTTTTAATTTTCTCCCAGTTTCTGCTCACAATCTCTTTTGTACTGGGGTCATGGCCAATATTTATGAAATAATAATAGGCCCTGGTACTCTCTAGCCTTCTTCTTTTATTTTTTTTTCTATAGATTTTATCACTATTTGATTTATTTATTTATTTAGTTAGTTAGTTTATTATTTTGCCCGTTTAGAATATAGTTCCAAGAAGACAGGGCTAAATCTAATTTTACACTCTCATTTCTAAGGTTGCCAGATAAAGTACCGAACACTTAGTTAAACTTTAATTTCAGATGGCACCAAATAATTTTTAATCCAAATATGTACCTGATATTGTATACTTCTACTAACAAATGATTTGTGGTTATCTGAAACACAAATTCAACTGAGCATCTGTTTGCTAAATATGGCAACCTCAACTATAGTTCCAGGGCTGAGACAGTAACTGACATAAAGCAAGTGCTAAGTACTTACTTTGTTGAGTGAATAAAAATAATAAATTATGATGCAGTCAGATAAGGTGCACTGTCCTCCTCCTGTCTCAGGATAAGGATGCAAGAAATTCTCATGAGAAGCTAGCCTGGCTCATATAACCTTGAAGGTATCTTGGCGAAAAGGTTTGTATACTATGGTAAGAAGTAATAGAAGTTTATGGCTGGGCCACTAAGGAATGGTTGAGAGGCTATCACAGCAATGTACTTGCCGGAGAGCATCAGTCAACACAGAAACCTTAAAAGTCACATGGTTTCCCATGAAAGAGCAAGAATTTGAAAGTGGGCTGTGGCAGTGGGCAGTTAGGGCTGAATTATAACAATATCACTCATTTAAACATTGTCTTTATTTATCTACCATTTTTGACCCTATGTCTTATCTAGAGGTTAGGAAGCAAAACAGGGCAAGTATCAAGGAGACTTAAAGAACAGATCACATCTTTCTATCCATGTTACAAGTTCCTGAACTGTAAGTCAAAGTAGAGCTAAAAGGACAAAAAAAAATACTTTTAACTGAACATAAAACTGAAATTGTAAATAAAATTGTACTTGTGCATGTGAAATTTCATCATATTTTTTAATATGATGTATTGTTGTCATATAACAATATTATTAAATGAGACTATTATTAGAGACTATTATCATATCTGAGTGACTGAAAACATGAAAACTTGTAAAATTTTATTATATGGATAAATAAATGACAATATGGTTGTAGAAAAAAATAAAGCCATTTCTTTTGTTTAATTGAACCAGTATATTCAATATTAGTTAATAACTTTGGTAATCATGTGAAAAACCAAGAGGAAAGTAAAAGCCATATGAAGATTGAAAAATACATGGTAAAGAACTTGAAATGAACATATCTGTCCAAGGAATTTAACTATAATTCACATATTACATATCCTAACTAGAGTAAAACATGCACAAAACACCACATTAGCATTTAAGAAGTCTAAATATAATTATAACACAGATTAACTGCTCTCGCAGAACAGTTAAATGTCAGAAAAGTGTAATTATAATTTAAGGAAACAACAGATGAGGTGTCACAAAGATGTGCATGGTTACTTGCTGGATGACTTGCACAACAATGAGCAGTTTTGAAGAAGGAAATAAAAGTTAGACTATGGTGGATATTCTTATATATATTCTTAGATACATTATGAGAATGTGATATTTTACTTTTAAAGAAATTTTATTTTTTTTTTAACGTTTATTCATTATTGAGAGACACAGAGAGAGCATGAGCATGGAGGGGCAGAGAGAGGAGGAGACACAGAATCTGAAGCAGGCTCCAGGCTCTGAGCTATCAGCACAGAGCCTGACACAGGGCTCGAACTGACAAACTGTGAGATCATGACCTGAGCTGAAGTCGGAGGCTTAACCGACTGAGTCACCCAGGCACCCCAAGAATGTGCTATTTTAAATGTGTAATTAGTAATAAAAATGATTCTAATGGAAGACATAAAGGGGGATCACATATCAAGTGTGGGGAATAAGCTTAGGCATTCCCTGGGCTTGCACCAGTGGGTTAACAAGGTATAAAGAATTAGAACGCCATAGGATGCTCACACCCAACTTTGGGTAAACAAGATTAGGTAAATAAGTATAGAGAGGGTGGGGCAGAGGTCCCAGTATAGAGAGGGTGGGGCAAAGCCCCAGTGTAGAGAGGGAGGGACAAAGGCCCCAATATAGAACAAGGTATATGAGGTAAACAAGATTAGGTATTCAGGGTAGAAATGACCCCCAACTTAGTATAATAACAGAAAGCTGCTTTCCCAGGAAGGAAGGACCAAATTAGGTAAACAGTTAAATAGGGCTATAGATCCCTGCCAGATGAGGTCACCCAGAGGGGAGCTAATTAACAAAAGAAAGGTGCCTTGTGGACTCTATGTGTCTTATTCCCTAGGCTAGCTAAGATAAACAGACATGGTGCCTCATGTCTGCCATTAGCAACCATCTGCCTGGTGCCAGGATTTTGTTTTACATTGACCTAAACTCCTAACACCATATATCTTTAAAACCTCCTTTCCCTCACGCCCATGAATTAATGTTCGCAGATTCATTGTCTATTTGTGCATGTCCATCACGCTTGTAAGCCTTCTGATCCTAATAAATACAGAGCAAGGACCCTTAATCCAGGCTCTTGTCTTCTCCCAGACATTAGCCATGTCTCGCATTTTAATCCTGCATACCGCTTTCTGCTAGACAAGAAAGAACTCTAGACCCAGAGTCTACGACAATCAAGAACTCAACACGAGTAAAAGGATAGGGTGAAAAATGTCATTAAAGTAGTGAGATCATGCCTGTACCAGTAGACCAATAATTAATGTAAGAAGTTATTGCACTTCAAATAAACAAACAAAACTAAGTGTTGAGTAAATTTTGAAAAGAAAAATACATTTTACCCATAGCAAACATCAGATTCCATGGGGGAAAACTGAGAGCTTTTCCCCTAAGGACAGGACAAGACTCCTCTCTCACCACTTTATTCAGTATAGTACTGGAAGTCCTAGCCACAGCAATCAGAAAATAAAAAGAAATAAGAGGCATCCAAACTGGTAAAAAAGAAGTAAAATTTTCACTATTTGCAGATGATATTATACTGTACATACAAAATCCTAAAGATTCCACCAAAAGATAAATTAATTCAGTAAATGGCAAGATATGAAAGTAATGTACAGGAATCCTTTGCATATCTATACAGTAATACTGAAGCAGCAGAAAGAGAAACTAACTATCCTATCTACAATTACACAAAAAATAACAAGATACTTAGGAATATACCTAAATAAAGAGGTGAAAGACCCATACTCTGAAAACAATAAAACACTGATAAAAAAGAAATTGAAGATAACACAAAGAAATGGAAAGACATTCCATGCTTATGGGTTGGAAGAACAAATATTGTTAAAATGTCTGTACTACCCAAAGCAGTCTACACTTTAATGTAATCTTTATCAAAATACCAACAGCATTTTTCACAGAACAAGAAAAAAAAATCCTAAAATATATATGGAACCACAATGACCTTGAATTTTGTCAAAGAGATTTCAAAAAAGAAAAGCAAAGCCGGAGGCATCACAATTCCAGACTTCAAGTTATATTATAAAGCTACAGTAATCAAAACAGTATGATAACGCCCCCAAAATAGACACACAGTTCAACAGAGCAGAATAGAAAACCCAGAAATGAACTCACAGTTATATGATCAATTAACCTTTGACAAAGCAGGAAACAATATCCAATTGGAAAAAGGCAGTCTCTTCAGCAAATGGTGTTAAGAAAACTGGACAGCAACATGCAAAAGAATGAAATTGAACCACCCTCTCATGCCATACACAGTAATAAATTCAAAATGGATTAAAGGCCTAACTGTGAGACATGAAACCATTAAAATGCTAGAAAAGAACACAAGCAGTAACCTCTTTGACATTGGCCATAGCAATATTTTTCTAGATATATCCTCGGGGGTAAGGGAAACAACAGCAAAATAAACTATTGGGAATACATCAAAATAAAAAAAACTTCTGCATAACTAAGGAAACAATTAAGAAAACTAAAACTAAAAAGAAACCTAGTGAATGGGAGAAG